>NW_026526832.1:9674166-11000833 GCF_024362965.1 Panthera pardus | reverse complement strand
TTCCCTGTTTTTGGAGAGGGAAATACTTCAGTTCCGGGAGAGAGCCGGCAGAAAACCAGGTGACACCAATGCTGCGGCATCTTGTGTACAAAATCAAAGCAACTGGCCCCATCACTGTGGCTGAGTACATGAAGGAGGTCTTGACCAACCCCGCCAAGGTACCAGTCGGGGAGCCCGAGGACCAGGCCCTGCTCTAGCGGCCTTGAGGTGTGAGCTAGGAGGGGTGTGCACAGGGAAGCCCCAAGTCCAGGCAGCGGTGGTGCCTTCTGCAGGGGAAGAGCCACTCCCACAGACCTGGAGATGGAGAATTAGTGTCAGGTGGTTAGGGATGGAACAAGTCAGTGGCAGTGCCATAAAGAAGGGAGAACGAATTCCAAAGCTGTTCAGGAGGCAGTGTAACCCACTGAATTTAGGAAATGAGGACGTCTTTCCTACCTGGGCTGATTGATGGTAGCTGGTGGTATCATTTCTCTGGGAGAAGGGAATGTAGAAGGAGAAAGAGCAGTAGCCTCTTTAAGAGGGAGAGAAAGGACAGAATTCAATCCAATATATGAACCTGAAGTGCAGACGGGACTTAAGTGGAAATCTACAATAGGCATCTGGAATTACGAATTTAGTCCTGGAGTATTGTCTGTGTTGGGATGGCATTAGCAGGCATTGGAAGCATATTCTGGGTTTCCTTTTTGGGAATGGAAGGTCTAGGTCTTTACGCTTCAAGGATTAAGCACTACCCCTGCTCTCTGTCCTGGATTTCCTTCTCTGCTCAACAAAGCCACTTGGTGAAAGCTGGGGTCCTTTTGGTTTAGAATGTTTTACCTGTTGGTGGATCGAAATACGAAATCTGGACTTCTGGGGTTTGTTTGGCCTATTGCTGTTGGATGTGGTGAAGGCAGGGATCCTTTCATACCTGTACTCAGTGCTACCACATACCAACAGTTCACATAGGGAGAAACTTTAGAACAAACATTCTGTGTGTTAGAGTGAGGGTTCATTCATCATTGATTCAGGCTCCAAAAGGGCCAGGCACTATCTTAGGCACTGGGAATACTGCAGTGGACAGTGGAACATGGCACTTATGTTCTAGTGAGGAAATGATCTATAAATAAGGAAACAAGATAATTATAAATTGTTGCAAGTGCTTCTGAAGGCAAGGAAAAGAAGAAAAAAAAAAAACCTCAACAGGTTGGTGGGGTTGAAAATAAGTGGTGCAGTGGGAGTAGGGGTTGTAAAAGTTCCCTTGGTAGGTAGGTGGCCAGGAAAGGCCAGATGGTTGAGATGGGCCAGCCTGGCAAAGAACTGGGAGTGAGTCCCCGATGGAGGAAGGGGAAGTACAAAGTTTTGGAGCTGGCCAATGTCTTGGCATTCACAGAGAAAAAAAAAGGCACCAGTATGGCTGGTGGGTGGTGACTGGGGGTGGCAGGTAATGGTGAGGAAAGTAGATGAGTTTGAGGGAGGAGCCAGTTCATTCAAGGCTTTCCTGGAATTTAGACTTTTGTGTTAGTGCAAGGGGAGAACATCAGGAGGTGCATTTGATGCATATTGGTGATGACATCCAGGCGGAGACAGCAAGTGAGCAGCTGGCTGTAAGGGTCTAGAGTTCTTGAGAAAGATTGGATATGCATATATTAATTTGTTCACCAGCGTATGGATGGTGTTAAAATCCAAGGAATCTGAAATAATATATTTAGAGAACCGAAGGTTACCCTGGATTAAGCCTTAAGGAAACTCTTTGAATTTAGAGTAGAGGCTTTTTTTTTTTTTTAAATCAGCCTTAATTTTTATTTAAAATTTGTTAAACCTTTTTTTTTAATTGGAGCATAGTTGATACAATGTCACAGTAGTTTCAGGTGTACAACATGGTGATTTCGATGACTGTACCTTATACTATGCTCACCACAAATGTAGCTACCATTTGAAAGTAGAGTTTCTTAACCTAGGGATCCTTGAATAGAAACAGGGGGCTGTGACCTTGGATGGGAATAAAAATTACACCATTTGCATTAGCTTCTTTTTTCCCCCCCATTTTTACTGAGAAATAATTGATGTACGTCACTGTATAAGCTTAAGGGGTACAGCATGATGGCTTGATTTGCACGTTGTGACATTACCACAGTGAATTCAGTTAATATCCACCTTATGTAGATACATTAAGAAGAAAGGAAACAAAAAGGGAGAAAAATTTTTTTCTTGTAATGAGAACTCCTAGGATTTACTTTCTTTTTTTTTTAATTTAATTTTTTGTTTTTTAAAATTTACATCCAAACTAGTTAGCATATAGTGAAACAATGATTTCAGTAGATTCCTTAGTGCCCCTTACCCATTTAGCCCATCCCCCCTCCCACAACCCCTCCAGCAACCCTCAATTTGTTCTCCATATTTATGAGTCTCTTCTGTTTTGTCCCCCTCCCTATTTTAAATTATTTTTGTTTCCCTTCCCTTATGTTCATCTGTTTTGTCTCTTAAATTCCTTATGTGAGTGAGGTCCTATGATTTTTGTCTTTCTCTGACTAATTTCACTTAGCATAGTACCCTCCAGTTCCATCCATGTAGTTGTAAATGGCAAGATTTCATTCTTTTGATTGCCAAGTAATACTCCATTGAATACATATACCACATTTTTTTTTTTTTTTTTTTTTTTTTTTTTACCACATCTTCTTTATCCATTCATCCTTTGATGGACATTTGGGCTCTTTCCATACTTTGGCTATTGATAGTGCTGCTATAAACATGAGGTTGCATGTGTCCCTTTGAAACAGCACACCTGTATCCCGTGGATAAATGCCTAGTAGTGCAATTGCTGGGTCATGGGTAGTTCTGTTTTTAGTTTTTTTGAGGAACCTCCATACTGTTTTCCAGAGTGGCTGCACCAGCTTGCATTGCCACCAACAATGCAAAAGAGATCCTCTTTCTCCACATCCTCGCCAACATCTGTTGTTGCCTGAGTTGTTAATGTTAGCCATTCTGACAGGTGTAATGTGGTATCTCATTGTGGTTTTGATTTATATTTCCCTGATGATGAGTGATGTGGAGCATTTTTTCATGTGTCGGTTGGCCATCTGGATGTCTTCCTTGGAGAAGCTTCTATTCATGTCTTTTGCCCATTTCTTCACTGACTTACTTGTTTCTTGGGTGTTGAGTTTGATAAGTTCTTTGTAGATTTTGGATACTAACCCTTTATCTGATATGTCATTTGCAAATATCTTCTCCCATTCTGTCGGTTGCCTTTCAGTTTTGGTGATTGTTTCCTTTGCTGTGCAGAAGCTTTTTATTTTAATGAGGTCCCAGTAGTTCACTTTTGCTTTTGTTTCCCTTGCCTCTGGAGACGTGTTGAGTAAGAAGTTGCTACGGCCAAGATTAAAGAGGTTTTTGCCTGCTTTCTCCTCGAGGATTTTGATGGCTTCCTGTCTTACATTGAGGTCTTTCATCCACTTTGAGTTTATTTTTGTGTATGGTGTAAGAAAGTGGTCCATGTTCATCCTTCTGCATGTCACTGTCCAGTTTTCCCAGCACCACTTGCTGGAGAGACTGTCTTTATTCCATTGGATATTCTTTCCTGCTTTGTCAAAGATTAATTGCCCATACGTTTGTGGGTCCATGTCTGGGTTCTCTATTCTGTTCCATTGATCTGAGTGTCTGTTCTTGTGCCAGTACCATACTGTCTTGATGATTACAGTTTTGTAGTATAGCTTGAAGTCTGGGATTGTGATGCCTCCTGCTTTGGTTTTCTTTTCAAGATTGCTTTGGCTACTCGGGGTCTTTTCTGGTTCCATACAAATGTTAGGATTGTTTGCCCTAGCTCTGTGAAGAATGCTGGTGTTGTTTTGATAGGGATTGCATTGAATATGTAGATTGCTTTGCATAGTATCGACATTTTAACAATATTTGTTCTTCCTATCCAGGAGCATGGAATCTTTTTACATTTCTTTGTGTGTTCTTCAATTTCTTTCATAAGCTTTCTATAGTTTTCACCTCTTTGGTGAGATTTATTCCTAGGTATTTTGTGGTTTTTTTGTGCAACTGTAAATGGGATCGATTCCTTGATTTTCTGTTGCTTCATTGTTGGTGTATAGGAATGCAACTGATTTCTGTGCATTGATTTTATATCTTGCAACTTTGCTGAATTCATGAATCAGTTCTAGCAGTTTTCTGGTGGAATCTTTTGGGTTTTCCATATAGACTATGATGCCATCTGCAAAGAGTGAAAGTTTGACCTCTTCCTGGCTGATCTGGATGCCTTTTATTTCTTTGTGTTGTCTGATTGCAGAGGCTAAGACTTCCAATACTGTGTTGAACAACACCGGTGAGAGTGGATATCCCTGTTTTGTTCCTGACCTTGGGGGGAAAGCTCTCAGTTTTTCCCCATTGAGGATGATATTAGCATTGGGTCGTTCATATATGGCTTTTATGATCTTGAGGTATGATCCTTCTATCCCTACTTTCTTGAGGGTTTTTATCAAGAAAAGATGCTGTGTTTTGTCAAGTGCTTTCTCTGCATCTATTGAAAGGTTCTTATCCTTTCTTTTATTGATGTGATGAATCATGTTGTTTTGTGGATATTGAACCAGCTCTGCGTCCCAGGTATAAATCCCACTTGGTTGTAGTGAATAATTTTTTTAACGTATTGTTGGATCCGGTTGGCTAATATCTTGTTGAGGATTTTTGCATCCATATTCATCAGGGAAATTGGTCTATAGTTCTCCTTTTTAGTGGGGTCTCTGTCTGGTTTTGGAATCAAGGTAATGCTGGCATCATAGGAAGAGTTTGGAAGTTTTCCTTCCATTTCTATTTTTTGGAAAAGCTTCAAGAGAATAGGTGTTAACTCTTCCTTAAATGCTTGGTAGAATTCCCCTGGAAAGCCATCTGGCCCTGGACTCTTGTTTTTAGACAGATTTTTGATTACTAATTCGATTTCCTTACTGGTTAAGGGTCTGTTCAAATTTTCTATTTCTTCCTGTTTCAGTTTTGGTAGTGTATATGTTTCTAGGAATTTGTCCATTTCTTCCAGATTACCCATTTGATTGGCATATAATTGCTCATAATATTCTCTTATTATTGTTTTTATTTCTGTTGTGTTGATTGTGATCTCTCCTCTTTCATTCTTGATTTTATTTATTTGGGTCCTTTTTCTTCTTGATCAGACTGGCTAGTGGCTTATCAATTTTGTTAATTCTTTCAAAGAATTTTGTTAATCAAATTTTGTTAGTTCTGGTTTCATCGATCTGTTCTACTGTTTTTTTGGTTTCGATAGCATTAATTTTGGCTCTAATTTTTATTATTTCTTGTCTTCTGCTGGTTTGGGGTTTTATTTGCTGTTCTTTTTCCAGCTCCTTAAGGCATAAGGTTAGGTTGTGTATCTAAGATCTTTCTTCCTTCTTTAGGAAGGCCTGGATTGCTATATACTTTCCTCTTATGACCGCCTTTGCTGCATCCCAGAGGTTTTGGGTTGTGGTGCTATCATTTTCATTGACTTCCATATACTTTTTAATTTCCTCTTTAACTGCTTAGTTAGCCCATTCATTCTTTAGTAGGATGTTCTTCAGTCTCCAAGTATTTGTTACCTTTCCAAATTTTTTCTTGTGGTTGATTTTGAGTTTCATAGCATTGTGGTCTGAAAATATGCACGGTATGATCTCGATCTTTTTGTACTTAGGGCTGATTTGTGTCCCAGTATATGGTCTATTCTGGAGAACATTCCATGTACACTGGAGAAGAATGTATATTCTACTGGTTTAGGATGAAATGTTCGGAATATATCTGTTAAGTCCATCTGGTCCAATGTGTCATTCAAAGCCATTGTTTCCTTGATGATTTTTAAAAAAAATTTTTTTTAACATTTATTCATTTTTGGGAGACAGAGACAGAGCATGAGTGGGGAAGGGGCAGAGAGAGGGAGACACAGAATCCGAAGCAGGCTCCAGGCTCTGAGCTGTCAGCACAGAGTCCGATGCGGGGCTCAAACTCATGAACTGCGAGATCATGACCTGAGCTGAAGTCAGACGCTCAACCGACTGAGCCACCCAGGCACCCCTCCTTGTTGATTTTTTGATTAGGTGATCTGTCCAATGTTGTGAGTGGGGTGCTGAAGTCTCCTACTATTATGGTATTACTATCAATGAGTTTCTTTATGTCTGTGATTAATTGATTTACATATTTGGGTGCTTCCACATTTGGCAGATAACTGTTTACAATTGTTAGGTCTTCTTGCTCTGTAGACCCCTTGATTATGATATAATGCCCTTCTGCATCTCTTGATACAGTCTTTATTTTAAAGTTTAGCTTGTCTGATATAAGTATGGCTACTCCAGCTTTCTTTTGTTGACCATTAGCATTGTAGATGGTTCTCCATCCCCTTATTTTCAATCTGTAGGTGTCTTTAGGTCTAAAGTGGGTCTCTTGTAAACAGCATATAGATGGGTCTTGTTTTCTTATCCATTCTGTTACCCTATGTATTTTGATTGGAGCATTGAGTCCATTACATTTAGAGTGAGTACTGAAAGATATGAATTTATTGCCATTTTGATGCTTGTAGAGTTGGAGTTTCTGGTGGTGTTCTGTGGTCCTTTCTAATCTTTTGTTGTTTTTGGTGTGTGTATGTGTATGTGTGTGTGTGTGTGTGTGTGTGTGTATATATATATTTTTTTTTTTTTTTTTTTTTTTCGTCTTTTCTCTCCTCAGAAAGTCCCCCTTAAAATTTCTTGCAGGGCTAGTTTAATGGTCACAAACTCCTTTAATTTTTGTTTGTCTGGGAAACTTTTTATCTCTCTTTCTATTCTGAATGACAGCCTTGCTGGATAAAGAATTCTTGGCTGCATATTTTTCTGATTCAGCACACTGAATATATCCCGCCACTCCTTTCTGGCCTGCCAAGTTTCTGTGAATAGGTCTGCTGCAAACCTGATCTGTCTTCCCTTGTATGTTAGGGACTTTTTTTCCCTTGCTGCTTTCATGATTCTCTCCTTCCCTGAGTATTTTGTGAATTTGACTATGATATATATGCCTTATTGATGGCCAGTTTTTGTTGAATCTAATGGGAGTCCTCTGTGCTTCCTGGATTTTGATGTCTGTGTCTTTCCCCAGGTTAGGAAAGTTTTGCACTATTATTTGCTCACATAACACTTCTACCCCTGTTTCTCTCTCTTCCTTTTCTGGGACCCCTATGATTCTGATGTTGTTCCTTTTTAATGAGTCACTGATTTCTCTAATTCTTAAATCATGCTCTTTTGCCTTAATCTCCCTCTTTTTTTCTGCTTCGTTATTCTCTATAAGTTTGACCTCTATATTGCTGATTCTCTGTTCTGCCTTGTCCATCCTTGCCGCCGCTGCATCTATCCATGATTGCGGCTCAGTTAAAGCATTTTTAATTTCATTCTGGCTATTTTTTTACTTCATTTATCTCTGCAGAAAGGGATTCTAATCTATTTTCGACTCCAGCTAGTATTCTTATTATCATGATTCTAAATTCTGGTTCAGACATCTTGCTTGTATCTGTGTTGGTTGAATCCCTGGCTGGTGTTTCTTCGTGCTCTTTCTTTTGGGGTGAATTCCTTTGTTTTGTCATTTTGAAGGGAGAAAAGGAATTAATGAGGTAGAAAAATTGAAATTAAAAAAATTAAAATTAAAAAAATATTGAAGTTAAACATTAAAAACACACACATACACACAAATCAAATAGATGATGCTAGATCCTAGGTGTGTTTTGGTCTGGGTGTTGAAAGTGGTTTGACAGATTAGAGAAAAAAAAGGGGGGGGGGGTGGAAATCGTTTGAGAATTTGAAAAAATGAATACACTGAAGTAGACTAAAATGAGATGATGGGGGTAAAATAGAATTTGAAATAATATGCACAAAAATCAAGAATATAGGAAAAAAAATTAAAATATTTTTAATAAAAGTTAAAAATAAATATGAATTTTTTTCATTTTCTGTATTTAAGAAAAAAGAAATGAAAAAGAAAAAATAAAAATCGTTTGAAAATTTGAAAAAGTGAATACACTGTAGTAGACTAAAATAAAATGGTGGAAGTAAAATAGAATTTGAAAAAATTTACATAAAAGCCAAAAATATAGTAATGAAAATTAAATAAGAAAATTTTTAATAGAAATTGAAAGTAAAAATGAAGTTTTTCTGCATTCAAGAAAAAGAAAAGAAATGGAAAAGAGAAAAAGAAAGAAAAAAGATTGTATAAAAATTTGAAAGATTGTATGAATACACTGAAGTAGACTAAAATGACGGAAGTAAAATAGAATTTGAAAAAATTTACACAAAAGTAAAAAATATAGTAATAAAAATTAAAGAAAGATATTTTTAATAAGAATTGAAAATAAAAATGAGTTTTTTCTCTTTCTGTATTCAAGAAAAAGAATTGTAAAAGAGAAAAAGAAAAAGAAAGAAAATTGAATAGATGAACCTGCTAACAGATTGAAATAGGACTGAAATTGTTTCATTTTCCCCTAGAAGTCAGTCTATGTAGCTCTTTATAGTCCATAAATTAAGCCGGTGGTGAGACTTGTGTTCTTGAAGAGCAAGGTTGGCCCAGTTGGGTGGGGCTCAGTGTAACAGCTCTGCTCTCCACTAGATGGCGCTGCTAGCATACTGGGGTGGATTGTTGCGGCACTTGCAGGTGCATATGCGCATGCGCGGGAGTGGAGAAAATGGTGCCTCCCAGCTACCCAGTCTGTTCTCCCGGATCAGCAATTGCACACCCATCCTCTGTCTTCAGCTCTTGTCCACTCCCCGCTTTTTCACTCTCCATGATCAGGCCCTAGGCAGTACCTCTCTCCCAAGTTTTGTCTCAGATGCAGCTGTTTTCCCTGGCCCCTTACTTCTGAAGGACTGTGGCTTTGACCCATTCTGCCCCTCTGCGGGATGGTCTCACCAAGCAATAGCCGAATGAGCAATGGCCGAACGTCATCTGCACCCAGGAATGCCTGCTGTACCCTGCTGCTGCCGATGTCCTGAGGCTGCAGCCAGGTGCAAGCCCGTCCCAGAACATGGTCGCAAGACAGTGTAGCAGCAGCATTTCAGGGATTATGGAAAATCACAACACACATCTGGCACCAGGCTTCACTCTCAATGGCCTTGCCCCAGCACCAGCGAATGTGGCTGCCTTCTGGGGTCTACTGGGACCAGGTGGCTTCAACAGTCTCTACCAAATGTCCTTTCATCAGTGGAACCACTTTTCCCTGTGTGGCCCGAGAACCTCCTGGACCCCACTCTGTTCCCGGGGTCCTTCCCACCAGAGCACCGCCAGGTATTGAGCGGCTGAGTTGCAGCCTTTGTGCTCCCCTTGTTTACAGTCTTAATGGAATTTAAACCCTCTCCTTTCTCCCTTTTTAATTTAGTCCCTGCGGCTGTTTCCAATTTTTCACTTTTTCCTCTAGCTGCTTTTAGATACTTTTCCCGTATCTCCCCCCCCCCCCCCCCCCCCGCCCCCGGTCTCCGTCCTCTCTCCACCCGCAAAAGTGGTTCCCTACCTTTCGCGGCTTCTCGCTTCCCAAGTTCAGCTCTCCACACCGTGTGCCTGCTGAATTCTGTGGTTCAGGCTGTGCAGATTGTTGTGTTAATCCAATCAGTTTTCTAGGTGTGTAGAATGGTTTAGTGTTGGTCTGGCTGTATTTCGTGGACACGGGACACGCAAAAAGCTTCCATGCACTTCCGCCATCTTGGCTCCTCCCCTCTCTTTAACATTTCTTGTCAGGCCGGTTTGGTAATGATGATCTCCTTTATCTTGTTTTGGAAATTCTTTGTCTCTCCTTCTATTCTGAATTTTAATCTTGCATGGTAGAGTATTCTTGGTTGTAGGTCTTTTCTTTTCAGTGCTTTTAATATAGCACTCCTTTGTTCCCTGTAAAGTTTCTGCTGAAAAATCAGCTCATAGCCTTATGAGGTTTCCCTTGTATGTTACAGTTTTCTCTTGCTTCTTTAAAAAAAAAATTTTTTTTTAAATGTTTGTTTAGTTTTAAGAGAGAATGAGCTGGGTAGGAGCAGAGAGAGGGAGACACAGAATCCAAAGCAGACTTCAGGCTCTGAAGTGTCAGCACAGAGCCCAATACAGGGCTCAAAGTCATGAAATGCAAGATCGTGACCTGAGCCAAAGTCGAATGGTTAACTGACTGAGTCACCCAGGGGCCCCTCTTGCTGCTTTGAAGACTGTCTCTATCGGGGCACCTGGGTAGCTCAGTCGGTTAAGTGTCTGACTTCAGCTTAGGTCATGATCTCATGGTTCATGGGTTCAAGCCCCACATTGGGCTCTGTGCTGACAGCTTGGAGCCTGGAGCCTGCTCCGAATTCTGCACCTCCCTCTCTCTCTGTTCCTCCCCTGCTCTCACTCTGTCTCTCTCTCTCTCAAAAATAAAGATTTTAAAAAAATGAAGAAAGAAAAGACTGTCTTTATCATTACTTTATGCGGTTTTAATTATTATGTGTCTTGTTGTGTACCTCCCTGGTTTGTCTTGTTAGGTGTTCTGTGTGCTTCCTGGATGTCTGCTTTCTTCCTCAGATTAGGGAAGTTTTCAACTATTATTTCTTGAAATAAGATTTTCGCCAACCTCTCTCTCTCATCCTTCTGGGATTCCTAATAATGTGAATGCTATTATGCCTGAAGATGTTGCAGAATTCCTTTAACTTACTCTCATTTTTAAAATTTTTTTTTAAAGGTTTATTTATTTTGAAAGAGAGAGAGACAGAGCACGAGCAGGGGAGGGGCAGAAAGAGAGAGAGAGGGAGACACAGAATCTAAACAGGCTTCAGACTCTGAGCTGTCAGCACAGAGCCCGATGTGGGGCTCAAACCTACGAGCTGTGAGATCATGACCTGAACCTAAGTTGGATGCTCAACCAACTGAACCACCCAGGCACCCCTAAATTCTTTTTCTTTTTGGTCTTCAGTTTGTTTGCTTTTCATTACCCTTTTGGATTACTAATCTGTCCTGCATCCTCTAATCTGCTGTTGAGTCCCTCTAGGATATTTTTCATTTTAGTTATTATATTCTTCAGCTCTGACTGGTTCTTTTTGAATATTTTCTATCTTCTTTTGAAGTTCTCACTGCATTCATTCACTCTTAAGCCTGCTGAGTTTCTTTATGGCCATTACTTTGAACTCTTTATTATTAGGGTTATTGCTTATCTGAGTTTCATTTAGCTGTTTTTTCTGTGATTTTGCCTTGTTCTTTCATTTGGGACATAGTCCTCTGTCCCCTCATTTTGTTTCACTTTCTGTGTTTGTATATATGTATTTGTTAAACCAGCTACATCTTTTGGTCTTGAAAGTAGTGGCCTTGTGTAAAACAGGTCTTGTGGTACCTTATGTGCGGTCTCCCCTGGTCACCAGAACCAGATGCTCCAGGGATATCCCTTGTGTGGCTGGCTTCTGCCTTGATGGTCAAGGAGGGGTCATGTTGGGATAGTATAGTTCTGCAATGTGATTGGTGCTGTGTAAAGTTTAAATCAAGTCACTGTGCTTATCATGTTTATTTAGAAGACGGAACTTTCTTACCAAATGATTATGTTATTGTATACGTTATGTAAGATTCTGGAGGCGTGTTTTACAAAACTTACTTGAAAGTTAATCCGTTTTCTCCACTTTCTCTTTTTACTCAGGGATATTACGTGTATCGTGACATGCTAGGAGAAAAAGGAGATTTCATTACTTCACCGGAAATAAGTCAGATCTTTGGGGAGGTAATCGTCAATTTCAACTATGAAAGAAGCTAATATCTGGGCGCCTAGGTGGCTCAGTTGGTTGAGTGTCTGACTCTTGATTTTGGCTCAGGTTATGATCTAACAGTTCATGAGCTCGAGCCCTGTGTTGGGCTGTGTGCTAAAGGTGCAAAAAAAGCCTGCTTGGGATTCTCTGTCCCTCTGTCTTTGCACGCCTCTCTCTCTCTCTCTCTCTCTCTCAAAACAAACATTAATTAAAAAAGCTAGTATCACAAACACTTGAGAGCAGATCAGGTTGTTGTATTCTTCTGTAATAAGTAGTGTTTTACACCTTTGCTTTTGTGATTCATCAAAAGTTTTAATTTTTAATCATTTGTATGCTGGAGGAATACAGAATAATAGAGAAAAGAGAGAGAGAAAAGTGAAGGGAGAAAAGTTGCAAAACCCTGAGGAGTTCGTGGGGCGAGATGTGCTCTCAGGCCCCACCCTGCTGTGGTTGTACCGTAGTTCCAGTGGAAACCCCCCTCACAAATTTTCAATTCTCTTCAGGAGTTCCAGTTCATTGATTTCCACATAAAAACCCCCGATGAATTTAGAAATAGAAGTAGTACACAAAAGGAAGTGGAATCCAGGTATTAAAAATGGTAATTGTGCCTAAAAAGCCATGTAATCGTATCAGTCATATGAATGTAAAGAAATGGCATCATCTTATTTCATATGTCTGTCTGCTGTCCCAACAGCAGCACCTTTCTGGAAGTGCTAGCCTCTTCCTTGTGTCAGGGGACCTCTTACAGTGGGGCTGCCTTTTAATGGTGCTCTGTTACTAGGCTTCCTAAGTGGTGTCTTTTGTAATGCCGCCTCCATGAGGCTTCTGGGTGTGCATACATATATGTACATAGTAAATGACATGTGGTCGTTGGCAAATATTTTGCTTTCTGGCATATTTCCTTGGAGTTTTATATACTTTTATGCTATAATATTTCAGTATAGTTTTTTTTTTCCTTGTCGCAGCTGCTAGGCATATGGTTCATTAGTGAATGGATGGCCACTGGAAAAAATGCAGCTTTCCAACTGGTGGAACTGGGCCCAGGCAGGGGTACCCTCTCGGGAGATATTTTGAGGGTAAGTAATAAAAGGAACGTCTTCAGAGTCTCGTGTACTTGCCTGAACCTTTGTTCTTTTGATTTGTTTGCAAACTTCATTGACTTCAGTGGCTTTCGGTCCTCCCTCCTTACCTCCTCTTTCTCCGCTAAAATACAATGTCAGAATGATATAATGAATCATTACTTATTGTTGTCTGTTTGTAATCTAAAAAGTGAGGGTAGGGGAGAATGTGAAAGGGAAAAGTTTAAAACCTTTAGAAGACATCATGGGAGAATCTATTTGTCTTCTAGGTGGGAAAAGAATTTGTGAATTATATAAAGGGTAGAAGCCATAAAGGTAAAGATGAATAGAGGGATAATTTCCACTACATTAAATTTAAGAAATTATTGTTCTTTAAAGAAATTAGGAATTTTTTATTCTTCAAAGACACTGTAGGGGCGCCTGGGTGGCTCAGTTGGTTTAGCGTCCGACTTCAGCTCAGGTCATGATCTCATGCTCTGTGAGTTCCAGCCCCGCGTCAGGTTCTGTGTTGACAGCTCAGAGCCTGGAGCCCTCTTTGTCTGCCCCTCGCCCGCTCATGCTCTGGTTCTCTCTCAAAAATAAACAAGCATTAAAAAAAATTTTCAAAAGACACATAAAGAGAGTGATAAGACAAGCTGCAAACTGGGAGGAGTTATTTGCAACACATAAAGAACTGGTAGTTAGCATACATGAAGAATTCCTTTCAATCATTAAGAAGGTGACAGATAACTCAATAGAAAAGTCAGGCTAAAGATGTGAACAGGCCTTTCATGAAAGAGGAAGTCCTCACGGGCAGTAAAAACAAAAAGATGTTCAGACTGATTGGTAGTCAAGGAAATGAAAGTTAAATCAGAGTGAGATACCACCGTGTCCAAGATTAGCACATTTGGCATCACCAAGGGTTGTTGAAGATGGAGAGATGGGGAGCAATGGGGACTCGCAGACACTGTTTGTAAGAGTGTAATTTGGGGTAAGCACTTTGAGATGTGCTTAGTGGGCATCGTCTGCTAACGTCACAGTAACTTATACTGTATGAGCCAGCAGCACTTGTACTGCTAGACGTGTGCCCTACAGGAGCTAGTGCAGATGTGTACCAGGAAACATGGTCAAGAAGACAGCAGCATTGTTTAGAAGAGCAAAAAAAATGGAAACAACCCAGATGCCTATCAATGGGAAAATAGATCAATAAATTGTGGTACAGTCAGACATACAGTGGAACATCAAGGGTTGTGAAACTGCATGAAATCACAGCAGAATGCACAACACTCAGATGGACCTCAGTGTCTTGTGAGTGAAAATAACAATTTGTAAAAGAATCCGGATCATATGATTGTATCTATATAAAATCCCCAAATGTCAACATTCAACAATTTGTGTTTGGTGATACAAATGCAATTAGGAACATTTATAAAGAAAAAGCAGGAAATGATGGTGGTGGCATCTGAGGGTGAGGGAGGACACGTTTTCGAAGGGAAGGGTCGTGCCACTTTAACCAAAGATGCGGTATCTTTCCATGTATTGTTGTTTCTAGCACTCTACCTAATGTTTTGTAAAAACACTAAAGAGGAGGAATATTGTTTATAGTACATGGTAAGTAATTGTGTGTGTTAAACTTTTGTAGTTACACTGTTTTGGAATCCATTAGGCTTTTAAAAACAAAAACACATATTCAGTATACATTTGAATGTCTTGATGCAGTATGATTTTTGCTTGAAATTTGGAATCAAAGGATTTTAAAAAACGTATAACATCTGACAGATAATCCTGATTATATCATATTTGGGGGTAAAAGAAATGAACCACTGTTTTAGGTTTCCAGTGTTCTATTTTATCGCTTTAAATTGGCAAAGTCATTTGAATACAAAATGCTTAATAAGGTTCTCAAATAATATTGTCTTGTTTCAGGTACAATAAAAATCAAGCCCACAGCTCTTAAAATGCATACAGGATGCTTCTTTAGATCAAGTCCTAAGAACTTTAAAAAGCTAAAGAATTTAAAAGAATGTTAAGAAAATGGACAAAGACATAATTACAGACTTGTTTTCATTTTTTGATCATAATTTCTGAAGGATTTTTCTCTTGGGAAGTTTTCCATTTGTAGTTTCATTTCCAAACGAAATTTGGAAAAATTGTCTTATTATTAGCCTATACCTGCTTATTCAGATCTCAAAAATAGGAGGCAAATCAGCAGTGAAAATTACATTCAAATGAAAAATACTATTGGTGTACTTTATGCCTTGGCATTGAATTTTTAGCATTGAGATATTGATAAAATATCAGTGTACTCCTTTTTTGTTCATGTTTACAACAGTTATAAATGTGTGTGGCTAAAAAAAATTAAAAATTGAAAGAACTGCGAAGTTAAACTGTCAAGTTTTTAGTGCCCTTCGAATTTGATTTCCTGAGAACACAGTTGAAACATCTCAAAGATGAGATTATTTCATAGACATAGCAGCTTCATAAAATCAGGGGGATATATACATTTCATGTTTTTGTTCTCTTTAGACTCCCTAGTCTGATTATTTACTGGATGCTAAATCTTTAATGTTTGTTAGTCTTAATTCTAATTTTTCTCATTAGGAAACCAAATTGTGCATTGTTCGTCTTTCACGTAGACTGTAATAACTGATAGCTTATGAATCTCACGGACTGCTGGAGAGTGGCTTGTGTGAAGTTCCTCTGAAACCAAATTTTACTTCTGTGACATGAGCAAAGTGTTAAGGGAAATGGTTAGAAAACCTAAAATCTACTCAACACATTGTATTTTGCCATTTTTTTCTTTCTTTTTGTATTTAGGTGTTCAGTCAGCTGGGATCTGTGCTGAAAAACTGTGACATTTCAATACATCTGGTAGAGGTGAGCGAAAAACTGAGTGAGATTCAAGCATTAACACTGACTGAAGAGAAGGTCCCTCTAGAGCGAAATCCTGGATCCCCCGCATATATGAAAGGTGTTACTAAATCTGGGATTCCAATTTCCTGGTACCGACATCTGCAAGATGTTCCAAAAGGTAATTAGTTTACACTGCGTGATGAGCTAATTTTGATTACCACCCATCCCAGCGATGATAGGCGACCACAAACGTGTAGAGCACTATAGTACGTTGACGTGATGCCACCAGGACCCTTACTCATAGGGAATAGCAAATTTGTTTCTAGAAAGTAGCATTGTATTAAAAAAATAACATGCCTAACAATAAGGAGAAATGCCTTTCATATGGTTTTACACAAAAATGTAGATAGATCCCTATTGTACCTTTAAGTTTTTCCTGACCCCTAAGATAGCACTGACGCTGAAGCAGTCCAAGGCGGTGGGGACTGATGGAAGCAGAGTTAGGTGGTTTGAGTTTAACTGTCTCATCTTTTGAACATCCTTGCTTACCTTCAGAGAGGTGGGAAAATTCCTGCACTCGGCAGGGACCATCCACTATGTTGATGGACCTCTGCTCCCACCTAAAGTGGTGTTCTGACCTTGGCAAGCCACCTCGGCGAGTCCTGGGCTCAGCTGTCTCAGATGATTTTAGGAAGTCCAAAGCCTCTTTTAGCTAACAAATTTGGGTTCTAATTTCTTTCATGCCCTGTGATGAATAAAGGGTTAAATTTATAATTGGGATGTTTTGGCCGTCGGGTCCGGATATGTGGAAAATGAGGACGGTAGTAATTGTTCTTGAGCGTGTTCTCCGAGTAGGCAAAGCAGTGCCTGAGGTGGATGATTCTCTGGTAGCGATGGTTGTGGAAGCCACCTCAGGTTCCTGCTCGATCCGCTAGGCGCTTTCTTTTGTTGCTGTTCAAAAGAACGATTAGATATTGCCTTAATGCTGAAACTATTTTTTCCTTCTGTTTTTAAATAGGGTACAGCTTTTATCTTGCGCATGAATTTTTCGATGTTCTTCCTGTGCATAAGTTTCAGGTATTGACGGGATAAAGTCATATTTATAATTGAATAACAAAGGACCTTATGTTGGAAGAATAAACGTGAATGGTATTTGATTACTGTTAAAGTTAACTCTGTTTGGAATTCTGATGAATATAAATAATTGAAAAGCAAAAGTAAAAGGTTAAGTAGAATCTTAATTGTCTTCGGATAACTATTAAGAATGTTTATTTCCCATAAGAGACTCTTAAACACAGAGAACAAATGGAGGGTTGCTGGAGGGGAGGTGGGGGGGATGGGTTAAATCGGGGATGGGCAGTAAGGAGGGCACCTTTTGGGATGAGCACTGGGTGTCATAGGTAAGAGATGAATCACTGGAATCTACTCCTGAAGTCAAGATTACACCGTATGTTAACTAATTTGAATTTCAATAAAAAAGCTTATTTTTCCAAGGACAAAGATATGTGAGAATATAACATGGTAAATGGCTTTATTGCAAGGAAGGATTACATTTTAGCCAATAGTTTTGATATCCAAAGATTAAAATTTTTCCTCATTGAAACTGAAGTGAGCAGACTTAAGATTTGGTGGTAATGTATGTGTCCTGGTAATTTTTAAGGCTAAGAGCATGCGTTGATTTGTTAGCAAAAGCTTTTGATTAGTCCTTCAGAGTCTGTTTTCCATGTTAGGGGGCACTTTCCATGCTGCCTAGTTTGTCTTCAGCTCCATCACTTATCTAACCAATACTAGTAGTTTTCATCTGTCCGTCTTACTGTTTGAAGGAATTGAAATAATGCCTTCAAGTGATTTTAAGTGGTAAAATCCTTTGTAAATGTTAGTCATCTATCTTGTATATGGCAGGAGAAAATTAATAGTTATTTTTGGGAGGCGGTTTTGAGGAAAAAACTTGTAAGAATTAGTTTTTATGTGTTATTTTGTGTTTAGAAAACTCCGCAAGGATGGCGAGAAGTATTCATCGATGTTGATCCCCAAGCTTCTGATAAACTGCGGTTTGTTTTGGCGCCTTGTGTCACCCCAGCGGAAGTCTTCATACAAGTAGGAATACCAAGCGAATCTTCATAGTCTTGTTTTCTGAGTTACTGTTTTACAGGGGCCAGGAGAGATTTGCTCATAACATATGCGGTGCATTTTATGAGTGGGAAGTGCAGAGGTAAGGAGTCAGGAGCCTGGGGTAAAATCCTTTCTTGGGTGCGTGACCTTAACGTAACAGGGAAGTTAGTAAGCGCTTACTCTGCAAGTTCTTCACCTTCTCCCTTCACTCACTTCCCTACCACGCGGTGATAGTATTGCCTACCTGACGGTACAGTAATGCAACAACTGTTTAATGAGTACTTTGTATATGTGACTCTGTATTTTCTCATTTAATTCTCAGACGATTATGTAAGCTTCATTCTACACTTCCAAAATGGTTCATGTGCTGCTGCTGCTTTTGCCCTCGAGGAGTAATCACAAGAGCCATTCTTGTGTTTAGGGTTCAAAAAACCCTATACTTGTGAGGAATGTTTAGGTTTTGGATTGCATGTTGTAAAAAGGTCTACTTTTTGGGCCATAACTAAGTACTTTTTCCTCAGAAGTTACTTGTTTCAAAATCACAGGAGCTTTTAAACATGAACCTATCAATTAAGTTGTTTTTTTTTTTTTTTCCAGAGCATAATTAAATTCAAATAGCAACCTGAGTGCTTGGGGGCATTTCTGTTTTTCCATATTCTAGCTGCCCACTTTTACCTGAGTGAGAAGCAAATTCATAGCTACCAAGAGCTAACCCCCTGCTCCTGGGAGATACAATTGTTTTCAGTTCTTGACTTGAGTGAGTGGTACTCACGAGAGAGGGAGCGATGACTTTCCCTCTCATCTGAATGGGGCAAATGGTGACAGAATCTGCCATCTTGAAGAGTGGTCGAAGATGGTAGGTATGTCACCACAGCACCCCGAGGTGTCAGTTTATGCCTGAAGTGGCTAATCTCATGGGGCTACAGTTCAACCACAGTAATGTATTTTATAAAGCTGGGGGATGGGGCACCTGGGTGGCTCAGTTGGTCAAGTGTCCAACTTCAGTTCAGGTCATGATCTTGCACTTCATGAGTTCAAGCCCCGCGTTGGGTTCTGTGCTGACAGCTCAGAGCCTGGAGCCTGCTTCCGATTCTGTGTCTCCCTCTCTCTCTGCCCCTCCCCGACTCGTGCGTGGGCACGTGCTCTCTCTCTCTCTCTCTCAAAAATAAACATTAAAAAAATAATAATAAAGCTGAGGGCTAAGTGCTTTATTGTTTGATTTAAGCCTCACAATAAGCCTTGTGTGTACATGATGAGGAAGCACTCCAAGTTGAAGTAACTTGTTTCTAGTAAGCAGTACGAAGAGCAGAGACTCAATTGCTAAGTGTGTGTGACTCCATACCTGTTAGCTCTGTGCCATTAGAGGCAAGATCAGGGCAGGTCAGTACTTCATTTTTTTTTTTTTTTAATATTTATTTATTTTTGGGAGACAGAGTACAAGCAGGGGAGGGGCAGAGGCAGAGGGAGAGGGAGACACAGAATCTGAAGCAGGCTCCAGGCTCTGAGCTGTCAGCACAGAGCCCAACGTGGGGCTCAAACCCAAGAAGTGCAGGATCATGACGTGGGCCTGACCGAGCCACCCAGGCACCCCAAAACTTCATTTTTAAGAGTATATTACGAAGGAGCAAAAGTTAATACAGGTTTTCATAATAAAGACCAACGCTTTTTCCCATTTTCTCAGGAGTTAGTGTAATGTCATATATACTAGTCAAGTTGACAAGTTCTAATACTGTCATTTCACTTTTTAGACTAATGGGCACTAAAATAAATAAACATCAAAAGAATCATCTAGACTATTAGGCACTTATTAAGGACCCTTAGTAAATAGTTGAATATCTTGGGAAATTGCGGCCTCAGGTACAAGGTCATGAGCTGAGGTTTCTAGACAGAGGGCATATCATTGGAGTATCTTTTGCCCTAAAAGAAGGTATCAAAACATACTTGCTAGGGTCTATCTTGTTATACTGGATTTATATCATTTGTTCTTTCAGCACAAATTTTAGAGCATGTTATTTGCCAGGCACTATTCTAGGCAGACAAAAATTCCTTTCCCATGCATTCAGCCCAGGGGAATATATTTATATGAATTACGAGCATAATATCACCATAAATAAAACTATAATGAACCAGCCATCTAGGGGTTTGGGAGGCATATGCCTTTTTATAAGAGGGATTAAAATTAAAATATCTTTGTAAACTTAGTGGACGGCATCAAAGCACTAGGGAGTTCCATATAATAAAGAGGACGTCATGTGGAAAGTTGAGTGTGGACAACATAATGCGTATTGAGAAGGAGTGTATTGTAACCAAGAAATGCTCATTATAGAAAAACCCTAAGGAAACCGTTCTTTTCAGTGATGCATTTTGATGCAGCTGTTCCTTTACCAGAGTGATGAA
This sequence comes from Panthera pardus, assembly GCF_024362965.1. Lineage (NCBI taxonomy): Eukaryota > Metazoa > Chordata > Mammalia > Carnivora > Felidae > Panthera > Panthera pardus. Next base: position 10,980,711 of record NW_026526832.1, on the reverse strand, counting down.
ACGAGGGATCACGTGGAAGTGTGTCCTGAAGCTGGTGTAATTATTCAGGAACTTTCTCAACGCATTGCGCTGACTGGAGGGGCTGCGCTGATTGCCGATTATGGTCATGATGGGACTAAGACAGACACCTTCAGAGTACGTATAATTCAGCAAGATGACTTCTCAAAAGTTAATGGGCGTGCTCTATTAAGTTTTTAGGTTTGAAACTCATTGAAGATCTTTATCTTTGGCTTCTACAGTGGCTAGCATTGTAATATCACATTATTTTGTCATGAATATTCATTTATAGTATTATAATTGTCCTTCTCTATTCCATCACTGTGGGCAGCATCTTCAGGCACTCCAGGCAGCACTTTATATTGGGTTTTCCACATAGCATGTCATTTGAAGAAAGGGTGCTGTTTTAAGAGTTTGGAAACCACTGATTCAGGCTACGTTTTTTTTTAACAGCTGTTATGTAAAATGTACTAAAATGATAGCATTTCCTTAATCTTGATAACCACAAAAGGACAAAAATTCATCATTTTAAAATTATTTTCAAGGGATTTTGTGGCCATAAGCTTCATGATGTCCTTATCGCCCCGGGAACTGCAGACCTAACAGCTGATGTGGACTTCAGTTATTTGCGCAGAATGGCAGAGGGAAAAGTAGCTTCTCTGGGTCCAATAAAACAACAGACGTTTTTAAAAAACATGGGCATTGATGTCCGGCTGAAGGTAATGATTTATTTCACCATCTTAAATATTTCAATTTTGTAGTATTTCTAATGTTACACTATGTGTTAACTAACTGGGATTCAAATAAAAACTTGAAACAAAAAATTTTGTAGTATTTCAAAAAACCTTTAAAATAATAAGTACGTCTGGCCTCAGTGCTCCTATTGTTAGCCAGATGCTTGGTATTGCTATCGTAGGGCATGGTGGAACCAGATCGCCTGTTGTGGCGGGGGAGCCTTGTAAGTTCCTGCGTCTCTGTGTGAGGTAGATTTAAGACTTCGAAATGGTGTTCGTGTTTGTTAAGAAAACTTGACTGTGTTTATCGGTAGATCAAACCACCTGGGAATATTTGCTAAACCTACAAATCCACAGGTTTGGGTCTTGGCAACCTACGTTCCCCCCGCCCCCCCAGTAATTTTTATTTTTTATTTTATTATGAGAGAGTAGAGGGAGAGGAAGAGAAAATCCTAGGCTCCATGCTCAGTGTAGAGTCTGACACGGGACTCAATCTCATGACCTGAGCCAAAATCGAAAGTTGGACGCTTAACCGACTGAGCCACCCCGGCGCCCCAGCAACCTAGGCTTTTAGTGAGCACCCCATGACTCTTGAGGCAGGTGATCAGAAATCCCATCTTAAGTAGTGCTTTACTGAGTGGCTAACAGTCATGAGTGTTGCTGCATGTAACTAGGAATTCTTCTGGTTATTTCTTCTAAGAAGTTTTTCCTTTCAGGTTCTTGCAGACAAATCAGATGAGCCATCCAGGCAGCAGTTACTTCAGGGGTATGATATGTTGATGAATCCTAAGAAGATGGGAGAAAGATTTCACTTTTTTGCCTTGCTACCTCATCAGAGACTTCATGGTGGAAGCCATCCGATGAATGCATGTCAGTCAAAACCTTCTCCGTCACCTGTGGCTGGGTTTGGTGAACTTGCCTGGAGGTGATATCTCAGTGTGGACGTTTTACCCCTAAGTCTGCCTAAGAAAGCAAAATAAAGGGAACCCATTCACATATATCACAGGTAAAATCCATATCGCAGTATTTTATGTCTCACAGCCAATAAAAATAGCCCATTTTATATACAGTACAACTAAACATTGATCTTTTAAGGTTGTGTGTGGCTTTTGGCACAATTGTGTGCTTTCAGCTTAATGAAACAAGTTACCATGAAACAGAGTATCCTTAATTTTTTTAAAGTTTATTTTGTGGAAGAGAGCGTACATGTGAACATACTGGGGAGGGGCGGAGAGACAGGATCCCAAGCGGCCTTCATGCCATCAGTGCAGACAGAGCCTGATGCAGGGCTCGATCCCACAACTGTGAGATCGTGATCTGAGCTGTATCAAGAGTTGGACACTTAACCAACTGAGCCACTCAGGCACCTTGAAATGAATATCCTTTAATTAATAAGGCTAGTTGCTGTATTTTTATTTTAAAAAGTAAACATGAACGCTGATTGGTTTAATAAAAACTGGAAATCTAAGTGGCCTTTCACAGGGGATGGGTTAAATAGAACTATCCATAAAGTATTTTTAAAAAAAGAGGTAGAGTATGTCCTTACCTCTAAGAAGGTAGTAAATGAAAAATGTAGTCAAGTAAAAATGTTTTATAGTTATGATTCCGTTTTTGTTGGGGGAAAGCTGCATTTAAAGAAATGCTTAATTTCATAGAAATTAATAATGCAGACTGGTGGTTTTCTGTGATAGTTACTTATATATAAAAAGTGAGGAAAGGATGCCAGTAATTACTATTAAATATTCCAACGTAGCCTCTCTGGCTCTTGATTTTGGCTCAAGTCGTGCTCGCACGGTGGTGAGCCAGAACTCAACGTCAGGCTCTGCGCCGAGAATGGTGCCTGCTTAAGTTTCTCTCCATCCCCCTGCCCCTCCTCTGCTGTATGTGCACACGTGCTCGCTCACTCAAAACAAAAACAAAAAACCCAACATGGAAGTGGGTTTGAGGGGTAGAAATTCATTCTCCTTTGTGGTATTTAAAATTTTTTACCCTATGAGATTAAAGGAAAAGAATACCAGCCATGTTTTGAACGTACAGCTTAACTGTATTCGAAGTTTGCTGGCGGAGTGATCAACTCTTGGTTTTTTATTGCTTCTCTGGCTTCCCTCAGAACAGGACTAACATTCTGAATCTCACTCTTTTTTTTTTTTTTTTATAATCTCAAGCCAACTTGTTTTTGTTTTTTTTTTTTTCAACGTTTTTTTATTTATTTTTGGGACAGAGAGAGACAGAGCATGAACGGGGGAGGGGCAGAGAGAGAGGGAGACACAGAATCGGAAACAGGCTCCAGGCTCGGAGCCATCAGCCCAGAGCCTGACGCGGGGCTCGAACTCACGGACCGCGAGATCGTGACCTGGCTGAAGTCGGACGCTTAACTGACTGCGCCACCCAGGCGCCCCTGAATTTCACTCTTAAAATGAAGATGGAGAGGACTTATTTTTCACGTGCTGCCCAGCCTTGGGCCATTCATAGCCACCCTTATTTTTTTTTTCCCCCGCATTTTCTTTTCTCAAAAACTTGGTTGGGAGAATTTGGAAGGTGAAAATGCCTCATATTGGCCCCTCTCAATTATCTAGTAGTTTTACATTTAATGGGAAGAATCAGGCAATGCCTTGTATCTTAAAACTTAGAACATTTACTTTGAATGGTAAGTCTTCTAGCAGTGGCAGTAGTTGAATATTTGATGAGAGTTCCCGAAAAATCTGTAGTTGTAATTACTCTAAACTTTCATTCCAAGAAATGAGACCTCCAGATAATTACCTCAGATTTCATATAAATTGAAATAATGAGTTTTTTATTTTAGGTAGTTAAAAAAAAAAAAATCAGTGTTTTAAATATAGCATTAGTTCCATTTACAAATACTATTTCCAAAATAGTTCTTTTACCAAGGCCTGGGAAAACAACACAATCTAATAAAATTTTCTTTGGATACCTCTACTAGAGATAAGCTCAGGTTTTCACATAGAAAAGTATGGTGATATGGAAATACATTTTATTATCAGGTTTCTTTGAGGATATTTACAAAAGTGGGATGTAACAAAAAATATAAAAATGTACTGAACAGTGTCATTATAGACTACTTTGTACATCACCAAATGTTTCTAACAATTATTTCTTATACAAAAACAACTTCAAGACAAAAAGGTTATGCAGGTTATACAGTATCTGGAGTAAATTACTCCAAATTATCTGACAGTGCCTTTACAAATTTTTTAAGAAAACTTCTTAGGCATTCAACAACACAGACACAAAGAGTGCAATTAATTTCATGGCTTGTAGTTTGATTACATAAGTAGAGCAAACCATTCCAGTTAATTTTCACCTTCTGTAGTAAAACCACAACAGGGTGCCTAGTGACTTAGAACTACTCCATTTTAGCACATTGAGATAAACAGAGTCAGTTTGGACACATTTGGGAAGCCATCCTTTCCCACAGGGAAATTATAGTTCTAAAAGGTTTTGTGAAATTAATTTGGATTAATTTTTTAAACTCCTGTAGGAGAAGAAAATACCAGGAGACACTGGAATGTTTCCTGGAGAGGTTTATGGGAGGCAGTGCAGCAACCTGGTTAGGAGGGAGGAAAGGGACTAGAGCCACACTGCCTGAGTTCAAATCCACATACCAACTGTGACCTCCAGCATCTAGGTCCTTAATTTTCCTGTGCCTCAGTTTCCTCATCTGTGAGATGGAGTCCGTAACGTACTCCCCCTCGTGGCTGTCAGGAGGGGAACGAAAGACATGCAGAGTCGAAAGCATGGGAACCACGTTTGCTACGATCTCCACAGTAATTTCAGTCCTAGATACGGGAGTAGCTTCAGGGATCTCTTAAGACCCTCTCTTACACTGTATACAGGGACATTCTTTTCCTTTGCCACCTCAAATTCAGTGGGCAGTGATAGTTAACGCTTTTATGGTTTTTAGTTTATTGAATATGGGTATGTTCTTATATATCTGATCATCACAACACTGTGAGGAAAATAGAGGCAAGGGTTACAATCTTCGTTTTTTAGACTGATGAGGAACTTGAGGCTTAGGCAGATTGGAGCCAAGACGTAAAAGACTGGATTTTCTGACTCCCAATCTTTTGTTGCTCTTTTTGTAGGAAAAAAACTTACAGTGATTACTGAGGAGTGAAAAAACAAAAAGCCGCTAGTTTTTTAATAAGTGGGTGGTGCTAGATCTTAAACTTTTTTGCGGGGGTGGGGGGAACTATTAGTAACTTGTTAAAAGCTATGGAAAAATCTAACCTCTTAAACATTGTATCTGAGTAGAAAAACATTTCGTTAGCTGGTTGCCAGTGCTGAAATGTAAAAAAACAAAACAACCCCCCCCCCCGCCCCAATTTATAAGGGCAGGGCTACGTGATCAGCAGAACAGATGAAAGAATAAGTGTTTCATGCTCTACCCCACCCACTGTCCCAAACTGCTTGAGATGATTGATTTACAGACATTCTGGATATCTGTAAAACCTTCCAATAAGCTAAGGGAAGAAAAACTGGATACGCTCTTTGCTGTTTCCTGCAGCATTAACTGATCCTGCACTGGCCTTACTTTTAGTAATTTTCTTCCTCAAATTACTCAACTCCGTGTAAAGATAAACTGTGTAATGAAAGTTCGCACCTAAACCTACTGAATGTCAGAAACCAACCACGGTGTCACAGAGCTGTGGGTCACAGACATGGGAGTTCGAGTACGCAACAGGGGGGCTGGGCTCCGAAAAGACATACTTACTACCTCCGCACTTAGACCAGTGGGTTCTCCCCCCAGGTTTGTAGTATCATTTGACCCCAAAATTATCTTAGAGGGCCTTCCAATATACTCACAAAAGGTGACAACTTAATTTCTATCTTGTAGAGAGCACGTTAAGAATTTCAACTCCAAAATGTTAGGGATCACTGTTTTGGAGTCGACTGACCTAAAGAAAAAGAAAAAGGTACAAGAGTCTAGAGCTCCTCTTCTAGGCATGCAGGAAAACCCCCTCAATGCCTCTGTGGTCAAATATTTAGAGTTCTCACAGGAAATCGCATGCTGGGAGCCCTTCCTCAGTTCTCTCTTTAAATGCAAACCTATTTAGTAATCAACTTTAAAACTCTTGTGTGATTTGGTCAAGCTATACAATGGCTGGACTCTAAGCCTGCCTTTTTCTCCTTTTTAAAAAATAATGTAACAGGAAAGGGAAGATAAATTAAATGCCACTATAGTATTAAAGTGAAGGATTAGGAAAAAAATATAAAAACCAGTCATTGCTTATGCTATAAAAATTTATGAAAAGCTTCATCTTGGTTCCGTTATGTGTTCTTATTACTCAGTTTCCCCTCTTGTACCTTCTCACGATGAACTACAGTATTGGTGTCACGGATTCCTTATCACATTTCCCCGTATCTTCGCATCCTTGCAGATAACCTACAAAGAACAACAGTTGTGCGGCAAAGTATCAGTCCATAACGTGAAATCCTTCCTTACTGACGTTAGCTCATTGACAACTAAGGATCTTCTTCCATATCATCTGGATTGGGAGCCATAATGAAGTGCTTTGGGTACACAAGATTGTGGGTGTATGCATGTATTTCCCAGCGGGCATCGTCACTTTCGTGCGTAATGTAACGTTCACCAATGCGAGTTTCAAATTCTCTAAGGTCAAGCCAAGTCTGATAGTCCTAGAAAAAAATGGAATTATAAACTATAAAAGAAATAAAATACGTTGAACTTTTTTTTCCTAACCCCATAGCTGCAAAATTGACAGTCTCTACTATCAGTACTTGCTATACAGTAAGTTCCATTCGTAATATTTTAAATTAGCAATGTTAAGATACTTTTTCAAATTTAGAGTCTCTAATGAAGGAAGTAACTAGTTTCTAAAACTAAAAACTGCCTGAGGCTTCTGAGATGGCTAATAATAATCACTAAAACATTCTGTTCTAAATTCTGACCTTATGCCCCACCTTACTCCTCAAAATAGGGGAAAGTACTTAGAATCTACTATCAGGATAATTTAATAATCACTGCAACTGTGCATTTGTTGTGAAGTTAATTCTACCTGCCAACCTCCACCCCAGTCCCCTTTAGAGTAGTTCTAAAGCTTCTCTTTACTCTGAAGCTCGGGGGTTCCTTTTAAGAAATCTATGCAATAGCTTTTGGGGGAATTAAGACAAACATTTTTACTTTATTTTTTTAAATGTTTATTTATTTTTGACAGAGAGAGAGACAGAGCATGAGTGGGGGAGGGGCAGAGAGAGAGAGGGAGACACAGAATCCGAAGCAGGCTCCAGGCTCTGAGCTGTCAGCACAGAACCCGACGTGGGGCTTGAACTCACAGACTGCAAGATCATGACCTGAGCCGAAGTCGGATGCTCAACTGACTGAGCCACCCAGGCACCCCTGAGCCAAACATTTTAAATGGCATTTCATCTGTCATTAATGCAAATATGAATCTTTTAAGTGGGCATCTTAAAAGCAAAATCTATTTGACAAAATAACATGCTTATTTTACAGAAAGGGGAAATGAAGCATAAAAGGCCCTATATAAAGGCTAAATCATTGCTTTCAGTTTATGGGAGTTGAACTGCCTATCAGTTCTGCATGTGAATGGTATACAGCAAACCTTCCAGAGATTCAGCCATAGTACAAAGTAATCACTGAAGAACACTTACAATATTCTAAAACGTGTAGAATCTGTTGATCTTAGAGTAGTTTGATTAGGTGAGACACATTACAATGAATGGCTCCAATGGGGATCACCAGAGAGAGATTTGTTTTTTTACCTGCAGCCAGGGATGGCTGAGAGATTTGTCCACACTGTAGCGCTTTCTCATCTTCACTTGAAGGAGGTTGTTTATCAAGTCAATTGCTAAGAGGAGAGAAAATCCAACCGGTGAACTGGGTGTATGGGGCACCCACACATACCGTGACTCTGCCTGGAAGGCATTCAAGCCACAGAAATACAGGGTGGGCGACTTTTCTCAAGAACATGGCCTTCCCGCTGACACGTTAGTGGCCTGTAAACGTTCACTGAACTTAGAGCACCTATTTTATGAAGTGTGCCTGTTTTGTTACAGAGGCGGTGTCGAGTACAGGTTAACAGCGTAGACTTACTGCGTGTGCCAGAGGGTCACTTTCCTCTTCTGTAACATGAGGTTATTGAGAAGATGAAATAACACACATAAAGGGCTTAGGACGGTGCTTACTTAGCACGTAAGTGTTAGTATTATTTCCAAATGAATTAAAAAACTGATTACAGACTGACGTGTTGTTGCTGTCCTCCAGTGACACCGTTCTCTAGTCCCCGGCTTGGTCTGCAAGGGAGCCAAAGCCACTGCCTTGCCTCTACAGATGTGGCCGGACTTGCACGATCACTTCTCATCAAAAGTGCATACTTAACAGGTTTTATACAAATATGTTCATGGTGTTTTGGTGTGAGTGGGGAGATCTTGGCATACTTATTTTGCCCACTTATTTGAAGAAACGGAATACCACAAAACCAAAACCACCATGTAGCTACATACTGACTTCCACCTGTATGGCGATACGCGTGAAATACCGACACTAAGGCCTGGACCCAGGGCTGAACCAAGGGGAAGAGTCCCATTATACCAGTTCTGTTTCTCTTCCACACACCACAGTATTTAAGTATGAACTTCCCTGGGTTCAGTACTTCAAACTTTTATCCATTGTTCCTTAAATGGTTGTCCACCATGTGCATCAGAGTCATTTGGGGTGTTCATTAAAATGCATTCCTGGGTGTCATTCCAACTGGTGAACTGGAATCTCTGAGATCTAGCCACAGGTTTTTGCTTTAGTACGCTCACCAATTGATTAGTCTGAAGTCTACAGACCACACTGCCCCAGGAACTCTAAGAGGATTCTGGAACACCCAGACCCTCCTATATTCTTCAATTAGGTATTCATTACAAAGAAAGCCTGCTACTGCCTTTACATGTTGTTCCTCAAACCTTCCCAGTTTAATGGACTGTCAAATCCCCAAGATTAGGTCTGGTACTTTTGGAAAACAAAAAAGGCCCGTGTTCCAAAGGCTGGCTAAATCCAGGTGGGGGCATTCCCCAGTAGGGTTCTATTCAGTACGGGGCTGTCAAAGAAGTGTGTGCCTTTCCTGTCAGTGTCCGTAAACTACAGAGACCCAACCAGGGCATTCTTGATGGGTACAGAACCAGGGCCCGCAAGCTCAAAAACCTTCACCAGGCAGGGAAAACAAATGTTACCATGCCTCCTAGGATTGGTCCACAGGGGAGCTGAAAATTGAAGAATGTCTATATCATTCATTGTATGTATAAAGAACCTGAAATACAGGTCTCTGAAAATAAGTAATTATGAAAAGAAAGAATACTTCAGGGAGAATATCTCCTCCTAGTAGCCTAAGTAGATCTTACACAGTTCAGAGGAGGGGCTCCGGGAAGACTTCACAGATGAGCCACAGGCTAAGGGGTCCCTGAAGGACTGGAAGGATTTCAATAGTGAGGAGGGACTGAAGGCAGGAAAGGTCTAAGCAAAATGCAGAAAGCAGCTGAGAAGAGTCAGCAGCTAGGTTTTAGATCGGGAACAGTGGAGGGGAGGGCAGAAGGTGAACTTGGGCTATCTCTGAGAGACCTACAGATGCAATGTGGTTAAAGGGAGGCCAAGATGTAAGGGCACAGTTAAGATGGAAGGAGGGTTTCCTGAAGACCGATCTGGCAGCAGTGGTGACTGGGAAGCACCGTCAAAGAGTCTAACGGGTAGAACCCTAGGTATTTTAGTAGTTTCAAAGGGAGGAAATTGGGTCCTGGGTTAGTGCTAGGCGTGGGAACTTTAAGGAAGTTAGAGACAAGACCGTCAGGAGGAAGAGTGCTCACGAACTGGTAACTGGTTGAATTTGGAAGAGGAGTATGAGAAATTAAAAAGAGAAGTCAGAAGAAATAGGCTGATTTGGGATCACAAAGATTTTTAGACTAAAGGGCACAGAGCTATAATTTTTTTTTTTTTTTTTTTTTTTTTTTTTTACCTTCACCAGAAATTTCTCTCCACGGATTTGGTGGGTACATAAACGCAGCATTTTGGATTTGGTCATTTATATCTTCATCTTCATTAAAAGGAAATGTGCCACTGAGGCTCACATAGACGATAACTCCCACTGACCACATATCTAGAGAACGGTTGTAACCTTTGCTCCTGAGCACTTCAGGGGCTAAGTATGCTGGAGTCCCCACCACAGACCTCCTGAATGACTTTTCACCAATGATGCGTGCAAAACCAAAGTCACATAGCTTCACCTGCAAATTAAAAAAATGTTAGTTTTGTGTTATTATCTATGTGTCAATCTATTATGCTTGTCCCTAAATGATACTGTATCATTTCATTTTTAAAAGTTACGTTTTTTTATTTTGAGAGAGAGCGAGCAAGCAGGGGAGGGCAGAGAGAGGGAGAGAATCCCAAGCAGGCTCTGCGCTGTCAGTGCAGAGCCCTAGGTGGGGCTCGATCCCACAAACAGTGAGCTCATAACCTGAGCCAAAATCAAGAGTTGGACCCTTAACCAACTGAGCCACCCAAGCTCCCCGATACGTATCATTTCAACACACTTGCCAACTGTACAGATCACAAATGTCAAATGATTGTCGATAGGGAAATTGTAAAATATGCTTTTCCCAAAAGGCAGATACATTTATGATCCTGTGATCTTCTGCCAACATGGTATGACAAACTTCCCTAGTGCCTATTTCAAAAAACCACTTTGAAGTTTTAGATTCCACAATGTCAAACACCAGCTGGGTGCTGTAAGTGGTCACAAAGTTTTGTTCGTCTGTTTTTAACATTTATTTACTATTGGGAGACAGACACAGAGCATGAGCAGGGGAAGGGTAAAGAGAGGGGGAGACACAGAATGCCAAGCAGGCTCCAGGCTCTGAGCTGTCAGCACAGAGCCGGATGCGGGGCTCGAACTCACAAACGGTGAGATCATGACCCGAGCCAAAGTCGGCTGCTTAACCGACTGAGCCACCCAGGCGCCCCTGGTCACAAAGTTTTTTGATGAAATGGAGGGTGTTGATCTTTCAGCATCTGACTTTAAAGGAGATAATTTTCTGTGAAAAGGAATTATAGGTTTCATTTTTAAATCCTCAGTGACTTCACAGCGCCTGAAAACATAAAGGCCCTCAGTAAATGTTTGCTGAATGAAAAATAAGTTGATATTTTAAAACTTACCCTTTATTTTGTTTAATCCTAGAACCTATATTCCCAAGGATACTGTCAATTGGCAAATAACTTGAGTGTAGTAAAGAACTACGAGCCTGCTTGAAAGAGGAGCAAAGGTGTTTCCTGTGACTGTGGAATAAATTATTACTAGTGAGATGTTTAGATTTGAAAAAAGTTCTGTCTGAAGGTAGTCACGGTTACTACAATGTCCTTTTGGGAAGAAAGTTCTGGAAGTGTGATGAGCTTGGCAGAGCTCAGAGCACTTCTGCTGCCCATCTTCCAGTGATGTTCAGATTTTGGTGATTAATGATGCATCCATGCCGAACAAGCAAATGCCAAGTACTTTCCGGAGGAAATGCCCTGCCTCATAAACTGTCTTCTCAACAAGCATTATGATACATTGAGAAAAAAGAGATTTGGCCTCTACAAACCAACGGTACCAACATTGCCTGGAGAGTGTATGATGAAGGTGTATTCAAATGCTGCTGGCTTTCTAGGACATGGACCCTCACGCACATTTTTATGGTAACTGTTCCGTGCCATTATTGAATGTGATTCCCTTTGAGTATTGGAAGAATAGGATTATCGACCACGAAGACATATGAACTCTTCTGTTGTTAGATGTCGAATTTCAGCTAACATCTTGATAAAGAAAAGTTGCCTTGGCAGTTTGGCAACTGAATAAAGTGTGGCCATGGCTAGCACTTAGGCAAAAAGGCACATCAAGTAAATGATGTGATTTTCCCTTTGTTCCTAACAGAGGTAAGAGGGACGGAGTTTTAGCCTCACTGTAGGGGTGTGCGTCCTTTGCCCAAACTATTCTGAAGATCAAATGAGGTAATGACGTATGGAAGCACTTTATTTAAAACATCACGCCAACTATCAGGGAACCTTTTTTGGCCTCACAATGATAGGGAATCACTTTTAAGCACAGAGGCATTGTAAAAGAATAGGATTACCTCCTTAAAAGAGTTGAGTAATTTTTAAAAATACGTCTTTTTCTTTGAAAGACGATCTGAGTTGTATTTGACTCAAGTGAAACAGCTACTTGTCCTTAGTGTAGCCAACTAATTGTGCGTGTTTCAAATCTACATAAACAATAGTTTGAAGGAGAGAGTCTAGCTGATAGTTATGGGCACTGCCAACACATATTCCACAGGAAAATATTTCAAACTTTGGGTTTATGAACCATTTTGTAGGTTATTAAATGATTTTGGATCAAGGTCAACACTCTTCAGTGAAATGAAATTTCACCAAGTAAGACAATCAGTGCATCACACACAGGACACACACACACAAAGGGGATACGCATGTGAGTGATGGCAGTGATGGGAAAGGTAATTCTGACATAGGTTTTGGTGAAAATGTTTGAAATAAAGTACCCTAAAGAGGAAGAGGAGCTGGCTGCCTGCCTCAAAATCTATGCCCCCCAACGTAGGGTCACCCCTCTGCCTCATTTTATGGGGAGTTTGTCCTGAGCACCAGGCACCAACCAAGGTGGCCTCTCCTAACTTCATTCCCTGCCCACGAGAAGAAGTGACCTGCAAACAGTCTACATGCAAAAAAGATACTCCTTAAGGTCTGCTGAAGTCTAAAAAGTCTTCATGAAAATAAACAATATGAGTAAGTTCTGAGTTCAAATTATTCAAGGATTAATCCTCACTGGCAGTTACAGGCTAATTACTTCTGTCAATATGTTTATGTATCCGAACCGACACCACCGCCTTTCATTATACGGGTGCTTTGTAACGTCAGACGCTCAAGGTTCCGGAGAGTATCTCACCTGAGGAAATGGCTCTGCTGATGCGAGCAGCACATTTTCTGGCTTTAAATCACAGTGCACAATATTTTTAAAATGTAGATTCCTCAAGGCAACAAGGATCTGTTATTGAAGAAAACAGTTTTTTCAGTGCCTGGAAAAAATCATAGTTCACCCCCACCTGACCTCTCGAATGGCATAATTGGAGAAGTCCACCACAGTTCGTCAAGATTTAACCGAAGTGTTAGTCACTTGTTCTCCACGGTTAATAATTCCCACCATATCCCTTTATGTAAAAAGCACTGCTATTTAATTCTCTTCATTTTAAAGTATTCTCGTTTCAAAAAAGAGTTAAAATACCTGTGTCACCATGAATTTAGTAATTCGTTCTGGAAGTCGACTTTTCTCACTGGACAGAATCATTTCCAACATATCGCCATGCAGCTTTTCCATTACTACAAAAACTCGTTCCGGAGTTTCAAACATGCATTCCAGGTTTACAATCCCAGGATGGTGCAAATTCTGAAGAGTTGCAGGATGTTTATATGACCGACTTAAGTAGAGAAATGGTTTTACTATGCAAATATCTAGCAATGTGCTACGATTAACTGTATGCAACACATGGTATGGGAAGAAAACCAGCTCAGGGCAACAGGCACTAAAAGCAAACAAACAGCATCACAGATTCTGATTTGCCAAGATCTGTGGTGGAGAGTGGAGAGTGGATGCCCTGAGGGGAAGGAAGGTCCTCCTAACTGATTACATAATTGCCCTTGTCCATTACTACTCCTTTGCCTTCTCATCTTTTGTCTTCTGCCTCTACTCTACGTTTATGTTGTCCACGAGTAGGCACCAACTGCCAATCAAACTTTATGGTCAATTACGCAGAGCTGTGGCTCTTTGGGGCTGTATCTCTGCTCAAGAAATGGTTCTGTTTTTAAGGTAGTTTTTTGTCTAAGCCCGGATCTTCAATCACGCCTCGATTTGGTCTTCCCTCTTTCGGGCTCAGCATCTCTACCTCCATCCCCTCAGGTTTCTTGAGCACCACTACGTTACCAGGGCTAGTGAAATAGAAAGTTGAATGTGATACGGTTTCTGCTAATAAAAAAAAGCAATCTATCTTACCGGTTTAAAAAAAAAGCCAAAAACCCAAAAAACTTTCCTCAAAAGTAAATTTGAGAAGTCAGTCATGCTCAAAAACATTCAATGGCTTTTTATTCTGGACATAAATCTATTCCTCGGCTTGTATTTTCACATCTTCAATAACATGGCTTCATTCGCCCTATTCAATTTTAAATATGCTCTATTGGTCCAAGTGATTTCACTTTTATTCTTTATTTATAGAAATCTATTTTTCTTACGCTGTTTTCCTTATTATGGGTACCTAATTATGCCAAGAGGGCAAACTTCTTTTTGGCTTATGTGAGGCTGAGTGCCATCTCTATGTTTTTTGAACCTGCCGCCATCTCTCAATTCCCACTGTAACTGCTTTAATTTCAGCTCACGTCACCTCTCTTTGGGACGACTGCAGTAGTTTCCAGCAAACACCGTCTATCCATGTAGCAATACTTACCCCATGCTACTATGTCATGTGTATCTTACTCTGTAGCCTAGGAAGTTCCCTGGGAGCAGAGACTCTGTCTTAGTCATTTTAGGTCAATGTCTGAATCATGGTTGGTGTTTTAAAAAATGACTAGCAAGCACGAAATAAATACTGTTGACTAATCAGTTTAAAACAGCTTAATGAGGTGGTATTCCAAGTAGCAAAATATAAAGCGTCACAGCTTTATAAATAAACAAAAGTGAAATGCGTGTGATAATAGCGGTAAGCAAGGGGAAGACAGAATATCACAACTCTGATCAACTTAAGGGTTGGTAGTGTGGCTGGCTGTCCCCATGCTGTAGTTGTCTGTCTCCCACTCTCCTGTAAAGCCATATGTATACACATACAAAACCAGAAGTACGCTGTAACATTATTGTCTCTTAACTTCTATTTGTTTAGATGTCCTATTTCCTCTGGAGTCTGTTTTGGGAAGTTATACTTTCATAGAGAATCATTTTCTCCAGGTTTTCAAATTTATCTGATCAAGTTGGTCACGGCAGCATCTTAAAATCTCAAAATGCGTTTACATTTTTTTCAGTATTTGTGGTCATATTTCTTATTTTTGGCTTTCCTTAAGTTTATTGTTCATTCTTTAACTTTTTTTTTTTTTTAAAGTAATCTCTACACCCAATGTGGGGCTTCAACTCACGACCCCGAGATCAAGAGTCAGTCGCACACTCTCCCACTTGAGCCAGCCAGGCCCCCGTCATTCTCTAACTTCTCAAGTTGGATTCTTAATTCATTTATTTTCATTCTTTCTTGTGTAAATACTTGAGCTTATAGTTTTTTTTTTTTCTGAGCAATAGTCTAAAAGCTGATATACAGTATTTTCATGATTATTGTCTAAATACTCTGACATCTTGACTTTGCTCTTTAAGAATTAAGATATTAAAAAATTTGTTTCAGAGGGCACCTGGGTGGCTCAGTCAGTTGAGCGGCTGACTCTTGATCTCAGCTCAGGTCATCACCTCAGGGTTGGGAGTTCGGGCCCACACTGGGCTTTGCGCAGGCCGTGGAGCCTACTTAAGAAAAAAAAATTCAGGAGGTGGGAGCTTTTTGTTTTCTGATTTTGTAATTTATTTCTAGTTTTATTGCATTAGGATCAAAGAACACTATCCTATGGCTTTTTTGAATTAATGAGGTATTCTTTGTTCCCTGTTTTTGGGACACAGATGTCAGTATCAAGTGGTTAGATTAGCTTCTACTGTTTAGGCCTTCTACGTTGTTAGTTTTGGCTACTTCATCTGCCAGGACCACTAAGTGCTTGCCAGTTCCTCCCTGGCTCTAGTTTCCTTTTATAAATCTTGCCACTGTTAATCTGCTGTGATCTGCATTCTTCCACTGTCAAAGTGCCCTTCTTCAGTTCACTTACTGTTTTCCCTTGAATTAAATCTTACCAGATCATGACCCCCTTGGCCTTCTATTTGAGGAGGGACCTGGAGAGGATATCACGACTGGAGAGGTCAGAAAGAGCCAGCAAAACCTGCTCTGACTGCGGCCCCTCTTCCTGCACGCACCCCTGGCTCCCCCTGCAGTGTTTCTGGAAAACTCCTACCTATTTTGTAGGTCTGAACTCTCTTCTATTTTTATTAAAGACACAGTATACATTTCTGTTTATCATTTTTCTTGTAGCTTTTGGGTAATTTCCAAGAAGAGGTGGGGGAAATGCTGAATTTATACCACAGCGTATAACCAGAAATTTCTCTCTGAAGTTTCTGATGACATTTTCCCATTAACACAGTAGCCGTGAGAGTGCCACACATTTTCCCCCATTACTACTCTATACCTACCCTCTTCAGGCAGGGGCAAAAGACATTTTATATTACCTTATCCCCATGAAACAAAGGTAAAAATCCTCCGTTTCCTTCCTGCCCCACAACACGCTCCCCAGATGTGGCCGTGTTAACAGTTTACGTAGGTATGGACCTTTTCTCTGCATAACCACTTGTACCCATCTACAAAGTAACACATTACCTTAAGGAACTATACAAGTGAAACCATTCCACGCTTCCATTCAAAATTTTAACAATGTGTTATGGGTTAATTCCCCACATAAACACATTTATTCAATAAATATTAAATGAGTATTTGCTATGTGCCAGGACTATGCTGGTAGTCTGGATTCATGAGTACACAAAATTGACAAATATGTCTCATCTCACTGAGCTTATTAATTCTAGCAAGGTTGGGTAGACACTAGGTAATAAACTAGTAAATGACCCAGTGTGAAGGTGGTAAATGCTATGGAAAGAAGAGGAAGGGGCGCTGGGGGTAGATGGGTGGATAATGCTGAACGGAATGCAAGGGCCTCACGAGGAAATAACATCTGGGCAAAGTCTTGAAGGAGATAAAGGAATATGCCATGCAGATATGGGGCGTGCCAGCATTCTAGGCACAGGGAATAGCTTAAGCAAAGTCCTTGAGGCAGGACCATATCTGGCAAGTTTGAGGAACAGAAAGACAGTGTGGTCACCATCTGGAAAAGAGACTCAATGTGTTGAGTGTGGTGTCTATGATGGAACCTTTTTAAAGAGATTTTGATTTAGCTGAATAGAATATGTGCAGATGTCCAAAAATGTCACGTTCTCATTTCTATTAAATTGATAGAAATACAGAGCTTATCACCAGGCACTCAAGAGAGAGGCTGGATGTTCCTGGGTAAACTGTAAGGTCACTCCTAAGTCAATGATTCTATAATTGTCTCTCTCTGCCATTGGAAAGGCCAAAAGTATGGTCTCAATAATATGCCTGGTCTTCACCCCATCCTCTCTTTATAAAGATGAGGACACGGTGGGCGCCTGGGCGGCTCAGTCGGTTAAGTGTCCAACTTCAGCTCAGGTCACGATCTCACAGTCTGTGAGTTTGAGCCCCACGTTGGGCTCTGTGCTTACAGCTCAGAGCCTGGAGCCTGCTTCAGATTCTGTGTCTCCCTCTCTCTCTGCCCCCTCCCCTGCTCATGCTGTCTCTGTCCCAAAAATAAATAAAAACATTAAAAAAAATTCATAAAAAAGAAAAAAAGATGAGGACATGGGGAAGAAAAACTACGGCTGTCAGTGGAGCTGCAGGGGACTTACAGTACCAGGATCAACTACCAGGCTGCGTTCACCCAGACCTTTAGATTTGTTTAAGGAGGACTACATACAAGAAGAATCAGGGGCCGTGACTGGAAAGTAAGGATGACCGGGCTGCCAGGGGAGGCGGGAACCAAAGGGTGGAGCGAGTGACCGAGTACAGTAAGTGCCTCGTGACCCGTGTGGAAGGGTCTCGCTGAAATGCTCATACAACCAAATCTTGTGGAATGAATTTCAGCAAATGAGTTACTCTCTGAAAGAAGTCTGCTTTAAAAAAATGTATTTACCATATTCACATTGTTCTAAGAGAACTGTAATTCAAATATAAAGTAGCCTAAAGCTGGTCCTCACACTCAACATTCGCTGAACTTACACACTGCAAAGAAACTGAAGTCACAATTTTACACACACACACACACACACACACACACGCACACACACACACACACACACAGGAGATCCAATGTGGCAGAGAAGAAAGAGCATGTGGTGTGGAGACAGACTTAGATTCACACTCTGAACCTGTCTTCTTCCTGCTGGGTGATGTTAATTAAGTTTAGTTTCTGGCACAAAGTAAGCCATTCACGACATACGATTTGAACAGAATCTATAACAAAGAATATGGTATTAAATTTAAGATGAAAATAGTATATTTGGAGACATACTATAATCACTTAACTGTATTCCCCATAGGGCAATATCAATGAAAAAACCCAGAAGGACAGAATACAGCTTTTGCACTGTGCATTACCTGGAAACCCCGAAATTTAGCTATTATGAGCCACAGTTCATAACATGGCGAAAAAAAGCTTCAGTGTTTAATTCAAAGATGTGTTCGTGATCAAAGCGACAAGGATGAATCAAGTCTTAAGAATATATCCTTGGAGCACCTGGGTGGCTCAGTCAGTTGGGTGTCCAACTCAGGTCATGATCTCACTGTCCGTGAGTTCAAGTCCCACGTCAGGCTCTGTGCTGACAGCTCAGAGCCTGAAGCCTGCTTCAGATTCTGGGTCTCCCTCGCTCTGTGCCCCTCCCCTGCTCACGCTCTGTCTCTGTCTCTCTCAAAAGTAAATAAACATTAAAAAAAAAAAACCTTAAAAAATATATATCCTTAATGGTTTTTTTTTTTTTTTTTTTGCATACTAGTTGGACAATGAGCAAGATTCCAAAATTAGATGTGAAAAAGATTTCTAACCATATCCTAATATAGTCTGAATGCTATTAATATTCTGTATGAAGGTAGTTTTAATAGGAGGAAGCAACTTGAAAGGACCACAGGTAGCTTGTTGATCATAATCTTTTGATTATCACGCCTCTGAAAAAGAAGTGAGGCAAACATTACTGCTAGTAATTGATAATGTAATACATGTAAAATTAATCCTTTGTTTATACATTTCTTACCTGCTTCTTCAAGGAAGCCTAAGTTCAGTAGACTATCTTCTTGAACTTCACCCACAAGCAAATGGGGGCTCTGACAGCATTAACTATTGTATCACCATGATTTCTTAAATATTATGCAAAAGCTACACAGTAAATAGATATTTGCATATTATAAATGATTTAGGATATTCATAAAAATAAAGATAAAGCTACATTTTAGTCTTCTAGATGACCCCCAAAAGAGGTAAAAATATTACATGAAAATAAGAAGACAGTAATTTATTTTATGGGAGTTAAGTCATTGTCAGTATATCTTTAAAAATACACCTTAATGGACTAAACCATTATAAAATTAAATCTTTGGAGTTGTGAATTAATAAAATAGCAAATGCTACTGTTAAAAAGTCCACAATTTTTAAGCAGACTTTTTTTTTTTTTTTTATAGCAATTGCTATAATCATCAAGCAGATCATCTGTGAGAACTGAACGGGTATAGCACTGATCTCCTAATCAAATGTGGTGATACAGAACTATCAAGTGTTTTGAGCTTCTGGAGAGACGAATTAAGAGTTTTGTTGTTAAGATTTTACTTATGAAAATGTGTTCTAAACAAACCTACTACCATAACGGCAGTTCTTGTAACTCCTAGGTTACTGTAACTTAATTTTTCCTTTAAAAAAAAAAAATAAAAAAAAAAGGCTTAAGGATTTAATGCAGATGTCCACCAACCTCTCACTAAGCCAAAAGGGCATAATATGAAAACAAAACAGAAAACAAGCCTTATTCTTATCAGCACAGTAAACAGACCTGTATTTAAAAACTCATAAATCAAAATTAAAACCAATACAAAGCAACTTGGTTTTTTGTTCTTTACCTGTAAAATAGCCACTTCATTACGGAGTTGACTTTCCTGTTTTGTGGGGAATCTCATCTTATCAATTACTTTAATAGCCACATCCCTTCCAGTCTTTCTGTGTTTTCCTATTTAAAAAAAAAAAAAAAAAAAGTATAGAAAAGTAAGAAGCAGCAAACTGTCAGCTCATCTACAACATAAAAGCTTTATCAGGAAGTTGTCCACAGACCAAAACTGATATGTATTTACTCTTATATTTCTTTTCTTTGGCTGATTTTGTTCTCCTTCACTCACCTTTAATTTTAAGAAGTAAATTGTTTTCCCTTAATAGTAGCTGTCCCTAATGACAGCTTCATTACTCAAAACAGCAGGAAATTTGAATGAACTTGGGTGCTGA
Source organism: Panthera pardus (assembly GCF_024362965.1). Classification (NCBI taxonomy): domain Eukaryota; kingdom Metazoa; phylum Chordata; class Mammalia; order Carnivora; family Felidae; genus Panthera; species Panthera pardus. The sequence continues at coordinate 10,960,737 of NW_026526832.1, read as the reverse complement.
AAAATAATCTACCTTATTAGTTAACTACTCTTAGTCTTCAGAGACTGTCAAGATAGAAACACTGTATCAATGAATTAATTTTACTAGGTTCACTGAGTCAGCACAAAGTTATTTAACCACACTTGAGAGCAAGCCTGGAGGCAGAAAGGCCGAGGAGGAGACTACTTAAACAGTGCCAGCAAGTGAGGACTAGGATTTAACATTACCTTCCTTCTATACCTCGGATCATAGCTCATAAAAGTACTTTTATGTACAATTAGGTTTAATTAACAACCCTGTGAACTATGCAGGTAAAGGTTTATTAACTCCATTCAACAGATGAAGATACAAAGGCACGGTGAGCTTAAATGACTCTGCCGATATCATAAGTCACAGTGAGATCTCAGGTCCTCAGACGTGATATAACATTCATGCCAACAGCAGATGAACGGGGCCATTTGTGTTGGACATCCAGTAGGGCATAACCTCCAATAAACAAGCTCACACGCCGCCCAACAAACCTCTGAGCCATTGATTTTTCCCTCACAAACATCTTTATGCTACAAGAGATAAAGTAAGACTACTGTGGAACTAATTTCCTGATTCTTTGTTACTTTGTAAAGTCTGCGGTTGAAATGAAGAATGAATACTCAGTTACAGTGAAAAGGGCTTAGCTGAAAGAATGCAAGTCAACCCTGCAGAAACAAGCCACTGGACAAAATTGTGACAAGACGTAACAGCTAGCAGAGGTTTTCAAATTTCACAATTTTCTGGAGTACGTATAATATGCAGCAGGCTGCAGTCACTCACCTCCATAGACGATGCCAAACTGGCCTGAACCAAGCACCTCATCGGCAAAGATCTGGTAAACAGTACTAATGTCCTATTTGGGAAGGAGTAAGCAGCATTATTTGCCCTATGAAACATGGTCAGCATCTCTAACTCTTCATTCTAACACTTAAACACATTTTTATTTTTATGAGGCAGCTAATTTTCATAGCAAACATTTTATGAATATAGACTTCCCATGTCCTAGAAAAGCCCAGTTTTAATACTATGACTCTTAATATGCAAGTATAATATATTCAGCAAGATCTTTGGGGGGGAAATGCCTTGAATAAAAGAAATCATGCATTTATTAAGTAATCATCTATAAACAGTAAATTAACATAAAAAATTAAGAACAGTATTTTACTTATTTCACCATCAAAGAAATTTGCTATCTTTGATTTGAGAGAAAAACTCACAAGGTTCATATTATCGAAATTAGGCTAACTTTGAAAGGCTGGTGACAGCGTATGTGTGAGAAAGTCTGTCAGTGAGACCCACTCCCCAATCTTCTCCCCTGCCTCGCTCTCTCTTGGTGGTGGTTGCTGCTGTCGGAATATTCTTGGGAGGGCAATCCCCGGTCCTCTCCACAGCTCTTCGATCCCGGTCTCCCTTTTGTTTGGAGTCTGTGCCAGTCTGCATGAACTCAGGGGCTCGATCTCTGTGGCTCTTACATTCCCAGCCAGTGCCTGTCTCACGGTAGTAACTCAAATAGAATCACATAGGCCTCAATTTTCTCAATTGGTAAAGGGAATATAGTAACACCTATTTCACTGGATTTTTAAGCAAATTAAATAAAGATATCTACAAAGTGTCAAGTCCAGTGCTTAGCATATAAAAATCACTAATTCCATAAATCTGATTTCCTAATTTGTTTTAATTAGATAATCTTAAATTGTTGACTCCCCTGGGACATTTTCTCATCTGTAAAAAAAAGTATTGGTCTACATCCCTAGGTTCCTCCTAATTTAAAAAATGCCTATGATTTTATGATTATCATCAACATTTATTGAACCCTAACTGTACACAGGGCTCTGCAAAAGGTAGCTAATTTGTGGAAGAGACCTGGTTAAGGGCCTTATGATGTATTTGGGAAGCAGAAAAATCTATTAAAAAGATAAGGAATTCAGGCCATATCAGGGTCAAATAAGTACTACATTAGAGGCTATCCTAACACCTTTTCTTTTACTAACTCACCAGAATAACCTACACTCTCCATTCCCTCTGAAAAGCATATATTGACTGATGTCTACCACAGCCTAACAAAATGCTTGTGGCCGGTATCCCAATGAGTAGCTCTTAAAACTGAATTTATTCCCCAAACCATTTTGCCAAATGTACTTGTTATAGATTACACAAAATTAAATATAAATATATTTGATAAGTCAATGAAACACACAAGATTTCTATGAAAACTAAGGAGTTTTACAAACTCCAGATTGGGGGAGTGCGGATTCTGTTCTCAGAATATTTCACAAGTATCCCTGGCTCTACTTTAAAGAAACAAAAATAGGAAATTATAGATATTATGGGTGTTGTATAATAAGAATTTGGCCTCTTTCCCTGGTTTCTCAGAGAAAGACTCTTAAATCCTGGGAATTTCCCAAGTCACAGGAATATCTCATTCATGTAATACATGAGCCCTTTGGATCACACCTGTGTTAAGCTAACAAGATGACTTAGGATGAGGAAATATCACTGGAAAGACTAACCACGTGATTAGAGGGTTGGGGCTTTGAACAGTCCAAACTCAGGGGAGGACACGAGGGGGCAGGAGATTGAGTTCAATCATGTAGCCAACGATTCAGTCAATCATACTTAATGAAACTCAAAAAAAACCTTTGGACACCACAATCCAGGTAACGCTCGGGGCTGGTGACACATCTATGTGCTGGAAGGGTTGCATACCCGGACTTCAGCAAGAGAACGCAGAAGCTCTACATTCAGAACCCTCCCAAACCGCACCCTAGGTGTCTTTAGTTGCCTGGTCCCGATTTTTATACTTAAGCTGTAATCAGAAGTCCAGAGTTTTCCTGCGCTCTCAGAGTCATTCTAGTGAATTATTGAACCTCAGTGTGGGTTCGTGGGAATCCTTTGGATTTGTAGCCAGTTGGTCAGAAGTACGGGTGACCTGGAGACCCCTGCACTTGTGGCTGGTGTCTCAAGTGCGGGCAGCCTTTTGGGAACTGTACCCTTAGTCTGTGAAGTCTGCACGAAATCTGGGTGGTTAGCATTGGAACTGCATTATAGATGTGACTGACACAAGAAAGACAAAGTGCAAGTCTGCTTAGCAGACCCATAAGAATCTCAGTCCTCTGACAACAGCAAATGAATGTGCATAGGTATGTTTTAAGTTACCATGAAAATTTTAAGGTTTGTAAGAATCATTTTTATATGCTTCCTAACTTTAATCAACTTTTTGTTTAACCAACCAAATTTTGGTTCTAATCAAATTAGATGAGGGGACATGTGCTATTCAAATAATAGCTGCCAGAAAAGGTTTTTTCACAAAGATCAGCTCTAAACCTTTCCCCCTTTCAGCTATGAATGTGCATGTCCCTCAAGCTCCTTCAAAGTTAGTGACCTCACGTTCTTGTTACTCCTCCTTCCCTCCCCGAGAATCTGGTATCTCTCGTACCTGCCACTACCACAAGAGATACATACACAGATTACATCTCCTTGAGACCCTCTATTTCCCATAGCGCCAACGGATAACGTGTCTTCACCGCAATCCTAGAATAGGCAACATTTATATGCTAAGAGCTAGAACAGCTGGATGCCCCAGGTGGAAGATGGTGAGAGATTTTTATCAGAGAAATTTATATATAGTCAACGAAATATTTTATGACTTCTTTTTCTAGCCTTTTTTCTTTCTAATCCATGGTTGGCAAACTAGTTGGTAGGTCTGCTGGGTCTTTTTGTACAGACTCCTGATCAAAGAACAGATTTTACATTTTTTTAAAAAGAGAAAATAATGGTATCTTTCGACACATGAAAGTGACATAAAGTTCAAAATCAAGGGTCCATAAATGCAGGTTTATTGGAACGCAGCCATGCTCATTCCTTTCTGTACTAAGGCTGCTTTCTCACTACCATGGCAGAATCAAGTAATTGGGTGTGGTCCACAAAGCCTAAGATATTTACTATCTATCCCTTTATAGAAAGTTTGCTGGGGCGCCTGGGTGGCTCAGTCGGTTAAGCGTCCGACTTCGCCTCAGGTCACTATCTCGCGGTCTGTGGGTTCGAGCCCCGCGTCGGGCTCTGTGCTGACAGCTCAGAGCCTGGAGCCTGTTTCAGATTCTGTGTCTCCCTCTTTCTCTGACCCTCCCCTGTTCATGCTCTCTGTCTCAAAAATAAATAAATGTTTAAAAAAAAAAAAAAAGTTTGCTGACCCCTGTTACAATCCTCAGCACATACCTACATATATATACCAGCCAAACTGAACCTATTCACTATTCCTTACAAGTCCTGTATGTCCTGCTTCTCTCTATGTGCCATCCTGGTCCCTGTCTTGTATGAAGTAGTATTCCCTGCCCTCACCCTCTCAGCCCTTGAGTCAAAATCCCTTTCCATCCACTTGGGCACAACTCAGGATTCACTTCTTGTAGGAAGCTTTCTCTGCTGACCCAGCAAGAAGTGGTCTCTCCCTTCTCTTTGAACTAGTCTGTCACTATGTAATAGTCTACTAACACTTATGAAAAAGTTAACTTTATTTTCACAGTTAAAAAAATCTGCCACACTTTCCTTCATAAGGCAGAATTCCTTAAAGAAGTTATCAGCCCTGAAGTCTAGCCTGCCTGGTGTCTTTAGGCCAACTGGTCAATACTTTGGCCTAAGAATTATTTTTTTGAATTTTCTTTAACGTTTATTTATTATTGAGAGACAGAGAGAGACAGAGCATGAACGGGGGAGGGGCCAAGACACAGGGAGACACAGAATCCAAAGCAGGCTCCCGGCTCCAGCTGCCAGCACAGAGCCCAACGTGGGGCTCGAACCCACAAACCGCGAGATCATGGCCCGAGCCGAAGTTGGATGCTTAACCGACTGAGCCACCCAGGCGCCCCATATTTTTCTTTTTAATTCAAGTATAATTAGCATACAGTGTTAGTTTCAACAGTTCTATATGTTTCTCAGTGCTCATCAGGATAAATGCATTCTTAATCCCCTCTATTTCCCCACCCCCCCATTCACTTCCTCTCTGGCAACCACCAGTTTGCTGTGTTTAAGAGTTTGTTTTTTATCTCTTGCACTGATTTTCACATCTTCATTTACCTATTTTAATTATCCAATTTGCATATCTTAGCTATAATTTTCAATTTTTACTTACCACATTTTCCTGGATCTGACAGTTAGATACAGAGATACTAGTAGATAAATCTTCTGTAAAACAGAAGAACGATGTATGAGCAAAGAACAAAATTGTTATAGGACTTAATAATATTAACATCTGCTGACATGCAAGTGCCCACAGTACATTAAGTTTTATAAACTGGCTGAATTAAAAATTGGCTAATTATGTTCCTTAAAAAAATTTATCCACACACACAATACTAACCCAGTAACAGGAAACTGGTTAAACAAAACATGAAACATCCACACAAAGAAATCCTATCTAAACATTTAATGGTGTACAGCTATAATACTGAGTTAGAATGCTATCCACAGCATATTAAGTTAGAAAGGCAAGTTGTAAGGTAGTAGCAGCATTTAATGAAGAAAATGATACTTCCGATGAGTGAGAGAAGTAGGGTTGGGGAACAAAGCCTGCTCTTTATACACTTCTATACTGCCTTCATTTTCTAAAACATAAAAAGCATGCATTACTTTAGTAATAAGAAAATTTGGGGTGCCTGGGTGCTTCAGTCGGTTAAATGTCTGACTTTGGCTCAGGTCATGATCTCGTGGTTCATGAGTTCAAGCCCTGTGTCAGGCTCTGGGCTGACAGCCTGCTTCAGATTCTGTCTCCCTCTCTTTCTGCCCCCTCCCATCATGCTCTGTCTCTGTCTCTCTCTCAAAAACAAACATTACAAAAACTTTTTTAAAAATTAAAAAATAATTAAAATTAAAAATTAGACAAATCTACATATACTAGCATTGAAATATATCTGATATATATTAAATAGTGGATAAAAGCCAGTTCCAAAAAGAACACAGAGTATGACCACACTTTTCTACAAAAATAAAATATAACAATACAGCACAGATAGCATAAGCTTCCCTTCTCCCCAAAGCAAGAAATATACACCAAATTGTTCATAATGGTCTTCTGAAGGAGGAGGTATAGGATCAGGAATAAGGGGGGGGCGTTACAAGTGTATAGGAAGGACTTCTTCATCTTATATTCCATAATGCTGTAAAATTCAAATGTTTGTATTATTTTGGTACACAACAGAAGTAACTGACAAGAGAAAAGGGCAGCATGGGAAGTGAGTAAGAGGTTAGGTCTCAAACATCTAGAATCTTGGAGACAACTCAAAGACAATATGAAATTTCCTTTACAATCCCAAATACAAAAATTAACAAAATGTAAGCAAACTATGCATCAAAAACTATGCATCAAAAAATGACTGTCAAAGCCTGCATTTAAAAATATTAAATCAATCTTAAAATATTTTAAATAATTAAAACATTAAATATCAATGAAACAAAAAAAGGCACAGCATCAACGATACAGAAGTATCTAACACTGTGCTTTCCAATTGTTCCGGTTTCCTAGTGTCAACGCAGATTGTTTCAAAGGCCTCCACTGTCCAGCTCCACCCAGTTTTAATTTCCATTGCTTCCCAGAACTTTACACCACAAAAAGCAGCAGCAACAACAATAACAGTATTACCAGTGCATCAGGAACTGTGCATTGTATGCATTTATTATGATTCACACTTTAGATGAGAGACTGTAGAGACCAAGGTCACACAGACAGTAAGCGGCACGACTGCGCGTCATTCTCTAGCACTCTCACGCAACCCTTCCGCTTTTCGAGATTCTCAACCCGAGGGAGGAGGTCCATGGATGATGGGCTAGAGGAGGTTCCCACATCCAGTTATACATAAAATTTGTATGTATGCTCCTGTATTATTTTCTGGGGGAATAGGTCCATGGCTTTAGTTAGGTTATCAGAGTTCTGTCTAAAATCCCCCAAAACTTTAGCAGCACTGTAGATATCCATTAATTCATCCTCTTAGAATCAATATTAAACACCAAACATGGTCATGGTCATTATCTTCATCCCATTGATCACACCTGTCTCCTTAACTAGAATAACACTAGCTCTCTACCCTTCTCTTTTAGCTTTTCCTATCCTAACCTACTTGGGATCCAAGGTCAAGATCCAAATCATGAAGTCTCTGCTTACTCCTTCTATCCATATCCGCATCCTCCAAGTAATGCATTACTCGTTTTTGCGCACTACTGCTTTATGCTGCTACGTAACACTTTCTTATGTATGTGTGTCCTATCTCCCTTAATTTCTGTGTTTCTTTCATACTCTAGCTCAGAGTGTAACATAATGCCAAGAATAGGTGCACAAAATAATACAGTTGAACAGAAATAAAGTACATGTAGGAACTGGTTGATACCTATTTCAATTTAAATATATCTAATAAATGGTGTTTCCCCAGAAATAACATAATACCAATGGCGTAAAAGTGACATTATATTATGGCTTTCATTTGATCCTTTACAAAATTTAGCTTTTATTTTATAAGTTTTGTTGGTGCAAAGAACATGTGTTTCAACAATTTTTTTTAGTATTTCTGAATGTCTTAATTCAGTTAAAAGAAAAACAGCATTTCTGGCTTCATAGATTTCACAAGTATGACGTGAACCGTAATTCTTGATCACCTGTTTATATCCCACCATGAAGCAAAATACTAATACTAGCAATTTACTTTAATCCACTGAGAGTTCATGGAAACTAAAGACTGTTCTATTCCTTACTGGTTCTCTTTCCTCGAATGCTGACAACCCCACAAAGTAGGTACTATCACAGAGAGGTGAAGTTTTGCCTAAGATCACCTAATAGGTTGGCACAGCCTGGAGAGGGAGACTGACTCTGGAATCTAGCTCTGGGGGTTGTATGTATACACTATAACCAACGTGAATTGTATAAAGGAATTAACCCGCAGTATTGGTTACTAACGATGAAGCTTAAAATGAGCGTTAGAAATACATAAACACAACCACACCCACAAAACGCTTAAGAACCAAAGGGGGGAAAAAAGCCATCAACAAGCTTATTGCTTACTGTGATCTTTCCCTTGCCCCGGAGAAGTGCAAACACTTGCTTGAGGGGTAACAGGCATGAGAGCTTGGCGAATTGCTTTTTCCCAGCTCTGTGCTACATCGACTCCAATTCCAGTGGCAGCAAGAACAGGATTGTGGGAACTGTCCCCATTGTTCTCCCCAACAAAGTATACCATAGTGTCAGTGATGATTTCAAAACAGTGTGGGTTGCTGCCTTGTGAAATGTTTGTGAAATCTTGTGGCGAAGATATGCGGAGAATTTCTGAAAGTGGAATTTCCTGCAGTAAAAAATTAAGCATTAAAAAATATAAATACATCTTTGTTTTTATTTTCAAATACGCTAAACGATCAAAGACACACATTTCTAGCGAATGCACTAAGATGAACACAAGTATGTGGTACACGGAGCACGCAGTCAAGTTTTACAGTAGTGTCTGCCATCAGTGATCTGCCAAAGGCAGAGCCTGGAGCGTACTAACCCAGTGTTCCAGCCTATAGCAGGTTGTTAGAATGCAAGGAAGGAGAGGACTGGGGAGAGTTAACCGCCACCGTATCCAACACTTGTCCCTTTCCAACTGTCATTAAATCAACTCAACAATTACTTCTCTGCCAGCTGCTGTCTGCAAGATGCAGCCCTCAAAGGAAAACAAAGCAAAAACAACAGCAAAAGGAGAACGCTAGCACAGGTTGTTCACACACTCCATTCTGGTTCTGCCCACAACTGTAACAACTCTGTATGTGTAGTCTACTCCCTGAGGCAAAAAAAACAAAAACAAAAAAAACCCCTATTTAAAAGAACCCAACCAGCTCAAAGTCATCAGTTTCTGATCTCTCTCTTAAGGATACAATCGCTCCACTTACAATTTTGTTTGGTGTCGGTCTGTGACATGGCCAAGTGTGGAACAAGCCAGGCAAAGAAGACTATACAAAAGCGAAGCAGCAGCATGTGGGAATCGGGGCCTAAGATCAAATGGAGCAGGGAGAACATGGATACCACACCGGCCTCTTCTGGACAGGCAATGATCACGAACAGCCCAATCTAAATCATGGTGTCCAGAAGGAAATCAGCAGCAACCTGACAGGCAGGCCAAGACCAAAGGAACACACAACAAAAAACATCCTTTGGTAGCAGGGCTGCTGTGGGGGGTGAAATGGAGGGTGGGGGAAAACTGTTTCAACAAGGAACTCGAGAGTGACTTATAAGCGATATTAGGCAGAGTCATAATACACAGTATATGCCAATATAATAACTAACAAATATTACTTTATCTGGAAAACATACGATATTTTAATGTATGTTATTTTTTTAAATGTGGAATCTTTACCTTATAATACTTTGATCCAGATTCATTTTGAAATAATGTGAGACATTTGCTGTCCAGTCTCCAATAATGCCTCTTTCTCTATAAAATAAAGGGCATACAACTGTTAGGTATAAAAATAACGATTCTTCCAAAGTACCTGTGCCTTTCTTTCCTTTTCCTTTCATTTCTACTCATAAGTTTGTATGTCTGAATAGGTTTAAAATTCACGGGGGTCAAAATTCTGCGAACAGAAAAAGGATACGTAGTCATAAGCATACTCGAGTCCACCCTACCCCACGTAAGCAACGGTAGTAGGTTTCTGGGAATCCTTTTAGAGAACTTTATGTGAGCACATGCAAATACACGTGTGGTATACATGCACTGATATGTAATTCATCTGTAGGCTACATTTCTAATTTACCTATTGGCTTGCCAGGTCAAAAGATATGTACACATGTAATTCTCCTTGACAGTATTAATTATCCTACATATGATTTGATCCAATTTATAGTTTTATCGGCAACATGAGTACCTATTTACTCAAACCTTCACTAAAGTCTAGTGAATCTAGTATGTCACTAAACTTTTTGATCTTTGCTATACTGATAAAAAAAAGGTAATTCAGTGAAATTTTAAATTGTACTTTTTTATTAAATATGAGATCAAGCGCTCATCTTTAAAAGTCATTTATATTTTCCTGCCTGTGAACTCTGTAGATAATATTTGCCCATTCTTTGTTTGTATTTTTTTTGAATCAATTTGTTGGTATCCTTTACACATCATGAAATGAATCCTTGTCTAGAACATGACTTCAGAATACTTTTTTCAGTTTGTCATTTGTCTTTGCTTTTTTTGACACGTGGCTTTTTTTTTTCATGTTTCTTAAAATAATTTTGTAAAATGAAGATTTTGGCCATTTTAAGTTCATAGCCTAATTAAAGGGAAGGTACAGAAGATTTCTCATATATCCCCTGTGCCCACACATGCAGAGCATTCCTGTGACCTACATCCTTCTGAGTGGTACATTCATTACAACTGATGAACCTACACTGACACATCATAATCACAAAGCCCATAATTTGTAAGAAACCACCAGTCTTCCAAAGTATCTACACCACTGCATCCCCATCAGCAATGAATGAAAGTTTGTGTTGCCCTACATCCTTGCCAGCGTTTGGTGTCGACAGTGTTCCAGATTTTGGTCATTCCAATAAGCGTGTAGTGGTATCTCACTGTTGTTTTAATTTGCATCTCCCTGACAACATATGATGTGGAACATCTTCATCATATGCCTGTTTGCCATCTGTACAGATCTTCTTTGGTGAGGTATATGTTAAGGTCTTTGACTCATTTTTTAATTGGGTTGTTTGTTTTCTTACTGTTGAGTTTTAAGCGTTCTTTGTATATTTTAGAGAAGTCTTTCATCAGATGTCTCTTTTGTAAATACTTCCTCCTAGCCAGTGGTTGTCTTATTCTCTTGATACTGTCTTTTGCAGAGCAGGAGTTTATAATTATAATGAAGTCCCTCTTATTATTTCTTTCATGGATTTTGTATTTGATGTTATATCCCCAGACCTCTTCTGAATCTCTACTGCTCTACTGGTTTGTAAAGATATTTCAATGTTCTGCCTTTTAAGAACTCTTTACAAATGTAACTACAGTTCCAATATACTATGTCTTAATACATATTACATCCTCATTTTGATTTTAAAAATGCACAAAATAAAGTACGTAACAAACTTTCACTACCATATTAAAATATCTGTGACTACTGACCAGGGTGTCCCTGCTGGTGTAATGGACCATCCACCCTTCCTTCACCATCGTGCTGCTCTTCCTCTTTGTGTGCTTGATGGACTGTACAACCCTCATCAGCGGAATATTACTGCTTGTTGACGGACTACAAAACATTTAACATTTATGATAAAATATTGATAATTTGAATTTTTAAAAAATCCTATGAATACTGTAAGCTCACTGGCCTTTTTAAAGATAACTGAGCTAAATTTTTTCAAAATATCTTACAGAAATAGGTTAAGAAAAAGAACTTAATCCTTTCATGATGATACACAGTTGATTTATAAAAGACTAAGACAATCCTGAAAGTCCTCATTATGTGTCATCAATATTTTTTGGAAGGTCCCAACACAAAACAATGAACAGAGCAGAAAGAATCTTCCCCAACTGGAAGATCTGGAGCCTGGAAGAGGGTCTCATTTGGGACTGCTGTTGAGAAAGCTTCTTTTGCCCTAAGCAGCATGATTAATTAGTAAATTCGTAACAAGGTAAAAAGCAAGTATACCTATTCACAAAATCACATGGTTCAAATGCCAAATTCCATTTTTCATGTTGTTAACAAGAAGTATTTCTAATAGATACTAATAAAATGATTTATAGCTACCAATTAAGAAAAAATAAAGTACTGCGTCAAATCAGGTAATATTGAAACGTGGGTCAGAAACAGCACAGCTGGAAGTAAAAGAACAATTTGATGGGATATGTGTGAAAAATATATGGTTTTTCAATTTGAATCTCAGTTAAATATTTTCTCTTAAATTATGAAATATTCATGATTAGGAAGCTAGCTAAGTTCTCTTCACAGTCTCCAAACTGGGTAAACAGTAAGTTTTAGTTCATAATGATAATGATAATAGCTGTAATCTAATGACAAGCCAAAATGAATAAATGACCACTCAGTTATGTGAGACTGATAAATGATCCATTTTCTCTAAATACTTCTTTGTTGCCAGTGAAGAACAAAACCTGCCAAAATATTCACATTTTATTACAAAGTAGTGTATCCTACAAAGCTGTATACACAAAAAACTGAATTTCTACAAACATAAGGGGATATTTATAAGTTTTATAATCCAATAGCATTTTACAAAGTGCTAACAGTCTAATTGTGGTAAAATGAAAACTGCCCCCAAATTTGTCACCATCATCTCTGTGCAACATTCGGCAGGTATATATTCTCACTGGTGTTTCTAACATCTGATAATTTGCCTAAATGAAGAAGCTGGTTGCTTTAATTGATAGTTTAATTCCGGCACCTTGTGGTGGCTGTTCCACAGCCAGATATAATATCTAGACTACATTTAAATAAAGCATTTTTCTCTTTAACAAGGATTCTCATACTTTCCCATCTTGAGTAGATGGCAAGAGTGTATAATTTATTTCAGAAATACTGTGGTGCATGTAAAGGAATTAGCAATACTTTAACTGGATTGTAAATTACATTCTAGGTTCCATTGAAAGAAATGTGGCTTTTTCTTTCTTAATGAAGCACCTGGACTAATCCTGCATTTGGAAGTAGCTTGCAATACACACACGTGCATTACCTGATGGTTTTCACAGCTTCCTCATCTCTTTCCACATCAAGATCAGACGGATCCAAGAAGAACATTTTATCTTCTGGAGGAGATGGTTCTTCAATGTCATCCAAGCCCCGGCTACCATCACTGTTCATGTCACTACTGTCAATATCCATTGGTATATCTGTATCTGTTCCCAGACTGGAAGGTTCTGGCAAAGTTTTAAATGAATTCAGAGTTTCAAATTAATGGGAGAGCAATACATGTAAATAGAAAAAGTATATTAAATGTGAAAAAAAAAAAAGGTTTTAAAACTCTTAATGAAAATAGGAAAATATCTTTATGGATAAAGAGGTATTTAATTAAGGAAGATATAAAATGCACACACCCTAAGGCAGACAATTAATTAATTTGCTTAAACAGAACTTAGGGGCGCCTGGGCGGCTCAGTCAGTTGAGTGTCTGACTTTGGCTCAGGTCATGATCTCACGACTCGTGAGTTCGAGCCCCGCATCAGGCTCTGTGCTGACAGCTCAGAGCCTGGAGCTTGCTTCAGATTCTGTGTCTCCCTCTCTCTCTCTGCTCCTACTCCGCTTGCTCTGTCTCTCTCTCAAAAATAAATAAAAACATTTAAAAAAAATTTTTTAATAATTAGAACTTAAATTTCTGTATGACAAAATATACTAGAAGCAAAGCAAAAAATTAGCCACCACTATTGTATGTTGGGTTAACTGGTCCAGGGCAATTTGTTGGGGAAAGATAAATAGTCTGTTCCAAAAATGGTGCTGGTAGAACTGGATTATCTACATGCAAAAAGGTGAAACTCGACCTCTTTTGTAAACCAAATACAAAAATTAACTTAAAGTGGATCACAGATCTAAATGTAAGAGTTAATCTATGAAACTCTTAGAAGAAAACACAGGAGTAAATCTTTGTGACCTTGGGTTATGCAAAGCCTTCCAGACAAAATACCAAAAATGTAAGTTACAGAAGAAAAATTAAAGTGGACTTGATTATAATTAAAAACTTTTGTGCTTCAAATGATACCTCAAAAAAGCAAAAAGTCTGTCCAACAGAAGGGAAAAAAGTATTTACATATCATATATCAAATAAGGGACTTGTATCTCAAATGTTTAAAGAACTCTTAAGACTCGATAATAAAAAAATAAATAACCAGTTGAATGGGCAAAGGACCAGAGTAATAGATATTTCCCAAAGCAGATGTAAAAATGACCAACAGGTATGTGAAAAGATGTGCATATCAATTAGCCATCCACGAATGCAAATCAAAAACACAAGGAAGTATTACTTCATACTCAGTAGGATGGCAACAATCCAAATGACAGATAATAACAAGCGGTGGTGACCTTTCAGAAAAACTAGAATCCTCATACACTGCTGGTAAAGTGAGTGTAAAATAGTGCAGCTGCTTTGGAAAACAGTTTGGCAGTCCTCAAAATTTTAAAACACGGAGTTACCACATGACTCAACAATTCCACAACTAGGTATCTACCCAAGTGAAATGAAAACATATGTCCACAGAAATTGTACTCAAAATGTTCATAGCAGCATTATTCGTAATAGCCCCAAAGTGGATACAGCTCAAATGTCCATCAACTGGCTGGTGAACAGATACATAAAACGTGGTATCTTCATGCAGAGGAATGCTATTCATCAACAAAGCAGAACGAGTACCGATACATGTTACAACATGGAGGAGCCCTGAAAACATTAAGCTAGGTCCAAGAAACCAGTCACAAAAGACTACATATTATGATTTCATCTGTATGCAAAGTTTAGAATAGACAAACCCACAGCAGTAGAAAGTTGATTAGTGGTTGCCATGGCCTAGTGGGGAAGAGCGACGAGTGACTGCTAATGTGTATGGAGTTTCTTTTCAGGGTAATGAAAAATGTCCTAACACTGGACTGCACTGATACATGCCTAACTTTGTGAATAAACTAAATGTGCCAAGTATGCAAAGTTTCTCAATAACACTGCTTAAAAAAATGATAATCCAGAACTCAGAGAAGGTATTTACATCAAGTATAACTGACAAAGAACTATTAGGTAGAATTATCAACAACTCCCTACAAATCAATAACAAATAAACAGAAAAATGGACAAAACATGTGAACAGATAATTTATAGGGGAAAAAAAAACCCTTAAGAACCAGTAACCATTTGAAAGATGTTCAAACTACTTAGTATACATTAAAACCAATATAAATAGTATTTCATATCCATCTGTCAAACAGCAGTAAAGTACAAAAATACATGAACCATAAATCTGGAGGAAACTTTAGTCTATAGCAAAGCTGCATTAATTCAGAGTAACCCAAATGAGAAAACCAATCACGATCTGTCAATGGTGTTAAATAGCAACCATAAAAAACATGCCACAGGGGCGCCTGCGTGGCCCAGTCAGTTGAGCAACCGACTCTTGGTTTTGGCTCAAGTCATAATCTCATAGTTTGTGAGTTTGAGCCCAAAGTTGGGCTCTGCACTGACAGCGTAGAGCCAGGTTGTGATTCTCTATCTCCCTCTCTCTCTGCACCCCGCCTCGCACTGTCTCTCTCAAAATAAATAAACTTAAAAAAAAAAAATGCCATAAAAGAAAACATTAAAATCTTAAGAAATTCAATTTCCATTCCTTATACTTTTCATCCTACAGAACTACTTACATTTAATTTTTACCAGTCCTGTAAATGCTAAATAAAAATTATGCTTGGATGATGGGTATTGAGGAGGGCACCTTTTGGGATGAGCACTGGTGTTGTATGGAAACCAATTTGACAATAAACTTCATATATTGAAAAATATATATATATTACAGGCAAACAATAAAAAAAAATTATGCTTGGAATCATTATTCCTTCCCTCCAAAAACATAATTAATATATAATCTTGAAAAAAGAAAAGAAAAAGGCATATGAGGGAATATGTTTAGCAAATGATTATTTGATGGAGAAAGAGACAGTGAGGCAGCACAATGTGTTCTAATGACTATGGACTAAGAAGCCAGATCATATGGGTTCAAATCCCAACTCTATAAACTGTTGGCTATATTTCTTGGGCAAGTTATTCAATGTCTTTGTGCCCAAGTTTACTCATCTGTAAATACTTAACTCAAAGGGCTGTTCTTAGGTTTAAATATCAATGTATGTAAAGAGTATAGAACTGTGCCTGGCACACAGAAGCAGTCAGTAAGTATTAGAACTATGAACACCTCTAGGGACAACAGCAGGGTGTAAAAAGAAGTATTTTATGTCTAAGGATGGAAGAAAATATGCAACACCACTGGCAACA
Organism: Panthera pardus; assembly: GCF_024362965.1. Taxonomy (NCBI): domain Eukaryota; kingdom Metazoa; phylum Chordata; class Mammalia; order Carnivora; family Felidae; genus Panthera; species Panthera pardus. The sequence continues at coordinate 10,944,762 of NW_026526832.1, read as the reverse complement.
TTAGACTACAAATGGTAGGTGGCTATAGGAAAAATGGGAAGCCATAAATAAAATAAGATACAATACAATACAGTAAGTGTACTTTTACTGATTATCTGTATTTTCCTTGATTATTAAATTTAAAAAGCCAAAGTTTAAGAAACAAAGTAAACAAAATAAAACATGCAAATATAGCCTTATACAAAGATAATACACAAAAGAACTGTGACCTTTTCTGATCGTTTAGGCAAATTAAGAAAAAGAATTTTACCTCCATTGAAAGTGACTTCTCCAAGACAGTCTCTTGGTACTTTTGATGCACAGCGTTTATGGCAGTTGAATTTACAATCTGAAATAAAATATTTGGTTTATTAATGTATGTAAAAAGTCAGGCAGTATCAGATATGCTTAGAGACTTTTTAAAGTTTTCCTTTACTAAGAACTCAGGTCTTGGAATAAAGGTCTGGTTTCAAATTCTGATGCCACCTCTTAACAGGTATTCAACTCCTCAGGGTTCCATTTCTTTTTTTTTAATTTATTTGTTTTAAGTTTTAATGTAAATTCCAGCTAGTTAACATGATGTAATATTAGTTTCAGGTATGTAATATAGTGATTCAACACTTCCATACATCACCCAGTGCTCATCACAATGCACTCCTTAATCCCTATAACCTTTCTAACACTTCCCCTACCAACCTCCCCTCTGGTAACCATCAGTTAAGATGTTTAACTCTATAGCTAAGAGTCTGTTTCTTGGTTTGTTTCTATTTTTCCCCTTTGCTCGTTTGTTTTGTTTTTTAAATTCCACATATGAGTGAAATCATATGGTATTTGTCTTTCTCTGACTTATTTTGCTTAGCATAATTCTCTCTAGCCCCATCTACCAAGTGGCAAGATTTCATTCTTTCTTATGGCTGATTAATGTTCCACTGTATATGTATGCCGCATCTTCTTTATCCATTCATCAATCTGTTGATAATGGCTGTTTCCATAATTTAGCTATTGTAGACAACGCTATTATAAACATAAGAGTACATGTTACCTCTCTGAATTAGTGCTTTCGTATTCTGTGGGTAAATACTTCTGGTGGGATTGCTGGATCATAGGGTAGTTCTATTTTTAACTTTGTTTTTTTTAAGTCTATTTATTTTTGAGAGAGAAAGAGAGCATGAGTGGGAAAGGGGCAGAGAGAGGAAGAGAGAGAATCCCAAGCAAACTCCAACACCGTCAGCACAGAGCCCAACATGGGACTCAATCTCAGTTTGTAGGATCATGACCTGAGCTGAAATCAAAAGTTGGACGCTTAACCAACTGAGCCACCCAGGTGCCCCTATTTTTAACTTTCTGAGGTATTTCCATACTGTTCTCCAGAGAGGCTGTACCAGTTTGTATTCCCACCAAAAGTGCAAAAGGGTACCCCTTTCACCACATCCTCACGAAAACTTGTTTCTTGTGTTGTTGATTTTAGCCATTCCGACAGGTGTGAGGTGATATATCACTGTAGTTTTGATTTGTGTTTCCCCGATGATAAGTGATGTTGAGCATCTTTTCATGTGCCTATTGGCCATCTGTATGTCTTCTTTGGAAAAATGTCTATTCATGTCTTCTGCCCATTTCTAATTGGCTTACTCATTTTTTGGCTGTTAAGTTGTATAAGTTTTTTATGTATCTTGGGTACTGACCCTTTATGGGATAGGTCATTTTTAAATATCTTCTCCCATTCCATAGATTGCTGCCTTTTAGTTTTGATGATTGTTTCCTTTGCTGTGCAGCAGCTTTTTATTTTGATGTGGTCCCAACAGTTTATTTTTGCTTCTGTTTCCCTTGGGTCAGGAGACCTATCTAGAAAAAAGTTGCTATGGCTCATATCAAAGAAATTATTGCTGTGCTTTCTTCAAGGACTTTTATGATTTCAGTTCTCACACTTAGGTCTTTAATCCACTTTCAGTTTATTTTTGTGTATGGTAAAAGAGAGTGGTCCAGTTTCATTCTTTTGCATGTTGCTGTCCAGTTTTCCCAACACCATTTGTTAAAAAGATTGTCTTTTTCCCACTGGATATTCTTTCCTACTTTGTCCAAGATTAACTGATCATACAGTTGTGGGTTCATTTCAGGGTTTTCCATTCTATTCCACTGATCTATGACCACTAATTGGCAGGAGAAAAAAATGGCACCAGCTCCTTTGTTCCCAGAAAGGGCTCTTTGTGAACTCTGCTTCTCAGGGGCATGCTCCAAGAAGAGCAAATAATCTCCTCACTGTGTGCCCCAGGCATTCTTCAGATTGTTGCTTCCACACTGTCTGCCCCTAGGTTGTTTGCCTGTCTTGTCTCTGAAGGCAGCCCCAATACCTCTAGACTCCCAGATTCCAGTCCGCTGATGCTTAAAACTTCAGGCTTTAATCTCTGCTGACTGCCAGAACTCAAGTAATTCAGCCCCTCTTGCTTTCCAAGCCAATGGATGAGGAAACATTCTCCTTGTGCATTCCCTTGTGCATTCTCTCTCATCCTTCTCATGACCATGGCTCCCTGTCTTCCACAGCAGCCAAGATCCATTTCTTCCCTAAACCACATCCCACACTTCCATCCTTCTTCATTGTGGCTTCTTTTCTACCTTTAGTTGTAGAGTTTGTTCTGCCAGTCTTCAGGTAGATTTCTGGGACATTTAGGATGCTTTGATAATTATCTAGTTGTATCTGTGGGATGAGCGAACCTAGGTTCCTCCTACTTTGCTGCCATCTTCCCCAATTCTTCTAGGGCTCAGTTTCTTTATCTGTAATTGCCAAAATGTTGCTGGCAGCTCCATTAACTCATACTCATCTTTCCATGTTCCCCTTGACAGTTTCTCAGGCTGACTACTTTCCAATATATGTCAAGCACTTACTTTCAGTTCCTAATTATTAGGACCTGGTGCATATGCAGAAGAGAGACTGAGATTCTACAAGCTTTCATTAGGAATTAGTAAGGGCTTTCCTATACAGCCTTGTAAGGGAAGGCATGAGCTTCTCATGCACAACGTCTCCCACCTTTATATATAGTTCTCTTCAGCCTGCAAGAACATCCGAGTTGATAGCACTGCAGATGAATGTCAGGTACAAGCTATTCAATACTACAAGTAACTCAGTGGTTCTCAAACTCTGGTTCCCAGACCAGCATAATCAGCATTACAAAGAACTTGTTAGAAATGCAAATTTCTGGGCGCTACTCCAAACCTATTATGTCAGCAGCTCTGGGAGTGGGGCTGAGAAATGTGTTTTAAAAGTGTTTTTTAGGTGATACCAAAATTGAGACCCTCTGCTATTACTACTGTCTACTACGCCCTTCCACCTTGGAATTCCATCTTCCAGCAATATCGGGAAGAAAATAATTTCAAGTCCTGACTTAGAATGATTTTGTAGCCCTTGTGATTCAAGAAAGTTCTGGGTATCACACCAATGGCATAAGGTAAAGGTTATTATAAGAAAAAGCCCCATGATTAACAATTTGGTGGGTGACCCAACTTGTATTAAATAACACTGTCTTTTTAAATGAAAGGCCCTAGAAAAATTCATATATGATATTAATATTAACATCTTCCATTTATCTTAATTGATTTGCTTTTTATCTCATGAGGTATGCAAACCGTAACAACAACAAGATTTCCATTTTCGCTTTGAAAATGTAGAGCCAAATTTGTGGCCTGTCGGCAGCAAGTAGGTAGGTTCTAATGGCAGACATTTTTATTTCTCTGTACTCTTACTCATGTTCTTATTAACTTGTTCATATTTTCTTATATTTTATGTATGCTTTCAAGCTGTCTTGAAGTTTTAATATTACAAAGTAGAAAATAAGCAGGTGATGAGGCACATGAGTGGCTCAGTCAGTTAAGTGTCCAACTTCAGCTCAGGTCATGATCTCACAGTTTGTGGGTTCAAGCCCCTACATTGGGCTTTGCACTGGCAGTATGGAGCCTGCTTGGGATTCTCTCTCTCTGCCCCTTCCCCGCTCTCTCTCTCTCTCAAAATAAATAAATAAACTTAAAAAAAATTTTTTTAAACAAAAAAACAGGTGATTGAATGAGTAGCTACTCTTGGAACTGTGTATCTTCTCAAATGATCCAGTGTAACTGTTTTAACTAAATTACTGTTTTCTTTCTTAGCTTGACAAGTGAATGAAAATGACTGTTTTACTTTTTAATATCCTAATTCATATCTTAAAAATATAGAAATCACTGGGGTGCCTGGGTGGTTAGTCAGTTAAGAGTTTGACTTTGGCTCAGGTTCATGAGTTCGAGTTCCACATTGGGCTCTGTGTGGACAGCTCAGAGCCTGGAAACTGCTTCGGATTCTGTGTCTCCCTCTCTCTCTGCCCCGTTAAACCGTTAAAATAATCACATAAAAATAAGTACTCTCTGCTCACACTCCGTCTCTCTCAAAAATAAATAAATATTAAAAAAACTAAAAAAACAAAAGTCACTGAAATAAGTGAATGTTTCTGACTGATAATTAAAATAGCTTAGTTATACAGAAATACATATATATTTCTGAACCAATACAAGCATGAAACATTATTTTTTTAGAGCTAAGAAATTAAATCAATAACCCAGTAGCAGAGTTAACTGGTTTTATTTCAAAATTCATCAATCTACATATTTATGTTAGGTCCTCTACAAACTATCGTACTGCTCTGCATATGGTTTTAGAATGTTTCTGTTCTGTTCAGCAGAGCAGCACTACCTACAACCTTTTCTAAGATTATCTGTTGGCTAGAATTTGTACATCTGTTATTGATGTTCTTTCCCAAAACATTCCTTAGTGGCTGCTTGCCAATATACTTTAGTGTTGATATTTTAAAGTATTAATTTATATATTAACTCATATTTAAAAGTAAGCTGTTGAAATAAAATTTCAACATTTAATTATGCCTGCCTGATAGTTATTAACTACCTGGCAACAAACGCACAACCTGTCCTCTATCTGATGTTCTCCCATGTTGCCATATACTGCCAAGAAAAGTTTTCTCATATACTTAAGTCAAATTTATGTACAATTATTTTATTCTGTATTGTAAATAGGATTTATTGTTGCAAAGACCTCAATTCTAATGTTTTATTTATATAAAACTAGAGAATTCAATTCCACATCACTTCTATTATATAAAAAGTATGTTACCAAGAACCATTAAAATAATCACATAAAAATAAGTACATAAAATTATAGACAGGCTACTTACACCCCATCCTGGCTCAATAATTAATAACACATTTTAAACTGTTTTGGTTTTCACTATATTGTTCAGGAGTGTTGTGAAGGAGATATGAAACAAAAGTTAAAATCATCTTTAAAAACATAAAAAATAACACAACTGTAGGAAAAAATATTCCATTATTCTATTAAAAGCCTGGTTCAATGAGAGATGTTTTTAGAATACGATGATAGTGTTTTGGGTTAGTACCCGAATATGGATAATCCCTATCACATTTCCAGTGGCTTCTACTTATATTCTTCCTATTTCAGTATGATTAGTCTCTGGAATAACAGTTTTGGTACAGCTTTCCTAGCTACATAATTATAAATAAAAACAAGAAAACTCTTGTAATATGTGTGTGTGTGTGTGTGTGTGTGTGTGTGTGTGTGTGTGTGTGTGAATGTTTAAGGGAAAGAGGAAAGCATTATTTTATATTTTGGGTAGCATTTGGCTCTGGAATCAGAAAGACTTAAGCTCAAATATCTGCTCACCTGCTTACTAACTGCCCCATACGGATAGGTGTAGAGCAGCCATACCTTACAGATCCAAATTCTAGCTTTTCTGTATTGTAGGTCCTGGTACATAGTACATATACTACAGAGAGCAATAGTTGTTGATAAATATGAATGTGTGTGCATGCATGCATTTTTTTCTTTTTTTAAATTAACAACTATGAACCCAATTTCTTTGCCTATGCTTCTGAAATATAAATATTTTGAAACAAATTTCCTAACAAAAACCTATGAATTTTATTTCAGAAGAACATCCAATCCTACCTTTACACTGCATTCCTTGGCGAAAGAGGCCTTTCAGTAACCGCTTGCAGTACTGACATATTGTGGGGCGGGTGTAAGAGTGAACAGCAAATGTGTGTGGAACTTTTACTCTGCACATTACCATCTTTTCCATCCAGATTGGGCGACCACTCCAAGAAGGAATTCTCTTACTTGGTTCTTGGTGAACATGTGACTAAAACATAAGTAATTTCCATAAGTATTAAGTATATTAAAAACAAAGTATTAAGAGCAGGACTTGAGATCAAAGTCATTTATTTTGAACACTAAAGCCAAAAATCTAAAAATGTGCATCTCAGCAGTTTCCTCTGGAAGCTTAACTTACCATCATTTGAATGTGAACAGTGCAGATTTTTTTGCTATTATTTATAAAAAAAAAAAAAAATTTTTCATCCTCACATACGTATATTCATTGATGAACTATTTGCCAGACATATATAGCGTTTTACAAATAAAAAACAAAAGCCTTAAAATGAATTTATGACATGTTTAAATCCCTTGAAAAACCTTACCAAGAAACGAATCATAATCACGAACCTTTCTGAATAATAATAAATTCAGAAAGTTTATTGTTGTTCATGTTGAATTACTGAACATGATATCTAAAAATATTTTGAAATAAGTCTTGGTTTTTCAAATGTATTTTTACAAATACTAAAATATGTTTGTTAAAAACTTAAGTCTAGGGGCGCCTGGGTGGCTTGGTCGGTTAAGTGTCCGACTTCGGCTCAGGTCATGATCTCACAGTCCGTGAGTTCGAGCCCCGCGTCGGGCTCTGTGCTGACAGCTCAAAGCCTGGAGCCTATTTCGGATTCTGTGTCTCCCTCTCTCTCTGCCCCTCCCTGTTCATGCTCTGTCTCTCTCTGTCTCAAAAATAAACGTTAAAAAAAAAAAATTAAAAAAAAAAACAACAAAACTTAAGTCTAATGATGATGACATAAAAAATGGCAGATACAAAATTAGCTAAAACAACTTTACCCCTCAGTACTGATGTTTTAGGAAGTCCCTTGATATTTTAAGTATTTTCTAGTTATTTGGGCTTTACTCCCCCAGAGGAGCAAAGAGGAAAATTAAAGATGTTGATTAAAAATTTTTGTGTAACCTGAGAGATAACTAGATTTTTCTAACTATGATACTTTCTATATGTACAAAGAAAATAATCAAGTTAAATTATAGGCCAGTTCAATATGGCTCATCCCATTCATTCAGCATTCACTGATTATTATACTACAGACCAGACCCTCTGCTGTGTATTGCAGAAACAAAAATGAATACAGTATAGTCCACATTCTCAAGCACAAAACACCTATCATCTAGACATATTATAGATTTTGTTGTAGCTGCTTGTATCTTCACTGCCAGAACTGAAGTCCTGAGGCCTTTCATGTGCCTTCCATAACTTGTAATATCTAACTCAGAGAAGTTGAGTCAACCCATAAAAGCAAAAGAAGCCAGAAGAAACTGTATGAAATAAATATTTCATGTATGTATAATGTATGAAATATATTAGAGAACTGTATGAAATAAATGAAGGGAGGAAGAAAAAAAAAGACTGGAAGAAAGCAGGAAGAAGGTTAAGAAGAAACAGAAAAGGACATTCAAATGGAGAAGAACATTATAAAAAGAACACAAAAATGGTCTCTGATGGATAGTTTTTCCCTGCTATGTAGCCACAAATGTCCCAAAGCATATTAGGAAGCAGTTTAATTTAAGAAAAGTTACAAAAACAATGTTAAAACCCAAACCAAACTTGCTTCAGCTCTCAGGATCTCCCGCTCTAGCCTGGCCCTTTTCTTCCACCGTGACGCTGGGTACTGAGCACCGCAGCGATCCTGCAAAGCTAGTAATGGAAGCCAGCGGGAACGAGAAACAGATGTTGTAGGCTTTTGTTCACCCCTGGCTCCCTATTCTAGTGGTGATTCAACACTCTGCTCCTCTTGCTCCTGCCTCTACCACTTTCGGTTTGTCTCAAGTTTAAAGCACACAAGATGGAAGAAGATCGATTTTGCCAGCCATCATCAAATATGTAGGACACCCCTGTAAGGAAGAACTGTCATAACAAATCCCTTCATATGCCAGTGGCCAGCTAGTGACTGACTGCCTTTGGTCAGGCCCTCCTGGGACTGGGTATTAGGGACATGGTACAAAGCATGTGTGCAAGGAGCTACTCAGGAGACTGGGCTACAGCAGCCACCTAATTTTTCATGTTTAGTACAAAGTTACTTAAATATGAAAAAATAGGCTCAAAGGGATTAATATTACTTAAGTGCAAGCATTATAATCAAGATTTAGCCCTAGGTCTTCTGTCTGTGGGTTTTTTGGGGTTTTTTTTTTTTGTTTTTTTTTTTTTTGAGAGAGAGAGAACATGTACATGATAGGGAGACAGAGAGAGAGAGAGAGAGAAAGAATGAATTTCAAGTAGGGTCCATGCACTGCATGGAGCCTGACACGGGACTTGATCTTATGACTGTGAGATCATGATGTAAACAAAATCAAGAGTTGGACGCTTAACTGCCCGCACCCCCTGCCACCTAGGCAGATGCCCTTAGCCCCAGGTCTTCTCCATGAAAGTCCAGTCCCATCTTTTTCCCATCTCAAACACACCTGAGCATAGGCTACAATCTCATCAGGGACCATGGTTTCCCATTCTCTTGAGTGAGGAAGGCAGGAAAGGTATGGAAGACTGAACCAGAATTTGGAGGAAGGAGGATACTGGTAAAATTACCTGTGGAACATTTGGTGAAAATGGGACCACTAAGACTAGAGTAACTAGAGTGAAAGTTCTTCTCTTACCTTGATTTAATGGCCCCTCTTTACAAACTACTAAAATTCTTACTTCTTTATTAATGAGAAGCCAGAAATTCTCTAAAAGTAATCCGATTAGTTCCATGGCATGGGTTTCAACTAATGTCTAAAGTGAACATTTGCCTACAAAAACTTTATAACATGTTGCCAACTCTCAATCAGATGTAATAATAAAAGCAATAAAAGCATTCAAAGGGGGGAAATTCCCTAATTATACATATTTGACTTTGGAATATTATTCAGTAAAAAAATGCCTCCACTTTTATGCATACGCTTAGTTCCAACAGTTTCTACCTTGATTCTGTCCTGTCCTGGCCCCTCAGGCCTCTGCCCAAATGTACTGCAAGGAATATTCCTCCTTCTCATCTCCAAAGAGCCATCATTCAAGTCTGGTCTCTCTAGTCTTAGTGGTCCTGTTGTAACCAAATTCAGTGACCATCTTCTAGTCCCAAAGACTAGCTTCTGCTCCTCTGTCTCTTTACTCACTTCCCTTACAATGACTTCAGACACTGCAACAGAAACTGCCTTCTTACATGTAAACAATGACAACCCCAGAGTCAGATTCAGAAGTTTCTATCCCCGCCTGGCCTTTTTTCCAGCTTATCTCAGTGGTCAGTGAAGTTTAGTATCTTGACTACTCAGAAACTTTTCTTCCTCACATCTTATCTAAGAAATCAGGATGAGAGCTGCTATGCCTTCCAGGACTGTGGTGAGGATTACATGAGAAAAGACGAGTAAAGCATTCATCATGAAGCCTGGCACGTGGAACTTAGGAGGCTCTCACCGGGCAGCCATTTGGAGTCAGCTCTTCTCTAACCTTCGTTCAGATTCAAGGCTGCACTCATCTCCTCATTGGTATGTCCTATATTCCTTTAGTGTGTCCTCTTTTCCCACACTTCCCTCTCATTTTCCTCCATGAGCTCTTCTCTTACTGTACCTTTTTCCTTTTTGAGACTGCATGCGTGGACTGATAGAAGCAGCCTTTTTTCACACATTCCACTCTACAATTTCTACTCATTCTACAATCCTCTGCACGATCTAACCAATTCAAACATGTCACTCTACTTCATACACTTCCCCAAGGAATTTTCATCTTCAGGATAAAACAGAAACTAATGAATTAAATTTAACCTGATTCATCTGCTCTGTCCTGCCTATTTCCTAATCTAGTACTCCTCATCTAGGGGGAGCTGGCATCCCAGCATCAGTTGTGGGGCTCTTAAAACAACACGCCTCTATCCTACAGACCCCATTGCGACCTAAGTTTCCTGTGTAGTTCATGTATAAAATACACTCACTTTTCAATCACCAGTCTTTTCCCAAGCTCTTGTATATGTTTCTAATAACTCTTTGCTCTCAGTTCTTATGCCACAGCACTCTTTTTTTCTAAGTTAAACATCTCACATTAGTGCTAAGCAACAGGGAAATATGGGATTTTTGTGAAAGAACTTCAGAAGCTTTTATTCTAAGGTGCCTCAGTATAGCAAAATCTTGTGACCAGGATATCAAGCCAATAGCCCAAAGGCTTGGTTCTGCCATTAATTTATGGAAGACCAAAGGGGTTACAGAAACAACTAAATGATAAGATTGCAATCTATGGATGGAGGTCACTTTAAGTACTATCAAAAGAACAAGGAAGTTATTTCTTTCTCTCTTGATCTACTATTTTACTCTTCACGGGTACAATATATTAGGAAAAATCCCTGATCTAAAAATAATTAAATCTGGATTTAATTCTAATGTTGCTTACGAATTTGCTCGGTGACTTGAGTCAAGTTACTACTTAACCATTATAAGTCTCAACTATCTCATTATGTACAGATCTACTAAAATATCTCACTGGAATATTGTGATAATCACTGGGTTCATTCATTCACTCATTCTTACATCACTGAATATAACATATTCAGTGAGTATAACATATACAGAGTATAACATATTGTGCTGGGCATGGTAGGGCACACAAAAGACCATGGGCATTGTCTTCTCTAAACAGATCATGAATTCCTTGAGGACACCATGATATTAAGGTAGAATGATATACACACCATTAGACAGGTCTGAAAAGTGGTTTGGCATTCGACCAATAAAATAACTTCTGGGTAAGAGGAAAATTCAGGAAAGGCAGCTGTTGAGCTAGGTCTGAAAAAAGCATGGAGGAGGGACACCAATAAGAGCAAAGGTAGAGGGAACAATCGGGTGTTCAGGGAATGCTAAATAGAACAGATTGTTGGAAAGAGAATATATAAAGGTTTCCTAGTGGGGAGTGATATAATCAGAGTTGTGTATTAAGCTCTAGTGAAATAAGATGATCTGACTGTAGTGTAAAAGATGAGGTGAAGTATGGGAACCAGGATACTGGTTAGGAGGTTAACACAGTGGTCCAAGTGATAATGTGGTCCCAAAGAAGATAATACGCAACTCATTACTACTGGTAACCTCTGTCTCCAGTAATATATTTTAATTTTCTTAAGTGTAGGAATGTTTGTAGTCTTTAGTGTATAATTTATGTCCTAGGATGATGTCATATACCTCGTAGAAACATAAGGAACAAGTACTAAAATGCCCTCTTATTGCCTTAAAATACATACCTCCTCTGTGGGAAGGGGTACATATTCAGTCTGTAGGAGTCTTGGAACCGAGAGGCCAGGTCCTGGCAGAGATACATTTGATAGACGTCTCTTTCTTACTCCACTACAGTTATTTGGAATCTTGAAGGCACATCGTTTATGATAATTTAATCCACAGCCTAAATATATTTTAAAAGGTAAAAAAATAGATTAAAGAAACTTAAATACGTAAGTATGTTACATAAAAAATAGACGCTTCTTTTATTTAATTTACTTTCTCTGGCAGCAATAGTTATCCTAATTAAGAACCTGAATGACAAACTAAGCAGAAGCCAAAAAATTCAGTGTAAATTATTGGGCTCCACCCCAGACCGACTGAATCAGAAATTCTGGGGGTAGGTCCTAGCAAAGTATGTTTAACAAGTCCTCAAGGTGATTCTGATACATGGTAAAGTTTGAGAACAATTAGCTTAAAGCACTTCAGCAAACTGTAGACTGTGTACCAAATTCCTCCCATGATATGTAAAAATTGTATGAAATCCAAATTTCAGTGTTCATAATTAATTTTATTAAAACACAGCATGTTGTTCATTTCTCTACATCTTGTTTATAGCTTCCCTGGCCCAAAGCAGATTTAAGTAGCTGTGACAGAGACTATTAACCAATAATACTTAAAAATTTGCTCTCTGGCCCTCTGCAGAAAAACTTTATTGACCCTCCACCTTAGAGTACTCAGAAGACTAATCAGAAATGTGCACCTGCCTCCTACCCCTTAGCAATTCTAATGCAGAAAAACTAGATCTGTCCAGTTCTAAACACTGGTTACTACCTAGTCACTAACCAATGATCTTATTCTTTCATTAACGATTAGAGAATGCAAATGCAAAATCCCCTTTCAAAAGACACCAAAACTCAGAACACATACCTTCACATTTCAGTCCTTGACGTACCAATCCCCAGAGCATTTCACCACAATAATCACAAAAAGTAGGAGCTTTGTAAGAATGTACATAGAGAGTATGTGGACGAATCTGGAAGTCTTCTACTGTGGCCAAAGCTTTTAAAAAAGACAAGTACCAAAATAAAACGTATATCTGCAATTACAATAATATTAAGAATGTTGACCATACTCATTTATGTCAAAGCATGTGGAATCTTTCTTTCTTTGTAAGTTTCATTCATCATAAACTATTCTCGGCATTTACTATTGTGGGTTTCAAACTATTTTAGGAAGTTCCTCAGGTCCAAATAATTTGAGCTCCAAAAGGAGGTCTGTGGGTAGATATTTCAATCTCCAAAAGAATATTCTCATAGTGACAAGATCACAAATAGTTGTTAGGTCTAAAACTGTTTAACTTATAACACACTGGGAAATAGAACACTAAAGTAAAAACAAACAAACAAAAAACAAACAAACAAAAAAACCCATAAAACTGTGGAACTTAACCTCAATGGTAAACACTCTGAGTTCTAACAGGATCTCAGTATAAGCTCTTTCCAGAGTCTGTTCTCCATAGTCCTGGTAGTTAAGAAAAAGAGACTCTAAAAAACAGCAGCTATCAAATGGGAAGGATCGAGGACTAATAAGGAAAGGTGAGGGGAGAGAGGATCTCAAGAACAGGTGACAAAGATGAGTCTGAAAAGAGGAAAAATTGGTGGCAGGACTCTGAACTCTTGGCTGGCTTTCCTTTTCCTTCTCTTCCTTCCTCTCACACCCTTCTCTCTCCCCCTCCCTCCTTTCCTGTCAAACAAGAAATTCTGCAGGCCTACTAGCTGCTGTTCCTTTACATTCCTCACTAAATCCTGCCCACCTGCCATTGGATGAGATCAGAAACAGAAGGAGCTAAGGAACAACAGGTGGCAAGAACGGGTGGGGGGGGGGGGAAGGAGGGAGGTAAGAAAATGTCCACTGAGAACACATAGGGAAGGAGCATTATTTAAATCATGAGAATGATCAGCACTGCAGTTTTCTCTTCCACATCTTCATTACTTCTCCTTTTTTCCTGATTTTCTTTTTTGAGCCTCAATTCTCTTCCATGCTCTTCATAGAAATGGGGATAAGCAAACTGAATTTTAGTATAATTGTTTTATTTCAATTTATTTCAAAGAGTATATATTCTTCTGCCAGTTCAAATGATAATTCCCTTAGCTTAGTAACACTCAAATAAACAATTCAGGGCTTATTTTCCTACTGTGTCATCTGTGATATAACCTTCCCGAAAGTAAAAATCACCTGGTAGCCATTACAATAGATGAAAGAAGTTAAGCAACTATAGTATAAAGACTATAACAGAACACAGCATTTAGCACAAAAAATAATGCTTGTTGGGAAAAAAAAAAAGGCAACAAAATAAAAGAAGCTACTTACCTGAAAGAACAACTTCTACTAGGTCTCCTTCATGTATTTCATCTGCTGAGGTAATCAGCTGCAAAATATTTTCTGAATTCATGTCATGGCGAAAGAGAAGAATTTTGTCATACATGCCAAAGAATCCACACTCTGGAAACTACAAGAAAACAGTCTTATATCAGTATACCCACAGGTTTCCAGTTTTATAAGTAAATGTCTCAATCTTATGAAATAATTTTAAGTGTAGTTTTTAGCCTAACACGGTCTGAAAACAATTGTATTAATATCTAAAAGATCAACCATGGACTCAAGCATCCTTGGTTAATTGTCAAGCTCAAAAACAAAACAGCAAACTTAAATATAATCATTATCTTTAGTAAAAGCTCATGTCTCTTAAAAACACAAGATTTCTTTATTCAGTTATTGATGAAGAATATAATCTTGAACTTAGCTGCTACTCTATCTCACACAGCCTGAGAGATCAGCATTCTTTCCTGTCCTCTAGAACCGAGCTTCCTCTCTAGCTACTAGCCACATGCAGTTATTTTAATTAAAATTAAACAAAATTAAAAGTTCAGTTCCTCAGTCACTCTAGCTACATTACATGTGCTCAATCACCACCTTGGCTACTGGCTTGGCTACCATTTTGGAATGTGCAGATATAGAACACTTTCACCATCACAGGAAACTCTACTGAATAGTGCTGGTAGAAGGTTAGCAATTCCCAAACTATAGTCACAAGAGTATCAATTCCAACATTTTTGACAAATGCACCTACAGCCTCCAGCATTTACCTAATACTTTCCTCTTAAAAAACCTTTGGCCAGAGCAGGAGACTTGCAGATCTGTTCGTATATACCCTATGTATATTATTTCAAGGCTTCTACAGTTTGTGACTACAGAGCTGACACTTTGGGGACTGGCATACCAAGGACTAAAAATATGAAGGTATGAGCTCTAAAAGTTTTTATAGTTAATAAAGTTATGTAAGGGAAACTTGTCTTTGCCTCACAAAATAACTGTTTAATTTCTAAATCAAAATCAAGACCATCTTCTAAAATATCAGTGTCTTGGGAAATGCTGCTCAAAGTATTTCAAATTTCTTTAGTTTATCTCAGGATTGTATACTCTCATTGACTTATTTTGGCTCCTCATAGAGTATCCTTTGATGGACTATATGGTATGTCACTGGCCTGCACTGAATGGTCTGATATGTATGTCATACTAAACCATAAATGTATCTATTGCAGGGATGTTGCTGAGGATACGGACCTACTTCATATGGTAGCCCTTCTTTGTGAGGACTCATAAAAGACACTTATCTGGTTGGTTTTAGAATATGAACAATTTGATCATGTAACTAATCATGTTTACTTTGCCCACTGGAAAAAGCAAAGTCAAATATGTAGTTCATTTCTAGCGTGAGTCTAGGATCTTAGGCATGTGTTTTAGGTGGAGATACCTTCTCCTTATCTTCTGAATTTAATTTTCCCATTAAAAATTCTTGTATATTTCTCTAAAAAGGTCTAAATTTTATTGGAAAATATTAAATTAAAAAAATTGAAAATAATGACTTAATTAGAAATTTGAGTTGATTTGAATTTTTTTAAACCTGAGTAAATAATGAAAAAGTACAGAAATATTCAGAATCTTTATATTAGTTCTCCTTTCAATTATCTGAGTTACCAATAATACTTCCAAAACTTTATAATATGCTTTAAACATATACCTAACAGTACATAATTTTCAACTGAAAATATAAAAGTAGGGGTGCCTGGGTGGCTCAGTTTGTTGAGTGCCCAACTTCAGCTCAGGTCATGATCTCACGGTTGGTGGGATCAAGCCCCGCATCAGGCTCTCTGCTGTCAGCACAGAGCCCACTTTGGATCCTCTGTTCCCCACTCCCCTTCTCAAAATAAACAAACTTAAAAGAAAAGTACAGAATCAAAAATGGAGTTTTATTTAATATTAAAACTTGAAATTAAAATTTTATGAAGTATCATCAAATTAGAAAATCTCCATAAATTAGTTGCAACAATTCTTAAGTATTAACAAAAAAGATTCCACTTTCTATCCTTATAAAATATCTAACAAAATATTTGTATGAATAAAATTCCTTTTAAAAATTCACATTTCTGCATGTCCTCTATGTGCAAGGCATTGGCCCCATGGTTTCTAAAGGTAAGACAGCCCCTCCCCTCCCAGAAACTTACAATCTAGTAGGAAGATGGAAATAAAACAAATATATAACCTGATAATGGAAATGTCGAAAATGAAAAATGAAAAAAATTCTAGAAGAGGGAATAAAAAAACTTTAACTGGGAAGGTGGAATGTCACTTTAACAGTGATATTTGAAGAGAATCATAAAAAGAAAAGCAGGGTTTCTATGGGCAGAAAGTGAAAGTGAAAGTACAAGGGTCATAGCTGAGAAAATACAAGGTAAATGGGACAAAGTAAGTGGACCCCTATGACTGAAGAATGAGGGGACGGCTGTGCAGAAAGAGGGCAAAAATGCACACAGGAGCTCCAAGGGGGCTATACTTAAAGAAACTTGGGAGTCAACAGAATGGGGTTCAGGCTTTGCCACCTACTAACTATAGAACCTTAGATAAGCTACTTAACCTCCCTATGCTCAGCTTCTTGTCTATAAATTTGGAATAAAAAGGGTACTGGCTTTATAGGATTCTTGTTAAAATTAAATTACTTGATGTTATAAAATAGTACCATGATCGGTAAATACTAGGGGCTCATATCCCATACGTTAGGGGGTGGGGAGGAGAGAGAAAGAATACCAGAACAAGGCAGTGACATGATAAAATCTGTATCTTAAAAGGATTTTAAACAGGATGAGACCAGAGCAAGCTCCTAAAGAAGGCTGAAGCCATGGGTCAGGAAAGAGGCATCAGGGTCTGGACTATTCAGTAAGACGGAAAGCAAGACAAGAAAGAACACTTCTAAAATCTATCTTTGGCAAATTACAGGGATCATTAGCATTGTTTTGACCAGCCCAGAAGTCCCAATAACTAAAGAGCTAAATAAACACATTAATGACAGAAGAAAAACGTTTAAAAATGTGTGGCTGAGAAAAAAAAATGTGTATAAAATAATCTTGATAAACACATGACCTAGTGAATCCATACTGGCATTAAGAAACTGAAGAGCAAATAAAAAAAATGATAGGGAGTATTAAGAATATTTACTTGAAATAAGCATTTGTGTACCAGGTTGGAAAGCCCTCAATGATAAAGAATGAAGTAATTTTCTGGACTAGCAAATGTTTACATACTTTCTTCATCTATATGTTTGAGAAATTACAGAGTTGCAAGAGAGGAAAGTGTATTAAACAGCTTGTAAAAAATAGATTTCTGCTATTCACCAATTATGACTTATAGGTGTGTTTCGTGGAATATTTAGGAATCATCTGAAAGTGAAGAGTCAGCACAAAATGAAGTAACAGAAAGTAGGGCCTGAAAAAAAGCAAGAGAATATTAAATACTGACCATCAGAGAAACAATGTACCCAAGCTTTAAAAACATTTTGAAGTCTTAAGGCATGTGTACACTAAAGATAAACATCTAAAAAGAAGAAACAGGGAAATAAACCATGAGCACACAGTTTAAAAGATCTAAAAAAGATTATACTGAGAAAATGCCCCCATAAGAACCCCAAAACCAAATGATTTGAATGTACAGGTATTGACTATTCATCATTTTTAAAAATTCAGAAATAAGATTTTTTTAAATGTTTATTTTTAGAGAGAGAGACAGAGAGAGAGAGAGAGAGAGAGTGTGTGTGTGCGTGTGTGTGTGTGTGTGTGTGAATGAGTGAGCAGGGGCAGTGCAGAGAGAGGGAGAGAGAGAATCAGGCTCCAAGCTGTCAGTGCACAGCCCAACATGGGGCTCAATCCCACCGTGAGATCATGAACCAAAATCAAGAGTCAGAGGCTTAACCAACTGAGCCACCCAGGCATCCCCAGAAATAAGATTTTCAAGCAAGAGTAAATTCTTAAGCCATGTCTCAATTCTAACCATACACTAGAATCACCAGTGGACCTTAAAATGAAATATGCTAAGGCTCCCTTCCCAAGTTTATGGTTAAGTTCTGTGGAATGAGTCATGGACATCTGAATTTCAAGTTTACTTTTACATTATTCAATACATTTGTTATGTATACTCTTTTTAAAAAACAGATTTTGTTTTTAAGAACAGTTTTAGTTACAGAAAAACTGGGATAATACATAGAGATCTCATATACCCCACACCTAGTTTCCCCTGTTATCAACATCTTATATTAGTATGGTACATTAATTACAACTTAATGAACTAATATTGATACATTCTCATTAACTAAAGTCCATACTTTATTCAAGTTTCCTGAGTTTTTACTCAATTTCCTTTTTACGTCCCAGGATCCTACAAAGGATACCACATTATCTTTCACTGTGATGTCTTCTTAGGCCACTTTTGGCTGTGACAATGCTTTCTCAAACTTTGCTGTATTGTGTGAGGATGCCACCATTAGAATATATCTGACGTTTTTCTCATAATTAAAATGGAATTATGAGTTTTGGGGAAAAAGACCACAAAGGTAAAGTGCCATTCTCCTCACATCATATCAAGTGTACCTACTACCAACATGATTTATTGCTACTGATGTAGACCTTGATTATCTGGCTAAGGTAGTATTTGTCAAGTTTCTTCACTGAAAAGCTGTTTCCTCTGAACCCCTAATACTGTGCTCTTTGGAAGGAAGTCGCCGTGTGCAGTCCACCCTTAAGGAATGGAAGGTTACATTCCTTCTCCTTGAAGGCAGAGTATCTATATAAATTATTGGGAGTTCTTCTACATGTGAGATTTATCTATTTTCCCCATTTATTTATTCATCTAATCATTTTTAAACACACACACACACACACACGGCCTCACAGATATTTACTAATACTTTGGGATACAATATACACTCTTTAAAAATAGAATTTTATTTATTTTTTAATAGGCAATTTTTTCACATGGTTCAAAATTTTTACAGTACAGAAGAGTAGAGTGCAAAATCTATGCCTGAGTTGTCCAGTTATCCCTGCCATAGTCAACACTGTTGCCAGTTTCCCCTAGCATCCTTCTGAAGATATTTTATGCATAAAATGTTCTTATTCTTTTTTAAATTTATTTTTGAGAGAGAGTGCATGGCACGCATGTAGGAGAGGGGCAGAAAGAAAGAGGGAGGCAGAGGATCCAAAGCAGGCTCTGCACTGACAGCAGAGGGCCCAATGTGGGGCTCCAGCTCACGAACCACTAAATCATGACATGAGCCAAAGTTGGACACTTAACCAACTGAGCCACCCAGCCATCCCTCTTCCCTTTTTCTTTCCTTCTTTCTCTCCTTTCTTCCTTTCTTTCCTATTCTATTCTATTTTTTAATTTATTTTTACAATTGCATAGTTTTATTTTACCAGTTTCCCACTGATGGGATATGGATCAAGGAATAAAACTAAGCCCAAACTCCTGAGTTCAAATCCTGATCATTTCACTTACTATTTAACTGTGGCTAACTTACTTAACCTCAGTTTCTCTATCTGTAAAATAGTACCCACTTCATAAGGCTGTCATCAGAATTAATGAATGAATACACATAAAAAGTTAGAACTCCTGATCCATTTTGGGCACTCTATAAATCTTAGCTACTGTTTCAAATCTTTTTTTTAAGTTTATTTATTTTGAGAGAGAGTGTGTGTGGGTGCATGTGCACACACGAGCAGGGGAGGGGCAGAGAGCTAGGGGGAGAAAGAATCCCAAGTAGGCTACACACTCAGAGTGGAGCCCAATGTGAGGCTCAAAACCACCAACTGTGAGATCATGACCTGAGCTAAAATCAAGAGTCAGAGGTTTAACCGACAGCCACCCAGGTGTCCCTCAAATCCTTTATTACAAACAACACCCAATATATAATCTTACATACTTACCTTTTTCTACTTTTTGAGTATATGATTAGGACTACTTCCTAAAAGTAGATTTGCTAGGTCTAAGAACATCCACATTTGACATTTTTAGATATTGCCAAAATTCTCTTTAAAGAGGTCATACCAAGTTATATTTCCATAAGTAATAAACTGAGTGCTTGTTTTTTCCACATTCTAGTTTATAGTGTTGTATTAGCTTAGGCCGCATAACAAAATATAGACTGAGTAGCTTAAACAACACAAACTTATTTTCTCAAATTGCTGGGAGCTAGAGTCCTGAGACCAGGGTACTAGCATGGTCAAGTTCTAGTGAGAGGCCTCTTCCTGACTTGTAGACAGCAGCTTTCTTCGCTAAGTGCTCAGATGAGCTCTCCTTCCAAAATGCACATGGGGAGAGAGAGAGACAAACCTCTTTCTCTCTTCCTCTTCTTATAAAGCCACCAATCCTATCGAACTACAACCCTATGACTTCATTTAACTTTAATTACTTCCTAAAAGTCCTATCTCCAAAGTCACACTAGGTGAAGGTTAGGGTTTCAACATATGGATGTAGGGGGTTGGGGTGGAGAGACACAATTTAATCCTTAGCAAATCTGTTAATATTAGGTAAAACATGGTATTTCAGTATAGTTTTAATCATGAGAAGTTGAACATTTTAAATGTTTGCTTATTTTTGAGAGAGAGTGCATGCACACGAGCAAGAGGGGGCAGAGAGAGAAGAAGACATAGGATCTGAAGCAGGCTCTTCACTCTTAGGAGACACAGAGAGCTTCCCACTGTTGATGTGGGGCCTTGACGCAGGGTCGGAACTCATGGAACCATGAGATCACAACCTGAGCTGAAGTCAGGTGCTTAAATGACTGAGCTACTCAGGTGCCCCAAGAAGTTGAACATTTTTTACATGTTTAAGGGACATCTGTATTTCCTTTTCTCTACACTGGTTATTCATATTCTTTGCCCATTTCTAATGGATTGACAGATCTTTAAAACTCCAAATCCAACCATTCTTCAAAATGCATCTCATTATGTGGGAGATACTTAATAAGTCCTGGACAACATATCGAACACACACACAAAAAACACCCTGTTTATTTAACAGTATATATGTTGAATTTCTCAAATGATCTGATGCAATAAAACATCCTATACAGAAAAAGGGAGTTTTACCAAAGCAACAGCGTGTTTACCTAAGCCAGACTCCAGCAGAATAAAGAACAAAAGAGAACTTTTTTTCCCTTTCAAAGTTGTATAATTTTAAGAGGAAGAAATATTCTAGCAAACTAATGAAAATCAGTTCTTGATTATATTTATGAATCCACTGTTTTCACTGGGCTTTCTCTTTATCATCCAGAATGCAAGTCTTAGCTAATAAAATGGTATAATGCTTTCTAAGCATTCTACTTTCATAGGGAAGAAAGCAATCTGCAATAGGGAACAAGATTAGAAGAGGAGCAGAGGTGGTAACACGCTTAGTAACTGTCAGTTACTGTCAAGGGCTATTGAATATCCTAAACTAAGGTTCTCAATCAGGGCAGTTTTTTCCCCCAGAAAGTATGTGGTGATGTCTTGAGACACTTGGGTTGTTACAATGTGATGTACTGGCATCAAGGGGGTAGAAACCAGGGGTGTGGCTAAACATCCTCTGAGGCACAGGACACTTCAGAGAACAAAGAATTATCCATCCCAAAATGTTGATAGTGCTGAAACTGAGAAACCCTGCTCTGGGCAACAAAGGGGTCAAGAATATTGAGAGACTGGAAAATGTGGAAGGAAGTTAACAAAGTTCTGAAAACTAGACATGCCCATATTTCCTTCCCTAGCCTACCTCAGCCTTGATTAAGAGAAGAAAAGAGGAAATGAAAGAAACAGCAAAAGAGCTAGCAAGGTAGCGCAAAATAGGCCTTTAATTTGACTTCATTCCAAATTGCCCCAGGCATTTCTACACTTGCTTTCTACAGATTGTGCCAAATGAAGTCTTTTCCCAGTCCATATGGGAGAGTAATGGAATTTCATTGTAAGTGAAATTCTCACTCCTTATGCACTGCTCTCTTTGCCCACTTCACATTCTGTACATCTTTACTTTTGCAGTAAAGACAACTTCAATAATAAAAAACAGATCTTATCTTTCGATAGCCATTTTATGGAAGCTACTTTTGATAGTATTAATTTGTTTGTAATTAAAAGTTCCCAATACTTGCAAATAAAACTCCTTCAAGCAATACTATAACTTGAGAGATATTTAATGTGAACAGTTTAAAGTTCATGTCATAAAATTCATGTCATGTCATAAAATTCTATCAGTAAAATGTTAGATGAGGTAGAAGTTTATAAGTTTTTAATTCTACTTGGTCAAATACAATTTTTACACGTTAACAAGCTTCAGAATTTAACATTATCTGAACAAAAAATTATTACTGTACACCTTTTTAAAGGACTATGGGATTTTCTAGGTGCAAAGGGAAACCACTGGAGTGTTTCAATGGACATCTAATTTTAATAAAAACAGTTTACATCGAAACATAATGAGTAAAATGCAATAATCTTAATTAAAATAGATAGCTACACACACACACACACACACACACACACACACACACGTAACTACCACCCAGCTCAAGATATAGAACATTCTCAGTGCCACAGGTTTATCTGTATTCACTTAATTTGAGAAGCTGAATACTAAGGTAATTTTTAAATCTGATGTCAAGTAAATCATAGAAAGTCTAGTAATAAACCAGGTCATAGTAAATAAGCTCCACAAGGGCAAGGGCATTCTCTTTTCATGCTCCCTACTGGACATCCAGTACCTAGAACTTGGTATTTAACTTACTGGGAAAAAACAAAAACAAAAACAAAAAACAACTGTTGATTACAGAGCAAAGGTAACGAGTTTCACACTAATATAATTCCCAGAAACAAATATACTATTTAACATCATTTTTAGGGAAAGTATGTAGTTGAAGAGAAGAATTTCAAAGACTATTTCTTTTATTCATGTATTTTGTTTATTTATTTATTTTTGAGATAGAGAGTACAAGCAGCGAAGGGGCAGAGAGAAAGGGAGGGAGAATCCCAAGCAGGCTCTGCACTGTCAGCACAGAGCCCAATGCGGGGCTTGAACTCACAAACCCTGACATCATGACCTGAGCCGAGATCAAGAGTAGGACACTTAATTGACTGAGCCACCCAGGGGCTCCCAATGATTATTTTTATATACAGATAGTAGGCACTAGGGTCTAGATGAGTCAATGAGAAAATTATTCAATGTTTACTCTGAATTTATTCTTAAAAAAATTTTTTTTTAATGTGTATTTGTTTTTAAGAGAGAGAGAGTGCGCTCCAGCGGGGAGAAGCAGAGAGAGAAGGAAACAGAATCTGAAGCAGGCTCCAGGCTCTGAGCTGTCAACACAGTGACCAACACAGGGCTCGAACTCACAAACCCCAAGATCATGACCTGAGCACAAGTCAGACGCTTAACCGACTGAGCCACCCAGGTGCCCGTACTCTGAACTTATTCTTCACTTTCATTATTAATCTCCAACCCAGGATTTTCTGGATATGACACAGTAGAGGAGCTGCTTCATTTAACACCATTTCTCTTTGACACAAACCAGAGTGATCTTTTTCCATTACCTTTTTTCCTTGTTTTGCTATTAGTTCTGATTATCTTTCATTCAAACTTCCTGGAACTTTCTAGTCTATCCAACATCTTAACCTGAGTATCCAGAAGAATTAAAAAAAAAAAAATCTTTCTTCCGGTTTGAGCCTCCAGATTAGTAATGGTTGCCTGGCACTATTTTGCCAAGACAAAAATGCAGGCTAGATGTCACCTAGCCACTGCAACACAGCTGTAGTAGAAAGAATAGAGCAGGAAAAAAAAAAAACCCAACACATAATGACAACTGGTTTCCAGAAAACAAAAGATACAGCTGGGGTTTTCGCTCTACTTTGGCAGGACCTGAAAATTATACCTAATCTATGTCTGCAGAAACAATGTATTCAGTTGGCGAGTAGACCAAAATCACTCCTAAACTAGGATACATAACCAAAGACTCTTTAGGTCTAGTGTCATGTAAATGGTCAAAACTAAAAACAAATGTTTTAAATCAGCTAAAAGCAGAGTCTGCTCTAGTAAGATTCATTTCAATTTCAGTAAACACCATCACAGCTTAAAACGAATTGCTGTTGGCCAATTTCCTTTCCTACTCCTATTACATCTATTCATTCAACAAATTAACACAATAGCAGTAGCATCACAGTGCTATTTTCTAAGCTTCTTGGCAATATGAAATCAAGAAGGTGGGGAACTAACACTCACTGAGAGTAGTTACTATGCACCAGGCATCATGTAAAGCACTCAACACAGGCTATCTCATTTAATTTCCTCAAAACTCCTAAAATGAGTAATCCCAGTCCTCTAATAAACACTTAATCTCTATTTTTTATAGTTTGTCATATGCTAAATACTAAAATCAAAAAGCATAAGTAAAGCAATGTCAGTGTATTGAAAGAATGCTATACATGTTTTGGTATTTACTAAAAATTTAAGAACACTACAGTATCGATGATCTTCCCAGATTAGAGAAATTTTAAAACTGAGTATTACTGTTTTGAGGGTACTAATTATATGCCAGACACTGAATTAAGGGCTTTACATTTATCACCATAACTTTTTAATGAAGGAAGGAATCATGATCCCAATTTTGCAGATCAAGATCTGAAGGGGCACCTGGGTGGCTCAGTTGGTTAAGTGTTTAACTCTTGATTTCAGCTCAGATCAAGATCTCACAGTTCATAGGATCGAGCCCCGTGTTGGGCTCTGTGCTGACAGTGTGAAGCCTGCTTAAGGTTCTCTCTCTCCCTTTCTCTCTGCCGTTCCCTCCCCCAAAATAAAACACACACACACACACACACACACACACACACACACACACACACACACACACAAAAATCTGAAGTAAGTGACCTGAAAAGAGTCTATAATCATAAAGCAAGAAAGTGAAAGAATTCAAAATCTCCAACTGAGTCTGTCTCTTTGGCTTTAGAACAGTGCTACCTCTTTCTTGGATTATTTTTTTAAACATATGCCAATAACAAAAAATAACAGTACAGGTTTAAACACTAATGTAATTTTGACATTGAGAATCCATGCACAATCACTGTAAGATGGGCAAAGCTTTTGACCTGTTCCCTCCGTTTTGATTTGCTCATTCATTGTAATTTGATTCTTTGATAGTGACCTCCTAGCAGAGGTCCGGTTTCTGCTTGGCTCAACCCCAACTCTACCTCCTGGTCAGATCTGTCTGCCTTCTCAGTTCTCCTGATAGCCACTCTCACTAGCCCTCTGAGTTTCACCAGTTTAAGAATTCTCTTCAGTGGATAAACTCCTAGAGGGCAGAGATACTGTCTGTTGCTAAGTCTGCTTTATAAGCTCCTATGTAGATAGACGAATCTAATGTGTAAGTCTAAAAATTTATGTTCATTCCTAAAACTAATATAAATTGCATGTCAACTAGATTTCAATAAAAATTAAGATTTACATTGTATAATTATTTCCATGCTCACAACAGAAACTGTATACTATACTTAAACACACCCAAGCCAAACTAGAAATCCTACCTGAAAGCTCTCAAGCTACAATTCACATCAAGATATTCATATTCACAACTTATTCAATTTTTTTAATGTTTATTTATTTTTGAGAGAGTGTGTGAGTGGGGGAGGGGCAGAGAGAGAGGGGGACAGAGGATCTGAAGTAGGCTCAGTGCTGATAGCAGAGAGCCTGATTCGGGGCTCAAATACAGGAACCGTGAGATCATGACCTGAGCTGAAGTCCTAGGCTCAACAGGCTGTGCTACCCAGGCACCCCTAATGTGACCCTACAATAGTAACAGAAGTTTTTTTTATTTCTCCAAAGCTCAGAAATTCTATTTCTACATAGTTTAACTCAGGGTTTTTCAACTTCAGCACTACTAGCAGTTGGGGCCAGATGATTCTCTGCTGTGGGGGGCTTCCTGGTACATCAGAGTAACATCCCTGCCCTCTACCCTTCAGATGCCAGTAGCACTCCCTCTCTCCCCATTAGTGACAACCAAAAAAAGTCTCCAGACATTGCTAAAGGTTGTCAGGGATCAAAATCACTGGTTTAATTTAATCTTATACATTAAAATTAGATATTGGAGCTATAATATCTGCTATTTAAATCATGCTAATCTACATTCTTACAAGGAAAAAGGAAAAAGTTCACTGATGTCCTCAGAGTGAATAACTTTGAGAATTTCAAGTATTTCAAGAAGCTGGCCTTTTGCACAATCCCAGGAAGAAAGAGTTCTTTGAACTAAATATCTGAAAATCTAAACTAGTCAGAGCAGATTGGACACAACTAAGGAACTGATACACGAAATGGATCAGAAAAGAATATTGGTGCTTATCTGCTTATTTCTTTCTAGAAGTCATTTCATCACTAGAGGGAACTACCACTATAGATTATCTACAGTATTGTTTTCAGCAGTAAAAGTACAATGTGTCCTTTAAAAAATGTCTACTGAGACTAAGGCATTTGCGGGGACAGAAAGGTGAATAAAACAGAACCAATCTCAATGTAATACAAATGTTGGACGCATTTCAAATCTTCAAGGAAAGGAAGCTGA
This sequence comes from Panthera pardus, assembly GCF_024362965.1. Classification (NCBI taxonomy): domain Eukaryota; kingdom Metazoa; phylum Chordata; class Mammalia; order Carnivora; family Felidae; genus Panthera; species Panthera pardus. The sequence continues at coordinate 10,918,435 of NW_026526832.1, read as the reverse complement.
ATTTTTGGCTTATGTTAAAGACAACAACAACAACAAAAGAAACTCCACCCACTCCACCCTCTGGATGTGTCATGAAATTGGACTGAATTCAAAGAGTGACCACTTTCGGTCACATCCAAGTTTTAAGCAAAGTTCAACTATAAATGATCTGTTAGATATTTTCTTGGAAACAAACAAACAAAAAAAAACTTTGGTGTATATGTATTATCTGTGTTAGTTACAATTCAATCCCATTTCTAATTATAAGCCTGAAATCACTGATTGTTCTCTATTTCTATGAAGTTTTACCACACCCTCATCTATATTGGAAATACCAATTTCATTTTTCCCGATTGAACAACATAACTAACCTGTATTTATTACTACATTTTGAACATTTCCCCGCATGCCTGTTTACTAATTTAAAATTTTTGTGAAGTTTATTTTTATATCATTTGACTAAATATTTAGAGATCAGTGTTTTTCTTGCCAATACATGAACTCTTTGCAGAATAAAGATATTAACCTATAGAATACTTGTGTAGTATTTACCCAATCTTATTTTTGTTTATATTGTTTTAACATATGTAAATATTTTAATTTTCAACTCAAATCTATAAACGGTTCTTTAAAACAAATTTTTTTTTTAAATGTTTTTATTTATTTTTGAGACAGAGAGAGACAGAGTGTGAGCAGGGGCGGGGCAGAGAGAGAGGGAGACACAGAATCCGAAGCAGGCTCCAGGCTCTGAGCTGTCAGCACAGAGCCTGATGCATAAATGGTTCTTTTTCCTTGTGTTTCCTTTTCCTGATCTGAAAGTGAGATATCTGTAAGTATGATGAATATTCAATTCCATTTTATTCTAATTTTCCTTTTATTTGAATCTCATACTTAACCTTTAATTCCTCTGAAATTTATCCTGGTACCAGATATTAAGTGCCAGGTCTATGTTAATGCCCCTTTCACTGCTTAACTTGTTTTCTAAACACTTTTTTTGAGAGAGAGAGAAAGTGCATGCAAGCATGAGCAGGGGAGGGGATCTGAGAGAGGAAGAGAGAATCTTAAGCAGGCTCTCTATGCCCAGCACAGAACCCAGCCCAACAAGGAGTCTGACAAGGAGCTCAGTCTCACAACCATGAGATCATGACCTAAGCCAAAATCAATAGTTGGATGCTTAACTGACTGAGCCAACCAGGCATCTCTTCTAAACTCCATTTCTGAAAAATGATTCTCCTTTATTCCTCATTTCCTTAACCACATAAAGTACTGTGGTTCTGTTACTGTTTAAGTAGTATATAGTTTCCATTACTGTAGCTTTTTTTTTCTCTCTTTCTCTTCTTTTTCAGACTTTTAACTTAATGCTTTCAATTACTTTTTATCCTAAATAAAGTTTAGAAAAATACTGTCATGGTAAAAAGAATCCCAATAAAATCTTGAATGGAAAATTTAATTTAATTCGGGAAGTAGAAATTATATATGATTAGTCTTCCTTTTTCAGGAATATGAGTATACATTTATTTCACAAAGTCTTTTATTAACTATTTCACAAAATTTTTAAATTTTATTTACATTTGGCTTCATCCATTCTTAAGACAGTTATCAATAAATATTTTGATCATTTTTTTTTTCCCTAATGGAGATAGTATTCTTGGTTAGTTTCCATGTCCTTCTTTTTTCTTTAATTTTTTTTAACATTTATTCATTTTTGAGAGACAGAGAGAGCATGTGAGTGGGGGAGGGGCAGAGAGAGAAGGAGACACAGAATCGGAAGCAAGTCTCCAGGCTCCAAGCTGTCAGCACAAAGCCCACCACAGGGTTCAAACTCACAAACCGAAACATGAGATCATGACCTGAGCTGAAGTCGGATGCTTAACTGACTGAACCACCCCACATGTCCTTCTTTTGATATCAAAAGTTTCAATTAACTATCCCTATGCCTTTAAAGTAGCTCTATAGGCTCCTTCTGCCAGTTTAATTCTTGAGAATGTGCATACTGTACAGGAATATCCTAATTCCATTATATTAGATACAACAGTCTAAGGGTATAGAAACACCGACAGGCATGTTTACTCACTGCTCAATAATAGTAATTAACTAGTTAAATCAGTTGAACTCACAATTATTATTCTGAAGTCACATCTGTAATCACCATTAATCTAAAGAATCACAGAACTACTTCATCCCCTGAGGAATATAGTACAATATTCTAAGACAAAAACACAGGTTTTCAGGAGCTAAAGAATGCACGTGAAATAGACACTAACAGCCCAAGAATAGGTGATTAAATAAACCACAGAACTGATATACCATTAACCTCCAATTTTCTGTACCTTTAAAAGGAGCATTTGCAGAGTGAACAGAAAATTGTGAATAATTTACCTATACAGATTAAGAAAAACTCAGTTGCCATCTACACAGCAGAAAACAGTTTATGACACGTGTATATTCTGTAAAGCACAAAAGCAAAACATAAACTCAACTACTAGTAGTTTTCACTCATTTCTGGACCACTACTAATTTCCAATAAACTCACAGAAAAGCGTTCCCAAAGTATGTGTGACTAAAGTTTTTTCACTTTAGAAACCACTAAGATCAGATTAATAATATTATTGACGAACTAACAATGAAATTGCTATGCTAGGTGCGGGGCTAAGTGTTTTATAAATGTACCATTTGGTATACATACACACACACAAAGCCATGAAATGAGCACTTTTAAACCTCATTTTTTAGATAAGAAACCAAGGTTACACAACTAGTAAGTGGTAGAGATAAAACCCAAATTTGACCCCAAAGCTCCTATTAAAAAGAAGTTTATTTTTTGAGAGAGAGACAGAGGGTTAGCGGGGGAAGAGCAGAGACAGAGGGAGACACAGAATCCGAAGCGGGCTCCAGGCTCCGAGCTGTCAGCCTGACGCAGGGCTCAATCTCACGAACTGCGAGATCATGACCTGAGCCGACGCTGGACGCTTAACCGACTGAGCCACCCAGGTGCCCCTTGAAGCTCGTATTTTTTTTTAACAACCATACTATACTGTTTCATATGAATTTATTTTGTTTATTCAACCAAAAAACATTTGTTGAACATCTATTGTGGACACAATGTCTGACCTTACAGAGCTTACGATTTTTACATTCAAGTAAAAGAACAATCACAATCAATACAACAAAACTTTAAACATAAGTTGTCCAGGAGTAAAGAGCATAGCACACGGTAATTAAATGGATATACAAAAAATGTTATGTTTTACTATTCTCATAATCTCCATAAAAGGCAACTGATGGTTTAATGTACTATAAGAAAAATGATGGGGGGGATTGTAAAGGGATTACCACGAACAGAACAGAAATCACCATGAATTTCTTAAATAATTAGGTCTAACTCACCTAAAATTTAGAGCACAAGGAAGCACAATCATACAGATTTATTCATTTAACCATGAAAAAAAAAAAAGGTCCACATGTACATAAATACACAGGTTTCTGACTACTGAGGATGTTAAAGGCATCTTGCTTTATCCATGCCACAAGCTATCAAAGTAGTAGCAGGGTATTGTACCAGCTGCTAAGGTTTATTTCCCCAGGCGAAGGGCTATAGTTGGTGATAATACAAGCAAAAAGTAAGGTTAAAACAAGTTTTCATAACTCCTGAATGAGATGGTAGTTCTTCCTTGAGTCATTTACCATTTTGTACTTTTACCTCAGGTCTTACCATGATCTAAAGTAATTTTACATTCACTCAACTTCTCTTTTTCCAAAGCATAAATCGCTGGGGCAGGAAATTTATCTTTCATCTTGGTAACTCCACAGTCTCTCTAGCACAGTGACTGAACAGAGTAAGTGCACCACAAATATTTGTTCAATTGCATGAAGCCATAACAGATAACGGCACCTAGGTAAGGGGTCACTGTACTACACTATTTAGCTCTCTGCAAACTGCCAAGTAAAAGAAACAAAATCACTAGTACTTATTCTTCTATCTAAAATTTTCAACTATCATATTAACCTATAATCAGATGCAGACCTCACTGAATTTTTGAATTTGCATGCAAGATTCAACAAATATATAATTTTATTTTATATAATGGTAAACTCATAACAAAATATACAATTTAAGTATTTGGAAAAAAATCTTCAGATTATTTACTTATCTGGCCCTTTAAGTTTATTGATTTTCATTATACTTGAGGTTCTCAACTCTGGATACTTCTTAGAACCACAGACAGAGCTGTTAGACTCTCCATGCTTTAAGTTTATTGATTTTCATTATACTTGAGGTTCTCAACTCTGGATACTTCTTAGAACCACAGACAGAGCTGTTAGACTCTCCATGCCCAGACAGCCTGACTCAACTGGTCTGGGAAAGGGTCTGTTAAGTTTCCTGGTTGTTCTCAGGGGCAGCCAGAATTGAAAATCACTGTTACAAAGTTGCACAAAACCTTGAAACCACATACATGGAGTTTGTAAACATTTTAAGAATCTTGATCTTTCACAACATGTGGCCTGTGACAAAAGATTTTTAGAAGTGTAGCCACTTTTGCATACACATATGACAAAACAAAGCTTGAAAATTTTGCTCCTAATTAAAAATTTAAAAAGCTGGTTATCAGAAAATGCTCACTGTCAGAGTAATCAAAATATCTTGTGGGGGGTTTTAAAAGTAGATAGTATATAAGATTTTATAGGTTAAAAAAATAGGCACACACGTTGAAATAAAGTACATTTATCAAAGTACACGTATTAGAGCTTGTTCATTTGATTGAATGAATCAAGATAAGTAAACTGGTTACAACAATTTACTATCTTACCAAAAATTACTGAATCGTGGAAAACTTTAACAAGGAGCTTGGTTCACACCTCTTCAATCTATTTCCAACAGTAGGCTGGGAATGAAAAATGTTTTAAAATAATGCATTCATTCAGATGTGGTCATGGCACAACCCAGAAGTAATTCAAATACAGCTTTTCCATTACACTGTGTATTTCAAGTGAAAGCCTGTATTAGAAAGAACGTAAGGAGGAAAGCAAACAAGAACATGTTCAGGAAAATTTGTAAGGGTAGTAAAAATGGGACACAGGAAAAGACTCAAGGAAGCTTTAATGAATACAAAAAGTCTCCCAAGTTGAGGAAACTATAACCTTCAACAACCCCAGCAACAAAAACAGAAAACCACAAGGCATATCATATTCAAATTGCTGAAAACCAAGAAGAGAAAAACTGTAAATGAAGCAGAGAAAAGAAGATATTGCATACACTTTGGATCTAACACAAAGTAATACAAATGCTAAATATGTGATAAAAGGTCATTTTTCTCGCTTTTAATTTTTTTAAAACATAGTTTACTGTTAAAAGCAAGAATAACAATGTGTTGTGGGATCTGTGGCAACAGTTGATCCTCATCATTCACAGATTCTGTATCTATGAACTTGCTAAAATTTATTTGTAACCAAAAATCAATATTTTGTGCTTTTGTAGTCATTTGCAGACACGGACAGAAGACAAAAAAATCTGTCACTGTGCACGTTCCCAACTGAAGTCAAACAAAGTGATGCTCTGACTTCTTGTCTCAACTATCATAGTACAAAAACGCATGTCCTTTTCATGGGCTATTTATTTAGTGTCATGTGTTCTGAATTTGGGGGTTTCAATGGTGACTTTTCTATTTAAAATGACCCCCAAGCATCATGCTGAAGTGCTATTCAATGTTCCTAAGAGCAAGTAGCCTATGATATGCCTTATGGAGAAAATACATGTGTTAGATAAGCTTCATTCAGGCATGAGTTACAGTACTGTTGGCCATGAGAGCAATATCAATGCATCAACAATATATATTAAGTACGGTGTCTTTAAACGTCTTTTAAGTACATGCATAAAACAAGGTTACGTATTTACTAGTTAACAAAAGTTTTCTGACGAGATGCTCACAGGAATCTAACCCTGTATTTCCCCTAGGAGCAGTTGTTCAGCATTCACTAATTCAATGTTTGAGGTCATTTTATAGAACATAACTATCACAAATAATGAGAATCAACTGTCTACAGAAATAAAATGTATGACAACAGTAGTACAAGTGACAACAGAAAGAAAATAGAAATATACTATTCTAAGGTATATATTACATCATACACAGAGTAGTACGATACTGTTTGAAGACATCTCTGATGAGTTACAGATGCACATAAACTAGAGGAAGCGTTGGCAAAAATTTTCTGTAGAAAGCAGATACTAATATTTTAGGCTTGGTATACCACATGGTCTCCGTCATAGCTACTTAATTTTGCTACTGTAGCATACAGGCAGCCACAGGCAAGATACAAATGAATGAACCTGCTATGTCCCAATAAAACTCTATTCACAAAAAGAGGAGGTAGGTCAGATTTGGCCCACAGATGTAGTCTACTGACCCTGGCACTAGAGCAATTGCTGAAAAAACTTTTTGAAGGGTATAGTAGAGATAAAAAGGGATTACAGAAAATACTCAATTCCAAAGAAGAGAGAAAATGACCCAAGACCAGAAGGGACAAACAGAAAACAGTATGTTTAAATGCATCTATACTAAACATCATATTAAATATAAATGGTCTAAACCTTTAAAAAGCAGAGTTGTCACAGTGAATTCAAAAAGAATGACCCAAGCATATGTAGTCTACAAAAAAAAACCCCACTTCACATATGAGAGGTTATAAGCAAAAACATAAATGTGGTAAAAACATACCACAATGCAAACAATTTTTTAGAAAAAGTAGGAATGGTTATATTAATATCACACAAAGATGACTTCAGAACAAAGTACATTACCAAAAATAAAGAAGAAAAGTTACACTGAAAAATAAATCAATATATCAAAGGCTGTAAAAATCCTAAATGTGTCTGTAAATAATAGTTTCAAAAATAAAACAAAAATTAATTGAAACTGAAAGGACTAATAGGCAAATCTAAAATTACAAAGATTTCAATACTCCTTTTTCAATAAATAATAGAACAAATAAAAAGAAATCCATAAAGATACAGAAAACACTATCAACCAACTTAACCTAACTTTTATAGAAAACTCCACTTAAAAAAAAAAAAAAACTGGGGTGCCTGTGTGGCTCAGTCGGTTAAGCGTCCGACTTCGGCTCAGGTCACGATCTCGCGGTCCCTGAGTTCAAGCCCCACGTCGGGCTCTGGGCTGATGGCTCGGAGCCTGGAGCCTGCTTCCGATTCTGTGTCTCCCTCTCTCTCTGCCCCTCCCCCATTCATGCTCTGTCTCTCTCTGTCCCAAAAATAAATAAAACGTTAAAAAAAAAAAAAACTTAAAAAAAAAAAATTTGCATATGTAACATTCAGAATGTAGTGTAAGACAGAATCTTACACTATGAAAAAAAAAACAAAACCCTCAAATTAAACAGATTGAAATTAAAGTATATTCTTGGACCAAAATTGAAATAAAACTAGAAATCAATATAACAGAAAAATATCTGGAAAACTTTCAAATGTTTCCAAATTAAACAATCCTTGGACTGCAGATGAAATCACAAAAGTAATTAGGAAATAATTTAAACAAAATGTAGATGAAAATACAACATATCAAAGTTTGTGGCATACAGCTTAAGTAGTGATTAGAGGAAAACTTACAGCGCTAGACACATATCAGAAAAGACAAGACTCAAATCAATGATCCGATGTTCTACCTTAAGAAACTGAAAAAATAAAGTTATGCATAAAGAAGATAGAAAAAAAGAAAATTAAAAAAATAGAAAACAGACAATAATCACTTTAAAGGATAATAAAACAACATAAAGCACGATTTTTGGCAATAGATTTGCCAACTTAGATGAAATGAAAATTTTCCTTTAAAGACACAAAATAAAAACTGCACTCACAAAGAAATAAATAACCTGAACAGCTCTATGTTCATTAAAGAAATAGAAAGCGATTTAAAAATGTTCTCATAAAAAAATTCCAGGCACAGTGGGCTTCATTGGTGAATTCTATCAAATATTTAAGGAAGAAATAATATCAATTTTATACAAATTTATTCAGAAGACAGGAAGAAAATACCTCCAAACTCATTTTGCGAGGCCAACATTACCTTGATGCCAAAACCACACAAAGATAATAGAAGGAAAAAATATAGGCCAATACATTTCCCATTATCTTAGAAAAATATTAAGAAAACAGAGATATATTGAACCAAGGAAAGCATAAAAAGGAATATATGATGCCCAGGAATGCAAGGGTGGTAACATTTAAAGTATAAGCCACACCAAAAACCATAAAATACCTAGGAATAAATCTAACCAAAGAAGTGAAAAATCTATACACTGAAAACTATAGAAAGCTGATGAAAGAAATTGAAGAAGACACAAAGAAATGGAAAAAGAGTCCATGCTCCTGGATAGGAAGAACAAATATTGTTAAAATGTCAATACTACCCAAAGCAACCTACATAGTCAACACGATCCCTATCAAAGTAACACCAGCATTCTTCACAGAGCTAGAACAAATAATCCTAAAATGTGTATGGAACCAGAAAAGACCCCGAATAGCCAAAGCAATCTTGAAAAAGAAAACCAAAGCAGGAAGCATCACAATCCCAGACTTCAAGCTATACTACAAAGCTGTAATCATCAAGACAGTATGGTACTGGCACAAGAATAGACACTCAGATCAATGGAATAGAACAGAGAACCCAGAAATGGACCCACAAACGTATGGGCAACTAATCTTTGACAAAACAGGAAAGAATATCCAATGGAATAAAGACCGTCTCTTCAGCAAGTGGTGTTGGGAAAACTGGACAGCAACATGCAGAAACATGAACCTGGACCACTTTCTTACACTATACACAAAAATAAACTCAAAGTGGATGAAAGACCTCAATGTAAGACAGGAAGCCATCAAAATCCTTGAGGAGAAAGCAGGCAAAAACCTCTTTGATCTTGCCCGCAACAATTTCTCACTAAACACATCTCCTGAGGGAAGGGAAACAAAAGCAAAAATGAACTATTGGGACCTCATCAAAATAAAAAGCTTCTGCACAGCGAAGGAAACAATCACCAAAACTGAAAGGCAACCAACAGAATGGAAGAAGATATTTGCAAATGACATATCAAATAAAGGGTTAGTATCCAAAATCTACAAAGAACTTATCAAATTCAACACCCAAAAATCAAATAATCCAGTGAAGAAATGGGCAAAAGACATGAATAGACACTTCTCCAAAGAAGACATCCAGGTGGCCAACCAACACATGAAAAAAATGCTCAACATCACTCATCATCTGGGAAATACAAATCAAAACCACAATGAGATACCACCTTACACCTGTCAGAATGGCTAACATTAACAACTCAGGCAACAACAGATGTTGGCAAGGATGCAGAGAAAGAGGATCTCTTCTGCATTATTGGTGAGAATGCAAGCTGGTGCAGCCACTCTGGAAAACAGTAAGGAGGTTTCTCAAAAAACTAAAAATAGAACTATCCTACAACCCAGCAATTGCACTACTAGGCATATATCCAAGGGACACAGATGTGCTGTTGCAAAGGGACACCAGCACCCCCATGTTTATAGTAGCACTATCAACAATAGCCAAAGTATGGAAAGAGCCCAAATGCCCATCGATGGATGAATGGATAAAGAAAATGTGGTATATATATACCATGGAGTATTACTCGGCAATCAAAAAGAATGAACTCTTGCCATTTACAACTACGTGGATGGAACTGGAGGGTATTATGCTAAGTGAAATTAGTCAATCAGAGAAAGATAAAAATCATATGACTTCACTCATATGAGGACTTAAAGAGACAAAACCAATGAACATAAGGGAAGGGAAACAAAAATAATATAAAAACAAGGAGGGGGACAAAATAAAAGAGACTCATAAATATGGAGAACAAACAGGGTTACTGGAAGGGTTGTGGGAGGGGGGATGGGCTAAATGGGTAAGGAGCACTAAGGAATCTACTGAAATCATTGCTTCACTATATACTAATTTGGACGTAAATTTTAAAAAATAAAAAATAAAGTTGGGGCGCTTGGGTGGCTCAGTCAGTTGACCGTCCAACTTCGGCCCAGGTCATGATCTCACAGTCTGTGGGTTCGAGCCCCACATTGGGCTCTGTGCTGACAAGCTCAGGGCCTGAGGTCTGCTTCCAATTCTGTGTCTCCCTCTCTCTCTCTGCCCCTCCCCTACTCATGCTCTGTCTCTCTCTCTGTCAAAAATAAATAAACATTAAAAAAAATTTTTTTTAATAAAAAAGTTAAAAAAATAAATAAAAATAAAAAAATAAAAATAAATAATAAAGGAATGGAAAAAAAAGTATAAGCCAACATACTTCATCATATTAACAGACTAAAAGATAAAAACACATAGACACAGAAAAAGTATATAATTTACAATCATTCAAGATAGTAAATCTCAGTCTACTATGTACAGACAGGAATTTCCTCAACTTGATGAAGAACATCTAAAAAATTACATCAAATTTAATGGTGAAAGACCAAATGCTTTTCCTTTTAAGACTGATAACAAGGTACAAATGTCCATTCTTATCACTTCTATGCAATATAGTACAATACAGGCTTAGCCTCCATTACAAAACAAGAAAAAGAAATATTAGCAGACAAGGCATATAACTATCTTTATTTACAAAAGACAAGATCATCTATGTACAGAACTGTACAGAATTTTTTGAAGTTACTAGAAGTGATAAATGAGTTTAGCAAGGTTGCAGGACACAATAACATTGTACAAAAATCATAGTGTTTCTATATAATAAAATGAAAAAGAGATTTTTTAGAACCCCATTTATAATTGTATCAAAAATATGAAACACAGACAACAAATGATGTACATAATTGCAATAGACATTTTTGGTAGAAATTGTCAAGCTGATTTTATTATAATGGAAATGCAAAGGATACAGATTGGTAAAAATCATTTTGAAAAAGAACAAAGTTGGAGGACTTAATGCACCTGATTTCATGTCTTTATAAAACTGAATTCAAGACAATGTGAAATTAGTTTAAGGGTACACATGTAGGTCAATAAAGCAAAACAATGTTCAGAAATAGACCAAAACATATGTGGTCAACTGATTTACGATAAAGGTACTAAAGTAATTCAATGAGGGAAGAACAGTCTTTTCGACAAATGGTCCTGGAAAAATTTGATGTCTGATGCAAAGAAATGAAGCTCAACCTTTATTTCACACCATATACAAATTTTTGTTTTGAAATGGATTGTAATGAGTTAAACAGTGTTCCTCCAAAAGATGCAAAGTCCTAACCCCCAGTACCTGGGAATGTAATCTTTGGAAATAGGGTTTTTATACACAGATGATCAAGTTAGGATGAGGTCATTAAGCTGAGCCCTAATCCCATATGACTGTGTCCTTATAAAAAGGTGAAATTTATAAACACAAATATTTATAGAAGGAAAACAATATGAAGACACGAGAATACCATCTACAAACCAAAGAATGCCTGAGACCGTTAGAAGCTGAAAGAGAGGCATGAAACAGATTCTTGTAGCCCTCAGAAGGAACAAACCCTACTGATACCTTAATTATAGACAGCCAGCCTCAAGAACTGTCAGAAAAATTTCTGTTAAGTCATGAAGCTGTGGTAGCCCCAAGAACTAACATACATATCATAAACATAAAGGAAAAGCTAAAACTATGAAACTTCCCGAAGAAAACATGGGACAAAAAAATCTGTTATCTTCATTTAGGCAAATACGTGTTAGACGTGAAACAAAAACACTATCTACAAAGGAAAAAATTAATTGTACTTCATCAAAATTAGAAATTTTGGTTCTCCAGATGATACTAAGAGAATGAAAAGAGCATATATAGTGTATTATAATGAAAAGTATACAAACTAATTTAGATCAGACAAAATAGACTTTAAGCCAAAGACTGTAAAGAGACAACGATCATTATATAATGATAAAGCAGTCAATCCTTCAAGTGGATATAATATTTGTAAATATTTATGCACCAAACATAGAGGCACCTAAATACATAAAATCTATAAAGTTAATATTAATAGACCCAAAAGAAGAAATAGACAGCTATGCAATAATAACCAGGGACTTTAATACCCCACTTTCAACAATGGACAGATCATCCAGACAAAAAATCAAAAGGGAACATTGGAGTTAAACTACACATTAGATCAGACACTTAACAGGCATTTACAGAACATTCCATCTAAAAGCAGCAGAATACATATTCTTCTCAAGCAAACATGGAACATTCTCTAGGACAGACCATGTTAGACCACCATGGAGCCCGCTTAAAATTCTCTTTCTCTCCCTCTGCCCTCTTCCACACTTGTGCGATCTAAATAATTAAACAAATAGTGCTGGTAGAACTGGGACAGCCACATGCAAAAGAATGAAACTGAACCCCTATTTTACACCATACACAAAAATCAACTCAAAATGGACCTGAAACCATAAAACTCCTAGAAGAAAAAATAGGGGATAAGCTCCTTGACATCATTCTTGGCAATGATTTTTAGATTTGACACCAAAAGCAAAGGCAACCAAAGCAAAAATAAACAAGGGCTACATCAAATTAAAAACCTTCTTCTCAGCAAAGGAAAACATTGACCAAATGAAAAGGCAACCTACAGAAGGGGGAAAAAGTATTTGCAAATCATATATCTGATAAGGGTTTAATACCCAAAATATATAAAGAACTCATATAACTCAATGGCAAAACAACAAGAACAAACAATCCAATTTAAAAATGGTCAGAAGAACTGAATAGACATTCTCCCAAAGAAGACATACAAGTGGCCAACAGGTACATGAAAAGGTCCTCATTATCACTAACCATCAGGAAAATGCAAATTCAAACCACAAGGAGATATCACTTTATGGCTATCATCAACAAGAGATAACAAGTGTTGGTAAGAATGTGGAGAAAAGGGAACCCCTGTGCACTGCTGGTGGGAATCTAAATTTGTGCAGCCACTATGGAAAACAGTATGGACATTCCTTGAAAAATTAAAAATAGAACTACCATATGACACACCAACTCCATTTCTGGGCATATATCTGAAGAAAATTAAAACACTACCTTTAATAATCTGCACTCCATGTCAATGCATCATTATAATAGCTAAGACATGGAAACAACCTAAATGTCCATCCATGGATGAATGAATGAAGAAGTTGTGGTATATATACAATGGAATATTATTCAGCCATAAAATAAAGAAATCCTACCATTTGCCACAGCATGGATGGACCTTGAGGACTTTATGCTAAATGAAATAAGTCAAGCAGAGAAAGACAACTACCATGTGATCTCACCTATATGGAGTCTCATATAACTTAACTCACAGAAACAGAGAGCAGATTGGTGGTTACCAGAGGCAGAGGACAGGAGTTGGGGAAAATGAGTGAAGGTGGTCAAAGGGTACAAACTTCCAGTTATAAGATAAATAAGTTCTGGCAATGTAATGTACAGCACGGTGACTACAGTTAAACATTTTTTTTTTTAATTAAAAAAAAAAAAAAGAATGGTTATTTATTTTTAAGAGGGAGACAGAGTGTGAGCAGGGGAGGTGCAGAGGAGACACAGAATCCAAAGCAGGCTCCAGGCTCCAAGCTGTCAGCACAAAGCCCGACGCGGGGCTCGAACTCATGGATCATAAGATCGTGACCTGAGCTGAAGTCGGACACTCAACCGACTGAGTCACCCAGGCGCCCCTATAGTTAACCATTCTTTATTGTATACTTAAAAGCTGCTAAGAGAACAGACCTTAGAAATTCTCATCACAAGAAAAAAATTTAACTATGGAAGGTGATGTATGTTATCTAAGTTTATTGTGGTCATCATTTTGCAAAATATACATATATCAAATCATTATGTTGTATACCTTAAACTAATCCAAATTTAGGGATGCCTGGGTGGCTTGGTAGGTTAAGCGTCCAACTCTTGATTGCAGCTCAGGTCATGATCTCATGGTTCATGAGACTGAGCCCCATCTTGGGCTCAGCAATGACAGTGCATAGCTTGCTTAGGACTGTCTGTCTCTCTCTCTCTCTCTCTCTCTCTCTCTCTCTCTCTCCGCTCCTCCCCTGCTCATGCTCACATTCTCTCTCTCAAAATAAATAAATAAACATTTTTAAAAAACTAATACAAATATATCAATTATATCTCCATAAAACTGGAAAAAATGAGAAGCAACATAAACGACTAAAATAAGAAACTGGTTGTAAACTACTATGCATCAATATAACTGAAGCCTTTAAAATGATGATTATTTACACTATTACTTAGATTAAAAAGAGAGAGAAAAAAATGAAAAGCTGCCACAGACTGGAAGAAAATATCTGCATTTCATATCTGATAAGAACTTGTAGGGGCGCCTGGGTGGCTCAGTCGGTTAAGTGTCCGACTTCGGCTCAGGTCATGATCTCGCGGTCCGTGAGTTCGAGCCCCGCGTCGGGCTCTGTGCTGACAGCTCAGAGCCTGGAGCCCGTTTCAGATTCTGTGTCTCCCTCTCTCTCTGCCCCTCCCCTGTTCATGCTCTGTCTTTCTCTGTCTCAAAAATAAACGTTAAAAAAATTTAAAAAAAAAAAAAAAGAACTTGTATCTAAGATGTTAAAAAACTTTTATACTTCAATAACATAAACAATCTGTATGGAATTTAACCAAAGAAAATAAGTGAATAAACCCATGCACAGATAACCAATCTCGTTAGTCATTAGGGAAATGCAAATCAAAGTCACAAGGAGATAGCATTACACATCAACCAGAATGGTTCAATTAAAAAGACTGGAAATACCAAGTGCTGGCAAGGATATGGCCATTATACACCCGAATATTTACCCCAAGGAAATGAAAACACATATCTACAATCAAGATTTGTATGAGAATGTTAACAGCAACTTTATTCAAAATTCCCCCAAATTGGAAACAACTCTAGTATCAATCAACTGATGAATAAACAAATTATGGTATATGCACACAATGGAACAGTACTCAGCAACAAAAAAGAACTACCATACGTAACAGCATGGATGAATTAAAAACAAAGTATGTGAAAGACAGCAGAACAATAGACTACACACTATATGACTTCATTTATATGAAAATCTAGAAAAAGTCAAACTATAGTAACAGAGTGTAGTGCAGCGGTAGCCCAGGACCAGGACGAGGAAAGGAGACTGCAAAAGTGCAAGAGGGAACTTAGGGGGTAATGAAGATGCTCTGTATCTTGAATGGGTGATAGTTGCACAAACTTCCTACAATTGTTAAAACTCCCCAAACTCGTGAATATCAATGGATTTTATTACAGGTAAATTATATATATTACGTCTGATTTTTAAAAAAGTAAACACCTTATTAAAATAGCTATTAAAGGGAAAAAAACTACATGTATGGCATACTTCTATTTAATGCCTGAGAGGTACTAGAAAATAAAGCAATATAAAATCCAATCTTAGCCAATAAATTAATTTAAAAATGTAATGGTCATTCCGTTTAGATCACTGTGCTGTTATTTGAAAAAAATATTGAAATATTATTTCTGAATATGGAATACATGCAGAAGACACAAAATCTAAAAGGTACACAAGGGTATACAATGAAAAGTAAATCTCCCTTTCACTCTTGTTTCCCAGTCACCAGTCCCCTCCTGGAAGAAATCTCTCTCTCCTTCCAAGGTAATCAAAAAGCAATCAAGCGATCATATATACATGTACATATGTATGTGTAAGTGTATGTAGTACAAAATGATAGCACAGCATGCCCTGTTCTACACTTATTATGTTATCTGTATGTCCTATATACTTTGCAGATCTCTCCCTCCCCCAACCATGTCCACACAAAATGTTTCCTTTTTTAATAGCTGCAAAAACTTTTATGGAATCCCACAAACTACACTTTGGATCACTGCAGGGGTACTTTAAAAAGCCTTACAAATTAATAAACTCCATTCTTGTACCTAAGGTCAAATTCCTATTCCTTATATCTGAGGTCGATTATTACTAATATACTGTTAACACTGGATGGCAAAAATTTAAAATAGATGGAATACACATTTGGTATTATGACTAGATTAAAAATATTTTAAAAAATCTAAAATATCATTAACATGAAATCATATCTCAGGCAGTCCTCCTCTACTAATTCAAAAGGAGGATTGCCCTCCAGGCTTATTTCACTAACTTTTAGAGACCTTTCCTCTGGTCCTTCAAAGTAAGAGCTCTTTTCATCACTTTTCTGCCTTGTTGGTTTCTCTACAGAAAGAAAGTTGGGAAGGTTCTTCTCAAGGAATCATGATTCTATTTCAAGAGTCACAGCAGAACACTAGGGCCCAAATCCTTAAAAATTTCTAGAACATGGGAACTCTATCTTATTAAAGTTTGATAAAAATCAGTCCTATTCTCTCCCCCCAGAGAGAGAATTCTCTCCCCCCAGTAAAAACCTTACTTTTCTTTCTGAATTTTCTAACTTGGTTACCAGCATCACCACCCATCCAGCCACCCGCGCTCCCGTCTTCTTCAATAGGCTGTCAAGTTTTACCAACACTACTTGCCCAACGCTCTTCAAATATATTCACTTCCCAACCATCTCAGTTCAGATATTCATTACAGTGGCTTCTTACCTGATCTCCTTATTTTATGTCACACTGAGTTACACATTTAAGCTTTCCCAAACACAAATCTGATCATGTTGCTTTGCTGCACGCAGACCTTAGTTAAATCTCTGCTCTTACAGGAATCAAGTGCAAAAATTTCCTTTGCATGAAGAAGGCAGTGTGGTGCACTGAAAAGAGTATACAGGTTTTGGAGTTTAAAAAAGACCTGTGTTTGAATTCCAACTTTCAGCAAGTAATTAAATGTCTCTGAAATTCAGTTCCTCCTTTATTCAACAGCAATTATATCACCCACACTCTTCCCACTCAGTGAGGTCCTTGGAGAAGGAGCATCAACCTCCCCTAAGACCATATTACAAATGCTTAGACCCACCCCAAACCTACTGATTCAAAAGCTACATTTTAGAAGAATCACTAGATAACTGGCATATACATTAAAATTTGAGATGCACCACAAACTATTGTGAGGATTAACTAGAAAATGTGTGTAAAGCTCCCAACATAGAATAGGCACTCAGTAAATGTTATTATAATCTTCCTCTTGTCCCCTTCTGTATCTTCAATCATCTTAATTCTTTTACCTGGAATCTATTCCTCACCTCCTATATTATTGAAATCTTGCTCATTCTTTAAATGTCAAATAAAATGCTACTTTCTGTATGAAGTCTTCCACATCCTTTATTAACCTGAGAAGAGCACTCTCTACCTTAACCTCACTTTCTACTTTTCATGTTTTACTCTGTTTCCTTCAGTAGACTGTAAGCTTTTTGAGAGAAGGGATATATGGTTAATCTTCCCAACCTAAAATTTAACCAGTACCCCATCTTTTAAAAGGTTCAGGTAAATGCATTTACTAAGAATAGATATAAGAAAAGCAGGTATGTGACCCTCAGAGCCCTGGCAGCTAACCTGGAGCTGTAGAGATGTAGGTAATGAAAATGGATGACTAATGAGCAAGTACCCAAAAGGGAAGGAAAAAACAAAAGAACTTCTGACGTGATTTTTCCATCCTCCAAATGAGTTAGGGATCCATGAGATGTCTCTATAAAATCTCAGAATCTGAGCTAGTTGCCTTAAGATTTTTCTCTGGTTAGGATCTGGAGTAGGTCATCCCCTGAAACTCCTTTTTCCTTAAACTGTCTCTAGCAGTGAAGACCCAATTTTGATTAAATGTTTCATAATCTCACCACTGTAATTACACACTAGAAATCATCCCAACTCAGTCATTGATAGATCTGGAAATTGTAATCCCGAGAAGTCAAATCACTTGTGCAAAGTTAAACAGTAAATAAGCAATACAGCTGACCTAGTTTCAAGCTCAAAACTCTTAGAAATGTGTAGTATGTTTATGCCCTATATATGCTACATATTTTTGCCAGATACATCCCCATATCACTATAATACTGATTCAAATTCAGTTCACTATGATATTTCTAGAATCAATAATTCTATATAAAGTTCACCCTAAGTTATCTTTTTTTTCCTTCGGCTCTATCCTGTTTATTTCCTTGGTATCACTGTAATTTTTCATGGATTATGATTTTTAATCAAGTTTTCTAAGAGTTTAACCCATCTGACCCACTTCTCACATCTATATTAAAGATGAAGTAACATGAATTCTAAAATAATCCTGTAGGAAATCAGCATGCCTCTGTATAAATGTAAGAACAAAGTGAAATTTTAGAAGATTGAAAACAATAAATACAGACTCTGCCAAAACATTGGTTATAAATTTCTATAGGTTTGGGGTGCCTGGGTGGCTCAGTTGGTTAAGTGTTCAACTCTTAATTTCGACTTGGGTCATGATCCCAGGGTTGTGTGATGGAGCCCTGTGTCAGACTCTGCACTGAGTGTGGAGCCTGTGTGGGGTTCTCTTTCTTTCTTTCTCCCTCTCTCTCTCTCCCCCTCCCCTGTTGGCACACTCTTTCACAAAATAAACAAACATTTTTGAGAATTTCTATGCACTCAAATAAAAAAGAAACATTAAAGTTACAAACTATAGTTAAGTTAAAAGCTTACCTTTACATTAAAAACCTTTTCGCAAAAATATTTGTGAAAAACCTCTATAACATTTAATGAAAGGGAAAATAAAAGCAAAAATACTTAAAGGCACGCAGACGGTTCTACAGATCTACAAAAGGAAAGTGAATCTTTAGGCCACATTTCAACAGACAAGTTATTGTTGACACACAGGCACAGATTATTTTTACAAACCACATCACATGTTTTAGACTATTAAATGCATCTACATCAGAAGATAATAACAAAAAAAGATAAGAAATTAAAAGAAAAACAGGGGCGGGTGCCTGGGTGGCTCCATTGGTTGAGCGTCCAACTTCAGCTCAGGTCATGATCCTGGCTCAGGTTCGTGGGTTTGAGCCCCGCATCAGGCTCTGTGCTGACAGCTCAGAGCCTGGAGCCTGCTTCACACTCTGTGTCTCCCTCTCTGTCTGCCCCTCCCCCACTCATGCTTGGTCTCTCTCTCTCTCTCTCTCTCTCTCTCAAAATAAATAAACATTAAAAAAATACTTTGGGGGGCACCCAGGTGGCTCAGTCAGTTAAGCATCCGACTTCAGCTCAGGTCATGATCTCATGGTTTGTGAGTTCAAGCCCATGTCCGGCTTGCTCTCTCTCTCTCTCTGCTCCTCCCCCATTTGTGCTTTGTCTCTCTCAAAAATAAACATTAAAATTTTTTTTTAATTTTTAAAGAAATTAAAACAAAAACAGGAAGATAAAGAGCATGAATCCAAATATATTAATCTTGTGCAATGATTTTTAAAATAAAAAATATACTAATTTGTTTGAACCATATGCTCAGTCCATCAAAAATAAAATGTACCCGATTCACACTATGTAAATATACAGTTTCATGATAAAATAGAGAACGTCCCTGCTTATCCACCAAATCAAGATTATTAAAGACATTTAGCTAAGGTTCCTTAAAAAATAGTATAGTATAGGGGTGCCTGGGTGGCTCAGTTGGTTAAGCGTCTGACTCTTGGTTTCAGCTGAGATCACGATCTCACACTTGTGAGATCCAGCCCTGTGTCGGGCTTGGATCTGGGCATGGAGCCTAATTGAGGTTCTCTCTCTCCTTCTCCCTCTGCTTCCGCTCTTCTCCCATTAGCACTCTCATGCTTGCTTGTGCGCGCGCTCTCTCTCTCTCAAAAACAAAATTGGTATAGTACAGGACAGGACAGGAGACAGGTAGAGAGGAAACAAAAACTACCCTCAATTTCCAATTTTTATGTATTGTCATATATTCAAAACTCATTTACCTATTTTTTAAGCAAGAGAGAGTGGTCTTCTCATATCAGATGGCAGTTTAGGTGAAATTAAGACCAAAAGGGAAAGAAGAGAGTATAAAAAAGAGGGCGGAATACAGCACACCTAGGAAGAACACGTATGCACCTGGGACTCAGCCACAGCTGGGTCTTATCCTTTAGGGAAGCCATCTGGATGGCTTGCACCCTCTAACTCCTGTTTTCTCTAAAAACAAAGGAGATTTCTTAAGTCCTCTTGATTCTATATGGATTTTCATGCTCTTAAAAAGGAAAATTGAATAGGCAGTATTTTAAAGTTAGGATATAGGCTCCAGTTGTTAGGACCTGAAATTTCAGACCTTAGGCTTCTAGCCTATTAGCACTTTTCCCAAAATGATCAAAATTAAGACATAATCAATTGACTCACGTGTTAACTCATTGTTGCATGTATAATTTATAGAAAAGCATTAGGAACAACGTTAATTAGAAAAAGTATGGACATAAATAGTATGCACAGTACCTTTTGATAAACAATGGAGCACACAAGATCCTTGACAGCAGATAAAGATAGTTCCTGGGCTTCAATGGTAACACTCTCCCGTGTAAGGCCAATTTGCAGCAGAAATGAAATTGTATGCTCTGAGCCTCTGGAGTTGGTGAGTGATGGTGCACTGAAGCTTCCATTAGAGAGCCGGGCAGAGAGTCCTGTTTTAGGACTTGAACACGGAGAAGGAGTGGGAAGCACAGCAGGAAGAGTTGCAGGTAATACAGACTTCTGGGCTGATGGAGGGGAATTGTTTGCAGACATCTGCCTTTCTTTAATCTTTTAAAATAGTTGTCAATTCTTTTTCAGTGGTTATGAAGAGGCTTTTACAATCACAGGAGTAAAAAAATGACTGTACTTTTGGATTTAATTGAAAACTGCTGTATTTCCTCTTTTAAGCCACTCATGCCAATGACTGCATCTTCTACAACTGTGAGCTGAATACACAGAAGGTCCCACTTCCCCTAGTATCAGATGTCCCATCAAAAAACAGTCTTGTCTTCAGGACCACAACCAGGGATTTGGAAAGGATTTAACATCACTGAATTATCCTCATCAGAAAAGAGTTGACACTGCTTATTTACTAACCATCTTCATCTATTTTCTTTTAAGTCTACTTTTGTCTCTCTCTTTTAATTTCAGAAAATACATATTGAATAAAAGTTGTTTTTCTGTTAAGATGAAATCCTCCTGGTTTAAAAGAGAAGTGTTTAGGATTAATCTATTTAATCCTTATCGTTAGGTTCAATGATTTGATGGGATACTTTCTCAAATATCCACACCTTAAATCACCTTCTCAAATGTCTTCATTTTCATTTTTGGGGGGGGTAAATTTTTCCATGATGAAGCACAAAGCTTTTTAAAACACTACAGGTATATTTCACTTGAAGAATTGGTCCGCTGAGAAGAGTTGATGTTTTCTGAAATGTAGTCAGCCTGGAAGGAATTTTAAAAACACTCTTAATATTTTATACTCATTTGACATTATTTTCCGAATGCCAAGAATCCCTTTAATTTTTTTAAATGAGAAGTTTTGGTTGCATGTTTACAATTCACCAATAAATCCTAACAGGTAGTTGTTCTGGAGGTCTAGTTATCAGAGTCTTTTTTCTTTTTCTTTTTTTTTTACTGTAGATATAATTTTAGGGAGAGCCTTCTGCTCACCACTACCACCACCACCACCAAGCCCATGGCACCCCTCACTAACACCCAAAATCTGAAGATCAAACACTTTTATTCCACAATACACAACTGAATTAAGACAAAAACAGAGAAAAACAGAAGGGACTAAAAAAAGGTTAAAACTGATATCGTCATAGAAGTAAAGCACGTACCACTCAGCCATACCAAAGTAGAACACTGTCCTAATAAAGACATGTTAAGAGTATTCTTTTTTATATTAAAAGTCTAATTCTACCAAAATATGATTGCTGACTTGCTTTTTGACAGATTTCTTCCATAAGGCCAAGAAAGCAGAAGGGGACATACTATGCACAGTTATAATGTGAACAACATACTTAAGACAGGAACATAGGAGAAAGTGACCTTATCATAAAGGGTTTCTGTAAGTAAAAAGAGAGACAGCACTAGACTCAGTTATGTATGTATCACAGTTTACAACAGGGCATTTCAAAAACAAAACAAAAGGCGTGACCCCCATGGCCTAAGTGAAATGGCTCACAAGAAATCTTTCTAAATTTTCCATATATAACTGTAAACAATTCCAATGATGAAAAAGAGTGAAGCATCCAATGTGCTTGCAGAATGACTCTCCGGACAGCAGTTAATGGGGCTAAATAAATCAGGATGAACACAACAGAAGAGCAAAAACATACAGATGTAGTATCAGGAATTAGAAAGCTCAGGGAAAACTAAGGCTTAGAAAAAATTACTTAAAGATAACAAAAGCTTTTATAGCTACATTCAAATAAATATTAACCCACCTTATACAGTACAGCACTTAACATCTCATAAATGCTTTACATACTTTACCTCGTGCACACCTCTTTGGAGACAAATATGACTTTTGCAGATGAGAAAATAGAAGCACAAGCAGATAAAGCAACGTGCCCAGCATCACGCAGGTAATTAAGAGGCAGAGTGGGAATCAGGACCCAAGTTTCATACTTTCTTACTAAGTGCTATCTCCATAAAATAACATATTATTTTTCAAAGAGAACAAGGAACTGAGAGAATCACTGCTCAGAGAGGATGTTGTTAAGGTTGAGCACGTACAGAAGGCAGAATTGCTCAACTTGTATTTTGCTGATCTTCTCTCAGTTTTTAAACTAAAGTTGTAGAAGGGCAATGAGAACCGAAACCCCAGTCTGGTGAATGAGAGAGACTAAAACAACTTTATGTAGTAAGTCTTGGGTTCCAGATGCAATTCATTCCACACTGCAAAAGCAATTAGCAAGTGTAATCACAAAGCTGACTCCTAAAATCTTAGAGAAAGAGCTCAGAAAAAAATAATCAGGGCCTGGAGATGGGTCAGGGTTGCTTCGAATTTTGGAGCTGGAGGAGTAGGGAAGTAGATTTCAGAAATCACAGACATGTAAACTTAATTTTTAGTCAAATCTGAGAATAGATTATGAAAGGAAATGGTTTCTGAATATTTAGAAAAGAATATAATAATCACTAGATGTCAGCATGAATTAAAACAGAACAAATAATGCCAAATCAACTGCATTTACATCTTGGAAAAGAAGGATTACTAGACTTCTCAGATGCAAGGGAAAAAAATAATAACTTATAGTCATTGAGCTCCAACTATCTGCCAGACACTGTCTAAGCACTTTATATGCATTACCTCATTTAATCCTCTGCAACAACCCATTGTATAGTGGAAAAAACACGCTTAGAAATCAAAGTACTTGCCCAAGATCACACAATTAGCAAAGCCAGGGAGAAAAAAGTGTATTCTGGCCAAAACAGTATTCAAGATGGTTTTTCACACTATTTTTGCAAATATGTTGTTTGAGTGTGAGTTGGATGTTAGTGTAGTTGGGTAAATTCACTACTCTAGATCAGCCTAGATGAAAGAAGTCTTTAGGGGAGTGCCTCAGAACTCTGTCCTCGGCCCTATATTGTTTTTGATTATTCATAAGATAAAGACACAGAAAACATGCTTATAAAATCCTCAGAGTGTACGATCCGGGAGAAATAAACTAAAATTAAAGTGAAATGTAACAACAGTGAGTGTAAAGCTTTACATTTGGTTTCAAAAAGTTAATGGAGAAGAAATGGAGAAGTGCTGATTTAGAAGGTATTCAGAAGGGGAGTCAGCCACCTAAGAGTTTAACGAGAGCTGCTAATCTGTAACTAAAAGAACTAATGCAAATCTAACCCCCCAGGACACTGAGAACACATCAGCACCAACCTGTAAACTCTGTTGCCAGTCAGCCTACCTTACCACTGTATTCATTTCTACAGTCCACATTTTTAAGAGCCATATTGATTAAAAAATAGTAGTAACAGCATGCATCTAGATAAAGGTGAAAACAATGTCATGGGACAAATACATGCTTAACAAAGCCAAACAGAATAATGGTGTTCAAACATTTGAAAAGGTGTTAAGAGAATAATCGGCTTTATTCAGTATCACTGCAGAGAAGTAAAATGAAGATAACCGCACTACTTGCTTACCTCACAGGAGGTCAAGAGCACGGAGCTACTGCATGTAAAGTACTTTCAACAGTACCCGGCTTACAGTTCAGTGCTCAGTAAGTTTTAACGATTTTTACAGTGATTCCATGAGGAAATTAAGAAGGAAGGTCCTACTTTATGCTAACCGCAGCAATTGATATATGATACTTCATTACATTCTCAAGACCACTCTAGATTTGTTCCACTCTGTTTTACTGAAAAGGAACCAAAGTTTATAGTTGCTTGCTCACAACTACACAGCTAATGTGAGATAGAACTGGGATTCAAACAAAAGTTTGCCAGACTCCAAAGCCCGTGTTCTTTCTGTTGCATTCCACCTCCAACAGCCTAACTACCCACCAGGTTTTCTCCTGAAGTAGTCAGTCACTTACAAGTAGTTTCAAAAGCTGAACAACTGTCATGAAAAAGGTAGCAAAATATCTACCAATAATACTGTATTCAGGTCAAATACTTCAAAATACAAGATACTGCTGTGTTCAATAATAATTTATTTTCAATGGATGTCTTCCCACTAAATTTCCATTTTATTATAACTGTCTAGTAATACAATCAACCAATTTATCAGAACTATTGATAACTTAATAAACTATATAAATGTTATAGTTTTGTATAAAAATATTTTTTACAGTTTCAGCATGAAAACAAATAGAAGAAACTAAGTGAGCTGTCTTTAAGCTTCTGCCCATTCATCCCAACTGTTTTCTCTCTCCTTTTATTTTATGGAACCCTGATTTTCTCTGTAAGATGCAAGACGTAGGATTCAAAATATTAACACTAAACATCAAAAAAATCCAAGAAGTGTAATTTACTTTGTCTTTACGTTTCAATTAGAAAACGGAGACAAAAGACAATTACTAATTTATAAGCTATGTATCAATTAGATATCTTTACTTCTAACAGCTATGGATTGGCAAGCATTTCTAATACGTTTACTTGGAACATCTCAAATATTCTTTGGGGGGAGTTAATTTGTCGCATATCCCATTCAAATGAGCTTACAGGATCCATCACCACTGCGGAATGGAATCAAAAGATGAAATATGAAAGGAATCGTGAGCCCAACCTGCCATATTACTACAGACAAGGTAAAACAAAGGCCTAGGACTTCATAGTAACATCACAAGTTGATCTACCTTTCTCTCCCACTCCCTTACCTCCCCCCTGAACGTACATATCTCATATCTTGGCAAAGCCTCTAATTACAAGCTCTAACAACAGCATTTTCATTCAACAAATATTTACTGAGTGCCTATTATTTGCCAGACTGTTACTACAGTCGCTGCGCTTATATAGCAGTAACCAATACAGATATGGCTACTGTTCTTTCTGGAGCTTACAGTGTGATGTGGGGCACACACATTAAACAAACACCATTCACATAAACAGCAAGGGAACTACAAATTATGGAAAGTGAAATGACCGAGTATACCAAAAGGACCTAATTTTAACTGGGGTCTCAGGCAAGGTGACTTTAAGGAAGTAGTGCTTAAGCTAAGACCTAAAGGATAAGTAGGAGTCAGGGAAGCAGAGAAGGGAGGATTCCAGGAAGACAAAACAAATCCAATTCTTACATACAGTACTTCAAAAGGAAGCTCATTATTTAGTGTAGCCAGTGTCCTTTTTGTAACCAGGGCTAAAGTGATGAGGTAAAATGCTTTTCTTATTCAGAACAGCGTAATATTTACCATGACTCCTACTAGTAATGGGTTGTCCTTGTTCAATTTAGTTTTGTGTGCTAGGAATGCTATTTTTTTTGTCCCTCCTGCTAATATGTAGACGTATTCTTTTAGCACGTAAAAAAGCATGTGCCCTTTTTCAGTGCAATACTGACCAGTGTCCTGAGGTCATTTTGCTTTAATAACAGGCTTGATCTGGCTTAATAATCCTAGTGTTGCGTTTATACTGTATATCGCATTAAAGTCAAATAACTTTTCGGTTTTTTAAAATCACAGTTTGCAGCAAATACAATTTCAAAAACTATTACCTTAGGTTAATATAATACTTTTCCTAAGAGATCAGCATTCAACTAAATTGTTGCTGCTAAAATTCTGTTTATCTGGATCAGTGACATTTGAATCTCAGTCCTTCTACTCTCAGAGAGAGGACACAGAGCATACTATGTCTGCTCTCTGCTCAGCCACTGAAAAGTTTATCCGGTAATAAGATTACAGACTGCCAATCTGGCAGTGCTGTAGGAATCTATGCTGGGCTTGATGGGCCTTCATCGCCTCTCTTCGCCCCAGTGGTATCTGAGAAATCTGACTGGCTAACAGCCAATGAGCAATTTCTCACACAATGTCACTGTAAACTAACCACACAAGTGGAGAAAACTTTTCTGCAATGAAATTAAAACAAAAACATTTCCTAAGTGTATCATCTCAAATTTTTTGACGAACAGGACAACTGCTCCAAAGAGGGCACATACAAGTTCAATTTAAATTACATAATCAGAGACTCAAAGTACTAACAGAAAATTGTGAACCATAAGAACGATTATTAAATCAAGTTAAAATCTGTACTAGCAAATAATTTCCTCATATATCCAGGCCTGTAAGAGTAATTTCTTTTAAAAATGAGCAATTCACTTCAATATGGTAATATTTTCATCACTTTTAAAATGTCTTTTTTTAAATGAGAAAATGTCCCTTAAAAGTGCATTTAAATGATCAGTTCGTTTTTTCTCTATGAGGTTTTTTCAATTCTAATTTAATTTTTTAAATTTACTGTCCCAAAACTTGATTTATTAAAGCCTTTTTTTTTTTGCATATGCCAGTGTTAAATTAAAAACAACCCACAAGAGAAATTTCTCTTTTAAAGGGGTCGTCTGATGACACTGAAAGCTTATAAAATTTGTATATCTAAAAGACTCACTACTATCTGAGATGCTTAAAAAACTACTCCAGATATCTTGAATGTGAATCATCCTAAAAAGTGAAATGCTAGCCACCAAATTATTGTATGGAAACTGGCTTGTCAAATACTCCAAACTCATCTGATCAGGTCTACCACATGTATATTAACTGCTAAAAAGCAAAACGTAAGGTGAAGGCTTTAAGTGACATGTTTAAAATACTTTTACTAAAACTTGTAACTTCTTTTTTAGCTGAATTTCATGCTTGCTCTCAATTCAGATCCTAACAGGGGAGGAAGAAAAGGTTCCTTGATAAAATTAAACTAGTCTAGACCTAGATCGGGGTACTTTATATGGACGTCTTCGGCAGCAAATCCAGGGGTATTCCCAGCCTTCAAGGCATGAGAAGTTGGTAAGTAAGTAAGCTTGATCTAAGCAAAATCATAGTCGCTAAAAACGTAGGAAAGAACTGCAGCGTTAAGTACTAAGTAGAAGCAGTTGTAAGAGTAACACAATATAGCATTTTCTAGGGTACAGATTAAGGCATTCGAAAACTTTTTGTTTCATTTGCGGCTACAGCTTATGAAGGCTGGGTAGTACAAAATTGTAGTTCAGGGTGGAACTTATTCTTCCTAATCAAAGATGACACCGATATCTTATTTCCTGTGGGGATGGGTGTGGTCGAAGAGACAGTTATGTCCAAGCCATCAATCTGTGTATGGAAAAGTCTGCAGGTTTTACGCCTGTCCCTGGAATTTATATTCGTGCCTGCAGTCGGCAAGGCCTATGCTTCTGCCTGCGATGACTTCAAATAAAATATCCAACAGGCAATCGAGTAGTACGCGGTTATGGTTGCTGCTCAAAGAAACAGTCGCACTCCTCAGCGTTTCATCTCAAGAAAAACCTCCCGGGGTTAAGAACAACTCCGAGCAAGGCTGCAACTTGCAAAACTAAGCACAGTCAGGAAACTGGGGTGGGGGCTCCCATGCTCTAAGCACCATTTACTCCCCGCTCTGAGACGGCTGCAACTCGAAGTGATGAAATGAAAAAGAAAAAAAGGCTCATCCCAAATTCGGCAGCTTGACTGTCGCGGGTCCGGCGTCGGGAGCCAGCTGGAGGGACCCCGAAACAGACCGCTCCCGAGGCGGCCGCACGCGCGGTGGTCGCCCGCGGAGCGCGGACCCAAGTTGGCCTCCGCGCCCACGCCGGAACTTGGCCCCATCTGGCGGCCGCGCCGGCGCCCCCGGCCCGCCGCGGCGCCCCCACCCCCACCCCCGCCCGCGCCTCCCGCCCAGCGCTCCGCCAACTTCCCGCCTGGCCCCGGGCGGTCGCCGCCCAGCCCCGCGCGGGGCCCGGAGTCCCGCCGCCGCCGCGTGCGGGTGGGGGAGGGGCCGCCGCCGCCTCACCCGACGGGCCGCGAGAACAAAGCGGCGGCCGCCGCGGCGCTAACTTTTTCGGTGTCTGATCCGCGCTCCCCGAGGCGACGACTTACAGACGGAGAGCTCCGCCGGTCGTGAGAAACTCCACGGCCGCCAGCGTCTGGGTCCCGGACGAGGCGCCAGCGAGGCTTCACGCGCCTCGCACGATCCCGCCCGCCGCTGGCGCCCCTTCCTCCCTCTCCCTCCCGCCCTCCTCCCTGTCCCGTCCTGAGGCCCGGGGGCGGGGGGCGGGGGCGTGCGGGGCGGGGGCGCGCGGCCGGCGCGGGGCCTGCCGGGAGCTGTAGTTTCCGCGCGGGGATGTCAGTCACGCTATGCCTGCGCGCGGTGCAGGGGCAGCGCGAGCGCTGGGTCCTTTCGGGCTGGCCCTGCGCGCTCGGGGATCCCTGTGTCTCCGTGGGCGCGCGGCAGCGGGGCGCCACCGGGTATTTGAACCAGTTACACACGGCGCTTGATACCCATCATTGCCTCTTGCTCTTTTGTCGTCCGCTCTGACGGAGGCGACGGGGGCAAGGAACCAAGAGGTGGCAAGTTGGGCGGGAGGCTTGCAAGAGGTCCACAGCAGAGAACAGCTACCCCCCTGAGAGCTCTTCTCCCTGCTCCCCGCCTTTCCCTCCCTCGGGCCTGCCTTCCAGGTGGCCGCCTGGCGCCGGGGCCCCGGACATCCCGCCCCGGAGGCAGAAACATCAAGAGCCCTCCATCTAAACAGAGTAAATCGAAGTGGCTACTTTCCATGTGTTTTGTGTTTCCTCTCTGTCCATCATGGAACTCCACGGGGTCCCCTACCATCAAAGTGAAGTGCAGTCAAGCATCACAAACCTCGGCTTCCACCCCCAGGGGAAAGAGAGTGACAATGCCTGGGGAGGGGCAGAGGGAGGGGTGGGTGTCGGGATGAGGATCTAGAGGGAAAATACACTATGTGGTAAATTACAACTTTAATGTGAGAGAAAACCCTGAGCAGCCGACAGTTGTCCCAGAAACGACCTAGTTCTCCTTCTCTCAAGATTTTGTCTCAAAAATACTTAAGTAAAATATCTTGTAACAAGCTAGATAGGCTACTGTCAACAATCCATCCATCCTCAGGCGACGCTCCCAAGCAGCTTTTGAGAATAGAAAGAAAAGAAAGTTAAGTGGGTCCTTTCTTTTTACACTAAATTGTCAATCTTAATGGATGTCCCGGTATTTAAACTTAAGAAATGGGAATTAAAAAAAAATTATATTAAAGATGGGACAAGTAAGCTTGTGTATAATTCTAATGTACTCTGAAGCTGTTTTTTAGAAAAGGCCTTTCTGAAACATTCTCAGGAATTGGAAGCTGCTAAATGTCCCATATCCCATATCCAGTAGTATCTACCTAATTCGATCTAATATTTTATATTTAGTCTTATTTTCTGCTCTTGTTTTATTTTAAAATTGAAAGTAACTCCACTCAAGTTTACATTCTTTTTAAAGAACACTCTTACCTAACTTTGCCTTTTTCTTCCTTCCACTTCCCAACAGACGTTTTAGTCCAGCCCCAAATACTCTCTCTCAGCAAGATTCCCAGGACCTCATTGGAGCAGTTTACAGCCATTCCCATGTCACTAGTGACTTCCATGTTCTCTCGTGGTCCTTAAAGGGACAGAAGTTACTCTTCCTAGAAGTAACTTTTCTAAACGAATCAACCTGGTATTATATAGAGATTTAAGGGTGTGTGTGTGTGTGTGTGTGTGTGTGTGTGTGTGTGAGAGAGAGAGAGAGAGAGTATTCATTTCATTTCCACTGTTCTGCTTCTCTTTTTAAAAACTAAATTGTCTCCTCCACTTTAGATGAATCTTTCAACAATGCATTCTAGCATAAGACTATCTTTGTAGCTGCAATTTTTTGCTTGACAGAAACTACAATTTCTTTAACTGAGTATATATCAGATCTACCTGGATTCCCCCTTCATAGGAATGTGTCTTTCCCCCTACTGAACTTGTAGAAGATCATGGATATAAAGGCGAGCAATATTTATCATTTATTGAACATCAGCTCCGGGCCAGTCACATTCATCCATTTTTATATCACTTTTTCTGTATATTACACATAACACCTCCCTTTTCTTTATATGCACTTATATTTAACTTTATATAATTTACTGTTTGATTACATACTATGTTCTACATATATTTGTAGAAATAAACTGCAAATATATTCATGTTTATATCTACAAATATATGTAGAACATAGTATATAAGCAAAGAATCGCGGAAAGGATTGTCCAACTAAAAGGAGGATTAGAAAAACCAAGTAACTATAAGGAGAAGCTACTGCATATACTCCACCCAGGATTTCATATGGTGTCCCTAAAATTTAATAGTCAGGTAATTTGTAATCAAAAACCAATTACCTTGCTCATCCCCAGTAATTCCTGTTTATCTTTGTGGTTGTAAAATACGTTTCTCCAAGGACAAAATAATGCATAAATGTGCCTTTGGATTTCATTTTAATTAAATATTCACTATAAACCTTGCTTTTGAAATACTGTAAACTGGCCATAATATATCTTGAAAGTCAACTGAGAAAGAGAACACAAGTGCTACAGACCTGGATAAGGAGCCAGTATTAAAATTAACTCTTGTACCAACACTGGTCAGAGCAAAGGAATTAGACAAGTGGGCTCCCTCACTCACAGTCTGGAAACCGCACCAGCCCTAAAGAGCCAGTTAGAAGAGGGTTGGGATGGGACTTAGAAGACAGAATCCAACCTAGTCCCTGCCATGTCACGGGTGCATGCCGCTCAATCTCACTAAGAATTGGTGTTCTTACCTGTGAAATGAGGGGAGATAATTATGTACACCATGGGGTCGTGAGAATGAAGAGATGCCTTGAGTGTACCACACATGCAATGAGCATCGGAGGTAGTCTGCCCAGGTACGCATCACGGTTCTGCCACTGAACAGCTTTGCGGTCATGGGCATGCCAACATCAGTGAGCTTCCTTCTCAGCCTCAGTTAACTTGGATGATAACGGTCCTTATCCCATGAGCTGTGCAAGACCTAAATGACATAACAAATGGAAGACGCTTTTAAGAATTCACACAGTGAATGCTCAATAAATGTTAGCTATTACATTTAAGAGGTGGAGCTTTTCAGAGTGCCACAGCTCCTCCTGGAAGCACAGAGGGGAAAAGTTAATAAGCTTGAGTCTGTGAAGGGAAATTTAAAATAATAGCGAAGAGTTTAAATGACACAGGAATCCCTGTGACCATGGAGTAAAGTCCTTTTCACTTCATCAAGGGAATATCCTACTGCACTGGTGCTCAGTTGACCAGAAACCATCACTTTCTCCACTAATAGCTTCAGGTGTCCTGTCCAGGATAAAATCACTACATGGTTTTGTTTGTTGGTTTTATTTATTTATTTATTTATTTATTTATTTATTTATTTATTTAAGCTTATTTATTTTGAGAGAGAAAGAGAAAGAACAGGGGTGGGGCAGAGAGAGGGGGAGACAGACAATTTTAAGCAGGTTCTGTGCTGAAGGCAGAGAGCCTGATGTGGGGTTTGAACTCACGAACCAGGAGATCATGACCCAAGCCCAAGTCGGATGCTTAACTGACTGGGCCACTCAGGCCCCCTGGTTTTGTTTTTAATAAAGTTAATCAGACTCTACTGAGATGAACATTTTACTATAATTTGTACTCTGATCATATATCTCAAATTTCACAATCTCAGATACCTCCAGAAAGAATTCTGACTATATAACCCTAGACTTTAAACTCATAGTTCCTTAAATGATGATGAAGTGTGCAGCTGAAGTCTAGTTGAGGTTAATTTGACTTACATGCCTTTTTTCCTAGCTCCCCCTTAAGACTTTACAGTCCTTGGGGTGCCCGGGTGGCTCAGTCGGTTAAGCAGCCGACTTTGGCTCAGGTCATGATTTCGTGGTCTGTGAGTTCGAGCCCAGCATTGGGCTCTGTGCTGACAGCTCAGAGCCTGGAGCCTGTTTCAGATTCTGTGTCTCCCTCTCTCTGACCCTACCGTGTTCATGCTCTGTCTCTCTCTGTCTCAAAAATAAATAAACGTTAAAAAAAATTTTTTTAAATAAAAAAAAAGACTTTACAGTCCTTGATATATTGATTCAATAAACATTTTTTTAACATTTATTTTTGAGAGAGAGAGAGAGCAGCGCAGGGGCAGAGAGAGAGGGAGACACAGAATCCAAAGCAGGCTCCAGGCTCGGAGCTGTCAGCACAGAGCCCCACGCAGGGCTATAACCCACAGACCGTGAGATCATGACCTGAGCCGAAGTCGGTCGCTCAACCGACTGAGCCACCCAGGTGCCTCTATTCAATAAACATTTTTTGAGAGGCTGCCATGTGCAAGGCATTAGACAGGACCTATAGGTGAAACAGTTACTGATCTTGGGGGACTAACCTTTATTAATAAGGTATGTCAAATCTATCGTACAGAGAAAAGAGTAAAAAAGAAATAGGAAGCAAAATAAAAGGTTAGAAGGTGGCAAAGAAGTACAAGACATATGTCTGACCTGGGAAGGCTAAACATATGGACAAAGAGGATTTTAGCTGAGCTTTGAAGGAGTAGAATTGGAAAATATGGGGGAGGGAAATGAGGGAAAAAAAAGAAAATTCCAAGTGGAAGCAACAGTGAGCAAAGGCACAGAGGTATGAAACATGGCGCACAGTTGTGGACCAAATAGTTTTGTTAGGCTGAGCCATAGGACCAGTCCTCACACAGTCATTTAAAAATTGAGATATAATTCACAAACTATAAAAGTTCACCTTTTTAAAGTGGTTCTGAGTTAACTCACAAAGGTATGCAATATTGCCACTATCTAATTTCAGAATATTTTCATCACCCCCAAAAGAAACTCCATATCCATTAGCAGTCACTGCCCATGACCCCCAGAGGTGGCTGGACCTCCCAGGAGGCTCCCAATGGAGTCACAGGTGCTTGCAGTTGGAAGCCCTTAAGTGGACAGGTGGGGGAATGGTGGGGGCGGGGTGGATATTGGCAGGACACCTGCTGTATTCGCCTCACATGGCTTCAATCACAGACTTACAAATCTTTATCCATAGCCTTGATCCCTTTATATAACCACCTCAATGTTCCATAGAAAGATCACAAATTCAAAGTGTGCCTAACTAAACTCACCTTTTCCTCAAAACCTTTTCTTCTTCCTATATTTCCAATCTTAGTTCACAGTACTACCATCTATTTAGTCATCTAAGACAGAAACTTCTTGGTTAGCCTAGACTTCTTTTTCCTTGTTCTCAAACCCAATTAGCGACCAAGTCCTGTCAATTTCAGACCGTCCTATTTCTAGTGTTGTATTCTTCTTCTCCTTTTTCACTATGACTGTCTTAACTCAGGCCTCCATTAGCTTTCACCTGATTCACTAGCCATCTAAGAGATTTCTAAAACATTTCCCCCCTTGATTGAATCTTTTCTTTAGCCCACTCTCCACTCTGCCACCAGAGTAATAGTTCTAAAATGCAGAATATGATTCCTTGTGGCTAAAGTCCTTCAGGAGCTAACCAATGCCTTCATTATGCAAACATTTTAGCATGGTGCCTAATGTGCCTCTTCCTGCTTTACCCCCAATTCCTGACATACCTACCACCTCAAGCAGTGGTGAACTACTGACAGTTTCCCACTGTATTTTTGCTAATGTGATACTTGTCTCCCCCGTTTCCACTTGGAAACTTATTTCAGTTCCAGCTCCTTCTATGAGGTCTTTCCTATCTGATTCAGACAGACTGGGAATCACCATGCCTTTCCTTGTGGTCCAGACGTGCTGCTTCCATAGCACCTGTGACATTTTATCACACAACTCTCTCACTAAACTGTAAGATCCTGGGGTGCCTGGGTGGCTCAGTTGGTTAAGCATCTGACTTTTTTTTTTAAACAATGTTTATTTATTTTTGGGACAGAGAGAGACAGGGCATGAGTGGGGAAGGGGCAGAGAGAGGGAGATACAGAATCTGAAACAGGCTCCAGGCTCTGAGCTGTCAGCACAGAGCCCGACATGGGGCTCGAACCCACGAACCGTGAGATCATGACCTGAGCTGAAGTCAGACGCTCAGCCGACTAAGCCACCTAGGTGTCCCATATCTGACTCTTGATTTCAGCTCAGGTCATGATCTCAGGGTTGTGATTTCAAGGCCAGCATCGGGCTCTGCACTGGGCTTGGAACCTGCTTGAGATTCTCTCTCTCCTTCTCCCTGTGCCCCTCCCCTGCTTGTGTGCGCTCTCTCTCTCTTTCTCTCTTTCTGTCTCTCAGCAAACAAACAAACACCTGTAAGCTGCTGAAAAGCAGGGACCACATAACTCATCCCTATCTTCTTTGCAGTATGCTTTGCCCACTTTTAGTACTCCCCTGAGATTTGGGAGTCAGTGCATAGGATGGAGAATGAAACTATGGGAAGGGATGAAATTATCCTGCAGGAAGACCAGGAGTGGAAATTACATTTATTGGGGTCCTACTATGTTGAAGGAGACAGGATCCTAAGGTTTGACTCCAGAGTTCTATGCTTTTCACCAATTATAATAGGACTGAAGAAGATCCATTCTATTTGGCAATGATAAGTTCATCATGTGTTGACTCTGAGGACAGAGGTGGCAGGAGAAGATTGGGGCCAAAGCCGTACTGTAATGAATTGAGGAGGTAAATGGAAGATGAGAAGACAGAGAGGACACTGATGGCTCTCAGATGTTCAGATTTCAAGGACCAAGACATTTACAAGAAAAACTGGAGAGCCTTGCCGAGTTGCCAACTTCTTGTTTTACCAACTAAGAACATTAAAATAAGGCAAGATTGCAATATCACTAATTATTAGGGAAACGCAAATCGAAATCATAATGAGATACTACATCACACCCATCAGGATGGCTACTGTCAAAAAACAGAAAATAACAAATGTTGACAAGGATGTGGAGAAACTGGAACCCTCAGGTGCTGTTGACGGAAATACAAAATGGTGCAGCTGCTACGGAAAACAGTATAGCAGTTTCTCAAAAAATTAAAAATAGAGTTACCATATGACCCAGCAACTCCGCTTCTGGGTATACATACAAAAGAAATGAAAGTCTTGAAGAGATATTTGTACACCCATGTTCATAGCAGCATAAGCAACCTGAATAACCAATGACAGATGAATGGAAAAGCAAAATGTGGTTATATGTAATGGAATATTATTCGATCTCGAAACAGAAGGGAAGTCTAACACGTGCTACAACATGGATGAACCTTGAGGACATCATACTAAGTGAAAGAAGCCAGTCACAAAAATATAAATACCCACTTATGTGAGGTACCTAGAGTAGTCAAATTCATAGAGACAGGAAAATGGAATAGTGGTTGCCAAGGACTGGAGGGAGGAGCGAATGGAGAATTATTATTTAACGGATTCAGAGATTCAGTTCTGCCAGATGACAAGAGTTCTGGAGATAGATAGTGGTGATGGTTGCACAACAGTGTGAATGTACTTAATGCTAAACTGCACTCTTAAAATTGGTGAGGACAGCAAATTTTATGTTATGTATATTTTGCCACAGTTAAAAACAACAACAATAACAGAGCAAAACTAACTCAGGAACTTACACCAACTGTTGCATTAATTTAAAAATATTTAGCATCAAATATGAAGGAAGAATGTAATAATAACTATTAAATACAGTTACCTTATTGACAAAACATTTTTCTTAATTTTCTCATTAAGGAGAGTCATGGACAAGTGTTAACATGGGACCGGCATTTGGGAACTAATGGTGTTCATTACATAAAAAATGGAAGCTAAAGGAAAGAGGGCAATAATTAAAGAAGGTAGGTCATTGCCTGTTGTGATTGGTTGGGCTGTGTTTTTAGGCACTATGACAAGTCAAATATTTCCTCATATGTTTTAGAAGGTACCACTCTGAATAATCATAAGGTATTTGTTTTCAGACATTCAATATTTTACTGAGAATTAGTGAGAATTTAGTATGCATCCAGGTCCCTGTTTTTGTAAGGATTATGTTATCAAGCCTTCTACACATGTAAAGCATATGCTAAAGATATGTGTGTACTGTAAAATAATAGTATTATATAACTAGCTGCAGAATATAATAAAGGTGAATATGTGAAACACTGTCACACAGAGATGCATGGAATAAGCTATTACCTAGCCACCATCCCATGTTTCCTTTATATCTTTCGTCTCTAAAAACCCTGTAATAATTTTTACCGTATCCTATGCGTACAGCATGGCCTGAATGTCATGTAGTTCCTGTCTCAGCCACTAGCTTGTTTTCTCATTGGTGTTCCTTTTCTCTAATGTAAGAGGAGAGTTGAAAGAAGACCATCTTACTTCAGAGTGAAATGATGATGCACCCTTCTTCTCTGGTCACTTCCTTTGCTTGCAAAATTTCCTCCCAGCCTGCTTTCCAAAGTTACAACTTTGCTTGTTCCTAATTTGTAAGACAGATTCAACCCTAGACTGTTGGAACGATTTTCTTGAAAGACTAAACACATGTATTATGAAAGGCAATTATTCAATCTCTTCTACTTTCTCACAGATCTCTGAATTCAAACGTTAGCGTTCCCCATAATAGGCATGGGACTTCACCCAGTGAGAACCACACACACAAAAAATCAAGGTTTGGCGAGTGACAGAAGGGGATTAGTCTTACTAAAACTGTATGCTCCGTAATTTAAGCTTCTTTTAAAGGGAAAGTCAGGTATACTCTTGGCCTCGTGCCAATGGCCGCTCTCTTGAAATGCGTTTTCAAACATTAAAATTGAAGGTGGATTAGCTCATCTAATTTATTATGGTCTGAACAATGTTGTATATGTAAATCGTAGGGTTGAAAGGATTTTTTTATGACCACAGTCCATGCTGTTTTAAAATTATTAAAACACTTGAAATACTTTGCTAATGTCTTCAGACATGTAAATAAAACAATGAATTCATCCTAAATTTAAGCAAAAATGAAGATATATTAGGAACATATGTGGTTTAAGGCAGAATTTGGGTTATGGTATCGTGTTGCAACTTTCTATCATTATTATTAATAGCTATGGTGGCATTGTCCACTTGACTCTTTTGTTTAATGACTGTTGCCAGTTTCTGTATATTTGTATCATATTTACTTGCTTTCTTAACATTTTATTTTTGAATCCTGCAAAAAGAGATTTTAGAGCCTTTCTTCCTACTTTATTTGACGCCGCTGGGCCTAACCTGAATCTGAAAAACAATTTTTCTTTGTTTGTTTGTTTGTTTCTGACTTGAAAATTACTCTTGGAATTGTTGTTCTTTTGAAGGGCTTAATTAACAGCCCCAATTAATACCGCTGCCGGATTACAAAACTGAAAGAAGTGCTCTTACAATTAACTCTGATTACAGACAGTGTAGCTTCATCAGTAGAGAATTCTCACAATTTCCTATCATTAGAACATAAATAAATTGAATATAAAACCTTAGAAAATCCATAAATGACCCCAAAGGAAAAGATAACCAGTGCTTTAGTCTTTGCAAAGGTCTGACTCTGTACCGCGGAAGCAAACATTCTAATTTTTCGTTCCATCATTAAAAGCTGGGGTGGATGGATTCGGGCAGGGACATAATGTGGGCGTCTGTAGTCTCTGTGGCTATTCAAGGAACAAAGGGCAAGGTGTTTTAGCGTGAGGCTTGTGCACGGGCAAAAAGTGAGGGGAAGGGTGGGAGGTTGGGTCTAAACTTGTCTACTTCAGGGGTGCCTGGGTTTAGAGTGTATTAACTTACATTGTAGTATTTCATTTTTTTTTTTTAGAAAAAAATTAGCATTTCCCCTTCTAATTAATAGGTATGGTATTAGACATCTGATGAAAGGAGAGAAAGCAATACAAAATGAGTACTCTGCTTAACACTTGGAAATAAAATAATTTCAAAGGTGTCTGGGTTTACATTCAGGACAAGCTTACCTTAGCATATTAAAAACTAGATTTTATAACTACTTAAATTTTCTCCTTTGAAACTGGAAAAGCCTATGGACTACAGCAAAAGTACACTACCTACAGTTGAGTTGGCTTTGTATGCACCGGGGGCAGGTTACTTGACCTCCTTGTGCTTTTATTTTCTTATCATTCACAACAAGGATAATAATAATGGTTTTCATCATACTCATATATAGAATTAGAGGATCTTTAAAAATATATCATTGACATGCCTAACACCTTTGATCATAGTTTTAACTTGCATCAAAAAATTTAGCTAGTAATTTTGGATGCAAATAAGTTTGTGCACTAACAGCTTTTTGTCATTCACATAGTAGCATTAATATTCTCGAGAAATTGGTGCCTCGTCACCTACTTAATTCTTAAACTGCAAAAAAAGAAAAAAAATTAATGGATACGCAAACATACACTATATGAACACATACTCTTCATAACAATCGGTTAATTGAAACCACAGTCAATTTGGGCGTGCAGATCAGAGCTGTCTATTCTGTGAGCAGTAAAGAGATGAACTTTTTTTTTGGTTTTTCATCTTTTGATTCTCTCTGCCCTCATCTCTGTGAGGAGATTAAAATTCCTTACTGGAAATTCATTTCTTTGGATCTTAAAGGCTTTTGGTTTTTAGAGCTTGCAGAGAAAAATTGATTTAAAAAAGCAGGATAAAATTAAAAAAGGAGTAAGAGGAATTTTGTTTGGGAGCAAGATGGGTGTCAGTGAAAGGAATCAGGGGTCAAGGGGAATGTTCTCCTCCCCTTCTTTGAGAGGAGAGTGAGTTGTTATTCTAAACGGCTGGGAAGAGAGAGGGCCAGAAAACCAGAGGAAAGGGGATTTTTTTTCCTAACTTTTATTGCCACCTTGACTTGACCTCTGATAAGGTGAAGGGAGCTGGGAAGATTTACAGGAAATCTGGATTCCTGAGATTTCTGAGGAACAGCAAAGGTCTGACTCTGTACTGAGGAAGCAAACATTCTAATTTTTCATTCCATTATTAAAAGCTGTGGTGGGCAGATTTGGGCAGGAATATAACGTGGGCGTCTTTATAGTCGCTGTGGCTATTCAAGGAAAAAAGGGCAAGGTGTTTTAGCGCGAGGCTTGTGCACGGGCAAAAAGTGAGGGGAAGGGTGGGAGGTTTGGATCCAAACTTGTCTACTTCAGGAGCACGTGGGTGACTCAGTAGGTTGACATCTGACTCTTGATTTCGGCTCAGGTCATGATCCTAGAGTTGTGGGATGGAGCCCCGCATTGGGCTCCTCCGTGCTGAGTGTGGAGCCTCTTTAAGATTCTCTTTGCCCCTCTCCCATACTCGTGCCTTCTCTCTCTCTAAAATAATTTAAAAAAAAAATTATAAACTTGTCTACTTCATAATTTGTCTAGGATTGTCCCATTTTACCAAGTTCTTTTTTTTTTCTTTTCACTACCATTTCCCTCAGAGCTTTCACAACATGATGATTAATGTTATCATTAATCTGATTATATGATTTTTGGTAATGTATTTCTCGGAGCATGGGATTACTGCAATGGTTCTTAGCCTGCTAGAATCATTTGGGAAGTTTTGAAGAGACCTGATGCCCAGGCCACACACCAGACTAATCATATCAAAACCTTCAGGGGGTGGCACTCAAGCATTATTTAAAAAAAAAAAAAAAAAAGCTTTCTACATGATTTCACTATGTAGCTCAAGTTAAAACCATTAAACCATTGGCTTAATGTATTATCTTTCCCAGGTGAAATAGCTTAAATACAGCAGCTCCCAAATATTTTGGTCTCAGGACTCCTGTGCCTTAGTAACAATTATTGAAGACCAAAAATAACTTTTGCTTGTGTGAATTATGCCTATCAATAGCTCTTGTATTGAAAATTAAAACAGGCATTTTATAAATATTTAATCATGAGTTATTTAAAAATAACGAGGGGCGCCTGGGTGGCTCAGTCGGTTGAGCGTCCGACTTCGGCTCAGGTCATGATTTCACAGTTTGTGAGTTCGAGCCCCGTGTCGGGCTCTCTGCTGACAGCTCAGAGCCTGGAGCCTGCTTCAGATTCTGTGTCTCCCTCTCTCTCTACCCCTTCCCTGCTCATACTTTGTCTCTCTCTGTCTCTCAAAAAAATGAATAAACGTTAAAAAAAAATTTTTTTAAATAAAAATAAAAAAAATAACAAAAACACTGAATGTTAAGTAACACATTTTTTATGGAAAACTTGCTGTTTTTAAAAACAAAAATAATTTTGTGAAAAAATGGACATTCTTGAATATTTAACAATTTTCTTGAATGTCTGACCTATTAGAAAATAACTGGATTTATTTATGCATTCAATCTGCTGTAATACGTTATTTTGGTTGAAGGATATGAAGAAAATTTGGCCTCATGCTGACATGTAGTCGGAAAAGAAAGAAGTATTGTAATAGCTTCTTTAGATAATTATGGGTAATCTTTGTTATTCAATCAAAATATGATAGAAGGTGATGTTGTAAAAGTTAGTCACAAAGTGGAATCTAAGACCATATAAATAAACATTTTTTACTTCATTACATTAAAATCTGTTGATCTTGATTATCTTAGTTAAGTAAGACTGATTTAAGGTTAAAATATCCTTCTAACACATATAATATTCTGAGCACTGTATGCTATTTCTAACATTTTTATATTTGAAATGAAGAATAAAGGTGTAAAAGCAACTCTAAAATAAATAAAATCTGTTAGTCACTCTTATACTTTGAATCGATCTTCTCTCTGTGATTAGGCACTGAGCATTTGGAAAATATTGGTTCACTAAGTTATACAGATATTCCAAATGTTGAAATTTAATTATGTATTATTTAAAAATTACATTTGTTAAAATAACTGACTTGGTCAGAAAAGTTGTCACATATAAGGAAACTGTCAGGCTTATGGGAACATATACAAGTTTTCCAAAATTCGAGTGTTTATTTGGAAGATCTAGTTTTTTCATTGGTGATAAAAACTGCCAGTTAGTTTCCTTGAAGGCATAAGCACACTTTATTCATTTTTTAAAAATGTTTATTTTTGAGAGAGAGAGAGAGAGAGGGAGCGAGAGGGGGAGGGCCAGGGAGAGAGGAGATACAGAACTGAA
This sequence comes from Panthera pardus, assembly GCF_024362965.1. NCBI lineage: Eukaryota > Metazoa > Chordata > Mammalia > Carnivora > Felidae > Panthera > Panthera pardus. The sequence goes on along the minus strand of NW_026526832.1, from coordinate 10,877,037 downwards.
GCAGGCTCCAGGCTCTGAGCTGTCAGCACAGAGCCTGACACAAACCCACGAACCATGAGATCATGACCTAAGCCAAAGTTGGATGCTCAACTGACTGAGCCACCTAGGTGCCCCTATACTTTATTCATTTTTAAACAAATGTCTGCCAAATATCCAAATCTAAATAATCATAGGTTATTAGTAACTTAACATTCTACCAGAAAAAGTAGAATTTTCTGAAAAAGCAGATAGTTCACTATGCATCTCAAGCAATTGTACAAGTGCTTCTCCTTGAGACAACAATTGTCCTTCAGTATGCGGTAGGAGTACTTTATTTGCACCTCCCGTTTTGTCATGTAGAACAGAAAAATATTCATACTCTGAACTTATGCTTCCAGTCAAAGTGGAGTAAAAGAGACTTGATTTATCACCCCATCTTGAAAAAAACAAAAATCAAACAACGTTGTTCCAATGTTGGGAAGCAAATATCACAGAAGAGTGATGGCAGAAGGAAAGGAAGTGAAATGAGCTGGGCGCTTTCCCCACTTTCCACCTTAAGGAGCTTCCAGGATGCAGTGTCGGTAGGAGGAATCCCAACAGAACCAAGTGGTCTCTGTGAGATGAAATAACCGGGGTTGAGAACATGGGAAAGTGGCTAGAATTTGCAGTACAGAGTGGAGGAGAGAGAGAGAGTACTTCAGAGATCATTTAAGGTTTCTCCATAAGTCTTCACCTGAGTACAGGGCAGCAACTGCAGGTGAGGAAACTACTCAAGGTGGAGGAAAGAGCTAACAAAAAGGAGCAGGCAAAATAAGCCCCAGGACACAGATGGGGTCAGGAATATTTTATGTTTCCACCAGTCAAAGTGGAAAAACCCCAACATACAAGGGGCAAAAGTAAATGCCCAGAGAGTATTGTTTCAGCTGGGGGCCAAATTATACCTGGATTATGAGCTGCTCTGCTCCAGCCTAACAAAATTTAAGAGCAAGCCTCCAAAGGATCAAACTATTTCCAACTCGACTGTGTTTCATATACCAAGATTATTTAAAGGAAAACAAATATGCTCAGCGCCAAAAAAGGTAAAATTCACAGCATCTGATATCTAATAAAAAATTACCAAGCATGCAAAGAAGTAGCAACATACAACCCATAATGAAGACAAAAATCAATCAATAGTGGGGCTCCTGGGTGGCTCAGTCGGTTAAGCATCTGACTTCGGCTCAGGTCATGATCTCACGGTCCGTGAGTTCGAGCCCCGCATTGGGCTCTGGGCTGATGGCTCAGAGCCTGGAGGCTGTTTCAGATTCTGTGTCTCCCTCTCTCTCTGACCCTCCCCCATTCATGCTCTGTCTCTCTCTGTCTCAAAAATAAATAAACATTAAAAAAAAAAAATCAATCAATAGAAACAGACACAGAAATGACACAGATGATAAATTAGCAGATAAGGATATTAAAACCGGTTGTCTTAATATAACTATGTTCTATATGTTCAAGAAGGTAGAGGAAAGGTTGAACACATTAAGGAGAGGCATGGATGGTATAAAGAAAATCTAAATCAAACCTCCAGAGAAGGAAAACAGCAATGTCTGGGATAACTAATAACAGGTTAAGCACTGAAAAAAAAAAAAAAAGAAGTGGACTTGAAGATATAGAAATAGAAACTATATATACAAATGAACCAGACAAAAAAATTGTCAGATCACTGGTGAACTGTGGGAAAACTTGAAACAATTTAATATGTGTATAATTGGAGTCCCCAATGGAGGAGGCAGATAAAAGTACTTGAAGAAACAATAGTAAACATTTTCCAAATTTGAGGAAAACTTAAAACCCACTGATCCAAGAAAGTCTGTGAACCCCAAGCATGAGAACACAAATTCCACTAAAGAATATCATAATCAAATTGCTTAAAACTTGTGATGAAGGGGAAATCTTAAGGCAGACTGATGCACATTACATACAGAAAAACAAAGATTAGGATGACGGTTTCTCATCGGAAACAAAGCAAGCAAGAAGACATTGAAGCAATGTCTTAAAAGTACTGAAAGAAAAGAAAAAGTCACCATAATATTCTACACTCAGTGAAAATGTCTTTCAAAAATGAAGGCAAAATAAATTTTTTTTTTCAGCATACAAAAATTGCCACTATAACTGCAGTACAAGAAATGTTCAAGGACATCCTTTAGGCAGAAGGGAAATGATACCAGATGGATATATGTATCTACACAGAGGAAGGAAGAGTATCAGAAATGGCAAATATGTGGGTCAATGAAAAGCACTTTTAAAAACCTCATTTTAACAATTTCTTTGAAAGGTAATTGTTTAATGCAAAGATAATTGCAGTGTATCGTGAGGTTAATATTTAGAAGTAAAATATCTGACAACAAGAGCACAAAGACTAAGAAGGGAAATAGAGGTATGCTATTTTAAGATTCTCATACTGTACATTATGTGATATAATAATTCTTGATGGTAGACAGTAATACGTTAAAGATATATATTATGAATCCAAAACAACCACTAAAAAGTTATGCTGACAAGCTAACAAAGGAGATAAATGAAATAATAAAAAATAAGTTAGTCAAGATAAACAGAAAAAGTGGTAAAAGATGAACAAAGAACAGATGGAACAAATGAAAAAATAATATAGTGGTACATTGAAATTTGACCATATCGATAATCACATTAAATATACACAATCTAAATACCCCATTTAAAAGCCAGAGATTGTCCAATTGGCTAAAAAAGGTGAGACCTCGCTTACTATATGCTGCCTACAAGAAACCCACTTTATATGTAAATAAGAGAAATAGTTTAAAAGTAAAAAGGATGGGGAAAGATATACCATGCTAACACTAATCAAAAGAAAGTTGGAGTGGCTACATTAATATTAGGAAAAAAGTAGATTTCAGAGCAAAGAATATTACCAAGTATAAAAAGGGTCATCCCATGATGATAAAGGGTTCAATTTGTCAAAAGGACACTGCAATCCTAAATATGTATGCACTCAATAAGAAAGCTTAGAAATACATGATATAAAAATTAATAGAACTAAAAGAAATAGGCAAATCAACAATTATACTCAGAGATTTAAGCTGCAGCCCCTCAGTAATCAATAGAACAAGTAGAAGAAAACCAGTTATTAATTGGAAGATTCAGAGAACATTATCAACTGCCTTATCTAGTTGATGTTTATAGAACATTCTACCCAATAACAGCAGAATACACATTCTTTTCATGTGCAGAAGGAACATTTGCCAAGACGGATCATATTCTGGGCTATAAAACAATTCTCAAAACATGTTAAAAGATTCATCCATATCAAGTCTGTTCCCTGACCATGATGGAATTAAGTTTGAAATCAATAACAAAAAGATATCGGGGAAATCCTCAAGTATTTGGAAACTAAATAACACAATTTAAATAACCAATGGGTAAAAGATGGATATTTTCATTTTCTTGATGATGGTGATTGTTTCATGGTGTAAACTTATGTTAAAACTCATCAGATTATGTACTTTAAGTTTGTATAATTTAATGTATTTTAATTATATCTCAATAAAGCTGTTTAAAAAAATGACCGGTACTCAAGGGTTGAGATTTCATAATAACCACAATTTGTATGGCTTCACTGTGATATTCTTTTTATTTTTTATTTTTTTAATGTTAATTTATTTTTGAGACACTCAGGGGCGCCTGGGTGGCTCAGTCGGTTAAGCGTCGACTTCAGCTCAGGTCACGATCTCGCGATCTGCGAGTTCGAGCCCCGCGTCGGGCTCTGGGCTGATGGCTCAGAGCCTGGAGCCTGCTTCCGATTCTGTGTCTCCCTCTCTCTCTGCCCCTTCCCTGTTCATGCTGTGTCTCTCTCTGTCTCAAAAATAAATAAAAAGGTTAAAAAAAAAATAAATATTTTTGAGACACTCACGCGCGCGAGCGCGCACACACACACACACACACACAAACACACACACAGCTTGAGTGGGGGAGGGGCAGAGAAAGGGAGACAGAATCCGAAGCAGCTCCAGCCTCTGAGCTGTCAGCACAGAGCCCACTTGGGGCTCGAACTTGTGAATTGTGAGATGATGACCTGAGCTGAAGTTGGATGCTTAACCTACTGAGCCACCCACGTGCCCCTTCATTGTGATATTCTTAAGTGAGATTGGCTCTTTTGCTTTCTTTTGTCTGTTCTTTTCCTTTTCCTTTTTTTTTTTTTTTATTGTGCAGCAGTGAATAATACTTCTAAGTAAACAGTTGTTTTTAATAGTACAGTTTTGTGTCCTCTCTTGATAAATGCTAAGCTACCAGCAGTTTTGCATCATCAGTGTAGAGTTAATATAATAAAATAGACTAATTTTGCTTTAGTATTATTACAAATATTGATTCAATCATGCAGATATTCAAAGGGTCTTGGAGAATCCCTAGGGGTCCATGAATCACATTTTGAGAACTATTTATTTTTATTTTTTAAAAATATATGTTTTTACGTTTATTTATTTGAGAGAGACAGAGACAGCACAAGCAGGGGAGGGGCAGACAGAGGAGAGAGAATCTCAAGCCGGCTCCACACTGCCAGCACAAGGCCCAATGTGGGGCTCGAACTCACAAAACGGTGAGATCATGACCTGAGCTGAAACCAAGAGTCGGACGCTTAACCTAAGACTGAGCCACCCAGGCACCCAAGAACTCTTGCTTTAACAAAACTTTGTGGTTATGGCTGCATTAGTCCAATGATGGGACTATAGCAATATGAAAATCCTACCATGGCAACTGCACAGATATGATCTTTTATAGCAGTTGGTACCTTAATATGTTCAAATCACAGTACAGAATCTAGACTATAATAAAGATGATAACCATCCCACTTGTGATTAGTACTATCACTGCGTACGCAACTGATTATTTTCCATGACGAAAAACAGGGCCTGAAATGGTTTTATTGGATATAATAGTCACAGGCTTTCTTCCATAGGAAGAGTGTGAAGAAAGGAAAGGCTGCAACAGGGAAACATATAGTAGGTACGAGAGATTTCTGACAGTTTCTAGAATGAAAGAAGGGAGAAAAGAAGAATGAGTGAAGGAAAAGCGAAGGAGTCCCTTTATATTTAGTGTCTTTATGTAAAGTCCCTTTACAGTTAGTGTCTAAGGCACAAGAAAAGATACGAATAACGAAGGTAGGAATACACAGATAGAGGCTTGCAGTCTTCTGGAGAGTTGTCAGAAAAGCCTACATGTGTAAGAAACGGTTTGCTAAAATCAGCTTCACTTATTGGTACGAGATACATCACATGGCTGCATCTGTGGTGGATACAGAGAGGCACTGCTCGGATGCCCCTTCAGGGAAGGACTCTGCTCCAGCTGTTGGGAGTGCTGTTGGCAGACGGCCTCTAGCTGTCAGCTCCTTTGGCAGCAGAGAGCTGATTTCAGGAAGTCACTCCACTGAGGTGGGGGGAGAAAGCCCTAGACGTTTGGCTCACCGCTCAGACCCGGCTTTCAGCTCCAGGGCTCCCCGTGGGGTTGGCTGAGGCTGTGGAGCGGGGACCCCCTTCTCTGCTAACTTTTCCCTCGTGCCCAGTCCTATCTCTCCTTCTCCCTGCCTCAGGGGTTTGTCCCAAGGGCACATCCTGAATGCTAAACTCTGTCTCAGGGTCAGCTTCCAGCAGATCCCAAACTACACCAGCATCTACTGACTAAAATATAAGCAAAATTGAAGAAAACTGGAGAACGCTTGGGGATGGAAAATCATCATAAAATTATGTGTTAACGTTTAACTCAAGGGTTCACTTGTTTTTCACTTTAAATTGCTTACGCTGAGCGTGACTTTAACACTTTGTTTCCTATCAGTTTGCTATGTCTACTTCCCCTTTTGTACAGGAATCATACTGTGGAAAGATAAAAAGGTAACAGAGTAAGAAAAACAGTTAGGTGGTTTCTTCCCCGACCACTCAGGAAATCCATGATTTCAAGGCTGGCCTAAGCAGCAAGTGAGGAAACATGTTGGGAAATGTGACAGTGGTTTTGTTCTGAACATTAGACTAACAGAAAGTTATGAAGTGGTCTGATTATTGGAAGCACTGTCCCTGAACATAATAAAGAAGGTATTTAATTTTAAGCCTAAAGATTTCGACGCTCACTTAGAAGTCTCAGACCTGAAGAGGATTAGTAATTTTAAACACAAACAGGAAAGTAGGTACCATCCTGTCTTCTCCTACAGCTCCAGATGAGGGCAGAACAGTGGATTCCCAGGCATTTTGAACTCACGAGTTTAGGAGACAGGGGGGCGCCTGAGTGGCTCAGTAGGGTAAGCGTCTGACCTGGGCTCAGGTCATGATCTCATGGTTCCTGGCTTTGGGTTGGAGCCCCGTGTGGGGCTCTGTGCTGAGAGCTCAGAGTCTGGAGCCTGTTTCGGATTCTGTGTCTACCTCTCTCTCTGCCCCTTCCCCGCTCGCTCTCTCTCTCTCTCTAAAAAAATTAATAAACATTAAAAAAAGAAAAGAGTTTAGGAGACAGAGCAGGTGAGTCTTCTGACTGCCTCCTTTACCTTCAGACCTTTGATTTCTGGGAAATATATCTATTTCAGTGTCCTTGTCCTGATTTTTCTGGGATCTATAGGTTACTGGGAGATGACTCAGGCAGGTTACACCCTGATCCTCACTGTGGAAAAAGAGAATGGTGACATAATTGTCCTGACAACATAGACTACATACCTACAGACAAAATTGAAATATTATTTTGTTTTTCTTTTCCCTAAGATTATCTTGATAACAGTGATCTCTGATATTACAAAGTAAATACAATTATATTTAGGTATTCCTTTTGGGAGCATGCACTGGGGAAGATGACTATGTAAAGAGCCACTGTGAACATTTTCGATCTCATTTATTATGGAGATTCACTCAACCATACTCAGTTTGTGAGTATGATGATCTGTTTCCTATAAGGCAAGGCAACTACCTGTGAGAAAAGACAAAAGATATAATGGGCTATTGTAAAGGAAATACTTTGAGGGTTCTAGTTCAGGCTTTGTACATGGTTTGAGTCTCGGTTTTCTCATCTGTAAAGTGGGGTTAATACCTACCTCGTTGGTTATGAAGATCACATAAGGGGACATGGGAAGAGCCAGGCACCTAGGACAGTGCCTGGTACAGTAAATGTGGATTCCCTGTCCATCCCTTCCTGCAGAGCTGTGGGAAAACACTCCATAACCTCATAGGGTGTGATGAACTGTCCCTCCCCTTTCTATTCCCAGTTATGGGACTGGAGATCATAAAAACGCCTCTTCCCTGTCTCTTCCTTTCTTCCTTCCTCTCCAAGACAAGGAAGTGGCCGGCTCCCTTCCCTTGTTTCGGAAGGTTTCGCCTCCCAGGACAGCCCATCCCCCGGGGTGCTAAGGTCGGGGGTTGGGGGTGGGGGGAGGAGAGCTGCGTCTCCGGCCTGCGCCGCGCAGTGGGGAGGCGGCAGGGAGGCGATGGGGAGGCGGGCGCAGTCGACCCAAGGGTGGAGAAGGGGGACGGCGAAGGACGCGCGTTCCCGGGCTCGTGACCGCCGGTGGCCCAGGGAGCCGGCGCCTAGACAGCCTCGGAGATGGCAGGCGGCGGGGACCGGCGCGCCGTGGGCACCCTCCACCTGCTGCTGCTGGCGGCTGCCCTGCCCCTGGCTGCCCGGGGGGTCAGCCGAGGCGCCGCAGACTGGACCCAGGAGAAGGTGAGCGGCTGCCGCTGCGCGACTGCACCTGGGCGGTTCGTGCCGCGCGCGCAGGGACCGGGGACCGGGCGACCACACTTTCGCGAGGGGGGTGGGGAGGCAGGCGGTGTCGCCGTCCGCGGCCCAGGCAGCCGTGCCCGCAACGGGCACCCGGAGGAATCGGAGCTCTGCGTCCTCGTCGGGGTGCCTCGCTGGCCTCGGGACTGCTTTGGAGAAGCCTCGGGAGCTGGGTGATGTCACCAGCCTCCCCTCGGCTGCGGTCTGATGCGGGTAGTGATAGGCACAGGAAGTGTGTCTAGCCGGCGGCGGCCGAGCGGGGAGGTGAGGGCGCATCGCCTCGCCGCCGCCCACTCGGGACCCGGGAGGCCAGCGGTCGCGGCGCTCGGCTGTCGCTGGGGTGCCCGGCGCGCCTGGGGGTGTGCCTACTGCTCCCCCACCGCTGCAGCCGCGGACGCCCTTGGGACACTGGAGTTTCCGTGCAGTCTCGAGACAGACGCGTGTTACCGTTTGCTTTAGGTTTTTTAAGCGGAGCAGCTCTAACCGGAGACCCGCTTCACTTAAAAAAAAATTTTTTTTCCCCTTAAGAGAGTCAATGCAATTGTCAGAGCAATGTATCTGGTTGTAGGTGGAAATTCATATAAGGAACTTAGGAGGCACGCTTCCTCTGTGTGCAGTAAACAGGTTCAAAATTATTTCCTTTTCTTGTGTAACAGTTTTGAAATCATGAAATTGCTAGGAAATTATGCATATGTTAATGATACTGGAGTAAAATGCCCTTAAAAATACTAAGAAAAAGCAGTCCAGGGTTATAAACCTTGACCGCGTTGCTGAGCAGAACTTTTAAATGCTTACAGTATGCTTGTATTTACTGGCACGTTGGGAATACAGGGCACACTGGCGACTGCACGGGCCCTGTGTGGTCACCCGTGGACTCGCACCCCGCCGCGTGCATGTGCATATGAATAGCCTGCTTGAGTTCTCTGGGTTATGCTTACTTAGCTTCACGGTTCAGACCCCACAATGTGCCCCGACCTACACGTGGAGACCACCAGCCACAGGGAACCTGGTGAGGATGTGGGAAGGCAAACTCAAGAATAACTGCATTATAAGAAAAAATTTCTGTGGGCGTTCAGAAGGAGTAAGGTCCCTTAAGGGACCTTGAATTACACTTAAATCCTTTCCTTCTTCACTTCATCCTGGGTACCTTCCTGATCAGAAATTGGGAAGGGGGCATTAATAACCGGAATGTGGAGCCACACCAACTGTGTTTTTCTGATACATCTGAATGGGTGAGTAAGTGAGATAGGGAGTATTTGAATGAGCTGTTCTTTAGGCATCATTTGTAGGCAGGGTGTATTTCTAGCGGGGAGAAGGTGTTGGATTCTGGACATGTTTAAAACTAACGAGACTAACTTTTGAGAAAAGTCTTTGAAAGGGTAAATCCCTTTTATGTTTATTTTAAGAAGCTTCTAAATACTGTTCTACTAGGAAACCGGATGCTTTCAAATGGTGTAAGCAAGGGCCAGGGTGGCTCAGTTAGTTAAGCGTCTGATTTCGGCTCAGGTCATGATCTCACCGCTCGTGAGTTCGAGCCCCGCGACGGGCTCTGTGCTGACAGCTCAGAGCCTGGAGCCTGCTTTGGATTCTGTGTCTCCCTCTCTCTCTGCCCCTCCCCTGCTTGCACTCTGTCTCTCTCTCTCAAAAATATAAATAAACAGGGGCACCTGGGTGGCTCAGTCTGTTGGGCGGCCGACTTCAGCTCACGTCATGATCTCGCTGTCTGTGAGTTCGAGCTGTCTGTGCTGACAGCTCAGAGCCTGGAGCCTGTTTTGGATTCTGTGTCTCCCTCTCTCTGACCCTCCCCCGTTCATGCTTTGTCTCTCTCTGTCTCAAAAATAAATAAACGTTAAAAAAAAATTAAAAAAATATATATAAATAAACATTAAAAAAAAAAGAGTACATTCAAATGGTGTGAGCAAATGACAAGATTAACCATGACGGTTCTCAGTTTCTGGTTCCTTCCTCCCTTACTCGGCAGGCCTACATAAAGTCCTTCAGATGTCCAGTATAGCTTGTGGCCTGGGAAGTGAGTTGGTCCAAATCGAAACACATGCCTTCCTGCTATATATGGCATTTAACTATTTTAATCACTGAGGTGTGCCCTTGGTACACTGGTCTGCCAAAAGGTGAGGTACAGTAAAGAAAACATTGATTCTGAAATCTGTTTCCTTTGCTTTGAAGTAAAGGTGTGTCTCTTTCAGTGGCATCTACTACGTAAAACAGTTCAACCCTACTTGGTGGTTGAGTTCAGGGGACTGTGATTGGGTTGTTTGAAACCTGCAAACATTTTCCCATAGAGGCAGTAGTATAAATGGTTAGATTCTCAGGTGGGCCCACAGGTGTATATTTAGAGGCATTGGCATCTGGGTTCCGGGACGCTCATGTATAACCATCTCACTTGAACCTCACAGTGCCCCTGGGAGGAGAGAAGTTTCATCCCCAATTTATAAGTGAGGACACTTGGCTATGGCTACACCAGAGAACTGAAGAGCCTTCATCTTTCCTCTTCCACTCTCTTCTCCAAGGTAGATGAGTCCTGGTTGAGGGTACAGGGAACAGTGTCCAGGGAGTGAAGGAGGGTGGGGCTGGTGGGAGGGTTGGGGGGACCAGAGGGAGAGCTTATTTCTCTTTTCCTGGGTCAGAGTGGATCCTAAATGGAATTCCAGAATAGATTGTTTCTTTCTGGAACCTTCTGTCCCTATTTAGCCCCTTTCCGGATCTCCCTCATGGAGCTTAAGGGTTAATTATCTGGGGCTTGGGCCTTATTCCAAAACTACTTCTCTGGAATCCTGTCCCATCCTAGATCCCCAATCCTGTTTCTTTGCTACAGACCCCTTCCTTTGGTACAACTTTGTCAACTGACTGTTAAAAGGAATCTTGTTAAATCAGTCCTCCCTTAGGTGTGGAAGATGAATGGCTGTTAGGAAAGTTGCAATTTTTTTTTTTTTTTTTAAAGGAAGCTGTTAGTTAAAAAGTATGACTTCTATTGAAGTCTCCCCATTATAAAGTTAACATGTGCTCATTTTAGAAAACCAGGAAAATACAGAAAAGTATACTAAAAATAAAACTGTTGTGACCATAATCCCACATTTGGAGATGATTGCTGTTAACCGTTTTGATGTTTTGATTCCTAGTGTCTCTCTCTCTCTCTCTCTCTCATTCTCCCCTACCTCCTGTTTCTCCTTCCCTCTTTCTTTCTATAGATATATATCATATTTATATGTACACACATACACATGTATATATGTGTGTATTTTTATTTATAGAAATGGACAACAATTATATCAATCTTGTAGGTTTTTGTGAGAATTGAGCTAGCCATCTAAAGCACTTAGCACAGTGCTGCCATGTGGTAAATGCTCAATAAACACTAATTATTTATTTTTAAAATAACACATGTGAATACTTATTTCTTACTAGGGATTATGCTCCATATATGGTTTCATATTTTAGTATGTCACTTAAAAGTATGCGTGTTACCTTGAACCGATAAAACCCATTGAAAGCATCACTTGATAATTGCAAAATCATCAGCATTCCATAATTTGCCTATCCTTTTATTGTTGGACATTTAGGTTGTTTCCAAACTTTCTCCATCATAAAGTTGGGACTCCGTGTATTGGTAGAATCTTCCTTTATTATAACAAGGGTGACGTAGAAAATTTCAAGTCATATTGGATGTGGAGGGGCAGAGTTTTTGAAGCAAGGCAAGACATACAGGAGGGTTGGCCTCACCTAGGGGTTCTCCTCCACGGTCATCTCTGGCAAGCTGCTACTGCTGTCTTCAGCACTTCACACTTTTGCTCCTGGAGTCACACATATTCTGAGTGTTTAGGGTTCCCCTCTTCCATGGTTTTAAAAGCTCTTAGCCATTCTCCCATCTACCCGCCATGATTCTTAGGGAAGCAACAATGGAGACTCCAAGTCAGGGGACAGGGCGGTCAGTGATAGGCTGGGTGTTGGTAGGGGAAGAAAGGCAAAATATGCCATTTTTTTAGTTTCTACCACCTGATAGGTGAGTACTCTGACATCCTTACAGATAGGTAAACCTTTCCTTGTCACAGCTAGTAAGCCAGGGTCCTGGGATTTGACTCTGAATTGTGGTTTCAAAGCCTACATTGCTTTTCTTTTAGCTAGAGGGCTCATTGCATTCAAAGAAGGCAGAACTTTACCTTATTCGGTTCTCAACTTCTCCACAACTGCATTTGTCATGCCAGGGGCTTCGGACACACTGGAAGGGTGTCTGTAAATGCTGGCTGGGTTGAATTTACTGGTAGACACAGGAGTTAACCTGAGTGTTGTCTGGGAGACACTCAGATGGGATGGGAACTAGAATTGAAATCACTGGGCTTCTGTAACGATCTCCCTTTAATTCAATGGCTTGGGACCTCAGATCCCCCTGCAAGCTGGGCCAGCGCTACAAATTATGTAATTAAAACCCTCTTTGGCCTAGCATCATGTGATTAGCCTAGAGGAGATGTTTCAGGATATCTGGTTCACACTTTTTTAGCTGAAAGATTCTTGTCACCCAAAGCAGACTTATTGTCCTTTCTGCCTGGCTGAAAAGACAAAGCAGGGGCTGTAATAGAGACTCATTCCTCTGAGAATGCCTATACTAAAGAAACTTGTCGATGTGCCTTTTAATTGAAATAATCCTAGACTAATTGGGGGTTTGCATTTAGCACTAGGCTCAACACTGTTTTTGCCTCATTTACTTTCCTCATGTCCAGCCCACACTTTCTGTCCAGGTTTCTCCTCTCTTTCCTTCCTCTGATCTCTGCAGAGATTTTTATGTTTATTGGGTTCTGGGAGAAAGGCTTAAGCATTTTTTGGTGCTGTTTCTCAACTATATTTCATGTAGGATATCTGCTACAGCTAGTGATGCTGGAGCGTTATTTATTTTGTTCCTGCTTTTCCTCAAATCTCTTAAGAACTCTCTAGAGTCTCCATAAACTGCCCATTTTAACATGAGCTTGATTTCCTCCCGCTGTGGACATGCAGTGAAGGACCTTGTCCACGGTGACCAGGTAGGCTCTGGGATAGAGTAATGGACACTAAACAGAAAAGGAGTCACTGGTCAGACAGCCTTCCCGACACAACAGTTCTTGGTTATCGCAGAGACTGCCCCGGGCCAAACCAACTCTAAAGCATCACAAGCACTGACTGTTAGAAATTTAAAAAGAGCAAAGACCACAAAACTTGAATCATAGCACTTCCTGGCCCTTTGCAGTAGGTAGCTTCTTATTTTCCTGTTTTTATGATTGCTTGTACATTTAACTGACTTGATATGTATAATGCCCATTTTACTTTATTATTCTATAAGCATCGTCTTAGTGAAGACAATTTGAGAGAGGTAGTTCCTCTGTCAATTCCTTATTTGATGAGTTCACCCAATATTTCTCGAGTTCTCAATATGCCCAGAGCACTGTGTGGACCTGGGAAGACTAGAAAGTAAAGATAGTTCCCGCCCTCATGGAGCTGATATCCAATATGAAATTAGATGTTAAACAAGTAAACACACAAGAAAGGGGTCTCCAAATTATAACCTGAGTTAGGTGAAGAGAGAGGGAAGAGCCTGGAAGCCAGAAATCACCGCAGAGGCAAAAGCCTCAACAGGTCAGAGTCTCACACTGCTTTGGGACCTGAATGGAGGCCAGGGTGAGTGAAGCATGGTGCCCTGGGGGCGAGTGGCCCTGCCTGGGGGCGGTGAGGCAGCAGGAGAGACCAGACAGGCTCCTGTTGGCCTGGTTAAGTAGTAATTAACCATAGAAACCATCCCACTTCTTGCCTCCAGGTTCTTCTTTGCCCTTTTCACATTTCTGTTGTTTTGTCTGTTAGCTTCAGCTTTCTACTTCAAAGTGCTGAGAGTTAACATAAGGACTGAGATCCTGAACGTACCAGGGAATTGAAAGGCTGAGGTGACAAATTTATGAAGTATATTTAAAGATGTATTATCAGTAAACAAAGATAAACCTTAAGATGTTTGGGCACAGCATCCACATTCGGGAGTAATTGGAGGTTCATAGATGAGGCAGGGAGGCAGAGCAGAAGGGCATGGGAGGGGGAATCCATGGAACCCGGATCTTTTCATGGACTTACCTGGAGCTCTCCTATAACCTTGGGAAAATCATCTGCTCTCTAAGAAAAACTCAGTTTCCACTGACATAAATTCAGGAGGTTGGACTAGATCATCTCCAAGTGTCTTTCCAGCTCTAAATTCTATACCTCTTTCATGTATGATAGAAGGTAACAGAATGAAAAGTTATTGAATGTTTACTATGGTGGCTTGTATATGTTAGCTCACGTAATTATAATTACTCTAGGAAGTAGGTGTTATTACCTCCACTTTACAGATGAGGAAATTGAGCCTTAATGAGGTTAAGTAACTCACCAGAATCACACCTCGTGAGTGGTGGGGGGCTGAGTTGAGAGGGTCTGTCTGAACCCACAGCCCATGTTCTCTGCATGATCACACTGGAGAGTAATGTTGAGACATAGCAAAGTGTAGATGAGTATAAGTAATTGGCAATTAGCATTCTTTAATTCCAGAGTTTCTCACCAGCCACTTGGAGAGGAAATACCTATGTGATTACCGGGACATATTTAACCAACACTGGTGCTGGAAAGAACTGTGAAGAAGAAAAGGCTCCTTCAGTTTCTGTTTTGCATTCTGAAGAACTGAATATCCTATATGACCTTCATCATTCCCCTTAGGGCAGAAATCAGCTGATCAATCACTCACTTACCTAGGGGAGGAGTAACACATTCCATTGCTGAGTGCCTGATAAACACGCAATGAATGGATGATTCATCATTACTAGTGTCACAAGAAAATACAGTGTGTGTAAGGTTATATCTGAAGTACAAATTTGAGGGGCACCTGTGTGCCTCAGTTGGTTGAGCGATCAACTCTTGATTTTGGCTCAGGTCATGATTCCAGGGTCGTGGGTTGGAGCGCTGCATTGGGCTCTGTGCTGCCAGCACAGAGTCTGGTTGGGATTCTCCCTCTCCCTCTGCCCCTCCTCTGCTTTCACATTGAGTGTGTGTGTGTGTGTGTGTGTGTGTGCACCCTCTCTCTCTCTCGAAAAATATATGTATATACATTAAAAAAAGCAAATTTAATTTTTATGTTTATTTAGCTCTTTAAGGTTAATTCAGCTAATATGTAAATGTTCCTATGAATGTGAGTGTTAATAGAATTTTACAATAATTTTAAGGGAAGATAAAAAGTGTACTATTTAGCGGGTTATAGAATCATCAAACTCTGGCTGAAAGGAATTTCAATGATCATCTAGTTTAGAGCTCTACAACGAAAATATATGATGAGAAGTACATATGTAATTTTAGGTTTTCTTCTTTTTTAAGTTTATTTATTTATTTTGAGAGAATGAGAGAAGGGGGGGGAAGGGCAGAGAGAGGGAGAGAGAGAGAATCCCAAGCAGGCTCTGCACTGTCAGCATGGAGCCCAATGTGGGGCTCAAACCCACGAGGTGTGAGATCATGACCTGAGCTGAAACCAAGAGTTGGACGCTTAACTGACTGAGTCACCCAGGTGCCCCCATTTTCTTTTTAAAATAAGCTGCCAAAACAGTTAGTTTAACTTTCTAGATGTAATGGGCCAATTTGAAAGTTGAGTAGTTTAACTTACTTTATGGCATAAGACCTATCTCTTTAGTTTGAGATTCAAAAGAAATAGTTTTCTATTGCAAATGTCTCAGGATAAGTCCTGACCATGTTATGAAATGATAGCCAGTTAAATGATGTTATTTAATCCTCAGAATTATCACCAACCAGCCATTTTGAATTCATCGTCTCTTCGACAAGTTGCAGAAGGCACCAGTATTTCAGCAATGTGGCAAAATGACTTACGACCGTTGCTGATAGAGCGATACCCGGGATCCCCTGGAAGCTATGCGGCTCGCCAGGTGAGGACGCGGCACACAAACCTGGAGGTTGCTGAACATTTTGCTTGCACGTGGGAGATAATATTATGTCCCAAGTTCTGAGTTGTCTGATATTCAGATCTCTCATCTCATCATATCATCCACCAAAATAAGCAACTCAAAAAACCAAACAACTGAGAGTAAATGTCTGTTCTGAACTGAGTGATACATGTTCATCTAAATCAATTTAGGTGTGAAATCTCTGTTGGGGTACAACATGAGATAGGGTACTAAGTGTTCAGCTCTTGGTCATTTTTATAATACACCCCCAGGCACCCCAGCACGTTTTCTTGGACCCTAACCACCCAACGTCACTAGCCCTAAGCAGTCCTTAACTGACAGTTTCTGGCCAAGAGTGGGTTTTCTGTCCTATGAGGCCTTCATTCCTCTTGGAAAATTGTATTCTCCCTGGAGGGCAAGTCAAGATCAGTTATAAGCTACTTTCTCCAGTGCAGTGTTTCTCAAACTTCTGATTCTGATCCATGTTAAAAAAAAAAATAGAAAAGTTAAAAAAACTTACATTTTGTGCACACAAATATAAAAATAGATTTAACTGACACCAAAGTTTCATGAAAAAAACCCTGCACTCTTATTACCTGCATTACCTGTGATTTGCTCTGATATTGTTAATTCTACTTTACTAGTTTGTTCTGTATTGTTTTTTTTTAATACTGGTCATGACCCAGTAAACTGATTTCGAGATTCACTGATTTTACCACTGCAGTTTGAAAGACACTGCTATAGAGGGTAAATTATACCATAGCTGGGCTAGACCTTGTGTCTCTGCCTCCTTAGTGCCAGTCTTCCTAAGGAATCTGATATCCCACCTCTGAATGAATGTTTTTCAAAATAGCCCCATTTCAAGGGGCAGCTCAGGAAAGAATGGGGAGAGACTGACCCCTCAAATCCTCCTCTGAGAGTACTCCATCTGCCTCACTCTCCAGGCAAAAGACCTTGGCACCCCACTTCTGTGACAGAGTGACATCTGCAAGGTCCAGCAACACAGCCGTTGGGCTCATCCCTTGTACCCAGTATATGACTCTGCCTCTGACGTCCAACCCAGATAGCCATTGTCTGCTGCCCCATTAGGCTCCTGTCTTCCAACCAAGCACCTGTTTCTCCTAAGGAATTAGATGGTGGAGACCCAAAGAGCGCCTTAGTTCTTTCTAACCTTTGGGCGGGGCGAGGTATAATAATGATGATGGCTGACTTTCATGGAGCACTGTTTTTTGAAGTCAGGTACTTTATGGAGTTCTTCGCATGGACTTTTGCATTCAGTCCTCACAACCATGCTGTCGTGTGGGTACTATTATTATCCTAGTGCTACAGATCAAAAGGCCTGAGGTTTAGGTATATGAGTTAACTTGTTCAAGGTTATACACATAATAGTGATGAGACCAGAATTTGGACCCAACTCAGCTTGACTTCACAATCCTATCACTGAAAAGCGGTGACTGGGGCGAACCAGTGTGTGCTCATAAACGTCTCCAGCTCTGGCTCTTCTCTTGCCTAAGTTGGAGAGTGAGATACATACCTCTCATTTCAGTGATATTCCTGGACTTCATCTCCCAAGTATTTTCTTTTTTTTCTTAAGTTTATTTTTTATTTATTTTGAGAGAGAGCAAGTACAAGCCAGGGAGGGGCAGAGAGAGAGAGAGAGAGGGAGAGAGAGAGAATCCCAAGCAGGTTCCATGCTGTCCACGCAGAGCCTGACATGGGGCTCGATCTCACAAATCATGAGGTCATAACCTGAGCCGAAATCAAGCATTGGAAGCTTAACCTACTGAGCTACCCAGGTGTCCTGAAAATCACCAGAATTGCTGTCTAAACTGTGGAAAGAGAGGGATTTCTACTTTAGATGATGAGGTGGGGACACTTGGGTGGCTCAGTCGGTTAAGAGTCTGACTTCAGCTCAGTTTATGATCTCATAGTTTGTGGGCTCGAGCCCCGTGTTGGGCTCTGCAGAGCTGTGCTGCTTGGGATTCTCTCTCTCTCTCTCTCTCTCTCTCTTTCTCTCTCTCAAAATAAACTTTAAAAACTGAGGTAGGGGTGCCTGGGTGTCTCAGTTGGTTAAGCATCCGACTTCAGATCAGGGCATGATATCCTAGCTCCTAGCCCCGATGCCCAACATTGGACTCCGTGCTGACATGAAGAGCCTCCTTGGGATTCTCTCTCTCTTCCTCTCTGCCCCTTCTCCATTCAAGTTCTCTCTCTCAAAATAAATAAACTTAAAAAAAAAAAAAGATGAGGTAGATGACACTCGGGTTCTGATGAGGGAATTACACACTAATGCACTCAGTTTGACCTGTCACTCAGAACTAAATCCAAACAAGAATGGTGGAAAATCTGCTTTTTTCCTGAGGCCTTTTGGAGCATTGGATTCGATGTTTTATAATTTATGGCGTTTCAGGGTTGTAGCTAGAGAAGACTCTCAAATCTAAAGATACGTGGACTTGGTATAAAGTTGGTTATTGAACTGACCTGTGCAGTTGACGATAAAGATGTGCATTCCAATGGATTCTTTTTTAGAGAATAATATGAGAACGATGTCCCAGAGTCTCCATTTTTACTGTCTCTCATCACGGAGCCTAAAGACGCCTATTGGATTTTTAGAAGTTTTATTTTTTTAGGAGATAATTTATTTGTAGAATAAATAATTTGAAGGCATGAAATTTTGGGGTTTTTTGGTAATTTCTATCTGAGATAGGAATTAAAAAAATAACTAAAAAATCAGGATGATGAAATCTTCGTAAGGAGGAGCAAGCCAGAAACTTTGTCTAAAAGAGGCAAGCTACAAACTGTGGGGTTAAAATCCCCTGTAGATGCACAGTACACGTGAGAAGTGGCAGCTGGCCTTCTTTAGCCCAAGGTGGGGCTGTCCCTGAGTGGAGGGCCCCGTGTGGAGAGCACTCAGCATGGAGCCTGGGAGACCAACATGTCTAAGAAGGAGGAGGTACCTGACGTCCCCCGTGTCAGGAATCAGCATCCTGAGAATGACATGTTTGTAGACTTGGGACAAACATTGTAGAATCTGCTTCCTCCAAACAAACTTGGGCTGCTAATGTTATTGTTTCTTGGAACCTGGAAATAAGAATTTAAGTGAAATTAAATGAGACCCAGGGTCATTCACTAATGTTAACCTACAATGCCTGGGGCCTTCCCTCCTGGAAGTAGAATGTCATATTTATGTCTGACTTTCTCTTCCTCTCTCACTCTCTCTCCTCGCCTCCACCTTTATCTTTGTATCCTTTTCTTTTTGGCTCTACTCAATGTCCGTCTATCTCTGTGTTCATCTCTCTCTCTCTATCCATCCATCTCTTTCTCTCTGTCTTTTTCTCCCTTCCCCGTCTAAAAAATAAATCTAGAATAATCCAAAATGCAATCTATATTCTGAACTGCCCTTTGCACTCCTGGCGGGCCTGGGTTCTTGCTACTTAGTTTCAGGAAGCACTCCCTACCTGGTTTCAGGGCATTCTAGTGAGCAGAGCGGTGGTTTGGGGAGCCCACTCTAGAGAATTGCAGTGGGAACTTGCAGACTAAGCTTGAAAGCCAAAGGCACAACAAGGGATATTGGTGACCTAATGAGATTATGGAGCCAATACGATTGTTTATAAAGAAATTCGTTGCTAAGATAATTAAAAAAAAATTTACACTGAGTAAAAAAAAAAGATTCCTTCAGAGAGGACTCTTTTGGGGACATTTGCTGAGGCTTTTGTGGATTTGAGTGTCAACATAAGATATCAGAAATTATGTCCACAACTTATTTAGTAGTTGAGAAATGAGTTTGTGTGTGAGACTTCAGCTGAATGAAGCTAACAGATACATATTTTTAAATCTCAGTTCATTTCTGTAAGCATACGGGCTGCTATTGATTTGGAATCGTTCATCATCTGGATGCCAGATGTTCTGGAATATACGCCTGTTTTTTGTTTTTTTTTTTAAAGATGACCCCTTTATGGAAAAATTTCTCTTCCCTAAAGTCTGGGAATAACTTATTTTCATATTCTGTGGAAAGCCGATCTTGGATGCGCAGTGATTTGTCTCTATTCAAGCTCCCCAAGCTTGGTATCATATAATTTTATTGTTCTCATTGAGAATAACTTACTAGTTAGAATCAGCCCATAGTTAGCAATAGCCTACTGTGAGCAAAGCCCAGTGTTAAGAATTGTGGATGATAACAAAGTGAATGAGATATGAATGACGATTTCTTTTAATTATTTGAAAGGTTATTAACATTTCTTTTTATTATTTGGAAAGAGAACTTGTGAACTTGTAATACAAAAGGTAAGGGACTGTGTACACATGCCATTGTGGCCAAAGTCCGCGTCACTGCAGAAAGCAGGGAATGAGTATCAGGGAACCGTTTGTTTATTTGGCTTTTACAGAATTGAATGGGGAATCAGTGTCCTCGTTCTGGTTTGGTTATTTTCCTGGAAGCTTCCTGGCACAGTTTTTCCAAAGCCTTTGCCTACGTGTCTTGTCACATTAGTTATGACAGGCCATACAAGAGTTGGCTAGGCTAGAAAATCTTGTATTTCCTTGGGGGTGGGGGAATAACAACCAAAAACCAAGCCTCGATTCTTTTCCAGTGATTATGAGTTATATGTTTGTCACCTCACGGTCCTTCCCTACTGGATATTCACGGTGCAACAAATTGCCAGTCCTGTTGATGGTTAGTTTGTCGTCTGACTTTTTTAAAAGATCCTTTAAGGCACACTTACAAAGATGTACACAATATTTCAACATAAAATAAAATAAATGAAACCTAGTTGAGACATGAGGTGAAGGAGAAATGAAGGCAGGAAAGGGCGAATGGAACAGTAGTGACCTCACCATAACTTGTCGCACCATGAAGTCTAGACTCTGAAGGAAGACACGGCCAGTCTCAGAAGTGGTGTTTCTTTTCCATCTGCTTCCTATCAGACACTGTGTGATTCATTAGTTCCCAGGTGATGAGGAGAGATAGGAAAACAGATTCTTCTTTATGTTTACCGTTTGTAGTGGGGTCTGAACTCGCCTTTGGTGCCGAGGAAAACTACCTGATGTGTCATTATGGTTCAGAGTTGTTTATTGATTCTTAAAATGGGCGGGACCTCAGATATCTCCTAGAAATCCCCTTGTGGGACATTATACCATCAGAATCTTTTGTTAGCGTATATTACAATTTGAAGTATTTGCTGAACTTGGGGCACATGCTGTGCTCTTGGGACAAAAGAGTTACCATTTGCAGTTCTTGCTCTCAAAGAACTTAGGGTAGAAGTTGAGATCTGTAGGACCTCGGTGTATCTGACTTCTCAAAATGCCTTCTCAGCCTCCTAGAAGTATTGAAAGTGGACTGTAATACATACTGAACTGGTCTCTGTCTCCTGACATGTAGAAATGACCCCGATGGTATTGTTAAATACCAGCAGGGGTCGGAATAATGTATAGATTCTATTCCTATAAAAACATGTACCCCTTTGCCAAATACACGTTTGTGTGCTAGTATATGTATATATAAACATTAAGGATGGTGTGGAAAGATATACATCAGACTATTAACATCAGTTAATACCAACAGTGTGTTGGGATTGCTTGGCAGGGGTATGGTTAAGGGAGAGGGAGAGGGAGAGGGATAGCTTTTCTTTTAATCACCCTTGCTATTAACTCTATAACCACGTATTGCATTTTTAACTTGAAAGACATCACATAAATTTATATATATATATATATATACACAGTGAACCAATGGAAACTGTCTAGATCTGAAATTTTGGTTTTTGTTTTGATCAGCACATCATGCAGAGAATTCAAAGACTTCAAGCCGACTGGGTCTTGGAAATAGACACCTTCTTGAGTCAGACACCCTATGGGTACCGATCTTTCTCAAATATCATCAGCACCCTCAATCCCACCGCTAAACGACACCTGGTCCTCGCCTGTCACTACGACTCCAAGTATTTTCCCCCTTGGGACAACAGGGTGTTTGTGGGAGCCACTGACTCAGCAGTGCCATGCGCGATGTTGTTGGAGCTTGCCCGGGCTTTAGACAAGCAACTCCTTTCCTTGAAGGTATTTGTTTCTGTCTCGAAGATTCTGGGAATAAAACGCAGAGTGAATTCTAGAATCCTTGGGGGAGTAAGAAGGCCATTTAGAAATGTAGACTTTCAGTACATTTTGTAATAATTTGTTGCAAAAAGACATGAGGTTGAATGAATATTAATTGGAAGATTACACTATTTGAAATGTCAACCATGGACGATAAACCTAGGATACATGACAGTGAATTTATTCAGTGGCACTTAATTGCTTAATTTTGCATGCACATTAAATTAAATGCAACATTTCTTTGCAAAAAATGAAGAGGGTGGATGGTTGGTACAGGCATATGTATGAGAACTATGTTTATTTCTTCTTGTTCACGTAGCCATGAAACATCACAACCTCCTAATCTGAGAGGTGTGGCTCTTGAGTTGGGGGGAAAGGGTTCATTGAAAAGTGCTTCTGAAGTAGAGAGTGGGTTTTTCAGACATATCAAGATGAAAAACTTGGAGCAGAAATGCATTATTGTTATTATCTGTGAATCTTGGCTCAATTTTATGTAGCATAGCAGAGCTTTTGTACGTTCTCAGCTCAAAATACTTCTGGGACTCTCAGATGCTATTTCAGTCTCTGTGTTCTGAAGGGTACATTGGAAAAAAGTGCTAACCTAGATGAAGACATTTTGTTCAGATATCACTCATAACCAAGTAAACACAACAAAGCGAAAACAAAAAACTTTGTTCGCAGGCAGCAAATGCATTTTTCTCCCTCAGAGTTTTATGAAGAGGCCAGCCTTTGCTACAATGGGAGTAAAGTAGTAAAAGGTTTATCTTGTAATGGAAGGAATAGAGATATTTGGTTCTGTTTTTTTTTTTTTTGCTGGATACGGTGAACTTGAAAGCAAGAATTGTTTGTAACCTCTCAGTATCCTTTTCACTATTTTTTTTTAGTTTGTTTTGTTTTGTTTCCTGAACCTTCTATAATGTCTTTGTCCCATCCTCTGTCCTGCTTTTAACTAGTACCCTTCCCAGCAATTGGGTGAGGGAGTTCAGAAGCTGATATAAAAAGTTTAATTTTCCATGTTTACATTCTAAGGACATTAAATGAAAGGCACAGTCTGTATAGTGGGTGTGTTTTCTCTGGAGCTCATACCTGCTTATAGTGACCAGAAACAGAAAGGGCCAAATGGGTTGTTAGGTGGACATCCTCATTAAAACACACACAGACACACACAGACACACACACACACACACACACACACACATTCTCTCTCCTTTTTTTTTTTTTAAAGTCTATTCATTGTTCAGAGACAGAGCACGAGTAGGGGAGGGGCAGGGAGAGAGGGAAACACAGAATCCGAAGCAGACTCCAGGCTCTGAGCTGTCAGCACAGAGCCCGACGCGGGGCTCGAACTCACGAACCGTGAGATCATGACCTGCGCCGAAGTCGGATGCTTAACCGACCGAGCCACCCAGGTGCTCCACACATTCTCTTAATTATTCTTTCTCATAGAAGTAACAGTGATGTGGGCATTTAAAAAAAAATGGATCATGTTTGATGGAAACATGAAGAGTATGAGATTCATTTTTCCAGGGGTACTTTAACTAAATTTGTATTAAGGTGTTGTTGGAAGCTCTTCAGCTGTCATGGATTGGGTACGTGGGAGTGGAATGTGACCTGGCTGAGGATGGCAGAATAGTCTGGATTATTGTCCCAACTGCGTGCACCCCTCCAGGAATAAGATTACAGTTATGCATTCCCATCTTTTCCCTTGTAACCCTGCTGTGCCTTCCCACTGTAGCAGGTGGTACGTTCTCATTCCTTGACTCCGGACTTGGTTATGTGACCTGTCCTGGCCAATGGGATGCTAGTGGATGTGATACCAGCAGAGGCTGGGAATGAGCTTGCGCAATTGGGTTTGCTGTCTTGTGCCATTGCCGCCACCAGAAGGGCACGCCCTGGCTGGCCTGCCAGTCCCAGGGGGAGGATATGACGTGTGGAGCCCAGCCAACCTTCATGACTGCATGGTGAGGCAGAACTCCTGCAACCAGCCTAGATCAATAGTCCTCCAGCTGACCTACAGACCTGGGAGGACACATGAGTGTTGTGTTAAGCCACTTGAGTTTGGGGTGAGTTTGTACACCCTCTTATTGTGGCATTAGCTGATGCAACCTTGGATGGGGAAAGCCTGCAGATAATTCACCTGCTACGTTGACACTGGTAACTAGATTTATCACATTACCATGAAAGACTGAAAGACCCTCACAAACCAGATTTTCCTAGCTCCAAGGTTCTAGACTGAGTTACCAAAAATGGAAAGCCACAAGTTATTTTCTTGCTAATCCTGAAAAGAAGCAAAAAGAGCAAAGTGCCTCACAGGACTCAGGATCACTGTTTACACGGTCTACTCCTGTCTTAACGATCAGACGCTCGGAGGATGGAAAGTGAGTCGTTGCGCTGACCTCTGAAGTCACTCAGCTGTTGAAATTTCAGGGAGGCATCTGAACCTTCAAGCCTGTAGAATGTGAAGACTGCTTTTGTTTCTGCCCCGACATGAGCAGAATGTCTGTGGTACCGGGCAGTCTTATTCTGTGCTGGTGTTTCGTTATTATGCTGTTTGATTTGGAACTACAACTTTGCAACCAGTTGGCAATATTAAAACAATTGCAATGACTAGCATACAAAGATAACTTAGTTTTCAGACGATAAAGACATTTTTTTCCATCTTAGGAAATCACCCTAAAACAATCAGGAAAATTCCATCTTTGAAGAAACTAGGGAACATGTGTTAATGGGAACCACAATATGAAGACAGAAGGTAAATGGAGAATGACATACCCAAGTAGAGAGAAGTCACAGCCTCCAGAGCGAGGAGGAAATGGAAAAGCCAGTGGTTCCTTGACAAAATCCTGGAGCGGCTCAGGGATCGGTGGAGATAGTGAGGCCGGGGGCTGGGGAGGGGAGAGTTTGTTAGTCTGCACAAGGACCAGTTGGTATATAGATTCCCACCCCATCTCTGGCAGATGGGTGACTATGCCACCAGTAGCCTTGCAGGAGAGGACAGGATAATTTTTCTGGAGACACTGAACCAGGGGGGTTCTGGATGTGGGGACACCAGATACAGAGGAGGATAAGAATGAAGTTTCCCATGGAAGTCAAGGAGATTAGGTGAAAATCTGCGCATTGAGCAGTGAGGTCCCCAGCGTTCCCCTGTTTTCAGCATGAGAAAGCCAGCACGCAGCTTATGCCCCTCAGAGAGCAAACCGGATGCTCCTTCTCTGGGGAGTGTGAACTACCTCATGAAAAAGACCCAAGATCTGGAGGTGCTCAGTGGAAAACACCCAACTGGGCACCAGATTGCCCTGCGCTGAAGCCAACCAATCTGTCTCTGACCAGTGTTTTAGTACCTTATTCTCTGATATGAATGAACACAAAGGACGACCAGACATTTGAGGACAGTCTCCAGCATGAAAGAAAGAGTAGAACAATAAGAACAATACAAAAAAGGAACTCAAGAGAAAATAGAGCGTAAGGAGCAGGAGGTAACTTAAAGGGACACTGTTTTAAATATCTTTAGAGAGATAAGAGGAGAAGTTACGTCCATAAAAGATTAGGGAGATGTCAGATTCAGTTCGGTCTGATGGGAGCATGTCCCCCAGTGCTGTCCTGAGGTGCAGAGACCAAATGGTTGTGTATCTTTCTTCAGCGAGGTCCGGCTGCGTGCAGGCACAGAGTAGGCAGAGAGCTGGGTTAGAGGTTATATTTTCGCCGTGTGAGTTTGGCCAAGGCAGAGAGAGGCCAGGGAGCTGAGCATGTATGCAAGGGAGTGGTTAGAATGATTGGCTGTGGAATTTAAGGTGAATATGGAGGGAAGTGAGGACTTCATGGGAGTGAAGGACTGTGAACAGGTGAAGGATTCAATAGATCAGGGATTTCAGTGGGGCTGAAGGACTGTGGGGGTTAAGGTACCAGAAGGACTAATCTGAAAAGGGTGAGCGGACAGTGAAAGGTATAAAATCGATCAGAATCTTCCTGACCCTTCTAAGTTCTGCTTGAATCCTGGCTCATAAAGTCTTCCTTGACACCCCAGGGATCTGACCTGTCTTTCTATCCAGTTCCCACAAAAGTTTTGGTGTTCCATTTGTGACCCTTGGCACGTGTTGTCCATGTTGTTTTATCTTTCCTAACCCAGCTGAAGTGTAGACTCTTTCAAAAGAGAGGCTGTAATTATTATTCTTTGTGTCCCTGTTGCATTCCTAAGGTGCATCCTTGAGCCTAGATTCAATGAAAAAGTTGCAGACTCAATTAAGGTGGGCAGCAAGGACAATGTGCAGTTGTTTCGGGTTCCGTTCCCTGGGATGCACGCTGACGTGGAGTTTAGCATTTAGGTCATTCCTAAGGGAGTGGCCCTGGTTTAACACCCGCAGCA
Organism: Panthera pardus; assembly: GCF_024362965.1. Classification (NCBI taxonomy): domain Eukaryota; kingdom Metazoa; phylum Chordata; class Mammalia; order Carnivora; family Felidae; genus Panthera; species Panthera pardus. Next base: position 10,850,904 of record NW_026526832.1, on the reverse strand, counting down.
GGGAGGGGAGAGAAATGGGATTAGGCAGAGGCAGAAGTCAATCCACCATGCAGGTTCAACAACAGGCTCAGCCAACCTTGGGGAGCTCTGGAGGTGGAGTGGCCCCATAGAGCCGCCAGGACCTGCTTAGATCAGTCATTGGATATAGGACACCCCTATGGCTGGGGCAATCTCTAAAAGAACTAATAGCCCAAGACCTGTGGACAGCTCTCTTGGTAGCAGGGGCAACATATCCTTCTGGAAGGGAACTGGGTGGGTGTCTCTGTGTCTGCCATGACAGTTTCATAGTTTCTAAGTTCTCTAAGGAGTAAGGAAAAAAAAATATAAGACTTCTATTTTCAGAGGGAGTAGGAGAAAGTGAGACTTACACAGGTGAAGACCATGGGGAATGGGATGACTTTTGGAGGCGAAGTGGTACAAAATACATTTTGGCATATTCTCACCTGCTTTGGTATCTTCCTTTTCTTCATGGCATATCTGTGTTTTTTGCCCAGTTAATAAGAACGTATGCTATTTTTTAAACCCTCACAGTATTTTTGCTATCTTTTTACTATTCTTTTTACCAGAATGTTTCAGACTCCAAGCCAGACCTCTCACTCCAGCTGATTTTCTTTGATGGGGAAGAGGCTTTTCTTCATTGGTCTCCTCGAGATTCTCTGTATGGATCTCGGCACTTAGCTCCCAAGATGGCATCGACACCGCACCCACCTGGAGCAAAAGACACCAACCAACTGCACGGCATGGTCAGTCCTGGGAATTTTCATGGTGCTGCAGCTGTGGGCTCTGTGTCAAAGGAAGCCAAACCTAAAGCCAATTAAAGACCTAAAAATGCCACGGCATTCTTGGAACAGAGCGTTCATTATAGAACATTCTTTGGCAGGCATTGGGCTTTTGAGGAATCCCAGAGCTACAAAGAATGATTCTGGGTTAGAAGTTACGTTTGACTGAGCTTAATTAAAATGACGTAAAAAATTAGGTTAAGGAAACATCCCAGGTTCAGTTCGGTCCAATGGGAGCACATTCCCTGGTTCTGTATAGAGATGGTGAGAGCAAATCCCTTCTTTGAAGCTTCTCTACAAAGCCTGAGGAGGCTTGGGTCTTGGGAACTGGAGGGGGAGTGAGACATGGTATAGGGATGGGAGTGAAGGATTTCCTTGGTGGCTTCAAAGTGTTATAATGACTCCAAATGTGTAGGGGACATTGTGTTGGACGTGTCTGTTTTGGTGTAATATTGTTGCCATGGGGATGGAAACATTTGTGATGCTGCCTTAATATCCTGTTCTTATTATCAAGTAATTAGTGCAGCACACAGCCCCATTTTTATTCCATTTCTGGGCCCATACCTCATTGCTAGTCCCTCACTCCACCTTTGAATTCTCTTCCTATCCTGATTCTCTTCCCATATTTGACCTTCACTTGGTCTTATGTCCTCACTAACCCCAGTTGGGAACTTCATGCTACTCTTGAGCCTTCTTGCTTCCCTGTGCTTTCATCCATCCCTGTGCTGTGAACTGAAAGTCTATTTCTAACTCCTTCCATTCATCCTTGTCCTTTGCCATATCACTGACCTTCACCCTGTGAGTCCAACTGGCCACGTTAAGTGTCCTCTGTGGCTCTAACACATCATGTTGGCATTGTCTCCATCCTGTTATCTGTTGGCACCTTATAATGGGTCAGGGGAATATGGTTGGCACCTCGTTCATTCCTTTGGACCAAGTGCCTAAAAAGCGTTCAGAGGAGGAGGAGAGAGACCTGATTGATCAGTAGGAAGAACAAAGTTATTTATTTATGAGTCCAAATCTATGAATCCGTAGTGATGGTGAAGACTATTTTCTTCCCTGGGGGTGGGGGGGGGGGCGGGGAGGGACCTCTTAGTAGCTTATCATGCTTTGTATACATACTCTTATTTCAAACAAACCTATTTTCCCCTCCAAGAATATATTTGATCATTATCCATAAGTTAATAGATCTTATGTCTTTAGAATCATAAACTCTGCAAGTATTAATGTACTGTGGGTCAGGACCTGTGCTACATATCTACCCACATGTTGTCTCACTGATATAAATCAGGAATTCTTAATGTGGGAAGTAGTCTTCAGGGAGTCTTCAAGCCTGCTGCTGTTGGCTCAAATGAGAAACCCTGGGGCAATGATGGAGGCTTATCGTCAGGAGACACCTTTAAAGACCAGCAAGTTTGAGCTTCTGGTTTGATGGAAAAGGAAATGGAGATCCAGAGACAGAAGGTCACAGAGCTCGTAGTCAAGAAGTTTTTCCAAGATGCTGCCTTGAGGAGTAAATAGTTACTACCCAAGTGCTTTCCTATATGCAGCTGTAGCATTGCAGACTAAGGATATAAGGACTAATTCGAATGGAAGAGATGATCAGACAGGCTTGGAATCCTATTTGAAAATGAAGATAAACGTTCTTTTTTAATCTGTAAAATGTTATGTAAATGTTCTCTTTCTAATGTATCTTGAGTGATATCCTTCTGGGGTTACAGACACAATCTACACTTTGCCATTTGTCTATATTGCATAAGCAAGATTTTTTAAAGTTCTTCAAAATGATTAGTTTACAATGTTATTAAACCTTTTGTTCATTTATACAGCTCTCTAGGTTATTATCAATTGTTGAAGTGCAGTTAGTTTTGACTGGTTTCTTTTTTCTCCCATTGGTGGATCTGAAACGTGTTTTGGTGACAGTGATTAAACAATGTTATTTTCTCCCTTAGGATTTGTTGGTCTTATTGGATTTAATTGGAGCTCCCAACCCAACATTTCCCAATTTTTTCCCAAACTCTGCCAGATGGTTTGATAGACTTGAAGCAATTGGTAAGCACCACTGTCACTAAAAGTCAACTTAGTTCCTTCCTACGCACCAAACTACATTTTAAAATTCAAAAGTTATGATTTAAATATGTGATTTGAAGATGTGATGTACTTCGCTGGCTTTTTTTCTCGCTTTGATGATTATTAGTTTATTGTTCCTATTTATCTTTTTTAGTAGGCTCCTTTATTTTCCTGCATGAGACTGCATTTGGAAATGGAAACATACAGTGCTACATTTAATATTTGCACATGCCTAGCAATGGTTTGAAACTATTTTCCCAGAGTCCTGTTTGCAGCATATGGAATGCATGTCTAGGGAAAACCAGTTAGCAAAGCATGCTGGCTAATGATGAATGTTATGTCTTTATGATACCAAAAGATGTTCTTTAATTTTTCTTTCTCTTTTTTTTTTATCTCTGTCTTTGTCATCTTTTATTTCCTGCCTTATTCAGACACGATTTCCCTTTAAATCTAGAACAATCTCTATTTTCTAAGGAAGTAAGAGATCGGGATGCAAGAGAAAGCCAAGATCCTTCAAAAGTCATTTTAGAGACAGGTTAGTGTCAATTAAATGAGAGTAGACTAGTCCAGACCAGGTCAAGCCAGGCCAGGCAAAGAAACAAAATATCTATAGCTCAAGACAGAGGCATAGGGCTTGAAGAAGGAAAAGGGGAATAGCTTCTTCCCTTCATACCTCCACTATCCCTTCCTACTCCATAACACACACACACACACACACACACACACACACACACACACACACCAATAAAAAAAAAAAGGCAATTGGCCTCAGGGAGAGATGAAGTAGATGAGATAGATCTTTATGATAAAATCCAAGCCAGAAGGCCTGCTTTTGAGGCAAGTGCTTCAGACTAAGAATTCCTTAGGAACTGTATGGACTTCCTGGAGCAGGATAGAATTGTATTCTTTCTAAGCAGGGAGAAAAACACTGCCATCTCATTCATACTTTTGCTGTGAGTTCAGAATTTGCCAATATCCAAATCTAGAATATTATAAGAGAAACTTCGAACGGAGTCTCAGGTAAACCTATGTATCCCACCCCCACCCCCCATCCCCGCCCGCCGCCATTTTCCTCTGGTTTTCTCATTGTCTGTTCCTCTCCATTTTCCTACTTGGTATCTACCTCTAAGGAGGTTCTCACCTGTAATGTTAGAGCCATGTGTGACTCTTCTCTCCTTGAACTACTACTGAACGTCCACACCCAAGTTGAGCCTAGGTGTTTACTGTCATGGCTGTAGTTGTGCCCACTGCTGTAATTTGTTTAAAAAATGATGACCACATGTGCCAAGAGTTCAAAGTCCTTATGCATTCTGAGTATTTATCAGATAAGAACAGATAATCATCTGCTGTCTATCACCTGCAGAACAAGAACTCCACAAATTAGGTTTGCTCAAGGATCACTCGTGGGAGAGGTGGTATTTCCAGAATTACGGTTATGGAGGTGTGATTCAGGATGACCATATCCCATTTTTAAGAAGAGGTAATGTGTATATATATATATGTGTGTGTGTGTGTACATGTGCGTGCATATATGTATTTTTTACTTATTTTATATTTATTGTCTTTTGTGTGTATTTGCAACAATCTAGAAGGATGAGGAGCCACTACATTTAATTTCTTGATAAATTAAATCATCTACTAAGCATCTTATGGTTTCTATTTTTTCATGAAAGTCATTCCAAATCCTTGAGCCTTCAGAACCTCATTCTAGAATATTTATAAAAGCTCATATTCCACTGACCTTGCCTTCTCATTCACAGAGTAAGACAATATTCTTACAGTTTGTGTACTCTGGTGTTTTTTGCTTAATAGAGAAGCAATATCCTTGATGTCGATGGTGGAAGTCTAAATCAACTCAAGGACTCTTGCCATGGCCTCCCAGTTGGTCTCTAGCTTTTGCTTTTGCTTCCCTATACTTTACATAGGAGCTAGAGTTATCTTTAAAAATGTAAATCAAATTTTGTTTCTTCCCTGCTTTCAAGCTCTGGTGGCTTGCCATCATGTAGAATAAGACTGAAAGTCTTTACCATGACCTATAAGGGCGTTCATTTTCTGACTCTTTTCTTCTCCAACATCTCTTTCTGCTTTTCTCTCTGATTATTGCTCTGATCCAGCCACATTGTGTTCCTGCTGTTCCTCAAGCAGGCCAAGCACACTCCCACCTCAGGACCTTTGCACTTGCGAATAGTGCCACCTGGAATGCTCATCCCCAGATCTTTGCGCAGCTTGCTTTCTCCTTTGTTGCATGTCTCTAGTTAAAGGTTAGATTCTCAAAGAAGCCTTCCCTGACTTTAAATACATATTTCTTGGCCCAGCTGTCTGCCCTCATTCTCTATTACCTTATCTTGTTTTATTATTCTTTAGAATCTTTATCATTTTCTAAAATTATTTTTATATTTGTTTCCTTGCTTCTTTCTTTACTGGAATGTAGGCTCCGTATGAGCAGGGCTTGGTCTTTTCACTGATGAAATCTCAATTCCTAGAATAGGGACTGGTACATGGGAGGTGCTTTATAATTATTTACTGAATTAATGAACATTTGTTTAATGGCCAAATGACTTTGGAGTGAAAGGGTAAGATACAAGGAGGTACACAGGAAATGATGGGTTATCAGCTGTCTTTAAATGGTACAGAGCTCCCACTCAGACTTGTGCTTGAAGAATGGTACTCTCTTCTTTACTCACTGGAAATAAGCACTTAATTACAAGTTGGTTCTTTCTTTTTAGGTGTTCCAGTTCTGCATCTGATACCATCACCTTTCCCTGAAGTCTGGCACACCATGGATGACAATGAAGAAAATTTGGATGAAACAACCGTTGACAATCTAAACAAAATCCTACAAGTCTTTGTGTTAGAGTATCTTCATTTGTAATTATCCTGTCTTAACTTTATGGTAATCGTATCTAGTTTCACATTCAGAAGTCAAGGCACAACCTAAAATATTCTTACTCCAGGCAAATGCCATGTGGAACCTCCCATCCTATAGATTCATTCTGTAGGTGTCTTTGAATCTGTGATCAATAAACCCTAGATTTACATCATGTGCTAAATTGCATGTTATTTTCATTGAGAGATAAAGGAAGAAAAATGTTAGGAAAACAGAAAACAAGTATCTTTAAAAAACTCAGATAAGAAACTATGAAACTAAATCAGATTGATATATGTAGTATCATGGTCTTCTAAACAGTACTTAAATATGATGGTGATGTGAAACATGTAACCTTAGGTTTATGATTTTTTTCAATACTTGGGAATCTCTTGCTTATCATACAAAACAGAGATGTAGTTTGAAGACCTTCAGATTTCTTTGAGAACTCTTTGTAGGTTTTATTTCATAAAAATTAAATCAGAATTAAATGCCACGTGAATTCCTTTGTTTATACATAAATGAAAACTTATGTAATTTATAGTTCAATTTTTTAAAAAGATTTTATTTTTTATGTAATCTCTACAGCCAATGTGGGCTCAAATTTACAATCCGGAGATCAAGAGTCACATGTTCTACCAACTGAGCCAGCCAGGCACCCCATAGTTCAATTTTGATAGCGTTTTACAAATTTAACATTTTTATTGTAAAAAGAATATAGTCAGTCAAAAATCAGAAAATGGAGAAAATCACAATCTCATACCAATAAGATTGCCATTCATTCTTTAGTTTTTCCTCACATATTTTCTTTTTAATGTTTATTTTAGAAAGAGTGAGAGACAGGGTGTGAGTTGTCAGGGGACTTTCTCAGAGGAGGGTCAGAGAAAGGGAGACACAGAATCTGAAGCAGGCTCCAGGCTCCAAGCTGTTAGCACAGAGCCCGACACGGGGCTCCAACTCATGAACCGTGAGATCGTGATCTGAGCCAAAGTCGAACGCTTAACTGACCGAGTCACCCAGGCGCCCCAACCTCACATATTTTCAATGCAAATTAAAAATATGTGATTATAATCCAACTGTATCTACAATATTTTAGCCTTTTTTTCTGTTAAATTACATAATTACCAGACATTTATTTGCTGTTTGGATCATGGGTTGAGATGAATATGAAGACTTTTGAGTGTAACCTCTAGAGTTAACATTAAGGTAACATAGTAGTGTGGCACTTTATGATAATTTTTGTGTAGTTAAGTTATGTGGCATTCAATTTGGACTGATTATAGCACACTTCTTTCCAGAGATTCATGGAAACAAAATTGTTTGGGCCAGAAAAACATAGGAATTCACAGATTTTTCTTTAGCTACAGGAAACAATTCTCTAGAAAGCAAACTTGCTCAATTAAACGTTTAGGAAATTGATCCTGCTGTATAGATGTAGCTAGCTGGTGACCCTCTTGTTCATGTGGTGTTCTTCTGAGCAGATATTTACTAAATACTCACTGAATTAATGTGTTGGGGCTGGGTAGGATGTGAGACAGGCAAACTGAATAAGGAAGCAATGACAGCTTTAGTTCTGTGACAAAAGAAGTCATAGGGAAAGGGATTTACTTATGAAAACATTTTTTCCAGGTTAAAAAAAAAGGATGAATATATTTTTATCTATTGACTCTATGAAATTATATAAAAGAATAGCCTGAGTTTTATTAAATCGTGTATATAACATTTTCTGTCTGTAATTTCATGTTGGTAAGTTATACGGAATTAGATTTTTCTAGGATTTCTTTTTATTTTACAAGTCTGTTTCTAAAGTTATATAAAAGGATGTCATGCCTTGTGAGGTGGATGATATTACGAGCTAGCACTCACTGGGTACCAACTCTATGTCGGACAGCGTCCCAAGTGCTGTATATGTTTTTTACCAACGTAACCCTCACAACAGTCCTGAGCGGCGGGTGGTATAATTAACCCTATTTTGTTTTTTGTTTTTTTAACGTTTATTTATTTTTGAGACAGAGAGAGACAGAGCATGAACAGGGGAGGGGCAGAGAGAGAGGGAGACACAGAATCTGAAACAGGCTCCAGGCTCTGAGCTGTCAGCACAGAGCCCGACGCGGGGCTCGAACTCACGGACCGCAAGATCGTGACCTGAGCCGAAGTCGGCTGCTTAACCGACTGAGCCACCCAGGTGCCCCAATTAACCCTATTTTGTGATGCGGGTGGCTAAGTGTCTTCTTCAAGATCACACAGCTAGTAAGTGGCAACAATGGGATTTGAACATGTTCTGAACCACTGTAGAGTACTGCCTCTCCACATGAAAAGAGCTTTGTAGAATATTCTTAATGCCAAATGCCAAACAACAATTGTATCTTGGAATTTTTACAGGTCATTCACTCAGTCTGGAGAAGTTTTTGGTTTTTTTTTAAGTTTATTTATTTATTTTGAGAGAGAGAGAGCAGAGGAAGGGGAGAGAGAAAGAGAGAGAGAGAGAGAGAGAGAGGAGAGACAGAATCCCAGGCAAGCTCCATGCTGTCATCGTAGAGCCCGACACAGGGCTTGAACCCATGAACTGGGGGATCATGAGCTGAGCTGAGATCAAGAGTTGGACCCTTAACGGACTGAGCCACGCAAGCGCCCCTGGAGAAGTATTCTTAAATCACCCTAGCCGTAGTTCACCTGACAATATTAGTCTTAAGAGACACATCATCTGCACGCAGAATTATTTTTCTGCCATAGCAAAGGTTTTTACACCAGCATGGATATAACAGAAATCAACACGAATGCTTCCAGGGTGAAAGAATCTAAGCCCCAAAGCAGGATTAAGGGAGGCTGTTTTCTGGATTCACTTTTGGATGAGATAAAACTTTTGAAAGGGGCTCAGGGAAAGCACATATATTTTTAACACCAGAAAAGAAATTATTGCACTGATGATACTAACACAGAATGAAAAGAAGTTTTAATAAGGAACGTAAACATTAGTTGACAGGACTACACATGTAATTATGAGCCTCAATAATCAGTTCCTTTTGAGGCAGAATGAAATTAATAAACCTGGTATAATCTGTTATGTTGGCGTTAGTTGAATTATTTTTAGAGGAGGAGGTTGGAGGATATGTTGAAATGAGATAAAAGGAAAAATAAAACAGAAGCAGCTTAATCCAATGAAGGTTTCCTTCCTTCCAAATGGCACATCCTAAAATGCTATTCACTAAGAGTTTGCAGTGATTTGGGAAAAGCAATCACGATGCCGTAAAGGCAGACATTTTAAGCTATTAATCTTGGCATTAATCTCTGAAATATGTTCTATGGAATATATGCCAGTCAGAAATATTACTTTTTGAAAATTATAGCTGCAAAGGCAGTGCTCCATAAACAGTACGTTGTATTTGGAATTTTTCTATGTGCATTTCGGAGCATTTTACTGCCCCTGAGAGAACAATTTGTATGTTTCGTGTATTACTGTCAGCCGTGCAATACATGAGGCTATTTTTCGTCTTCAAGAAAAATGAGTTCAAAGGAAAATATTCATGAAAGAGTATTCATAACCTTGGCATCAAAAAAAAAAAAAAAATCATGAGTCTGTTGTTGTAGCTTGAGGGTTGCGGCTGGAAAAGAAAAGACAGATCCTTCAAAACGGGAGAATGTTTTAGACGGGGAAGCCGTTGCCGTAAGAACAAAGCAGCCCATGTTTCCAGCTCCTGCTCCAAATCCTTGAACTGTTTCTTTCACGGACCTTCTTTCTTCCATGAAAGAGGTACATTCATTATGGTGCTGCAGCAAAATCATGTGAAAATGGAATATTTGCCGAATCAATTTGGCCCAGCTGGAGGTAATTCCTTCGTATGAAGGAGTGATGGACAGGACCCAAGACTCTTCCATTTCTCTAACGGACAGAGGGCCCCACGTGGTGCTTGGTCACGGCATCTTCTGTTGAAAACGAAATCTCCGTTTCTTCGCGAACCCTCAATGTGAGAAAGAAGGACATGAAGCAAAGAGGAGTATTTACAGCACCCGTAGCAATTTCAAGGAATCCTTCTATAGGAAATTTGGGGAACTTGCTTAAACTGGCTGCTCATGAAAATGTGGGGCTGTGCATTCACAGCCAGCCTCCCCACCAACTTTTGGCTTCAAAGATGAATGTGCGAAAGGTTGAGGTTACTTTTCTGAGTTTCAGGGCTGCTTTCTATGCAGCCTGAGAGTCAAAAAGTGGTTTTGAAGTGGTTTAACTGCCTCCCCTTACTTCGCCTTCTGTCTCACTTTTCTGGCTTCTATGGTGCATCTCTCAGCCTTCAAATAGCTGCCCTCTTGCTTTGTCTCAAGGGGCAGGTACCATCCTGAGAAGTCGCCGCCATGTTTTGTGCAAGGGCCAAGGTGGCGAGGAGAGCTCGTTAGCTAGTTGAGCCAGCAGAGTGGGATAGGATACCCCTCAAGTCCTCCTAAACTTGAAAATTGGCCCCAGGATCCCAGCACTATTTTCAGCAGCAATAATTTATGGCCGTTTTGAAGAGCGTGGAGATGAAAGCAGGGTCTGTCGTGGCTGTAACCCTCAGCCTGGATTTGGCTGGCTGTGCTCACGCAATGTGAAGTCATCTCATTGTGCTCAGATTTCAAAGGCAGCACATGGAACCGAGCCCACTCTCCCGACATCTCCGAATTGGCCAGTGGAGAGTTTAGGCCATTTGTTTGAGAATTCATCTTCAGAGCGCAAACTTGCCAAGAAGAGACCAAAAAAAGAGAAAAGATTAGAAAGGTACCATAAAAAAATTGATTTACAAACTGATGACTTCTAAAAGGCACTGAAAACTTTATCCTCTTACATTTACTGAGCACCATGGGCTACAAGAGGACCTTGGCATTCAAGGATTTAACATTTGTGGGGTTGACTAACAAAGAATGACAGGTAGTAAACTATGGGAACTAAGAGATGGGTGTGGAGAAGTGCATGAGTTTAGCTGACTGCACTGAAAACTTTATCCTCTTACATTTACTGAGCACCATGGGCTACAAGAGGACCTTGGCATTCAAGGATTTAACATTTGTGGGGTTGACTAACAAAGAATGACAGGTAGTAAACTATGGGAACTAAGAGATGGGTGTGGAGAAGTGCATGAGTTTAGCTGACTGCCAGCCATCAACCTCACTGTTTGTTCTACAGCGATCCTTGCAGTAACACTTGGGAAGTAATGAAACCCATTTGTTGATTAAAACAACCCCTCCCCACTTCCTAAGCCAATCTCTCCCACTGGAGATGCAATTAAAGAGGTCTAGAAAAATGATGGTAACACAGGATAGCTTTAGAAGTGACTTTAACTCTTTATTGGTAGGTGAATTAAGAGTGTGAAAATATAACCATGAACTTTCAGGGTTTAGAAATTTTTTTTGTGTGTGTGGGGGGGATGGAGAGAGCTAGAGCAAGAACGAGTGAGCAGGGGAGGGGCAGAGGGAGAGAGACAGAGAGAATCTTCAGTAGACTCCACACCTAGCACAGGTGGGTGCCCCTAAAAAATTATCGTTTTATGGACCAATTATAAGTTACAATGGTGTTCAAAAGTCTCTAGACTCCTTGGTATTTACCCAAAGGAGCTAAATGCTTATGTCCACATGAAAACCTGCACACATGTGTTACAGCAGCTTTACTCATAATTGCCAGAACTTGGAAGCAATCAAAATGTCCTTCGGTAAGTGAATGGGTACATCAACTGTGGTCCATATAAATTTGGAAAAAGAATGTTTAAGATATTTCCCTTGGGAATGTTATGGATCTATTTCAGGTTATGCTAGATTTACTTCAAGTAATTTATCACAATGATCCCTTGATAAGTTTACCCTTAATAGTTGTATATTAGTGTCCTCATTTTAAAAATAAGTGGATGCAAAAATTTTATTATTTGCAGTTGATGCTAAGACTAGACTCTAGTGAACTTGATTTCTGGTACATGACATGGCTAATTTCAGCTCAGTTGAGAGGGGCTTAGAGATTTTCTAGTTTATTTGTTCTCAACTTGGGAAATAACTTGTCCATAGGAGCCATTTGGAAATGTGCATGTGTGTGTGTGTGTGTGTGTGTGTGTGTGTGTGTGTCTGTCTGTCTAGTGGGATAGGTGGTGGGTTTTTGGTTGCTATAATAACGGAAAGGTGCTTCTGGTATTTTGTGGGTGGGGGCAAAAATGAATGTTTGGAGCAGCGGCATCTGGGTGGCTCGGTCAGTTAAGCATCTAACTCTTGATTTCAGCTCAGGTCATGATCTCACGTTCGTGAGTTTGAGCCACACATCAGGCTCTGTGTTGTGTGTGGAGCCTGCTTGGGATTCTCCCTCTCCCTCTTTCTATGCCCCTCCCCTGCTTGTGTTCAGCTCTCTCTCTCTCCCTCTCTTTCTCAAGATAAAGAAATAAACATTAAAAAAGATGAATGTTCAGAACAGTGCACACAATAAAGAATTGTCCCACCAAATGCTATTAGTGTCCACACTGAGAAACACTGACTAGTCTTAAATATCCTCATTCTAAAGGCTCAGATATCAAGATCTATGATTCTTTTTGTTACAAGTGACAGAAAACTCAATTCAAACTTACCTAAGCCAAAAGAAAATTTATTTCATGCCTCTGGTTTCAGACACAGCTGAATCCAGAATCCTATATCTTCTTAACTCTCTTCTCTTCCCACCTCTGAATAGGCTCCAAACTTAAGACAGCTTTTTATCTAGGAGGCAAGATGGAGACTACTAGCCCCAGTATCATATCCCCTTAACTTTACTTTTTATAGATGTTTCCATATGCTTTCTCATTTTTACTTTTTTTTTTTAAAGGAGATATACTCATTTATTTAAAGATTAAAAACAAAATTTTTAAAGTAATCTCTACACCCAATGTAGGGCTTGAACTCACAACCCCAAGATCAAGAGTCACACGTTCCACCAATTGAGTCACCCAGGCACCCATCCCTTAACTTTAGTTTTAATGAAAGAAGAGTATCCATCTGCTGTCCAACACTAACACTAAGTGGTAGGCTTGATTGCCCAAGTTGGGTTCTAGGTCCATTCCTGACTTAGTCTCTGGGTTGGGGAATGGATTGCACTGAGTGAATCTGGCCTGTGGCTCATGCCCACCCTACAGATGGGAGCAGGGTTAGCCTCACCAAACCACAGGGATGAGTGTGAGGCAGGGGTGGTTCCCCAAAGGGAGGTCTAGAGAAAGGATGCTGTACAGTCAAGGGCAACAAATGGTCACCACATTAAGCAAGTGAGTTTGCTTATTGTGCTTATGCACAATCCTAAGCCTGGTACCACGCTGCCTTTATTCTTACCTTGCATAGGATGTGGCATTATATAATCTCTTAGGATAAAGACATACTTGATTCTCCATCAAAATTCTTAAAATATAGGGTCAAAACCTTGGAAAAGGAACACAGGAGTTACAAGACTAAATTATGCCTCAGGCTTGAGTCTGGATTAGGAGATTCCTGAATCCCGCTGCTTATACTTCATTTCCTTGTAGTTGGATCCTGTGTTGGAAGTGAGAGTTTGTCCAAGGAAAGCCAAGCTGCTTTCCCTAACTTTGGATTTTCTTCAGGATTGTTGCATTTCTTCCCTAGACCTAGATTGCAAGTCGACAGAGCTTAGAAAATTACATTCAAGGGAAGGGCATCTTTGAATACCTGAACTTGTTAACATTTCATTTTGGCAGAAGACCGAGAGGCTACGGTATCTGAGAAACCAAGAAAACTTCATAATCCTTAAAAATTGACCAGGAAAGTGAAACTGCTCTGCTCCAGGAGGCTGGCAGTCACAGATTAGACCTTGTCCAGACACTGCCTGATTCCAGACAGACTGTGAAGCTGATTAAGATCAGAGAGGTAGGAGGAGGCAGGGTTTGTTGGCTCAATGTGAAGTTTCAGTCCAGCAGTTCTCCTCAAAATCGGAGTTCAAGGCAGTCCTTGGATTAAATAAATATGTTTCTTTTTCTTTTTTTTCTTTTCTGTTTTTTAAAATGTTTATTTATTTATTTATTTAGCACCAAATGAGTAAAGGGCAGAGAGAGGGGGAGAGAAAATCCCAAGAAGGCTCCATGCTGTCAACACAGAGCCTGAGGCAAGGCTCGATCTCATGAACAGTGAGATCGTGACCAGAGCTGAAATCGAGAGCTGGATGCTTGACCTACTGGGCCACCCAGGTGTCCCTCAAATAAATGTTTCTTACACCACTCCTCAAAGGCTCCCAAATGTTATCAAGCCCATGTAGGAGGGCCAGCCAGGTCCCTCAAGGTTATTATCAGACCAGAGCATGGGTGGAGTCTTAAGTGATGTTGTTGTCTGGGGACTGAAACCAAGAGAGTGAAACCCATGTGTTTTAGAACTGAAAAAGGCCTTGGAAATCATCCACTCAATGGTTTTCCTTCTTTCCCTGGGGGAGGCAGTGCAGAGACAGTCCCTCTCCATATTCCTGCCCCTTTCCCAATGGTAGCAGGTGTCCAACAGTTTCCAAAGCTTTGTGTTTTACATGCTAGAACCCTTCCTTCAGAGGAACTCTCACATGGAATCCCAGATCTAAAAGACAGGGAGAAAGGCCTAGAACCTGTTTGGCTAAGCCCCCACGGGGCCTGCACGAAACCCAGGACTTCAGAGCATCCCTGGGGACTCTGATTTCATTCTCAGCCATTTTTAAACTCAGTTCTCAGGGAAAATGACTTGGCTGATCATTCTCTCACTATTGGCTTCTGAGTCACCACTTTCTTTTGATCCTCCTACCTGATCAATCTCTTTTTTTCCATCTCCTTTGTTGGCTAGTCCTTGTTTTCCTGACTTAAAAATTGGAATATTCTGGAGCTTAGTTCCTGGACCTCGTCTCCAGCTATACCTATACTCACTCCCCCGGAGATCTCATTCAGCATCCCCCCCGCCCCCGCCAGCTCTGACATGTTCAGATGACTCTCAGATTTATATATCCAGTCCCAGGCTCTCCATGAACTCCACACATGACCACTGGGATGGCCCAAGCTCACCTCAAATGAAGACATGTGAAACTGGACTCATGGTTCTAAATCTTTTCCTTCCTGACTCAATTAATGGAAGCTTTTGACCCAGTTGCTAACTCCATTCTCTCTGTTCAGGACACTAGCAAATCCTATGTGTTTTGTACTATGTCCTGGATTTGTCCACTTTCGAGCACTGCTCCCATCACCTCTCACCCGGCCTCCGTACTCCATCCTTGCTCCCTTGGTTTTCTCTCCACACGGGAGCCAGAACCATCCTTTTACATTACAATCACATTATATTACTGCTTGATTGAAACCCTCCAATGGCCCCTCACCTCACCTGAAATAGAATCATGCCTCCTCCATGGCTGGCCAGGCCCCATGTGATCCAGCCTCTGTACCTTTCTGATTTCACCTCCCACCACTTTTTTTCTCACTCGCTTCACCTTGGTCACGCTGACCTCCTGGCTTTTCCCAAACAAGCTGAGCATGTTCCTGAGTCACCCGGGAAGCAGACTTGGCAATAAATCATGGCGCATGAGCCGGGAGCCTGATGCTGGCTTGTGAGCTGTCTGCACCTGGCCTCCTTATCCAGGGGCAGCTAGAGGCAGGCTCTGGGCTCAAGGCTGGCAACTGGCCATCAGTTTCCAGCAGGTTCTGAGAGAGCTGCCTTCAGAGAAGCGGCTGATTTGGAACCAGCACAGCAACAAACTTCAATGGGTCTGGAGAACTCTGTACCCTGCTTGCCTCCTCTTACATTTGTCCTTCAAAAGAAAGGTGTTTTAGCAAAGCTCAGGGAAGGCAGCTGAGAAATATGGGATATGAAATGAAGTGGACTGAAGAATCACAGTATTGGGATTTTTCAGCATTGGGTGGAGTTTTGGAGTGAGATATAGACTTGGGTGGAGGGCAAAAATCCAGAAGAAGTTGACAGAGGAGGAAAGGCAGAGAGTTGAGGCTTTTTATGCTTTTTTTCTTTGTTTGTTTAAATGTTTATTTATTTTTGAGAGAGAGAGAGAGAGAGCATGAGCAGGGGAGGGGCAGAGAGAGAGGGAGACACAGAATCCAAAGGAGGCTCCAGGCTCCGAGCTGTCAGCACAGAGCCCGACACAGGGCTTGAACTCACGAACCGCGAGATCATGACCTGAGTGGAAGTCAGACACTTAACTGACTGAGTCACTCAGATGCCCCGAGGCTCCTTAGGCTTTGAGTGAGAAGCCTGCCCTCAGACCCTCAGAATAGCCATGCTCCGTCTCCCGTGGTCTCCTGTGTGCCAGCAGGGCCTATGCGTTTAGAGTGTTTCCTCTGTGGAAGTAAAGAAGGCCCAAGAAGATTTGCATAGGCAGCTCTGAGGCATCGACCAAAGAGTTTCTGACTCATCCCGGTGACTCCCTCCCACATCTGTCAGCAGGGGAAATGCCAGATGGTGAGGTTCCATTTTTCTGCCTCCCTCTTCGGGACCATTTTCCACCCTGGAAGGTGGTGGTGTTGAGGGATTCTCCATGCCCCCACCCTCCTTCCTGTTCCTCTCTATTAAATTCTATGTGTCCTTTTTGAGCTCAAAGTGATAGAGAGCAGGGTTTGTGAAAAACATTTTTTAATCGAGAGATTAAGCTCTGATAATGGTGGAATTTCAAACAAGGATCTGTTTAAATCAGATTGTAGACTTGAAGCTTTGAAGATGTTTCTGTGCTCTCAGAAATGCGGAAATCAATTCCGAGCCACTTCAGCACGTTGCCCTCAAGGATTTAGAGCAAGACGCTTGCCGGGGCAACAAGTTATGAGTGTCAAGCTGTAGGATGCTCCAGGCCCCTGGGTCTCTCTATCTTCTTCCCCGGGTTCCGGGCATCATCTTCTACATGCTGCTGGGCCCCCACAAGCTGTGCGATACCTGGACGGTTTTCCCAGACAGCCGGCTTGAGCGTTCTCTCATTCTGTGTTTTGATAGCGTTGGGTAGGGCACAATCTGTGGGATCTGTTTAGATTGGCAGTTCTCCCTCTGGACACGGAGCGTATCAAAGCAGCCGAAAGGCTGCCTGTCTGAGCCATTTTCTTGACATCAGTGCTACTGCCCTGGCTGCTACCGGACCTACACGGGAGTCACAGGGAGAGGGCTGGGCACCATTGGGCGTTCTGTACAAAGAACAGAAGCACTCAGAGATGTGGGATTTTTTCATACCGATTCAGGGAACCAAATAGAATATTCTTGGCTTGTGTGCCCATCGAGATTAGAATCTGTTTTATTGCACTTCCCTGTTCTCCTCCAATTCACTGGTGGCTCTTTCTCAGGCTCTTTTCCCACTTTCCAGACTGGCTAATGTTGAAGGGCCCCATGGCTCAGTCCTTGGTCCTCTTCTCTTCTCTTTCTCACTTAGTCCATTGTTGACCTCATCCAGCTTCAAGTCTTTAAAATACTTCATGTATGTTGAGGACTCCCAGGGCTCTGAGCTGCCCTCCAGGCTCATGTATCCCATTGTCTACTGAACAGCTCCAGTTGGAGGTCAAACTCAACATCCCTCCGCTGAACTCCTGATCTTCTCCTTACATACCTGCTCCCCTCGGTCTTCTCCATCTCAGTGGAAGGTAGCTTCATTCTTCCCGTAGCTCAGCCACAGACGTTGGCGTCACTCCTGACTCCTCACTTTCTTTTGCAAGCCACATCCAATTAGTCAGGAAATAGCTCGACCAGGTTTGGGTTCAAAGTGTATTATTGCTACCACACCGGTCTGAGCCATCATTATCTCTTCCTTGATGCGTCCAAGACCCTCTTACCCTCTTATCAAGTCTTCCTGCTTCTGTCTTGGCTCCTTCAGTCTGTTAATGCAGCAGCAAGAAGGATCCTTTAAGACTTTAAGGAAATAGGTCACATTGTGTCACTCTTATGCTCGAAACAATAGTTTCTTATTTCACTCAAAATAAATACCAACGTCTTTAGAGTGGTCTATTTGACCCCCCGTGATCTGTCCCCTAACACCACCCTGACCTCATCTCTGACCAGTATCCCCCTTTGCTCACTCTGCTCCGGCGACATTAGCAGCTTCTGGAACGTGTCAGACCTGATCCTACATGTTCACACAGGTTGTTCCCTCTGCCTGGAGTACTTTGCCCCAAGCTAAATAAGATGTGGATATTTGTGGTGATTGTGTAGAAGTCAACTTTCTCCAGGAGTTCAAAGTTGCACTCAGTTTAGAATATGTAATTCGGCCATTGAATAGTAAGGTGGATCCAAGAGTTTCTGGTTTCCAGCAAGAGGGAAGTGGAGCTGAGAAGAGAAACCTCAGCCCACTCCCTGGGCTTGAGTAACCAGAAACCACATTGGCCGGCAGATTATGCAGAGGCTCTTCGTGTCCTGTGAAGTGAAGTTTGTGGCATTTCTTGTTGGTTGTATAGGCAGACCATGTCCTTCTCTGGACCTTGGTGTCCTCTTCTGCAAAGTACAGGGATTCAACTTAACAGTCTGTTGGGTCCCTTTGAGCACTAAGAGTCTATGCAGTCATACAGCATAATATTCAAGAGCCTGGCCTTTGGAGATTGAACTGAGTTAAAATCCTCGCTCTGCAATGTAAAAGGTACGGGTCATACACTCGGGTTTCTCATTGATGAAATGGGGATTATACTCACTCACAGGCTTTTTGTGATGACTAAGTGAAATAATATGTGAGAAAACGCCTGTGCCTGGCACAAAATCCTTCAGTGAAGGATGTAGGCTTCTATGCCCTTGCATGTGATTCTCCTAGCACTGTTTTCAAAACAAGTGATCTGGTGTAAGACTCACAACTGTGGGAGGTCAGCTGGGTGGCTATTGTCACCTTTATTTTACTAATGAGAAGGGTGAAACTCGGAGAAGTCAGGTGATTCACAGAGCCTGAGCCTTGCCAGACATTCATGGAAGAGACTTACGTGTATTCACTTGCCCAGCAGGGGAGACCTTGACTCACAGTCATTATGTGAGAAAATTCTCTAGACGTATGTACAAAAGGAGAGCCAGTTGTGAGAGTGGTGATTCGGCCGGAAAACAAAAACACTTTCTCTTCTCTTCCTTAGACAGTGCAATGACCTCCATTTATCCTGTTGTTCTACAGTCCAGCGACATTGCACTATCAGAGGCTGTTAATGTCACCATGGACCCTCACTATTCCATCCATATCTGTTTTGGGGCTCCTGTTCTCCCATAAAATGTCATTTTCTTTTTTAATAAATAACTTTTGAAAAATGTTTATTCCATTTTGCGTGTGTGTGTAGGGGGGAGGGGCAGAGAGAGGGGCGGCATAGGATCCGAAGCAGTCTCAGTGTCGACAGCAGTGAGCCCTACACTGGGCTTGAACCCACAAACCTTGAGACCATGACCTGAACTGAAGTCAGACGCTCAACCAACTGAGCCACCCAGGAATCCCCTAATAAGTCATTTTCCAAGAGAATATATCTTAAATGTTCTTACTATACACACACGCACACACAGACACACAAAAGATTATTACACGAGGTGATGGAAGTGTTACCTAACTTTATTGTGGTAATCATGTCACCCTATTTATATGTATCAAATCGTCAGGTTGTATATCTTAAATTTACACAATGTTGAATGTCAACTGTATCTCAGTAAAGCTGGAAAAAAGTTAAAAAATATAAAAAAAATTTATTCCTTTGCCTTCTATTCAGTAAGGTAATACAGCTTATTGCAGAAATGTTGAAAAACATAGAAATGCACAAAGAAGAAAACGCTGAACTCAGAAATGACCACTATTAATATCTTCTGCCTTTCATTCCAGATTCCTTTCTCTGAGCATATACAGACATCAATTTTACTTAATCATTATCTATCATGGTTTGTTTTATAATCCTCATTTTGCACTTAAAAATCTTTATATGAGCATTTCCTTGTGTTATTAAAATGATTTGAGAACATAGCTTCAAATGGATGATCGATAGTTCACGGCACACATGTACCAAAATTTATTTAAGCCATGTTGCACTGTTGGACGCTATGTCTTTCCAATATTTCACGTTTATAAATGGTACTTGATGAAAAATTTCACGGGGCGCCTGAGTGGCTCAGTCAGTTGAGCATCTGACTTCAGCTTGGGTCATGATCTCATGGGTGGTGAGTTTGAGCCCTACTTTGGGCTCTGTGCTGACAACACGGAGCCCCTTGGGGATTCTCTGTCTCCCTGTTTTCCTGCCCCTCCCACCCCCGCCCCCCAATAAATAAATAAACTTAAAAAAATTCTTTAAAAAAAAAGAAAGAAAACTTGAATGTAAACCTTTGTCCACATCTCTGGTTATTTCCTTGACAACAGTGTTTCCTGTGTAAGAGGGCAGCCCGAGGAACAGCAAGGATTAATCCGCGCTGGGAGCAGCCAAGCCAAGCCAAGCAGCCAATTAGAAATGCCCCTTGCAGGGACCTCTTGCTGCCAGTAGGTGTCACCTTTGCCTCGTCCTTTCTCCTCTTAACCGGCTTCTGCCAGGATGGCTTTGGAATGCCAGGGATACAATAAATTTGCGAGTCAATGGAATTCAACTTTAGATGTTAAAATCTCCCACAGGAGACACAAATCAACAGTGCCTGAGGGCTGCAGGCCTGTTTATTTTACTTCCTCCTTTGGGTTGATTTCATCCAACCCAACAGCATCTTTGCTGCTGACCTGATTCTGAGAAAGTGTTCAATCTGGATTGCTGGCAAAACTCCAACCTTTCAGACTCTCTAGGAAAAAGAAACAACAACACGCATAAATGTTTAAAAAAAGCTACTGCTTATTGAGAGCTTGCTCAAAGCATAGAGTAATGAAACATTCACAACGATTTTGAGAGATAAGGATTATTATTAACGCCCTCATCTTGATAAAGAAACTGAGGTTCAGAGATGCTATCTTGGCCAAGGTGCTACAATTACTAAATGGCTTATGGCAACATTCAAACCCAGGTACGTTTATCCCCAAAGTCTGTAATTTTGACAATTTTCCTATGCTTGTTAAAAATATAGATTCTGAGGCCCCACCCTAAGCCAATTGGAACAGAATATCTGGGCACAGGGCCCTGGAATTTGCATTTAAAAGACCTTGGAAGATTTATATGTGTACTAAAGAGAGACACCTGTTTTGTCAGTTCCATGACCAACTGAACCAATTGGAGGTCATGACTAGAGGGAGGTGGGTTGACCTTGGCGGTCTGAGTCTTGAGTCACTTGTCGGATCCTCCCTTTATGTCTGCAGCAAAAGTCTTGAAATACTCTAGGGTTCACTTGGCCCAGAGCATATAATATGTTTTGAAATTGAGAGCCTCGTTGCTTGGGCAACAACTCCTCTTTCTTTTGCTAAAAGAAGATTCTCTGAAACTCTCTTCATTCCTTAGCAGAGGAGCAGTGTGGCTTAGGGACCCAGCCTGTGCTTCCAGGTCAGACAGACCTGGACTGGGATTCTAACTCTGCTATCGACAACCTGTCTGATCCTGGTCTGATTACTTAAGCTCAGTGTCTCAGGATCTTCCTCTCAAAAATGGGTATAATCACACCCACTTCATAGAGTTGAAGTGACTATTAAATAAGTTACTAATGGTAAAAGTGAGATATTCAGTGCTTGTCTCATAATAGGTGATTAGGAAATGACAGGGAAAAAACCCCATTTGTTTAAATAACAGGGACAGAAAGAAAAATGCTATCATTTAAAAAAAATTATTATTTATTTTTTTAATGTTTATTTTTGAGAGAGAGAGACAGAGAGAACATGAGCGGGGTAGGGTCAGAAAGGGAGGGAGACACAGAATCCAAAGCAGGCTCCAGGCCCCGAGCTGTCAGCACAGAGCCGGATGCGAGCTCAAACCCACAAACTGCGAGATCATGACCTGAGCCGAAGTCGTCCCCCAACCAACTGAGCCATCCAGGCTCCTCATAAAGCTATCATTTTTTTAAAAGGATCTGATGTTTTAATGTTTATTTTTGAGGGGGGAGGGAGGGGCAGAGAGAGGGAGATAGAGAATCCTAAGCAGGCTCTGCACTATCAGCACAAAGCCCGGTGTGGGGCTTGAACCCTCAAACTGTGAGATCATGACCTGAGCTGAATTCGGATGCTCAACTGACCCAGCCACCCAGGTGCTCCATGAAAGTTAATTTTAAACAAAGATAAATGTCTTTTCTCTATCTACTTAAAGGCAGCTTTATTGAGGTATATTTACATACACACCATAAAGTTCATCCATTGCTAAGTGTACATTTAGATGATTTTTAGTCAACTTATTAAGTTGCGCACCATTGCCACAATCCAGTTTTAGAATGCTTCCATCACCCCAAAGAGTTCCCTCCCGCCGGTATGCATTTATTTACCATTTATCCCCAGACCCGCGCAACCACTGGTCTGCTTTCTGTCTCCTTAGATTTTCCATTGCTGGATATTTCATATAAATGGGATCCTATCATATGTAGAATATCTTAGTGCCTTGCGCACTGTTGGTGGGAATGTAAATCTGGGCAGCCACTATAGAAAACAGTATGGACGTTCATCAGAATATTAAAAAGTAGAACCATGTGATCCAGCAATTTCATTTCTGGGCATGTATCAGAAGAAAATGAAATCACTCTCTCGAAAAGGTATTTGTCCCCCCCCCCCCCCTTATTAATTGCAGCATTATAAACAATAGCCAAGACAAGAAGCAACTTAAGTGTTTATCAGTGGATGGATGGATAAAGAAAATGTGACATACAGTTGATTCTCGAAGAACATGGTGTTGAACGTGGATTTTTTTCATAAGGTGCTATAAATATATTTGTCTTCCTCGTGATTTTCTTAATAATTTTCTTTTCTCTAGCTTACTTAATTGTAAAAATACAGTATGTAATACATATAATATACAAAATACGTGTTGATCAACTATTTGCATTGTTGGTCAGGCTTCTGGTCAACATTAGGCTATTAGTAGTTAAGTTTTTGGGCAGTCAAAAGTTATATGCCTATTTTTGACAACACAGGGGTCGGTACCCCTAATGCCTAGGTTGTTCAAGAGTCAACCGTATAACCATCATTCTACTCTCTGCTTCTATGAGTTTGGCTTTTTTAGATTCCACATATAAGTGAAAAAATAAAAGTACTTAGCTTTCTCTTCTGACTTATTCCACTTAGTATAATGCCCTCAAAGTCCACCCATATTGTTGCAAATAGCAGTATTTCTCTCTTTGTTTTATTGTTTGCCTTGGTTTGATATTTATTTATTTGTTTGTTTGTTTATTTATTTAAATTTACATCCAGGTTAGTTAGCATATAGTGCGACAATGATTTCAGGAGTAGATTCCTTAATGTCCCTTACCCATTTAGCTCATCCCTCCTCCCACAACCCCTCCAGTAACCCTCTGTTTGTTCCCCATATTTAAGAGTCTCTTATCTTTCGTCCCCTTTCCTGTTTTTATATTATTTTTGCTTCCCTTCTTTTATGTTTATTTGTTTTGTATCTTAAAGTCTTCATATAAGTAAAGTCATATGATATTTGTCTTTCTCTGACTAATTTTGCTTAGCATAATACCCTCTAGTTCCATCCACATAGTTGCAAATGGGACGATTTCATTCTTTTTGATTGCCAAGTAATAGTCGTGTGTGTGTGTGTGTGTGTGTGTGTGTGTGTGTATGCATGCCACATATTCTTTATCCATTCATCCATCGATGGGACATTTGGGCTCTTTCCATACTTTGGCTGTTGTTGATAGTGCTGCTATAAACATAGGGGTGCATGGGCTCCTTCGAAACAGCATACCTGTATCCTTTGGGTAAATACTTAGTAGTGCAATTGCTGGGTTGTAGGGTAGCTCTATTTTTAATTTTTGAGGAACCTCCATACTGTTTTCCAGACTGGCTGCACCAGTTTGCATTCCCACAGCAGTGCAAAAGAGATCTTCTTTCTCAGCATCCTCGCCAACATCTGTTGTTGCCTGAGTTGTTAATGTTAGCTATTCTGACAGGTGGTATCTCATTGTGGTTTTGATGTGTATTTCCCAGATGATGAGTGATGTTGAGCATTTTTTCATGTGTCAGTTGGCCATCTGGATGTCTTCTTGGGAGAAGCATCTATTCATGTTTTTTTGCCCATTTCTTCACTGGATTATTTGTTTTTTGGGTGCTGAGTTCCATACGTTCTTTGTAGATTTTGGATACTAACCCTTTATCTGATATGTCATTTGCAAATATCTTCTTCCATTCTGTCAGTTGCCTTTTAGTTTTGCAGATTGTTTCCTTCCCTGTGCAGAAGCTTTTTATTTTGATGAGGTCCCAGTGGTTCATTTTTGCTTTTGTTTCCCTTCCCTCAGGAGACGTGTTTAGTGAGAAATTGCTGCGGGCAAGATCAAAGAGGTTTTTGCCTGCTTTCTCCTCGAGGATTTTGATGGCTTCCTGTCTTACATTGAGGTCTTTCATCCACTTTGAGTTTATTTTTGTGTATGGTGTAAGAAAGTGGTCCATGTTCATTTTTCTGCATGTCACTGTCCAGTTTTCCCAGCACCACTTGCTGGAGAGACTGTCTTTATTCCATTGGGTATTCTTTCCTGCTTTGTCAAAGATTAGTTGGCCATACGTTTGTAGGTCCATTTCTGGGTTCTTTATTCTGTTCGATTGATCTGAGTGTCTGTTCTTGTGCTGTCTTGATGATTACAGCTTTGTAGTATAGCTTGAAGTCTGGGATTGTGATGCCTCCTGCTTTGGTTTTCTTTTTCAAGATTGCTTTGGCTATTAGGGGTCTTTTGTGGTTCCATACAAATTTTAGGATTGTTTGTCTTAGCTCTGTGAAGAATGCTGGTGTTATTTTGATAGGTATTGCATTGAATATGTAGATTGCTTTGGGTAGTATTGAAATTTTAACAATATTTGTTCTTCCTATCCAGGAGCATGGAATATTTTTCCAGTTTTTTTTGTGTCTTCTTCTTTCATAAGCTTTCTATAGTTTTCAGTGTATAGATTTTTCACTTCTTTGGTTAGATTTATTCCTAGGTATTTTATGTTTTTTTTGTGCAACTGTAAATGGGATCGATTCCTTGATTTCTCTTTCTGTCGCTTTATTTTTTTATTTATTTATTTATTTATTTTATTTTATTTTTTCTTTCTGTCGCTTTATTGTTGGTGTATAGGAATGCAACTGATTTCTGTGCATTGATTTTATATCTTGCAACTTTGCTGAATTCATGGATCAGTTCTAGCAGTTTTTTAGTGGAATCTTTTGGGTTTTACATATAGAGTATCATGTCATCTGCAAAGAGTGAAAGTTTGACCTCCTCCTGGCCGATTTGGATGCCTTTTATTTCTTTGTGTTGTCTGATTGCTGACGCTATGACTTCCAATACTATGTTGAGTAACAGTGGTGAGAGTGGACATCCCTGTCTTGTTCCTGACCTTAGGGGGAAAGCTCTCTGTCCCCATTGAGGATGATATTAGCTTTGGATCTTTCATTTATGACTTTTATGATCTCAAGGTATGATCCTTCTATCCCTACTTTCTTGAGGGTTTTTATCAAGAAAGGATGCTGTATTTTGTCAAATGCTTTCTCTGCATCTATTGAGAGGATCTTGTGGTTCTTGTCCTTTCTTTTATTGATGTGATGTCACACATTGGTTGTTTTGTGGATATTGACCCAGCCCTGCATCCCAGGTATAAATCCCACTTGGTCGTGGTGAATAATTTTTTTAATGTATTGTTGGATCCGGTTGGCTAATATCTTGTTGAGGATTCTTGTATCCATGTTCAGGGAAATTGGTCTATAGGTGTCCTTTTTAGTGGGATCTTTGTCTGGTTTTGGAATCAAGGTAATGCTGGCTTCATAGAAAGTTTGGAAGTTTTCCTTCCATTTCTATTTTTGGAACAGCTTCAAGAGAATAGTTGTTAACTCTTCTTCAAATGTTTGGTAGAATTCCCCTGGAAAGCCATCTGGCCCTGGACTCTTGTTTTTTGGGAGATTTTGATTGCTAATTCAATTTATTTACTGGTTATGGGTCTGTTCAAATTTTCTATTTCTTCCTGTTTCAGTTTTGGTGGTGTATATGTTTCTAGGAATTTGTCTATTTCTTCCAGATTGCCCATTTTATTGGCGTATAATTGCTCATAATATTCTCTTATGATTATTTTTATTTCTGTTGTGCTGGTTTTGATCTCTCCTCTTTCATTCTTGATTTTATTTGGGTCCTTTCCTTTTTGTTTTTGATCAAACTGGATAAGGATTTATTAATTTTGTTAATTCTTTCATAGAACCAGTTTCTGGTTTCATTGATCTGTTCTACTATTTTTTTGGTTTTGATAACATTGATTTCTGCTCTAATCTTTATTATTTCCTGTCTTCTGCTGGTTTTGGGTTTTATTTGCTGTTCTTTTTCCAGCTCTTTAAGGTGTAAAGTTAGGTTGTGTATCTGAGACATTTCTTCCTTCTTTATACTTCCCTCTTATGACTGCCTTTCCTGCGTCCCAGAGATTTTGGGCTGTGGTGTTATCATTTTCATTGGCTTCCATGTACTTTTAACTCCCTCTTTAACTTCTTGGTTACTCCATTCATTCTGTAGTAGGATGTTCTTTAGTCTCCAAGTATTTGTTATCTTTCCAAATTTTTTCTTGTGGTTGATTATGAGTTTCATAGTGCTGTGGTCTGAAAATATGCACGGTATGATCTCGATCTTTTTGTACTTGTTGAGGGCTGATTTGTGTCCCAGTATGTGATCTATTCTGGAGAACGTTCCATGTGCACTGGAGAAGAATGTGTTTTCCACTGCTTTAGGATGAAATGTTCTGAATATATCTGTTGAGTCCATCTGGTCCAGTGTGTCATTCAAGGCCATTGTTTCCTTGTTGATTTTCTGTTTAGATAATCTGTCCATTGTTGTAAATGGAGTGCTGAAGTCCCCTACTATTATGGTATTATTATCAATGAGTTTCCTTATGTTTGTGATTAATTGATTTATATATTTGGGTGCTTTCACATTGGAGTATAAATGTTTACAATTGTTAGTTCTTCTTGGTGGATAGACTCCTTAATTATGATACAATGTCCTTCTTTATCTCTTGTTACAGTCTTTATTTTAGTTCCAATTTTCGTATATGTGCTGCTGAAGCAAGCACTACAGTCTTTATTTTAAAGTCTAGATTGTTTGATATAAGTATGGCTACTCCGGCTTTCTTTTCTTGACCATTAGCATGAAAGATGGTTCTCCAACCCCTTACTTTCAATCTGAAGGTGTCTTTAGGTCTAAAGTGTGTCTCTTGTAAACAGCATATAGATGGATCTTGTTTTCTTATCCATTCTGTTACTCTATGTCTTTTGATTGGAGCATTAAGTCCATTGATGTTGAGTGAGTACTGAAAGATATGAATTTATTGTCATTATGTTGTTTGTAGAGTTGGAGTTTCTAGTGGTGTTCTCTGGTCCTTTCTAGTCTTCATTGCTTTTTGGTCTTCTCCCCACCCCCCTGCTGCCCCGCCGTCTTTTGTTCCCTCAGAGTCCCCCTTAAAATTTCTTATAGGGCTAGTTTAGTGGTCATGAACTCCTTTAATTTTTGTTTGTCTGGGACTTTTTATCTCTCCTTGTATTTTGACAGCCCTGCTGGATAAAGAATTCTTGACTTCATATTTTTCTTACTCAGCACATTGGATATATCCTGCCACTCCTTTCTGGCCTGCCAAGTTTCTGTGGATAGGTCTGCTCCAGACCTGATCTGTCTTCCCTTGTAGGTTAAAGACTTTTTCCCTTGCTGTTTTCATGATTCTTTCCTTGCCTGAGTATTTTGTGAATTTGACTATGATATTCCTTGTTGATTGTAGGTTTTTGTTGAATCTAATGGGAGTCCTCTGTGCTTCCTGGATTTTTATGTCTGCGTCTTTCCCCAGGTTAGGAAAGTTTTCTGCTATGATTTGCTCATATTACCCTTCTACCCCTTTTTCTTTCTCTTCATCTTCTGGGATCCCTATTATTCTGATGTTGTTCCTTTTTAATGAGTCACTGAGTTCTCTAATTCTTAAATTGTGCTTTTTTGCCTTAGTTTCCCTCTTTTTTCAGCTTTATTGTTCTCCATAAGTTTTTCCTGTATATCGCTGATTCACTGCTCTGCCTCATCCATTCGAGATTGCAGCCCAGTTATAGCATTTTTTATTTCATCCTGACTAGCTTTTACTTCTTTTATCTCCGCAGAAAGGGATTCTAATCTATTTTCACCCCCTGCCAGCATTCTTATTATCATGATTCTAAATTCTGGTTCAGACATCTTGCTTGTATCTGTGTTAATGAAGTCCCTGGCTGTCATTTCTTCCTGCTCCTTCTTTTGGGGTGAATTCCTTCATTTTGTCATTTTGAAGGAAGAAAAGGAATTAATAAGGTAAAAAAATTAAAACTATAAAATTAAAAACAGCACACAAAAAATCAAATAAATGATGCTAAATCCTAGGTGTGTTTTGGTCTGGTTGTTGAGAGGAATTTGATATATTAGAGAAAAAAGGAGAAAGGAAAAAAAGGGAAAACGTTTGAAAATGTGAAAAAATGAATACAATGAAATAGAATAAAATTAAATGATGGAAGTAAAATAGAATTAGAAAGATGTACAAAAAGGAAAAAATATAGTAGAAAAAAATTAAAGAAAAATATTTTTTAATTTTTTTAAATGTTTTACTCATTTTTGAGACAGAGAGAGACAGAGCGTGAGCAGGGGAGGGACAGAGAGATAGAGAGACACAGAATCCGAAGCAGGCTCCAGGCTCTGAGCTGTCAGCACAGAGCCCAACGTGGGGCTTGAACTCACAAACTGCGAGATCATGACCTGAGACGAAGTCAGATGCTCAGCCGACTGAGCCACCCAGGTGCCCATAAAGAAAAATATTTTTAATAAAATTTGAAAATAAAAATAAATTTTTTCTCTTTCTGTATTCAAGAAAAAGAAATGAAAAAAAAAAACCCACGAAAATTGAGTAGATGGACCAGCGAACAGACTGAAATACAATGGAAATTACATCATTTTTCCCTAGAAGTCCACCTATGAAGCACTTTATAGTCTGTAAACTAAGCAGGCAGAGAGACTCGCGATGTTCCTGAAGAGCAAGGTCGGCCCAGTTGGGCCGGATTTAGTGCAACAGCTCCGTTCTCCACTAGATGGCGCTGCTTAGCTTACTGGGGTGGATTGTTGTCTGCTTGTAGGTGTGTACACGCATGCGTGGAAGGGGTAAAAATGGCATCACCCACTACCTGGTCTCTAGTATTGAGACTGTGTTCTTCCCAATCAGCAATCGTGCACCTGTCCTTTGTCTCCGGCTTCGGTCCACTCCCCGCTTTTACACTATGACCAAGCCGTCAGCTTGCCAGGCGGCACCTCCGTCCTGAGTTTTATCTCATGTGGCTGTGTTTCCCGACTCCTCACTTCCGAGGGACTGTGGCTTTGACCCGTTCTGCCCCTCTGAGGGAGGGTCTGACCGAGAAATGGCCAGGGGCCGGCCGCACCCAGGAATGTTCACAGGAGCACGCTGCTGCCAATGCCCAGAGACTGCTGCTGGGGGCCAGCTCACCGCAGAAAAAGTTCATGTGATCATGTATCAGCAGCAGCGTTTCGGGGATTATGGAAAATCACAACACACGTCAGGTACCAGGCTTCACCCTTAACGACCTTGTTCCAGCACCAGCGAATGTGGTTGTTCTCTGGGGTCTGCTGGGACTGAGGGCCACACAGCCTCTACCAAATGTCCTCCCAGCAGGGGAACTGCCTCTCCCCATGCGGCCCGAAGACTGCGGACTTCACTCTGCTCCTGGGGATTCGCCCTTCCCACCAGAGCACCGCCAGGTATCGAGCTGCGGAGTTTCAGACTCTGCACTCACCCTGTTTATTGAGTCTTAATGGAATTTAAACCCTCTTCTTTCTCCTTTCTCCCTTTTTAGTTCAGTCCCTGTGGCTGTTTCCACTTTTCGACTTTCTCTCTAGCTGCTTTTGGGGGGGGTTGTTTTCCCCATATTCTTCCCCCGCCCCTCATCTCCGTCCTCTCTTTGCACACAAAAACAGCTCCCTGCCCTCTGCAGCTTCTGTCTCCGCCAGTTCACCTCTCTGCGCCGTGTACCTGCTGAGTTCTGTGGTTCGGGTCGTGCAGATTGTTGTGTTAATCCTCCAATAAGTTTTCTAGGTGTGCGGGATGGTTTAGTGTTGATCTGGTTGTATTTCATGGACATGAGATACAAAAAAAAAAAACAAACCAAACCTTCCATGCTGTTCTGCCATCTTGGCCCCTCCTAGTATTTCCATTTTGTATGGCTGAGTAATATTTATGTATATATATATCAGTCAGTAGACACTTAGGTTGTTTCCATGTCTTGGCTATTGTGAATAATGCTGCAATGAACCTGGGAGGGCAGATATCTTTTTGATACCTGTTTACGTTCCTTTTGGATAGATTTCTAGCAGTGAGATTGCTGGGTCAGATAGTAATTATATGTTAATTTTTTGAGGAATCTCCATACCGTTTTCCATAGTGGCTCTACCAGTTTACATTCCCACCCACAAGAAGAGGGCTCCCTTTTTTCTGCATACTTGCCTGCATTAATTATCTCTTGCCCTTTGGGTAATAGCCATTTTACTTATTTTTTTAATGTTTATTTATTTTGAGAGAGAGAGAGGGAAAGAGAGTGCACAAGCTCAGGAAGAGCTGAGAGAGAGGAAGTGAGAGGATCCCAATCCGGTTCCTCACTGTCAGCACATAGCCTGGTATTGGGGCTTGATTTCATGAACCATGAGATCATGACCTGAGCTGAAATCAAGAGTTGGAAACTTTACCTACTGAACCACCCAGGCGCTCCAATAGCCATTTTACTTTCGAGCCTGCTTAAACTTTTTTTTTTTTCTACTTTATCGTAATTTCAGACTTGTTCATTTCATTAAACATATAATTTATATTTCATATTTGATAATTCTAATACCTGCATTAATTGTGGATATGAACGAGTGGTTTGTTTTTCTATCAACTCTCAATTATATTGGCTTGTTCTCTTGGTTTTACTTTTATTTTTATATTTGTTGGGGATTTTGAAGTATGAGCTCCTGTCCTTGAGAACTTTTAGTTGTAAAAATTCCTTGAGGGCTGGATTACGTTGCATTCCTTTAGGGAGGATTTATATTTGGTTCTTGTGTGTGACTGGTGGCGCTACCAATTTAGGATGACTTTAAATTTGCAACTTGGATGTTTTTTGGCCACATGCATACTATAAATTCCAGTCTAAACCCACCTGGGGATCCGTTTATGGGTAAAAATTCTCAGAGAATATGCCTTTTCCCCTTTAGATTCATAACTAAGAGTCAAGGTTCTTTATGGTCTATCTTTGTGAGTTATTGCTTTTCTTTCTCTGAAAAGATCATCTGATAGGGGCCCATCCTTTTTCAGGAGTCATCCATCTGGTCTCATTTTCCCCAGGACATAAGCTTTGTTGCCAATGGTTGGTTGAAACTCAAGTTCTAGGTTTCCAGAGATCAGTAGATCCGGGGGGGGGGGGGGGGGGGGGGCAGCTGTTGGCTTCAATGTTTAGTTATCTTGCTGGATTTGGAATTTTTTTTTTTTAAACAACTTTGGCCATGAAGTATTTCCAATACTTCCTGGCCAGCTCAGCTGCTAGGCATTTAAAAGAAATACTTTGTATATTTTTTTCAGCATTATTAAGTGCTTTTTATTAGTGGAAGTTTTCATGATACCTAGTCCTATATTGCCATAGAGAGAAGTTTTAGAGGGTTAGTCTTTTCAATATACAAGGGAAAGTGAATTTGATTTTAGACTTGAGTCCATTTGAAATTTTCCGTTTTTAAGACAAATTTGTAATGGGATTTAATTTGAGTATTTAAATGTCTCTCTAGAAATCTTATCGTAAGCAGGCTTAAATGTATACATAGAACATTTAGCATATAATCGTTGGAGTGTTTCTATGATACTAGTTTTATTTTCTGCAGAACTGCTAATAAGGTGTTCTGGATAATGTGGATGGACTAATTAGAAATGGAAAATAAAATAGGAAGTGAATGTTGGACCTAGGATAAAGTGGCAATGGGATCAACTTAATTGATGGAACTTGTAGGGCCTATTTTAGAGCCTTCTGGGGCAAAACTGTCACTGTTCAACATAGCCTCTATTAATAATAGAGACGCTAATATGCTCTCCATCTGCTTTACTCCTTTGTCACTTTCCATAAATCCAGAACTCTGGTAGAAGAGAGAGTGTGGTTTATTGGGTCCTTTCGAACCCCAATAATTTTTTTCATAAGAATATTGCCTAATAGTGTAATAACACTGGATAAGAATAAGTCCCCTTTTATTATTCAGTTAGTACCTAATGCCCAGGATGTTTGAAATGACTTGCTCCCTACCCTCACCCTCCTTTTCCCAGCCTCAGGTTTAAATCATTAAACTGAGAGGAAGTCTTTAGCACTCCAAGTCAATGGCTCATTTCTTCCAGAGACTGTCTGGTACCGTCCTTGTGGTAAAATAAAATAAGATCAAAATATAATCAGTTTGGAGAGCGATGTCAGCAATAACCAGGTCAGTCTTGAACTCATAGTGAAGAAGTTCAAGGATGTCTCTTTCGATAGCGGTTAAGATTCTGGATGCCCGTCTTCTCATAAACTCCCCTCAAATGCTCCTTCCAGCAAGCACCTCCTTATCTGAGGCTGATAAGGATAAAAACAAGAATGGGGTAACCCACTGCTTAATGATTTTTTGCCCTATCCAACTTGCCAAATAGGAAAGAAGATGTAACAGAGTAATTAGGATTGCTGACAAGACAGTTTGATGTCTTTTCTGTGATCAAGTGGAATGAGGCAATCTCTCCTCCTGACAGTATAGGAGTGGTGAAGTCCATTGGCGTTTATCTGCCCTGGCCTGGAATCCTGTCCTTGGGGCCTAACTGCTGTGTGACAATTCTGGAGGAGTTACTTGTGACAATGGTTATTACTGTTTGTAGATGAGAAAACAGACCCTAAGAAGTTGGGTGGGATAACATCTGTAAGCTGCTTATCAAGCACTCCATAAATCAGAGCTGCAATAAAGTCTTATTACCCCAGAATGGAATCTCTCGTCAAGTAAGTCTTTTACCAATGGTCTTCCTGGTGTCTGGAGAAAATCCATACCAAATCCAGAAAGATGTACAAAAAAGAATTTACATAGGGTCTTGTAAAAATCATGCAGGAAATCATATGAATTTACTGTTTGTGAGTGTATTAAGAAACTGAAATTAAGAAATGACTTAGTGAGGCACCTGGGTAGCTCAGTCGGTTAAGCGTCCAACTCTTGATCTCGGCTCAAGTCATGATCTCACGGCTTGTGAGTTCGATTTCTGCATCTGCACTGTCAGGGCAGAGCCTGCTTGGGATTCTCTGTCTCTTTTTTCCCCTCCCTCACTCTCTTGCGCTTTCTCTCTCTCTCAGAATAAATAAACAAACTTGAAAAAAAGAAAGAAATGACTTAGCATTGTTGACTCATCCTCTCTTCTCAACCTGGTCTAACATCAGAGTCTTAATTATTACATATTGCGTCCCAATATGTGGTTATTTTACTATTATTTCTATTGGTACGCATCCTTATCATTCTGAAATTTAAGGTTTGCTCTTCTTCAGCTTATTATGGGCTGCAAATATTTATCATCTGTTGGTGAAATATCTGTTCTGACCATTTCTGTGCTCGCTAGCCTGTTAACTTGTCCTACGATGTTAGGAAAGGTTTTGTGTAAGTGAGAGAAGGCCTGAAAAGGATTCCCCGGAGCCCAGTTCTATGAGACTTCTTGAATACCTCCAGGCATCCTTTAATTACTGCCGTAGTAACTCAGGATTTTATAATTTACTGATATCATATACACTATTATGTAAGCTAGCGGTGTCCAAAGTGAGGATCTCAAGATGGTCTATGTGAAAACAAAAAACCTATTACTTATATTTAGTTTTTAATTTCATCCTTTAAAAATTCAGCGTTTAGTATGTTTTAATGTACACTTTATGTTTATATTTTATAAGTAATACACATAGACAGTGAGTGCCTACACAAACTTAAATTTTTTTTAATGTTTATTTATTTTTGAGAGACACAGAGAGACAGAATGTGAGCGGGGGGGGGGGGGGGCAGAGAGAGAGAGAGGGAGACAGAGAATCTGAAGCAGGCTCCAGGCTCTGAGCTGTCAGCACAGAGCCCGATGTGGGGCTTGAACTCACAAACCACAAAATAATGACCTGAGCCAAAGTCGGATCTTTCACCGACTCAGCCACCCAGGTGCCCCAAAACTGTTTTTTTTTAACTGATGGGAGAGTAATTAAAACAACTTGGAGACCACTGGTATTGATTATATTTGCAAACTTATAATTATCAACTCTAGTATATTGTTGATAAAGGCAAGACTAACTTTTAGTAATAAGGTTATCAGAGTTTACATATCATTTATAGCCAGTAATATCTGAACTTTTTCTCCTTAAATTTGCAAATTTTGTTTTTTGTAAAATCATGCCCAGGACACGTCTAAATTGTTTGGTGGCAATACTGAATAAAACAAGTAGAAATGAACTAGGATGAAATCTCTGCAGAGCTATTAGCTAGCTATGTTTCTAAGACAGAAGTACATTTGACTTTATTCCCTCAAATAAAGTACCCCAGGGTGGGATGAAATGTGTTTCTAAGAAGTTCACAAAAAACTTTTAAATCTGTCATCTCCTAATTGAAAAATAGACTTTCATTTTAATGTCTATATTGGTTTTCTTTGTCATGTTTATTTATTTTTGAGAGAGAGAGAGTGTGAGCAGGGGAGGGGCAGAGAGAGAGGGAGACACAGAACCCGAAGCAGGCTCCAGGCTCCGAGCTGTTGGCACAGAGCCTGACGCGGGGCTTGAACCCATGAACTGCGACATCATGAACTGAGCTGTAAGTGGGACACTTAACCAACTGAGCTGCCCAGGTGTCCCTATATTGGTTTAAAAAAAAATTAAAAAAAAAAATTTTAATGTTTATCTTTATTTTTGAGACAGAGAGAGACAGAGCATGAGCGGGGGAGAGGCAGAGAGAGAGGGAGACACAGAATCAGAAGCAGGCTCCAGGCTCTGAGCTGTCAGCACAGAGGCCGATGCGGGGCTCGAACTCACAAACTGCAAGATCATGACCTCAGCCAAAGTCCGATGCTCAACCGACTGAACCACCCAGGCACCCTGGTTTTTAAGATGCAAAAGGGTGATCCTCTCAGACAGCTTTTGCGTGGGGAAGGGAGGCCCTAAGGGAGACTGAAGGTGATAAAAGATAACTCAGTAGAATTAGGAAGAAGAAGCCAGCCACAAAAGGAAGCAGAAGAACTGAGGTTCAACCTTTCTTGTGACATTTTTAAAAATATTTTTTTTTTTAACGTTTATTTATTTTTGAGACAGAGAGTGACAGAGCATGAACGGGGGAGGGGCAGAGAGAGAGGGAGACACAGAATCGGAAGCAGGCTCCAGGCTCTGAGCCATCAGCCCAGAGCCCGACGCGGGGCTCGATCTCACGGACCGCGAGATCGTGACCTGAGCTGAAGTCAGACGCTTAACCGACTGAGCCACCCAGGCGCCCCTCTTGTGACATTTTAAAGGGCCCTGCTAGTCGTGTGACCTGTGTGAGAGAATTCAAGATGGCTGCTATAGAGGTCTGCTAGGGCTGCTGTAGCAAGAACCACAAACTGAGTAACTTAAACCAACAGAGATTCATTCTCTCCAAGTTCTGGAGGCTTGGAAGTCTGAAATCAAAGTGTTGGTAGAGCCATGATCCCTCTGAACCCTCTAGGGGGAGATTGTTTGTTGCTTCTTGAAGCTTCTGGTAGCTTCAGGTGTTCCGTGGCTTGTGGTAGCATCACTCCAATCTCTGCCTGTGTTGCTGTCTTCCCTCAGAGTCTCTGTTCAAATTTCACTCTTCTTATAAAGACAGCAGGCATATTGGAGCAGGGGCCCATTCTGCTCTGCTAGGACTTCATCTTGACTAATTGTATCTGCAATTTCCAAGTAAGGTCGTTCTGAGGTACCGGGGATTAAGACTTCAGCGTATCTTTTGAAGGGACACAAACTCAACCCCTAAGAGCTGTTGCATGTCCTGCAGTTTCTTGGGAGGAGAGACGGAGAAGTCACTCAGTGATTCTGGATTTCCAGCAGTGGGTGGGAGGGGGGCCACAATGCATGAGAATGGAGTGGGGTGACGACACTTAGACTTTCCAAGTCAGGACATAAACTTGAAGACGTGGAAAAATACCGTGAGGAATTAGGGGGAAGAGAGAATGTGCCCACATCTGATCTTAATGATCATGTTGCTATTAAGTTGAATGTTTTTGTTAATTGAACTTGTAGAGGCCTAGAAGTTTCGTTTGCAAGTGTGTGAGGGAAGGTTGCTGTTCTGGAGTGCCCCCCACAGAGTCACCCGGGCTCTGCAAGCCTCCTGCCCTGTCTGCCTTGTGTGTGCTCCACTCCAACTGAGGCCATCTCAGTTGTTAAATCTCTTAAATATCACCCCTGGGAATTGCTAGTGAGGAAGAGTCAGCACAGACAAATTTTTTTTAAAAGTTAGTGGTAAAAATAAAGTTACAGTAGCTTGATGGGAAAGCAAGTTTAGTTTTTTTTTTTTAATTTATTAGCTTTTTGATTTTAATTTTTAAATGGAATAATTTGAATGTATTTCTTGTCCATCAGGAGGGCTCGAGGCCCTGCTGTGGGCAGGAGAGTTTGTGCTCAGGATGTGCTCAGGCACATCCATGCTGGGTTAACACCAAAAGGGAGCTAAGTGTTCCTGTTTGGAAAATTATTTTACTCCAGGACTGACCTTTCCCGGAGTGTCCTCTGGGCTCTGAGTCAGGGTAGCTGGGACGAGTGCCCTAGTTTATGGATGCTTTCTTAGTTTGGAATCCATCCTGGCCATCTGGCAGGCAAAGATATGGCTGTTTTCTCCTCATTGGGTCCATGGCCCTGGGACACTCAAACACATTCCCACTGCCAGCGGTAAGCACCCTGGGAGAGGCCAAGGCCATTCTTAATTTACTTCCTTTTCTTCTATCCTTCGATGGCCAAATGACCTAGTTTCCAATGGGAATAATGACCCACTGGCTTATTTTAATAATATTTTTACCAGTGTAACTTCATCTAAGAGCTTTATGCTTCCGGGTTAACGGAACTTATCTTAAGATTATACCCAGTTCACCTTCTACTAACTTTGGGCTTAGTTTGTTCTTTTTCTAGTTCTATGAGATGTAAAGATCTTTCTTTTTTTCTTAAGGGAGGCATTTATTGCTATTAACTTCCCTCTTGGAAATGTGTTTTGCTGCATCTCATAGGTTTTGGTTTTTCATTTGAATCAAGATATTTTTTGATATCCCTGTTGACTTCTTTTTTTTTTTTTAATTTTTTTTTTTAACATTTATTTATTTTTGAGACAGAGAGAGACAGAGCATGAACGGGGGAGGGGCAGAGAGAGAGGGAGACACAGAATCGGAAGCAGGCTCCAGGCTCTGAGCCATCAGCCCGGAGCCCGACGCGGGGCTCGAACTCACGGACCGCGAGATCGTGACCTGAGCTGAAGTCGGACGCTTAACCGACTGAGCCACCCAGGCGCCCCCCTGTTGACTTCTTTTTTAAGCCATTGATTGCTCAGGAACATGTTGTTTAGTCTCCACATATTTGTGAATTTTCCAGTTTTTTTTCTTACAACTAATTTCTGGTTTCACACTATTGCTATTTTCAGGACTTCTCTCAGAGGGAATCACTCCATGTGTAGCTGTACTTCTGGTGTGGCCAAGGGAGGAGGGAAGTTCAGGAGTCTCCAATGTTGTCATCTTGGTTCCTGTTAAATTCCTAATCTATCTTATTATTTTTCATTAAGAAATTAATGCATTGCAATCAGAAAAAAATTTGAAGACTAAAAAATAGAGAGAAAATAATGACTTCAAGTATTACTTGCCAGAGAAAACTTTGATTAATAATTTGGTACATTTCTTGCCAGACTCCCTTTTTTGTGTTGTTAACATTGTTGTGATTTAAAAAATTAAAAAAAAAAAAGTTTATTTTTTCTTGAGAGGGAGAGAGACAGAGAGTGAGCAGGGGAGGGGCAGAGAGAGACAGAGGGAAACACAGAATCCCAAGCAGGCTCCAGGCTCTGGGCTGTCAGCACAGAGCCCAACGCAGGGCTTGAACTCACGAATGCAGAGATCATGACCTGAGCCTAAGTTGGATGCTTAACTGACAGCCGCACAGGTGCCCCAATGTTGTGATTACACTGCATACACAAACATTCCTCTTGCCTTACAAACTTTGTTGTTGCATAAACACTTTCCATGTTACAGCAAGTTCTTTAAAAACATTCGAGTGGCTGCATATAATATTCCATCACGTGAGTGTGCGGCGGTTTATATATTTTTGCCATCAGACAAAGTTGCAAACACTGCCAAGGACATCTTTGTTCAGTGTGGGTGAGATAGAGAACTTGACAGCAATATATATACATCTGTGTTGAGAGGCTATATTCTCTAAGGGATATAACCAATTTGGGGATGGAGCCCATGTGTGGAAGGCTAGTTCCTTAGCTCTTTTTAAGTTAACGTCTCACAGGGCTCTGATCATGCCTGGAAAGGAATCTGGGGATGAATTAGGGTGGGAGACAGCAAAAGGGCACTAGAAACTGTTAGCCAGTTTTCCTTCTGGCCCACAAGACACACTGTGTCTTGTGGCTCTTGCACCCACAAGGCTGGAGGTGAGATTTCACTGGCCCACAATTTCCTTGATGTCTCTTTGTAGAGAAGCTTGATTTATAATCTGGCCCTTTAGAAGGGAAGTGTCTTGGATTGAGGAAAGAAATTGAAGACACAAATAAATGGAAATGTACTTCATATGTATGACTCAAGTTAATATTTTAAGATGTCCATACTGCCTAGTGCCATCTATAGATTCATTTTTATTTATCAAAATTTATCAAATTTCAGTGGCATTTTTCATAGAAAAAAAAATCCTAAAGTTTGTACGGGACCAGAAAAGATCTAGAATCACCAAACCAATCTTGAGAAAGAAGTCCAAAGCTAGAGGCAACACACTTCCTGATTTCAAACTATATTACAAAGCTATAGTAATCAGAAAAGTATGGTACTGGCAGAAAAACAGACACACAAACCAATGGAGCAGATTAGAGACCCAGAAATAAACCCATGCATATATGGTTAATTAATATTTGACAGAGGAGCCAAGAATGGGGAAAGAATAGTCTTCAATAAATGATGCTGGGAAAACTGGATATTCTCATGCAGAAGGATGAAACTGGACTGCTATATTACACTGTATGCACAAAAATCCACTCAAAACGGATTAAAAAGACTTGATGTAAGACCTAAAACCATAAAACTCCTAGAACAAAACATAGGGGAGAATGTCATTGATGCTGCAGTGTTATTTACAATAGTCAAGACATGGAAACAACCTAAGTACTAACTGATGAATGATGAAGAAGATCTATCTATCTATCTATATCTATATATCTATATATACATATATATAGATATATATATATCTTCATATAACATGAATATTATTCAGCCATAAGAAGAAGGAAATCCTGACCTTTGTGACATCACGGACCTTGAAGGCATTATGTTAAGTGAAATAAGCTGGACAGAGAAAGAAAATAATGTGCGATCTCATTGACATATGCAGTCTAAAAACACTGGACTCCTAGAAACAGAGAGTAGAATGCTGGTTGCCTGGGGCAGAAGGGTGGGAGCACATGGGGAGATGTTGGTCAGGGTGTATAAACTTTCAGTTACGAAATGAGTAAGTTCTAGGGATCTAATGTACAGCATGGTGACTGTACTTAACAATATTGTATACTTGCAAGTTGCTAAGAGAGTAGACCTTTAATGTTGTCACCATGACAACAGCCACAACAAAACGGTAGTTATTTGAGATGAAGGATGTGTTAACTAAGCTTACTGTGGTCAACATTTTGCAATAGAAAGATGCATCAAATCATTACATTGTACACCTTAAACTTACACACTGTTATATGTCAATTATATCTCAAGAAAGCTGGAAAAAACCCAACTAACGTCTCGGTGTGTTGCCCAGTCTTCCCTGAAAGTCTGAATGACTCCTGTAGTTTCTTCCTTCCTCCGTCGGATGAGCTTGCAGAGTTATTCTAAGAGATCACCACTAGGAGATGCACAAGATTCAAAGAAGAAAGAGCCGAGCTCCGCGATTTTTGTTCCACATTTATCAGAGCTTTGCAGGTTTCTTTTGTTCTAAATCCAATGAGAATTGAGGGCGAAATGTCCATTTCTTAGATCCCATTGGCTCCCCAAAGAGACAAAAGGGTGGTTTTGCCCTTCGTTTTACCTCGGAAAAGTAGACCGAGGGGACTGGCAATCAAAACTCCCTATGGTAAGTTAATAATAATCTGTGTAGCGTTTGATTCCTCTCAGGGAGACATGAACCCCCTTTCACCATCCTCTGTTTCCATCGAGGATGGTGACGATGGCAATGCAAATGGTTACCACATACTGTGTTTGTACTTGGCACCTTGCTAACTACTTTATACTCTTTATCGCATGTAATTCCCAGGTTCATTGTCTCAGCTCATTAACACAACAATGTTATTACCCAGCTGTGCCAAGGAGGAAACCAAAGCATAGAGAGGTCAAGGGACTTATCCAAGGTTACCTACCTAGGAAGTGGCTGAGCTGAGATTTAGACTCAAAGCCTGCGACCCCAGAGCTGCATGTTTAACCCCTTAACTATAAGTGGGTTCAACTGTAAACTGTGTTCCTAGTTGTTATCCCAACTTGACAGATTAAGGAGCCATCTGACAGAGGTCAGGCCGGGTAAAGGACTTGTCCCCCTCCTAGCTGGCTCAGGAAGAAGTCTAGACTAGGTGTTCCTTCTCCTGGTCCAGAGTGTCTCCTTTCTTTATCTTATATCTTTAGCATCTGCAAAAGGGCCCAAGGAAGGAAGAGGAAGAGTTCTGTGCTGGAAACAAGTGGAGGAGATCTTAACACAAACAGTAGAAGGCTGCTAGGTGGCAGACTCTTCTATCAACCTCCAGGCGCTTGTAGGCTGTGGCCACCTTGACTGTGGCTTGGGGTGACTGGAGATTGCCTGTGTTCTTGGGTAGAACAAGCTGGGATGGATGGGGCAGATGGAAGAAAAACACTATGCAACCCTCCTGGCTTTGGAACTGCCTTGTGGGTTCTGTGGACAGTGGGGGGCAGCAATCCCTTCCTGGAAGGAACAGGTACTTTGGGTTCCTTTCTACTACTCTTGCTTAGTTTTGTCCATAGCAGTGTTGAAATACAAGGCTAAATCATCTTACAATTGTATTCCTCTGCTCATATGGATGTGTTTTTTCTCTGTCCAGCCTCCTGTCCCTGAGCCACTTGTATTCAAGAGAGAGGCTCACAGGAATCACACAGGCAACCTTTACACGTTTCCACACCCAGCCCATCCTTGTCATTGTCAGGAGCTGCCTTTGCATGGAAAGTCACTCTCCAGGACTTCAAAACTTGGCAAGGCAGTGGCAGCCTCTTCCTGCTGTGGGTTAAGTCACTGTTCCTATGAGTCTCTTTCTGCAATACACATCTACCTCTCCAGGAAAGCGTGAGAGGCCAGTCCAGCTAGTTGAAATCTTTGGAAATTGTGGATGAATGGGTCCTCTCTGACAGAGAGGAGTGGGTTCTTAGGGGACAATGGGGAGCCCCCCAATATTTCTATCCCAAAGACATGCTATACATGAAAAATGAGAAATCCAGGCTCTTAAATCAATTTCTTTCTTTCTTTCTTTCTTTCTTTCTTTCTTTCTTTCTTTCTTCCTCTCCTCTCGTCTCCTCTCCTCTCCTTTCCTCTCCTTTCCTTTCTTTTTCCTTTCTTTTTTCTAATAGCCCTGTAGTTACACAGATATGTGTGTCAGTCACAGTCAGTGGTTTTGGTGACCCCTTTAACAACTTAGGCTAAAAGAAGACTGGACTGTGAGTTGGTAGTAAAGCTAGAATTGGAATAGAGATGGCTCAACTGGTGTATGAACCATTGTGGTCACCAGTTTCCTCTTCTGAAAACTAGAGAGGTGGATGACAGGAACTTTGGGAAGTTTTAAGACTCTCATTAATTCTAACATTTTCTGTTTGGGGAAAAAAAAATGGGAATTTCAAATGGACATTTTGAAGAAGACAATGATAACAATCCTTAAAAACACAATGTGGAGAAGGGTGTTGGGGTGGGTCCTTAATCTCCTGGGTTGTCATGGATACAAAGAGTGAGACTCTTGTCAAGGCTACCTATGGGGTGTGACCCACCATAGGGTTTGTGAACTGAATCCACACAGAATATTCTTCAGATTTGTGTGGTAATTGCACAAAGCTGACAATTTATAATCTGCTGGGGCTTGCTTGTGTGTCTTAAACACTCTGAAGACAAATAAATTGTCCCAGTGGTCTAAATTTGGTACGCCCCTTTTTTTCATCCCTGTGTACAGAGCTGAACTAAGCTGGCTGCTTGCTTTTGGTGCAAATATAATGGTCTAATTGTCCCCTCATGCCAGGGGCGGGCTATGGAGCACACCCAGAGCCCTGTGGGAACCCACAGAAGGGAGGTGGCTATTTCGACATTTAGTCTGTAGTGGAGACAAGTTAACGACCCTGCCTGGGGCATTCCAGAGTTTATTTAATGATAAAATTGGACCTGAATTCTCCACCGGGGCTTGTAAGTTCTGTGCAGTGCACGATGGGGTGAGAATGTAGTTAAACACACATCCTAAAGGCATTTTAGCTTGTGAGGAAATGGCAAATCCCCTCTGTGATTTGAAAATACCATTTAAAAATTTGTGCCAAAAGATTTTTTTTCCTAACTCAGCTCCTAGAAAACAGAAAAACAAAATGGTAGCTTCATCTATGACTACACTTGTCAAAACAACTGATTCAAGAGTGAAAAATTCATCACTGGTGTCATTTGGGTAAAGAAAATGCAGCTATCTAATTGAATTATACACACATATTTTACTGAATCCAGTCAAACTGATTCATTACTGATGTAACCTAAATGTTCCATTGGCTTGAAACTCAGTGAGTAAATTGGATGTGAAAGTCTCTCATAAAGCAATGCGCGGTCCTCAAATATCAGCTTCCTAACATCATGGCTCTGGCAGGTATTGAGTTTCTAGTTGTGTTGGAGTTGGTGACAAACCCAAGTTCAGGTGTTGCCAAGGGGATGGGGCTGTTGCTAGGGGGACATCTCTAAGCCTGAGGACAGACTCCTGGGGTGTTAATAAGCACAGATGACAGGGAAATTGAGAAGAATGGAAATGTCACCTTCTGATGACAGCACCAGCACTAACACCTTATATTGATGGGCCTTT
This sequence comes from Panthera pardus, assembly GCF_024362965.1. NCBI lineage: Eukaryota > Metazoa > Chordata > Mammalia > Carnivora > Felidae > Panthera > Panthera pardus. The sequence continues at coordinate 10,807,908 of NW_026526832.1, read as the reverse complement.
CCTTTCAAGCCTAGGGCGTTTTGCAGATGTTCTCTCATTAACTAATTAGTTAAGTTAATTAAGGGGCTCTAGGAAGGAAGGAAGGTGGGGGCCAGAGTCTGTTGGTATTCATTTCATTTTCTGTTCCTTTTGGTTTGATCAGAACAAGAGTGATGGGGAATAAGTGGCCAGGGAGAGCACATACCTGACGGGGAAAACTGTGTCTCTTGCCCTCGCTCATGGACTTTCCCCTTGGTTAGATTTGTCCAAAAAGCAAGGGTAGGTGGGCTGACTCTGGAATCCCAGGGTGGGCTCTGCAGAGGAAAGATTCACTCCGAGAGGGGAGAGAGTTTAACACAAGGAAGTCTTGTGTTAAACATGTATGTGAGGACCCAACTATTTTGAAATGTGGAAAGAGGTTGCTTTGAAAATATAGATTGTTGGGGCGCCTGGGTGGCGCAGTCGGTTAAGCGTCCGACTTCAGCCAGGTCACGATCTCGCGGTCCGTGAGTTCGAGCCCCGCGTCAGGCTCTGGGCTGATGGCTCGGAGCCTGGAGCCTGTTTCCGATTCTGTGTCTCCCTCTCTCTCTGCCCCTCCCCCGTTCATGCTCTGTCTCTCTCTGTCCCAAAAATAAATAAAAAAAAAAAAGTTGAAAAAAAAAAATTGAAAATATAGATTGTTCTATGGAGTTAGAAGGAATCTGACAAAGGCATTAGGGGCTTGGACAGGGCTTGGGCAGATGATGAAGCAGGGCAGGGCCTGCAGGTAAAAGGGAAACCAGGACAGGAAGCAGAGAGATCCTGGGAAGAGTGGGTGAAAAAGAGGTGAGAAAAGAATATATACACCAAGAGTGAACCCCATTGTAAACCATGAGCTCTAGTTAATGACAATGTGCCAGTATTGGCTTACCAGTTGTAACAAATGTGCCAACACTAAAGCAAAAGCTTAGCAACAGGGGAAACTGGGGAGATGGGTGAATGGGAACTCTCTGTACTTGCCTCCATTTTTCTGTAAACCTAAAACTTCGCTCCAGAATAAAGTCTATTAATTAAAAAAAGAGAGAGAGAGGAGATGAGAGAAGACTGTCATGGGAAAGCTGAGCATAGGGCCCCAGGGCTAGAGCTAACAGGTTAAGCCTCTAGTTGACTTAAAGGTGGAAAGAGAGGTTTCAGAACTCACTGAAAAGAGCATGGGACCTACCCTGAAAGTCAGAAGAGGAAATGGTAGCAGTGAGATTTTCCTCAGGATCCAGGAACCCGAGAGGGCACCAAAGTCAGTGACGCAGAGGACTTGGCTATACCATGGAATTCTCTAAGACTGGATGGGAGCTACACCTAAGGAGAAGCCTAAACGGCAGGTCTGGGGAGGTCCAGTTAATAACAATAATGATCCCAGTAACCATCACTTGCTAAGTATTTACTCTACAGAGATGTGGTGCTAAGCAAGCCCTTTACAGACATTATTTTCTCTTCATGATACAGTGGGCACCATTAAAAAAAAAAATCTCTACTTCTTGGGGGTACCTGAGTGGTTCAGTTGGTTAAGTGTCTGACGTTTGATTTTGGCTCAGGTCATGATCTCACAGTTGGTGAGTTCAAGCCCCACATAGGGCTCTGTGCTGACAGTGTGGAACCTGCTTGGATTCTCTCCCTTCCTCTCTCTCTGCCCCTACCCTACTTGTACTTTCTCTCTTAAAATAAATAAATAAGCATAAAAAGAAATCCACTTCTGGGGCAAAGAAGCCGAGGCTCAGGGAGTAACTTAACTAGGGTCACGCAGCTCACAAGTGTGAAGGCCAGAATTTGGAAGCAAGATGGCTAACGCCGCCAGCAGGCTCTTAACCATTGTGTTTTATTTCCTGAGAGTGGCTCTCTGAATAGTTTCCTGCTTCAGAAACAGTACTTTAAAACTCCTAGTTAAGATGATTAACTATCATGAAATAGTACTTTGAATATTTTGTCTCTGTAATTAATTTCTACTATATCACACACTCCCTTACTCTACAAAAAACTCTGGTTGTCCGATGACATGTGTTTGCCGTGCCGGAGAGAAACACAGCGGCTGAACTATGTTGTTAAGAGAAAAAGGCAAGGACAGTGACTTTCTTTTTTTCCTTAAGAAAAATCAGACTCTGTTGTAGCTAATTTAGAAATGATAAGCACAAAGAATATGTTCATGGTTATTATTTGTGACTTCAAAGGGGTAACAGGAATCCTTCCAGAGCTACGGGCAGTTGAGTGTACTACAGCAGATTTACTGAGCCATGCCACGTGCTGGGCATAGGAGCAGATGCCGAGGAAGTAAAGATAAACCAGACCCAGTCCCTGTTTTAAAGGAGGTCATGATCATGACAGATATGTGAAAACCAAGAGCTCTACTTTGTGTAGAAATAAACTTGAAACTGTTTCAAACCTATATGCATCCAGTTCACACTGTTTCTGACTCTAGGGAACTCATGGGGCCGAAGGCACTCCCTCTTCTAGAGGACATTGTCATACTGAATCTCAGCTGCTGAGTCTTCATTCTGAGCCAATATCCTGTTGATGTTTACACTGTGTGAAGATGGCCCAGATGAGGAAATCAAGGCTGCGTGCAGAACCAAACCCACACACGCTCTCAGAATCACGCAAGGCTCACACCACATTCTTGGCTGCCTCTAGTCTTGGAGAGACATAGGGAGGGAAGCTACTCAGGCACTGATGGATTCAACCTCAAATAATTCTGGATCCAGAGTCCCTGTCCTGTGCCAGATGCGATGATGACAGGATGGGACCTTGGGGAGCCAGCCGGACTTGTCTTACCCAGCTATGGAGTTACCAGATGAGCTCGGCTCAGCTTATCCACATGCCTTCCATAGAGGCCCAAATGAATGACCATAGACCCGTGGTGACTCAAGGAGGATTGTTCTTCAAAGACTTGGTGGCATGAATGTAATCTTCCCTTCAGAGCTCACAGGGACCACCAGCTGGACGGGTCTGCTGGGTGCAGTCGACAGCAATGTATTCAGCTGCTGGTCACAGGGACGTGCAAGCAAGAAGACTTGGAAGTACCCCCTGGACATGCATATTGTTATCAGAGACTTGGGTGGTTACTAACGTCTCCCGAGTCCTTAACTGCATTGAAAATTAAAATGCTCATCTCAAATAATCCATGTAGCAAATATTATGTGCCTACCATATGTCGGACATAGTTCCAGGTACTGAAGGTAGAGCAACGTGCAAAAATGTAAGCCATTGTACGTGTCAATCATATCTCGGCAAAGTGATTTTTTTTTAGATTTATTTTTTATTTGAGAGAGAGAGAGAGAGAGAATCTCAAAGAGGCTCCACACTCAGTGCAGAGCCAGACATGGGGCTCGATCCCCCAACCCTGGGATCATGACCTGAGTCGTAATCAAGAGTCAGATGCTCAACTGACTGAGCCACCTAGGAGCCCCCGTAAAGTGATTTTTTTTAAAGTAAGTCATTGTGGAGCCTACATTTGTGTGTGTGTGTGTGTGTGTGAGTGTGTGTGTGAGAGAGAGATAGAGATAGGTGTTTGATGGAGAAAATTAAAGAAGGTCAAGAGGGGAATAGGACTGCTGAGGGTAGGTAGGGGTGAGGTTGCAATTTTCAACAGTGAGACACCAATGGAGGTGATGGAGTCAGTCATGTGACTCCTTGTGGAAGAACATTCTAGACAGATAAAAGAGTAAAGTGCAAAGGCCCCGAGGCAGGGAACATTTAGCAAATTCAAGAAATATCCAGGAGGGCATTGCACAGGGGCAGAGAGAGGGAGGGGCAAATGGAAGGAGATAAGGTCAGAGAGGCCATGCAAAGCCAATGCAATGTGGGAGAAGGTGAGCAATCACAAAGTTTGGGCAGAAAACAGTGTGGTCTGACTTTTGCTCTAGGAGGGCTAATTCTGTTTGCTCTGCTGAGGAAAGACTCTAGGGGGACAAGAGTAGAAATAAGGAGATCAGTTGGAGGCTATTTCAACAACACAGATGCAGATGATGGTGTCTGGACGAAGGTGGTGGTGGTGGAGGTGGTGACAAATAGTTGGATTCTGGGTACATTTTGTAAGTTGTGCCAACAGGATTTCACAAGAGATCAAATGTAGGACATTAGACAAAGAGAGGAGTGAAGCATTTGAGCTACAGGAAGGGTGAAATCGCCATGGACTGAGATAGGGAAGAATGGAGATGAGCAAATACCAGAAGCTTAGTTCAGGACATGTGCGTTTGAGCTGTTTATTAGACATGCAGTGGAAATGGTTATTTCATATGAGTCTGGAGTTCAGGGGGCAGGTCTGGGCTGGAAGTTAAGTTGTTGTTCTGCAGAGACAGGGGGTATTTACTGCCTCAAGCCTGGGTGAGATCACCACGGTGGTGAGTGTAAATAGAAAAAGCCAGAGTGGTATTCTGGGGTTCTCTCTTCACTCCAGGCAGTGGAGGCATGTGAAGGGGGTAAGGCTGTCACACAGCTGTGGAGTTGTTCCACAGGGATAAGAATGCATTCAGCTTTTATCATCTCGAAAGAATGGTTGCTTCAGCCCAGAATGTCAGAATCAGCTGGGGCATTAGAGATCATTTCAAGTGGAACCACCTTATTTTGGAAATGAAGAAACTAAGGCCTAGAGTAGAGAAGTGAAATGCTCCCTGTAAGGGCTTCTGTGGCTCCTAGCTCTGTGTGTGTGTGTGTGTGTGTGTGTGTGTGTGTGTGTGTGTGTGTTGGTAGGGATTAAAGTGTTTCTCATATACTGGGTGCCTTCTCCCATTTGCTGAGCCAGTACGCAAGTCTGCCTTTCCTTAGGTGTGGACCTCTCTTGAGAGTCATGGTATCTGAGGAGTGGAGGTTAGGCCATCTATGCAGGAGCTAAGAGGAGATAACTCCTTTCCCTTTTTTTGCTCTTTCTCTCTCTGTGTGTATGTGTGCGGGTTTAAACCTAAGCAGGCAAGTTCTGAGAAGGCAATTTGAGCCGCATGTTTTCAGAGCTCTTTTTCAGATACCAGAGGGTCACACTGGTGGCAGATAGGAGTTACTATTGTGTCCTGGGACCATTGTGGGAGAGGAGGGTGGGGCTGGAAGGGCAGGCAGGGATGAGAGGGCACACAGGTCACCAGCTTGCTTTCATCCTTTCCTCTCTTTCTTTGGAGGGACTTGTGCTCTTAGATCCTATAACAAGTTCCCCTTAGAATATGATTAGGTCTCATATCTTAAATACTCGTGTGGGATTATTATATTCCTGCCTTGGCTCCTCCAGGAATATGTGCACTTGAGGCTTTACATCTTCCATGGCAGAATGAAAGGCTTTGTAATGGTGGGGATGGGGTGGAAGGGGGTGGCTGGCAGAGTGAGATACCATGGAGATGAAGAGCATGGGCTATGGGCACAAAACAGTTGGTTTTAGATTTTGTCTCTGCCATTTACTAGCTGTGAGATCTTGGACAAGTCATGTACCCTTGGGCCTGGATTTCCTGTGAAGGGTTCCTGGGAAGATTAACTGAGATCATGTATGTTTAAGACATAGCATGGTGACTGGTGCATTATATGCAATGAATTAATGATGGAAATAACATAAGTTTCTGGCTGCCGAGATGCTGGGCTATATAGGCTGATCTTCAGCTGGCATGCGCCCTGGTTATTGAGAGCTGGCCCCTGCATGCTCTGGTTCTTGATCATGGTCTGAAGGATTCAGGAAAGACATGAGTCTTAACTAGAGCCTTCAAAGATGGGTAGAATGATTTTTTTCAATGAGAATTAGAAGCCTACCAAAACAATCCTTAGTCATTCATTTTTTTAGCCATCACTTAATTTTGAAAGATGTGTATTAGTGAGAAATTACACATTTCTTGTTTGAACTACTTACCTATTGTGAATCATCTTTAAATAGAAAATATTTGAATCACATTTTTAACAGAATCCCTGAAAGTATAAGCCATTAATTTAGTTCTGACTTCCACTGCCTGAGAGATTCAGGGAAAGAGAAAAAATTTGCTTGATTTATTGTTTTAAATATTTTAGTCAAGACAAAAAAAAATCTGGGTTTTTGATATTTTTAGTGGTCTCTTTAGAATTCTGAGTGCAGAAGATTTTCATGAGGAATTTATTTCTCCAATTTTATCAATCAGTTGTAAAACAAAAATACTTAAATAGTGAAAGGGTTCCTGAACTCAGTAAACCCATCAGCTGCTTAAGCAGTGACAATGACATTGGATTTAAATATATCAAAACTGTTGCAACACAAAGTGAATTTTATCCCCCAGGGAGCTTGCAGCTGGTTTGTTTCAAGTTTACTGAGGTTCGAAATGTTCTGTTGGAGTCAGTTTAAATCGCCCTTGTTCATTTTCCTAAGTGTACACTTTTGCACATTTGTCTTTGCGGTTGCTGTTAGTGCTAAGATTCATGGCTCTGATCCCTCTGCCAGCATCAAGGGGAGGCCTCAGTTCTATGACTTTGAGGTAACCATAATAGCTGAGCTTGCATGTGTGATGTTAATGGACTAAACACTCCAATTAAGAGGCAGGGATTGCAGAATGGATACAAAGGCAGCACCCAACTCTGGATGCCTAGGAGAGATGGACTTGAAACATAAAGATACAAATAGCTTGAAAACAAATGGATGGAACAAGATGTGCCCTAACAACAGCATGTGAAGGCTAACCTGGCCATGTTAATATCAGATAGCGTAGACTTCAAGAAAAAATAAAAAGAGTATTGCCAGAGATAAAAAGGAATAAGGAAAACAGAACAAACATAAATGTGTATGTACCTAAAAACAGTCTCAAAATACAAGAAGCAAAAATTGACCTAATTATTGAGAGATAATTCCAGAATTTAGTAGGAGATTCCTGTCTCTCAGGAATCGATAAGGACAAATAGCCAAAAATCAGTAAAGATATAGAGGGTCTGAACACATTGTCAACTGTCTTAACCTAGTTAATAATTATGGGACCTTCACTCAACACCTGCAAAATAAACATACATTTTAGTCTATGGTACACATTTGTTTTATTGTATATGGTTTATTCACCAACATATACCACATTGGGGCCATACAATAAACCTTAATAAATTTACAAGGATTGAAATAGTACAGATATTCTCTGACCCCAGTGAAATTAATTAAAAATCAATAACACTAAGATATTTGGTTGAATCCGAAATCCTTTGCAATTAAAAAACACATTGTTGGGTCAAAGAAGAAGTCACAAAATAAATTTTAAAATAGTTTTTTAAGTCACTGTTAATGAAAGTATAATGCATTAGAATTTCTGGTATGCAAGAAGTGTGTACACAGTATGCTTATAGTAGAAAAGAAAAAAAGAACAGTTATCTAAGATGCCACGTCAAGGCACTAGAAAAAGAAGAGCAAAGTAAATCCAAAGTACAGAAAATAAAGAAGTTAATTATGGCAAGGATAAATATCAATGAAATAGAAAAAAACGATCCCGAAGTAAGTTCTCTGAAAAGATCAGCAAAATGAATAAACTCTTGGTTAAACTGATGAAGGAATACCCTTAAATTATCAATATTGACAAGACAAAAGGCATTATCACTGTAGATCTCACAGATATTAAAAGGCTAATAAAAGAACATTGTGAACAAATGTATGCTAAAAACAACATAATTTAGGTGAAAAATTCCTTGAAAAAATTCAACTATAATTGATACAATATGAAATAGAAAATCTGCATAGCCTCTTTAATGAAATTGAATTCATTATCAAAAACCTTCATACTATGAAAACTTCAGGCTCAGATGGTTTTACTGGTGAATTCTGTAGAACATTCAAAGCGAATAATAACCCAAACTATTTCAAAAATAAGAGTAGAAGAGAGCATTTTTCAGCCTAGTTTTTGAGGTCAGCATAATCCTGATACCAAAACCTGACAAAAAGAATAATAATAAAAAAAAATCCAGAGCATTAACCCTCATAAATCTAGTTGGAAAAATCTTTAGAAAGATGTAGTAAATTGAATCTAACACTATATATAAAAAGAGTAATACAAAGAAGTTTTTTGTAGAAATTGAAATGCTGATTCTAAAATATATATAGAGGGAGCCTGGGTTGAGTGACCAACTCTTGATTTCAGCTCAAGTCGTGATCTCAGGGTCATGGGATTGAGCCCTGCATCAGGCTCCATGCTGAGCATGAAGCCTGCTTGAGATTCTCTCTCTCTCCCGCTGCCCTTCTTCCCACTCATGCACTCTCTCTCTCTGTCTCTCTGTCTCTCTCAAGTTAAAAATAAAATAAAATAGGGGTGCCTGGGTAGCTCAGTCAATCAAGTGTCCAACTTTGGTTCAGGTCATGATCTCACAGTTCATGAGTTCATGCCCTGCCTTGGACTCTGTGCTGATAGTGCAGAGCCTGGAGCCTGCTTGGGATTCTGTATCTCTCTGCCCCTCTCCTGCTTACCCTCTGTCTCTCTCTGTCTCAAAAAAAATAAACATTAAACAAAATTTGTTTAAACAGAAATTAAATAAAATGTATTTAGAAATGCAAATGAGTTAAAAAAAGGAATTTAGGGGCGCCTGGGTGGCTCAGTCGGTTGAGCGGCCGGCTTCTGCTCAGGTCATGATCTCACGGTCCGTGAGTTCGAGCCCCGCGTCGGGCTCTGTGTTGACAGAGCCTGGAGCCTGTTTCAGACTCTGTGTCTCCCTCTCTCTGACCCTCCCCCGTTCATGCTCTGTCTCTTTCTGTCTTAAAAATAAATAAACCTTAAAAAAAAATTAAAAAAAAAGGAATTTAAAAAAAAGAACAGGGACGCTTAGATGGCTCAGTTGGTTAGGCGTCTTTTTTTTGGCTCAAGTCATGATCTCGCAGTTCATGAGTTCAAGCCCCACGTGGGGCTCTTTGCTGACAGCCGAGCCTGGAGCCTTCTTCAGAGTCTGTGTCTCCCTCGCTTTCTGCCCTTTCCCCACTCATTCACTCATATTCTCTCTCTCTCTCTCTCAAATAAATAAAACATTAAAAAAATATATAAAAAAAATTAAAAAAAGAACAAAGTTCAAGGACTTATACTACCTAATTTTAAGTCTTACTGCAAAGGTAGAGTGATTAACACCACGGTATTTGTGAAAGGATAGTCACGTAGATCAATAGAAGTAAAATAGATGGAGGGGAGAACAGAGTCCAGAAATAGTTCCCCCATATGTACGTTCAATTGATTTTCAACAAATGGTGCTGGAGTAACTGATTTCCATATGAAAAGAGAACACATCAGTCCTTATCTTTCTCCATACGTAAAATTAACTCAAAATTAATCAAAGACCTAACTGTAAAAGCCAATACTATAAAAACTTTAAAAGAATACGGCAGAAAAATTTTTTGACTTTGGATAGGCAAGAATTTCTTAGATACAACACATGAAGCACAAAGCACAAAAGAAAAAAAAACGATGAATTATATTTCATTAAAATGGAAAACCTCTGGTCATCCAGAGACACCATTAACAACATAAAAATGCAGGTAATGGAATGGGAGAAAATATTTGCAATGCATATATCTGACAAAGGAGTCAGTTCCAGAATGTATACAGAATTCTTCTTACAGCTGAATAAAAAGAATTACAATTCAGTTTTAAAAATGAGCAAAAGATTTGCACATGTAAATAGGAAATTGTCCAATTATTTTGGAAGACTATAGCAGTTTCTTAAAAGGTTAAACATACATTTATTATACAAACCAGGATACCTCTCCTAGGCATTTATCCAAAAGAAATAAAAACTTACGTGCACAGAAAGATTTGTACGCAAATGTTCATAGCATCATTATTCATGGTAGTCCAAAGCTGAAAATAACACAAATGTCCATCAATATCTGCTGATTGGACAAACAAAATGTGCTATGTCAAGGTGATGAAAAATTACTCACTAATTTAAAAGAATGAACTACTGATAGATGTAGTAACATGGAAGAATTTCAAGTCATTACGCTGAAGGAAAGAAGCCAAACACAGGAGTGCATTCTATATGATTCCATATATACACAATTCCAGAAAATGCAAACAAATCTGTAGTGATGAAAAGCACATCAGTGGAGGCTGGGGTGGAGGGAAGGAAGAATCTCTTGAGGATGATGGAAATGTTTTGAATTTTGATTATCATGCTGGTTTCGTGTATATATATAGTTGTCAAAGTCATCAATTCTCAACTTGAAATAGATGCAGTTTATAATGCGTTAATTACACTTCTGTAGGTTGATTTAAAAAAAGAAACCCTTTAATAATATTTAAATAATTCTTTAAATAATATTTCATTTTCATTTTCTACTACTACTACAGAGTTCCATGTTAGAATAAACTGATGAATTAAACCAATGAATCAACATCTCTGTCAGCATTATAATAGAAATCCAAGCACTAATTTAAAAACTCCAGAGTTTAAAAAAGAGCAAATATGTTAGTGATTAAACCCAATTGACTTTTCATATACTGAGAATAAAGCTTAAATACCCTGAAATGGATTATTTGTAGAGAAATGTTTCTAAATAGTATTTGAAAATCTTTCATGTCTGTTTTTTTTTTTTTTTTTTTTGAGAAACAGAGAAAGAGAGAGAGAGTGTGCATGTGAGTGGGGGAGGGGTAGAGAGAGAATCTTAAGCAGACTCCACACCCAGCGCAGAGCCTGACCCAGGGCTCATGATCTTATGACTGTGAGATCATGACCTTAGCCGAAATCCGAAATCAAGAGTCAGACACTTAACAGATTGAGTCACCCAGGTGCCCCTCTCTTATGTCTTTAAAAGAAATAAAATAATAAAAATAAATCCTTTAATGCCTTTACACATAAAATTGACATTTGGTCACAATAACAGTTTTTATTTGTTTTTGATGCTAGAACACATAGATGAGTTTAGTCTATAGTTTCATAAATATTTAGGCTCAAATCCAAACATGATTTAAGGTATTTTAAAATCTATTTGTTGAGAAATTATATTTTATGTTACATAATTAACTTAAATTAAGCCCTTATGTTACTTGTTAAATTGTGAAAAGATGAATGTTTTCCTTGATTTATTATAAATCTTAAATACGGTAATAAAATCAACTTAATACAATGTTAGTAATATACTGATCTAAATGAAGTATGTATTATAAGGAATTTGGCTGGCTTTTGTCCTCATTTCTAGGAATGTAACCTCTAAACCCTTGAGATTTCTAGTGCAATAGGAGTGTCTTTGTTATCCATGGTGGACCCACAGACAATATTTGGTAGTTTATGATAATGAGGTGACACACAATGGGGGTTGGTCACCCAGAAAGGTCAAATGTGTGATTAAAGGTTTGGGTTTTGAGCTACATGATATCAATCCAATCTCTCTATCAGTCCAACCTCCAGGGAGAGGAAGGGGGCTGGAGAGTGAATCACATGGCCAATGATGCATTCATTCATAATGATAAAATAAATAAAATTAAAACTCTGGGCACTGAAGCTCAGGTGAGCTTCCCTGGTTGGCAGTATTCTTTGAGTATTCTCACACTTCGATACTAGGAGGATCAAATATTTATATCCCCAGGGATGACAGATGCTTCCCATTTGGAGCCTTCCCAAACTTAACCCTTGTGTATCTCTGCCTTTGGCTGGTTCTAAATTCTACCCTTTTGCTACAATAAAACTTTAAGTATCATGCTTCCCTGAGTTCTGTGTGTAATTCTAATGGATTACGAACGCTGAGGGATTCTGTGGGGAACCCCGAAATTTGTAGCCAGCTTGTCTGAAATGAGAGTGGCCTTGGGGACCCCCAAACTTACAGCTGGTGTCTTAAGTGAGAGCTGTCTTCTGGAGAACTGTGTTCTCAGATTTGGTAATTCAGAAAGTTCACTGCAAATATTTTAATTTAAAAGCTTTCATATAAAATACAAAAATCATGTAATGATTTTTGAAGACTCCTAGGGGAGGGCCTTGAGATAATATATTCATTATTATGTGAAAAGGATGAAAAGGGTTTGGAAGTGAAAATGTAGGCAATGGGCAAGTGTAGCTACTGCTGTTCAGGGAAGTGCAGATTCTCACTCTGTAACCCAGATGTGCTGTACTTCCTTTTGGATGGCTTTTTGGGGGGCAGGGGTAGATATTCATGTTATTTCATGACTAAGGTGACCATGTGCCATTTTAGCTTATTCTCCCCTTCTTTTTTTGTAATAGACTCTGATTTCTGTTCAGAATTCACTCCTCTCCATCTTCCCAGTCCCCCATCCCATACATACCTTGGTTTATGAGACAGATGACCACAACCAACCTCAGATCCAGAGTGTGCCTGTTTTGGTTTAAACCAAATCAGCATACTCCTTTTCCCTGATCACAATGATCACACATGTGACCCATTTTGGCCCAATGAGCTGTGGGGAGGCATTCTCTAGAGGCCTCTGCGAAAGACATTTTCTGGAAATTTCAAAAAGCCTATCTGACAAGACATTCTCTTCCTGCTGGATGTTACTGAAAAAGTAAGCAGCTCCGAAATCCTTTGGCATCCATCTTCCAACCACAGAATGAAGCTTTAGGACGAAGAAGACACTAACAGAGGCAGTTTGGTATCAGTGTTGAACTGCTAGATCAAACCTCACCTGAAGTTCATATGACCTCTAAAATTTTTAGTTATGTGGATCAATGCATTCCCTTTACTTCTCCAGTCAATATGGGTCAGCATTTTCTGATATGTGTATTCGGCAACTTTCTGAGACAATTACTTTAACATGGAAGATAATGATTGTTTTGACAGGGAATAAAAGTCTAAAGGAAAAGAATATCATTCTTACAATAGAGAAAAGGGATGGTATATTGGATCTATGTGGTGGTTTAAGCACACTTGACCACCCTGACCCACCTCCTAAATCCCTTGAAATGACAGAAAAATATATTGACTAAAGACTAGACCCACTACTTTCCAGAAAACCAATAAAGGGCAACATGTACATATCAAAAATTATGTGGAAATTCCTGGAAAATGAGAAGCAATAGTATTGAATTGATAAGAATTGAGAAAACCCCAGCCTAAAACACACAGAGAAAATGGTCAGGGAGATAAGAGCAGATCTAGAGAAATTTCAAGAGGACAAAGAACATTTGAGGAGCTATGTGCCAATAGGTGGGCCATTATTACTGAACAGGGGCCAGTTGTGCCCATAAATCCTCTGCCACTGAATCACAGGTCACAGCAGTGGGGGTGGGGGCAGTGGGGTATAACTCCAGCTCAAAACACTAGGATCTACACACAGAGGTATGAACTGCTGTTTGGGGAGGGCTGCTAGTTAGACTCTCTGGGAGCGTCCGAGAGGGTATAAAGTCAGTCCTCCCAATCAGGTTATCTGGGGTGGGGTGGGAAAAGACCTCTACAACTGCAAAGCTGTGGAAATAAAGGTTCTCAAGCCTTCCTTCAAAGAGATGAGTTGGGAATCCAAGAGTACCAGATATATGAGAAAAGTTAAAAGTAAGAAGAGGGGTTCAAGATGAATGAACTGATCAATGGACCCTGGACAAGACAGAAAATTCAGAGAACAACAACAACAACAACAACAATTCTATTCTTAAAAGAATTCCATGTTCTATCTTTGGAAAAAGAACGCCAAAGTATATTGTATTCATAAAAAAGAATAGGTAGCTATAAGAACATAGCTATCAGAGATGAGAAGGTTTTTGAAAATTGGAAATAGTGTTGTCAAAACAAAGAAGTTCAACAAAAGAGATAAATACTAGAATGAAATCAACTCAAGACAGAAATAGTGATCTAGGGATGAGAAGGGGATTAGGTGGACAGAAAAGGGGATTTTACTTTTAAAAGATATTTCTTGGGGCGCCTGGGTGGCTCAGTCGGTTAAGCGTCCGACTTCGGCTCAGGTCATGATCTCGCGGTCTGTGAGTTCAAGCCCCGCGTCAGGCTCTGTGCTGACCACTCAGAGCCTGGAGCCTGTTTCAGATTCTGTGTCTCCCTCTCTCTCTGACCCTCCCCCCTTCATGCTCTGTCTCTCTCTGTATCAAAAATAAATAAACGTTAAAAAAAAAAAATTTAAAAGATATTTCTTTATATTGAGTCTCAAAAAAAAAAAAAAAAGAAAGAAAATATTAGTTGAATAAAAAAGAAGAAAAGAATTTAAAAATTGACCCAGTAATTCTACTTTGGGTAGTTATTTGCAAAAATTTGTTTTAAGAAGATGACTCCGGATGCTGATAGTGTCTGCTGTTTTGTAGTTTTTTTCTGGTTTGTTTTGTTTTATTCAGAACAACCTTGACATGCAACCACTCAAATGAATCATGTTTATCTCGACCAACTCATTTAGTAGGAGCAAAACCTTTACACACTCATGTATGGGGTGACACACACACACACCCACACACGCACAATCTATTCTTGTGTTTCAGGCAACAAGTGTTGGGGAGTGTTTTTTCTCCTTTATTTTAGCTCACATCTGGCAGTCTGAAAGAATTTAGGCACCAGATCATTTTTCAAAAATATGATAATTTTTTTGATTTAGATTTTGTAAAATTTTAATTAACTAGTGCTTGCTCACATTCTAGTTGTTTTTATAAATGGAAGGAGATTATTTACCATTGATTTAAAAAGAATTTTCTTTTTCTTTTTTATGAGTTGCTATTTGATGTTTGCAGCGTCCTTGTAACACATAGGCATTGCACTAATTTTTCCCCAAAGTCACTTGATTATAATAATAATATTATTATTCCTCACAGTAGCTCTCCTCTTTCTTCTATGTAATCAATGAAGAGATCACAGTAATTTTGAGAAGTCCATTGAAACAGGACGTTGATTTATTTGAAACTGGTTTTTAATGTGAGGATTCAGGGCCACTCAACATGCACAGAGAGCTTTATTTTCTTTGCAAATCCATTTGATAAATCACCACTTTATGTTTAATTATAGGCTCTCTCACCCACTCTGCCTCCCCTGGTTTTCATGAGATCAGTTTAGTGTAGCAGAAAAAACATGGCTTTGGGGTCAGACTGGCTTCAGTTGGAATTCTAGCTTCCCTATGTCCACACTGTGTGATTCTGGACATCTTTGAGCCTCTGTTTATCTGTCAAAAGAGGATAATATTAAAGACTAAGGAGAAACAAAATATGAACTAGTGTAGAGCTTGAGTTGATTAACTGTTTCTAATTATGTATGCTTTGCTATAACTATTGTTATTTTTCGATATACAAGGGGTTTGATACTCCATTTCACCAAATTAGAAAGTTGGGAGTCCTTAGATCTAGTCTAACACTGTCTGGCTTCAATGGCTATGAGCCCGTAGTCCCTCCTGTAATCTGGGGAGGTTGGAGAAGATGACTAAAACTATTCCCCACCCTTAGTGGGAATTTTGAGTAAAACTCTTTTACTTTGCTGTGTGCCAGGCATTATGGCCATGTCAGAAGTACAACTGGGTCAGGCTGGCCTGTGGAATGAGCAACACATACTACTTTTAATGAGTATCTTTGTGTTTGGAGGCTGATCCATCTTGTCACCATCTTTGGAAGTTGGGGGGCACTTCTTAACATCTCAACTATCATAGACTACCCAGGGAATGAGATTTAACCATATTTCTGGGGGTTGTTGGCAGCCTAAGCGCCTTGTGGGGAAAACACGTCAATTCTGGCCGTTTTTAGACTTTTGATACATACTGAACTTTTTGAGGTACTTAAAGGGTCTATAGGAAGCCAGAGCAACAAAACCCTCATTAAAAGAAATGACTGTGGGGGCGCCTGGGTGGCTCAGTCAGTTAGGCGTCCGACTTCAGCTCAGGTCATGATCTCCCAGTCTGTGAGTTCGAGCCCCGCATCGGGCTCTGTGCTGACAGCTCAGAGCCTGGAGTCTGCTTCTGATTCTGTGTCTCCCTCTCTCTTTGCCCCTCCCCTGCTCATGCTCTCTCTCTGTTTCAAAAATAAATATTAAAAAAAAATTTTTTTTTAAATGACTGTGTGTGAGGGGTTTTGGCAGGTTGGACCAAGATGGGCAGCAGGGACTAAGTATTAGAGTTCAGAGATGTGCTCATCAGCCCAGACATGGCCTTTACTCCCCTGTACACCTGCACCACCATCAGCCCCCACCAGAATGAGGGTGTGGTGCCACAGAAAGAACCAGAGGGACTCAGCACCTCTGTGTGGGAATCCCCTCTGCAGGAGTTCTTATGAGAAGCAGATGCTCCCCAAATGTCTGGAGAAAAAGAGCAGCCGAGCTTGGTAGTTTAGAGACCAGTTGGCCTTGAGTGGGTAGTGGCGTGCAAGTTATGAAGTGAACCACATAAACGGTGGTCCACAGGGCAGGACAGAAAAGGGCAGGCAGAAACCATGATCGTATACATGACTCCCCTACCCTGCTCTTTGTGACTCCTAGGGGGATCAATCCAAGGACCCACCAACTGGTGGACATTTGGGTTATGGTCCTATAAATGCTTTGGGCTGCTTTAGGAACATACTTCCCCCAAATTTGGACTTCCAACTGGGAAGCAGGTGTGGGTGTCTGTGGGACAGTGGGTAATGTGGTGGTGCTTTGGTACTGAGTATTGAGACTTGGATCTTATTTGTAAGCTGTCTGTGCTCATTAGATGGTCTAGCTTGGGGTGTGCTGGTTTCCCCAGTATTTAGAATCATGACTTCCTGTGGTTACCTTCTAGTTTCTCTTTTCTATGGCAAGTGCGTGTTGTCTACTGTATACAAAAGCCAGCAGCACGTGCTATGGCAGGTATCGTCCTGTCTTTGGCTGCTCATTGCCTACACTGCCTGGTCTCATGATCCTCCCTCCCCACAAAAGAAGCTGCTTCTAAGGATGAACGTAGATATTTCTCCACGGATAACATGAGTGGTAGATGAGAGCAGTTCTAAAATGTGATTTTTATTGTCAAAAATATCATTTTTATTTGAGAAAAGTTAGAACAAATAGGTAAGCCAAAAAAAAAAAAAAAAGAGGAAATAAGAAAATTCTTCCCTGTAGACCTAACTACTGTCAATTTGGTATAAACTCTTACAGCCTTTTTATGCATATTTATTCTTTCCACAAACATTGAGTCTACTGCATTTGCTAAGATGAGTCACTCTGCATATGCCATTTTGTAATTTGCTTTTTCCCTTGACAATACATTGTGAACAAATTTTCATGGATAAACTTGAAGCTGCTCCTCAGCTGGGTCTTGCAGATCGCCTGACACTTTTTGGGGGGATGCTCTCTTTAATTAAAACTCAAGTTCCATACACAGATATTTCCCCTCCATCGCTAAATTTGCTTATTCCAAGAAGCCCATTTGTTAAAAATTATGAACAGAAGGATTGAAAAGAAGAGAAATCTTTCTTTCCATTTAGGAACCACATAAAAATGCTCTGAATGTATATTTGACATTATCATCTGCTTCACAGATTTCTTTGGCTGGTATCCATTTTAATTGTTTGCTCTCTGCCACATGGACTCTAGGAAACGATCAGCTCGCCTTCACCAGGGAAGTGTAGCAGAAGAGACCTGGCAGGTAGTGGGAGCTGGGAGTCGGGGACAGAAGAAGAGTTGAGAGCAAACACCACCGTTCCTGGTCCAGGAACGGGGGTTCATGTGAATCTAGTGAGGAATCATGCATTGAGAAGATTTACCCTGGAGGCAAATTTGCTTTTTCTTCAGACCAAACAACGAAATGAACCACATACGGGCTCTTCTTTTTTTGGGGGGTGGGGGGGTGGGGAGGTGGGAGGGGACAATGTTTTCTGCAGAATATTGATAGGTTTCACACATAACAAAATGGTTCTCTGATCAGGCAGACTTGGGGAATACTAGATGTTAGAGAAGCACATTGCTTCAATGCAGCACTTCTCAGAGCATTTCGCATGCTCAGATGCATGGTGACTCTCCAAGAGAGGGAAGTAGTCAACTTTTTTAAATTCACAGACTCTGTTTTGATGTTGGGTGTGCACGTACGAACAACTTTGGTAAATGCTAGCCTTAGAAGTACAGTCCTTTACGGATATTGAAGTCAGGAGAGAGCAAGAGTAGTTTTATGGTTCAATGTTGGATTGAGATGTTCTCCTGTACTTTGCCCTTCTAGGAGGTACCTCAGTCAAAAGCTACCTTGTAATTGGGAGGTGAGTGTGGGACAGAAGTCATTCCTGCGGATTTCAAGTGAGGGTCTCTAAGCCGAGATGCCTTCCTGTGCAATCTATGAGTAAAGTCAGTCCTCTCCTTACCTGGCTTTGCTCGCAAACTTTGCAAAATAACAGGTGCTGGCTGAGAAGTGAAAAGCGTGCTTCTAGGTCTTGGTTCCTTCCCTCTTATGTTCTTCAAACTTTTCTCCTTTATGGGGTCTGTCATCCTGGAATGAGATCCATGCAGCCTTCCTTCCTAAAGCTAGCTAAAGGGCTCTCCAGGTGCCCTCCCACCCAACACACTCCTCCTTCGCAGAGTCAGTGATTTACTGCCCGAGGCTGAGTTGGGGAAAGTCCTAACGAGCCTGGGGCTGTGCTTGGAGCTGCCTTTAACCACAACTATTCTTATCAAAAAAACTTACTCAAAAAGTAAGACCCCAGAAGGGGACCTCTGAGGGAGAGCGGTGGGTGTTTAAAAAAAGAGGCGGGGCAGCATTCCTGGTCATCTATAAATTAAAACAAACAAAGGAAAAATCACATCCAACTGTAGTCAGTTGCTCCTGTAAGAGAAGGAGTGTAATTCAAAGAGGTTTATGTATTTTGGCGGAGGCTGGGGTGTGTGTGGGAGTTTAAAAGCATAGAATAACATGACCAGGAATCAGCTCCAGCCGCTGGCCAGCTCGCGCTTCCTCACTCCATCCAGCTCATGTGCCTGGAGCCAATTTTTTTTCTTCCTTCTTTATCCCTATTTGATCTCTCCCATGTCTGAGACACCAGGGGGTGTTGAAAGAAGGACTGCATGTGTCCGTGATAACATCTTACATTTCATAATTAGGAACAATTTCAAAGCATAGCTGTGTATTGTATTCTGTCTCATTCTTACACCGAGCCTGTGAACAGCAGAGGATGTATCCCCATTGTACAGATGAGGAATTGAAACCGAGAGAGAAGCCTGAGGTTGTAAAGCAAGTTAACTGGCAGGGCCGGGAGGGGACTCTGCATTCCCAGCAGGGGGTCCTGGTGGTTCTGGTTCTGCGTTGCTACACTAGCCTCTGGGCCTTGACATCTCAAGTGAAACAGGACTAACTTTTGGTTACAATCGACCACTTACTTTAGGTTGGATCAAGATCATGAAGAGTGTTTATTAGAAAACTTTTTTGAAGGGGCGTCTGGGGGGGCTCAGTCGGTTAAGTGTCCAACTCTTGGTTTTGGCTCAGGTCATGATCTCATGGTTTGTGAGTTCGAGCCCTGCATCAGGCTCCGTGCTGACAGTGCGGGGCCTTCTTGGGATTCTCTCTCTCCCTCTCTCTCTGCCCCTCCCCTGCTTGCTCTCTCTGTCTCTCTCTTTCAAAAACAAATTCATTAATTTAAAAAAGAAAAGAAAACTTTTTTTTGAGTCACCTCCCAGCACCAGGGCTAGAGCTGAGGTTGTGAAAATAAATGAAGCCTGCCCAAGTGAGAACAGGCAAAGGCTATTTACCCAGAGCTTGCTATCGCAAGGGACTCAGTCACCATCATTTGGGGTTGGCAGAGACTCAAAGGCAGGCAGAGGAGTGGAAAGGCTTTATCGTGAACACAAGGGAATGCTTTAGGTATGCCCTGTTTGGGGGCGGTGGGCACGGTGAAGCTTAGGTCGGCTAACATCCTACGTGATGACTTAGGGGTCCGTATTTGGCTTTCTCTGGTTGTTCCTAAGTTGGAAGTAAAACCAAAAATAAGAGGAGCTGTCGGATATTAATCAAGTCATGGCCATTTGGACTGACGGCCACAGGGGTTATTTTTTGGCTTCCTGAGCTGGTTATTGTAGATGGTAGGTTGTTTTTCTAGGCAGGTTGCTGTGGGTTGTGGGTCCCAGCTCTGTTTTTTGTATATAGTCTGGCCATTGTCCATTTACATATTCAGTTACTGAGTAGTGAGTGAGGTGAAGGAAGAGAGAGAGGACCTGGGAAGTGCCAGGAAGCAAGGGCCCTGGCACCACCTAGGACTTATTAAGGCTCTGTCCCTACCTTTTGGGTCAGGTGCTGTTGAGTGTTGTTAGGAGATAGAAAAGAAAGTGGTGAGAATTAATCTTGTAGTCTCAATATCCTCTCTCTGGCCCAAGTTCATTTCATTTGGTATTTTTAGTTTCTGCTGTTTGAGAATAACTTTAATGCAGTGGACTGCTTTTTACTATTTCCAAGGCAGTAAACTTTTAGATGCCATTAGCCAAGTGTAGACCCAAATCTCTGCCACCTGGTCCTGGATACGCTTGGTGTCTCTTGATTCTGGTTCTATTTTGACTGGAAGAAATGGGGACGATTTCTTATAGGAGGCGAATGAGGAAGAAAACTTGATGGGTGGATAGATTTTGGGGTAAGGCAAAGGTACGGAAAAGAAATACATTGTGTTCACAGGATGGCAAATGATGTGTATAGGAGTAAGATTGGATGGGGTAAGATCAGAGGGACTTTGAATGTCATTCTTGGGAACTTGGATTTTATTGATGTGGGAAGTCTTAATGTGTTTGAACAGGATTTGAAATGAATTGTGTACTTACGAAGATTACTCTGGCAGAAAGGTATGTGTTAACTTTGAAAAACAAGGCAAGGTTGAAAGTGGGAAAGCTAGTCTTTTAACTGTTTTCAACAATGCAGAAAGAAATTTGAACAAAAGTCAACATATCTTTTGGAAGGCAACGGTAATTATACTCCAAATTGAATGTTTTAGGACGTCCAACTTCCATATGTACATGAATCAGGAACCTGTTCTAGATCTTACATTAGGTTTCTGAAGTGCTTCCTGAGGCTTAGCTGTGAGCCCAAGTAGAGCCATCAATAGTCAGTTCTAAAGTGCAGTTGGTAACGACAGGTATGATAGAGAGGAGCTATAGGGACTGAAGGCAGGAAGAAGCGATTTAAGGAGCAAAGAAAGACAGCTTGATTGATTTGGTAAAGGGCAGCAGGGCATAGAGTGGATTGGTATACAGCAAATTGAGGGGAGAAACGAAATTATTTTATCGTAATATGTCCTTAAGAATCTTGGGTTATTAGTTTAAAAATATTTAAAATTATGCAAAGGGGAACCTAGCTGGCTCAGTCGGTTAAACGTCCGACTTCAGCTCAGGTCACGATCTCACAGTTCATGAGTTCGAACCCTACACAGGCTCCATGCTGACAGCTCAGAGCCTGGAGCCTGCTTTGGATTGTGTGTCTCCCTCTCTCTCTGTCCCACTCCCACTTGTTCTCTGCCTCTCAAAAATGATTAAATGTTAAAAAAAAATTAAAAAAATAAAATTATGCAAAGATTTGACTGCATTTGTGTTGATCTAAAATCCTGGTTTTGGGGATAAACACCTAATATTAGGTTATTTACTTATAAATGTTCTAAAAACCTTAAAGTATGTGCATAATCTCTGATCCAATTCGTGAATTAATCTTACTGAAATAATCAGATGAGGGTTTACTTTTTTAAGTTTATTTATTTTGGGGGAGAGAGAGAGGGAGTGCAAATGGGGGAGGTGCAGGGAGATAGGGAGAGAGAAAGAGAATCCCAAGCACTGATGGTGCAAAGCCCGATGTGGGGCTTGAACTCAAGAACCATGAGATCATGACCTGAGCTGAAACCAAGTGTCGGATGCTAAACTGACTGAGCAACCTAGGTGCCCCTCAAATGAGTTTTCAAAGATGTGTGCATGAAGATTTTTTCCCACTATTCGTAATAGTGAAAATAGACACAAGAAAATAATTAAATATATAAAGATATATTTAAGCTATGACATATTATGCAGCCTTAAAATGATATGACTATATGTTGACTTGGAAAGACATCCGTGGTATGGAGCAAAAGTTTTAAAGAAAGGAGGTATCCAGAGTTTGCATATATTATGTTTCCATTTTAGTGAGAAAATATATATTTAGTTTTATACATATATTTCTCTTCTAGCCAT
The DNA here is from genome assembly GCF_024362965.1 of Panthera pardus. NCBI lineage: Eukaryota > Metazoa > Chordata > Mammalia > Carnivora > Felidae > Panthera > Panthera pardus. Next base: position 10,785,965 of record NW_026526832.1, on the reverse strand, counting down.
TTATACATAAGAACATTATATATATAATTACTATATATGTAAGTATGTATACAATGTATATGTATATATATATTGTTCTTGTATATACAAATTACATATATAATTACTGTATACATATGTACAATGTGTGTGTGTATACTATTTTTATGTATAAACATCTGAAAGGCTACATAGCGAATACTAACAGTGGTTTTATCTAGGTGTTTGTTATAGCTACTTTATTTTCTTCTTTAAATATTTCTGCATTTTCTGAGAATTTTTTTTGCCACAAGAAAATAGAAATTTATTTAAAAAGTTTATTTCTGTAAAAAGAAATGAGGTGATTTACCCTCCTGGAACTTCTTCGGCATAAAAGTAAATGTTATTTACTCTCTGTCTAATATACATATATACATAGTTGCATATACACAAATATTTATAAATTGTAATTTATATATAGCATGTGTTTATATATAGTGTGTGTTTGGGTTCCAGTAGCTAAATATACACATCTATTTATAAAAAGGCTATATACATGCATAGCTTAGGAAACCCAGAACATATATTTTTCTGATGTGGTTAAATTTCCTTTTGTAAGAAGATTGAGTGACTCTGCATAATGGTGTGTTTTTCCTTAGAAATTACAGTTGTTTCCAGGTGGGAAAAAAATCACCACCTTAGCTCTGGATCTTTCAACCTGAGCTTTGGAAGGAGGTTGCATAGCAACTGCTTTAGTGTAAATGACTAGTCTTGATTCTCTGGGGGATGATATTGATTTATACAATAAAATGGTGCCTTCAGATCCGTTGCTGGTTATAATAAGATACAAGAGCTGCATGAGCTGGGACCTTTTAGGCGCCCTTTGAAAAAGGACTCAGTGAGATGAAGGGCATTTAGTTTGTTCCTTCGGAGATGGCAGATTGAATTCGGGGCAGCTGTGAACTCTGAAATTCAAGGATGCAAATTCCTCGAGAAAGGAAACCTTTCCCTTCTTTCCATCAAAGTTTGCTGAATTCCTACTAGGTACACGACGTTGTACTAGTCATTAAGGATACAGTCATGATAATATGTGATTTCTACCATCTGGGCACTTACGCTTCATTCAGTAGGGAAGAAAAACACAAAAATTAGTACCTTCGATTCTTGATGCTAAGTGATGGCAGGATGTGTGGAGGCGTTATGGGACACAGAGAAAAAGTTTCCAATGCCACCTGGGGACTGTTGCCTAATTTCTTGAGCAGTGACTATGTGCCTTGGTGTTGGGGACACAAAGATGAATGGCTCTTGGCCATCTGGATTTCATAGTCTGACAGAAGAGGCAGAAAAGAACCAAAGTAATACAATGTGGTAAATGCTCAGCTAGCGTGAAGATTAAAGTATGAGAGCGCACAGGCAGAGATCAGTGGATGATTAATGCTGATTTAACACTCTCCTGTTTGCAGAACCCTCAAAACATATGTCACCTCCTTTGGTGTTTATGAGCTGGTAGGGTTTATCTCTCTTTTCCTAATGAGGAAACTGAGGTTTGGGGATGTTGTGACTTGTCTACGATTACTGTATTAGTAACAAAGTACCATAGATCGTGTGGCTTAAACCACAGACATGTATTTTCTCAGAGTTCTGGAGACTAGAAGTCCCAGATTAAGGTCTGGTAGGGTTAGCTCCTGGTGAGAACCCTCTTCCTGATGTGTAGATACTAGTCTTCTCACTGTGTCCACACACGGCAGAAAGAGAGAGAGAGAACAAGGAAGCTCCTTGGTGTCCCTTATAATGACACTAATCCTGTCAGAGCAGGCCCACCCTTCTGACCTCATTTAATCCTAATTCCTTCCTTAGAGGGCCGATCTCCAAATGTAGCCACATTAGGGGTGTGGACTTTAACATATGAATTTTGGAGGACATAAACATGTAGTCTATAAACAGTTGGGCTGTGATCGTAGGGCTTCAGCTTCTGAGAGAGAGAGAGAGAGAGAGAGTGAGAGAGAGAGAGAGAGAGAGTGAGAGAGAGAGAGAGAAAGAGAAATTGCACATGTGTATTTCCTACAGCACACGCTAGATTTCAGGGGCATTTTTTTTCAGTGTGATTATTCAGTGACTCTCTTTTTGTTTTTAAACATTTTTTAATGTTTATTCATTTTTTGAGAGAGAGAGAGAGAGAGAGAGAGAGAGAGTGAGTGGGGGAGGGGCAGAGAGAAAGGGAGACACAGAACCAAAGCAACCTCCAGGCTCTGAGCTGTCAGCACAAAGCCCATCATGACTTCGAGAACCACTAGATCAGGACATGGCCGCAGTTGGAAGCTTAACCGACTGAGACACCCAAGCACCCCTCAGTGACTCTCTTACAACATGGAAGACATAAGGAGGGCTGACATTTTGAGTGTCTGGTTATGCTCCCTTCTCCAGCTGGCCTTTAGGACTTACTGAGAAGTGGTCCTTTCTACAGTCCATCAACACTTGTTTGGGTCTTGTCACTTGGAACCTCCAGTTTTAAGCAGGGTTTAGGGGTGGGACTGGAGATGGCTTGTGAGGACTGGGACGGAGATAGTAGACAGAGATCAGGACCCAGAGGCTAGTTCTGTTCTCAAAGAGGAAGATGCCCAGGGCATGTTCCCATTGGCCAATCCAAGATGAGACCTCAGTCTGCTCCAGAACTGTTTGGAGGAGTAGGATTGTAGAGGCAGGTCAAGGGCAGCCGTGAGAACTACAGGGCTGGGAAAGGGCATTTTGGCAATAATAGTAGCCCTGCTCCATATTGCACTTCCCATGCTCTTACCCCCTTTTCTAGGAGAGCAAGATGCTCATTCTTGTTTGTGTGGAGCTCATCTTCCTCCTCCTTGCCTTCCTCCAGGCTGGTGACCCTTAATCTTAACTTCAGATTATCAGGGGGACATTCAAATAATGTTAGGGCTCAAGCCCCATCTTCAGACATTCTGATCTAACTGGAGTATGACTTAGGGCTTCTATTTTTTGAAAGCTTCTTAAATGATTTTAACATGTGGCCAAGGATGGAAATCAGATACATTCCTTCTGCTCTGCTCTTGAAAGTTTGGAGCACACACTGTGACTCTTGAGTTTCTGACAGCCTGGTCTATTTTGATCCTCTCAAGGCCTGTGGGGGTAGACAGGTATCAGGACCTTCAAGATGGAAACCTGGGACTACATTTGGTCTGTGAGTTGGAAACCTGCAGTTAGCAAGCAGGAGGCACAGGTAGAAAGAAAAGCCAACCTTATTATGAGAAAATCAGGAAGGAGTGATTTTAAGTTCCCTTGCTGGATTTGGCAGACATGTTTCATTCATTCACTCATTGAACAAATATTTGCTGAACATCCACTATGCACCATGTCCTGTACAAGGTGCTGGGTTAAGAGCGAGCCCTTGGCATGTGGCAGGGGCTGGTGATGGGGGCACAGGCAGAGGGTTACACCCTCTAGGGCTCAGCCTTGGGCAGTGGTTCTTTGGAGAGGTGTGTGTGTGTGTGTCAGAGCTTTGAAGAACTAAAAAAGGTTCTTGTAGGTACTGTTTTCTTTGCCTACATGACCCATATAAGGAAGGAATGAAATTACTTTGTTTTTCCATTTAAAATTAAGCCTAGCCAGAATCTGTAATCCTATTGGGATGAAGGTTTACAAACTATAGAAAAGGGTAATCATGGCAGATTTAAACTATGGCTTGGTGACCAGAAAGAGACAATACAGCTTTAGACTCACATGTTCCACTCTGGCAAAACTGAGCACTCTGACACCCACAGATGTCCATCCATCTCTGTGCAGAGACATTCCACTACACAAAGCCAGTTGATAGCTTGCATTCTGAGGATTTTTCAAATAGCATTACTAGCATTTTCCCTTGTTTTGTTTTCATTCAAGTGGGTTTTTATTTAAGATGTAGAGGTCATAAGTTTTATATCCTTAGGCTTGATTTAAAACCTGGCCATGATGGAGAGTAAACAGTGGTCTCATTTTCTTGTAACAATAGTTCATGACATTGTGGTAAGAAACCAAACTTGGCAGCCGAACATAACAAAGTGTATGGTCTTTAGAGTTGAACAGACCCTAACTATGAATCCTGATTCTGTCATTTATATCGTCGGGATCTAGGACAAGTTACTCAACCATTTTGAGCCTCTGTTTCTTCATCTGTAAAATGGGGATAGTGATGTTGTAAAGTATATATGTGTCTTGAGCAGTGCTTAATATGGAATTGGCTTTTGATAGGTATTCCTTTGTAGTTTTGTCATGATATGACATTTCCATCCATAGCCTCAGGGCTCAGGCTCAAGGAGGTGTAGAGCTCACAAAAGGTCTTGGTTGATGGGGCACCTGAGTGACTCAGTCGGTTAAGTGCCCAAGTTCAGCTCAGGTTATAATCTCATGGTTCATGAGTTCAGACCCCACGTCGGGCTCTGTGTTTACAGCTCAGAGCCTGGAGCCTGCTTCAGATTCTGTGCCTCTCTCTCTTTCTGCCCCTCCCCTGCTTGCGCTCTGTTTCTCTCTCTCTCAAAAATAAATAGACATTAAAAAAAAAAAAGACCTTGGTTGAAATTCCACCTTGGAAGAGGAGACCACATAGTTTCTACCATGAATTATAAATGTCTATGGAAGACAAACAACATGTTTCTTCTGTGTGTAAATTACATTTGATTTTTGTGTATTTGTGAATAGTTGAATGGTAGGCAGGCACGTGGCAAGGAAAACATTAATACCTATCAATAGAGCCTTAACTATGTGCTGGGCACCTTACATATGTTATTTTATCCTTACAACCCTCAAAGAGACATGTTATTATCTCATTTATAAATAAGGAAACTAAAGGATGGGCAGGTTAACTGTCTTTCCCAAAGACCCACAACGAGTGGCAGAGTTGGGATTCCAAGCCAGGGTGTCAATAAATCATTGACAATGGTGGCTGTTATATCAAGAATATTATTTCTTGACTAAACTCAATCATGAGGGTAGCATTCCAGTACCAATATGCAGGAACTTGCTGGACGAATGACTAAGTGGAATTAGTTTCCGCAAGTCAGGAGTGCTTAGCTATCCAAGAGGATTATTTCTTGACTGACGGCTTAAGCTGAGTAAATGGAGCGATATCCACTAAAGAACCGAGGGTTCTTTGGGACAGTAGCATCTGTAATGCAATGATTGATTCCACACTAATAATTTTAATGTTTGCCTTATGGTTCATTGAATGGATTAACAATTATTACCTTAATTATTTTGCCTTTGATGGACATCTTGGTTAAGTATAATGTTTTCACATCATCAGTGGGCTCTTTTGAACACTTTCCTGAATATTTACTTATTTTGGTTTCTTTAACAGTTTTTGCAAGTTTGTCTTTTGGGTGACATGTACAGTGTTTTGACAGTTATGTTCTAATGACACATAAAGTCCTTAAGATTTATAGTAAGGCTAGAATTCATCCAGTGAATACACTGAGCAACAACAGAATATGTACTTTTTAATGATAAAAAGTTTTAATAATTTTTCTGTAGTCAGCTTAATGATTTCAATATACAATGATCTTCAATACACATGAATTTCACTCCTAAGAAGAGCAGAAACCTTCAATTCCTTTCAGGTCTCCTTTCATACTTATCTTCAATAATTTAATCTTTGTTTGAGTATTAGTCTGTAGTTGGTATGTTTTCTCCATTTATATGCATTTATCCAGGTCAAAATGTGGTTAAAGTGATGACATACAAAGGAAATTCAGGACTCTTGACCCTGAGCCAGAGGCCTGAATAAACATTCCTGTGTCTGAGATTTTGGGGTTGGAGAAGGTCTTTGGACCTGTCCCCTCAAAATGTCAGGAGCCTATTGCATTTCCAAAAGAGGAGGATGCCTAGAAATATAGTCTTTGGTGATTAAAAAAAAATACATAGCGACCATTACATGGTATTTAAGATAACCTCGCTTTTAGAAAATTAGGCAGATGATGGTAAAAAGTTGGTGGTGGTGTTGATGAAGAATGGTTGGTGAGAAAGAACTTACTAATGGTCCTTTACTGAGGCAAGAAAACAAAACCCAAAATACATTACTGGGGCAAAACCACAGCGGCACAAAATTCATAGGGCTCTACAAAAATACAGTCCAAGCCAGACTCCAGCCCTCCTGGCTTACATAATTCCAGAAAAGACCCGGTAAGGGGATTAATTGACTGCATAAGGTGTCCATGACCAAGAGGAACTGACAGGGTCAAACCTCCAGGAGTCCTCACATTTCTGGTTTTCCATTAGATTTTATCTCCTGTCACAAGCAGTAGGATCTGGCAAGAGGGACACAAAAGACTCTGTGATTCAGCTTTCAGAAGAGTTGGAGAAAAAGCAAGGCCTTGCCTCTCTGTTAATAAACCTCTGTGCTTCAGACCACAGTGTGAGAATTTGGAAGTATGAGGGAAGGAGGAGGCTGCATCAGGAATCTTGGCCTGCGATCAGTTTTAGGGAGTTTTGCATAAAAGTATTTACTTTTGGAAGATAATATTAGCTCACTTATTTCCTATGGAAACTGGAAAATAAACACCTACCTAAAAATAAACACATATAGACACATAGACAAATGTAGTTTCTACTTGTACTCTTTCTTGGACTAGTGAGTGAGAAAGGTGTGTGTGCGTGTGTGTGTGTGTGTGTGTGTGTGCGCGCGCGTGCGTGTGTGTGCTTCTTTGGGGCTACATTTTTGGTTTGCTTCAACTTATTTCATGCTGGCTGCCAAGCAGACATGGCTGGACGGATTTTGATCAGGGTAAAGGCAGCCTGCCCACTATGTGCCATAGGGGGACTTACGCTGACCAGTGGGTTAGGCCTCCCTGAAGTTCTGCATGTCTGTCAACATTCCAACCAAGCAAGATTGATGTGTTTCGAGGTGGAATTATTTTTCAAAGTCTGTTTGGGCTCGCTCCTGGTCCAGTGCCATGTCTTACATAATAATGTATATCATGAACCTTCACGGAGAAAGAAACAACAGGCCCATGTTTCTGAAGTGCCCTCCAGCTTAGGGCAATCCCGATTACCCATAAACTTCTGGCAAGATTCTCCTTTCCAGTAGCCTCAGAGTGAGTCCAGGGTGCAGAAAAGAGGAATGTATTGTGCTTGTGGGGTTAGCAGTTTGTCTGTCACCACTCCTGTGAAACAGCCGGGCTGTCTCACTGATGATTGATTCAATGCCACTCTTCTAGGGTCAAGGGAATCATTTAATGCATGTGGTTAATCAGTCTCTGAAGTAAGAGAAGGGGTGCTGATTTCTACATAGGAGCAGTGAGCCCCCCAAAACGGGAATGGTTCTAGACTTGTTAGAAAGAATAATGGTATATCACAGCTCCTCCTTCCATTGACTTTTTAAATATATTTTAAAGAATATGTATTTATTTTTTTGATAGAGCAAGCAGGGGAGGGGCAGAGAGAGAGGGAGACAGAGGATCTGAAGCAGGCTCTGTGCTGACAGCAGCAAGCTGGATGTGGGGCTCCAACTCACAAATCATGACCTGAGCCAAAGTCACTCAACCGACTGAGCCACCCAGGCGCCCCCTTCCGTTGACTTTTTAAAGAGCAGTTTGTAGAAAAGAGCATATGGTACAGAGAGTTCCCAAGTACTTTCTCTCTCCCTCCATTGATTTTGAGCAATGAATCAAGTGTGGTATTGTTGGGAGTTTTGTACTGATATTTGTGTAGTTTATCGGATCACCCCACAGTTTCTGTGGGTCAGAAATTTGGGAAGGACAACGGTAGGTGGTTCTGGCACGGGGTCTCCTCAGGGACTGGAATGAGGCAGTGGCTGGAACCGTAGGAGCTGGAGTCTGGCTGAGCATCTCTCCCTCTCTCTCTCCACGTCGTCTGGGGGGCTCTCCATGTGGTCTCTCCACCTGGGATACTTCGGGCTTCTTTACAGCGTGATGGCCTCAGGAAGTTGGACTGCTTACATGGCAGCTCAGCGTTGTAATGCTCCAGTGAGGCAGGGGGAAGTTGCCTCGCCCTTCCAAACTAAGCTTTGGGAGTCATGGCAGTGTTGCATCTGCTACATTTCTGTTGGTTCCAAGTAGGTCACAAGAGAACTCAGAAATAAGGGGAGGGAACACAGACCCCACTTTTTGATGGGAGGGATATCTAGGTCATGTGTTACTATAGTGTTGGGCTGCTGCCATGTTTGGAAGACATAATTTGTCACAGGTACAGCACTGCTCAGGACAAAAGGATCACAAAGGGACAGTCCAACTGGCAGGAGGCCATTCAGGAAGCTCTAGGATCTCAAAATCTTATAAACCAGTGTGAATGGTAAAATATCCATTCTGTGACACCTAATTTTTTTGAAGTTTAGAGTAAGTTTTATTGAGGTATAATTTGCATTCAATACAATACACACATTTTAACTGTACAGTTCAATTTTGATAACTGTATATTACTGGGTGACAGCCACTCTAGTTGAGAAACAGAATACTTCTCTGCCCCCCTCCCCCCAAAATTCTTGTTCTTTTGTAGTAAATCCCTGCCATCCTTGGCCCCAGGCAACCATTGATCTGGCTTTCTGTTACTATTGATTAGTTTTGCCTGTTCTAGATTTTCATGGAATCTTTATTTTTTAAATTTTTTCATGTTTCATGTTTATTTATTTATTTTGAGAGAGTGAGAGACAGAGCATGAGCAAGAGAGGGGCAAACAGAGAGGGAAAGAGAGGATCCCAAGCAGGCTCTGCACTGTCAACACAGCCTGATGTGGGACTCGAACCCATGAACCGTGAGATCATGACCTGAGCCGAAATCAAGAGTCGGACGCTTAACCAACTGAGCCAACCAGGTGCTGGGAATCTTTTGAGATTCACCGATTTTGTTGTATGTATCAACATAATTGCTGCCTACTACTCTACTGTATGAATATACTACAATTTGTTTATCCATTTTCCAGTTGATAGACATTTGGGTTATTTACAGTTTGGAGCTATTATGAATAAAGTTGCTATGAACATTCATGAACAAAAATTTTTCAGTGGGAAGACATTTTTATTTCTCTTAGGTAAATACCTAGGAGTGGAATTGCTGGGTCATATGGGAGGGTTTATACGTTGAACTTTATAAAAGCTGCCATTCTGTTTTCCAAAGTGGTTGTTCCATTGTCTCCAACAGTTTACAAGAGTCCCAGTGGCTCAGAGCTTCACCAAACTTCATGCTGTCTGTTTTTAATTGTAGACAATTTAACGGTCTGCAGAGCTTTACAAATGAATTTTCCTGGGGCGCCTGGGTGGCTCAGTTGATTGGGCATCTGATTTTGGCTTAGGTCATGATCTCGTGGTTTGTGAGTTCGAGCCCTGCGTCAGGCTCTGTGTTGACAGCTCAGAGCCTGGAGCCTGCTTCAGATTCTGTGTCTCCCTCTCTCTCTACTCCTCCCCCGCTCACACTTGGTCTCTCTCAAAAATAAATAAACATTAAAAAAAATTTAAATATGCACTTTCCTGATGATCAAAGATGTTGAACATCATTTCATGCATTTAGTGGATATTTGTATATCTTCTTTTGTGAACTGTCTGTTCAAATCTTCGGTCCATTAAAAAAATCATTCTTCCTGTCTAATTGTATTTAAAAATATTCTTGATACAAGATCTTCAGGAGCTATGTGTATTGTGAATGTTTTCTCCCAGTCTATGGCTTGTCTTTTCATTCTCTTTTTAAAAATGTTTATTTATTTAGGGGCACCTGGGTGGCTCTGTCAGTTGAGCATCCGACTCTTGGTTTCAGCTGGGGTCATGATCTCGAGGTTTCATGGGTTCAAACCCTGCATCGGGCTCTGTACTGAAAGCATGGAGCCTGCTTGGGATTCTTTCTCTCCCTCCCTCTCTCTGCCCCTTCCCAGCTTGTCCTGTCTCTGTCTCTCTCAAATAAATAAATAAAACTTGACAAAATAGTTAAATATTTATTTATTTATTTTGAGAAGGAGAGAGAGAGAGAGAGTGGGGGAAGGACAGAGAGACAGGGAGAGAGAGAGAATCCCAAGCAGGCTCTGCACTGTCAGTGTGATCCTAACGCAGGGCTTGATCTCATGAAATTATAAGATTACAACCTGAGCCGAGATCAAGAGTTGGATGCTTAACTGACTGGGCCACCCAGGCTGTCCCATCTTTTTATTCTTGAATGGTATTCTTGGACTAGAAGTCTTTAAGTTTGATAAAGTTTAATTTATAATTTTTTCTTTTTTTGTACTTTTTATCTGCTGTATCTAAAAAATCTTTACCTAGCCCATGGTCACAAAGATTTTGTCTATATGTCTTTTTCTGTAAGTTTTATATTTTAGCTTCTATTTCTATGATCAGTTTTGAGTTAATTTTTGTGTACATCTGTTATCATTTTCCGTCAGCCTGAAGAGCGTCCTTTTATATTAGTGTAGGTCTGCTGTTCTTAAATTCTCTCAGACTGTGTTTATCTCAAAATTGCTTCATTTTGCCTTTATTTTTGAATAATATTTTTGATAGATGTAGAATTATAGATTTACTTTTTTCCCTTCCTTTCAGTACTTTTAAGAATGCCATTCAACTGTCTCTTGACTTACTTTCTTTCTTTTTTTTAAATTTTTTTTAACGTCTATATATTGTTGAGAAACAGAGAGAGACAGAGCATGAGCATGGGAGGGGCAGAAAGAGAGGGAGACACAGAATCTGAAGCAGGCTCCAGGCTCCGAGCTGTCAGCACAGAGCCCAACATGGGGCTCGAACTCACAAACTGCAAGATCATGACCTGAGCTGAAGTCGTATATTTAACTGACTGAGCCACCCAGGTGCCCCTGACTTACTTTGTTTCTGATATGAAGTCAGTGATTTTCTTATCTTCATCTTTCTATATCAAATATGTCTTTTTTTCCTCTCTACTTTTAGTATTTTCTATTTCCAGTTTTCATCGATTGTAATATAAGGTACCTTTATATGTTTTTCTTTGTGTTTATACTGTGTGAGCTGTGTTGATATTCTTGGATGCAGAGATTTATATTTTTCATCAAATTTTGAAAAATTTTGGCCATTATTTCATATAGTTTCTATTTATATGTCTTCACATTCACTGATCTTTTCTAGTATGTAAACTGCTGTTAATCACATTTAGTCAAATTTTCATTTTAGCTCATGTATTTCCCAGCTCTAGTAGTCCCATTTGGTCCTCTTCTATATCTTCAATTTCTCTATTTCTTTTGTTTATATTTTTCTTTAAATCTTTGAACATATGTACATATCACTTTAAAAAATCTTTGTGAATTTGGTCATCTATGTAATTTCTGCGTATGTTTCTATTGAATGGGTTTTTTTTGTTTTTGTTTTTGTTTTTGTTTCTGGCCACAGTTCTCATTTTCTTGCTTCTTACTAGGGCTAGTTATTTTTGATAGGATATGAGACATTGTGAATATCACGTTGTTAAATGGATTTCGGTGTCTTCTTTTAGAGATCGTTAAACTTTATTTTGGCAGACAATTAAGTTACCTACAGATCAGTTTGATCGTTTTGAGGTTTGTTTTTAGTGCAGGTCTGCAGTGGCCTCACTCAAGCATAGTTTAGCCTCAGTGCCTCTGGAGTCTCTTCTAAATGCTCTGCTTGTTCAATGAGATTTCTCCACCACAACTGGTTAGAACTTGGATGACTCCCAGCCCTGTATGAGTTCTGGGAATTGTTCAGTTTACAGCTCCTTGTTAGTTGTTCTTTCACTCATAGTTATTCTTTGCCTGGTTTCGTGGTGTCTTACCACACATATGCAGAACTGGATATTGTGCCAAAGACTCAAAGGGCCACCTATGCAGATTTCTGGAGCTCTTTCTCTGTGTAACTCTCTCCTCTCTGGTACTGTGCCTTGCAAATTTAAGCCACCCTGGCTTCTCCAAACTCTGATGTTATTTCTTTGATTCAGCAAGGTCCTGTGATTTACTTGGCGTTCTACTTTCATATGTTCTAGTCTCCAGGTAGAAAGCAGTGGCAGTTTTAGCGCTAATCTTATTTCCTTCCCTTCTTTCAAAGATCAAGTCTGGTGCAGTCTGCAGTTCATGTTTGAAAAGAGTTATATATTTTGCCCCTTAGAAAACGTAGTTTATAGCGGGAAGGCAAATGTAGTCCTAGTTACTATATCATATACTGGAAGAAGAAGTTATAAATTTGGATTTTAAGGCAAAATGGAATCATCTTTTTTCCATTATTTAAAAAAATTTTTTTTAATGTTTATTTTTGAGAGAGAGAGAGAGAGAGAGTCAGAGTGTGAGCGGGCAAGGGGTAGAGAGAGAGGGAGACACAGAATCCGAAGCAGGCTCCAGGCTCTGAGCTGTCAGCACAGAGCACGATGCAGGGCTCAAACCCACAAAGTGTGAAATCGTGACCTGAGCCGAAGTCGGATGCTTAACCGACCGAGCCACCCAAGCGCCCCTTTCCATTACTTTTTGTAGGCATACATAATTTTATCTGATGACTGGTTAGCTGAAAAAAAAAATCCCCTTAGCTCAATTTTTAGAAAATAAAAATTTCCATGAGGAGAACTAGACTCTTAGAGGTGAATTAATTTGATGTATCCTTTGCCTACTGGACAGGAGTCCGAAATCATTTGGTAGGAAACTTGGCTTCAGTCCCTTTTAACAAACACTGAAATATCCTTCATTCTCTCTGTCACTCTGCTCTTGTCTATAGAAAATGGATTCTGAAGAGCTGGAAGAGAGGCACATGAAATCAGAAGGGATTGGGCTTCTCTGGACTGCCAGTTACAGGGCACAAAAGCAAATTGCATACCTTTTCAGAGCCACTAGTGTGGTATTCAAGGAAGGTCTCTCACTGCTATCTTGGCTCGCATTGTGGTTTTATGTTCCCAGAAGTTGGAAGCTGTGACTTAGGAAAAGCCATGGTACCTGGCTGACAAACCAATTGACATAAATGTGCTAACCATATACTGGCAGGTGGCCTGCTCTACTAGCTGGCTTCTGAGAAATGATAAACACAGGGGCCTCACAGACAGATCACCACTATCTCCAGCCTCTGAATGTTCTGGAATCAGAATCTGGAGCAAGTTCATTGCTCTCTATTTTTACTGGAAATGTACCAAAGAAACTGCCCCAAGCTCTTTCTGTGGCTAATACCCATTACACAATGCAGCATTGTTCGCTAAGCTGTTGGGCTCTTTATCTGGGTGGGTCTTGGAAGTTAAATATGCATACAGACATTATCTATCTATCTGAATATATTTATTCTATAGGTATACATATTTTCTTTATAGTTTACATAATGTTTTAATATATAGATGAAGCCAGTGGAACGTAATTTCTTAATATTCTGTAATAAGGGGTAATGTTAATTTCTACTGCAAAGGGTAGAAGGATACAATGAATTAATGCATGTAAATAACTTAGTACCTAATATATAGCTCAATATGCTTTTACTACTGTTATATATTATAGATGCAAACTAATGCTTCTCGGTTACCTTAAGACTCATTGTATGGAACTTGGCCCCTCTCTGGCTTTGTTATAGCTTTTTTTGTGGCATTTATCTGTAAACTCATTTTAGCATATATTTTAGGAAACACATTTTGATGGTTGAGATAACGGATCTACCTGAGCGTTCAGATCTATCTGCCAACACCAAGAAAAGACCTGAGTTAAGAAAATTCAAGTTAAATTGTGGTCATTTTTATGAGTTGAGTGGAGAAGCAGACTTTTCCCTTTGTAGGTGTAATTCTCCTGCCCGAGACTCAGATCCACGTGGTACACAGAATTGTAAACTATTGAGTGGGAAAGGCATAAAAATTGAAAGGCATCATGGAAGATACCAGGTCTGTTTTAAACAGAAGGAGCTGAGAAACATACCCCTATCTATGCTGATCATTTGCCTATTGAGTCTGAGTCCCAAACCCACAATTCTATACTGTGCTCTGTGCTGCTGAGATTATAGCTCTGCCAAATAGCCTCCCCAGACTCGGGCCAGTTGGCTTCCTGTCGGGTTCTGTTAATATCTATCACTAGAGGGAGACTGGAAGGTATGAGTTGGGGACTAAGGAATTTCTTATTTTTACTTGGTCGTGTCAGTGTTGCCTTGACTTTGGAAACTAGCCATATCTTACCTGCTCAGAGGTATCATCGGTAGCCAAGTGTTTCCCTTTTCTCAGTGCCACAGACTTCTCTGATTTTTGAGATTGTAGGACATACTACTTTCTCAGAGAACTAAGCCCCAGCTTAATGGGTATCTCTTTTCTGAGTTACCAAGTTTGGATAACCCCAACCCCTTCCTTTTTCTTCACCTAGTCCTAAAGCTTATAGATTCATGTTGTAGTTATCACCTCTAGGTTCTAAGTTCTTGCTTTTATTCTTTTATTTCTCCAACATCTGTGAAATCAGTTCTGCATATTAAACCCTCTCTGTTTAAATATCTTGTGTTATTCTTCCTCCCTTCTTCCCTCCCCATCTTTATTCTTCCCTGTCTCTCTCTCGCTTTCTTTCTTTCTTTCTTTCTTTCTTTCTTTCTTTCTTTCTTTCTTTCTTTCTTTCTTTCCTTCCTTCCTTCCTTCCTTCCTTCCTTCCTTCTTCTCTCTCCTTCCTTCCTCCCTCCCTCCCTTCCTTCTTTCCTTCCTTCCTTCTTTCCTCCTTCCTTCCTTCTTTCCTTCCCTCCATAGATAAACAGTTTCTAATAGGAATAGTCCTACTAAAATAACTATAAATGTTGGTATTCTTGGCTTGGTTTGGTTATGACCTTGGTCTTGAATGTAGTGTTGACTTGTTTTCCAAAGGAAAATGGGATACTCTTAATTCATGGCCTACATTGCCATAATCATTAAATTATCAATGATGGTCACTTGGGATAAAGTTCCTGTTAAAGTAAGTTCCTTGGGAGAGAAAGTGACTATTACATTATAGCAATAATGCCTATAGGGACTGTGGGATGAGATGGCTTTTTCAGTCTGCCCTGGGGAATAACAAAAAGAAAATGACAAATTCAGGGGTTAAAAATCTTCGCTTAAGTCTCAGTCAGAGAACTAGAGAATTTCTATGGCTGTTTTATAAAAGACCATTATATTTATTAGTTGTGGAACAAATATTATTGAAAACTAATCCCAAATTTAATTGTGTGGATTGCAGAATTACATCAATTAAAAACACAGACTCACCAAATTTCTTATATGAAAGTTAGGGACGTGGTTGGGAAGGAGTGAGGCCCTGAGATTTGGAATGAGAGTTCTCTGGGTGGACTCAGAAAAAGCTGAAGTTTTTGAATCCTTCCAAGTGTCCCTGAATCTTCCTTGCTAGCTGAATGAGCTTCTCCTCCCTAGTTTTAGTTGATCTCTCTCTCCTTTGCTTGAAAACTCTGTTTAAGACCAACTAGCCCTGTTGTTTTGTGAGAGACAACCCAGTCAAGACCCCCTTCTCATTGTCTCTAGACTTACAGCTAGAGTCAGAGCCCATCATGTACAGGAGTACAAGTGTGAATCTGACCTGGGAAGATATAGCATATTCTCCAAAGTGCACGACCTAGCTAATTTCTCTCAGCTGGAACCTGAGGAGTATGGCAAATGTGTGGGAATCAATTCTCAGTGTATTAAACCAAAGAGAACAGAATATAATAGGAGGTCAGGCTGAATTTATTGAAATGGGTAAATTTACCAGAGATTATGGATTTAGTGTATGAACTAACTAGACAGTGTGCTTAATTGATTGGCTGAAACTTGGACTAACAGTGGCTTACATTCTACGAGACTGAGCTGTCAGAACTTCTGTGGCATAATATAGAGCAGGGGTCAACAAATTATGGTCTATTGGTCAAATCTGCAACCTAAGAATGGGTTTTACATTTTGAAGAGTTATAAATAGAAGAGTAAGGGTTATAAATAGAAAAAGAAGTGTAAATAGAGGAAGGGTTATAAAGTGAGGGCAGCAGGAGGAAAAGGGAGGAGGAGAGGGGAGCAGGAGAGAGACCATATATGGTCTGCAAAGCCTAGACCATGTGCTCTCTGGACTTTTACAAAAAAAAAAAAAAGTTGAGGACAGCTGATGTAGAGAAAGGAATCAAAGGTTTAAGGTGCAAGGAATAATGACATAGTTTTATCACATGCAAACTCATTTTTACATCATCCAGGGGCGTGTACAGTCATGACATATGTGGGCTCAGGCCAAACATATCTAGGGGGAAGTTGATTCCCTTTATTCCTCAGTGTTTGTATTGAAGGGAGAAGAATGACGTGCAAAGACTCCTTCTTGCCTGTACACCTGTTCACTTGTAACCCTTGGAGGATGGGAGACACACGATGTTAAAAACCAGTGAGCCTTTGGAGAAGAACTGGTTATCTGTTGGGTCTTTTCTTCCTTTAGTAGACATGGCTTCCTGGAGGGCTAAAGGAAGAGATTCAGATATTCCTGGGAACTCATGCTTCAAAACATCTTGCACAGACTGAACTAAGGTTAAAAGCATTCTTCATACTTCCTCCTTAATCAATGGTAGGGCTGATAAAGTGATTGCTGATTGGTGACTGGTTTCCATGATTACCACAAATTCTTTCTGAAAGAAACTCTACTTGTTTTCTAGCTTACCTTTTCCAACTCATACACTTTTAAAAAAGCAATTTTTGTATTTCCTGCCACTCCAGCGTCAACGAGAGAATTTATTTTATAATGTGTATGAACTGGCAGCTTCTCAGAAAAAAAAAAAAGCATTGTTGTCAGAATGAAGTCATCTGTTTGGTGAACAAAACCTCAAGTATCATTCAAGGGGCGGGAACCCGGTGCCCTCTGTATGCTTAGCCCTTTGGCATATAGAGCCATTGTCAAAACCTGTTTCCAAAGTGACTGAATTCTCTTCTGAAATTACTTGGCAGTTCCTGGCCCTAAGGGTCTGGAATAACTCTTTTCAAGGGCTTTATGTTAAGGCAGCTGGTCCCTAATGGAAACCAAGATCACTGCCAGCTAAAGAATTTAGCAATACCCGAAAGTGGGCTCACCTAATAAATTTTTATAGTCTTCAGGCTAAGGTGTGTATTTGGGGGTTGGTCTCTATTTGATGTCCTTATCATCTCGAAAACATGGAAAAGGTCAAGAACATATCTGGCCTTTGGGTTATTTTCAAAATAATATTATATCTGGATATATGATGCTGAGAAGATAGCTTTTGAGGGTATTCCTCCCCTCTATTTACCCAAATTGAATATGGAATAAATAGCAATTCATTACATACTCTGTTTTCTGACTGTGGCACAGTGGGGTCTAGGGAAAGAAAACAAGGCCCTCTCTTGGCTTTTGAAGTCTTTGCTTTTTGAAAAAGTCTTAAAAAAAAAAACCACAATAAAAGCTTAATTTAACAACGGATGTCTAGGCTGAATTGCTGGGTCAAAACTAACAAAAGTGGAATTTAATATAAGTGTAAAAATCCTGTGATTAGGTTAAAAAATCAGTGTCCTAAATAACTACCAGGTGGAGAAGCTCTCTCTTTTACAGTCATAGGGAATCTTTCTCTATTAAGGAAAACCAACTTGTATCACTTCTTCTACCATCCCCCCCCTCCCCTGCAGAAAAGCCTCTCTTGGGCCATGTGCAAACAAAGAATAATTTAAATCTCATTTTAAAAAAAAGATTAAACAGAATCCTTCATTGTTGAATGGCATCCATTAATTAAGAGCAAAAGAGTAAGAGCATTTTAACCATACAGCTGAACTAACAAAATTTGATATTTAGGCTATTAAAACCTAAAATCCAGGTCAGTCCTTGAAAATAAAATTGGACACATACAGAAAGTAAAAAACAACCAAGAAAATGCAAGTGGCTACCCTGAGAAAAGGAGAAGGCACTGGGGTCCCATGGACAATCTTCTATGAGCTAAGTGTGTTGGATAAACTTAGGTCTCCTGATTAAATCCAGGCTGGTTTTGGCGTCTGTGGGGGATGCAAGAGGGAAATGGGCTCCATTAGGTTCCATGACAATGGCTGCCGCCAGTCAAAGGTAAGACCCATCGGAAAGGCCGTGCATGGTGGGTCTGGAACAGGCTTCTGTGTGCTATGGTGCATTACAGCTTCAAAGCACCTTCGCCTTCATTCTCTCTCTTGCTCCTCCTGTTTTACAGATGTGGTCATTGAAGGGCTGAGAGAAGAAATTGCTTCAAGTTCCCACAACCAGGTAGCAGCAGGATGAGGGTTGCCCTTCCAGAGCCCTGCTTTTTCGTGTTAATTATGTCCTCTAGAAGACTGCATTCTTCAAGAGATTATTATTTTATCTGGGAAATGTTAGCCCCAACATTAACATTTTACTTGCCATCATTCTCCTTTGAATTGAACTTGGTTGGGGGTGTGAATGGGGGTTCAGCGCCTCCCTCCAGTCTCTCTTCTTCCCTGGGTCACTCTGTGAGCCTCCTGTTGGGTCATCTGGGCCCCTAATTTTGTTCCCCTCTCCCGCCCCCATGCAGTTTCTCTTGTGTTTCCAGATAGTTGGCAGCATCAGCTGGTGCTTTGGGGTTGCTGAGGCTTTGTTGCCCCTTGTTGAACCCATGGAGCCTGGGATACTCTTTCTAGAAAGCAATGGGACCCACGGAAGCTGTCACTTCTCAGTAACAGCTAACTCAGTGGAAAAGGTCCTGGTCTTTCCAGACAGCAGAAGTTCCGATGGGTACTCACCTGGGGGAGGGGGGCCTCTGCCTTTTTAACTCCTCTTACTTTCTTCTCATATTTGCCCCTCTTCGCCTGCCATTGTTCCCAAGTCTGGCTAATCCAGAATATTCTCTCATCTTTGTATACCTGGAGGCGCTGGTTTGTTCATGAACACTCATACCCCAGCCTTTGAGATGGGTTTGGTGTTCTCAGCCATATAACCTCACCTCACTGGCCTTGATATGGATTCCCATGATGTCATCTCTGGCCCCTGTTGGGGCAAATCTCAGCCTGTCAAACCAGTCCTGCTGGGCCACAGTCTCCTTTACTCAAATACTCACTTCAACACTGAGCTTTGCACCCACCTCTCCCCCACTTCGGCCATATGTCATTCCGTATCTCTGCGTGGCAGAAAACTAACTGCAGGACTGAATTTGCGTGGATTCAGTTTGCTCAATCATACAATAGAATACTAAAAAGTATTTATTAAGTGCCTCGTTGAGCATAGTGATACATAAAAGGGGCTGATTTAATGATGCGAAAATAGTAATAACCTCTTATGTTTTATGACAGTCAGTGCCATCATACTACTATCTCTATCTCTGTTAACACAGCCATTCCAACTATTTCTGTCTCACACGTTTGTCTCAGGAGATGTGCGAGACTTGGGAGACCCAGGACACAGCTTGCAAGAGGGACCCCTAAGACTTATGGGCAAAGGAACTGTACAGAGGACCTCGAGGGCAATTTAAAGCCTTTTGACATCTTCTTTGCCTCTGATTTGGAGTTAAAACACCACTGTAGGGAAGGAAATGGGGGCTGGGAAGGCAAAGGCAATAGTTGAACTCCTCCCCCAATTTAGGACCATCAGACGGTAACTCGGAGGGAGAGGAAAAAGGAACAAAAGTAAGGGTGTTATTTAAGGCATTGTTTAATGTTCCAGGGTTCATCCTGTGTCAGATAGCCCAAGAGTCAAATAGTTAGACTCTTGCTAGACTCCAAAAAGATTTCACTCACTGCAACTCTTTAGTGAGATGTTAATAAGGATGACACAACAAAGAGGCATCCGTGGTCAAAAGAAATTAGGAAATGAGATATCCTTAACACACATTAGCATCTTGAAAGCTCTAAGAAGTCCTGCAAAGCAAACATCTTAAACCTTGTTTCAACCTGGGTTTCCCAGAAATATTGGATCTTGGAACCATTTTGGGGAGGAGCACCTGTGAACATTTGTGTACCTCTTGTGGATAGAGTTCTCTCAAACTCATCCTGAGAAGTGCTGAATTGGGCTAAGTTTTGTAGCAGAGGGAGATGTAATAATGGGAGACACAGTCTTAGAGGGATGAGGACAGGGCCTGTGAGGAGAGGCAGAAGGACTGAAGTGGACGAGGTGTTCATGGCCTTGCTGTTGTCGGCCATGGGGAGGTGCTCAGTGTCCTTGTCTCACTGTATTCTTTTGGGAAGGGTGGATCCTTCTTTCCTCCTGTCAAAGCACCTTCAGTTTAGGGAGAATGTCAGAAGGTTCTAGGGTTTTGTCCTGGTAGAGTTTGAATCTAGGATCTCTGGATTCAAACCTATACTCCATTTCTTTGCTGCACGTGTGGCCAGGAAACAGATACTTGTTACAAATTACATTGTTGACCCTTCGCCTACTTTCAGGAATTCTTTTCCAGTTTTTGTGTGATTTTCCCTGGAGGAGGTTTGGGATCAGACTGCTGCCAACCTACCCTTGACATGTACCCAAAGCTGCTATTTCTGGAAATTCTTGACCATATAAAAATACCTAACATGTTTTTTTCCTTGTCAAAATATAAGACTGGTCTTGGTGAAATTTTAATCATAAATTGATTTTGCTTGGAAAGGCCCCAATATTTGCTCCAGTTTTTAGGACAGACTTTAAGGTTCAGTTCTAGGGCTTTAGCACATGTTCTTCAACAAATAACTCGACGTGTTAGAATGGTGCTCCTAAATTTCTGAAACAGCACTCAAGGATGTTATTTTTTGGTGTGGCTGGGAATGAAAATACCCTGTTAACTTTTGAACCATCCATCCCTGTGCCTAACTAGCTGGGCAGATGGGGAAAGAGAACGCGGCCTTCTCCTCCCCCTCTTCCCCCTCCCCCTTCTCCTCCCCCTCCCCCTCCTCCTCCCCCTTCCCCTCCTCCTCCTTCTTCTTTTTTATTTGGAAGGGGGTGGCACCAAGTGAAGTTTTTTTCTCAACATAGTTTTTCTTTGTTTGAAGAAGTTTATTAGACAAGATTACTCTTCAAGCAGTAATAAAGATTCTTTAAGAATCAAATATTTACGCTTTGAACTCACTGTAGAAATATTTACAGATTTCTGTGACTTTAGCTCAGACCCTCTTCCTCATTGTATTCCAGTCATGCTTTTGCTCTTAGGAATGAAGTTGGAGGTAATGTATTAAATATATAAATAGCTAATGTGATGGGAGGTATTTTTAAATTGTGGGATAATTTTTCCATTAAGAAAGCAATAATTTTACGAAATCTGAGGCTGATTTGAAACTTCAGAATACATTTTTGAGGTTAGGAAAGATACTTTAAAAAATATGCTTTCATTGAATTATCTCTGTGACTCTTTAGATAAAAGTTAGGGCTTCTAGGAAGGGGACCAGAACATTTAACAGCAAAGGTCTATTATCTTTGATTGGAATTCATTGCTTTGAGTTTGCCAGGGTTTTTTTTTTGTTTTTTTTTTTGCTGTTATTTTTACATGGGTAAATGAAGAGTATTCCAGCTGTTTTGACATTTTTATTAGATAAATTTGAAAATCACTTATTCATGCCAATTCTCTATCCTCTGGAGCTTCAAATGAAAGTTTGCAATATCTCAGTCATACAACACCTCAAGAAGGGCTTATATTCATACTTAAAAAGGAAGTTTCATTTGGTATATGTTTGGCTGACATATTGCAGTTCTAAAAACTTGTACAGACAAGCATTTTGAACAGATTATTCTGCCAATTTAAAAGTGATTATATAACATCTGTGAACTCAGTATATATTTCAAGAAAAATGCTGCTGGCTTTGTCCTCCTGCTCAAGGCACACACTGAGCAATGAAATCCAGAGATGTTCTCCTGAGCTGTCATTATTGATTCTCCAACTGTCCCATCTCTCTTTTATGCATCAGGGTAATGATTGCATATGAATGAAATTAGATTTCATGTAGTATAGGTTTTAATGAAAAAATACAATAACGTTCTTCCGATCTCTCTCTTTTTGCCCAAGGATCAATTTTTTTTGTTGGGTCCCTTCAAAATCAGAATTCCCAAATCTTCAGTACAAATGGCAACTATACATTACAAACAAACAAACAAAAAGCAAGCTGATCTCAGAGTCCTCCAGACCCATCCTAAGACTGGGCCTACTTTGAACAGTTTTGTGAACTGTCTCAGGCTATGTTATTTTATGGAGTGATTTTCTGATATAGCAGTGGTTTGGTGGGATTTCAGGGTTTATAGACCACTGCTGATTTATGGCATTAACACAACAAAAAAGGCTACTCTGTAGGTAATCGGAAAAATTCCTGGTTAGTGTGTAAGGTGATCAGATGTGAAGCAGAAGCATGGCTCTGGTCCCCCTTTGTGTTAAAAGAACAAACGGACAGGTAGGAGGCCAATCAAAAGCTTCCCTCTGCCAGAGCCAAGCTGTGGAGAAACTTACTTACTGGATCTGCTGATAATAAACTTGTAGGGAACCGGTACCGTTATCTTGCCATACACAGTTCATTGCTGTGTCTCAGGTGTCCTTACTATTCCTGCCGCACCCACCTTAATCCAGACCCTCATCACCCCTGTACCAAAACCGCTGTTGCAACTTCCTAGCTGGTCTCCTGCCCCCAGCCTCCTGTACCTCCTAGTCCAGTGGGTCTGGCTGGCTGAGAGATCTTCCCAAAATGTCATGTTCATCCTGTCAATCTTTTTGCAAAGTGCTGCAATGACTTCCCACTGCTGACCTCATCAAGCTGAAACATCTTATTCTATGCAGAAGCATGAAGCTCTGCTCTGGCCCAACTGAACATGGGCCTGTGCTTTTTTCATGCTCTCCTGCCACTCCCTCCCCCTCCCCTCACTTTGTTCTGGTCAAATTTTAATCCACCAACCAATTTGATGGTAGGTACTGGGTCTTAAAATTTTTCCCATTCTTTTTTTTTTTTTTTAAATGTTCATTTATTTTTGAGAGAGACAGAGAAAGTACAAGCGGGGGAGGGGCAGAGGAGAGGGAGACAGAGGATCCGAAGCAGGCTCCACACCGAACAGCAAAGGGCCTGATGCAGGGCTCGAACTCACGAACCACGAGATCATGACCTGAGCCGTCATCAGACACTCAACCGCGTGAGCCACCTAGGTGCCCCCAATTTTTCCCACTCTTGAGGAAATAATTCTTCAGAAAGAAAAAGGCTTAATGTGCAAAAGGCCATTAGAGTTGTTTGTATAATTACAAGTTACAACCTAAATATTCAGGCAAGGAGAAACAAGTGTGGCACGTTTGTAAAATGTAGCCGATAAAAATGGTGTGTACAGATTTGTTAACATAAGAAAACATGGTTCAATAAGAAAGAAAAAAATCCCACCAAACTCTATATACAGTATGAGCTTAACTATTAAAAAATTTTTAGAAAAGTCTTCCTAGAAACTCATTTTCCAAAACTGTCAAGAGAGGTTATGACTAGTGGGATTAGGGGCTCCTCTCAGTTTTTCATTTTTTTTTTTTTTAAACGTTTTTTAGTGTTGTCGATATATTTTTTAAATGTTTATTTTGAGAGGGACAGATAGAAAGTGAGGGGGGAGGGGCAGAGAAAGAGAGAGAGAGAGAGAGACAGAGAGACAGAGAATCCCAAGCAGGCTCTGCACTGTCAGCGAAGAGCCCAACTCAGGGCTTGAACCCACAAACTGTTAGATCATGACTTGAGCCAAAACCGAGTTGGACGCTCAACTGACTGAGCCACCTAGGTGTTTCTAACGTTGTCAATATTTTAAGAAAAAATTCATTTATTTTTACATTTTTGTATCTTCATTGATTTTTCTGGTAATAAAGGTATATACCATACCCACTGTTAAAATTTCAGACATTAAAAAATATATGTGTTTTTTAAAAAGTAAAAATCCCCTGTAGTTTCAATGAAAATAAAAACCACCTAGCGATAGCTACTGTATTTCTCAGGTTTGACCTTGTCACAAATGACACACAATAGTGGTGGCTTACACAGGAAACATTTATTTTTCCCTCACGTTACAGCTCGGCTGTCCCGTGCTCCAGGTGCTGGGATGTGCTCCACGTGTCATCTCATTCTGGATCTCAGGTTAAGGAAGCAACCCTGTTCTGGAACATCCCTGTCCTCACAGCAGAGGGGAAGAGTAAGAGGCTGAGCTCAAACCACACTGTCATGTTGAAAACATTAGCTTAGATGACACATGTGCTCACATTCCGTTGCTCAGCGCAAGTCACTTGGTCAAGCCTAACATAACTGTGGCAGAGACGTGTACCCGCCCCCCGCCCCAGGGCAGGAGGGGACCGTTACCTACCATAACCTTCAGCAACATTTGGAGCAAACATCCTTTTAGACTTTTCAGTAGGCAAGGGCATGGGCACATCCACCTGTATATACTTTTTAAAACTGGGATGACTCATGCTGTGAAATTACTTGTCTAATTCTTTTTTTTTTGATGGATGGTTTTCTAAGTCAACATATGTATTCTTACATGTGCATTTTGATCGGCAACATAATATTCCACTTTACAGATAGGTGTGGACACCCTTGTTCCTAGATCTCTGAACATATCATGAAGATCCATTACTACAGGTAGAATCACTGGGGCATTCAGATGTCAAAGCTTTTAGGGAATGTTGTAATTTCCCCTCCTGCTAAAAGTGACAAGTTTCGCTTAAAATAAAAATGTATTGACTCTTCAATACATTAAGTTGAAGCTTAAATTCAACTTTAAAAAGTTATTTATTTTTTTTTAGTGTATTTATTTTGAGAGAGAAAGAGAGGGAGAGAAAGAATCCCAAGCAGGCTCAGCACTGTCAGCACAGAGCCCAACATGGGGCTCAATTTCACCAACTGTGAGATCATGAGCCAACTGAGCCAAACCGAGAGTTGGAGGCTTAACCGACTGAGCCACCCAGCCGCCCCTAAATTCTACTTCTCATGGCTTGTTTTCTTAATAACTTCAGCTAGAATTAATGTAATGTCTTGAATTTCATGTTTAATATGTACAGTTGCATGTGTGTGTTTTGTCATCTCAATTATAGTGTAAGTTTCAGAAGGGCAAGGACTAGTCCTTGGACTATTTTATTTCCTCAAAAGAAGCCATTTTTTTTCTATCCTAACCCAAGACTTTAAGTTCAGATCCCTCTGCCTCCCCATCCCCCAGTTCAGGCAGGTACTATAAGTCACATCCTCTCGGAGGAGGTACATGGGAGGGTATGGGGCCAGGAGGGTAAGTCTTTCCGGGTTTTGTTCTTAAAATGTTAAAGCCCAGAGATGAGAGAGAATTTGCAGGTGTAGGAGCAGCAAAGGAGAGCACAGATTTCTTTCCAAGTTTAGAAAATGATTCCCCTGGACTTGGGTGGGAGGTGCAGGGGCCCTCTGAGGGGGTACACCTGCCCCCAGGAAGCAGTGCCTGCAGGGAGTACCCCTTCCTTCAATCTGCTCTAGCCATATGGCACCCTTGCCCTTCAGCAGGACCTTGCATTTATTGTCCGTTTGCCTGAAAACCTCTTTGCTCAGATATGGCACCTTCTCAGGGAGGCCTCCCCTGACTACTATATGTATAACTGGGATAATCCACAAAACCACCTGTCTCTGCTCCTTGACTGATTTTTCCCCACACGACTTAATGATATCTAAATACTGTGCATTTGACTTCTTTATTTTATTAATTGCCTCACTCCCTCCACTAAAATGCGAGCTCCCTGAGGCAGAATAGCTGTTGTTGTTTCTGCTGCACCCCAGGGCTCACGTTGTGCTCAATAAATGTTTGTTGAATGAACAAATAAAATGGATGAATCTCAGAGGATATTGTACCTGAACTGATAAGTCAGTTAGAGGGAGAAGGTATTTTTGTAGACTTCACACTCATTTATTGAGACTCTGCTATCTGCTGGGCACCGTGATCATTGCTGGGGGAAACAAGAAATACATAAGACTGTTCTGTCTTCATTCCAAGTCCACGGTCGGGCCATGGCCCTGCTTATTCAGAATGGGACCCAGACGTCAAGGTGGTTTATCCAGGCAGCACTGCTGATGGTCCCGTGAGATAAGTTTCTCCATTTTTTTCCCGTCGAAGGTTTATTTTTTTTAATAAAAAAATTTTTTTACATTAATTTTTTATTTTTGAGAGACAGAGAGAGACAGAGCACAGAGGAGGGGCATAGAGAGAATGAGACACAGAATCCAAAGCTGGCTCCAGGCTTCCAGCCCATCAGCACAGAGCCAGATGCAGGGTTTGAACTCAGGAACGGTGAGATCATGACCTGAGCCGAAGTCAGACGCTTAACCCACTGAGCCACTCAAGTGCCCCACCCTTTGAAAGTTTAAGGGACTGTGTCCAGTGGTTTTGGAAACTGTTTCCAGAAAGATTTCATGGAAAATTTCCATCTACCTAAGGGAGCTAGAGAAGATCAGAAATGAGAAAGAGACAAACATTTAACAAACCAGTTTTACTATCAGAATATCCCATACCTGCTTTGGTGGCTAGACTTAAGAATGAAGTTTGGGGATTACTTTTTGATGTAAATGTATCCTTATGAGCTCATTTCTCTGTCTCTGGGATAATAGAGATGTGGCTAAAGTGTATTTTTTTGTAAGGGGTAGTCCAGGTGTATTCAAATTTGAAATTTAAAGGGAACCAGTACAGCTCTGAGTCAAATGCAGTGTTGGGCAGAAGTAAAACGGTTGACTAAGAATTATTGTATGTAAAAACCTGTCTCTCAAATATTATTTTAAAGGAACTTGGGAAAAGCCAGCAACTTGACAGGGGGAGCAGAGCCCTCGTCCACATCCACGAGGGACTTCATGGTTGGTGAAATCAAGGTTCTTAGGTAGACAAAAATTGTGAACTGGGAGGCCCATCATCTTCATAAAAATGACAGGGCATCCTAAACACCTTTCTGGGACACTGAAAGGGTTGCGCCATAAACCGCAGGGTGCCGAGAGCATTGGGTGATAGGAGTAAGAGTGGAGAGAAGTACTCTCTGCTAGAGAAAGAGACAGCTACTGTTGGGGGGGCAACAGGTTCTTACGTACATCTTCTGTGCTAAGAAACTCAAGATAATGAGAATTTTGCATAAACAGAACAAACAAATCAGAGACAAACAGAAAAAAAGAACAAAAACCCTGTCATCTCTCTCTCTCTCTCTCTCTCTCTCTCTCTCCCTCCCTCCCTCCCCCTCCCTCCCTCTTTCTCTTTTTGTTGTAAGTCACTGGCACTAGCCTTTTCCATGATTGTATACCAAAGCTTCTCTGGCGTTTAACAAGAAAATAGAAAACTTCAGAAGACCCAGGTAGAGTTTTGGTGAAAAAGACTAACAAAGGCTTTAATCTTAGACCCTGGGAGATGTCTCGCCTCTGTAACTAGAAGCAGATTTGATATGATTCCTTTAATTAAAACCATCTGATGCACAAAAACCCTTCTCAGTTGCCCTGAATAACTTATTTTCCAACTCCATCTTCAAACAGTTTGTCTTCTAATAAAGCATGTTATCATTTGTTCAGAAGACTGATAACCCAAGAGTCGTGAATAATGGAAAAATGACAAACCTTGCTATACATAATCAGTTGGCAAGGGAAGAAGAAATAACAGCTGCTCCACTGTTGTAACATATATTTTTAAACTGAGTTTGTAAGTCAGTAGGGATGCCAAGTCACAGATTTTCTTCAACAATCTCATGATGGCTCAAGGCCATGCAGATAAGAGTTTGTTGGTGGCTTTCTTCTGCCCCAGAGCCTTTGACTTTGGAAAGATACTGGGCAGGGGAAAAAATCCTTCTAGAACCACAGTTGCTGAGGGTCCCAGACCCTCCAATGGAAATGCCACTGGGACCAGACAGTGGCACTGTTACAGGCACATTTTTGTCAGCCATACAGTGTCAACCTCTGAATTCAGGTAGGCATTGATTGAAAAAAATTGATTGATTGAAAAAAAAAATCAATGTGTTCTTAAAAAGTTGATTGTCAGATTTTGGTAAATCAGAGTAAATATTCAATGCAGTGATATAACTTGATCTTTACAGGAGTCTGGATGATCATTTTGCAAGATAAGGAATTTTTAGAGGGGCATCTTGGTGCAGGTGACTTAAGTTGGAGTTCCCGCTTCTCTCCTTTCTTGCTTCGTGATGGTTGGTAAGGGATTTGACCTTGAGGAACCCGTATTCTCATCCATAAAATAAACACCATACAGTCTTATTTGCGAGGGTCTATCAAAATGAGATCATGGATATGTAGTGATTTGTTGATTTTATTTATTAATTTTTAAAAGTTATGAAATTGAAAAATACAGAGAATAACCTAAGAGATTCCCACATACCAACCACTAGATTTAAAAATTAGTTACATTTGGGGCGCCTGGGTGGCTCAGTTGGTTGAACGTCTGACTTCGGCTCAGGTCATGACCTCACGGTTCGTGGGCTCAGGCCCCGCATGGGGCTCTGTGCTGACATCTCAGAGCCCAGAGGCTGCTTTGGACTCTCTGTCTCCCTCTCTCTGCTCCTCCCCCACTCACACTCTGTCTCTCTCTCTCTCTCTCTCAAAAATAAATAAACATTAAAAAAATAAAATAAAAATTAGTTACATTTGTCTAGTTTTCCTCTTTTAAAAAAATTTTTTTTAATGTTTATTATTTTTGAGAGAGAGAGAGAGAGAGAGAGAGACAGAGCACAAGTGGGGGAGGGGCAGAGAGAGAGGGAGACACAGAATCTGAAGCAGGCTCCAGGCTCTGAGCTGTCAGCACAGAGCCCGGATGTGGGGCTCGAACTCACAGACCTCAAGATCATGAGCTGAGCTAAAGTCAGCCGCTTAACCAACTAAGCCACCCAGGAGCCCCTTCTTTTTTCTTTTTTAGAAAAAAAAAAAAAACTGTAGTTGATGGCTCCTTCTCGTCCTTTACTTTCCTCCACAGTTAACCACTATCCTAAAATTGGTCTATATCTCTCCCATCTGTACTTTTGTATTTATTCTGTATGTATGTATCCTTCAACAATTATAGTATTGTTTTGCAACTTTTACATATTTACGTAAATAAAATAGCTTTAAATCTTTTTGCAATCAGCTTTCACAGAACACTGATTCTGGGAGTTAGCCATGTTGAAACATTAACAGGTAGTTTATTCATTTAAGCTACTTTCCTGTCCCATTGCATGTAATTCTCCATTTCCTCAGTGACAAACTTTGAACTTGCTTCTGAGTTTTTGCTGTTCAAATAAGGGTTCAATGGACATCCTATACGTCTCTTCTTGGGCCTATGTCGGATTTTTCTTTTTTTCTGAAGGTGCATCCAGAAGTAAAATTCTGGGCCATAGGGATGTGCCTCTTCAGCTTTGCTAGATATTTATTGACAAATTGCTCATGAAGGTATTTATAGGTTCTACATAGGAAAGTTCCAGTTTCTCCACTTTCTCCTCAAAAATTAGTATTTTAGATGTCTTGTTTTTCTGAAATGATATCTCACATCAATGTGCATTTCCTTGATAGTTCCCGTGACTGACAAATTTTCCATGTTTCAGTTTTCTCTGTGTGAATTGCCTGTTCATGTCCTTTACTAATTTTGTTACAGTACTCTTTGTATTTTTATTACTGATTTATAAGAATTATACCTATGTTTTAATTCATATGTGACAAACAGCTCTTTCCAAGTATGTGGTTTGTGTTTTAACTTACTTTGCTCTATCTTATTTTATTTAAATTTTTTTTTTAAGTTTGCCATACCTTATGTCATGAAAACTTAAATTTCCGATATAATCAAATTTAATTTAATAGAAAAAAAAGAATCAACATTTTTCCTTGATTGGTTCCATTGGCATTTTCTTTCAGAAACAACTCATTTCCCTATGTTCACAAAAAATACTCTGTCTCTATTTTTCTCTTTCGAAGTCCTAGTATTCTCATTTGGGTTTTTAATCTGTTTATGAAGTGAGGTTGGAATATGTTGTACTTTTTGTTTGTTTGTGTTTTGCCTATAGACAACTGCAGTCACATGCATTGTATACTTGATCCTTTTCCACTGAAAAGGACTTGTAATGACACCTCATATACATATGGGGGTTTTTGTTGTTGTTGTATACAATGCAGTCACATGCATTGTATACTTGATCCTTTTCCACTGAAAAGGACTTGTAATGACACCTCATATACATATGGGGGTTTTTGTTGTTGTTGTTTTTCCTGCCTGGGCTTTCTCTTCTATTTCATTGGCCTATTTCCTCGTTTTTTGGACACATACCACATTTTCTTCAAGTTAATATAATTTTGTTTTCATACTTGCACATCTTCTTAGCTGTCAAATGGTTGTGACTGTTCTTGGCTCCTCCCTTCTCCTTACGACTCTCATCAACTTGTCAAATTCTGTAAAACGGCGGGTGACAATATTATAGGAATTGCGTTAAAATTTATAGATAAATATGAGAAAAATGATAACGATATTGAGTCCCCTTTCCACCACCGTTATATATTTCTCCATTTACTTCGTTTGTTTTTTTTAAATGTCACTCAATAGTGTTAAAATGTCCTGTAAAATCTTGAACATCTTTTGTGTATATTTGTGATCTCTTAATTTTTTTTGTTCTTTCTGTGACTGGATACTTTTTTAAAAATTAAAATTTTCTCCTTAGCTGTTGCCTGTAAGATTGTTAATAATTTTAACATATTTTTTAATCAAGCCACTTTGTTGAACTCACATAAGTCCCAGTTATTTGCTGTGTATTTTCTTTTATTTCTTGGTTTAATTAAATTGTTGGAAAATAATGATGGTTTTATTTTTTTCTTTCTAATCCTTAATTTTTTATTGCACTAAGCTAAAAGCACCAATATGATAAGCTGAAAAGAAAACAGATAATTTGTCTCTAATACTTCACAATTAAGTATGATATTCACTGTAATGAAACACCATGTATTAGATTAAGATTATTTCTTTCTATTTCTAGACTGCTAAGAGTATGTTTGCTTTTTAATCATGAACCAGTATCAAAACTTATTGGATGTCTTTTTTTTTTTTTTTGGATGTATTGGGATGAATTTATGGCTTTTCTTCTTTAAAAGATGAGTTATAGGGGCCCCTGAGTGGCTCAGTCGGTTAAGCATCTGACTCTTGGTTTTGACTCCGGTCATAATATCACATTTTGTGAGTTCGAACCCCATGTCTGTCAGTGTGGAGCCTGCTTGGGATTCTCTCTTTCCCTCTCTTTCTTCCCCTCCCCTGCTCACTCTCTCTGTCTCTCTCAAAATGTATAAACTTAAAAAAAAATAGAGGAAATAAAGGTGAGTTAAATCAATAGATTACCAATAATTGAGTTATCTTTGTATATCTAGGATAAACCCTAAGTGGTCATAATTTAATATACACACACAATTGGGTTTATTTTGCTAGTATTTTGTCTAGGATTTTATATTTATATTGTGAGTGAGATTAGTAATTTTTTTTCATACAGTAGTTTAGCTCATTTTAGCATTAAGGTTATATTAGCTTCATAAAATGACTAATGGACCTTTCTCTTAATAATTTGTATAGAATATGAATTATCTACTATCTGAAGATTAGGTAAAGGATGCCTGAAAACCCTTTGAAGCTTTTTTCATGTGTGTGGTTAGATCTTAACCGATCACTTTGAAATTTTAGATATGATTTTGCTAGTTTCCCATGTTTTTCACTAGTCAATGCTGGTCATTTAAATTTTCCTAGAATTTTCATTCACTTTACATTTATTGGCATAAAGCTTTATATAATATTTTCATAAACTTAAGAAAAACTCCACTTCATCTGATCATATACCTTCTTTATTTCCAGTATTTTTCCTATTTCTTTTTCTTTTTTTCCCCTGCTCAGTCTTCCAGAGCTTTATATTTCCTTTATGTGTTTTCTTCCTCAAAGAATCAGTTTTCTGTTTTACTGATCAATTATGAAAAATGTCTTTGTTTTCTCTTCTATTAAGTTCTGCTTTTATATTTGATCTTTCCTTTAGGCCAACTCCATTGCTCTTCTCACTTCTAGAGTCACTGGGCTCCTAACTCTTTTTTCTTTCCTACCATGTGCATCGAAAGGCATACACATTTCCTTTGAAAGAATACTTAGGCTACTTCTCATAGATTTTGTGTTATATTTTCATTACTATTCAGTTCCAAGTATTAAAAATGTCTTCATTGATTATGAATGATTTGGAAGCATGTGTTTAAATGTCCAAATGCATATTTTCACCTATCTTTCAGTTATTGGTTTCTAAGTTTATGGCATTTTATAATAATTTTAATGCTGTTATTTTATGTCTGTTTCAGCCTGTTCTCTCTTCTGTTCCCTAGCTCTAGGGTTCCTAACTGACCCTGCTTGTTATGCCTGTTGGTTTTCCCTCCCTGCAAATCATTTCCAAGTGTTGGTTGAGTTTTTCACTGTGAACTCATCTTCAGCAGGGGTGTCTTTACATGGGTTTCCTGTGCCTTTGGCTGTGAAAGTTTCTCTACAAGGTATTTTGTATTTGTTTCTACTGGAAGTCTCAGGGTTTCAATGCACCAGGACCTGTTTTTCAGTGAATGTCTCAGCTTGCTATCTCTTTATCACACAGCTAGTATAAATTTTAACCCTGCATCCACCTATGTCACAGGTTTGGGATTTTTCTGTTTCCTCACATGAACTTTCTATTCTTCCTATTCCTAAAAGCCCTGTAGATGATATGCCATTACTGCCCGGACTGGTAAGAAGCTGCCCTTCTGGAGTTCTTGTTTTGTAGGAGATTCAGTTCTAGCCTCTGCCCTATTATGGGATTAAAAAAAAAATGTCTTGTGTTTCTGGGTGGACACTGTAACTCCAGTCCCAGCCAGGAGGCCCTCTGGACCACTGAGGCCCTCAGCTTGCATGCTTACCAGTCTAGTGTTGAGTAACTTCCTTTTGGTAATTCCCTTTTGAGATCAGTTGTATATTTAAAAGTTTAGGTTGTATTTTAGGTTTTCTAATTTCCTAAGAGTAGGAGAGAATGCATTGTCAGAGCAGACAAACTTGTTATAACCGATGTAAAATTTTACAAATGTAAGCTAGAGATACTTCTTTTTTTTTAACTAAAAAAAAATTTTTTTTTAAATCTTTATTTATTTTTGAGAGAGAGAGCATGAGAGCAGGGAAGGAGCAGAGAGAAAGACACACAGAATGTGAAGTAGGCTTCAGGCTCTGAGCTGTCAGCACAGAGCCCGACGGGTGGCTCGAACTCACAAACTGCGAGATCATGACCAGAGCCAAAGTGGGATGCTCAACCCACTGAGCCACCCAGGCACCCCAGCTAGAGATACTTCTTATCTTGAACTGCAAACTATCATTCCTGAAGTGAATTATTCTTTTTTTTAAACATTTATTTTTATTTATTTATTTTGAGAGTGAGAGAGAGTGCAAGCGGGGAGGGGCAGAGAGAGAAAGGCAGAAAGAGAATCCCAAGCAGGCTCTGCACTGTCAGCTCAGAGCGCAGTGAGGGGCTCCACCTCATGACTGGTGAGATTATGACCTGAGCTGAAATCAAAAGTCAGATGCTTAACCGACTGAGCCACCCAGGTGCCTGTTTTTATGTGTCAGCTTTCCTTAAAGCCGGGTACACGTAATTACTTTAAGTGAACTCACTTTCAGAGAGGAAATCTAAGTGTGAGTTACAGTTGTGTCTTCAGGTTGTCCTAGAACCTTGGGGGAAAAAAAGACAAGTCCTGGCTGCAGGGAGAAGATGTAATTCTGTTTACTGCTGATTTATAGGAATATTTACCTTTACATCACTGTCAAGTCTCTGGACCAGGATCAGTCAGACCTTGCTGGGCAGTGGAAAGCCAAGAAGCTCAAAATGATGTGTGTAGTTTTATATGTCTAAAATTTTGGATTCTGACATTTTGATAG
Organism: Panthera pardus; assembly: GCF_024362965.1. Classification (NCBI taxonomy): domain Eukaryota; kingdom Metazoa; phylum Chordata; class Mammalia; order Carnivora; family Felidae; genus Panthera; species Panthera pardus. Next base: position 10,752,338 of record NW_026526832.1, on the reverse strand, counting down.
GTTGACAAGATTTGCACTTATTTGCTTTTTCACTGAGTTCTAAACATAGATACAGGCTTTTTCCCCCACATGGAGACTACTAAGAATTTATTTCCTAAAGATGAATTTTTTTTCCCATTCTAGGCCTGATTTTCTCTGACGGGATGAAGTTTTGTAGGCAATAGACATTTCTGTTGGTTGGCCAGAGTGACGAGAGCCTGAAACATTAACTAATACAAATTAATATGGATGCTCTCTCCTTTTTTTTTTTTTTAATTTTTTTAATGTTTATTTATTTTGAGAGAGAGAGAGAGAGAGAACGGGGAGGGGCAGAGAGAGAGAGGGAGACACAGAATCCGAAGCAGGTTCCAGGCTCTGAGCTGTCAGCACAGAGTCCCATGCGGGACTCAAACTCACGAACCGCGAGATCATGACCTGAGCCAAAGTCGGACACTTAACCGACTGAGCCACCCAGGTGCCCCTGCTCTCTCCTTTTTAAAAAATGTTTACTGATACTAGATTTTTACTTTGCATTGTTACAGAAACCATTTCAAAAAGCAGAGGGACAGTTGGTAAATGCAGATAATTTCAGAAATGTTTATTGTTTTGTTTTAAAAAGCATTGAACATCTGGGGTGCCTGGGTAGCTCTGTCAATTGAGCGTCTGACTTGATTTTGGCTCAGGTCATGATCCCAGGGTCGCGGGATTAAGCCCCGTGTCAAGCTCTGTGCTGAGCGTGGAGCCTACTTAGGATTCTCTCTCTCCCTCTGCCCCTCACCCACTCCCTCTAAAAAAATAAAACAAAAATAATTGAACAGGTTAGGGAAAATCAGTAACTTGATTATATACAAGCTGATAACTTGTAGGTGCTACCTGAATTTAGGTACCTACTGTGACAAATAATCTAAGTAATAAATTTGAAAACTCATACGTGTCAGTGCATTTACAAGATAGAGCCCCTTGAAATAATCAGGAAAATAAATAAAAACAGGATCCTGACTAATAAATATCTAATTGTTCTTTCCAGCTTTTGACATTGGTGAATATTTAGTCATTTAAAAAAAGAGTGACCATTGACTTTACCTTCTGCTAAAAGCTTGTTGTTTGACTGAACCGAAGGACTTTAGTGGAGATTGAGCTGAAGGTGGAGAGAAGGCTAATCAACCATTGCTGTGACCAGGACGTGTGCACATTTCCTTACGTGGTCTGCCTGAGGCCAGCCCTAAACCATTACCAGATAATCTTAAACTTTAGGATATGTGGGCATTGATTTCATTTAAGAGATGAACAATCTAACAATTTGTTGTATTGAGCCTTCTTGACACTTCCTACTTATTTCAACTCCTTTTTTTAATTTTTGAAGTTTTTTTAAAGTTTATTTATTTTGAGAGAGAAAGAGAGAGAGTGGGGGGGTGTGAGGGGCAGAAAGAAAGGGAGAGAGAGAGAGAGAGAGAGAGAGAGAGAGAGAATCTCAAGCAGGCTCCATGCTGTCAGCACAGAGCCCAAAATGGAACACAAACTCATGAACCGGGAGATCATAACCTGAGCCCAAATCAAGAGTTGGACACTTAACTGACTGAGCCACCCAGACGCCCCTACTTATGACAACTCTTAGGGTAACTACACTGAATTCACAGTACACAAGTAGTCAAAAAAAATTTTTTTTACTTGCCATTTAATGTAGGTAATTTCTACTCCTGAACTAATACTATCATTAGCATCATAAAAAAGCTATTTGAGGGGCGCCTGGGTGGCTCAGTTGGTTAAGTGTCCAACTTGGGCTCAGGTCATGATCTCATGGTTTGTGGGTTTGAGCCCCACGTCAGGCTCTGTGCTGACAGCTCAGATCCAGGAGCCTGCTTTGGATTCTGTGTCTTCCCCTCTCTATGCTCCTCCCCAGCTCATGCCATGTCTCTCTCTGTCCCAAAAATAAATAAAACATTAAAAAAAAAAGAAGAAGAAGAAGCTATTTGAAACGCTCCCTGAAAGACACCTATTGCCGAGGTTGAGAATTAGACTGTCTGGGTTCAAATCCCAGCTCTGCCCCTATCCAGTGGTTACCAGTGACAAAGTTGCTTCAGTGTCTCATTTTGTAGAATGCAGGCAATAAGAGTACCACCCTCTCTGAGTACTTGGGAGGATTAGAATATACACAGAAAGCACATGGGTCCCATCTAATAAGCATTCATTGTCAGCCTTTGTAATTAAATATGCACATATACTGCATGGAAACATGCAGTGACTGAAGGATATAGCTCTTACCACCATACTAATGATTGAAACATTTCTGCCATTCTTTTGGGAAATAAAATTTTATTTCTCTCCTGAGAAAGCAAGCGGTCTGTCTAGATTGATGATTCTATGGGAAAAAACAAATAATAATGCCTGTCTTTTCAGATATTTCAGCCTCTTTAGGAGTGAACCCTAGACAACTACATTCAAATTTTAGCTCTAGCTGTGCTTTGCTCTTTACTCATCTTTCTAATCCAACATTTAATGAAAGAAATCTGATTTTCACATCTGGGCAAAGAGAGCTTAAATATCAATTGTTTTTATTCATGCTGCCTTGTCCAATTCCTTTCATTGTCTTCACAGTGTCATTTTAGAGCCTCCCTCCCTTTCCCTTGCTGCTCAGAGCTGAGGCTTTTCCAACTGGAACTATCCACTGTGACTTAAAATGCTAGCTTTCCAGCTGGGAATGGAGTGTGTGTAAACTGCGGAAAGCCTGCACTTGCGAATTTCTGGTTTGCATTAGACCATCATGGTTTATTGTTCTGAAGGCTCTTGGAGGAGGGTCCTAACCCATGGTGCCATGCAACCTCTCCAGGGTGAGCTGCTTCTTCAAGACGGCTGTTCCCTTGACATTCCAGCATTTAGAAATCACTTGAGTAAATCTTTAGATACAGTTCATCACCACCATGTATCAAATGAGGATAATCTGAATCCCTTGAAAGCATGCATAAAATATGTAATTGCCCTTGAAAATAAGCACAAATAATTTAGCGGTAAATATTTGTTTTACTAGACCGCATCCCACTTCCCTGGGCTGCAATCTGTACTCCACAAATGCTAGCAAAACCCACATTTTTTTTGGTTTGTTTTTGTTTTTTTATTGGTTCACTGTGGTCCTAAGTCAGTGGCTACTTCTAAGGCTTTTTTTTCTGAGTCAAAAAGTAATAAGAGACAGAGTAAAGGATCTTTTAGTGATTCCATTGTTGACTTCCCTGACAGTATTTCCATTACTCCCTGGGCTGATTTGCTGTTGCTCATTAGACCTCACCTAAAGTGTTGGCGTTCGAGACACTCTGCATCTGAATTCTTTATACTTACCTTTCTGATCATCATAGCAATGTTTTTTTTCCCCCTTTCTCTGCAGCTAAGTGTGCAAGGCCCAGCCGTCACATCAGTTGTCCTTATTTGTGACCTCTTACTTTGAGGCTCTTTTTCCCTCCCTCTAGTTCTCATTTCTAGCTCTCTCCTGATCTCCTGGTCTAAAAATTCCCTGGACTTGGGGTGCCCAGTAGCCTCAGTCAGTGGAACATGTGACTCTTGATCTCAGGGTTGTAAGTTTGAGTCCCACAATGGGTGTGAAGTTTACTTAAGAATAAAATCTTTAAAAAAATTAAAAACAAATCCCTTGGACTTCACTGCTCATCATGCCCCCACCAAACCCCCATGTCCATTTCCACTGACCTAGACATTCCTGAGTTTAGAAATCAATCTGTGTATGCAATGAGGAATGGTCTCATATATTGCTTTGGATTTCTAGTATTCCCAGTGTGATCACTGGTACCCCCATCCCTGACAGAGATGCCTTTTATTTCTTTGGTATCTCATGTTGAAAAAGTGCTTGACCATCCGTGTCTGTACATATATTTTGTTCATTGCCTCATCTGTGTCTGAAGTATCTATGTTTTCAAATGACTGTTACAGTGCATATTAAGCATCTTATTATTGAAGACAATGTTCAAGATAAGTTTTCAAATGTACTCTCTTTCCAATATAACACAAAAGCAATCTCCTGTCTAGACTTATGATCTTGCCTTATCATTATCTAAAAATCTAGAGGAGAAGTTGGGCAAAGACAGCAGGAGAAAATGGAGAGGCTGAAAAAACTTGTGCTGAGAAAGTCAAGGGCAGGCTGCAGGGATATGTGGAAGACAGCAACAGGAATAATGGTTTTCCAACGATGCGATGTGTCCACATTTGCCTGTTCATTTCTTTTTCATAGTGTCTTTTGTCTCATCAAACTAAATCATGATGAGAAAAAAGAAAGCTGGTGGTATTTTGTTCAGGAAGGTAACTTATTAAGTTTTTTGATTTATATTTGTGGATATATCAATTCAGTCTTCCTGAGATCAGAGTTCTGAAAAGGGTTAATGAATTAATTTGATTGCAGTGCACCTGCTTAGTCTGCTAATGTCTAGTAATTTATGAATATTGCAATTATTCAGAGCTATTTAAGAACGGAGAATATTCTAAGCATGCTTAACAAATTCATTATCCGTGAAAAACTGTATGCATTTAGATGATTCCTGGGGTAATAGCATTCTCCATTCCACATGTTTGAAGAGGTTTTCTTGAGAGTTTCAATCTGTCACAGAATCTCTGCCTGCAGACTCCCGTGATGTCTGCTCATGTAAGGAGGTACTTTGTACCCAGAATGGCTCTTCTTAACTTTATTATCCTTGGAATTGGAAGAAAAGCAAAGAGAAAGCTAGGCCAAATTTTCTGGTTAAGATGGGCACAGTCTCACGAGGCACTTTGTATTAAACTTCTGGAAAAACATTTTATATGATGCTCTTTGTATTGTGTTGGGATAATGGTAGGGAGTGGGCAAAGGCTTCTGCTGATGTCTGTGGCTGTTTTAACCTTTGGAAATGTTTAATGTGCCATGATCACAAACCTCAATAGTATTTAAAAAAAATTCTTCATGGGGCGCCTGGGTGGCTCAGTCGGTTAAGCCTCTGACTTCAGCTCAGGTCACGATCTCAGGGTCCGTGAGTTCGAGCCCCGTGTCGGGCTCTGGGCTGATGGCTCAGAGCCTGGAGCCTGCTTCCGATTCTGTGTCTCCCTCTCTCTCTGTCCCTCCCCCGTTCATGCTCTGTCTCTCTCTGTCTCAAAAACAAATAAACGTTAAAAAAAAAAATTAAAAAAAAAATTAAAAAAATAAAAAAAAAATAAATTCTTCATTAATTCATTCAATATAGAAGTACTGAGTGCCTCTGATGGGCAGGCACTATGCTGGGCACTAGGGGCAGGGTGACAAGGAAAACGGTCTAACCTCATAAAGCTTACATTTCAGTGGGGGAGATTAATGGTAGTAAACGGAGATGTAGATGCATATATATCTCCTTTTGGTTCAGCATGTCTGGAGACCCCTGACTAAGACAGGAAGTGAAGAAGACTCTAGCAGAAGGAACCTCATGTGCAAAGGCTCTGAGGTGAGGGAGCTGGTGTTTGAGGGAACAAAAAATGGATGGTATTGCTGAAGCGGGGAAAGCTAGCAGCTGGGGGAGCAGGCAGGCCAGAATTTTGTGTTGTGGAGTCATTCATGCAGAGCTGGGACTTAAAACACAACTGTAAATATTAATTCCTTGAATTCGCATAAGGCTCTGTTCTTTTTCTGCCCCCTAAATTTATTTATTTTCGAGAGAGCGAGAGCGAGAGCATGAGCAGAGGAGGGGCATAGAGAGGGAGAGAGAGAATCCCAAGCAGGTTCCTTGCTGTCAGCTCAGAGCCTGACATGGGGTTCAAACCCACAAACCACAAGATCATGACCTGAGCCAAAATGATGAGTCAGGTGCTTAACCGATTGGGCCACCCAGGCACCCCCAAGACTCTGTTCTTTGAAATCCACTCAATCTTCAAATTTTATTTATTTAAAAAAATTTTTTTTAACGTTTATTTATTTTTGGGACAGAGAGAGACAGAGCATGAATGGGGGAGGGTCAGAGAGAAAGGGAGACAGAATCTGAAACAGGCTCCGGGCTCTGAGCTGTCAGCACAGAGCCCGACGTGGGGCTCGAACTCACGGACCGCGAGATCATGACCTGAGCCTAAGTCGGACGCTTAACCGACTGAGCCACCCAGGCGCCCCTCAATCTTCAACATTTTAAATTATTGAAATTATTTACATATTATGCATTCTTCTACTTTTCTTACTATCATGTACGATTTCCATAAATCACTCACATGCACTCAGAATTTCATTTTCTTCCCTCCTCTCATCTCTCCCATTTCCTTTCTAGATAGGGTGCTGCCTTCCTAGACACTTCCTCTTTCAACTGTCAAGTTACTTGTGCACTTGAGCATTTCTGCTGAGTCTTTAAGTTCAACTTCGTACTTTGGATCCACAGTTTATCCTATTCGATCAGTCTTGCTCCCCACGTCCTTCACTGTGATGTTTAGTTCTGGGACATGGACTTTCTTTTGAGAAGTGGTCCCTGTCTCATTCTGGACGGTCTTGGAATCTTGGAGATGTTTGGGAAAGGAGCCTTCCCTTTCTTAAGCTGAAGTGTGGGATGTGGGCATTTGAATCTTGGGCAGATAGGAAGTGTCTGGGCTGACCCACCCTCACGGTGTCTCCCTGAAGAGATGGCCCTGCTCTTCTAGGTCTTCAGCTCTGCTCTGGTTTCATATCCTTTCTGAAACCTGGTTTTTCAGTTTCGCCTTTTGATGCTGTAAGTAATCCTATTATACTCCTAGTAAGCTCTTCTCTCAGATTAGCCAGAAACAGTTTCTGTGGGAGGGGCGCCTGGGTGGCTCCGTCAGTTCAGGTTAAGTGGCTGACACTTGATTTCAGCTCAGTCATAATTTCACAGTTCATGGTTTCGAGCCCCATGCTGAGCTCTGTGCTGACAGTACAGAGTCTGCTTGGGATTCTCTCTCTCCCTCTCTCTGCTCCTCCCCTGCCTGTCCTCTCTCTCTCTCTCTGTCTCTCTCCGTCTCTGTCTCAAAAATAAACAACAGCAACAACAAAAAATAAAGAGTTACAAGAAAAGACCCCAAAGAACTTGGAAATAAAGCTATCTTCTGAGAGGACATAATGGAATGAGAGAGTGGAGCAGGACCCAGTTGGGCTCATCAGTGAGTTTATCGAAGAGTTCCAGAATTTCTTGCAGAATACCAAGAGACATGCAATCTCAGGGAAATGGTGTGAATTCTGTGCAGAATGTGGGAGCCTACTGGGCTGTTTTGTGGCACCTGAAAATGGTTGGTCAGCCTGGACTGTGGAAAATGGAAGCCCAATAACGTGGTGTTATGGGAAACAGCTCTCTGGTTCTGCTTTGCACCTGCAGTGACATGGGCAGCCTGGCGGTCACAGCCAGGACCATCATTCCCGTAAGGCCCCAAATAATCAAACAACTCACCCTCTTGAGGGAACTCCATGGCCATAAAGAACCTTATTATAAAATCATTATTCCTGTAACTCTGCTTCTGGGGGAGGAAGATGTAGACCAGCAGAAAATGAGGATTAAGGCTTGTCTAGCAGATGTGATTCAGTGAGAATTAATATGCCGATGATTTTGGTTCCTACAGGAATCTGGTGGGATTAGTTAATGTGAGTCCATGCTGAGATACTGATCAAACTTCTGAGCTTATGAATCTGAGGATAAGGCAGTAGACTGTGGTGAATTCATTCATTCACGTAACATCACGAAGCCAGAACTGCTATGTACTTCCATAAAGCCTTTTTTTTTTTCTTTCTATTTTATCTTTCAGGCAAAGGTTACCTACCCAAGAAGGGTTTTTAGGAAGGGAGCAACATGATCAGATTAGAAAGAATCTCAGGTACAGAGCAGAGAGACCCTGGCAAAAGAAAGACCAGGTAGGAGGTTTCTGTGATGCTCCTGGGAAAGCCGGAGACCTCTGAACTAAGGCAACAGGAGCCGGGAGAAGATGGGAAGCCAGCTGCTGGACGGAAGTAGGGTCCTCAGCTCTTGATGCCCTGTGGACATAAGGAATGAGGGATTGGCTGGAATCAGAGAGAGCTGAAGAATGTCTTATTTGTCATTTTTCTTCCATTAAATAACCGTATCCGAATTCCCACAAACAATGCTGTATTAGTTAAATTGTGACAGGATGAGAAACAGAATCTGAATTAAATTAATGCTATGTCAGCCCATCACACTAAACCACGAATTCCCTTAGAGGTTTAGCAGCACATTGGATAAAGTGAAATTAATCCTTTAGAGCCACAAGTTGACATATGCATATGCTATGAATCCATAAACTATACCGTGAGCATTAGAAAAGGAAGCTAAAAAATGCAAGCAAACACATCTGCATTTTGTCCTGCAAACAAAGCCCAGTTCACAGTGTCATTTTCTTTTGTGGTGTCGAACCAGGAGGAGGCTCTGAAACCTTATTGACCTTTAGTCAGATACGTTGTTAATTGCACCCTTGCACAAACTTGATGAAGCTTTGCAGTCAGGTCACTACTTAATATGATTCACCACCCTAAATTTAGAAAAGGCTGCGATTCTAACAGCAAGTGACAAAACCCAGAGAATTTCAAGTTCTTGTTGGCTGCTCTGGGTTACATTCCCCTCTAGGTGAAGTCAGTGCTGCCAGCCGCATTAATGAAAAAAACCCCCCGTCTGTTAGGAGAATAACGAGAAGGGGCCGTAGATAAGATGTGGCAGAGGATTAAAACTCTCCTCGACTTTTGGCTTCCTAGTCAAAATATTTCCTTTGTTTTAAATAGCTTTACAACCAAGATCTGTAAGTGAATTTTGTGACTTTTTCACGGGCTTGCATGAAATAAAAGGTTGTGTGGTTATGTGATGAATTTGGGATCACGACCGTGGCCAATCCTGACATCAGGGAGTAGGCTTTGGGCTTCGGTCTGTGTAAGACAGTCACAGATTTGCCAATAAGTCATGGAATATGGTAGTTCATATGGGACTCTGGAGCCCCAGCCACAGACGTTGTGATGCCTGAAAGAACCAGACCTCACTGATGCCTGAAAGAACCAGAAACCTGTCTCATCTGATTCCTTTGGGCTTATCAATACTTCACTTTCAAGGGTACAAAGAGGGCTTTGTGCTGCTCAGCTGATGGGCTCCGCTGGAGGGAATGTGGATGGCAGGGAATGTGCCAACAAACTGAAAGAGAAAAGAAAATAAAGAGACAGTGTAGACACTGTCAAAATGAAGTGCCATGTTTTTGTTCACTCTATGGGGCCACATTTATCAAAATGCCGGCTCCCCTTCTTAAGTTAATGCCTCCCTCCTTCTTTATATTCTTTTCTGGTTGCCAACCCTCTGTTCATAATGCTTAAAATACCAATATGCTTAATTTTCCTAGGAAATATCACAAGCTTCTCAATTTGGGATAATAAGAATTATATCCATTCTTCTGTTTTAACATGAGTGCAGAGAGAGCTCACGGTGAAGTGGGGTGGGTAGTGGGGTGATTTCCTGGGTTCTCATCTTCAGCTCAGGGGTCTCAACTTTTTGGCATTCAGTGCTGACTTTTGAATCCTAGACATTTTGATGGCAAATCTCCAAACATTTAAAGTGGACAACAAAACAATCAACTCTACTCCTACTGCAAAACCGCCAGAGTCTCTAAAACACCTACGGCTATTCCAACAGTCACTGTCATTCTTTGGCCTGGTGTTGCCATTTCAGCAGATTTCCTGTCCTGCCCACCTTCTCTTCTATACTCATGAGGAGAGCATATCACATTTCTAGTAAACACACTATCGTTCTTTGAATACTCTGCTTAATATTTGTTCTAAACCTGTTACTCCCCACTCTGCACCCACTCTGCAAATCCACAAATCTTGACATTCCATCTGGCACACATTGCTGGAATGGTGAGTTTTACTCTGTTGTAGCAAAAATAAATTATATACAGAGATGAAAACTTGGCAGGGTATTTGTGTGGTTCTCGCTCATGCCTTGGCACACTGCCTTCACGCAATGTTGGCACCTCGTATAATCTCGAGCAAGTCGCAGAGATTTTGTGCCTTGATTTCTCCTTCTGCAAAATCCGAATAAATGCGGTTTAATAACAATAAAAGCATCATGAGTTCTCTCAAGGTAATTGGCTAGGTAACCTTGCTGCAGGGTGGATTCTCCAGGAAACAGACTCCGAGATGGAGATAAGTACACAGGAAGGATACTAGGGAGTTCTTGGGATCAACAAGTATGGAATGATTGGAACCAGGAGGACACGGCAGAGGGACAGACTGGATGTGGTTCCAACTAACAAGAGCTCAGGCAACCCGATAGGAAGGTCTGAGGTTGATATAGTCCTTTGGAGTTGTGCCAGGTTGGAGTGAGGGAGCAAACTCTTTAACTAGGTTGACCTGGCCTTGAAGATAGGCTTCCCTAGAAGTGGGCTGTGACGTTGGGTGCAATGGTTTCTTGAGTTGAGGCCACTTCCAGAGAGTAGAGAGCTGTCATCTGAAAATATTCCTAGCAGGTGGGAAACCAGCACTGCATTCCTGATGTGGGGATTGTGGCTGCACAGCACAGTGTATATGATAAAAACCAACTTAGAAGCAGCACATATGAACAACTTTGCTTTCCTTTATGGTGGTCAGAGGCCTCCAGTTGAGACAGAATGATTTATGGCATGCGTGGTTACCCTGAGAATTCCGTCTCTTTACCTCCAGCCGCATCACACAAAGTTCCCGGACACCCTGATGCTGTAGATCTGGCTCAGGGACTCTAACGGGGAAACTGCCAAAGGATTCTTCCTTGGATTGGGTTGATCTCCTTGCCTTCAACGAACCTTATCTTCTTTGTGCACTCAGGACTATCTCACCTGGCTATCTATCCTCTCTAATATTCAAAGTGGAATATTATAACACTATCTCTCTCAAGTCTTGGTTGCTTATGTAAATGTGATCGATGGTTTAAAAGAGAGCATTGCATTTAGTTGATGTATCTCTTAAATCTTGTAAAGTAGGACTGTTCTCCTAATCTCTCTCTTTTTGTGACCTGCACATTTTGAAGAGAACAGGCCAGTGATCTTGTATACTGACCCTCATTCTGGATGTACCTGATTGTTTCCTCATAATGTTATTTAACTTGTTACTCTTCAAGGTAGGGAATTAGATAAGTCTAAAGGCTTGATAAAATTCAGTTTCAGCCTTTTGGTAAGAATACTTGACTATATCTATTTTGAAAAATAGGAGTTATAAAACACATTTTGGATCTTCAAAATACATTGAAGTAAAAATTGACAGAAGCAAGAGGAAATAGGTGATTCTAAAATCATAGCTGGAGATTAAAACTCCTCTTTCCATACTGGTAGAAAAACAAAGCCAAAAAAAAAAAAAATCAATAAAGGTATAGGATATCTAAACCAGATTACCAACCAACTTGGACTTAATTGATATTTGCAAAACTTTATACCCCAATACCGAAAAATAACCATTCTTTTCAAGTATACAGTGGATTGCTCAAAATAGACTGTGTGTTGAGCCATAAAACAAGCCTCAATAATTCAAAAAGGATTGAAATTACACAGGGTAGATTCTCTGATCATAATAGTATTAAGTTAAAAATAAGTAACAATAAAATATCTAGGAACCCCCTAACATTTTACAAATTAAACAAAACACTTTTTAACAACTTATGGGTGAAATAAATTACAAAAGAAATTAGAAAATATTTTAAACTAGAAGAAAACAGAAGCATAGCATGTCCAAATTGTGGGAAGTGGTTACAGCGATGCTTATAGAAATGTATGACTTTAAATGCTTATATTTGAGTGGCTACACCAGTTTGCACTGTTGGTGGGAATGCAAACCGGAGGAGTGTGGAGGCTCCTCAAAACATTAAAAATAGAATTACTCTATAACCCAGCAATAGCACTACTAAGAATTTATCCAAAGGATACAGGAGTGCTGATTCATAGGGGCACATGTACCCCGATGTTTATAGCAGTGCCATCAACAATAGCCAAATTATGGAAAGAGCCCAAATGTCCATCAACTTATGAATGGATAAAGAAGATGTGGTGTATATATATACAATGGGATACTACTTGGCAATGAGAAAGAATGAAATTTTGCCATTTGTAACAACGTGAATGGAACTGGAGGATATTATGCTAAGTGAAATAAGTCAGAGAAAGACAAATGTCATATGTTCTCACTCATATGTGGAATTTGAGTAACTTAACTGAAGACCATGGGGGAAGGGAAGGAAAAAAAATAGTTACAAAGTGAGAGGGAGTCAAACCATAAGAGACTCTTAAATACAGAGAACAAACTGAGGATTGATGGGTGGGCAGGGCAGGGAGGGGAAAATGGGTGATGGGCATTGAGGAGGGCACTTGTTGGGATGAGCACTGGGTGTTGTATGTAAGTGATGAATCATAGGAATCTACTCCGAAAGCCAAGAACACATTGTATACTCCATATGTTAGCTAACTTGACAATAAATTATATTAAAAAAATAAAATAAAGTAGATATCAAGAACAGAAAAAAAATAAATGCTTATATTTGAATAGAGGGTTCAAAATCAGTAATTGAGGATCCTCTTTAGAAAAAGAAGAATGGAGTAAACCCAAAGTAAGTAGAAGGAAGGAATTTAAAAAGATAAGAGCAAAAGGAAAAAAGGAAAACATAGCAATTAGAAATCTCATACCCTGTTGGCGGGAATGTAAGATGATACGTGCACTCTGGAAGAAAGTCTGGAAGTTTCTCATAAAATGAAACTTATTCGACCCTAGGAGCCAGCAATTCCTCTTCTAGGTATTTATCCAAGAGAAATGAAAAGATATGTTCACAAAAATCATCTGTACAGGAATTTTCATAGACATTTCATCTAGCCAAAGCCTAGAAACAACCGAGGTGGAGTCCTTCTCAGTAATAAAAAGGAAGGGACTGTGGATACAGACGACAACATGGATGAGTCTCAAAAATATTAGTTTGAATGGCAGAAGCCAACTCCAAAAAGTATACACTGCACAATTCTATTTACATGAAGTTCTAGAATAGGCAAAACTAATGTGTGGTGAAAAACACCATAAAAGTGTTTGTGTAAGAATGGGAAGTGGAGGAGGGGGGGATTGTCTGGGTAGGGTCACGAAAGAACTTCCTGGTAATGTTCTATTTCTTGATATGGACTTGAGTTACATAGCTGTATGTGTTTGTTAAAAGTCAGCAATGTAATTTAATATTTGTGCATTTTATTGTATATAAACTTTCCACCAGAAGAAAAGATTATTGAACTCTACATAATGATTACCATACAGAATATTTAAGGGTAAACTATACGGATACATTTTACTTTGAAATATGTCAAAAACTGAAGTGAATTTATGGAAGAAAAACACATAGGGGCAGATGTAAAGACATGTGGTAAAACAGATATAATAGAGAAATCAATGGTACCACCTGAGTGGTAGGTAATGAGTTCTTTAACTTGGCTCCTTGGAAATTGTCCAAATAAAAGGTAAAGACATTTTGGGTACAACTGGGAGAAGTTCAATAAGGACTGGATATTAGGTGATATTAGGGAATTGTTTTTGCCAGTTTTCTTCAGCGTTTTAGTGGTATTGTGGTTATGCATGAGGGTTTTCTCTTAGGATAAGTGAACTAAAATGAGTAACAGTAAAGGGTCATGATATCTGCAATTCAGTTGAAAGTGGTTCACCAAAAATTTAAATAAGGCAAATGGGGCACAATGTTAAGAGTGGTTGTATCTAGACCATGATTACTGGGATGTATATTTTCCTTTTTTTTTCATTATAAAATATTGAAAAGGTAAAACACAGTAGAAGTAATGAGACATCATGTCAAAAGGTGGAGAATAAAAAGAATGGGAAGCCTGTATCTGAGACATTTAAAATTTCCAGTGTTCCTTCCAAGGACCCACCTGAGGTCAATAACTGTGGGGACCTATTGCTGGACCTGGTTCAGAAGGCCAGGTTGTGCACTCTCTTTTTGCCTTCTATCTTATTTTACTTCTCTGAACTGTTCTCGTTTGAGAGTTTGAATGAGAACATCTGTGTACACGACCTTGACATTTTGTCCCGATTCTGGACTACATTGTTTATGCATTTGATCCTGCATCTTTTCCACCAGAGATAAAGATCTGGGTTTCTGGATTCATTCCAGTCATTGACCTTAATAGCAGAATTTTACTTCACTAGAAATCCATTAGACACATAACAACAAATTTACTGCCAAGAAGAAATGTGGGAAGAAGAGTGAGTATAACACGGTGAGGTGTCTGTAATTGTTTAGGCTTAGCTTCTGTTGTGTTTCAGTACCCTGAGAAATGACAGAGAAACATAGTCTGTGCACACAACTCTGGGCCTGCGGAAGAGGTTAGGGGGGCAGATCCTTACAAGGACCAAGAAATCATGGCCACGGTGCTGTGAGTGTACTGGGAAGCACCATTTGGCTATCTTCTTGGTCTGATTGTATCTTTGTGTCTATGTCTGGGTACACTTAATGGCTGTGGGTTTGCTCCAGGATCTGGAAGGTCTTCCTTACAGAAATTATGCTTTGTTTCATTTCACTAAAATTTCCTCGGCTAACATAATTTCCTATTATGGAATCTAGCTCTCCAAGGATTTTATGGCTGAAAATAGATAAATATCTAGATAAAAATGTAAATATAGTGAATCTCAGAGTATCTCAAGCTGTCTCCATTTTAACTTTCTGGATGATTTTTAATGAAAACTCGAGTGCTTTTTGCATTGAATACTCTAGATTAGCGGGACCCAAACCAACTGTCCTCTCCTCAACAGTTTCATGGAGAGATAATTTAAAATATAGATTCCTAGGTCTGCACCCCCAATCCACAGAATCAGGATCTCTGGGTGATGGGCCCTTGGAATCGCTCTCTTTTTTCAAGCCACCCATGGTTACTCGGATGGGTAGTAGGGAGGTTGTAGACCTTTAGACCAGTGCTTCTCAAACTTTGATGTGTGAAACACTAGGGTATCTTGTTAAAACACAGATTCTGATTCAGTAAGATTGAAATGGAGCTCAAGATTCTCTGTGTTTTTAACAGAGCTCCCTAATGCTGCTGTTGGTCTGCAAATCACACTGTGAATAGGAAGAAACTAGGTCATGTCTCAAAATCTTTTCCTCGAAATTAGAGTCTTGTCTTCCTTTCCAGAGAGCCTATTGGACCAGCATTCAGCCTGTGACACGTCTCTTCTCACTTTCCTGCTTGATATCTCTTTGCTTTGAAATACTGCTTGAACAGCTGGTAATTCAGATTAGGGTGACCATCCACTTCAATTTGCCCATCAGAATCCTGGTCTATACCACTGTCCTGGAATAATTATTAAAAGACCCTCTGCCACACTCACTCTTATAAGTGTCTCCATTTGGAAGATAAATTGTAGAGTGACCCTTTCTAAACCCACAAACATTG
Organism: Panthera pardus; assembly: GCF_024362965.1. NCBI lineage: Eukaryota > Metazoa > Chordata > Mammalia > Carnivora > Felidae > Panthera > Panthera pardus. The sequence continues at coordinate 10,736,996 of NW_026526832.1, read as the reverse complement.
ATATGGAAGGATATGGCACAATGCACAGAATGTAGGTTGCGTACCCAAAATCCTGGGTGGGTTCAAATCCTGCTTCATTATTCCACACTGTGTCCATAGCCTTAAGGAAGCCAAGCCTCATCATATCAGGTGTAAGCCAGGAGTGGTTTATGGTGAGGATCATTTATAGAAATGGTATAGGAAGCTTCTAGCACAGTGACTGGCATGTAGTAGATACCCATATGCTTAGGTCCCTATCTTCTTACAGTCAATGAAATGAACATTTACTGTACTTTGGAATGATAAAAATAGAGTGCTACTATTAGGATCAGAAGCAGCTATAATGTTAAAACAATGCATCTGCTAAACTTATATGTCAGTTATGACATAGGACATAAACTTATATATCAGCATAAACTTATATGCTGCAGATCTATCTCTGAACTCAATAGTCCCATGTGAGTTACATGTTATTGTGGACACTTCAGGGCTTGCTGATAAGCCTAAACTCTGAACTAGGGAAATAAAAGCATTAACAGTTGTTGAGTTCCAACTGTGTACCAGGTGGAGGGAGTTCCAAATTAGGATAGATCACTAGCAAGGACAAGGAATAGAAAACCATAACTCTGAGATCCTTAATCTTAACCACCATGTATGGTTTCTGTGTGTTAGTTAATGCTTTCATTCTTTCCACATTTCAGAAACGACATCTTATTACTCTACAGTCTAGTGTGACCAACTTGGGAACTGGGCTCGGGAACAGGGACCATGTGAGATACATCTAAATATGTAGCAAAGACAGCAGCAATCCACTGCACTGACTTGGAGTTGGGGCAGTTAGATGAAATGCCTCAATGTATTTTACAACTCTATGGAGATAATATTGAAGTACAGTGAACTGCAGATATTTACAGCATACAATTTTATCAGTTTTGACAAATGTATACACTCATGAAACCATCACCATAATCAAGTTAACAATTATTTCTCTTCGCCTAAATTTTCCTCTAGCTCCTTCGTAATCCATCCCTCCCTCTGCCAAGATCCACAGGCAGCCACTCATCTGCCTTCTGTCACTATGGATTAGTTTACATTTTTTAGAATTTCATGTAAATAGAATCATACAGTATAGACTTCTTGTTGCCATGCTTTTTTTCACTCAGCATGATGATTTTGAGGTCCTTCTGAGATTTCAATTTGTTAAGCATACCAATAGTTTCTTTATTTTTGTTGCTGAGTAGTTTCGCATTATATGGACATGCCACAAGTTGTTTATCCATTTACCTGTTTGTTGATGGACACTTGAGTTGTTTCCAGTTTTTGTTTATCACCGATATGGTTGCTACAAACATTTGTGTGCAAGTCTTAGAGTGGATATGTTTCCATTTCCCTTGGGTAAAAACCTATGAGTAAACTAGCAAAGTAGTATGGTAGGTGGCTGTTGAACTTTTAAAGGAACTACCACACTGTTTTCCAAAACGATTGTCCAATTTTTTATTTTCAACAGCAGTTCCAACACTTACTATTGTCACTTTAAAAACTGGGGTGCTTGGTGGCTCAGGTGGTTAAGCATGTGACTCTGGATTTCAGCTCAGGTCATGATCTCATGGTTTGTGAGTTTGAGCCCCACATTGGGCTCCATGCTGCCAGTGCAGAGCCTGCTTGGGGTTCTCTCTCTTCTTCTCTCTGTGCCCCTCCCCAACATGGGCCCTCTCTTTCAAAGTAAATGCATAAACTTAAAAAAATTAAAAAATGTATGTTAGTCATTTTATTGGATGTATAGTGGAATCTCATGATTTTAATTTGCGTTTTCCCAATGACTGATAATTTGAATATCCTTTCATATGCTTATGGGCTAACTGTAGGCCTTTTAAGGTAAAGTGTCGATTTAAATTTTTACTTATTTTATTTATTTTTTAAATGTTTATTTTTGAGAGAGAGAGGGAGAGCGTAAGTGGGGTGAGGGGCAGAGAGAGAGGGAGAGAGAGAATCCCAAGCAGGCTCCATGCTATCAGCGTAGAGCCCGATGTGTGGCTTGATCTTACAAACCATGAGATCATGACCTGAGCTGAAATCAAGAGTCTGATGCTTAACTGACTGAGCCACCCAGGTGCCCTGTTTTGTTATTTATTTATTTTTTGCTTATTTTAAAAATTAGGATATCTTGCTATTGAGTAATAAGAATTCCTTATATATTCTGGATGTAAGTACTTGTCTGATATATGCTTGGCAAATATTTTCTCCAGGTCTGTGGCTTGCTGCTTTATTGTGTTAGTGGTGGCTTTCAAATAGTAAACATTTTAATTTTGTCAAAGATCAATGTATCGTTTTTCTCCCTCTTCAGGCGTGTGCTTCTTGTGTTCTATCCAAGAAACATCTGTCTTCTACTTCAAGGTCATAATTCTCCTATGCTTTTTGTAGAAAGCTTTAGAGTTTTCGTTTCAAGTTCTGGTCTATGATTCACTTTGAGTTCATTTTTATGTATGGTGTGAGATAAGCGTCAATGGTAATTTTTTTTCTGTATAGTTTATCCAGCATCATTTGTTGAAAAGACTTTCCTTTTTCCATTGAATTCCCTTTGCGTTTTTGTTAAAAATCAATTGACCAAATGTGTGTGGGTTTATTTCTGGATTCTCTATTCTCTTCCATGGATGGATATGTCTATCTTTTTACCAGTGCCACACTGTTTTGATTATTGTAGCTTTATAAGAATTTTTGAAATCAGGTAGGGTAAGTCTTCCAACTTTGTTTCCCTTTTTATTTTTTTAAATTTTTAAAAATGTTTCTTAATATTTTTATTATTATTGAGAGAGAGACACACACAGAGTGCAAGCGGGAAAGGGGCAGAAAGAGGGAGACATAGAATCTGAAGCTGGCTCCAGGTTCAAAGCTGTCAGCACAGGGCCCAACATGGGGCTCAAACTCATGAACCATAAGATCATGACCTGAGCTGAAGTCAGATACTTAACTGACTGAGCCACCCAGGTGCCCCTGTTTTCCTTTCTAAACAAGTGCTTTGGCTTTGGATAGTCAAGGTCTTTTGCATTTCCATACACATTTTACAGTTTGTGGATTTTTACCAAAAAAAAAAAAAAAAAGCCTGCTGGAATTTTGGTTGGCTTTGTATGGAAATGTAAATCAATTTGGGGAAAATTGTTATCTTAATGACATTGAGCCTTTCAATCCGTGAATATGGTATATTTTCCCATTTATTTAGGTTTTCTTCACTTTCTCTTAGCAGTGTTCTGTAGTTTTCAGGACCATCCTTTACTGGTGTTTAAAATGAAAGATTTGTACCAGCAGACTGTAATACGCTTAGGAAACTAGATTTTGTTGTTGTTCATTCATGTTTTATGACTAATGAATGTTGAGATATATAAACTATTTGACCTTTCAGTTCTGGGCTTTCTTTTTACAAGAGCTCAATCCCAGATCAGCACAGAAGCTTGATCTGGCAATGAGAACTCGCTATCCAAGAAGCAGCTCATTGAGTACTAGTGGGCTTATGGAATCAGAAACATCAGAGTGTGTCACTAGAGATGGGGGAGGTTGTCATCTCTGGAGATTTTACATAAGGTTGAGACTCTTTTTTGGATTCTTACACACTTATTCCTGTTAGGGAAAAAGATATCAGCTAGAGAACCTTGCATACTTACTTCTAACTGAAGAGAAGTCTGAAGCAATGTGACTTTTTCAGCTAAAGTGCCAAAGAAGACTCAGGAATTCAGTAGGTATGGGAGTACATGCATGGATTTTGAATCAGATGACTGTGGATATGATTATTAGCTTTATAATTTACAGGGCATATTTTTATTCTGGGTACTTCGATTTTTTGAGCCTCAGTTTCCTTTGTATCTACCTACAAAGATTTTTATAAAAATAAAATGAACAATATATGTAAAGCCCTTGACATACAGTAACAATGAAACAAGGTTAATTCCTTTCTTTTCCTTTTTCTTTTAATGTTTATTTATTTGTTTTTGAGAGAGAGAGAGAGAGAGAGAGAGAGAGAAAGAGAGAAAGAGAGAGACGAGAGAGAGCAGAGAGATAGAGAGAGAATCCCAATCAGGCTCCACACTGTCAGTGCAGAGCCCAACATGGGGCTTGAACCCGTGAACCATGAGTTCATGACCTGAGCCTAAACCAAGAGTTGGATGCTTAACTGGCTAAGCGATCCAGGTGTCCGAATTCCTATATTTTTCATAGATCAGTATTTAAAACATTGAAACAGTATACTATTTTTTGAGGTTTATTTTTTAAAGTCCAGACTTCTTTGACAATTTTTCTTTTTCTGTGTAGTTAGGTTGTGATTTTAGTCTCCCTCCCTCCCCTTCCTCTCTCTCGCTCTCTCTGTCTCTCTGTCTCTGTTTCTCTCTCTTGTCAGCTCTATGAAGACAGCAAACTTGTCTACCTGGCTCATGGATGTATTCCCAGATATTAGCATAGAAACTGGTTCATCGTAGGCAATAATATTTATTTTTTTTATTTTTTATTATTTATTTTTATTTTTGACAGAGGGAGAGAGAGAATCTTAAGTAGGCTCCATGCCTGACATGGGGCTGCATCTCATGACCGACCGTGAGATCATGACCTGAGCCAAAATCAAGAGTCAGATGCTTAACTGACTGAGCCACCCAGGCACCCCAATAATATTTATTTCTTAAATAAGCGAATACATGCTGCTTACAAGCTATTCCTATACAACTGTTGGTCTCTGGAAAGCTTCTTAATTGCCTAAGAGAGGCCAAGATACCAGAATGCATTCCAATCAGCAAAGGCTACGAAAGTGAAGAAACATATACAGATGGCCAGAGGCGGTTCAACTCGTTCTTCTTCAGTCCAGAAAATAACTCCCCAAATAGAACAGTGCTTTTTTGATAGGGATATTTTGTCTCGTGGGATAGCTAATAGTTAAGCCAAAAAAGTCTTGGTAATGAATGTTCTGACTATCAGGTTTTATAAGTTGATTCGAAATGGGCAGTGAATTCCTTTTTTCTGCTGTAACTTTGTAAAAGCACCTGATGTAGAATCCAACCAAAGCTAAAGCCCAATCATCTGCAAAGTTGAGAGCTATTGAGATTCTGGCTATTTAAAACATTCAGAGGAGACTTTGAATGGCCACACAAATCCAGTCACTACAGGAGGGATGCAAGAATAAAGGTTTGCTTGAGTACAGTGATTGAAACCCACAAAAGTCCTTCTAAGAGGCACACAGGGCTGGTGACAGGAGGTTAATGCAGCTAGCTGGCTTCTTGTCTGGTATGTTAAGCCAATTAATGATAAGGTACATCTATCTGGCAGCTGAATTTTTCCCCTCCCATTTCTTTTTTCAAGAAAAGCATATTTAAGAAAGAATACTAAGAAGAAAGAAATGCCAAAAAAAAGTAGCTGCTTTTTTTTGCCATTTGTTCTTAAAATTTTTCTTTTTAAGAAATAAATCCGAGGATGTTTTCAGAACCATCTGAAAAAAATGTGTTTCTATTTCCAGTAGGGCTTGAACTGGATTTGAGCTAATGTTAAGTTTAATTGACGGCTCTTCAGCAGAAAGGCTAACAATTCAAACCTCGGTCCTCTCTACAAGTGGAGTTATCCTTTAAGATTGTCAAATAAATACGTTTTGGGAAGATGGTAATTAAGTGTGAACAGATGGTCATTTTTAGCTGAGATATTAAGTCTAGGAATTTAATGGAATCATTTGCCTGTTGGAGTCAGTGGGTATGATGCAGTATACTGGTTGGCGAGACATCAGGTTTGTCAAAGCTAATTGGGAACCCTGATAAAGATTCGATTCCTTATATGGTCGTAAGGACAGGGGGAAGCGTTAAGAGTTGGGAGGAAGATTACGACACTGTGCTATACTATGCCAAGATCTTACTTTGCAGCTCTGTAGACTCAAGAATGCCAAAACAGAAATACACTATTTTCAACAAGCAACACCGTGGTAGAATGAAAAGGGCCCTGGACACTTGGTTCACTTACTGCTTTGCTCTTCACTGACTTTGTGACCTGGGGCAAGTGCCTGAATTCCTCTGTGCCCCAGAGTCCTCCTTTTTCAAATGGAGAAAGGTTGGAATTAAAATTCAATTTGATTATTTTCCAAAACATTGTCCAGCCAGGAACGTCTTAGTAGATCAAAGAATGCTTCTGTGCCTTTGTGTATTGTGGATAGCTTTCTGTCTTCTTGTTAGTTAAGTGCAAAATACTTCCCAAAGCTTCCAAGTGCCAGACTTTCAGTCTGCAGACATCTCCTTCACGTATCTTATATTTCAAGGGTTTAAAAAGCTAGGGATGTGTGAGCTTTGGATTTCAGGAAAATCCAGGATCTGAGCTCAGAGCTAAGAATGTGTCATTATGTTCATTATTATCCCCAACATTTTAGACTTATTATTGTGAAGCACACATGCCTGGGATCATTGTCAGGAGCCAGGTCTGTTTTTTAACTAATAGATGCTCATGGGCTTAGAGGCAGATGATGGCTTTCCTGAGAGGGAGCAAAGACTTGGGAGGTGACATCCTGACTCATAGCTCCCCATTTCGGTAGATGAAAGTCAGGGCTATTAGGGCAATATTCCTACGTAGCTGAGGCTGAATCAGACTGGGCACTGGACCACCTCATCCAGAATATTTGGATGCTTCTATGTAGCTTGAACATTTGGCCAGATGGATTACAGGTCTGCCTCGGGTGGTGTTTCTTACGGTTTTAATTAGACCTGAATTGATCCAATGCATGGCAAGTGCCCAGAATCAGGCAAGGACGAGATGCCTTTCCAACAAGCATTTTATTCCCGCATAATCAATGTCAAAACACTTCTTGCTTTGTATACAATCCATCTGACTAATGAGTGAGTCTTAAATTTAGAAGTCCCTTGCACTTTAGAACAAGATTTCCCCATTCTATAGTCTCTTAGCCTCTCCATGGAGCTACTCAGTAGCTTAGGTCATGGGGTGGATTGCAAAGGGTGTTTAGGAGATGGTAATTGCTGTTTAGAAGTTCAAGATGATTGGAAAAACAAATGGAAATATCAAGCTTTCAGAATTTAGTGTCCACCCAACAATCATCTATATAAAATTTTCACTGGAGCTATGTGTCAGATGTATGGAAAACAACCAGGGATGGAATGTAAACAACTGAGAATCTCACCAACTTGGAAAAATGATGGATAGATGATAGATGGATATGCTTTGTCAGTGAGCTTATACTGAATAAGGACATATTGTAACAATTAACAAAACTAAACATGAATTAAAACTTTAGTGTGAAATGTACATATGTTCATTGTCATCCTAACTCATGACTGCTGATTTTAACTCCTGTGTATGTTACACATCTGCCTCTTCCTTGTCTTTCAGGTCTTATGTCTTCCCTGACTACTTTATCTAAACAAATTCCTATCTAAAACAGCCCTATCTCTTGAGCACAGGGTGCAACAGGACAATTACAGCAGAGATCACAACTTGGGCCTTTTAGTCCTTTATTATTAAAATAATAGAACTCTCTGGGCTTTGGATGGGCATCTGACTGCCCAAATAGACACTGCATTTCCCAGATGACCTTGTAAGTAGCTGTGGCTGGGTGACGAAGTTTGGGTCAATGGGAAATGAGAGGAATGAAAATAAATCACATGTGGGCCACCTCCTTAATGCCAAGATGCCCGCAAGAATGTTCTCTATTCCTTTCCCATAGGCTGAAATGCAGACACAGGCTGGTGAGCTGTCCCAAACTTGCACACGAGGACACCACCTTAGGGCATGGACAGCGAGATCAAAGAAATCTTGGTTCTTGGAAGCCCTGACAGATGGAGCCACCTTCTAGCCCTGGACAGATTCATATCTGGGAACAAAAAAATATATATTTCTATTTTCTTTGAGTGTCTGATTTCTGATCTGTCATTAAAATCCAGCTATAACTGAAACCATACACTCTCTACCCCATCTACTTCATTTTCTTTGTAGCAGTTACCACCATCTTTATCTGTCTTATTTATCTGTTTGTTTACTTGTTTACTGTCTGTCTCCCCTCCCCGGAATGTAATTTCCATGAGAGCAGAAATCTTATGTTAACCTCTGCATCCCCAGTGGCTAGAACAGTACCTGGCACATAGTAGGGCTCAATATGTATTTGTGAATTAATGAATGGATCGGTTGTAACTAGCAAAGCAGTGTTAGTTATAAGAGTGCATTTGAGTGGATTGTTATAAGGCTACTAAATATTTGTAAGCATGTGGCTTTGATTTGAGTGCCATCCACATCTTTCAATGATAAGTCAGATTGTTTCTACCTTGAGTCACAGCTTCCCAACTTACCTGATAAGAGGCCAAGGCCTAGGACTAGTCTGAAAGTGGCAATTACTCAGCTCTCTGTTGTTTCGAATGGAGAGTTTGGTGGGATAGGATGTGATGAGAAGATAGAGGCCAGAGGGTTGAGCTAAGTAGTATTGTTTCTTTATTAAAAATTTTTTTTAACGTTCATTAATTTTTGAGAGAGAGAGCGAGACAGAGTGCAAGTGGGGGAGGGACAGAGAGAGAGAGGGAGACACAGGATCTGAAGCAGGATCCAGGCTGTGAGCTGTCAGCAGAGCCTGATGCAGGGCTCAAAGTCATGAACCGGGAGATCTTGCCTGAGCCGAAGTGGGACACCCAACCCGACTGAGCCACCCAGGCGCCCCTCTGTTTTTATTTTTTTTTAATTGAAGTAGAGGTGAGACACAATGTTTCATTAGCCCCGGGTGTACAGCAGAGCGATTCAACAAGTCTATAAGTTATGCTGTGCTCACGGCGAGTGTAGCTACCGTCTGCAAAAGTAGTATTCTTATTCCATGTAAAACTTGGGGGTGATGAGCAGGGTGGCTATGTATAATTCAGTGACTAAATTGCACACTCTGGGAGTGCTGTGAAGATTATATCAGGACAGTAAGTGCAAACAGGGACTGTTTCAGGCAAATCTGAGCCACTGCTCAGTTAAGTATCAATTCACACAGAAAATCTGCCTGCTTTCTTTGAAAGATAGGCACCACATTTGAGAAATGGCATTCTCAAGAATTGAATGAATGACAAGCTCATCAGGAAATACAGAAGTGGTTCTAAGTTTTCTCCTGTGGCTGGATATTTTGCTGAAATATGAGGGATTCCATGTATCAGCTCCCAGAATGTTTAACCTCCAGATGAATTCCATTTTGATTCACTTAAGAAGACGAAGTAGAAATTGACTAGTAGGCTGCAATACAAAAGAAACAATAATTGGTTAAGAGTTCAAGATCAGGAAGGGCTTTAGTACGGCACTATTCTTAGAAAGAGATTTACCGTCATCAGTATTCTAGAGGCAAAAAGAACACATTTTAGTACATCTATAAGCCGAAAGGAGCAACTACCAGTTCCTGGGAGACATAAACATTTTAATGTTTTTTAATGTTTATTTATTTTTTTGAGTGAGAGTGACAGAGCACGAGTAGGAGAGGGGCAGAGAGAGAGGGAGACACAGAATCTGAAGCAGGCTCCAGGCTCTGAGCTGTCTGGACAGAGTCCCACACGGGGCTCGAACTTGTGAGCTGCGAGATCACCACCTGAGCCGAAGTTGGATGCTCAATCGACTGGGCCACCCAGGTGCCCCAGGAGATATAAACATTTTAAACAGAGGGTCATGGAAATGTGCAAAATCTACACGAAAAGGAGATATGGTAGAAAGGAGAAAAGGAAACAGCTTGCAAAAGGAGAGATGTAATACATAATGAGAAATTTAGTAAGGCATCAAAACCACAGGTATCTGTTGTGGGTTTGGGTAGAGCCCATGTGATTTTTGGAATAGCTCTTCAGTAGGGTTATGCTATACGTGATAAAGTAATAGGGCAGTGGATTCATTTGGTCCTTGACACATACGTATCAAGGGCCTGCTAGCCACCTGGGATGAACTGGTGGGGGGGGGGCGGGTTTCCTTTATCTCAAGGTCAGGATCAACATCAATACATTAATGTACTCAAAGACTGATCACATATATTCACACTTGGTAGATCACAAAAGAGTCGTACAAATGAGGAACTTAGCCAAGAACGATGTTTACAACTAAATCTGTAATAAGGGAAAGCCACAGAGGAGCACAATGCCATGGTAACACTTATTTACCCATTACACCTGTTGTGGGAGGTTGTTTATTTTTTTATTATTTTATTTTATTTTATTGTATTGTATTTTATTTTGTTTTATTTTATTTTATTTTATTTTATTTTATTTTATTTTAAGGAGAGATGCATTCTGTTTCACAATGAATCAGGATGCAATCTGAATATCCTATTCACACAATGGTGAGATATTTTATATTTGGACTTTACTGACTAGTCAAAGTCAGTAAGATCCTTTATCCTGAGTTTCACTACAATTGGTAGTCAGAACCATAAAGCAGATGAGAGTTTACTTGACCTTGAATAAAGACGTATTGTTGGGAGAAAATTAGGAAAGGCAGACTGAGGTTTCTGGTTGAGTAAATCCTGCTTGGTTCCAGGGAAAATGATTCATTTTAGAGTGGTCTCCGGGTTCCCATGTTTCTGAGACTTTACCACGAATAAGAATATGCTTAAAATGCAGATCTCTGGGCCCATTCCCAGAGATTCGGATTCAGTGAGTCCAGGGCTAGGTGTAGAAAACTGCATTTTAAAATAAGCTTTCCAGGTGATTTTTGAGCAAGTCATTCTTGGACCACACCTTGAGAATCACTGTCTTGGAAAAACCACCCCGATTACCTGGAAGCCTCTGATGGGGCTGCAGAGACTGAGACAGGTTTTTGGAACCTGGCATCGTCTCCCAGAGGACCGGCTGCTGCTTTAGTTTTCTAGCCCTAATTAATAGAATCTGGAGCCTACAGTAGCTGGCACGCGATGTGGAGCTATTTTAAACAAGACAAAACAAATGATGTGCAGCTGGAAGCTGCTACCTTGAAATATAAATTCAGCTGCAATTTGTATTCAATTTCTTACAGATGTGTTGCAGCGACACGATTGCACTTTCTAAGTCCATCACGCTGGAATGGTGGTGACCAACAAGCATCTGACAAGGGCAACCTGCACTGGGGCACATGTGACCTTTTTAATTTTTTAAAGTTAGGACCGTGTAAATATGCAACCCGACCAAAGCTGAAGTGCCTTGGCATTTCATTTCAATAGAGCACTTACATTTCTCTGACCAAAGCACAAAATCGCCCGTGAGTGTACTACCTATATGTGGTTTTATTTCTCGTTATGGACAATGTTATAGCTGCCATGTTGCATTGAAATTACATCACAGCAACCTTAACTTTCTTACACTCGTTTGCTATTTAGTGACACATGCTAGTGGAGAAATTTGCGGAGAATGACTGTGGCTTTGTGATTTGTAATTCTCTTGGGGCTTTCTCGTTGCCTTTGACTCGCCTGGTGGAGTTGCTGAGTATATCAGTAGACCTGTTTATGGAGTGTTTTCTCCAATTTTGTATCACAATTCCTTGGGTGATGTTTGCTTAAAATGCAGCTTCCTTTGCCCTATATGCAGATATGCTGATTCAGGCCTGGGGTGGAGTTGAAGAATGAGCCTTTTTTCTTTTTGTTTTTACAAGACCCATGGATGATTCTGAGGCAGGTGGTCCACAAATTCCACTTTGGGTAGACCATTAAATTACACAACAGGGAGATGAAAAGAAGGGAAAATTGTGGCCTCTGCAATTGATGCATATAACTAGAAGTAAGAAGGTAAAGACATTCAAGTTGAAGGAATACGTGATAACAACCAACATTTATTGAGTGCTCACTATGTTCCAGACACATGTATTAACTCATCTAATTCTCAGAGCCAGGTTCTGTTGCTATCTTTATTTACAATTAAGAAATTGAAGCAGAGAGATTTTAATTATCTTGTCTAGAATCACTAAACTATTCAGTAACAAGGTGGATTTAAGCAGGCAGGTCTGCCCACAAAGACTTATGCTAATTGCAACACTGTACAGCCTCCAGCTAGAGAGCTTTGCTTTCAGAATCCAAACTGCCAAGTATATAAACTGGTGTTTAGTGTGTGTGTGTATGAAAATTTGTGTGACAAATCCTCATTTTTTCATCAAAAGAATTAATTTATGATTGCATTTTCATTAAAATACCAAACATACCCTCTAATAGATTCTAGCCAGGCATTACACTCAACACTAGGGATATAGAAATAAAGACCTTTGGGGGAGTTTACAGTGTCATGAGAAAAAGAGCTGGTCACAGTCCAGGACAATGTACTGAGCAATCTACAACTTGGTATTGGTGATTGATACGATGGAGAACAGCATAGCTTTTGTGGAAGCACAGGGCAGTAAGGGTAGGAAGGTCATGGTGTCCAACCATTGGTTGGCTAGGTTAGACTGATTTGGGAGACTTCATGGGAGAAGTAAGACCTAAGTGGCATTTGAAGAATGTGCCATAGAGTCCATGAAAATCTAAGTGCCCACCATGTGCTCCATCCTCCTTTTGGAAGCTCTTTCCATGTAGATTTGCCATGCATTATATCATGTTACTCTGTAACCCTGCTCATAACTGCCCAGATCAGGGACTGGAGCCCAACTCAAAGACAATTGTTTAGAAAGAAGGCAACAAACCATTTGGTTGGGAAATATGAATGAAAGATGAACCTAGGAAGTTATGGGCAACTGTGTTTGAGGTAATGACAAGATGTCAAGAACACTGCTACTCAAGGCACGATCCATGAATCTGAGCTAATCCATGAATTGTCTGTTATAGGTATGTGAAAAGACAAGTACTGAAATTGAGAGTAAGAATAGAAATTTCCATAGTGATTGCCAAAGCATCTCCTAGTGACTCTCTATTAGTTACCTGTTAATGCAAAAAAAAAAAAAAAAAAAAAAAAAAAAAAAAAAATTATCCCAAACTTAGTGGCTTTAAACAGCAATAAACATTTATTATGTTTCTGTAATTTGCGTAGTTGAGGAAATAGGAACTGTTAGCTGGCTGTTTCTGACTTGGGATCTCTCATGAGGACGTAGTCAAGATGTTGGCTGGTGCTGCAGTTATCAGAAGGGTAGATTTTTAAGTTTAAAAATAAAATATCATTTCTGATACATTACAAACATCGATATTTCAAAGAAAATTGTTACCCTTCTCTTTTAATTGCATTCAATGGACTCTAAATAACACAATGTTTGGATAATCACCATGTCCAGTTAAAAACACATGAACAAGATTTTTTAACATTTGGAAATTATCTATCTTTTCTTTTTATCCATCTCTATCTATCTATCTATCTATCTATCTATCTATCATCTATCTATCTGCCTATCTACCTATCATCTCTCTCTTTTTTTCAAAGTTTTTAAAATTTATTTGAGAGAGACAGAGACAGCACAAGTGGGGAAGGGGCAGAGAGAGAGCAAGCAGGCTCCACGCTGCCAGCACAGAGCCCAACACCGGGCTCAAACAAACTCACGAAACTGTGAGATCACTCCCTGAGCCAAAACCAAGAGTGGGACGCTTAACCGACTATGCCACTGAGGCACCCCTATCATACCTTTATATATCTTCTTAAACTTACATTTCCATTTCATTTAACCCAGGAAAGTTATTAGAAAACTAATTTTTATTGAAAACCTTTTACCAATCACCTTATGATAATTCTCTGCTAGAAAAATATGTATATAAATTGAAATTTTAACATCATTTTATTTTGTGTAACTTAAGGATCCACACGTTAAAACTTTTTGGGCAGAACTGAGTTACCACTGGGGCACCTAGGTGGCTCAGTTGGTTGAGTGTTGGACTTCGGCTCAGGTCATTACCTCATGGTTGGTGGATTTGAGCCCCGCATCAGGCTCACTGCTGTCCCCCTGTTTCCCTGCCCCTCCCCCACTCATGCTCGCTTGCTCTCTCTCTCTCTCTTTCTCTCTCTCTCTCTTTCACACACACACACACAAAAGAATTGAGTTACCATAATTATTGGTATACAATTGGTCAAAATATAATGAATATATTATAAATATTGATAAATAACTAACAAAGCAAAATTTTCTTGGAATTGCTTCTCTAAATGAGATAGAGCATTTACTTTTTTAGTTTGTGATTCCATTGGATGAAAATGACTTATTTCCAAAATTAGAGGGATTTCAGCATTAATTTTATAACTGTTTTTCATTTTTATAGGTGTCTGTGTAAATCTTGTTCTTATAAACAGATAGATGTGAATAGACTAAGTTTTGTTATAGTAATGTCACTCAATTCTTTTGACTACTTTGACTTCTATACCACAAATCGCACAGGGATCAAGTAACTAATAATTAGGTTCTACTTCAGTTTCATTTGAAGCAAAGATTTCAAAATATCTTTGCCCTTCAGAGGGATATAATATATAGTCATTAGAGTCATTCATTTCTGTTTCTGGGAAAATACCAAAAAACCTCATCTTTATTCTTGAAAAGTCTTCACAAGGTCTTGAGAATGGCTATTAATTTTACCTGCTATTTTTACATTTAGAGGCACCCCTTGGAATATAACACGTTTAGAAAAGGTTATGAAATAAAAATATTGTTAATTTCAACACAATTTTATCAATACTGTATTTTCTTTCAAATGATTTTAACTTCTCACATGTTTTAGAAATTTTTAATGAAAACGTTTAGCTCACTGGATTTCTAAAAAAGTGTCCACCATCTGGCCTTATACCCAAAACCAGTTCCCTTTGTCAAAAGAATTAGACAAACCAGACATACTTTCTGTTGGAAAAGGTCTAATTTCATTTTTTATTAAAATAAATATAATTACATTTATTTTAATGTAATTTTATAAAATCCACTAAAAATAAATTATAGATGACAATAATGTCAACAAGAAAATGGTATAGGTCATATACTTAATTTTTATGTTGTCCTATAAAAATGAATCTATATTGTTTCATATTACTTAGTTTGTTAGAAAGCAGTATAAAATTTAGTTAAATTTATTACATTTTTGAGGAGACAATGAGTATTATAAAAGGTATGCCATTCCTTCAGTGTATGATCTAGTAGCTAATAATTAGGTTCTACGTCAATTTTGTTTAAGCAAAGAATTCAAAATGGCTCTCCCTTCCTTCCTTCTATGATGTATTTTGAAGCTTATTTTTTATTCTTTTAATTCTTTTATTTTTAAAATATTATGCACATTTATTCTGTATCATAATTCCATCTAATATTTGCGTATCTCGTCGTACTGTTTTATTTTCCTCTGACTCTTGCTCATGTTATATTGCTTTCATTTCTGTTTTGTATGTGATTTTTTATTGTGAGCTCGTATTGGTTGTAATTCTATCAGTGGGATATTGTTGAAGCTGAATTTGAGCATGCATTTTCCTAGAGAAGATTTTTGTCGCTTCTGCTAGGCACCTATGGGCATTAAATCTGAGTCCATCTTAAATTATGTCTCTATTTGTAGTTTTTAGAACCATGCAAACAGGATAGATCCAGCTCCAAAATGTACATAAAAGCTGGTCTGTGGCCATTTATTCCTAGGGAATCTTTAAAAAGACTCCCCCTCCCCGCCCCCAGGTCGCAGGCCATATTCCTTACTGTTGGCTGGTGCAGGTGAAGGGATTTTCCTCCTTGTTCGCCATTTCCCTGAAGGTATATTCCTTCCTGGGTACCACCTTCTGTGTAGGGTAATTTCTCTGCCCTATTCCAAGGCTGTTTCTTCAGCGCCCTCTACAGGCGAACGCCCTAAGCCACCGGGATTCATGCCAGCCGGAGGATCTAGCGACCCTCGGAATCAGAGCACGTGATTTGATTACGCATGCTACTTCCCGCAGTTGTTCCCTCTTTCCATGTTTGGTAGGTGTTTCTATCCACAAATAGGAAGTATTGAAAAAAGTATTGAACACTAATTATGTGCTTTGATCTTGTAGATGCTGGAGTTACAAAAAAGAGACAAAACACAGTAGTTCTGTTCTTGTCTCCTTGTCTAAACAGAGAGATGTGATGGCAGGTTAAATGATAACATGGGGGCATTGGAAAGGGCCTGTGGATGAGAGTCGGGGCAGGGATACCAGAGAGATCTCACCTGATGTAGTGGTGACAGAAGGCCAGGACAGCCATCCACAGAGGCCGGGGCAAAGGCTTGTCAGGCAGAGAGAACAGATGGAGGAAAGGCCTGAAGGTGTAAAATGGCATGGAAATGAAAGTTAGCATTGGTGGAAAGTGGAATACTGAGACTTCAGATTAAACAGTCAGAACTTTTGACATTAAACAATTGCTACTAGGAGAACCCAAAGCTGCTTTTGAAATGTTAAAGGAGTTCTCTCCACTCTGCTTCATGTTGATTAAAGGGAGTGTTTTTGGCCACAGAGCAACTATGCAGAATTGGCTCAAGGAACTTTACAGATGCCATTTCAAACTGGAGGTGTTTGGGGCTTTGTTTAATGGTATCTTGGAACACAATAGAAGTCTAGTTAACTTCAAGCATTTGGAATCGATTCTAATCAGCCTTAGTATTTCCCTGTATTGACCTCAAAATATCAAAGGAAAATAGGAAGACAGTTTTACAACTGGTTTATTGAGAAATTGCCCCTCAGTGGGGTATAAATACAGAATAGTTTTATTTTGTTTTTTTATCACCTCTGTTTCACTAAATCTGTTTCCCCATCACTTGAAGATATCTTGGGCAGATTCTATAACTTTTTAGGCATCTTTTGCAGCTAAAACCTGTTTTCAATTTTGTCTAAATCTCCCTTCTCACCTCCCTCCAGTGCAAGTTTTACCTATGGCTCCAAGGGCAGCTGAGAGAGGGGGGCATGGTCCACTCATTCACCCCTCCTGGCTCTTGAGCACCGGATTGAAGGGTGCGGGGGGGGGGGGGGATACCCCCTCTGTCTCCCTCTTCTAGGCTACAACAGCTCAGCTATTAGGTGAAGGGAGAAGAGAAAAACGGGGAAATTTTTTTTTCCAGGCCAGTACAACGCCATCTTGTGTCTGTTGGTTTTGCTAGGTTTAAGTGGCAAGTATGAACATGCTGGTTTTCTGTGGGAGTCGTGTAGATTCCTCAGAGGGGACTGTGGAGAGTCCCACAATCACAATTTCTTAATGAGGGAGATCCAGCCAAGCTTTTAACTCCTCCCCAGTCCATCTGATTGTGTCCCCTAAAGTCTCTTTGACGTTTGTTTGCCTCTTGAAAGTCCCTGAGAAGAAAGGTTGAAGGACACTTGGGAACGTTAGGGCGCTTGAAGACTCTTATTTGCAAATCTGAGTTTTAGTCACAGACTTCAGTGCAACAACGCCCAAAAGTCCAACTCAAAATCTTTTCATAGTTTTAACAAATATTTTCTTTGGGTTGAGTAGAAGGGCCTTTCCCATTCAGCTGGGTTCTTGTGGTTAGTGCTGGTGTTGGATTTTAAGAGAGATTCTGAAGATCAAATCCCTCCCTCTCCCAATCCCCTGTCCCATTGAAATTAGAGAAACTAGTTAGGGTTGCTAGATAAACTACTCATAAGATTAGAAACTTCTTCATAGATGAGATAATCCATGGAGTATAAAATATGGTTAGTCAGAGGCATCTGGGTGGCTCAGTTGGTTAAGTGCCCATCTCTTGATTTTGGCTCAGGTCATGATCTAATGGTTCATGAGTCCAGGTATCATAGGGATTAGGTCTTCTGCATCTGGGAAGTTACAGGGAGATTAATTTCATTCCATGTAGGAAATTCTCAAAATCAGAGCTTTGTAAAGGTGACATTGACTATCTCAAGAGGCAGTGAGCTCCCTTTTATTGAAGCATATTATTTAAGTATAATTTGAATACCACTTGGTAAGGATGTTGTCAAGGGGCTTCAACAACAGTTGTAAATCAAGAGTTGACTTTCAACAGTCCTTTTAATTTTTTGGTTCTTTTACTCAAGAGACTGACAGAATAGCTAACCACTGTGGGGCCAACACCCATATAGGTTCTGATTCCCAGCTTTTTAGCTTTTCAGTTAAAAACCATAGTATTTGCAATTTTTTTGTTATCTTGTAAAGTGACAGTATATTGATGTGTTAGAATATTTATGTATTTATTTTAATAGGCAATATGTTCTAAGGAAAAACATTTATGTATACTTTTTAGGACACTGTTTGACCAACATCAAGGCATGTATAAAGCTAATGCATAGTCAAAAGTTTTTAGGGGCGCCTGGGTGGCTCAGTCGGTTGAGCATCCGACTTCGGCTCAGGTCATGATCTCGCGGTCTGTGAGTTCAAGCTCCGCGTCTGGCTCTCTGTTGACGGCTCAGAACCTGGAGCCTGCTTCGGATTCTGTGTCTCCCTCTCTCTCTGCCCCTCCCCCACTCATGCTCTGTCTCTCTCTCTCTCTCTCAAAAATAAATAAACATTAAAAAAAATTTAAAAAGAAGTTTTTAGTGAGCATAAACTCAAACCAAGGTATTGGATGGTGTCAGGAAGAGCACTGAGAATTTTGCTCTTCTAATATGTGCTATTCCTGGAGTATTGGTATTTCAGTGCTGACTCCTATGGAGCAGATGACAATTAAAATTCCATTGTGATTTTTTCTGAACCTGAAAAAGTTATTGCAAAGGATTATTAGAAGAAGAAACTGGAGGAAATAGATAAAATTTTTGAAAATGAAGTCTATGGCCCTACTTACATTTTATTAAAATGCTATAATAATTAAAGCAGTGTAATACCAATATAAAATAGATTGGTAGATTGATGGAAAAGAATAGAAAGCCCCCGAATAGATTCTGTTGTGTAAAATAATTTAATATATTTCTAAGGAAGTATCATAAATCAGAAAGGTGAGGAAGATTTATTTAGTAAATTTTAGTTGCACATACTTACTTGGCAATAGAAAATAGTGGGGAAAAAAACAAATTTAGATCCACATTTTGTACCATATTTCAAAATATATCCAATGTTAATTAGTTAAGTATTATTAATAAAACCATAACAAAACCTAGATTAAAGCAGAAGCATTTTTTAACTCTGAGGGTTAGGAAGGCTTTAAATTAAAAAGTGATAAAAGAGAGGTACCTAGGTGGCTCAGTGGGTTGAGCTTCGGACTGAGCCCCATGTTGGGCTCTACTAAGATTCCCTCTCCCACACATACCCCCACGTGCCCTCTTGTGCACATGCACATGCACTATGTCTCAAAAAAAAAAAAGTGATAGAAAAAATAACAGAGGGAAAGAAAAATGTTTGTATTATGTGGAAATCTAAAACATTAAGAAACAACTTATGTAATTAAAAGGAAAAACGTGTAAAAATAATTGGCAGTATTTACAACAAAGAAGTGCTTAATTTCTTTACCAGAGAGAGCTCATTCAAATTCATAAGAAAAATGACTAAAACCAATGGGGCAGGAGGCATGGGCACACAATTCACAAAAGAGAAAAATCAAATGGCAGATAAACGTATGGAAAAATGTTCAGCCTCATTAAGAAATGTGAATTAAAATAAGGTATAATTTCACCTTCTAAATTATCCAAGATTTAATTGTTTTGAAGAGTGATCACACTGAAAAGGTTGTAGAGGAAAGTAATTTAGTAATATGTGTCAAGAGCTTTAAAATGTCAATACTCTTTGGCCCTATAATTCTATTTTCAGAATCTGTCCTGAGAAAATAATACAAAGTAGAGCAACAGTTTTGCATCTCTGCAGAATATCGAAAGTCATGAAACATTTTTTAAAACTAAGAAATTAGGCAATAGCTAAGTAAATCCTAGTATCTTCATATTAAGGAATATTGTGATGCTATTAAGAATGTGTTTTTGAGCAGTTTTTAATAGGGGAAATGCGTATGTTATAATGCTAGGCAAAAGGATAAAAGCATTTAATTCCTTATGATATGCTTTCTAAAAAAGGCTGGAGGGAGAGTCATTGAAATATTGACAAAAACTGTCATCAGGGCCAGGGATAATATCACTGTATTTTGGACCATGTTGGATAAATCCAGCCAAATTCTTATTCTTTGACTCTGTTTTCTCTTGAAGCCATGTGGTGAACCACAAATTCTGTTAACTCATAATTTCCTCAGTCAGATGCTAATCAATTTAATTTGCTTACTTCTTTCTTTCCATTAGTAATGTCAGCAGGTAACCTTGATTGTGCTTGAGACTTTGGGTCTCTTAATCAGGTTTGGGAATCTCTAAATTTCTGAGAAATTCATTTACAAACAGATTTGGATGAAGTTCTGAGGATGACTCCTGTCATTTATTTTTTTCAGTTGATTCTCCTAGCTTCGGTTTTATAGACTATCACCATCTCAATTGGTCTAAGATTCTGGGACTGTATTTATTTGGAGCGTGTAGCCTTACTTGTGGCGACTACATCGTCTATTATCTTTTTGCTCCCTGGTCCCCCACCTAGCGTTGATCTTCCCTTTCCTTGGCTTCAATGTCAAGTTTGGCTATTTGGAGGACTGTGTGGGAGGAAATTTTCAAGCAATCGGATCCAGTTTAGAAATCTTGGTCTTCCAAGCAGAAATGCAGGTGGGTAAATCTTGCTGTTTGCTCATGGCATGCCATGGAACATATGATTTTTCTTTTTGAGCCATTTCCTGTCCTGTCAAAGAGACAGAGAAGGGAATCATGGATGCAAAAGACCTATTTCACTGGTCTTAACAGGAATGTGGTTAGTTTGCCATGTGTTTTTCTTTGCAAACTCACGCTGACTCCTGGTAACCACCGTCTGCTTTCCAAGTGCTCATGAACTTCTGTTTATGAATCCTTCCTAACAGTTTGCTAGGGATGCATGCAATAGCGCTTTTTTTTTTTTCATTTTTGTAAATCAGGAAATCATGTCCAGTTTTATTTTTCATGTTTTGCTCTTCATGATTTCTCAAAGGTTATCGTAATTGTACCTGCATTTATTTTAGCCCCCTGAAACATCATTAATTTGGGCATAAACTCATTTAGCATGATTAGATGCTTCCTTTAAAATTTACCTTACATTAATGTCTTTAATTTCCTACCAAGGTGTTTGTTTTGTCCTTTTCAGATAGAAGATCATTTTTAATATAATCTAAAAAATTGTTTAATTAATTTATTTTTGAAGGAGAGGGAGAGCATAAGTGGGGGAGGAGCAGAGAGAGAGAGAGAGAGAGACAGAGAGAGAGAGAGAGAGACAGAGAGAGAGAAACAGAGAGAGAGAGAAACAGTATCTGAAGCAGGCTCCAGGCTGTCAGCATAGAGCCTGATGTGGGGCTTGAACCCACGAACTGTGAAATCATGACCAGAGCCAGTCAGACGCTTAACCAACTGGGCCACCCAGGTGCCCCAGATAGAATGTCATTCTTCACGGAAAAGATTAAGCCACATTGGAATGAAGTAATTGATTTCTATGTAATCTGTTTATATTAGACCATCTTCTCCAATAGATTCAAGACCTATTGTGTTCTTACTCTAAACATAGTTAGTTGAGCTAAATATTTTCTATAAATCTCAGCTACTTAATGCTTCTTGGTGATTTGTGAGTCTTTTGCTATGACCTTAGGAAAATTTTTGACCTTGGTTTCCTCATCTGTAAAAAGGGCATAATAACAGTATTTTATATTATCTACTTGTTAGGAAGATTAAATGAGTCAATATTTGTGAAGGGCCTAGAGAGTCAGCACTACCTATATCTTAAATACATGTTCTCAAAAGAAGTATGCTCCCTAGGGAACCCCTCCCCCGCTTTGTATATATGATCTGTTTTGTTCGGTAATTGGGACTATCATAGGTGAATGGTTAGAATTTATTTCTTCATTCATGAATGCTATAGAGTAGCCTCAGCTACTTACGAAGCATATAAAATGTATTTAATCACTTGGTGCATGTTCATTTGTAAACTCTTTAAATCACTGAATCATTTTTAGCGTAGCTCAATAAACTTTTCATAGTGTTTATGAATGATAACTTTTGAAAATATTTTTATGACCTCTATGTGTTCTGGCTTTTGAATACGTTTTCTTTTTCATTTTTTAAAAACCAAATAACTGATACCATTTGTCATTCTTAAAGAGTATAATAATAGTTTGGTACAAGGCTTTTTTTTCTTCTCCACTGATATGTGTTTGAATGATGACAAAGTGATTTAAATCTCATCGACTAAGCTATATATGATTTCTAGCCCTTATTTACAAAGTGATTAGTAAATTTATGTACTGACATTTTTCTGATTATTTAATGTAAATCAATTTCAACTTTTTTTTTTTAATGTTTATTTATTTTTGAGACAGAGACAGAGCATGAACAGGGGAGGGGCAGAGAGAGAGGGAGACACAGAATCTGAAACAGGCTCTGGGCTCTGAGCTGTCAGCACAGAGCCTGACGCGGGGCTTGAACCCACGACCTGTGAGATCATGACCTGAGCTGAAGTCAGATGCTTAACCGACTGAGCCACCCAAGTGCCCCTCAATTTCAACTTTTATGTGAAGCATATTTCTTGCCCAACTTTGAAAACCTGCATATTTAGGTACATTTCCTCAAACCAAACTTTCACAGCTTCTATCTTGATTTTCCAACTTTGAGTAGTAAATAACTGTATTTAATAACTAGTGTTGGTGCCTTTTTTTAATCAGCTTAGGAAAAGAAGCTGAAATGTGTGTATTTAGCACATATATTTAGCATGCAACCTCTATATGTCTAAACGCACAAGTATATATTTTGTTTCTTTTTCCTTTGGAGGATGTGTAAAACTCAAAGTTTGTTGAAGTCTCTAAACTTCTTCCCCCCACCCCCACCCCGAGAGAAGCTCTACAGAAAAATGTATAGAATTTTTAGTGATTTAGAAGACATACGGTTCCCTGACCTTGGGGGCAGGATTTGGCTAAGTGAAGGGCAGAATATCGCATAAGTACTTAGGAAAGAAATCATTTAGCTCTATAAAAGTAGGTGAAGTATTTACAGCTTCCAGGCAGGATGACAACATGGGGCAAAGGGTGCCTGTTCTCTACTGGCATTTACCGTCCATCCAAATGAACAGCCAGGGGAGGAGTTAACAGCGCTTCATGCTTAATGCTTACAGTACACTCCTTAACTCTGTGGGGAATTCGCACAAAAGTGACCCAGATGGACCGTTAAGCTCTCTTTTCTTGCTCTGGCTTGCTTGGCCAGCCTTATAGTCTGAGACCTCCCCCGCAGGGATCTGACATCGTGGCTAAACCGAAATATTTGCTACTTCCTAAGTCTGTCTCATGCCTTCTGCTATCTATAGCTTAATCAACAACTAAAGCTTTACTAATTGACGTACTGGATGTCAAAATACTTTTGTTAATGGATGAAGCTAGTGACTTGTTAATTAGCGTGATAAATGCTGGAGAAGAGAGCGCTTTGGTGAAAAGTATTCAATGCATGCAGCTTGGCTGAAATACATTAAAGACACAATCTCCATCTTTGCATGAATAGAGTTTCAGAATTTGGCAAGGTTTGTATCCTGTCCCTTTAGAGATGCTGCCAGAGGCTTGGTGCCTATGTGCTTCTGTGTCTAGCCGTTGGCTTGGGACAGGGCTTCTCAACCTCAGCACTATTGACATTTTGGGACAGGTAATCCCTTACTGTGAGGGCATGTCCTGTGCATTGTAGGATGTTAACTGTATCCCTGGCCTCTACATCAGAGATATCAATAGTAGACTCCCCTCAATGTGACAAGGAAAAATGTTGCCACACGTTGCCAATGTCCCCTAAGGGGCAAAGTGGCCCCAGTTGAGAACCTCAGGTTAAGATTTCTGAGGGCATGATTCTGATTAGAGGGAATGGGATTCTGCCTGAGGCATGTGGCCATGCCTGAGGAGATGTGGCTCACAGACTTGGAGAACCTCAGGAACACTCCCCGGCGTTCCAGAGTCTATCAGATGACTAGCTTGTGCCTGCTATGCTCCTGGATGTTTGTCCAACATGCCTCTGTCTGGTGTAACTGGGTTGTGTATCCTAGAGGAGCTGTCTTGCTCTTCCCAGTTGAATGTTCTCTTTAGAAAGTAAGGTATTAGTGCCTCTCAGTGCTCAGCTTGAGGCTTAAGTTATGGATTCTAAAATAGCAGTTACATGCATTCAGTATTATAGAAACTTCCGAGCGAAAGCTGAAATTCTTTTTTCCATGCACCCCCCCAATGTTACCTCTCTCCACTTATTTTTTTTCTGAAAAGTTTTGAAGGAACTAAAAAAATGCAGAGAATAATAGAGTAAGCACCTGTGTTACAAACCCATGGCTTAAAATTGCCAAAAGAGCCAAAAACATAAGAGATTCTTAAAAACTGAGAACAAACTGGGGGTTGATGGGGGTAGGAGGGACGGGAGGGTGGGTGATGGGTATTGAGGAGGGCACCTGTTGGAATGAGCACTGGGTGTTGTATGGAAACCAATTTGACAATAAATTTCATATTATAAAAAAAGAGAAAAAAAATTTAAAAAATTGCCAAAAGTAGCATATTTTCACATTTTCTCCTGATTTTTAAAAGGAATAAAACATTACAAAGTTGAAATCTCTTTGTCCACTGTCAATCACACCAGATGCCTTTTCTCAGAGGCAATTCCTATCCTGAGTGTGTGTGCATCCTTCATATTTTCTTAATAATACATCAGTGAATCAGCAAACCATATAAAATTGAGTCCCATAAATTACAGTCTGTGTGCATTGTTATGCAAATTAGTCTCCATTTTACTTGATTTACCTTTTCCTTTTATTATGTTTTTGAGATCTTTGTTAATATGGAAAAATATCTAATCACTTTAACTTCTTGTATAGTAATCTGTTGTATTAATATACCGTATTTTGTTTAACCTTTTCCTGTTGATGGACATTTCAGTTATTTGAGATTGTTAGTTTTGTAAGCAAAGGAACAGTGATCATATTTATCTATATGTCTTTGTCCATATATGCAAGATTTTCTCTAGGGCAAATAGACCTAGTATAGCTGTATCATAAAACTTTTGGGTCATATTTTCAAAGTCAATGTGGCCAGAGATAGTGTGCAATTCAAGTGTGCAAGTTCATCTCAAGTAGGAGTTTGTGTGTGTGTGTGTCCCATTTCCCAGATCTTCCATCTCCCTGTTGGGTGATGTGTGAGACTCCATGAGACCCCCCCCACCCCTGCTCTCTGGCTGTAAATCAGATCTCCCATGAATGACTTGAGGTTGTCCTGAGGCTTCTAATTGTGATCCAGTGGACATCTTAGCTCAGTTCACGGTGGTCTGACTGTCCATGCTTCCTCCTTCCACCCGGAGGCAGCTGGGTGCTGGGGGAGTCCAGAGCAAGGGGGCTGCAGCTCTCTTTTGCTCTCTGTTCACTACTAGGAAAGGCCTTCTCATTCCCATTTTGCACAGTGACCCTGGCGCCTTTCCCTTCCCACAGACCCATTACCCTGCCTGACTTGAATCTCTCCATCCTCGGTGATTTCCTGCTGGAAACTCATTAAGTCCTGTGTTCTTCTGTTCCTTTTCTGGACCCCAGGAATGTTTATCCTGTTTCTGAGCACAGCTATGTATGTTCAGTGTGTTAAAAATATTTATTGATTCTATGTGGATTTTTTGGAGGGTGGGGGAGAGAGGCACAGTTGATAACTTACAGAATTATTTCGGCCATAAATTCAACATAACCATTTTTAAAATTCTGCAGTCTTTCTAGACCTTTGTCCATATATTTATGCACACATACATACACCCAAGACACACACACACGTGTGTGTGTGTGTTGGGTATATATATATCTTAAAGATAAATGGAATGATGTTATACAGTTGTTACACATATTGTCATACACAGTTATCATCCAATGCATCTTTTTTCTCCTTCTCTTCCTTTTCTTCATTTCTTACATGTTATTCCTTGATATTCATATAACAATTTGTTTAGCCATTCCTTTATTAGTTGACATTTAAGTTGTTTCTAACAGTCCACAACTAGAAACTATGCTATAACGAACATACATTTACATGCATATATATTGTTTTTCTGAACATGTGTAAATATTTCTGCAGTGTAGATTCTCCAAAGTGGAGCTTATGATACGAAGCTCATGACTAATTTTGCGACTTTACTAAATTATCCTTCAAGAGGGCAGCACCAGGTGTGTCCTGTTTCCCCAAACCCTGGACCAGTTGTACCTAGACTTTATCAGAAGGTAACATGTTTACAAATGACAATATTTTACCATACACAGAATAGACAGAAGATGCTTCTCCACTGGGAGGCATGTGGCTGGGAGCTGTGTGGGCCTCAGACATCTCATCACCCTAAGAGCGAAGAGAGAAATATCTCAGCACCTGCCACACATTCCCAGTACAGCCAGTGGGTGAGCTCTGACTCAAACAACATCATAATATCAACCCTGAACCTTTGTCCATCGGATGAGTGAAAATATGCCATTATTATTTTAACTTACATTCCCCTCATTTCCATAAGATTGTTTGTCTTTTTATGTCTTTTTTTGTCGTTTGTATTTTCTCCTCCATGAATACCCTATGTGCCTGTATCTTATTTCCTGTTGATGTGTAGGAACTCTTTTTCATACTCTGTATATAATTTTTTACTTAAAATACGGATAGATCTATGTGTCTTTTTTAACTTTCACATAGTATATTTTGCCATAAACAAATTTAGAATTTCAGAATCATCAAATATTTTCATTTTTGGCTTTCGGCTTTAGGGGTTTAGAAAATGTATGTGTGTATGTATGTGTGTAACATTGACATATCGTTGACATACAATGTTATATTAGTTCAGGTGTAGAATGTAGTGATTCCACAATTCTAGACATGGTAGAAACGTTTTTTTTTAATCATCAAATTATTTAAAAATAATTATCACTCTTTTAATATTTTTTTTAGTATTAGAACTCCCTCTGAAATATGTTCTAGGGTCCAATTTGAAATAGAAATTTAAGTGTCCATCCTAAGGTCATTTATTTTCTGATTGAATTATACCTTTATTATTCTAAATTCCCATTATATAAAAGTGTTTTTTGGACTCCCTATTCTCTTCCACAACCCACCACCCATTCCCTTAACAAGATCGCTAGTTTTATAGCACGTTTTGAAATCTGGTGGACTCTAAGGCTTGTTTTTCTTCCCTTGAAACCGTAGCATACTTCCCCTCTAACATGTTGCCACGCTGAGCGGCAGAGAAGAAGGGCGGGGCACCAGTCCACTTGTGAGGATGGAATGGACGGGAGAGGTTTGGTGCCATGTGACAGTGCTGAGAATGTGATCGGAAAGAAACCAGAGCAGTGCTCTGGAGCGAGAACTGATCATTGCGGACCAAGATGTAGAAGCTCTTCTTGGGATTCTTGTCACGTGGCATGTGTCCACTGATATGGTAGAACCGGGGACAAAATGTTAAAACAACAACAACAACAACAACAACAACAACAACAACAACAAACCCCTCCCAGCATCGGCAGCTGGTGGGGCCTAAGGAGTATTTAGGTTACAGTGGAATTGACTTCAAGCTGGAACAGACTTGGTCTCTGAAGTTTTGTGGACGTCTAATCATCAGATATGCCCAGGCCTGCGTTAATCTAAAATTGCCTAGGGGCACCTGGGTGGCTCAGTTGGTTAAGTGTGCGACTTCAGCTCTGGTCATGATCTCTTGGTTTATGAGTTTAAGCCCCGTATCAGGCTCTGTGCTGACAGCTCAAAGCCTGGAGCCCGCTTTGGATTCTGTGTCTTCCTCTCTGCCCTGTCCCTGCTCACGCTCTGTCTTCCTCTCTCTCTCAAAAATAAATAAAACCTAAAAAAATTAAAAAAAAAATTGCCTAATCCTATCCATGCACAGAGAAGGTGAGCCAAAATATTCTAGAAAAATCATAATTTTAAGACCTAGTGTAGTAACGTAGGGTATGGGCCAGGCTGCTGTGAAAGACCTAAACATATAGCCATTTGACCAATATTTCTCTTGTATGTAACAAGGCAGGTAGGAATCTCTGCCCCAGAGGGTCATTCAGTGACTTGGTTCCTTCACTCTTATTTTTCTACTGACTTAGACGGTGGCTCCATTCACGTGATTGAACCTGATTTCCCAGCACCAGGTCCTTATTCCGACTCACAGGTTAGGGCAACGAAAAAGAAGTTTATGGCCATAGCTTTATACAATGCATGCTTGGAAATGTATATTGAGCTGAGTAGTCACTGCCCTGCAAAAATTCAGTGGGAGAGGTGTTCTTTAATTAAAATGATGAAAATGAAATGTATCCTCGGGAGTACTTAACCATCTCTGCCTCATCTAGAGCTCAATTCTGATACCCAAAAAGTTAAGAAAAAATATATTCGCATGCTACAAAGTTAACATATGTACACATATGCATATATCTAGATCTGTTTATCTAGATCTACCTATATTTCATCATTTCTAGGACATACATTTTTACCTTATAGGAGCTCTGAAATTGAAATGTGTCTTAACAATTCATGGTGTCTTACAGTCGCCATCAGCCAGGAAGCAGTGATGATGTGGTTGCTATTTACCTGTACATTCATAAACTTAGCCTTTATTTTTTTTATTTAAAAAACTTTTTTTTTAACATTTATTTATTTTTGAGACAGAGAGAAACAGAGCATGAATGGGAGAGGGTCAGAGAGAGAGGGAGACACAGAATCTGAAACAGGCTCCAGGCTCTGAGCTGTCAGCACAGAGCCCGACGCGGGGCTCGAACCCACGGACCACGAGATCACTGAGCTGAAGTCCTGAGCCGAAGTCGGATGCCCAGCCGACTGAGCCACCCAGGTTCCCCAAAACTTAGCCTTTAAAGAATATACTCTTGGGGCACCTGGGTGGCTCAGTCAGTTAAGTATCCAACTTCAGCTCCGGTCACAATCTCACAGTTCGTAAATTCAAGCCCTGAGTCCGGCTCTGTAGTGATAGCTCAGAGACTGGAGCCTGCTTTGGATTCTGTGTCTCCCTCTCTCTCTGCCCCTCCCCCACTCACGTTCTGTCTGTCTCTCAAAAAATAAATAAATATTAAAAAAAAATTAAAGAACAAACTCTCCACAGGGGGGAAAATATTCAAGGGCCATTTGAGAAGGGAATATGAGTGTTTGTTTTGCTTTATAATCTTCTATTGACAACTGGAAAAGTCAAGAATGCTTCAGCATCAAGATTGCAGAATGGTATAGATAACAATATGGTATCTCGTACACTTAAAAATCTGTGAAGAGGGTAGATCTCATGTTAAGTGTTCTTATCACAATAAAGATTAAAAAAAGAAAAGAAAAGAAAATTGCACAATAGATGTCAGCTTCTCAGAAGATTTCAGAGAAAAAAGTGGAATGTTCCAAAGAAATGCGTCACTGCCAATGCTCTTGATGGCAGGGGAAACATTAGTGGGTGGGAAAATACAAACTTTGATGACTTTGATTGAAAAAATGAATTATAAGAGCTTGACCTTGAATGTGAATGCATAGACCTCTCCAGTTTATTTAAGTAACATATTCCTTTTTATGTATGCACATGACAGATGCATGATAAAACTCTATTCTAAAAAAGCCCAGAGGGTTCTAATTGATATGAAAGCATTGAGAGTGTTAAAAATTATTATCCCAAACTTGGAAATAGACAAAAGAGATTACTAACTGTTCTTCCAGTGCAGTGCTAGATTTGATTTTCTATTCATTTGGCTATTTTACAACTCTGTAGGGGCAGAGGTTACTCTAGATTTATGTCCAGTAGAACTGCAAATAATTTCCACCCAGTGGAACAGAGAAGCCCAATGATTATGGTGATAGCCTTGTCTGACATTAATTAGTGTTTTTTGTAAAGTCTAACCCAGCAGCTTACTAAATCTCCTCTTTATATCTAGCTTTTCAGCTTCTCTTTGGACTGATTTTAACATCTTACTGGTTGCCTCAATAGTTAATGAGTTAAATCAAATCTTCGATGTGTGTTTGTTTTAAACTTACGTGACAGTATTGTTCTTTAAACTTTTGAAAACTATCTTTTAACAAATCATAAGTGACTTGGCAACATTTCTTTAGTGCTACCTAAAATAATGGCATGAGCCACTACTGAGGGCATGTTAGATGTGATAAATTATGGTATCGCTGTATCCATGAGCCAGTTGAAGGAAACTAGCGAGACTAAATCACAAGGGTTGTGGGCATGTCCATCTCAAATATCCTGATGAAGCTTTAATCCGGAAATACTTTGCAGTCGGCATCTGTCATTACTTTGCCGGCCCAGCATCTGATTAGTGTGTTTGAGAATTTCCTCTCTCTGATATCTTCTAGAACACTGAGCTGCCTTCCCACAGTAGTAGCCAAACATGACAGCCTCTTCCCTCCCCAGTCTCTTGGTATGTGACCCACTGCTCTAGATTTTAAATTGGACCGGTGCTTCAAGAAAGCAGGATGAGCAGGAATCCTGTCTAGTGGTGGTGGTGGCTGTCACCAGGTGGAGTCCTCGGGGTGCATGTGGCTATGGCTGGAACACTGATGGAGGTGTCTTCCTCCATACAAAAGTTTTAAATCAAAAGGGAGATTGTACCTCTGAGGAAAATGCATAACTTTGCTTGGTTCTTCAGCCTTCCTGATCATTCCTAAGCTGCCCTATATCCTTAAAAGAAAAAAAAAAATTGTTCTGCTTAAACCAGTTGGAGCCAGTTCCATTTGAAATGCCCTGATACAACCATGTATGATTATCTTCCAAGTGAATTATATAATTAAAATTAAACATGAGAAAAAAGAAGTTACAGTCTTGGCAGTTGGTGTATGTATCAAGGGTAAGTGACTGCATTTTGCACAGAGAAAACTAACTCCTGTAATAAACTAGCTGTGAGTTTCTGTGGTCACTTTGTAGTTCACCTCCTAGCTAAGAATCGAGGGGTAGACATCACTAGCATATTTGACTGATTTAAAAAATGTGTGCACACCCATTTATTGGACCACAGGCAGAAGTCCTGAGGTTTGGACAAATTCAGAATTCTGCATTACTATGGAACAGGGATCTGGGGAAATACAAATAAACCCCAAATCTCCAGGATGACTTCACTATAAACAAATAACTGAACATCATGCTGCCATTCTTGGAAAAATAACAGCTAGCTTCTAATAGGAAAATAGTTCTAGGAAGAACAGCCATTTAGAAAATACAATTTGCAAAGAGAACAGCAAGCATACATTTAAGGGACTATAAAACCTTCTGTATAATAAATGCACTTTAATAAAAAAAAGGGCAAAATTAAATTATGCTAAAGGAATTAGGATAGTCTCTTGCTGCAGCAATGACAGAAGCCATACTTATGAAGACACTGTGTGTCTTTGTATAATATTAGTTTATATATTCCAGGACCAAAACACACACACCCGAATAAATTACAGGTTTTTTGTTTGTTTGTTTCTTTGTTTTTAAATAAAAATCACCAGCAACTATAGATGTTTTTCATATTCAAGCATTTGTTCATCCAACAATTTTTGCAGGAACTCTCTTTTTCAGGCACAGAAAAAGCAAGGTAAGGAATGGAACATGAAAAAAAAAACATGGTATATTTGAGCAACTGAAAACAGTTATAGGAGCACAAAGACCATTAAAGGGCTGCAGATAAGTAACAACCTGATGAGATGGTTCTTTTAGATTGCATTAGTAAGATTACACATTATACAGTGTGCAACGGGGATACATTGAAATGTTTTAAGTAAGACATGAACACAATCAGATTTGTGTTTTAGAAAGATCACAGCTACCACACGGTGAAGGGATCGGAGAAGCCAAAAGTGGGTACATCAATCTCAAATAGGAGGTGATCCAGGAGCTCAAGGGAGGGAATGGAGGGAAGGATTCAAGAGAAATTTAAGCAGTGAAATCAAGAGGAATGGATTAGGTTTGTGTGTGAGTATGGGGACCCCAGGTTCTAATTTGATTAATAAGGTGGTTGGTTGGTGATACCAATCTCACTCATAAATTATACAGAAAGAACAGGATTGGCAGTGGTGTAAATGAGTTCAGTGCTAGATACAATGAATTCCAAGTGTCTGCCAGTCATGTGGGTTAGGCTGTTCAGAAGACTGTTGAATACATGAATCAGAGCAGAGATCTAGGCTGAAGACGTAGGCTTTGAAATAATTAACTTCATCCCATCCCATCCCATAGGGTTAATGTAGGAGAGAACCTTGAGGAACAAACATAGGGTTGTGGACTTTACAAAAAAGACTGAGAATCAAGAAACAAATCAGGACTGGAGATGCTATAGAGGCAGATGCAAGTGAGATTCAGGAAGGGGCATCAAGCAGGCCATGGGCTGAGATGTAGTCAATGAATCAATCAATCAGGCTCTTTTCTGTGAGTTGTTGGCTAGGGAAAAGAGTCATGCTATCTTATATAACAAGGCAATTCTTCTCCTTTTCTTCCTCCTCCCCACCTCCTCTTTCAGATCTCCATCTTTTTTTCTCTTCCTCTCCATTTCTCCCCTCCCTCCTCCTCCTTCCCCACCCTCACCCCTCCTCATCATCCTCTCTTACATTCTATGACCAATGGGATATTTAAAAATTCAACTATGCTTTTTTTTTTTTTTTTCGAACAACATTTTCTCAAACATATCCAGGACAGACTCTCTCATCTAAGGATTAGGGCTTTGACAGTGTCGTAGGGGAGATGGGTACAAGTTCTGCTGACGTCCACACTGTCAGGGAAGACTTCAGAGAGGAACAAACTTGTGTGGATCCTTCTTCACAGTTTCAAGTAGCCTCTGTGATTACTCTCTCCTCTCTGCGGCTCTCTCACGGGGTCTTCAGAGATAATGTGTCTTGGAATTTTTATGTTAGTTTTCTCTGACCCCTCATTTCAGAACCTCTTCGTTTGGTATTTTGTTCTAGTCTTCTGTTAACAGGTGGCAAGTTCAGATTTGGAAGCTCTCTTCTTTCTACTTACTCCTGGAACTATTTTGTCCCCTGAACTCATTGACTCAGTCACAGAATGAACATCTCATTCTTTACATCTCTTTCTTAAAGAAAAAAAGGGGGGGGGTGGGTGCCTGGGTGGCTCAGTTGGGTAAGCGTCCAACTCTTGGTCTCGGCTCAGGTCATGATCTCGTGGTTCGTGAGATAGAGCCCCGCATTGGGCTCTGTGCTGACAGTGCGGAAACTGCTTAAGATTCTGTCTCTCTCTCTTTCTCTGCCCCTCCACCACTTGCACTCTGTCTCTCTCAAAATAATCTTTTTTTTTTTTTTTTTTTTTAAAGGGGATTCCTAACCTCCTTGCCCAGGGCCAAACTTGATGACATGGATGATAAAGCACTTAGGGATAATAAATGAAATAGATTGCCACTTTATGAACCAGAATAATATCCTGCTAAGAGTGTCTTCCTGTGATACGGAAAGTGAGAATGTAGCTCTGACGACTCTAAAAGTAAATATCCAAGTCTGCTGATAATGTGGCATTTTGAGTTAGTGGAAATCGTACTCAAGGAAACAAACCAGGGTGGTTAGAAAGCTAAATGGGCTTATTAGGTGCCTTAGAAGGGTTTATAAAAGGAGTGATCGTAAATGAGCTCTGGTGAAAACCCAGCAGACGGGGAGTATATGCCACATGCTATCTATCCCTTTGTCTTTCTATAGGGAGATTACTTTATAAATTCCATCTAATAAGAAAATCAGAAAAAGAAAAAGATGACGTCCTTACCTCAGAATAGAGCTTAAAAATTATAGTAAAGCATTAAAATAAAGGATATATTAGTGCATGTTGAATAAATTATTTGCAATCAGTTTATAGCTATGATTATATTGTAAAAACTGACTTCTGGTATTAATAAAGTAGATGCTTATGCATTTTTTCCCCAGGAAAGTAAAAACAGATGATCATAATGATAATACCAGAAAATTACTGAGAGCCTTCTGGACCATCAAGGAGATTATTTGAAATGAGTAGAAGATGTTAAGATGGATCTTTTCCTTCTTCAGTCTAAGCCGAGGCAACAATATGCTAGACATTCATCCCCCAAATGAGTGTGAGGCACATTGTCATCTTCAGACTTTACAAAACCAATGCCCAAGAAGCACTTTCACCATTCTGGAAACTCTAGAGCATCCTAGTTGACTTTGGGAAATAAAAGGGTAGAGAGAGTAGAGCTAGGGGAGGGAGGGTTTTATCAGCAGATTTTTGTGGGAGAGAAGTGGTGTTTTTTGTGAGTTCCTATCCCTCTTCCTCACAGGGAAAAAAGAGGTTGGAGGAAGTATCTCCTAATCCCAGGTCTCACGAGAGGAGGCATCAAAGGGTCGCTTGGAGGGTTTTCTGTACATTCCTTGAGGGGAACTGCAGCTGTTCTAATGACCTAAATGCCCGACTCAAACCTAGGAGAGCTAAGGAGCCCAGTGGCAGGTACATAGAGCTGGTAGTTCTGTCCCAGCATTTGTGAGAGTGGAGGACACATGAGTGTTTCCGTAAGTAGGTCAGGCAGAGAGAGATGAGCTGAAACTGTTTTAAGTCTGTGATACACGCATCTCTCAAAGATGGGCCTCGATGTTCTCTACGGCCTTGTATTCATGCCCTTATGTAATATCCTCCCCTTGAGTGTGGGCTAGACCTAGTGACTTCTTTCTAATGAATAGATTATAGCTGGATGCCTCTTCTGAAATTAGGTGACAGAGGAATGTGATTTCTGTTTTGCTGGACTCCCTTTGTTGCTCTCTCAGGTTGTGGGCTTTGATGAAACAAGCTGCCGTGTTGGAAAGGCTCAGATGGCAAAGATCTGAGTGGGACCTCCAGCCAAAGCCAGTGAGAAACTAAGCCCTTGTGCGCAATAGTCCAAGGAGTAGGTAGAAAAAGGAGAGTTTCTAGACCAGAACTTGCAGCCTGCTAATTGAGAACGGGAACAAAATATCAAACTGAGAAGTTCTGAATGAGGGGCCCAGAGAGAACAAAGCTATCACCAAGGAAGACACTTCTCTTGGTCTTCTTTTCCTTCCTGCATCTCTCACACCAGACCCAGAGGGCTGAGACCTGATTACCAAGCTAAGACAAGGAATAGGAAATGAGGAGTAGCAACCATAACCCCCGTGGCCCCTGCAAGTGTTCTGCTTGAAACAGGTTCTAGATGGGAAAGGGAAAAAGACTACTCTAACTTGACCTCAGATATTGAAAACTATTTGGGCTGGATAGTTTCAATTTGTGAGTTGAGCCTAGGTTTTATGACTTAAGGTAGCCAGAAAAGTCGGTGTTTTCTTCCAGGGACTAGGGAAGATTACCTCCACCAAGTACATATTTAAAATAAAGTGTTTTGATACATTGCGGGATATGTTTGTTTGGCTTGCTGGTTACAATTATGTTGCGAGCCTTGAAAACTGATAGATTAGTTATGATGTCTATAGGAATAGTCCTATGTCATCCCATTTCCCAAAAATTTCAGGCAATAGTTCACTCTGGTATTTTTTGTTCTGTTTATGTGCCAGGAACATATTAAGCTTTTTAAAGTTCAAGATTTAATCTCTTGAGATTTCTGATTATAATGTTTAAAAATGAAAAATGTGAGTAGGCAGAGCAAAGAGGATATTTTGGGCCATGAAAATACTCTATGATATTATAATGATGGATACATGTCATTACCCATATTTCCAAACCCACAGAATGTGCAACACCAAGAGTGAACCCTACTGTAAACTATGGACTCTGGGTGATTGTGATGTGTCGGTGTGGGTTCATCAATTATAATAAATGCACCATTCTGGCACAGGGTTTTGATAGTGGGAGAGGCTGTGCATATGTAGAGCCAGGAGTATATGGGAAATCTCTGTCCTTCTTAATTTTACTGTGACTCTAAAACTGCTCTAAAAATAAAGCCTATTTAAAAAAAAATTAAAATTAAATAAAAATCTCTCCCTTCCTGGCTGTGTGTGTTTACTAACTCATTAGTAAACATGCAATAAATTTGTAATATTCCTAGATAACAGAGAGAAGCATTGCTTGTTTATATTTTAATTTATAAATTGGCTTTTATTATTAAGCTCTTTTGGATTCAGCAATGAAAGTAAGGAAAACTGAAGTCTCTTCAGATAGAGAATGCTAAGGAGAAGATAAATAGAACATAAGTAGTCTGGCCAAATAGAGAAAAAAGAGAACACATTTGCATACAGCACCATTTAATTGGGTGAGGTGGTAAGCCAGCCAAATCCATTCCCTTCCTTGCTCTGTGCTCCAAGAGACTGGCCTCAGTGAACTGTATCTCCCAGGATCCCTTGCCCTCTGGTTTGCACTTGGGTTTGGCCAGTGGGAGAAAGTGTCAGGAGGCTGGAGATCGGAGGACAGGAGGAGACATTTAGGGCATTTCCTCTTGCCACTCCCTCTTTGCATTGGCACAGTGCTATTGAATCATTTAACGAGATAAGGGTCCACACGACCTTCTTTCAGCACCTTGTCATTAGAGGAGTCTGTTTTCAGGTTTGATCACCAGAGTGGACTCTGAGCCCGCCTCTCCTTGCAGGCCTCTTCTTGAGGAGACACCTGCCACACATAGTTACAGCAATGCCGTGAACCTGGCCTCTGACCTCCTGGGAATCCTTGGCAATGGTTCCCCTTATTCCATATACACCTCATTCTGCTGTGTCCAGAGAATTTTATGCTTTGAAGTCTGGATTCAGCAACGCTAAGCTGGTTGTAGAAAACTAATAATAAGGAAAGAAAGTTGAAACCACAAAATCACCACTAACTCAAATTTGCTAAATGAAATTTCCTCAAAACACCAGCGTTAATTTAATCCTCACATGAATGCCAGGGTGACAAATGAACTCTCTGTGTTGTGGAGTTGACAGGTTCAGACCTTATGGAAAAAGGAACTACAGCCAGTCCCAAACATGAGCCCTTTCCAAAAAGAAAGCTGTGTCTCCTGGCGCAAAACCAAATTACCCAACCGGGATTTTGTCTTATTCATTTCTATGGCATTTTGCCTAAGGTGAAGGGCACACAGGCACACAAAATCTGCATTTGGATGAAGTTTCAGATGGACAAAGGTTTAAATAGATAGGACAAAATTTATACTTAATCTAACTCGATAAATATGTCACTGGTTGATAGCTAAATCAATATAGCTAAAAGAATAAAAAAAATTTTTTTATTTTTTTTTTTAAATAGGAGACCCTGCATCTCAAAATAACTTTTGGTGGTTACTGGGCTTAGGTCGCCAATATTCTCTCTCTTCATTTAAAAAATTTCTTTTAATGTTTATTTATTTTTGAGAGAGAGAGAGAGAGAGAGGGAGAGGGAGAGAGCAAGTGGGGGAGAGGCAGACAGAGAGGGAGACACAGAATCTGAAGCAGGTTCCAGGCTCCGAGGTGTCAGCACAGAGCCCGACAGCGGGGCTCAAACCCATGAGCTGTGAGATCAAGACCGGAGCCAAAGTCTGACGCTCAACTGACTGAGCCATCCAGGTGCCCCTCTCTCTCTTCTTTAGAGTTGCACTTCCTGCTTTCTTAAGATTAAGCATTGCCACATGGCCAGTGAAATGTGAAGGAAAGTGGCATGTGTCACTGTGGGGCGAGAGCCCTATGTATATGTGTCATACTTTATTTTCTTCTGCCATGACATCCAGCAGGTTTCTGATAATGGCGACTCCACCAGCCCCAGACCTAAGTGAGGGCAAGGGGGAGCAGAGCCCCCACCAGCCCAAAGCAGTATGTAGTGTGAATGAGCAATGCAACTTTGTTGTTTTAAGTCACCGACTTCCTGGAGTTTTTGTCTACCATATAACTGACCCTACCCTGACTGACACAGAGGTAACTAGTTTCTAAAAACTCCACTCTAAAGTATAAATAATACAGTCCCACAGAAATATTAGATGGAGAATAGTATAATTGGAAGTTGCATTTCTAATCAAGGATTCAGCAGCAAAGAAATACAACAATAATGCATGTAACTTGTAGATGTTATAGATATAAGTAACTTTATATGAGACAGAGATGCAGGTATTTCCAAAAATAAAAATGCAATAATTATAGAATTTCATTATAATTTAGAATACTCAGTCTTAAGCAATGTGCATGGATTCTGTAAGATACCCAAACTCTTCAGTCATTAAATTTACCTGCCAGAAATGACTTAATTTTAGCAGCTTGACTTTGGTGATGTTTTACTTGCTTTCTTAAGCTTTGAATTGCTTTTTTGGAGAGCAGAGGATGGTGGTGGCAGGGAATGGAAATGATTCAGATGGTTGACATCTTTTAAAAAGATCAATGGCAGCGCACCTGTGTGACTCAGTTGGTTAAGCATCCGACTTTGGCCCAGATCATGATCTCACAGTTCGTGAGTTTGAGCCCCATGTCGGGCTTCATGCTGACAGCGTGGAGCCTGGAGTCTGCTTCGGATTCGGTGTCTCCCTCTCTCTCTACCTCTCCCCTGCTCATGCTCTGTCTCTTTTTCTGTCTTGAACATGAAAAAAAAGTGGTTTTCTTTAAAAAAAATAAAAAATTAAAAAGTCGATGGCTTCGTTATTTGATGATAAATATTACTGTAGGATTCCAAAATCATGCAATCCCAGAAGTACACTCAAAATTGCATTTGTCTGTTTCAGAGGAAGAAAGAAAGAAAGAAAGAAAGAAAGAAAGAAAGAAAGAAAGAAAGAAAGAAAGAAAGAAAGAAAGAAAGAGAAAGAGAGAAAGAGAGAAAGAAAGAAAGAAAAGTCATAGCATCCAAATAATTGAAGTCCTCTTCAAGCACGTTTAGTTCTTCAGGCTTTTAGGGTAGGAATTCTTAACTTGAATTTGTCTGACCCACTTGCTCATCAGGTTTGCTTTCCTTTCTCCTTTTTCCCATTAATGTAATTGGGTTATATTTAAGGTGAGGAAATTTGGCCAAGGAGTGTCTGAAGGCTATGTGGGAGAGAGACTGTCATTTGTACCTCTCAGCTTGGAGGAGAGCTGTGGACATTTGTTTATTGATAAACATTCCTGTGTTTTCAAAACTTTTTTTAAGAGCAGTTTTAGGTTCACAACAGAATTGAGAGGAACATACAGAGATTTCCTATATGCCCCTGTCCGCACACACGTGCAGTCTTCCCACTGTCAAAGCCCTGCCCTGGAGCAGCAGGTTTGTTACAACAGATGAACCTGTACTGACACATCACAATCCCCCAGAGTCCATAGTTTACCGTAGTGCTCTCTCTGGCATTGTACATTCTGTGGTTCAGGACAAATCCATGAGGACATGTATCCATCACTACAGTATACACAGAGTATTCTTACTGCCCGAAAAATCCTCTGTGCTCCTCCTATGCAGTCCCCTACAAACCCTTGGCTATCACTGATCTTTTTACTGTCTCCATAGTTTTGCCTTTTAAACACTAGGTGATACAGACTTCGCTCCTACAGATTTTCTGAGTCTGTTTCTAGTTCCAACACCAGAGACCTGTCAGGAAGTTACTAGTAACTTCAAAATAGCCAAAAGAGAGCCCTAAGTGTTTTTCTGTGAAGTCCGGGGGTTTGACTTTCTATGGGTTGCCTGTTTTTTTTTAATAAAATCTTTTTTATTTTTTTATGAATATAAATTTTAAACCTCAGTGGGGACAAAGATTAACTTTGGATCTTTTCTTAAAGAGATACAAAAAAATTCCTGTCTAATGGAAAAGATAACCCAAAAGGTTTATAACCCCAGAAGACATCAACCAGTTATATATATATATATATATATATATATATATATATATGTATATATATATGTATATATATATATAGATATATATTATGTATATGTATATATACATATATATTATGTATATGTATATATACATATATATATTATGTATATGTATATATATGTATTATGTATATATACACGTATATATACATATGTATATATATGTATATATATATACATGTATATATATACACACACATACGTATATATATATATATAACTGGTTGATACGTATATATATACGTATACATATATATGTATATATATACGTATATATACATATATATATACATGTATATGTACATATATGTACATATATGTATATATGTATATATATATACGTATATATATGTATATGGCTTCTCAAATGCTTTTTGAACCAGTTCTAATGTCTTGCTGTTTACTTCATTAATTAATGAGTTAAATAAAACACTCAACAAGTGTACTTTTTATATTTGTCTGAGAGTCATGATTTTACCTTTTTGAAAATTACATTTTAACAGATCCTGATCTGTTACAGGCATGGGAGGCAAAGCATTGATGGTGCTCTGCGAACGGGAAGGTAGCTGAGCATAGACACTCAGCTATTACTTACATCTTATTCTTCTGACAGGACCATGGATTGCTGTGTTATGAGAGCAGACAGCTCTCTGCAGAGTTGGCAGCTTTAATTGAAAAACACAGGTTTTGGAAAGACACTGACAAATGGGTATCGATTTTATAATCAGAGCAGCAATTATAGTCAGCAACCTGCTCTACCCCAGCGCCTGTGGCCTCTTAGAGAGCAGCGACTCTAAGTGACTGAGCCCAGGTAACATAAGGGGACCAAGGCTCTGCACATCTGCTCCGTGTTCCTCCATCACTATAGTGGA
This sequence comes from Panthera pardus, assembly GCF_024362965.1. Classification (NCBI taxonomy): domain Eukaryota; kingdom Metazoa; phylum Chordata; class Mammalia; order Carnivora; family Felidae; genus Panthera; species Panthera pardus. The sequence continues at coordinate 10,696,606 of NW_026526832.1, read as the reverse complement.
CACATCCTGCATGTTATGTATATTATGAGTATTTATGTGTGCTCTCTGTCCAAAGCTACTTGATAAAGTTTCCTTGGTCTACCTGGAGGGACCAATGGCTTTAAAGCCCTGAGAAAATAGGTCAAAGGGAGATTGACTTGTAGGGTAGAAAGAAGGCAGAAGACAGACCTAAAAGTTCTAGAAAACCAGTAGATGCAAAAGGCATGTGGTTCAGAGTCAGAAGTCAGTAAGGGCTGGAGACCACTAGGCTCTGAGCATCTGAAGGGATAGTGGCCATATTTTTCTGTATCTGCCTAGCACAGTGTTTGGTACTTAGAAACTTAACCATTCTTTTTTTTATATATAATTTTTTAAGTTTATTTATTTATTTTGAGAGAGACAGAGAGAGCAAGAGAGAGAGAAAGAGAGAGAGAATCCTAAGCAGATTCCACACTGTCAGCATGCAGCCTGATGCGGGACTCCAACTCACGAATCGTGGGGTCATGACGTGAGCGGAAACCAGGAGCGGGTCGCTTAACCAGCTGAGCCACCCTGGCGCCCCTTTAACCATTCTTTTTCAATGGAGATTGGCTCAATTGACCATGTGAAAGAGAAGGCTTGGAATGAGAACAAGCAGAGGTTTTAGAAGGAAAAATGATAGGAAACTGTGCCCGAGGAAGGCTCTGGCGGCTGAGCAGAGGACAGGGAAGTTCTGGAAGAGAACGGTGCCCTGGAAAACTTGTGTCCCGACCCAAGCTAGACCCAGTGTCTTCTTCATGCTCTGGAAAGAGCACTGTGCGGGGAATGTCTGGGTTTTCGCTCTGCCACTTATGACTCCATTGATCTGAAAGAAATCTCTGAGCTTCTCCAGACAAAAGCTAGAAATAACTAAGTTGCCTGAGAGCAGTTTGGGTGTCCCCAGATGGCAGCAACGCCCCTAGGTTTCTGACTGTCATTGGCTAAAGGAAGATGTTTGTGAAGGAAATGTCAGCAGGGCTCTCCCCTCGCCCAGGGGCTGGATCCAACCACAGGGATCTGTTTTATTTGGACTCAGTTTGCTGATATTCTGTGACAACCAGTTCCGGATGTTTTATAAACAATTAGCCTGACAGTTTGATGGACGAAGGTAACATTTGGGTGTCATCTGCACAGGAATGAAAGACAGATGATCGTTTTTGACAGAAAAAAAAAGTACTGACGATGTGGAAATGGGGAAGCCAGAGCCCTGAGGCTCATGCCCCAGATATGGGGCCAGATCAAAACCCACTGGAGATGTGACCCTGCAGCCTGGGTGATAGTCCTGGTCTGGACATCGGGTGGAGCCTCAGGGCACACAGCATGTTTTAGAAAAGACTGTGTTTGAGGCCCCTCGTCTGAGAGAAACAAGGAGAAAGGAAGTAAGTTCAGTTGTGACTATAGTCAAATCAATCCCAGCCTGGGACCTGGGATTCAGTTTGACTCACACCTTTTATATATATATTTAATTATTATTTATTTTTGAGAGAGACTGAGAGAGAGACAGAGACAGAAAGAGACAGAGACAGAGAGACAGAGCACAAGTGGGGTAGGGGCAGAGAGAGAGACACAGAATCCGAAGCAGGCTCCAGCCTCTGAGCTGTCAGTACAGAGCCTGAAGTGGGGCTCGAACTCACAGACTGTGAGATCATGAACCAACTTTGAGATCATGACCTGTCCTTCAAGATCATGACCTGAGCCGAAGTTGGATGCTTAACCAACTGAGCTATCCAGGCGCCCCCACACCTTTTTTTTTTTTTTTTTAATGTATGTCCTATTTAATCCCTTAATCAGTTTTAAAATTGATATATAATTCACATACCATAAACTTCATCCATTAAAAATGTACAGTTCAGTGGTTTTTAGTACATTCACAGAGTTATGCAGCCATCACTACTATCCAGCTCCAGAATACCTTCCTCATCCCAAAAAGAAATCCCCTGGCTTGTTAACGATCACTCTCTATTCCTACTTCTGCCCCGGCTTCTAGCGTCCACGAATCTATTTGTTGTCTTTGTGGATTTGCGTATTCTGGACATTTCACATAAACAGAATCAGGCAACATGTGGTCTTTTGTGTCTGGGTTATCTTGCTTAGTGTAATATTTTGGAGGTTTGCCCACATGGTAGCAGGTATCAGTTCTTCATTGTTTTTATGGTCAAATAATATTTCATTATACGGATATGCTGCATTTTGTCTATCTAGTCATCAGTTAATGGACATTTGGCTTGTTTCTACTTCTTGACTATTAGGAATAATGCTGCTAGGAGTATTGACATACAGTTTTTTTGTGTGTAGACATATATGTTCAGCCCTCTGGGGTATATACCTGGGTGATTCTATGTGTAAATTTTGGAGGAATCATACTTTTTATTTTATTTGTTTGTGTGTTTATTCATTTATTTATTTATCATATAATTTATTGTCAAATTAGCTAACATACAGTGTATACCGTGGGCTCTTGGTTTTGGGGGTAGATTCCCATGATTCATCGCTTGCATACAACACCCCGTGCTCATCCCCATTTCCCCCCTCAATGCCCATCTCCCATTTCCCCGCTCCCTGACCGCCCCCTGCCCTCCCCCCACATCAACCCTCAGTTTTTGTTCTCTGCATTCAGGAGATACATTAGACTTTTAAATGAGCCATGTGAATGTCAGCGTATCTCCTCATCTCTGTAAACTCCATGAATTCTTTGGGGAGAGGGTGGTGCCAGCAGAGGCACACGTAGGCCAGGTGGTTTAAGGAATGGCATGAGTCGGGGCTGCCCGTTCAGGAGTCTGAGTCTCTGACGGCAGCAGAAATGATGGCTTGTCTTTAGAAGAAAAGCACTTGCATGCTGTGGTTGAAGAGCAGGAACTCCTGCTATTAACTGCGGGGTTGGGGTGGGGGGTAAGGAGCCGATGACCTGATGGCTGGGGTGACTGGTCTCCCTATTTTCTTGTTCATGTCAGACCATCCGGAGAAATAAATTCACACCTCTTGTGTACTTTGTGGCTTTGCTCTGAAGGGCGCACATGGCCTTGGCTTGATAGGACTTGATAGGTTAAACCAAGAAACGTGTCAAGCAAAAGTGTTTGAACAAATACCAAACTGGGTGGTATAGATTATGACTTACCAGGGAACAGAGCATTCGGCATGGGCTATGAATATACATGGGAGCCCCACGTTCACAGGCTCCCCAGGGAGAGTGAAGCGAGACTAAGCTGGCTTTAGTTGTACATACATAATTCATCTTGGGATAGAAGAGGCACCTGTTTTGCCTCCTTTTCGTTCCTCAGGACTTGTCTGGCACAAAAGTTACAAGACCGATGAACTGTGCTGTGGCAGTGATGGGATTTGTTTTGGTCACATGGTAATCCTGAGCAAAAGGGCCCGGGAGACATATGGGCCTAGTTCTAAAGTTCTACGGAGAGCAATGTGTCACCTGGGCAAGCCACCCAACTTTCTAGATTCTGGCCAAAGAGAGGGTCTTTCTGGACACCAGATGCCTCTGTGATTTGATTTCTTCCTGGCAGAGGGACTCAACTGGAATGACTTTAAAATTGTCGTGGACTGAACAGTCTTTCTGTTCTCGTCTGCAGCTCAATGTGGAGCCATGGAGTTGAAGCTGAATCAGGAGTTTTTCCACACTTAATTCAGTTCAGCACAGCAGGATCTGGACGAGGCAAGAAACCAGGAAGCAAAGGAACCCAGGGTGAGTGTGAGAAAGAAGAGTTGTGGCTCAGCTTAAGTTGAACCAACACCAGGGGTAGACGAGACATTATGCTAATCAACATTTTGCTTGTGAATCAGAAGCCTAGACATTTGGAATAACAGCACTAGGAAGCATTTGAGCTGCTTAGGGGAGTTTTGTTCAAATTTGAATTTCCTAGAAATCACAGTTCCTATCATTTCCCTAAAGAACACAAAGAGTGAGGGTTTGGCCTTCGAGTCACCGCTGATCAATTTAATGTTGCGTTAACAGTAGTGCAGCAGCTTTGTGAGAGTTGAAGAAAAAATACCAGAGTTTTTTGGATTTAATAACACAGTAATTTGGAGCAGATACAGCCAATACCAGTGTTCAAGGGGAGACGCATATGGTATAGAAAATATTTTTTAGGTCAGTCCAATCCAACACATTTGAAAATAAGTGAGTTTGGCATAAATCCGTGAGAGAGGCAGTCATAGTGATGGGCCCCCAGCATGTTGGAGATTGCACATGGGGTAGCCACCAAATCACTAGAATTTGAGGTCCCTGTAGATTGAACCCAGAGGTCGAGAAAGTCCTTTGAAAATCAAACGTAAGAGCTAATATTTTATGAGAGCGCGTTATGTGCACCAGGCACTATTTTGAGTATTTCACATCTATTAATTGCTTTAATCCTGAGAACAATCCTGGGGACATGATGGCTGCAAGTTTCCCTCAAATATTTCAGAAAGAAAATAATAGAGAGGGTAAGAAAAGAATGACAGAGCAAATGGGGAAAGACTACGAAGGAGTAATCCTGAAGAGTAGTAGGATTTCTTTGTTTGATTCCAGCGACTTTTCTGTAGGTTTGAAACGATAACAAAATAAACGTGGAGCCAAACACCCCCCTGGAAAAAGACCCGATTCTTATGAGATGAGAAAACTAAGGCACAGACAGGTTAAGTAATTTGCATCTGGTCACCTGATACTAAATAGTGGAGCCAGAATTCCAGATGGGTGCTGGGGAGATTGACAAGGCAAAGGGACATATAGAGATGGAAATACTGTTAGTTGTTCAAGTGGTTGTTTTGGTCTCTGTTACTCCACAAGCATAACGTTGACCTTGCCGCCAAGCTCAGCACTGGGTCTTGGGCAACCCGAGCAGAGGGGCAAGGCAGGAGCTGGGAGGGAAGGAAGATATTGGCAAGTTCAGTGCCCCTGAAGGCATGGACGAGCCACCGGTCCGTACACTGTTACCCATTCACGAGGAGATAAATATGGCAAGTGAGGGTAAGCATTGAGAAACATTTATAGCGCCTTAACATTGCTGCTACATCCAATTATTATTAGTTTTCTGGTAATTTTCTTTTTTTTACTCATTAATTCAAACATTTATGAAAATTAAAAATAAATATGAATTTTTTCGTTTTCTGTATTTAAGAAAAAAGAAAAGAAATGAAAATGAGAAAAAAATTAAAAAAAGAAAAAAGAAGAAATTGATAATTCAAACATTTATTAAATGCCTACTGTATGCTCCATATTGGATGAGACTTAAGTTTGTTAAAGACAAACTTAGAGAATAGTTACATAACCCATGTCAAATAGGAGAACAATTTCAAAGACATTTTCTTCTTTAAATTTTCTAAAGTGAGTTTTTTTTTTAAATTGAGATACACTCGACATATAACCTTACATTAGTTTTAGGTGTACAACATAATGATTCAATGTATGTATAGATTGCAAAGTGATAGTTAACATCCATCACCACAAACGGTTATAGGTTTTTGTTTTGTTTTGTTTTCTTATGATGAGAACTTTTCAGATCTACTCTCATTATCAGTCTTTGTCGAATTCAGGGTCCAGGCTCAGGGAGAGAAGAGACCTCTCTTGGATGCTTTGCTGTTGAAACTTCCTTGTTCCCCGCCTCCTCTGCTCACTTGCTTGTTGTAGCTTAGATCAGACCAATCGTGGTTGAGAGCAAATAGGAATCCAAGTTATTAGGAATGCTTCCCAAGGACATAGCACCTTTTTAATCCCAAAGTAGTTCATAAATTGTCCAGCTGTGCCTGAGGCACGTGGTTGTGAAGGGTAGAAGCCAACTGGCGTTCTAAGTGGAACAAATGGAAAATTTTGGCTGCGGATGCCAAAGGGAATTCTTCACCCTAATTAAGAAAAAAAAAAAAAAAAAACCTCTGCAATATTGAAAGTCTAGGTAGAGGAGGCAAGACCTGGCTTCTGGCTTCATGAAAATGAACCATGCTTAATTAGAACTTAGCTAACACAAATTGGAAAGAATCAAGGCTACAGCCCATCGAAGTTGGTCCAGTTTGGGAATTAAAACCCTATAGTTCCACTCCTGCCCTTAAGAGCAGTCCACCTTCTTAGGTTATAGGTAACAGACCTGTGCCCCTTCCTAAAGTTGCAGGAGTTAAGTTACCTGCTTCCTTCAGGGAATATGCCCTGATACTTTGGAAAGATTACATTTAAAGGGTAATTTTTATTGCATGTTCTCTAATTCAATAAATATGGAGCTTCCCATTAACCAAGAACTTATTTAGAATCCTTTTTTTTGCTGTCTGGCTGCTTGCAAAAGTCAAATTAGTAAACTATGCAGGACAAAATGTTACTCAGGTTGGATATCTGCCTACTCATGAAATGTAAATAAATCCAGAGAAAGGGAAATTTTGGAAATCCAAATAAACATCCTTCATGTGATTTGTCTTCCCAAACAGTTTCTCAGATTCTCTTTCCTCTGTGGTCATGTCTCAAGTGCCTTTGAGTGATAACCCTGGACACTCCACATTTCAGCACCATACAAATATTTCTCTCTTGTGTTCTTGGTTGCTATTTCTGTCAGAAACATGAAAGCTGCATCAGCTACATGGAAATCCTAGAGGGATTTAGGAAGAAAAGATCAATTGTTTGACAATAAACACGGCAAATCCCATGTGATTAAATAAATGCTTGTAAATGAAAGCAATAATATTGCACTTTGAATTGTTAACTATAAAGCAAGGACCAGAAATGACTGGGCAGGTGACCTGTTGGTGGGGACACTTGTATTTCAGCACAAAATCTGAAAAATCTGGACAAAGCAGAGATCAAGAGACAGGTGAGAGCTGACTTTTTCTATTACTGAAATTGTTTTGTTCTTGGCTTAAGAAAGTAGATTTGGGATAATCTAGGTTTTATAAACTCCTGCAAAAGAGGTGGCTTTGGTCATGCTGCCGTCGTTGAAAAGGAATGACTCTTCCGTGTCACTTCGACGTGCAGTGCGAATTTGGGAAATGGAACTTAAGTTTGTTTTTCACTGTTAAGAGGCTGGAGGTGTCACTAGTCCAGCCCATGTGTCTGTCAGAAAAATAAGTTCTCTCTTGGTAGAGCCCTCTCTGTCTCAGGATCATGTGAGATTCACCACATAAGGCTCAGAAAACATGAGATCATCTCTACACAGTGAGCAAAGAAGAACTGGGACCTGATTTCATAGTTTTTCCCACAGATTTTGCTTTCCACCCTTGTCAGTCATATCTGAAAGGCTGACAGTTACCAGGGGCTGTGGCCAGGCACGAGGGAGAACGTGTCATTGCTGGCTGTGTTGGCCATAGCAACACGTCTGCCTTGGGACAGATCCAGCGTGGACGAACAAACAGAAAAATGTGTCAGAGGATATGCAACTGAAACAGACCAAGGGTGAAAGCTGGTGCCGTCCATCAGAAACTTCCAATGACCAACAGCACGGTGTTTACCCATCATATTACACTTCAGTAAGTTATCAAGTTGGTCAAGAAAATAATTGATGGTGACTTATCACGAGTTGGTAATCTCTCAAAATATCTATAATGGGGAAGAATCCTCATTTCTTATAACCTCAGTCAGTGCTGAATTACATCAATCAACAAATGTATCAAGAGCCAGAGCAGTGTGTTAAGTGGCAGCTGAGGCATCAAACACAAATAAGACATGTTTCTTATTCACAAGAGAACTTCAGAACCAGTGGGAAAGGTATGTAAACATGTTTTTCCAATGCAATAAGATGAGAGCTATAATAAATGCACGGAGGAGGTGCTGCAGGAACACAGATAGAAAGTCAATTGATTCTGCCTGGGAAAGTCTGAGAAAGTATCAAAATGGAAGAGAATTTAGTTTCCTGGAAGGAGGATTAGAATTTACCAAAAGGAAGGATCTAAGAAATACATGAGGTATGAAGGAGAAGCCAAGCGTGTGCTGAGCATTTTCAGGGCAGGGCCATGGTCATCATTTCTGTGCGTCAGGAGGTCTATTCTCCCAGGAAATCCAATGTTCAAGCCCACCGTGTCACTTTGGACTCAAAAGTCTAATTTGAAATGCAATGACCTCTTTGTTCCAATCATCTCAGTCTGTCCCTTGGAAATGATGAACGCATGGTCCCCCCCGGTTGGAATGAATGCTGGGGAAATGGCCAGCCAAGCCCTCCAGAGCATTGTGTTCAGCCTTGAGTCAGAGCGGAGAGAGGCAACTGGTCTGGTGCAGCATCACATACAGGGAAAGGCGAGAGCCCTGGGGTTCTGGGTCAGCGAGGCCCAGGTCAATACAAGGAGGTGGGAGTCTGAAGCAGGCTCTGTGGTCATCAGTGGCAGCACAGGCACAGAAGACCAGGGTGGACTTCACTCCAGTAGACACCAGAAGAGTCCCTCTGTGGGCCTCAGATTCCTCTTTCATAAAATGCACTAGTTTGACTAGCTGCCATCAGCTGTTGGCAAACTCCGTTTCTTAGAGCACTAGGGTTCCCTAAAGGTGCCTCAGTGGCTGGAGATGAGAAAGAGCAAGGCCAAGTTGGAAAGGCTAACCTTCCCACCCTCACTTCAACAGGAGTATTTTGATTCCATTTGTTTTCATGTTGGCAACCCACATGAGATATAATTTGACAGAAGTCTATTTTACTGTGCAAAAAAAATAATCGGTATCTTGGACTAGAGAATCAAGTTCTGACTCTATGGTTGTGAGCCTCCCTTATTTCCTCTGCAATCCCACGAGACTCAATTTAGGTCCCTTTGTAACACTTACACAATTTTATTTTGTGTTTTTCTTTATGTCCCAAAGAGTGTACTTCTTTTTCTCTTATGAATTTGTTTGCTCCATAAAAGGAAGTTCAGGGCTGATGGACGTCCCTAGCCATACTGGTCTCCTTCCTGGACTTCAGACTCACCAAACACATCCCTTAGGGCCTTGGCATTTCTGATTTCTTCTATCTGGGGTTGTTACTCCCAGATCTCCCTAAAACTTGCTCCCTCACTTCCTTTAGGTCCTTTCTCAGATGTGACCTTATCCGATGGCCTTTCCTGAACACCTAATATGTAAAATAGAACCACATTCCCCCTACTCTCTCTCTCTTTCTGCCTCTCTTCCCCTTTTTCCCACTCTCTCTTCAGGGACTCTTCGTTCTGTTTTTATTTTCCTCCATAGCACTTACCATCACTTGCATATTTTATATTTCATTAGTTGCTTCAATTTTGTCTCATCCTAGAATATAAATTCCAGGGGGCAAGGACTTTTTCTGTTTTGGTCATTGCTCTGTCCCTGGAAGAGAGTCTGGTGTGGAGTAACTACCCATTCACTTTGAGGCCTTTGACACTCAGCTCCTGTCCAGCCAAGACCTCCTGTTTCATAAAGAAAGATCCCACCCACAGTGACTTACAGTTTGGCTGGGTTTCCTTTCTGGCCTGTAACATCCAAACCAGTGACCCAACAAGACCTGGCTCCCCTAGTAGTAATAGTAACTTAGGCAGACTGGTTAAAAAAAAAAAAAAAAAGAAAAGAAAAGAAAAAAAAACATGGGGTTTAGAGCTGAGGGTTTGGGTTTGGGTCTGAGCTGTAACATATGTTAGTGGGTTGCTTTTAGGTAACCTCTTGGAGCTTCAGTTTCCCTATTTGTAGAATGAGGTAGCAACTTACCTGTCACACAAGGTTGCTATGAGAATTACATCAAGTTCGATGGGGAAAAAGTGCTTTGTAATCTGTAAAGGACCGTGTTAGGTGTGGCTTCAGAGAATGAGACAGTAGGTGATCTGAACTCTAAATGGTCCTTGAGCCAATAGTAACACTGTGACTGCTGGTGCTCACCTAATTTTTCTGGAGACAAAGATAAGACTACCTCTTTCTGTTTGAAAGTAGGAAAGTGAGTCAGAGTATCTATGTGAAACACCTTTTGACTTTTATCATCCATCTTATGATTTTGGTGAAATTAGTAAGAAAATACTCAGCAAAGAAAGTATTTTTATTGATGCTACAAGGTTTTCAAATTAATAGTTTCTGTAAATAGTGCCTTTCAGCTCTGCAGGATTGCCTCTTTCTTTTTGGAAGGGCCCCTTTACTTCATTTTGGAATGTATGCTAATTTCTGTTTCCCCACATTTATACCATGTGCCTCAGCCTCCCAGATTCAAAAAAAAAAAAAAAAGAATTCCATGTATTTGTGGAATGCATTTGACACTTAGCTTGAATTGCCTCCCCCAAGAAAGGCCTTTATATTTATTACCATTGATAAAAAATGCTTGAACACAAGGGAGGCAGCGTGTTAGGAGGTATGGAACACTGATAAGAGAATTAAGAACTTGAGATTTTGTCTGGTTCTGTTACTGACTAGTTAAATGGACTTGGGCAAGTTGCCATTTCTGTGGGCCTCATTCTCCGTGTGCGTGTGTGTGCATGCATGCATGTGTGTGTGTGTGTGTGTGTGTGACAGGAATGGGGGAATTACGTGAGGCGACAACTCCAGACTCTCAGGGAGCGAGCTGGCTCCACCTAAGAACACATTTTCTATGGGTGTGTTTGGTTATGAAAATGAGATCCATTGGGCACAGCTTGGCTGGACTAGGACTACAACATAGGAGATTCTACTTCTTGACATTATAGAAGAAAAAGACATTAGTGAGGTGACCAGAAAGATAGAGATTCTGAAAGAGGGGTCTGGATCAGGAGGAGGAAGGAGCAGGAGACAAGGCCCAGCAAAGTGGTCAGAGGCTGGGATTGAAATGGATAAATGGCCACTAAGAGGCTCTGCCTGAAAGAGTAATGGACTTGTAAAGCAGAGACAACTGACACCCAGTGAGGAGACATTTTCTGGAAGGATGGGGAGCAGATCTACTGGACTTACAGAAACACTGGTTTTGGAAGCTCTCCTTTTTATACATGCACAGCCTCCCTTTTCTTGACCCGTCTCTGCTAGGTCTCTTCTTTCCTTAGTGTTCCCATGGTCATGCTTGGGGCATCAGTCCCTGGCCCTCCACTTACCTTGGCCTTTTTAGGAACAACTTTAAGGGGGAGGAGTGGACAATATTGGTGTTGCTGCCCAGATCCCCCCAGCTTCCTATTGGCTTTCCTTGACCATTTTCATGCACGCTCCCTCTTTCCTCTGTTGTGCATTTGATTCAAATTGACCGCATTTGAAACTCTTAGGAAATCTGCCCTTAGCTCCACCAGAGCCAGTACAGAGAGCTATCAGCCCAAAGTGCCTGGGGATTTGTTCTCCACAGCCCTGCCCGTGGCCCTTGAGCAAAGGGTTATAAGCCCAGCTGTCTTGCCTCAGTTTGTCCTACTCAGAAGTGTAACTTACATCCCGGAAGTCCCCCCCTCCCCCCCCCCCCCCCCCCCCCCCGTGGGATCTGCCCAAACCCTCCTCTGCAGGGCTTTGCCTAAGATGCAAACTTACTTGCCTTCTTCCCCCTTCTCCCTCCTTCTTCTCTCTGCTTCCCCACTTTCTTGCCAGTCTCCTCTAGAAGCACTGTCTTACAAAAATTTTTTTAATGTTTATTTATTTTTGAGAGAGAGAAAGAGACAGAGACAGAGAGAGACAGAATGCAAGTGGGGGAGGGGCAGAGAGAGAGAGAGGGAGATACACAATCCAAATCCAAAGCAGGCTCCAGGTTCTGAGCTGTCAGCACACAGTGGGGCTCAAACTCAAGAACCATGACATCATGACCTGAGCTGAAGTTGGATGCCCAACCAACTGAGCCACTCAGGCGCCCCTAGAAGCACTTTCTTAATAAATGACTCGCTCACAAATCTTGAATTCTCATCTCAGACAGCCCAGCCTAAAAACACCCCCTATCTCCTAAAGCTTAGGTTTCTTTAAAAATTGGAAGAAAGTTCTGGGCACTTTTCCTAAAAGAAAGTGTACATATGCATGTAATTGGCTTGCCTTTGCTCCATGATCTTGGAAGTGTAAGAAATGTCTCATCCTTAATTTTTCTAAATCCTATCTGACTCAGCCTTCCACCCACCAGGTGGTTGAGAGATCCAAGTTCAATTATTTGTGGGAGGGCGTTTCTCATTCTTCCTTGCTATTCACTTGAGATCACCCTGGAAACTTGGACCAAAAATATTAGGGGGAGCCTCAAGATTTCAGTCCAATCCTCTTGGGGTTTTTGTCCTTCGCTCAGAGGTGCAGGTGACAATGTCTGGCTGTGCTCGGGAATCTGTGCTGAGCCCCCAGTCTGCTGTACTAGTGTCCAGACTCTCCAGGTGCCTCTGCAGAGAACATACTTTCAACCACTCTCATGGGAGGCCCTGATTTCTCTGGACTGCTGGGTGAGCCCTGTTATCAGAAGACCTTAGATCAACAGCATCTCTCCCCTCACTCCCTACCCCTAGTTCTAGTCCCAGGAGCTATCTCTTACTACCACCCCTGATCCATGCCACCTCTACCCGCCTACCATAGTCTCCTGGTCTCTCCTCTCCCAAGCACTTCCCACCTCTGTCCTTTGCCCTCGGCAAAGAAGCAGATGGAGGTGATCTTCAGGGCAGAACTAGGTCCCAGGAACACTGAGAGAGGAAAGTTGTTTATCTCTCCAGGAGAAGGAAAGGAGAAATTATCCTTTTATTCATTTCCATCAGACAAAAATTGATGAAGGCAGCCATTAATGACTCAATAAAATACCCCCACTCACACACAATATTGCATACAACTTTAGGAAGTTCACAGTTCCCAGGACTCAAGTTTATGAGCATCTGACCTAAGGGAAGAGTCATATGAAAGCAACCTGACTACTACTAACCAGTGATGAGGTTATTCTTGAATGGAACTTTCTCTTTGATCTAGAGTCTCTATCTTATGCCTGTGGCTTCTTGCTTATCAATTACCAAAGCTGCTCTAGCTGAAAGATAAAATGAGGCAAGAATACCAGGAAATGTCATTCAGAGTTTTGGCTCATGAAACAGTGACAAGCCTTGGGCAAAATATTTTGGTCAGGTGATGCTAAGGGTGAATATTCCCAGTGGTCAGATAGAGGTTCAGGGACCATCACCTTCTTATGGACAGGCATCATATACTATTCATCTATATATACCTAGCAAGTAGCATTAATGGCACTTGTATTATTAATAAATAAATATTACATTGATTTAATTCATCTTGTATACATTCTGCTGATTTGTTAGCACTAAGGATTATATTGATAAGGTCTATACATATCTTCCTTTGGATTGGGGCTATATCTTTACACTTTCACTTGATGTGTACTTCACCATCCTGAGGGAAATATATAAGGTCACATCTTCTTAAATATTCAAATTAAAATGACTTTCAGTGCCTGTCCCGTTATTACGCAAATGTCTTTCATTACTGGAGTCCCTCCTGTACAAGAATTCCTCACTTTACTTAATCCAACCATAAGGTAGCTGCTCCCATCTTGTGCTGCTATCAGAGTGGGAACCAGAAATGAATGTCTCTTTGAGGCTAGAGGACTCAGTTTGGGGGACCGGATACTCCAGAAAGAGTCACCATGTGGTTGTTGCTGCTACCAGAGTTGGAGGCCTGTTATAATGGAGGCTGAAATTGGGCACTGTGCAGGGATGCTCCACCCCCCTGCTGCAGAGGGCAATGTGAGCACATTGCTCGGATGCCTTAGGTCCATCCAGAAGGTTACTCTTACCGTTCTTCACTCCTTCCCAAGATGAGAATTCAGATGCTCCCCTTGTGGCCGGAAGACATCATGACCACTGCCTGACCTTTAAAATAAAACAGCCATGGCATTAGAAGAGGAAGGGAAGTATATATTTATGATTCCTTTCATAATATGAAAATAGTCCATTACCAGGCAGGTGAACAAGCTTGCACACGTTCATGGTCGCCCTTCTTCTTTTGTGAGGCTTCCACGAGTGGAAGCAGACCCTGCTACAAACCAGCTTTTATTCACTCAATCACTAGAAAGGAAGAATGGTATATTAATATTCCAGTAGAAACCCTTACAAAATATAAAACGATAGCAGCGATTGCTGCAAAAAGATGTTTTATTCGTCTTGGCATCAGGTTAACAATTATGGGGGATTCTTTAGGGTTTGATAGAAAAAAAGTTATTTGAATTAAAGTCTATTTTATTTGTTTATTTATTAAAGGTTTATTTTATTTTGAGAGAGAGAGAGAGCAAGTGGGGGGAGGAGCAGAGGGAGAGAATCTCAAGCAGCCGCACTCCACACTCCGCACGGAGCCCAACCCAGGGCTTTATCCCATGGCCCTGGGATCATGACCTGAGCCAAAATCAAGTTGGATGCTTAACTGACCGAGCCACCCAGATGCCCCTGAACTGAAGTCTGATTTTAAAATCTGATTCCAATTTTGATAAAATAGAAAATTTTTTGCCACTCATGCTCTTCATACATCTGGGATTTGTAAAGAAATGATTGCAGTATAGTCAAGGGGTCATCCATTCATTGACTAACCCATCACCAAAGATCATGTCTGAGTTCCTCCACCACAGGGTAGGTGCTTTGTAAATACCTACGCTGTACAAAACCTTTCCATTTAATTGTGATGTAGCATCCACTTAAATAGACACAGTGGTTGGGAAAACTTTTCAATATCACTCAAGTGAAATGTTACTTTAAAGAGAATTCCAAAAATGTGTTTCATTTTATTTTCTAGTGTCATTTCTCTTGAAAGATTTACTTGTTGAGAGCAAGTGATTCCAACAGTAAAAAACAACAAACTGTTAAGAAAGACACAGAAAAATCAAACCCATGTAAGGGAATCAGTGGCAAATACAGTACCCAATTATTGTGATTAAGCATTAATTCTGACCCAAGGTTTCTGGTACCCAGGGCACAAGGATAGCATGATAGGTAACAGTTTTTATCTACTTGGATAAAAACACATCGTGGGGGGATATCAATTTCCATATTCATTCAGTGTCTCCATTGATGTTAATATTAATTCCAATTAAAGAACAAGGAAACATAATTTTTCTAAATGTTTCCAGCTGTGACATGTCAATTGCTACAATTTAGTTTCTAGATCTACTGTGATATTTAATAAACTTTATGTAAACTTTAAAATACTGCACCGAAAAAATGCAAGTCCATGCTAGTTCATGAAAGAGAACCTTTTTCTAATAAAACATTTAAAAAGGAATCTATGTTATGGAGGAAACTCAGGCTGAAATTAGCTCTGTTAACAAAATTAGAAAATTTTTTTTTCAAGGAAATTAAATAAATTTTAGAAGTCTGTATCTTCTGTATGTCACTGTGGTAACAAACCTTCAAATCCCTGTGGCTTAACCCATGAACTTCTTATTTCTTTCTTTTAAATTTTTTTTAACGTTTATTTATTTTTGAGACAGAGAGAGACAGAGCATGTATGGGGGAGGGTCAGAGAGAGGGAGACACAGAATCTGAAACAGGCTCCAGGCTCCGAGCTGTCAGCACAGAGCCCGACGTGGGGCTCGAACCCACAGACTGCGAGATCATGACCTGAGCCAAAGTCGGCCGCTTAACCGACTGAGCCACCCAGGCGCCCCTGAACTTCTTATTTCTTGCTCATATCATAGTGTGATGCTGCCAATGTAGGTTTCCTGAGTCATTCTCATTTAAACAGAAACTCAAGGATCAGGCAGAAACTCCTTCCATCTTGTAACTCTACCAACTAGCAGTCCTTACTTTCCAGTGTGGAGATAAGAAAGACAGATGAGGAGAGGGTGGAGGAGTGCAGGAGAAAGTTTGGAGACCAGGCCTGAAAGAGATACGTATTATTTTCACTCATATTCCACTGGCCAGAACTCAACCACATGCTCCTAACTTATTGGCAAGGGCAACTAGAATATGTGGTGTTCCTCCGTTCCCAGGAGGAGAAAGCGGGATGGATGAGCATTTGGCCAATTTCTGCCAAATCTAGTATTCATCTTAGGGCTTTTCTTCTCCTCTCAAGGTCTGTTCTGAAATGCTTTAGTCCCTAGGGTTCCCAGGGACAAGGGAGTCTACCACTTATACAAATGGGGAGTAAGATTATTTGTTAATATAATTTATAATGAAAAATATATTTATCCACATCAATAAACTAGATAGTAATCATTGGGACAACTTATTATTTTTTTAATGTTTATTTATTTCTTCTGAGAGAGAGAGAGAGAGAGAGAGAGTGAGTGAGGGGGGGCAGGGAGAGAGGGAGAGAGAGGGAGAATCTCAAGCAGGCTCCACACTCGGTGCAGAGGCCTACAAGGGGCTCGATCTCATGACTGCGAGATCATGGCCTGAGCCAAAATCAAGTGTTGGTTGCTTAACGGACTGAGCCACCCAGGCGCCCCAGGACAATTTCTAAACACCATTCTTAGAAATGATGAGATCTTTACACACATAAAATAAACATAAACTTGACCCACTTGTGCATGAATTTTTTTTTTTTTTTGATAAATACAGTACAGTAATGAAAATGCATTTTCTCTTAGGGTTTTCTGAATTTTCTTTTCTCTAGCTTACTTACTGTAAGAATGCAGCATATAATACATATAACCTACAAATATGTGTTAATGAACTGTGCATGCTACCTGTAAGGCTTCCAGTCAACAGTAGGTAAGTTTTAGGGAGTCAAAAGTTGTATACAAATTTTCAACTGCACAGAGTGGGGAGGGTGGGTGCCTCTAACCCCTGAGCTATTCCAGTGTCGACTGCATACATAATACAGTCATCAAATGACGTGGTTCTCTGTCCTCTCTTCCTCCTCATCCAGAGTAGCTCTGATTGTAATTGATTAAGATTCTTTCATACAGGAATTTCCCTTTGGAAAAAGAGGTTTGAAAACCTCTTTGGATAGGCTACTCCCGTGGCTCAGGCCACTTAAGGATCAGAACCTTCTTCCATTAGGATACAGGAGCCAGAAAGGATCTTCTCACAAATGCAAAGAAGGAGTGACCAGAGGCTATTCGATCCAAGAGTTTTTCATACTCTCCATATTATTCTTGCTCTGAGCCTGGAGTCAGCAGCAGTTTGAACTTCAGCTGATCTGAAACCCTGTACTCGATGGAGTTTTGGAAAATTAATCCGCTTCCATTTGTGCACACTTGCATTTCCACACTTTCATTTTATGAAGTTTCACGCCCATACATTTGGCTTTGAGGTTTGCTTCATTCGGATCCATATTGGAAAGGCCTGACTTCCTATCACTGCCAGGATTTTCTTCTGCTCCAGGGATTTGTTTGGTTCTGTGCCATTTTATCCCAAGTTTTATTCCTTCCATCTGATTCGAATGTTTCATTACCAGCTCATAGTTGTTCTTAACAAGAAGTAAAAGCAAAAAAAAAAAAAAAAAAAAAGATAGAAAAGAAGAGGCAAAAATGACACCTCTCTTAAAACAGGAAAATGTGCTGGTTTGAATCTCCTGTCAGATTTTGGGCAGGTTAGTTGGCAACTGGTGTTTGGCCAGATTTCAGACTTCAGAGTAAATTTCTCAGAGCTTTATTGCTTCCCTCTGGACCCCTGTTAGAGAACAATGAGAGGTTAGGTGTAGCTTGCTAAGCCCACTTGCATTAGTCAGTTGCTCTTCTGGTGCACGTGGAACGTGCTTTACCTTCCTCATCTTATGGCTTCATCTTCCATCTGCCTGGTTGGGAAGGGACTGTGAATCCACAGCGGCATTTTACAGCGGGGATGGGGTGGATACACGAATGAAGGAAGAGCCTGATGTCACTGCCCCACATGGTAGCCGCTGCCATTACTGTTGTCAGTGTTGTCTCCATAAGCTTTTTTAAAAAACCGTATGTATGTATGTATGTATGTATGTATTTATTTATTTATTTATTTATTTATTTATTTATTTTAAGAGAGAGAGAACAGGAGAGGGGCAGAGAGAGGAGACACTCCCAAGCAGGCTCCACAGGGTCAGCGCAGAGCCTGATGCCGGGCTCAAACCCATGAACTGTGAGATTATGACCTGAGCCAAAGTCAAGAGTTGGACACTGAACT
The DNA here is from genome assembly GCF_024362965.1 of Panthera pardus. Taxonomy (NCBI): domain Eukaryota; kingdom Metazoa; phylum Chordata; class Mammalia; order Carnivora; family Felidae; genus Panthera; species Panthera pardus. The sequence goes on along the minus strand of NW_026526832.1, from coordinate 10,678,738 downwards.
GACCGAGCCACCCAGGCGCCCTGATAAGCTTTTTATTTTAGAAAAGTTGCAAAGGTAGTGCTGAGATTCCTATACATTCCATACACAGTTTTCCCCATTGTGAGCAGCTTACATTATTATGGTATATTTTTCACTCTAGTGAGCCAATAGCTCATACATTATTATTACCTGAAGTTCATATTTTATTTGAATTTCCTTCACTGTGACCTAATGTCCTTTTTCTGTTCTAGGATATGTCCTCCTGAATCCCACATTATGTTTTGTTGTCCTGTCTTCTCCCTTGAGGATCTTCTTTTGTTTGGTTTTGGGTGTACGTGTGTATGTGTGTGTGTGTGTGTGTGTGTGTGTAATATGTGATGTAATATGTAGATCATGGTCCCCCAAATTAAAAGCCATTGGTATAGAGCAAATTATAGTTGGTGACTCCTTTAAGCTCCTAACAAGAATTAAAAGAACAATATTAAAAAAGATGCCAAGTATTTCTGATGCTAGTTTGTCATTGTTAAAAAAAAAAAAAGGACGGGAGATAGTTATATTTATAGAAAATTGAATAGCAAATAGAAGGTATCCTAGAGATGGAGAGAATTCAGGCCTAAATACTATTCAGGTCTGTAGGGACCTATAGAGTTTTCAAAGCAAGCATTAATATGTTTCTGCTAGTGATGTCCATTCCTTTCAGGAATGCTGTTTGTCCTTAGTGACTCATAGCAGCCACTTCTACAGATTTTTTTGAAGTGTCAGATGTGGTGAGTTGCCTGGGTCTAGAAAGAGTTTGGTACGTAGGTTTGGGCTTCATTGGCTGTTTCCCATGGGAAAGTCAGTTGATTAGATTAGAGATGAAAACTGTCCCGGTCAGCTGTTTAAAGCCATACACAGATGAAAGGAAGCGGGGTTGGAGGGTGTGGGGGGTGTGTACATTTGTTACAATACTGAGTCCAGATAATTTAATATGGATTTCCCGCCTTATTGTTGGTGGAGGGCAGGGAATAGGGAGGTCGAACATGATGTGAAATCTTGAAGTATTTTTTAATGCTGGTAGTGTAATCCCAACAAATGAATGTACTTAGGGTGTCCTTATAGGCTTTGGAAAGGTGGCAGAAGGAGAAGCAGAGACAGAGGAGTGGATCCGAGTTGCTGCCTACCTGAGAATGAAATCTCTGTGGGGAGACTGGGATTTGACCAGGTGACTCATCTTTTATGTTCCGAGCCAAAGTGAACAGGATCTATACACTCACTAGTTGTGAATAAATAGCATTTAAGTGTGTGTTTTAATCCTTAAAAATTAATTTCCTGACCTAAGAATCCATTGTTGGAAGGAGTCGTCAGAGACTTTTAACCTTTCTTTTTACCTGAGGTAGGTAACTCAGTCACAACGAGCTATAGGGAGAAGCAATTTTTACCTCGATTTCCTAGGTCTTTTTCATTTTAGTAATTAAAACGAAGCTTGATAGATTACTTGGAAGAATTAAAACAGGTTATACCACTCCAAATTGTAGCAATTGCTTGATTAAATATTGATTGAAGAGTTTGTGGCTCATTCAACTCATTTGTATTTGTTTTCCCTGGCTTTTCCCCCACCCCTCATTTTTTGAGTATTTCACTGGATTATGAAAATAGAGGGAAATATAATAAAATAGAAGTGAATCCATTCTACTACTTGCCAAGTGATCTTGTAGTTTGAGAGGTAAACAGGGGAGTTGAAAAGGTGAAAGAATGCATCTATATTCATTTGTTCTCTCTCCTTAAAATCATGAGGAGGAAGTTACTTCTAAATTTGGAATGTTTACCACTTCCTCCTCCTGCAACTGAGAGCGAACACACTGTACACACACACACACACACACACACACGCAGTCAAAATATCCAGTTGGGGCAGACTTTGCCATAACATCTCAGCATCTCAGCACCTTGTTGGTTTTTTATATTTTCCATTCATTAGAGATACATTGCTGGTTCCAATCTGCTTAGGCTTGGTGTTTCTGTTGGGAAAGTAAATGGCAAAAGACCACATGACTTCCAAGGGCAAACACTGCCCAAGGGGGAAAGCATGGGCTGGCTGGAAACACAAGGCATTGTGTGGAGGAGAGGTTAGAGATAGGGTGAGGCAGAAAAAGCTCTGCTCTTTCTCCATCACCTCCATTTAGGTCCTCCAGGAAGCAGAAACCAAGATAGGATTAGAAATGTAATTTGTTTCTTGGGGGAAAATCCTTGCCAAAGACAAAGGGGACAGGGAGCAGGAGGCACTGGGGAGAGCCCCCAGATCATGATGCAAGTCTGACAACCATGAAAAGGGAGAACAGGAAGGGGGAAGAATTGGATAGGTAGGGCTTCCGATTGCAGGGCAGCTCGAAGAAAAGTCTTGGCTAGGCTGATGGGAAGTCCCAAAACAATTCCCACTGCAGAAATCTCTCCATTGGGCAGGAATTCCTGGCTTCAGTCCACCCACCACCCCTGTCCCCATCCCATGCTCAGTCATTGGCTAGGAGCTGCTCTGGAGAAGCATAGCCCAGCCTGTGTGAATGCTGCAATGGATCCATCCCAAAGCTTTGGAAACTGCAGTTGGGCAGATAAGCACACTTGTCACCAAAGAGTCTTTCTTAAAGGGAGATCTGAGCATCTTTCTGTGGTTGCCACCCCATGAATCACATTAGTATCAGAGCTCAAAACAGGCAAGAGTTCATCTCAGGTATCTGGTCACCCAGCTATCGTGTGTGTGTGTGTGTGTGTGTGTGTGTGTGTGTGTGTGTGTGTGTGTGTGTTGCACCCACACTGTAGACGATTACAAGGACTATAACATTGAGTTAAGGTGCTAAGAGTTTTCCTTTATTTGCTAAAATCCTAAGGCACCTTACAAAAGTTAGTTTGACCCAGTTCAGTTTCTTCCAGCTACCAGATGTGGCCCAAAAACCACCTCGAACAATTTGCAGCATGCTGACTCAACTTGTCAGAGCCGGAAGCCCCTTGGCAGATATGAGAACTATCTCACCTCTCAGATCTATACGGAAAGGGAAATTGATTCACGGATGTTTTTATTCTTTTTTTCTCTTTGTGGTGTTTCTTCTAAGTGCTGGAGGGTGTTGGCTTTTCTATGACTCAGAGACATAAATCCTTTTCTAAGGTGAAGAATTAATTTTCAAAGTGGAAGAAAGTTAGTCTCTTTTTGTTTTACACTTTGAGAATTGGTTACACAGAAGGAGTTGATCCAAAATATTACAACAGGGGAAGAGGACAGGGCATAACTGAGCTGTAAGCCAAAAGGCAGTTCTGAACACCACTCTGCAGGTATATTTAGCTTTGCAAGGAACTTTTCAAAATTATTAGGCCACTAAAGGTCAGTTGAACCTATCATGTAAATCATCTTCTCATTCACTTTGACCGACATGTTCACAGTTCCTTTTTCATATTCTGCTTCCCTGAGTCTAGGTAATAAACTTATCTTCATGTGAGAGAGAAATTGGGGCCTGACAAGTCAAAGGCTCAGGGGGACATGAAATTCCACCTTTGGATGAACAATTGGCCTGTCTGAGTTTCAACTTTTCCAGATGCAAATTCCAGAGATGTTCCGCAGTCGACCTCTCAGGCTGTAACACATGTAGGCACCCAAGGAATGTTCGTAATGCAAGGAAGGTGGCCAAGTTTAAGTGGAGAAGGGACAGTGGCCGTGGGTGTTGGTGAAGGTTAGAAACCTGTGTGGAGAATCTATTCTGCATGTTAGGCATCCTGCTGTCCCTCTACACTGAGCTTCCTGGGAAAATCATACCCAACAGAAAAGAAAGGAGAGCCAGGACTTGCATAATGTATTTCAAGTCTTGCTTGACTGCTTGACTGCTTGACTTGACTTGCTTGACTTTTATTTCTTTAGGATCAAGGCATATGGTCCTGTCCTTTGCTTGCTACCAATTTCATTTTTAATGACAGTGTGGTGGAATTCAATGGTTTGCAATGGTTTTCAAAGTTATTTTTCATAGTGGTGCTCTTGCTTCAAAAGAGTTATAGAAGTCAGGGTCAAAGGTTGAGAGCTCTGAGACAGCCAGCTTCTCCTTTAGCTACTTTCCCAAACCCCAAGACTCTTTGGAAAATAGTTTGAAAGTCACTGTTAAAGTGGAAAAAGACTTTCAGTAGCAGTTTAGGTCTGGAGCAGAGGTGATTCTAGTTTATTGTTATTCTTTAAATAACAATAGCAATAATGGTAGTAAGGTAGCAGTCTATGAATACTTATTATTACAACTAGAAAAGTTTGTTATAATTATGAATAATAATTACAAATATCATTTAAAGACCATGTTCCATGTGGCAAGCACAGAGCTGAATGACTTTAACAGGCATTACTTCCTTTCAAATCAACAAACCTAAGAGGTTCAGGTGAAGCTACTAGGAGGGAAAAGTTGTTTGCCCAAAGCTGTATAGCAAGTGATGGGCAGAGTGGGGACACAAACCCAGGTATGTTTGACTTCCCAGAAGCAGGGTTCCAAGCCTCAGGTATGTACAGACTCAGGGTCCTAACCTGTAAAGTATACAGATTAGAAAAAAAAAACCCCACAAAACACAAAACTGTTATCTCCATGACAGCTGTGAGCTGAGCTTTAAAAAGAACAGAATTGCAACCTCTACCTGTTATTATAAAAATCTACTAGACCCTATCTGACTTCTTATCCTTCTGTATAGGATGATGGCATGCTTCACCCTCTGTTATAAAACCCCCTGGTATGAAACCCCCTATAATTCTACCCAGTGTACAAATTTTAAGAGGCATCACCAGGGACTTTACTGTCTCATCGGCACGCCTGGTTTTCTTTTTCTGCTTTGGCAGAGAATTTGGCATTTTCAGGACCTAAATGAAAGTCATTAGGTCATTACTCACATATTATTAGTTCAGTGCAAAGGGTGTGTGGCATTGTGTTTATTTTCATAGCTTTGTCAGCTGCAAGTCTGTAGAAGTCATGGCATCCCTCTAGCAATGAATGAAGCTGACGGCTAGATCTTGGTTTCTAAGTACCATTCCCAACCAAAATGAGTACATAGATGTATTTATGACTTTGATATGTGCTGTCTACTCCAGAGTGCGTGGGAAAGGCATTGTGGGCAGAGGGCACTGGGCATGGGTCTAGCAGACTGGTTTCACATCTCACCAGCTCAGTGAACCTGCTCAAGTCAGCTTATTTATGAGGGGAGGGTGTCAGTATTCTTTATTGTGAAATGAGAGCATTGGCATTTCTGTTTCTGGCAATCCATTCTCCACTCTGTAGCCAGAATGATCTTACTGGAGAGTGAATCTGAACCATATCACCTCTTGGCTTCTACCTGTTCTCTGGCTCCCTTCCCACTACTCCCAGGATAAAGCCCACCCTCTGTAACATGATATAAAATGGTCCCTGCCCAACTTTCTAGAATAGTGTTTCTTCTGCTCTTGTGCTGCCTCCATGTATATACCTGTTCTGGCTGCTCCATGATACGAACCTCCTGACTACTTTGAAGTTCCTTTATGTGTTGTGCTCTCATACCTCTACACCTTTGCTCCTGCTGTTCCTTATAATCTGTATAGTTGTTCCCCCTTCTCTCCTTTTTGCCCATTTATCTCTTCCCCATCTGAGCTGGATATCATTTCCTCCAGAATGCTTTCCGTGAGCCCCTAAACTGAAATAAATGCTTCCTGTATGTGTCTCTCTAGCCTGCGTTCTGTGTCATAATTACCTGGGCTGTCCTGGGCTGTCCCTGGTCCCTAAACAACCAAAAACTATGCCTTTGTCGTAACCATATCTGTAGAGCCCAACGCAAGCCCAGCACCTACTAATAGACTCACATATTTTTTAACTGAATGATCACGCTTGTCTTCTCTGAACCCTATGTATCTCACAGATTGCAGTGAAGACTTGCCGAGGCAGGGGATGAGGAAACGCTTTGCTAACAGGACTCGCTACCTCATGTAGGATGTGATGCGAAGACGTGCCTTCTCTCTGGCATGCAGTTTCCTCTACACTGGGCTTGGCAAACTGACCCACAGGCTAATCCGGCCCACCTCCTGATTTTGTGTCACCCGGAGTTAAGAAGGGCTTTTATATTTTTAAATGGTTAGGTGAAATCAAAAGAAGAATATTAGTCATGACACATGGACATTGCATGAAATGCAAATTTCAGGGTCCATGAATAGTTCTATTGAGACACAGACATACTCATTTGCTGTGCTCTGGGGCTGTATTTGTGGTATGACAGAGGCCTTATGGCCTAAAACCTAAAAGGTTTACCCTCCAGACTTTAACAGAAAATGTTTGCCAACCTGTACTCTAAACCTCCTTCTTCTGTCCCCTCATCACCCAAACCCTGCATTCTGTCCTGATGTCCTACCATTAGAGATATTTGGTATTTCCTCACGGATGTAGAGAGAAAGAGTTATTTCTTATTTATCCCCGAACAACCATATGAAAATCTACACAAAACATGGCAGGGCGTTTCCCCAAAGGTATTTCATATTTGCATATGTATAATGTGGTGAATTCAGGAACAAAATCGCTGGGTACCCCTGCAAACTATCTCATTACTCAGGTTTATTTGTTAAAGGAAGAGCTCCTTCTGGTTTATTCAGATAACTATTTGAGCTTGAAATTTGTTCAGATGTGTATGATTTTGTTTTCTCTGCGTGGGGCTTCTTTTTTATTTCATTTTTTTAAAAAGAAATTAATGGACAGAAAGTATAAGCCAAAGCAGCCCCCACTTTAAAAATGAGGGGCTGGAGGTGGGGGGCTTAAAATTAGATGCAGTTACATGGTTGGAAGTGAAAGGAGAGAGACAGAGACAGAGAGACGGAGAAAGGAGCTGAGGAGTGCGCGGGTCATCTAACAAGAAGACAGGTGAGCTACAAATCCCGTTTAGGAAGTTGGGAGCCCAGGGAGACGAAAGGAGAATACCTCAGGAGCCAGCCCGGCTCTGTGAGGACATTTTTGTGGTAGTTAATTGGCTTCCTGCAGAATCTCCGTAGCTGTTTGGCATCTGAGTCTCTCCTGTTCTGTCTCCCGTCTGTGGTAGAGCTGTGGTTGTACGTGAAAGAGAAAACTTAAAACACGCTGTTACGCAGAGAAACATGGTGTACCACCTTCCAGAAAAGAATCCAGTGACTGTCTGAACTCCAGGCTGCATTCCTGAGCTCCTCAGAGGATGTAGTAAACAAGCTGCTGGGATCCAAAGATTCATGAAGAGGAGCTTCAACATTGTGAAATACTTCTGACATCTTGGTTGCTCCATTTGGCATCATACCAGGCTGTGTGAGAAAACTATTTTGGCAACAGACTGGTCTAACCACTAAGCCCACCCCCTCCGCCCCTCTCTGTCCTCTAAAATTGAGCCAACAAAATAAAAACTAACACGATATTCCAGGATGATGGAAAACCAACTACTGAGGGTTAGAGGGCATGATATAAAATACGTACATGAACTTTAGGTGGAAACAAGTCCATAGCACATGCTGTATGTGTAAATTCACAGTTTGAACCTAGAAACTGGAGACAGGACATTCTGAGTTGGTTTGGGGACATTGCATAGACTTCCATGAGCCAATGCCTGCTACCGAGTATTTTTTTTTTAACTCTTCAATGTGAGGCTTTTTACTTAATTTTGAGGATTAGCTTAACTTGCCTTGGATAATTCTATTATTATTCCCTCAATTTCTTTGTAATGCTTTTTTTTAACCTTTTTTAAAAATTTTTATTTATTTATTTTGGGGGAGAGAGAGAGAGAGAGAGCGAGCGAGCACACAAGTGGGGGAAAGGCAGAGAGAGAATCCCAAACTGGGACCACGCAGTGCAGAACCCAGTGGTGGGACTAGAACCCATGAACCATGAGATCATGACCTGAGTTGAGGTCAGACACTTAACTGACTGAGCCGCCCAGGTGCCCCTGTAATGCTTTTGAAGAAAATTTCAACCTATATCAGTGAAAAACATGTGCTTCAGTTTGATCTGGAGTTGGTATTTCTCTCTACAAAGATGTGGCAAATTTTGGTGCCTAAACATTTTCCTTTTAGGGGAAGAGACTGGATTTATGGTATAGAATTCCATTAACCTATTTCAGTACAAAGTATCTGGAGGATGATTATTACATAGCATACCTGTTCTCTGGAAGAAATTCTTTATGTTTATGTGCTCAATTACAATGTAGTTTATAATGAAATGGTCTTCCTGACATCAGTTTTCCAGAACCCACTTTTTTCTTCCTCTAAGGGTAAGCAAGCAGCATGTACTCAGCTGATTATTAATTGACAACTGGTAGATATTCCTTCTTTTTCCTCCTAAATTAGGGAAGGGCAACATTTTTTTTTAAATCAAGAACCACAAACCAATAGAGGAAATATCAAATGAGGCCTCAAAAAGTAATAATGAAAAAAGAAAACTAGAAAGTAGTTTACCAATGTACTTTTTCTAATTTATAAAATATAAAAATATACAAAAAAATAACAATTCTCTGTATTTTCACTTCCCTGTGATAAATGTTTATCATCTTGGTAAATTAGAATGCTTTTTTGAAAAATGCTATTATTTTGTGGCGCCTGGGTGGCTCAGTCAGTTAAGCGCCAGACTTCGGCTCAGGTCATCATCTCATAGTTCGTGGGTTCAAGCCCCACATCGGGCTCTGTGCTGACAGTTCAGAGCCTGGAGCCTGCTTCAGATTCTGTGTCTCCCTCTCTCTCTGCCCCTCCCCCACTCACGCTGTTTCTCTGTCTCTCTCTCTCTCTCTCAAAAATAAATAAACATTTAAAAAAAAAAAGAAAAATGCCATTATTTTTATTTAAAAAAATAAACTCCTGGCATGCCTGGGTGTCTCAGTCGGTTAAGCATCGGGCTTTGGCTTCAGTCATGATCTCACGGTTCGTGGGTTCGAGTTGCACATAGGGCTCTGTGCTGACAGCTTGGAGCCTAGAGCCTGCTTCTGATTTTGTGTCTCTCTCCCTCTCTCTCTACTCCTCTCCCTCTTGTGCTCTCTCTCTCACAAAAATAAATAAACATTAAAAAGAAAGAAACTCATACAGAATTCAACATTTGAGAAAAGTATAGAGATGAAGTTGAAAACATTCACCACCAAATCCTGCCACTCCTGCCAAACCATTGTTAACACTGGACAAACATCGTTTTAGAGTCTATCTTTTATTCCATATATCCAGATAGACCAACTAGAAATTTTTATCATGATGAAATCTTACTATAGAAGACATTTTAATGAAAAAAGTATTTCACTTGAATTTAGTAGAAGAAAAACTGAAGGGATGGTTGAATTTCAAGTAAATGTTTCCTTAAACAAGATATATTATTTTCTAAAAGTTCCCTCTCAGATTAGAACAAGAAATTTAATAAAACAATAATCAGAACAATGTTAAAGCATCATGTTTCAATTTTAGCATTCTCAAACTTTCTCCCATTGTTTCCCAAAGATTGTTAGTATTTTTATATTGTCTAGAAATACATTCACATTTTTTTCCTGTAACCATAGTTCTCTTAGTTCAATTAGTTCCATATTTAGCTTAATGTTTATCAGATTCTTAAAAATATGGAATTTTTATTCCTATGCTCTTTATTTTGATTTGTGTTTTAACATCCTCCCGCCCCACCCCACCCCAGGAAGTGGTTATGAATGTTGTATTCACTGAATTCTGTCATGTTTGAGGAAGTATGCCCACTGCTCTTCAGCCAAACAGTGTCTTGGCTGGGTACTAAGTTCTTGGATCACACTTCTTTTCTTCAAAACATTCTGAACATTACTCCACTGTCTTTGGCATTTACTGTTGTTATGAAGAAGTCTGATCCCCCCCCCCCCCCCCCAATGTACAGGATTTACTTTCTTGACTGGTCACTTAAAGGATTATTTCTTTATCTTTTAATTTTAATGATGTATCTGGGCTATGCTCAGTGTAGTGTGTTTTGTATCCAACTTTTCTGGAAAATAGAGGACCCTTTCAAGTTAAAGATTTAGGTTTTTTCCCAGTTGGACTCAGTGAAGTTCTCTTGCATCATAGGTTTGAATTCATTTTCTGTTTGTTGGTTTTGCTATTTCAAGGACACCAATTATCCTTATGTTGCATTATATTTGTCTGTCTTCCACACCTATTAGTTCATTTCTGAATGTTTTGATTTCTCTTTTTAAACTTTATTCATCATGATTAGCTCATCTTTCTTCTATGTCAGTATGTGATCAATAGCAATAAATATTGTGTTTCTTCTTGTTTCTAAATTATTTATTAATTCCTTAATGTTGTTCTTGGAAGTCTTTATTTCCTGAGGTCCATGGTCATTGTTTTCATCTTGGTAGATTGTTATTACTGTAAAGCCGTTGAATTCCTCTTTTATCCAGACCATGCACTTATCAAGTTATTCTATGGTGTGAAGCAATTTTCTTCTGATCCTTGATGTTTTCTTATTACTTGTCTTTCCTTTGCTTTCTTCCTTCCTTACCATATAATACAGATATAATTGCCATGCCATTTCTTTTTACTGTGTTTATGTTTGGGTGGCTCTGTCCAGATATTCTATTTGTTCTAACACACTGAGGGTTACTTCTTAATTTTTTTTACACATTCTTTGTAACTAAGCTATAGCTTGATGGCTGAATTTCCATGTGTTGTACACACTCTTTTATAACTCAAGAGAATGACAACAAGAGAGAGTCCAGCTGAGATATTTATAGTCTTTCTTAGATAACACAGGCCCTGCTCATTGTGTTGGGGGTTTTGCTAATGGTTCTGTGTCAAGGTCTACTTGATGGGTGTGCTCCTTTCCAGTGGGAATGTAGCCTTGACCTGTAGACTGTACAGCCATGGAAATTTTTTTCTCTACAGCCAGTCCCTATTTCACTTCTTTTTCCCCTAATAGCCTTGCCACCCCCAGTACTCAGATTGAAAAAAGCAAAGATAATGACTGAGTTGTTTTCTTTCCAGGTTTGATCTGATAAACCCAACAGTACAATTTCTGGGAGTTTGAACAGGGGTAAAAGCAAAACTGTGTTACTTCTCTGTTTTATTTCACAGTCATCTATATCTTTCCCTATTTGCCGGTTTTTGAAGTCTATAACATCAGGTCAGTCCCCTTTTCTTGCTTTGTGACTGTTGGTGATTTTCTCCATAGCTTTTAATTTTTTGTTTTTGTTTTTTCTTTCTCTCATTTTGTTAGACACTGGGAAGGGAAATACCATGATTCAACTGTAATCTATAATCTTAAAGCTAAAATAAGATATAGCAAAACTTATGTTCTAGAAATAGAACAGATGATTTAATGTAAATTCCATACCATAAGTGGTTAATGTGGAGGAAGTTGAAAGGAGATATATGATGAGAATTTGGAACTATAGCAAAGGAAACCCAAGAGAATGAAAGAACAATAGAAAAGAGAGGGGGGAATAAAAGAAGAGGGAACTTTAGTTGGTTGACAACGGTAAAGCAGTGATAAACTGCACTGGTGAGCAATATTGTCTTTTTGGACTGAGGATATTGGGAATGCATTATCACTGTGCTTTGAAATTTTGGTAGGCTTTTCAACTTTTCAAAAACGGTCCTCTCATTTCTGGGAAATAGCTTAACTGTTTTCATTCTCCAACTCTGAAGTTTATGTTTGAGATAAAGTCTTATTTTCCTAAGTAGTTTTGAAATCCTAACAGATGTTTGAAGCAATGACTGGGGTTTTAAAATTTATTCTGTAACCTGACAACTGTTGACCAATGTGCAAATGATCTTGGGAGTCCCTGTCATCTTGCGTCATACACTGTAGCATTAGAGGGTATGAAGGAAGCAGAGAAATCTGAAGATTGAGATGGAGAAAATGGTTACAGTGATAACGGAATCAGAATCAGGGGCAGAAATGAGCCCAGACACAGGGCGAAGGTAAGGGTGGGGAGCAAAGTCCTCATGAACATCTACTAAAGGATGTTTTAGAAACTGCAGAAAGCAGGAAGTCAAGTGTCCAGGTAAAAGTCAGCAAACAGGAGGGTCATAGAAAGTAGGAGCAAAGTGGACAGGAAATCTGGGCCCATTAACAAGGAGTGAAAGCTGAGGTGATTTTTTCCCCAGCACCTTTATTCTATTTTGACTGTGGGAGGAGCCTGGAGACTGGAAATCTGCAATGATAAAAAATGATGATTCTGGATGAGGAGAGAGAGAGAGAGAGAGAGAGAGAGAGAGAGAGAGAGAATGCATATCTTATCCCTTTGGCTCCCCCAAATTGTCTGGTTGATATATTTCTCTTCTGACATTGTGGGTCTGCCTCCATATTGCATTTATTTTTTAAAGTTTATTTATTTTGAGAGAGAGGAAGAGAAAGAGAGCAGGCTAGCAGAGCAGAGGCAGAAAGAGAGAGAAAGAGAGAATCCCAAGCAGGCTCTGCACTCTCAGCACAGAGCCTAATAAGGGGCTGGATCTCACGAGGCATGAGACCATGACCTGAACTGAGATCAAGAGTCAGATGCTCAACCGACTGAGTCACCCAGGTGCCCCAAGACTGCATTTATTTTGAATCAGCATTTGCCACGACTTGATTTTTTAATTTTTCTTTTTCAACTTCAATTTTTGAAATTGAATTCAAAACTTGATTGAGGTAAAATTGACCAACAAAAAGCAGTTCATTTTAAAATATGCAATTTGATGAGTCTTGACAGATATACACCCATGAACCACCAACATGATCAAGATTCTGTACTTTGCCATCAAGATAAGCAACATTTCCACACCCTGGCAATCCCTCCCTCCACAACCTTCTTAACTCATTCTATTCAGCTTCACTGAGGTATCATTGACAAATAACATTTTAAGATATTTAAATTGTGCAACACAATGATTTGATATATGTATACCTTGTGGAAAGATTCCCGCCAATGAATTAACACATTCAATACCCCACGTATTTACCTTTTTTTATTTTCTGGCAAGAACACTTAAGTTCTACTCTCTTAGAAAATTTCAGTTCTACAAAATAGGAATATCAGTTATACCACCATGTTATACATCAGATCATTAGACCTTTTTCATCTTCTCACTGAAAATCTGTACCAACCTCTCCCTATTTCCTCCAACCCCCCAGCCCCAGACAACCACCATTTCATTCTGTTTCTATGAGTCCAACTTCATTTTTTTTAAATATATCACATATACGTGACACCATGCAGTATTTCAGTATTTGTCTTCTGTGTCTACCTTATTTCCCTCAGCAGAATCCCCTCCTGGTTCATCCATGTTGCTAGAAATGGCAGGATTGTCTTCCCTTTTAAGGCTGAATGATATTCCATTATTAGAGTATGTATATATACATATATGATATTCTGTTATTAGAGTATGTATATATACATATATACATACATATATATGTATATGTATATATATATATACACACACACACACACACTGCTTTTCTTCCTCAATTTTTCCATTAATGGACACTTGTTTCCATACTTTAGCTATTGCGAGTAGTGTTGCAATGAATGTAGAAATACAGATATCTCTTTAATACTTCATCTTTGTTGAGAGAAAAGTTGGCTGAAGTGGGGCGGGGGAGAAAAAGAAAAAGAAAAAAACCCAATAAGTACTCCAGCCTTAGATCTTCAGAGAGGGTGCAGAGATAGGGTTACCAGATAAAATACATGCAATGTGGGGGATATACTTATGCTAAAATTTTGTTCATTGCTTATGTGAAATTCAAAAATAACTGGACATCTTTTTGTGTGTGTGTGCCAAATCTGTGAATTTGATGCTAGGTTGAAAGGATTAAGGAACTAGAGTGTGGAATGTGTAAAGACAGGGTATCTTTATAGATTTAGATAATACAGTTATAGATAGGTATAGATAGGGAAGAGTTTGTTATTCAGGAGCTGCAGTTATAGCCCAGTTTGGTGCATAGATATCCTTCGTGGGTCATATCTATGCACCATACTAGGCCTTAGGAGGCTATCTTAAAATTTAGAATTTATGTGGGCATCTTGCCACCCCTCTTTTATGAAGTAATGCTGTCATCTGTTACAAATTTCCCCAAAGGGGCGCCTGGGTGGCTCAGTCAGTTAAGCATCCAACTCTTGATTTTGGCTTAGGTCATGATCTCATTGTTCATGAGATCGAACCCCACATTGGGCTCTTCCCTGACAGCATGGATCCGGCTTGCAATTCTCTCTCTCCCTCTTTCTCTGTCCCTCCCCTGGTCATTCTCTCTCTTTCTCTCTCTCTCTGTAAAAATGAATGAATACATTAAAAAAAAATTTTTTTCCCCAAGTAATGTGCTGCAGATTTATGCTAGAAAAGAATATCGATGGAAAACATGTGAGTGGACTGATTGCGGCTGGCATAATCTGATGAGTGAAAATCATTTTATCGGCTCAAGACCCTTTCATGAAGACTAACGAATGAGTAACTTGGACTAGGTTTTCCCCAGAAAAATAAACCATCACCTGAGTCATTCTTTAGTTGTGTCCATGTCTGTTTTGGTAACAGAGGGCTGGGAAAACAGTTCAGGGATTTCTGAAGGCCTTACCCCTCCCTGCAGCATTATGCACATGAGAACGAGGTGACTCAGAGGGGACGTTTTTTGAGCAGACCTTCCAGGGAGAACAAACCGATGTTCTGAAAGGATTCTGCCTATATCAGCAACTGTGTACAACTATCACCATTGCAGAGGTTTAGATCTTCATTTATGTGTTTGTGCAAATCACATATTATTTTTAAGTGCACTTCTAAGAAAACTTACCAGGAATTCTGTTGTGTAACAGAGAATCCTTTTGTTTGAGAATGACCACTGCAGTGGATACAGACTGGCCCCTGGACCAGACTTCCTGGGTCCCAATCTTGTCTCTGTTACTTACAGAGTAATGTTGACAAATTATCTAACTTTTTTGTACTTCAATCTCCTCTTCTACCAACTGGGGAAAATAGTCACACTCCCCTCAAAGTGTGGTCATAAGGGGGGAGCGCCTGGCACATGGTAAGCAGTACCTAGCACTTGTTAAATAAGCGTGTTTCTGTGCTGTTCTAAAGAGAGGCTGGGATCTGATGATATTCTGTAGGTATTCTAACCGCAGCAGAACTTTGATTTCCTTTGGTTTCCTCCTGTGATTTCCTCACTGGTGCCCAAAGTCCCCTTAAGACACTGGACTGGCTACTTAATGGCAGGAATTCTTACCAGAAAGACCAGCCTCCCTGCAGACTGATTTCTGGGAAGATGCTCTTTCATGGGAAAAAAAAAATTAAATATTTAGCGAGGTAATTTCACAGTCTGTAGGGCATGTTTCCTATTTATAAATGATTTTTCAGTGAGAACTCAGGATGGGGATGGGAAGGGGCTAATTCATGTCACAGGTAGAAGCAGGTCAGCTTCTGCTGGCTTTCTGAGAAGGTGGAAGGACATGATCTTCCTGGCAGCCATGGGAGACGGAGCCACTTCTCATGCAAGTGCGTTTCCAGGGTTTCCCTGGAAGAATGTAAGGGACCAGTTGGACTGACATTGGATTGGATAGGGTCCTGAGGGAAATGTAAAATCCAGCAGTTATTCTGGAGTTGATGCTTCTAAAGAAAGAGCACATTTGGCTGTAATGCTATCTTTGTACTCCTAAGGAACACCCACTGAAAAAAAAAAAAAATTGACCCTGAGCATTTCATTGTCTTCCAAAGGGCTCCTGAGGCTAGAGATTCTTCCTGGAGGCACTCCACTACCCTGTTGAAAGAAGAACTGATCCTAACTCCCCTCCCTCGCTTTACAAACTAGATTTCCCTCAAAGTCTATTTGAAATATTTTTCATGAATTTCAAATGAGTTGTCCTGTAAGCAAGGCTATGTTTTCCTGTATCACACAGAACTATAGAAACTTCCATTTACAACACAAGGCACCCGTCACAAACCCTGCCCCTGCCTTTAGCCTGTGAAGTGTGTGTGTGTGTGTGTGTGTGTGTGTGTGTGTGTGTGTGTGTGTGTGTATGTGTTTGTGTGTTTAAGAAAATTACTCTTTCCGGGGCGCCTGGGTGGCTCAGTCGGTGAGGCGTCTGGCTTCGGCTCAGGTCATGATCTCACAGTTCATGGGTTCAAGCCCCGTGCCGGGCTCTGTGCTGACCGCTCAGAGCCTGGAGCCTGTTTCGGACTCTGTGTCTCCCTCTCTCTCTGCCCCTCCCCTGTTCACGCTCTGTCTCTGTCTCAAGAATAAACATTAAAAAAAATTTTTTAAAGAAAATTACTCTTTCCTCCTTAAAGAAGGAACATGTTTTTTGTATCTTCTGTATCCTTTGTGGGTCTCAGAAAACCAAACACGCCGTTCTCCATAATTGGTTGCTTTTCTTGATATTTCCTTATTTATCTTGGCTGCCAGGAAGCTCAGAGTTAAATATGAGTTTAATTATAGTAACAATCTTTTTGCTGGTATAATTAATTCTGCATATGTTATATATGGTTTCCATTATCTTTATTTACTATTTGTATTTCAACTTTTAAAAGAGTATAGGATATCACTTTCATAAAAGAAAAGGAATGAGATTCCTTCGTTCAATTGAATCTCTCTTTTGTAACAAACTATATTTAATGTTCTATATTGCTAAAACTCTTTATGATTTATTTATTTATTAATGTTTATTTTTGATAGAGGGAGAGTGTGAGTGTGGGAGGGCAGCGAGAGACGGGGGAGGGGATCTGAAACAGGCTCTGCGCAGACAGCAGAGTGCCAGATGTAGAGCTTGAACGCATGAACCGTGAGATCATGACCTGAGCCGAAGTTGGATGCTCAACTGACTGAGCCACCCAGGTGCCCCTAAAATTCTGTATGATTTACAACAGGAGTTCTTATTCTGAGGTATATAAATATAATTATAAATATAAATATGCTTTGAAGGAGTCTATATATTTTATATACACACACATAATTCTTCATATAGAATACGTTTAACATATCAACATGTAATACTTTGTAAATACATGTAAAATAATGTGTATATACACACATATACATATCCATTGTGTGTATGTGCACATTTTTGGAGGGAAAGCGCCTCTAGCTTTTGTTAATTTATCCAAAGGATTTACGACTCTTCTTGTCCACTCTTCTACTTCCAAAGTTAATAGTTACTGACTTGAAGGGATCTGGAAATAAACATCCAATAAAACAAATCCACACAGCTCTACCCTCAATTCTTTCCCCCACGTCCATAAACACCATCATTTATTTTTGGTCTCTCCCAGAACTGTTCCTTCTGACCAAGCAAATAGATGAATAGCAATTGTGGGTCAGGTTCAAAGCAAGACACAATCAAGGAAGCCCATGGTTGGATTTTGACCAGAGAGGGGCCAGGGCCACAGGGAAACCCTGCTTCTAAGTGAGGCCCATGCAGAGGGCCCTTCTCGGCTTCCCTGGTCACAGAGATGCCTTCTGACTGTGCCAGATTGCATACAGGGGCAGGTGGGAGGCAGGGGTGCTGGGCCAGAGGTGGCAGAGGGCTCTTAAGTCTCAAGAAGCTGGCCGTCAAGTTTCAGAAATGAAATCTACCAAAAAATCAAGGAGCCACAATAGTAGCATGTCCTTCGTCTGGGTTAGGAGGCTGTTCAGGAGGCCCCGGTGGCATTTTCCAAGGGTGCTCAGCCAGTGTACTTGCTGCTCAGGCTGCCTCTTGAGGATGGAGGGGAGTGGGTGGCACTTCCACCAGGGACACCCGGCTCTGCTCTGTTCAATAGTAGGACTTGGAGGGGACCTGGGTGGCCCAGTCCGTTAAGCGTCTGACTCTTGATCTCAGCTCAGGTCATGATCTCACAGTTCACGGGATGGAGCCCCACATCTGGCTCTGCACTGACAGTGTGGAGCCTGCTTGGGGTTCTCTCTCTCCTCTATCTCTGCCCCTGTTCTACCACTTTTGCTCCCTCCATTTCTTCTCCCCGGGGGTGAGGATGTGACCTATCTGATTAGGGAACTTGGGAGCAACTCCTGAGAATGAGGGGCTCGGCCGCCCCCATTCCCCTCACCAGTCTGCCTCAGAGACCATGTACCCTAGGTGTTACCAGGGCAAAGTCCTTCATGGGAGCCTTGGAGGCCTCCCAGAGCTGCTGTGGACAGCTCAAGTTGGGGCTGTGGAGCCGGCATTCACTTCTAAGCCACGGTCTCCAACAGCTTGATTGGTAAAAGAATGATGTTTCAGTCTCCATCTGCCTGCCTCTTGTGTTTTTCTCTTTCTATTGGTTCTATATGAGCAGAAAAGACAGGGATGCTTTGTATTAATTCTCTAAAATTCCAATAACAGCTTTTGAAGGAAGGCTTTAGAAAGGCTTGAAACCTTCTGATCTCTGGCACTGTGGGTGGTTAGCCGTGCGGGGGTTTGGGGTGGGGATCCACGGGACTGGCTGATGGTGGAGAAATGAAGGAACAGAGGTGAAGCAGGTAGGGCACTGGTCACCCCACCCCCCACAACCACAGAAGTCGTGGGACCTTGCCAACCTGGTCTTCTGGTTGAACTGCCTTTCCATTCATCTCTGCCTACCAGACTGATTCTGAGAGACACTAACCAAAGGCTGCCTCTACCAATGGACATCGAACCAATATATCGAACACGTGGAGTTTGATCTGGTATGATCATGAAGGGATATTTTTTCATGACTGCTCTGGCAAACCTATTAGGTCCTTCCTCCTACCTCCCACCTTTGGGTGAAATCTCACGTAGATGCCATCATCTTTTTGGTTATTCTCAGACAGAAATTAAAAACCGTAAAATATATCTTTTAAAAAAATTTTTTTAAATGTTTTTATTTATTTTTGAAACAGAGAGAGATAGAGCATGAACAGGGGAGGGGCAGAGAGAGAGGGAGACACAGAATCCGAAGCAGGCTCCAGGCTCCGAGCTGTCAGCACAGAGCCCGACACAGGGCTCGAACTCACGGACTGTGAGATCATGACCTGAGCTGAAGTCGGACGATTAACCGACTGAGCCACCCAGGCCCCCCAAAATATATCTTATTTGCAATACAAATGTGTCCAGGACTTATAAGTCACAGGTAGGGGGAGGCTGTTTCGTTCTCTGCACGGCTTGGCTTTAGCCTGGAAACGTTCATGAGGTGGGGAGGGGAGGCATGTCTGCCTTCTTCTGTGTTTCTTGCAGAGCCCATCTATAATTCTTCTCCAAGTCTCTGGACTCCCTTGGATGCTGGGGAAGAGGAAGAGGAGAGATTGGGAAAGTTCTTGCTTGGTGGTCCTCTTGTGATCTGGCACTGGTCTCCTTTGCTCTCCTCTGGCCAACACTCCTCAGAATGTTCTCCTGTGGGGTCCCTGTTAACGACAGCTTCTAACCTTTTCCACTGTGGTCACCCTGGCCCTTCCAGAAAGCGCTCCTGGGTCAGATGGTCTTTTAAATGATCCAAACGGACATTCCCATCATCTGGGAATCCCATACCGGCAGCCCAGTATTTAATCCTCTTACAGGTCGTGGCAGAGGCTTGGTGGCCCCTGGTGTGGGTGCAGGGGGTGAGGCTGGCAGAGACTTGGTTGTCAGGGCCTTGGAGGAGGCACTGGGCAGAAACCTTGTCCTCTTTCAGCCTGTAGCAGCCTCTGCTTCCTGCTCCGGTCGTCTCCCATTGGCTGGCCGCTTGTTTCCTCTGCCTTTTTTTAGTCCTTTGCCCTGTCCTTGTAGGGTCACATCATCTGTTCCCTTCTCATAGAATCTTGGCTTCTTGGTGACACCAGCCTTTCTGGCTTGTTTTTGTAATTTTCTTTTTTTTTTTTTTTTGGTCCAACTCCACCCCTCGCCTTTCAACTGCTATGTTGAGAGCTATGAAATGAATTAAGCAGAGGTTCCTCGGGCAATCTATGCATGTGGGGAAGTTGACTGGGGCTTCAGGAAGTGCATCTGAGCTGATCTGCGGACATAAGAAGGGGTCTGCCAATAGGAGTCGATGGTGGATGATGGGCGTGGGGCGAGGTGCCCCAGAGAAATGCAGTCGGCCGGCCAAGAGTCCACTGGCTCCAGCAACTACCCAGCTGCCTTAAGGTGAGCCAGAATTACACAGAGGGAGGACGTGGCCACTATTAAGTTCTAAAGCATGAAAGGATTCTGAGCAAGACAGCGGTGCTGTGGGTATCAGCCCAACAGTCCCTCCCAGTGCTGGGACCCATTTCCACCAGCCACTTATGAAGTTTCTAAATCGCTCAAAAATAGTACTCGCCTGAAACACATTCCATCTTTCCTTATCAGCAGGCTCGTGCTGCCAGCAAAGGTAACACCATGTTTTCCTCTAAAAATGTGCAGGGTTATGGGCCGTGGAACAGATGTTTGAGGTTTACGACTGCCCCTGTTCAAGCCTGATTTCTTTTATAATAACATCTTTTAGGCGCCTTCTAATGTGCACTGGCCGCATTTGCTAGAGGCCTCTCTCTCTCTCTTTAACACAGACTCAGCAACCCCCCTGCCCCCTTCCCATTGGCAAGATGGCTCTAGGATCACTTGGATTTTTGTAAAGTCCTGGCTTTTGGTTGGCGCTGAGTTTGGGCCGACTGCCCTTGTGGTGCGTGGGGAGTGAAATCCCCCTGAGCCTGGTGTTGATGTGTTTACTCTGGTGAACTCCTCATTTCTCATAAAAAGGCAAGGCCTGTTCTTTCTCTCCTGGGTTGGATTCCTGGAGCCAAATCAGGTTTGCTGGGCTTAGTATTACCTCCCCTTTCCTGTGTACAAGAAAAGCAAGGACAGGTGGTTGCAAAGGCCCCGGTGAGTAAATCGAAAGCACCTGTGGCAAACTCCACATCAATATTTTCTTTAAAGGAAAAGCTTGTCCACAGGCGCAGGTCATTTGCCGCAGTTGCCCTAGCCGAGATGCCCAGGAGAGCTGAGGCTGGCTTCTTCGGCCACTCTGTGTGCCTAGGGTCACAGAGTCGGGTAGTGCCCTTTGCCCAACTGGTTATTAACAAGACATCTCAGTACTTCAAACAACATTGTTGTTTTTATTTCTACCTCAAGGAAAACAGCCATGATATCGCTAACATGTTTCTAAATGCTAGCTGTGCCCCCTTGCACCGAACTAAGTATTTTATGTGGATTATTTTGTTCCGTCCTTGCAATAGCCCTATGCAATAACCACTATTATTTTCACACAGAGATAAGGAAACCAAGGCTTCGCCAGAGTGAATTTGCCCACAGTCATGTAGTTTGTAATTGATTCAATCTATGGCTGTTCGGACCCCAAAGTCCTTGCCACTGTGTCATCTTCGTCAGTTGAGTAAAACTCATCTCCTAAATTTGTTTCTTTTTCCTTCCCTGGGTGTTATTTATCAACAATAGTTTATTATTTCTCACATTTTTTTTCTGAAGATTTTTAATTTTTTTAAAAATAATCTCTACACCCAAAGTGAGGCTTGAACTCACAACTCCGAGATCAAGAGTCGAACGCTTTGCCGACTGAGCCAGCCAGGCGCCCCTTCTCACAATTCTATGGCGGGCGGGGGGGGGGGGGGGGGTGGCGCCGGGGGTTCTTCTGCTCTCAGTGGCACTGGCCACATTCAGTGGGCGCTCAGCTGGGGCACATCAGTTCTCTTCCATAGGGTCCCTCTCTGCATGCGTACAGCCCTTCTCTGCATGCAGTGTCTCTCCCTCCGGGCCATCTCCAGGTGGCTGTCGCCAGCAGGACAGCTCAGACTCCTCCTGACCTGGCCGCGGGGATCCCACAGAACTCCTCCTGTAAGTGCTGATCACGCTTCTGCGCCTATCACACTTGCTAAGGCCCCATTGGCCAAATCAAGTCACATGATCAAGCTAAGCTTTTTCTTTTTTCTTTTTTTTTTTTATGTAGCAGGGGACTTTACAAGAGGATGAATACCACCAGGTGTCCTTTACCGGGGAGGCCACAATGTCGCATTCTACCACACCAGTAATAATAGTAATAGTAGAACTCTGTTACTTATTGAGCACTTACCATGCACCAGCCAATGTGATTGCTCTTCCCATCACCATAGTAACACAACCTCTCAGCTTGGTATGTTTATCACCAGGGAACAGGAAAGGAAACTGAGCCTCAGAAACTCTAAGTGACCTGACAAGATGACAGGAATGAATTTAAACACTGGTCATTCTATCTCTAAAGTCCTAACACAAGAGAGAGATGGGTGGTCTGTAGAAAATGGAGAAAAAAAAAAAAAAGGAAGGGGGGGTGAATTTAATCTAACAATAGGCCTTGGAATTTGGAAAGAAAAAAGAAGAGTGCTTGTCAGTGGCCTTCCATGCTGGGTGCTATCCTGTGTATGGGGCCTTCCTGTCCCCAGACTGCCTTTCTTACATTTGCAGTCATTCTTTCCAGTTCTGGCATTTGGAATGGAGAACACAGTCAGTAAGCAGGAGTGGGTATAATTAGGCTAATCAAAATGTGAAAGAATATAATGTAACTTTTCTTTTAATCAGCCTCTTGTTTTCAACCTTGGCAAAAAGAGCCAGTCTTTCCGCTGGCCTGTGTTTTCCAAACGTCCCCCGCCTGCCCACCCAACAATTTGGGAAGCAGAGAGCTGGAGAAAGAATGGGGAGGTGGAGGGAGCTATACCCTGTAATAACGCAGATTTCAAAACATAGTTTAGATTTTTGGAAAATCCCTTCATGAGCATGAAAAGGGCAACGACTCATGTTCGGTTCCTTCTGCCAGCCGAAAACCACCGTGACACTCCTGTGTGGTTGCAAATGTTCTCCCCTTCCCCACCAGCACCCGGGGCTGTGTTCCAGGCGATGAACACAGTGTTTGGCCTGTCTCAGGGCTGAGTGTGTATGAAGCGTGGGCATTGTTGGGTGAGCCTGGTTGCAAGGGCACTACTTAAAAGCAAGGGAATCATGTGGAAAGATTAATGGAAACTTACGTTAAAATATGATACCTCCAAAAATAATTTCTTGCAAGCAGTAAGAATTAATACATTGTGAAACAAACAGAACTTTCACTATTAACCTCAGGGAAGAAAAAAAAGCGGGTGGCTGGCTCAGTGGAAAATATCGCCTCTGATTTTTTTTTTTTTTTAATTTTTTTATTTTTTGCCTTTTCCATGCTAGATGGCACTAATTGACTGAAGGGCTTGGTTGTTTGGAGGGAGGTGGGGTGCCCTGAGGGCAAGGGATAAAATTAGACCGTGTGATTTTTGATATATCATGGGGAAGGGGTGTCTTTTATTTTCATCCCTATGGCTCATTACTTCACTATTGTTTTGGTCTGAGAGGTAATTTTTAATTTTGAGTAGATTGCTTGGTTTTTCTGCATGTTGACACTTGGAGGAAAAACTGGTTAAAGGTCTGCCAAATCCCTGGGGCGGGTGTCCACACATCTGACTGACATTTGCATGGCATTTCCCTGGTCCGCTTCCCCCCACCCTGCACCCTAGTGGAGTAGTTTAATGGTACAAAAATCCTGGAAAACAACATTTCTTAACCGGTTTTTTTCAAAGTGAAGCCCATGGAGAAAGGACTCATTTTATCTGAGCAAATAACAAATTCTTACAGAAGCTTGTAATCGCTATCAACTCTCCCCATCCAGTCCCCCAAAATAGACCTTGTGGTGTGACACGAGGACAGCAAATGATTCATACATAAGTGAGTTTATAATTCATTTTAGAAATAAAGCTGAGCCCATAAAGTATAGTCCAGGAAAAATAAGGAAGAATGAATAGCCTTAAGGGCGCATCAGATACTCTGGCCAAAATAAAATACTTGGTATAACTTAAAATAGGTGTAGGGGGCGCCTGGGTGGTTCAGTCAGTTAAGCATCCAACTCCTGATTTCGGCTCAGTTCATGATCTCATGGTTCATGGGTTCAAGCCCCGCGTCGGGCTTCACGAGGACAGCACAGAGTCTGCTTGGGATTTTCTCTCTGCCCTCTCATGTGCGCTTTCTCTTTCTCAAAATAAATAAATAAACTTAAAAAAATAGGTCTATATTTTTTTTTTTAATTTTTTTTTAACGTTTATTTATTTTTGAGACAGAGAGAGACAGAGCATGAACGGGGGAGGGGTAGAGAGAGAGAGGGAGACACAGAATCGGAAGCAGGCTCCAGGCTCTGAGCCATCAGCCCAGAGCCCGACGCGAGGCTTGAACTCACGGACCGTGAGATCGTGACCTGAGCTGAAGTCGGAGGCTTAACAGACTGAGCCACCCAGGCTCCCCAGGTCTATATATTTTTTAAATATGATTTGCAGTTAAAGTTTCCTCTGTCTATTGAATAATTGCTTAAAAATAGTTTTGTGGCATTGATGTATAGGGATTGGTTGCTTTGATCTCATCGGTGGTTCTGTGAAGAAAGGTTTTCACGTAATGTTGTTGACAGATGACAAAACAGAGGCTAAGAGATTTTGTCACTTTCCTCAGGTCACATGGGTGATAAGTGATAGAGCCAGGACTTGAATTAGGATATTATGGCCATAAAGCTCATTCTGTTCTCTTTAATTGCTGTGAATCTCACTCTACAAGGCTTTGTAGCAACAGTAGCCATGGGCCCTCTCACCTTCTATCTAGGTGGTGGAAGGAGGTTTGGATCCAGAATTAAGAGCTAGATTAGAATCTTACCAGGTAGGACTTAGCCGAGTGAGGTGAAGCACATCACTAAAACTCTCCCAAGCCTCAATGTTGTCATCTGTAAATTGGGGGGAGATCTTTATCTACAGGGTTATTATGAGAACAAGGATCATGAATGTAAAAGTTCTTGGAAGATGGTAAAGTGCTCTGTAAAGGTACACTACTGTTATTTATCCAGCACAGATTAGATAGCCAGCAATGGGCCAGGAGCTATGAGAAATTCAGAAGGCTTTTTTAATAGTCTGTCCTGACAACCGCTCCTGATTCACTTCCTTCCCATCCATTCTAGGAGCTCCATGCCCTCGTCACATTGAGCTTTTTAGTTTTTCTTACATAACTTGTTTCTCTGTGTGTTTACAATTTCAGCCTTCCTGTCTAGCATGCCTTCCTCTAGGAACTCTTACGCATCCTGCGGAGGCCCTTTTCCAGCTCTCCTGGGTAGAGTTAATTTTTCCTCTCCTGAGTTCCCGTACACCGTGTTCACATCTCTACTTAGCACTTCCTGCAGCATATTGTAATTCACCTGTTATATATCTGCTTCTGCCCCTTCCTAAGCCATGAGCTCCTCAAGGTCAGGTGCTGCTGTGTGTATGCAGTGTGCCTGGCACATAGGAGACACCCAGAGGCTTGCTGAATGAATGAACGATCAGAGATGTAAAAGTTACTGCCCTGACCCGCAGATACCTTACAGCCTAACTGAGGGGCAAGACAAATAGACAAGACACACGAGGAAACACGCTGGACAATGTATTATATGCTATGGTATTTACAGCCCCTTAGCAGTGCATAAATTCAAATGAGCAGGAGATTATTGAAAGTCAAGGTAAACAGGGAAAGTTTCAGTAAGTGTGCGGAATTAGTTGATGACATGAAACAAGTGGAGAAAACATTAAGCCCACCAGAATATCTTTAGGGAGAGCATTAGCTTGGGAGCAAGACTGTGTTAGACATGAAGCCCTGCTAAGGATCTGCTTGGGGGCAGGACTGTCTGCACCAGGAAAGGGTTTTACCTCAAGTCCCAGGGAAATTAGGGATGAGGAAGTGATGTCGAAGGGGAACAGGGAGGTAGATCGAGGACAACAGCTAAAGACCACATGCCAACAAATCTCATCGAGGTTGCCGAAATCCTGAAGAGTCTGAACTGAAGAAATGTTTCTGTTTTCATGGAAGCAATGTATGGATTCGAACCAGAGACATTGAATACTGTGAATACTGTAATACTGTGAATACGTGTGAATACTAGAACAGGGAAGCAAAGAGAAAAGCAAGGCATAGGGACTACTAGAAGCATGAAAAGGACTTCTGAAGGTCCAGACATAGATTTAGGGTCTGGGCCAGGTTTAACCAAATCCCTAAGGAATAGAGCTGGTTGGGGGTGGGGGGCGGTGGATAGGGTGCAGGGGGAGGGGAGAACTGTCACCTGGTATTGACCAGATGACAATACCAAAGTGAATTGTTCCTCCAATGCAAAGAATTGGCCGTGAAGTGTTGTAAGGAATCATTCATGTGAAAGCAAAATGACACTTCAATCCTCTTTATACACATTCGTGTAGCCACTGACCCTTGGACCCGTAATCCATGAATGTCAGTCCTCTGACTGTGCTGATGATAGAGGCAAAGTTTTCACCTGTCTCTGGCTAAGTGAGGAAAAATGGCAATGGAGTGAGGTACTTGTAACACGAAGTCCATTGAATTTCAAGAACAGGCTTTTTTGGGAAATCATGTTCTTGTATACGTTATTTGTTATAAATGTCCTTTCTTCTATAAATTAGTGGTTATTTTTAGCTGTCCTTATGTGGCGAAATTAAAATGTGTCAACTTTATGCCCATCTCCTGAATTTCTTGGAACATTCACTGGTGTAGAAAATCCAAACGCGTAGGAACCAGCTCTCTTAATGTGACTTGAGTCTTAGTATAATTTCAATTAACTAGTGTGTCTCACATGAAATGGTAGGAAGGAGGCTTAACTTTCATCTCCTATATCCACTGCTCCTAGGAAAAGACGATGCCTTTTTGAGCCCCAACATCCACAGCCTCTTCAAAGTAAAATTTGTGAGCGGAGGAATTGCCACAAGCCTCCTCGGAAGACTGCCTGCGTATGAACAGGGTTTGGTTCTCTAATTAATATACCATTCAACAGAGTAAATCCTGCACCTGGTAAAAACAATACCTGGCATTGTATTATTACAAAGCAGTGTTTATGTAATGACTACATGTTTTTGCTTACATAATCATGAAATGCACAACTGTTATTATGCCACACACTAATTGACCACAAATGGTACGCGTCTCGTGTACATGGCTGTAATTCCTGTGACTTTCTTAACAGCTTTGTGGGCGTACAACTTGTGCAGTCCCATAGGACCCCGTGCCCAGGAAGGCCCGCGCTTGGTTTAATGCTCTGAGGTCGCTGTCTTGAAATTGCTAATGATTTCTGAACGAGGGGCCCCCCATTTTCCCCTTAGGCTGACTCTGCAAATTGTGGATCCCTCTGGCACAGGCCTCTGCCTTATTCTTGAGGCTGAGCTCAGCTGGCTTTAAGTCTTATTGAGGCTACCTAGTAGAGTGACGGGCACAACAATCTGGGCAGTCTGATTTTTTGCAGAAAGAGATCACGTCCCAAAGGTCTCCCCATGGTCTAAAATCCCATCTGATCAAGACCATTGAGGTTAATGCAGACCAATCACCCTGGAAGGGTTAAGGGGTAGGATGAGGAACCCCCTCTTCTGTGCCTTCTCTGGTGTGACCCTTGTGCTGGAGGTGGGCTTTGCTGGGAGAGGAACAAAGAGGGTAATTCGCAGTGGTCAAATGGCCAAGGAAGGGCTTTCAGGCTCTCTCCAACTCTTATGACATCTTTCAGTAGAGCTGCCATTGTTCCTTATGGTTTTGGGTTACTGGCTCTCTTTGGGGAACCCCAAAAAAGGGCCACATTGATTCAACATGAAAATAAATACTGTTCACATGGGCTCAGGAACCAGAAGACAGAAAGACAGTGGGCAACTGGCTTCTGGGTGGTGTGGCCTCAATGAGAACCTCAGCTGTGCCATGGTGAGGTGGTGAGAGTGAGTGTATATGGCCTTGAATTTTGGCAGTAGGGGACTAGTGGGCACTCTCTGAATTTATGAGTGAGTGAAGCCCAGGTGAATCTATCAGTTTTGGTGATTAATCGTCTTTGCTCATGCTCTTTATAAGATTTTTGCATTTGAAGGTAAAATATTTTGCTTAACTCATATGGTAGACTTCAGACATCAATGGAAATGATAATTTTGTCATTAGTTATGTTGTCAGTTTAATTCTTTTTCAAGTTTCTTTCCTTTTATTCTCTGTCTCTCTTATTCCTCCACAATACACAAAAGTACACTTATAGCTTTACCATTGCTATGAGGTTAACCTAAGACAGAGGGTATGTCGCCAGCCACAGGCCAGAACGCTGGGCAGGCATGCACGAAAGAAATATTTTGGCAGCAATAGAGCTTGGGAAGCCAATATTTTTTACCATAACTTACAGTAAATATTTACAAATTCAGGCTCATGTGGGTGTTTAGATTCCTAGTGAAAAGCAATCCTGTGCACTGATATCTACTTTAAATGTGTTCTCCTCTTTTCAGTAACCGTGACTAATTCCTCTTCTCACAGAGAGTAGAGACTAAGTTGGCCCTCAGCCTTGCAAAACACACACATACACCCCAAACAACTTATTCACATTCTGGTAGCCGGCACACAGAATGCAGGAGTCAGAGAACAAAGACTTGACACCACAGTACCAATCAGTGAAGGACCTAAGTGAACACCGTTGCTACAGGGTCTGAGTCACCGCTCCACTGACCTTTACTTGGCTTTCACTAGGAAAGCAAAGAATCTGTAAACTCTGAAGGTATTGCAGCCAATGAACTAAGTCCAGTAAAGATGCTTACTGAGGATTGTTGTTGATGGTGGGAGAGACGTGAGGACAATATGATGAGATCCTTACCTCCAAGGAAATTATATTTGTAAAGAAAGCACACCAACAGTGCGAAGTTAGGCAACCGTGAAAGATGTGAATGACACTTGAAGGTAACGACACAAGACAGGTGGAGGTGATTCCTATATACGTGGAATGTATAGGGTTGTCTCCGAGGGACAAGAGATTATTTGGTGTTGGCAGGAAAGGAAACCTCTCTGGAAGAAGTAGATTTGAGCTGAGTACTGAAAAGGGATGTTCCAGGCCGCAGATGGTATAAGGAGAAATCACAGAGGCGGGGAAAGACCTGGGTCCACAAGAGCATGACACATAAGCAGTCTGACTGAAATGGAGTTTCAGATGATGGATAATTAGAGATAGCACTGGAAGTAGCCTGTGTATTAGACTAGAGAGGGCCTTGACCTTTAGGGTAGGAGACCCACCGTGCACCATGAAAGCCTTGCTCTGAAATAGTAACCATCTCTGGGGGCGCTTGGGTGGCCCAGCCGGTTAAGTGTCCGACTCTTGATTTCGGCTCAGGTCATGACCTCATGGTTCGTGAGTTCGAGTCGC
This sequence comes from Panthera pardus, assembly GCF_024362965.1. Taxonomy (NCBI): domain Eukaryota; kingdom Metazoa; phylum Chordata; class Mammalia; order Carnivora; family Felidae; genus Panthera; species Panthera pardus. Next base: position 10,649,733 of record NW_026526832.1, on the reverse strand, counting down.
ACGTCGGATTATGGGCTGACAGTGCAGAGCCTGCTTGGGATTCTCTGTCTCCCTCTCTTGCTGCCCCTCCCGTGCTTTCTCTCGCTCTCTCTCTCTCAAAATAAATAAATGAACATTAAAAAAAAAAACAACAAAAAACAAATAGTAACCATGTCTGGAATCCACTTTTCCTTCAGGCCTTCAGGGCCTTCTTTCCCTTTCTGCTTTTCCCTTGACGTCAAGAGTCCATTCCCATGGTCCAATTCTGACACAAGCCTAGGCATGGCAGGGGAGTGTACAAGGCCATGTGAGAGCTCCTGAAAACTCATTAGTATTCCAACTTGAACAGACCTGGTTTAGAAAACGGAGCGGTGAAGGCCTCTTGCCTCAGCATCGTGTGGAAACTCCTGTGTGCACAGTGGAGACAGAGAGGGCTTCTCCTACTCACTGGCCCCAGAACCCACTCACCTGGTCCCTGACCCAAGATCCTGAGAAGTAGGTGTAAAATTGGGAATTTGCTCGAAGGACAGGTATCGCATAAAGATTCAGGGCAATTTTTGAGGGAGGCTTATGAACACAGAGCTGATAATGCATTATTGTAAGACAATGAAAAGCATAGACTTTGTGGTGATGCCTTCAGTGTTAAGTAATTCTGGAAAGTAATTATGAAGCAGGGGAATGATTATACAAAATGCAGACTAAACATTTAAGCCCTGTGTGTGGGGCCAGCTGACGAGGGGAGGTAATTAATAGGCAGTTACAATGTGGAAGATTCCAGAAAATAGAGTTTTGTCGTTTGAAATTCACAGTGTCTGACAGAGGAATATTAGCAAGACGAATATTAGTTGGATCAAGTAATCCAGAGAGGAAGGACACCCTCCAATCACTTTTGGAAAGAATCCCTGGTGGTATTTGGTTTCCTCTGACCCTTTGTGAAAGAGCATTCTCCTTGAGTGTTTCGGTTGGCGAGCGTGTGGGTGAAGGAGATGTCTCAAGCAACGGGTACAGCTGTATAAGCAAGCCTCTGGGAGGATTAGACACTTGTTAGTTTTTATGAAGTTAGGTGTCTGGTCTCTGTTTCTTTGCCTTCCAGAGGCACTTCCTGGCATAGCGTTACAAAGGCGTTTCACAGAAAAACCCTGGCTGGCGGCATCCGCTAGGGAGCTCAGCAGACTACAGCTGGCCCTGACCATGGCTTGCGTATTTTCTGGGTCAGGAGCTGCTCTGGTGGCGATAGGCATCAGCTGAATAGGACCTCCAACCTCTGCTCCCCGTCTCCTGCCCCAGATGCACCAATTATTAGAAGATGTGACAGGAGGGGCGCCTGGGTGGCTCAGTCGGTTAAGCGGCCGACTTCGGCTCAGGGCATGATCTCGCGGTCCGTGAGTTCGAGCCCCGCATCGGGCTCTGTGCTGACCGCTCAGAGCCTGGAGCCCGTTTCAGATTCTGTGTCTCCCTCTCTCTGACCCTCCCCTGTTCATGCTCTGTCTCTCCCTGTCTCAAAAATAAATAAATGTTAAAAAAAAAAAATTAAAAAAAAAAGAAGATGTGACAGCAGTCCCTGATTTTTAGAAAACCATAAAGCTGACTTTTGAAGACCTCCTACTTCTATTTCTCCTGTATTCTGCTGGGACCCTTTCCTCCATACCAGCCCATCCATGCCGTTGACAGATACCTTTGCCCTACTCCCCAAATGTCCAGTTTAATCTTCTTTTGCAACACCATCAAAGTCTTTTCTTTTACTGTATGTACCCCCATTTCAAAATGATCCTTAGCCCCACCTCTTCAGAATGTCCATTTCCTAGGGGCTGATCCCAGAAGAAGCAATCAGATTGATTAATTCACACTAAGGTATGATTGATTGATGATGCTCTGGGGGGCTGGAAAATTAAGGTGTTTATTCACTTATAGAAGATCTGTTTGTTTGTTTTTTTTTGTTTTTTTTTTTTTTTTGAGAGAGAGAGAGAGAGAGAAATATGAGTGGGGTAGGGGCAGAGAGAGAGGAGGAGGTGATCCGAAATGGGCTCTGTGCTGACAGCAGAGAGCCCAATGTGGGGCTCGAACTCATGAACTGTAAGATCATGACCTGAGCTGAAGTTGGACGCTTAACTGACTGAGCCACTCAGCCCTCCCCCACACTATAAGAGATCTTTTAAAGCCAAGTGGTTAAGAATATTTCCTATCTATCCTTTCACATATATATCTTGTTCACCCCTGTAGAGCAGATAATCTTACTATCTCAATTTTACAGAAGGGGATACTGAAGCTCAAAAAACTCCACCTACTTAAATAAATAATCTAGGCAAGGCTTGAACCCAGATCTCTGGCTCCAAGAGGAGCCTTGTTCCTTCCTTCACACTCTGCTGCCTGAACAACAGATGAAAATATATTTTGATAGTTAATTCTTCTTAAATTTCAGGATGACTAATAGATTAATCTCTAAAGGTAAGCAGTCTAAGGGGGGTGCAATGGGCTGAATCGCCCCTCAGATTCATATGTTAAAGCCCTAACCTCCAACTTGTTGGTGCTTAGAGGTGGGGCCTTTGGGAGAAAACCAGTTTTAGAGGAGGTAGTGAGGATGGGGTGCTCATGGCAGGATTAGTGCCCTTTTAGGAAGAGCCATCTGAGAGCTTGCTCCCTTTCTCTCTCCCTGCCGTCTGAAGGCACAGTGAGAAGGCAAGCCAGGAAGAGAGTCTCATCAGAACCCAATGCTGCTGGCACGCTGATCTCAGATTTCCAGCCTCCAGAACTACGGAAAAATAAATTTCTGCTGTTCAAGTTACCCAGTCGATGGTATTTTGTTAAGGCAACCCAAACTGACAAAAAAGGAGAACCCAGAGGGCATGGGGACCACTGTGCCAACATGTAGCCATGTACCCCTATCTGCTGTTTCTCAAATGTCCACATGACGAAGCCCAAGAAACCAGGCAAGAACTATGAAGAAAACAAAAAACAAAACAAAACAAAAACAAAAACAAAAACTAAAAAAGCCTGAGAATTCTTCTTTACTAGGTTTTTTTAAAGTTGTGTTTTGCTATAAAACCCTGAGTACAGGTCACTTGCTATAAAATTATCCATAATTTCTCTTAGCCCAGTGATACCAGCTTGGAGTTTTCCTTCAGAAAAGTTTTCCCTGATTGGGCACAATATTCCCAATTGTATTAGTTGTAAAAACTAAAGGCAAAAACCGTGTCTGGTCATTTAAAGTCATTCTCTTCTTGACCTAGTTGGTTCCATCTGGTCCTTTAGATGAAAGTAGTGCCTTCGAATGAAGGCTTTATTCTTTGGAAGTTACTTTCAGTGATGCCAAAGCCACACATCTGGTGAACGGCAGATGGGAATTTCCCTTGGGATGAGCCAAATGGGGGTGATTCACATCACCCAAGGGTGATGTCATCACAGTCCAAGATCAGCTGAAACTTGCTTAGGCAAAGGGGGATTTGTTGTCTCTCATAACCAAATCGGGAGAGGACAGGATTGTGGCAAGGCTTTGGGGTGATTGGGTGAACACTCGACCATTGTAAGCCTCCACCCTCCCAACCCAGCCCCCCTGCTGTTTGCTACTCAGTGATTCCATTCTTTCTGACAAATGTCCTCCTGGCAGCTGGAAATAAGACCAGCAGAAGCTGCTCACTGCTTGGATCCAGGGCTCACCTCCAAAACCAGCTGGCATTGATGGTAGCTGTTTCAAACCACATGAATAGAATGGAGGAAGAGATCATCCCCCAAAGTTAAAAATCCTGTGCAGGAGGGGGCTATGTAGATTCCAAATAGATGACCCTATAAATGGCCATGGAAATCACAAATAAATGATAATAAAGCAGATTATGTATGCATTACATGTGCCCTTCCTCCTGCCCTTTCTTCTTTCCCTCCTTCCTCCCTCTTCCTTCCTTCTTTTTCTCCTTCCCTCCCTCCCTCCCTCCCTTCTTCCCTTCCTTCCTCCCCCCTTCAATCTTCCTTCCTTCAATCTTCCTTCCTTCCTTCCTTCCTTCCTTCCTTCCTTCCTTCCTTCCTCTCTCTCACTGACCATTAATGATTGAACTCAATCTCCCCTCCAGCCCCTGTCCTCTCCCTCGAGATCTGGGTGGGGCTGAAATTTCCAACCCTCTAGTCAATTGTTGTTTCTCAGACTGCCAGCCTCCATCCTTAGGTGTGGTTCCCCAAATAACTTCATTAACATAATAACAGATATCTTTATTGCTCCCACCCCTTAAGAAATTCTAAGGGGTGTAGGAGCTGGAAACCAGGAACTGTGGACAAAGATAAAATATACAAGAAATTTATTATTATTTGAGTATAATAGACATACAATGTTACATTAGTTATGTTAGTTTTCAATGGACAACATAACATTCAATGAGTTTATACAGTATGCTATGTTTACCCTGATGTAGCTACCATCTGTCAGCATATAACACTATTACAATATTATTGACCATATTCCCTATGCTGTGTTTTTATTCCTGTGACTTATTCATTCAATAACTAGAAGCCTGTATCTCTCACTCCCCTTCACCCATTTTGCCCACCCCACCCCCCACCCTGGCAACAGTTTATAGGTCAGATTCTGCTTTCTGTTCATACATTTGTTGTTCTTGGTGGTGGTGTTTAGATTGCACTTGTGAGTGAAATTATACAGTATTTGTCTTTCTCCATCTGACTTATTTTAGTTAGGCATAATACCCTCTATGTCTCTCCATGCTGTCTGAAAGGCGTGATCTCATCCCTTTTTAATGGCTGCATAATATTCCAGTGTGTGTGTGTGTGTGTGTGTGTGTGTGTGTGTGTGTGTGTGTGTGTATACCGCATCTTCCTCATCCATTTGTCTATCAATGGACACTTAGTTTGTTTCCATATCTTGGCTACTGTACATAATGCTGCAGTAACATAGGAGTGCCTATATCTTTTTGAATTAGTGTTTTGTTTTCTTTGGGTAAGTACCCGATAGAAAGTACCATTATTGGATCACATGGTATTTCTATTTTTAATTATTTGAGGACCCTCTATACTGTTTTCCACAGTGGCTGGACCAATTTACATTTCCAACAACAGTGCACAGGGATTCAATTTTCTCCACATCCTTTCCAACACTTGTTATTTCTTCTCTTTTTGATTTTAGCCATTCTAACAGGTGTAGTGTGATGTCTCATTGTGGTTTTGATTTGCGTTTCTCTGGTTCTTGATGTTGAGCATCTTTTCATGCATCTGTTGGCCAACTGTAGGTCTTTGAAGAAATGTCTACTCAGGTCCTCTGCCTATTTTTTAATTGGATTCTTTGCGGGTTTTTTGGTGTTCGGTTGTGGAAGTTCTTTATATATTTTGGATATTAGCCCCTTATCTGACATATCATGTGCAAATATCTTCTTCCACTTAGTAGGTTGTCATTTTGTTTTGTTGATACATTACATGTGTTTGTGAATTGTAGGTTTCAAGGGAAAATTTGATTTGTGGCATCTAAAATTTTCATTATTTTATATACTGAAATCAAAATATGGATGGATGACAAATTTTTATTTTAAATACGTAATCAAGCCACACTCAAGAGATTCCAGCTCATTGTTTATAATTGTCGAGTATAGTTAGGACACAATGTTATATTAGTTTCATGTATACAACAGAGTAATTTGACAACTCTATACATTAGTCAGTGTTTACATGGTAGGTGTAGTCACCATCTGTCACCACGCAATGTTATTACAGCATTGTGGACTATATTTCCTGTGTTGTACTTTTCATCTCTGTGACATTTATTTTATAACTGGAATTTTGTGCCTTTTAATCCACTTTACCTATTTCACCCAACTCCCCCACCTCTGGCAACCAACAATTTGTTCTCTGCATTTAAAAGTCTGGTTTTTCAATTTGTTTGTTTGTTTATTTTGTTTTTTAGATTCCACATATAAATGAAATCACATTTGACTCACACATTTTGACTCACACATTTCAAAGACAATGACAGTTTTCAGGAGTGAAAGAAGTCTGAAAACTTTTAAAAAATAATCGTAGAGGAAGAATTCAGATAATTAAATATAAAATCACCTATTATTTTCCCTCAAGTATATATAATGTAACTGTAAAATAATGAGCCAAAAAAAAGGTGGCAGACATAACTAGAATCTTACACTAACAAGTTTCGAACGTAGACATTTTGTTGGTATAATAATAACAGTTAATATTTATTGAATGTTTATTAAGTGTGGATAACTTTTATAAAACTTTTATTGGCAGTATCTGAATTAATACTCAGAGCAAGTCGTTGGCAGACTAAGCCCTGTGGGCTAAGTCCAGCCCGCTGTCTGTTTGTATGGAGTTTTACTGAGACAGAGCAATGCCATTCACTTACGCATTGTCTCTGGCTACTTTCGTGCTAGAGAACAAGCAGTTTCAGCAGAGAGTGTATGGACTGCCTAAGGAATTTATAATCTTGTTCTTTATAGAACAAGTTAGCTGATCCTTGCAACACAATCCTATGCAGTAAATACCATTATCCCCACTTGACCCCAAAGTCACACACTGGCATTGTCAGCGTAGTGAGTCAAAACCAAGTATGTCTGAATATCAAGTCTATAATCTTTTTAGATATTTCTGTAGCAGAGAACACAGATCCTAGAGACAGACTGGGTTCCACTGAGACTCCACCACTTAGAAGCTGCATACTGGACATTTTGCTTAACCGCCCTGTATCTTAGATTTCTCCAGAACTCTTCCAATTGTTAACAGATGTCGCTGGTCATCTTTGATAGCGGCATAGCCCTTGGACCCCAACATGTCTGTCCTAGGCCCTGTACCTCAGGACCTCCGTGCTTTGGATGCCTTCCTCAACATTTTCAAAGTTCGCCTCAGGTACCTGGGAACAACTAGGATGGCTGTGTTATCTGGGCAGGACCTTAGGATCAATATCTTTGTGGATTCTGGTCCCCATTTCTCCCCTTTGGGGTATTCTTTGATCTCTATTCCCCATTCACCATGTGGAATCAACCAGATGCCCCCAAAGTGCTTCAGGATTCATATATATGGGATCATTCTGGGGCCTCCTGGCCTAGCCCTGATTCCAGGAGGGTGGTCTGACAAGTGATTGTTCCCAGGATAGCCTAGTCTCTCTCTCTCTCTTTTTAATTTTTTTTTAATGTTTATTTACTTGAGCGGGGGAGCAGAGAGAGAGGGAGACACAGAATCTGAAGCAGGCTGCAGGCTCTGAGCTGTCAGCACAGAGCCTGACACGGGGTTCGAACCCACGAACCATGAGATCATAACCTGAGCTGAAGTCAGACGCTCAACTGACTGAGCCACCCAGGCGCCCCACCCCCGTCTCTCTTTGATGCGACTTCATGAACTTGAGCTACCGTACAAGTGTAGACATACTGATTTTGATGACTCTCGGGTAGGAGACACAAGTTCAGGAATCTGGGGTACCCATGGCACACTGCCAACATTTGGGCTGGCACACTTTGGGTCCATGTGTCAGCTCTTACCCCTCCATGTTCCAAGATAGAGCAGCCTGTGGTCTGTAGCACTCCAGGACACTAACTGTGGCATCATGCATCCTTCATCCTGCTCATCTCTCATCATAGATGCCAGGATTGTCAAGTCCCCACCCTGAGCGGTCCTCCAGAGGTGGCTATGTCATCCTCTTCCAACAGCTTTCAAGCCAGGAGACCCTTGTGACTGATGCCCTCTCGAGGCACCAATCAATCTGTTGACTCTGACATCCAGTTTAAGCCATTTTGGAGAGAGACAGACATTCTTTGCACAAATGGGACCACTTTTCTTTGACTACTCATAGCCCCCCCCCCCCCCCCACCACAACTGGAGGTAGAAGGCAGAAGTGTTGTTAGCATTGAAAGAAATCACATTCTCGGAGTTCAGCGATTACTCAGAGGAGTTCAAGAGAAGATAAGGTTAGAAAAATGTGCCATTCCATGCTTACTCTGTAAAATTTCAAACAGTGAATTTCACATGCTGAGAAAGTAATTAGCATTCCCATTTACCGCCACACTCTGGGTAAGACTGCCTTTGTGGTCATCATTCGCAAAGCCAGTAAGAGCCTTTGAGAGTCACTGGAAACTGGGATTTATGAGTGTCAGGATGGATGTGGCATCCTGAATGATGACAAATCAGCATGAAATAAAGGGTATTAGGGAAATGCAGAGGCAAGAAGATCTATGTAGCTTCAATATAAACGTATTCTGAAGAACCATAGCGTGAATGATAACAATGTCATTACCCTTTCCTCCCAGTAGGAAAGGTGAAATTAGCACATCTAACGATAAAAAAACACAAATAGATGATTCTGGCACCTGCACAGGAAGGGAAGGCAATATGAATAATCTTCACATATGCTGACTGGATAAGAAACAAATATCAATATTAATCTACCCATGATTCTAAATCTCCATCAATAAATCCTTATACCTCACATAGGTCCACCAATTTGTAAAACATTTTAAAAATCAGGGGTGCCTGGGTGGCTCAGTCATCCGACTCTTGATTTCTGCTGAGGTCATGATCTCATGGCTCTTTGTGTAATCGAGCCCCCAGTTGGGATTCTCTCTCTCCCTCTCTCTCTCTCTCTGTGCCTCCCCTGCTTACATGCACATGCTCTCTTTCTCTCAAAATAAATAAATAAACATTAAAAAAAAATCAAATTGTTTGTATAGACAGGGGTCCTGCAAAAAAAATATTTGCCTAGAGCATGTACTCTAGGGACCATCCTGCTTGGGGTGACCTTTTGTTTCCAAATGAGTCACTCTAGATTTCATTGGTGGCTTCTCCTGTATCTTTTCAGGTTTGTGCTTTCCCACATGTTTCCTGCTCATTTATGTTGCTCTTTCTTGTCTCCTTTGCAAAAATCAACCTAGGCTTTGTAATACTGTGTACCCCTTGACTTCTTTTCAAGCAGACAATTTGCCACCCTTTCTCTCTGTCTCTTTGATCATCTGTCAGCCATTTTCTTTCTCTCTGTCCCACACCCGCGCACGCACACACACACACCCTACCCACACACGCCACATCACGCAGGCACGCACACAACTAATGAACATAATGCTTTGATGTGTAGGCAGCACATTTCCGTGGGATTTGTTCTTGCTTTAGGAACTATGAGACTCATGAATTCAAGGGGCTTGCATTTGGTACAGTCAGAGAGTCCAGGGTTGCTCCCCCTCATTCTCAGATCTAGCATCAGGACAGTGAGGTCTTACATAGCATGTGAAGAATGCCAAGATGCCAGGATGGCACACAAGTGGGAATTCTTTTAGATGGCCTGTTGTGAGCTCCAGTCTGTGGTTAGAACTTGGCTCTTTAAATCTTTACTTGCCTGTGGATCAAGTGTCCTGCGACTTGTGACAGCTGCAGTGTTGGATGAGATAAGGGATGCTCTGTGTAATTCATGGCTGTGCGTCTACATTTTCACTAGAGAAAGCTATTGAACTAAAATCACATTTTATGGCATTTAAAAATATTTGGATAGCCTAAGATCCAAATCGTGCTTTCTACCAGGAGATAATACAATCCATTTTTACATGCTGTTCCTCTTTGTTATTACAGATAATTTATACGTCTTTATTCCTGGCACTGTCTGGCTGTCCTAGAAACAGCCGATGCCACCAATTAGGACATAAAATCAGTTGCTGCTGACTTTCTGTCCTATTATGTGTTCATGCATCAGCAGGGAAGGGCACTTGAAATGCATTTGCTTTAGCACATTTAGATAATGTATGAGAAAGGTGACAGCTTTTTTTTTTCTTTTTTGCCAACTTGCACATTAGTGTCTCTTAAGTGGCAGATTAAAAATTTCATAAAGCACTAGCACTGATTAAAAATGTTTGTTTAGGCTTGCTCAGGATTGTAAGTGCCCACAGGCTCCGAATCACATTCTTGTCCTTCTTTAAACCAACAACATTTTAACAGCTTGCTGTAATGGCTCTCTCTTATTATAGCAAGCAATAATAAATTTCTATAGGGCTATATTCTTTTATAAGGTAGATAACAATAATGTATAAATATAGAAAAACCAACCAGATCCATGGAAACATTTTTAAGTATGTATATATATATATATATATATGTATATATATATATATATATATACACACACACACATATATATATACATATATATATATATTTAAAAATTTCAGTCCTATTAGTCAGATTCTCCTTTGAATACATTAGAGACATGCCTCATACCTGGTTTTCTTTTTCTCAAAAATTATTTTTCAGCATTTATGACATGGCTCTCATGTAGTTAAGGCTCCTGAGGAGTCTTAACTTCTGGTGGACTGTATGTATTGTGGACTAATAAAAAAAAATTCTTTGGCGAGCATTAATTTTCGGGTCTACTTTTTATCCATTTAGTCGTTCTTTTCCTCAATGTTTCCTTCATTGAACAACAGCTCCTGTGCCTGGCTGGGGTCAGGTCTGACAATGGTGTCATCTCATCATGAGGACTGACCTCACCGTAATGCCGTGGAAGACCCACAGAAGAGAGGCTTGAGCAAAGCGTGATGGGCCAAAAAGGAGAGAGCAGCTGACCGTCAGTTTCTCATGCGGGCATCCCAGAGAAGGTGTCAGTGGGTTGGGAATGGAAGAGGAGTGCTTGCCAAGACATAGAGGCTGAAAAGTTGGGTATGTGGGGAGGTCAGCAATAGTCCTTGTGACGGAAGCCAGGCGTGTAAACGAGGTTCGTTAGTCATACCTACAAAGAGAAGTAGGCAAGGCCCTAAAACCTCAAATCCTGTCCTATTCCTTGTTACCAGTCCCCAGGGAAGGGACATGCTGTTACCAGCTAGTGTTTTAGCCCTCACACTTTATGTGGGTGCCTATCCTGGCCCCCCGCCCCTGGGATAAGCCTTGGGTGACATGTAAGGACCCCCTGCCTCCTCTAAGCTCAAGACCAGAAGCAGGTGAGAGGACATACCTGACTCCTTTCTCCTGGACTTGACCTAGTTCCTGCATGGCTTTTTAAGAGAGGGAAGAAATACAATGATGCTCTATAGTCATAAGGAGACCCTAGACCCATTTATCCCACCAGCAGCTAGGAAGGGAGGAGAGAGACATGATCTAAATTTTAAGAAAGTTGAACTTTAAAGGAAGAAGTTCTAAATGAAGTACCCACCCAGAAGCAAGGATGTTTACCTTCTAAACGTAACCCTGAACAGTGTAGATCCAATTTTTACCTCCTTGGATATGGACTAGGGTGTTGGAAAGGGGGGTAAGCGTTAGACGTGATTCATGAAATTTGGGTTTTATGTCCAGGTTCTGCCACTAACACAGTGAGTTCATGGAGGGCCTTACATGCCTGCTTAGGAGTTTAGGCTTTTACGGTAAGAGGGAATCTCTGAAGGTTGTTAACTTGGAACTTTATAGGATTAGATATTTGGAGAAAACTAAAATATTTTTAATCTTTTTTTTTAATATTTATTTTTGAGAGAGAGAGAGCATGAGCAGGGGGAGGGACAGAGAGAGGGGGGACAGAGGATCCAAAGCAGACCCTGCACTGACAGCAGACAGCCCGATGTGGGGCTTAAACTTACAAACTGTAAGATCAAGACCTGAGCCAAAGTCGGGACATTCAACCAAATGAGCCACCCAGTCGCCCCTAAAATAACTTTCAAATATTGAAATATTGAAAACTTGCCACCAGCAAAATAATACAAAAACATGGGCAGGGGTCATTGTGAAGATAGGGTAATAGTTAGGAAGTTGTTGCTGTAATAGAAGCAAGGGATGATGAGGAATTGATCAAAGTTAGTGCTGGCGGGAATGGAGAAAAGAGGTTGGATGTAAGAAATATCAAGGGGGTGAAGGAGAAGGTTGTAGGGAAGGAGGAGTCAACTCCCACATTTTTGTCTTGAGCAGCTGGTGGGCTGGTGATTGTCATTCACTAGGATGGGGAAAGGGGAGGGAAGCATATTGTTGGTGATGGTGAGCTCAGTTTGGAATACGGTAAACTCAGGGTTCCTGCAGGACAAACAAGCAGAGCTTTGCAGTGTTCAGCTGGGTGCTCAGGTATGAAGCCCAAGAGTTGAGCCTGGGCAGGAAATACAGAGCTGGAGTCATCAATAAGTAGCTGGTAGTTGAAGCTTTGCCACAAGCAGAGGGACACAGAGAAGGACGAGGATGACCCCTGGGTGCACAGTAGTGACAGTGTTACGACCGATCTATCCCAGACACTAACTCAGGAAACAAACGTGTGAGCCCTGACTGCCGGGGCCACCTGCTCCTCCCAGGGAATTCTGAGAGGGCTGGACACAGAGGAAGCTCAGCTCCCGTCTGGGCTCGCCAACACTGTTGCCTAACAAACTTGGATAAACTCTGTCACAAGAGAAGACAATAACTCAAGAGATGAGGGTTTGGAAGAGAGAAAGGGAGAGATTAATTTTAGGTACTGGCAACCCCAGGAGGTGGCAGGTGCAATCTTTAACCACCAACCTCTCCACCTACAAGATGGTCACTAGAGTTTTACAGGAGAGGTTCAGGGGGGTATGTGCAGTCGAGCAGGCAGAGAGCTCATGGTCTGGGGTAAGTGCTCAACTCATGACCATGGACAGACAAGGGGACGTGTAGGGTGTGGTCTTCTAGGCATTCAGTTGCTATTGGTTTTTCAGCTCTGGCAGTTGTAATGTTCTGGTCATTGGCAAACATCAGTGCCACTGTGGGGTGCCCATGCGTTACCAGGGTGCTGAGGCATTGAACCCACAGCACCTGTGGTGGTAGGCGGGGCTTGCCTCAGCTGTAACAGCTCTTTCATTTCCCCAGGGCATCCTTCAAACGCCTCCATTTCCTCCACCTCCAGCACACCGGCTATGGCTTTGCCAGTCAGCTTCCTGGAGGGTATTTGCGATCCCCTCACATCACGCCTGGGTTTCAGTGAGCTCTCTGGCTTCTTCCTAGATTTGATCTCTGCAGACTTGGAAGGCCTATTTAAGTTTGCCTGCATCTGTGTGGGAACACTTCTTAGGCAAAGAGCTACTGAGGAGTATGTTCCTATCAACAACCTAGCGCCCCTCTGAGGTCTTCTCTGCTTCCCTTTTGCTGTTATCTGGATGACAGGAATAATCTGACCCCTGCCCACATCAGATCCTGTCTGGGGCTGGAAACAAGCCTCAAAACGTGTTTTAAATCCTTTATTTCTCTCCATCTCCCCCAAATCTGCCCACCAAGCACACGCTTGACTTATATTACACAGCAACAATGAATTGTGAGTGACAGTGACCCTCCTGAAGGTAGCCGACTTGGCCCCCATGGGCCAAGGCATCACACCTGCGTCTGATTAGACACTGTGCTACCCTGTCTGAACATGTGGCACATGAAAGCAGCTTTCTCTCGTGCACTTGTAGGGGGATGCTTTCTGGAAATGGTAATGCAGGGCTAGACTTTACTCCTGCTGATCTCCTGCCTGGAATATTCTCCCCTTGCTCGCCACCAGCCAGAGCACCGCAGAGTGCTCTTATCCCCCATCTTACAGTAGACACTGAGGCCCAAGGAGATGGGGCCACCCTGGCCTTGTCTCCTTAAAGAACGCTCTTAAAAGGGGTCTTCTTTGTTGACTCTCTGTATTGGCTTGCTTGGACCGCCATAACAAAATGCCACAGACTGGGTGCTGCAAACAACAGAAATTAATCTTCTCACCATTCTGGAGGCTGGAAGTCCAAGATCAGGGTGCCTGTGGGGCTATTTTGTCCTGAGGCCTCTCTCTGGTCTGCACATGGCACTTTCTCGCTGTGTCTTCACATGGCCTTTGCCCTGGGTATGTGTGTGGAGACAGGGGTGTAGTGCGGGTGGGGAGATCTTTCTCTCATCCTCTTCTAAATCCACCAATCCTAGCAGGTTAGAGTTCACCCTTATGGCCTCATTTAACCTTAATTACCTCCTATATCCAAATATAGTCACACAGGGGTTAAGGCTTCAACATACGAATTTAAGGGGAACACAATTCAGTCCATAGCATTCTTTGACCTTAACATTACTCCATTTTTCTTCATTGTCTCCAGTGCTTGAGTATTACATCAGTTTCCTCTGCTGCCTTAACAAATTACTACAAACTTGGTGGCGTAAAGAACAGAAATTTATTCTCTCACAGTTCGAGAGGCCAGAAGTCAGAAATTAGTATCTTTGGGCTGAACTCAAGCTGTCAGCAGGATCACACTCCCTCCAGAAGCTCCAAGCTCTGAGGGAAAATCTGTTCCTTGCTTCTTCCAGATTTTGGTGCCTACAGCATTCTCTTACTTGTGGCCACATCACTCCAATCTCTGTCTCTGTAGTTACATTGTTTTCTCCTCTTCTGCATGTCAAATTTTCATCTCTTTCTTATGAGGACAATTGTGATTGCAGTTAGGGACCACCTGGATAGTTCACCATCCAGGAGAACTCCCCATCTCAAGACCCTTGATTTAATCATGGCTGTAAAGATCCTTTTTCCAAATAAGGTAACATTTTCAGGTTCCAGGGTTTAGGACCTGATATCTTCATTGGCCATTATTCAGCCCACCATAGGTGTATTGTTCATATGCTATCATTTGGTGTTTTAATAGGGGAGTCAATCTATGAGAGGAGCCCTTGTTGGAAGGGCAAGAGCCCCAAACATGTCTTTCTTGGGCATTTCCAGGTGAGATCACACTCTGCAAATCACCTTCCAGACAGGTGGCTCTGTCCTCTCCCATGGCTTCTCATAGGATCTGAAGGGAGGGCTGAGAGCTGGGGGCTGGGGGTTCTCCTGGGAGAGGAAATGCTTACATGATCAGGGGTCGGAAGGTAGGAGCCTTCTCTGCATTCCTATTTCATGGCTAGTTAGAAGGGTGGGCTATTTAACTTGTTATTACTTTGGTTACCTCTGGTTCGAGCCATCTCTGAGCCTGGGGTCTTCAGGAGGGAGACCCTGCTTCCCCCCCAAACTTAGACCACAGGGTCTGCCCCTCCTCTCTCTTTTTCCATCATGACACAATTTTCCCTCTCAATTACTTAAAACACCAGATCAATTTTCAATGTGCTTATGAAGTCCAGAGAGCCAACTGTGTTGAAAATTAGCAATTTTAATCAATAGTGAAGCCACCGCTTTTTTTTTTTTTTCCCCAGAAGGGGGTTACTGCAGAGTGAATCTTCACAAACAGTGCTTTATTTGGTCACAGGACCCATGGTCCGCTATGAGGACGGGAGAACTTTATTGGATGCTAATCTAATATCTAAGCTTGTGTTTGTCTGCTCTTCCTTCTGGCCATTTATGGTAAAAAAAAATCTGAGGCCAGGACACTGTAAATGTTTTCTTTCTTGTGTCCAGTCCCATCCCAATTTCATTTTCATGCAGTGAGAGTAGGGGTTAGAAGATAATTAGCGATTTTCTTATCCTGTTTTTAACAATGCCTCTGCTTGCTTTACAAAGATAAGTTTAAACATTACTGCTTACTCCGAAAAATTCAATATGTAATTTTAATGTTGTTTCAGGCTTTTCAAAGTTTCATGTGTTTGTGGAGCACTGCTAACGGTTTACCTCAGAATGCAGAAAAACTATTATAAAGTTACAAAGGAGACTTTAGGAGAAAGTCATACTCTCCTTAAGGAAGCCATGTCACTAAGATGCCTTGTCTCGGGGAGAGAAGGGAAGATCAGACAGTGATTCAGAAATATCACCATTTGGTATCAAGGCATTAATGAACCATGTTAATCACTGAAAGCTTTCCTTTAAATTCTTCCTGTACTACCTAATTTGTGTTGATTCAAAATTAGATTGACTTGCAATGCTTGCATTTACTCCTCTGGGACCAGGGAAGCCAGCCAACCAACCTTTCTGATCTCTTCTGGTGAAGGCCACATTTGGTGACAGGATCGTGGAAAAGTCTGTCTCCCCACCCCTTCTTTTTTGGGTTCCAGGCAAAATTCTACATTAAGCGAACTCACTCTTTTATGCTTCTCCCAGTTTCTCTGACTCTCTGTATCTCCCATACCCTAGTCCATTTGCTAGAGGCTTGTGTTTCTAGAGTAGACATCTGATAAGCTAGTCCACATCCCCTTGTTGATGGCTTTAAGATGCTGATACTCCAGGAGTATTCTAAGGGAACTCCATGCCTAGCATAATGCCGTATCCAAAAGAACCCATTTCCAATGGCAGATTTTCTGGCCCTGGGGACAGCTATATAAAGGAGAAATTGTTTTGAGCAGGGTTGTCTTTCTGAGGTCACTCAACTTCTGCCGATTCCATTTACAAACAACTCTGGGCATGGGTATGGGGACAACATCCTTTGGGGGTTTTAATTCACATTTCTTGTGACTCAAATTAAAGATGGAATTTTCCATGGAAACAGTACCTCAAGGGCGTCTTTGTTCAAGACCCAAACCTCATGCAAGGATCTTCCCACTTCTCACTGGTGGTTATTTGTGGTGTAAACGTTGGGGACTTTGTGCTGTGCTGACATGACTGTTTTCCTAATGTACCTTGCAAGGGTAAGGGCTAATCCAATGAGTGAATTTGGTCTTCCCTGAGGGGTGGGCAGCCCAGAAGTCACCTGTGGGAAGAGGCAAGTCCTCAGGCAGGTCCTGAGTCTGGCTGGATGGAAGTCCAGAATTTCTGCCTCTTTCTGAGTCTCACTTTTGTGAGTTTGGACTTCAAGGAATTTGAGAGAACGTCAGGGGCTGTTTGCTTCTCCTCCATTGAGCTGCTTTTCCTCCCAGCCAAGATTCTTTAATGACACTTGGACTTCTCTCTCCATTTCCTGAGGAGGTTTATCCCTTAATCTTGGGGATGTTCAATCAGAAATTGTAACCCAGCCAGGAAAAGATGGTTGAGAGGGGGCTTGAAGAAGCAACCTGGAGGTTCTGTGGTGGGACAGCTGCCCAAGTAATTTTAGTCCAGGGACTGTAATAAGAACTTGTTTCATCTGGTGCTGTTTCAGGAGATACTTAGCCCCTCTTGCTTCTTCCATCAGCATAAATGACTTTCCCTGAACACCCAATGATCCCACAGTTGAAGTGTCCCCAGTCTGGCTTTCAGGTTATAGCACAGGAACCGTTAACTGGACATGAGCTTTCTCAAGATGGTGGCTTATTGTATATACATTTCTAACCCTGGGAGCCACCTGTTCAGCAACCCAGATTCCGAAGTCTTCTTACTCCCCTGGGAGAACCTTCTCAGGCATGGGCCCAAATCTTTCAGGCCTGGAACCGAGGATTTTCTAGTTCAATCCCTGTTCCTGGACTGTTTTGAAGAGAAACCCTTATAGCTTATAGTGCATCCTTTTGTTTGCTTATGATCTTCCTCCTGAGAATTCCCCCTCTCCTGAAAAAAATCCATTTGGGTTCTCCTCCTCTCCCATAAAACCATCCACATCTTTCCCTCCCCAGAACTCAGAGCTCATTTTTCCCAACCATCTTTTGGCAATGAATCACACATATGTCTTATGACTTACTTGGATAATTGTTTTATGGTAAGCATAATACCCACTTCACCTATTCAGCCTTCCTGACTTTGATATATGGCAGGCATCTCTGTCTGCACAAGAACACTCTGGAATATTAAATGTATTTGGCAAAGTGGCTTTGATTTGGGCAGATGTTTTTATGTATCTATCACTAATGTCAATCTGCTTTCCATGAGGGAAATTTGGCTGACCTTCAAAGGACAAAGATTATTGACCTCCCGTGGAAGCCAATGGAAGTGAATTCACTATCAGATATTTTTTTTTTTTAAGTAAAAATGAAAGACAATTAAAGGCAGCATGGTACAATAGTCCCTTCTTATCTACAGGGGATATGTTTCAGTCCCCCCAGTGGATGTCTAAAACCACAGATAGTACCAAACACTATATATACTGTTTTCCCATACGTCCCTAAAGTTTTGTTTCTAAATTAGACACAGCAAGATTAACAATAATAAAACAGAACCATTATAATAATATACTGTAATAACTTATGTAAATGGTTTCTCAAAATAGCTTATTGTACTGTACTCCCCCTTCCTGTGAGAGTTGATGAAATGCCTGCATAGTAAGATGACGTAAAGTGAGTAGACATCGTGACAAAGCATTAGGCTACTATTGACCTTCTGGTGATTGGTCATTAGGAGGATAATCTGCTTCCAGACCCAATGGCCATGGGTAACTGAAACTTTGGAGAGCAAAACCACAGATAAGGAGGACTAACTGTAGTAAAATAGACTTCATTGTGCTATACATCTCTTCACAGAACAAGCAGGGTTCTTCCACATGACTTTCTTTGCAGCATTTTACCACAGAATGATGACTCCCTGGAAACTCAAGTAAGAAGTGGTTAGGCCTACTTCTGAATAATCACTTGCTCTAAGAATAAGGTTAAGAATTAAACATTCTCAGATGGAAGACTGGCTGGATGAAATGGTGTGTTATCCCAATGAAGCATGCAACTTTCCAGATATCATCAGATGAAACAAACATGTCGATCAATCAAGCAAGCAGGGAGATCATCTTCTTCTTTAGAAAATAATTGTATTGTAGGGGCGCCTGGGTGGCTCAGTCAGTTGAGCATCCGACTTCAGCTCAGGTCATGATTTCACAGTCTGTGAGCTCGAGCCCCGCATCAGGCTCTGTGCTGACGGCTCAGAGCCTGGAGCCTGCTTCGGATTCTGTGTCTCCCTCTCTCTCTGCCCCTCCTCTGCTCATGCTCTGTCTCTCTCTGTCTCAAAAATAAATAAAAACATTAAAAATTTTTTTGAAAAAAAAAAAAAGAAAATAATTGTATTGCTTAACCACACATAAGTTAATGTGTGAACATAGTTTTGAGTATTGTGACATTCCCAAGTGTACCATACAGCTAAATAAACCAGGTTACCCATCTGAGTCAATCCTAGTTTATCATTTAGCATCTGGAAATTTCTTTTATCTTGCTGGATCTAGCCCAAAAGTATGGGTGGAGACACAGGGTTGCAGCCAATAACCTAGTTATGCATATGGCTTATTGACTTGTCCAAAAAAACTTTAGTCAGTCATTCATATTAGTCTGGTAAGCGAATTCTAAAGTCTGAAGATTTTATTTATTAGAATTGCTAAATCAGGGACTAGGTTGGTAACGATTTCCAAAGGAGAAATTCTTATTGGAGAGAAACCATCATGTTGACTTGTTTTAGGTTTCACAGTAAAATGATTCAGTCTCACCAGGCTTCATACTAGGAGGAGAATAGCCATCATGTAATGTATACTTTTCCTTTTGTCTGTTTATATTTGCAAAGAGCTAAGTACCCTGATGTTTCCATTTTTTTTTTTAAGCAAATAATTTGAGGCAGAAGTAATATATCCATGTCCTTTGTTAGGTCTCATCGCCCAGGGAAAAGATTACCTACGAGAACCTTGCCTCCACACGAAGGGTCTCAACTTAGACAAGCTACATGGTCTCTTTCCTGGTTGTTGGGTCACAGGTTGCTTGCCATTCTGAGTCTGCAAATAAAGTGCATCTTGATAAATAAGGTTAAAAGCAGGAGAATGTTCATAGACCGAGAACATCAATTCGGCTCTCAGCAAGTGGAAAGTGCCTTTGTGCAGAAAGCCCCCAGCAGCTCTGTACCTGCTCCCTGGAGAAGGAACCAGGTATCAGAAGGGCTACCAAGGGAGAAATGCCTTAACCAAACCATAAGGCAGATGTAGCTGTTTCCTCTCCCGTAGAGGCATATTTGTACCGTCTCAATTATACCTAATCTACTGGGAGACTGTATGGGAAAAGACCCAGAGAAAGTATAATAGTTAAATACCTGCAAGGACGCATCATTGCTTAGATTCTCACAAACAATACTGTAGCAGAGGGAATGCACAAACATTATCATTTTATCCAGTAGTTTAACCTTTTCCTTGAGGTCATGCTGCAGATGAAGAGTAACATGAGAATAAATGTGACCAATAATTAAGACAGGGAAAGCGTTAAAAGGGTCTGGTTGAACCGAAGAACACTGGACAATCGTGGGATAGAAATACAGCTGGGAAATTAGGGCAGGGACTCGGTGCTCCAAGGAAACTGGTTTCCTCTTCTATGTGGTTAGTTGTCCCGTGTTTCACCTGAAGGTCAGAGGTTATTTTAGATGTTCGGATGATAGAACTGCAACAGCTCCAAACCAGGTGGGACAATCATTGAAATGTCTGAGAGAGGAAGTCATTTCAGGATACAGTTCAAGGAGAAATGAAAGTTATGATGTGCAAGTGTTTGACTTTGAAGGGGGAGGAGGGTGCTGACAGCAGGGCAGGAATCGCTGTGTACATTTCCTGTTCCCGTTCCTTAACTGACATCCTCAGGCATCTCTCCTCCTTGGTGTGGGGGTGGGGGGAGAGAGAGGAGTGTTCTCCACTGCCCTCTTTTTAGCCTCCTTAATCTTGTTTATATGGCACCTGCAGCAAGGAAACATCTGTCCAACAAGGATGGGATTGGGGTTACAAGAGTTTGCCATAGTGTGTTAAAGTAAGAGATGCACAGAAATGAATTTTGAGAAGATGGCATCGATTGACCTAAAAAGTACTGAGGGACCCCTGGGTGGCTCCGTGGGTTGAGCGTCTGACTTCAGCTCAGGTCATGATCTCGTGGTTTGTGAGTTCGAGCCCCCCGCGAGACCTGCTGCTGTCAGCCTGTCAGTGCAGAGCCTGCCTTGGATCCTCTGTCCCACTCTCTCTGCTCCTCCCCGACTTACACTGTCCCCAAAATATTTAAAAAAATTCTGATCTCGCTCATTTCTCCTAAAATTGAGGGGTGCTGTTTCTGGAATCTCAAAGCTTTGGGAAATAATCAGAATTGCAGAGTGGATGGAAATCACCTCATACCTTATTTTAAAGGCTCACACATACTTCAGAGAAGCAATTTTTCTGGTCCTGGACTTAAGGAAAATATTATTATTCTCTTATGTTTTTATTTATTACTATAAACAAGCAACTTCATTTTAACATTTACTCTTTATTGTGTTGCATGAAGTACCTATGTAATGCAAGTATGTACTGTACTAAAATATCTATATTTCCAAATAACATTATATGGTGTAGCCCACAGTCTCTGCAGAAGCATCTTGAGTAACCTGTGCCTTTATACTTTACAATCCATTGTTGGTTGCTGTGAAAAGTATGATTAACAGATGAAGAAAAAGAGATAAAGCTAAATATGAATACACTTTTCCAAACATATACATACGCAGCTTACAATGGGACCCCAAATGGAAACAAGTCAAATGACAACATTTGATGTGATACCTATAAAATGTAGACTCTGCAATAAAAAGCCAAAGGCACATAAAAATATATTTTAACTTTAAAAATAACTTAGTTACAGTAATACTTTGCTTGTGTCTTACCAACATGTAGCGGACAGTCAAAATTTCGCGATATAGATATAATATATAGGGATATATAAGAGCTACAAGAAAATCCCCCAAACCCATAAAGTTGTTCAAATGTGAAAACAGAGAATAGTGTTAACACTGAAGAATTTGCTATGGCGAGCCCAAATGATGTAATATAGAAAAGAGTCTAGAAAAAAGGCTTAGGTGTTAAATAAACTTTGACTTCTTCTTGCCCAGGAAATGCTAGAGTACTGTGAAGTTCTTTAATGTGACTTGTGCAGCCCTTCGAGCTAGTGCCAATCTTGGCCGGGCCAGATTTCTTAACGTGTCTGGAAGCAAAAAAACGTGAGCTGAACGTCAGCAATACCCACCGAAAAAAAATGGGTTCTGACCGACTCACTTCCTTTTTGCCAGGACAGTTTTTGTTGTTATTGTTTTGTTTTTGCAAACAGGGCATAACAGGTACAAAAAATACTTTGTAGGAACATTATTTTAGAAAACCTATCACACAGTGGCAAACGTAGCCAGTGAAGCTCTTCTCTCCGACTGTGGTTGGTTTAGTTCTTATTTTTTGATGATACCTTTTACCCCCGAGGACAAGAGCTGGTGGTGTCTGTTACTTATTTTTATCCATGACATTCAGCACCTCATCCAAAAACGAGGGCCCCAGATCGAGCTGCAGGGAGAGGAGGGACCCCGTGAGATCGGAGAGGGACTCCTCTGATTTAGTCTTGTCTTTGACGAGCTCGCACGGGGCAGGCTGGTCATACATGTCCTCGGCCGGCCAGTCGGGGTACTGTTCGGAGAGGCTGGAGGAGTGGCTGTCCCTGCCCTGGCTGGACTGCGACGCGGACCCGCTGGAGCCCCACGACACGTCTCCCTGGTGGCCTGTCCCGTTCTCCAACAGACTGCTCTTCTCCGGGGCCTTTTCCTCCACGACGGGCTCACAGCTAAGCCGGGGCAGCTTGGCCGGCCCGAAGGACTCCTGCTTGGAATTAAACGTCACCGGTGACAGTAAGGGCAGCATGAGCGCCTGGGAGCCTCCGATGGTCGGGAGGGAGATGGCGTTTTTGAGCACCGGGGAGGGCGTTTCTGTGAACATGGAGTCGGACGTGCTGTTGGCCCGGAAGAACTCGCCATGCCCGGGCAGCTGGCCCATGCGGGCCTTCTCCTGGTTTCCAGGCAAAAGCTCGTAGTTCCCCTGGAGGAAAGAAATATCTCCAAAGACGTCGTGCTGGCCCTCTTTGCCGATGTGAATGGTGTGGCGAAAGTCTCCCAGAGGAGGACTAATCATGTCGGGGGACAGGATGTCCCTCAGTTTAAATTTCTTTCCTTTCTTGTTATTGGCAGCTTTCAGGTAAATTGGGGTCTTGGCTGGCATTTTGGAGTTGAAGAAGGTCTACTTTGCAAAAGGGAAAAGGGCCACTTTCTTCGCTGATGTTAAGCTCCGAATATCCTTTCTGATAGGATCTGTCACATCATTTTTCTCAAGGAGCTTCTAGAAGTGGCTCTGAAATGAGACTGGGTTGAAAAGGCCTTCCTAAAGTCACAGCCAAGTGGGGCGTCCTGGAGAGCCAGTTACATCATCCAACCCATCCCACGGCGGGGAGAAACCTGGAAAGGAAACCAAAGCAGGTTATATTCAGCTGACCCTTTAGGGTTCACTGGGCCTGCCTCTTTCTCAAGAGCCTGTGAATAAAGGCAGGACCAGTTCCCATCTAAAGCCAAACTCTATTTTTTTCCCTCCATCAAGTAGGATAAGAACTTTAATCTTAGGGTCTTTTACTAAGGGTCTACTAATCTTGGTCTTATTTCTGGGGGAAACAAAGAGATGAAAAAAAACTCATACCTATGACATCAGTACTTTCTAAACATGGCCATGGACACAATTTTCTGCACATGCCTAAGATTTTTAGATTTTTCTCTATTATAAGAATTGCTGTCAGCATATGACCAGAGTGATTTCAGCTCCTTAGATACAAAGTAGATTTGCTTTAAAATGTTTTCCCTTTTGTTTGATAATATTTTGTTGCTGAGTTCTGTATCTAAATAAAACTAATGCAATGCAGCAAATAGTCCTATAAGGAAAGGGGTTGGAAATACCATTTACTAAGTGACAGCGGCTATTATGTGCCAGTGGCCAACAAAATCTTAGCAAAATCCAGTCGCACAAATGAGAAAATAGGGATTCAGGAGTCACAAAATAAATCACCCTTTGTCAAGAACATACAGTCAGTTCATGACAGCGCCCGAGCTGGGATCGAGTTGTGGCACAGAAAACTGGGCTGTCAAGCCTTTCAGGTCTTGGAGACATTCTGAGATAGAAGGAAAAGAACAAAACTGATTCTTTTCAAACAAAAACCAGTGTGATCATCTACAACTGGCTGGGTCTTAGAAATACTTTTGGAACACTTCCTGATAAAGTTTGTGTCCTCTCCCTGTGGTAGGTGGCACCCCAAGGTAACCCCCATGATGTGCCTCCTGGTGTTAACACCTGTGTGGGCACAACCTGGGACTTGCTTCTAAACTGCAGAATGTGGCAAAGGTGATGGGATGTCACCCGTGGTTAGGTGACATGGTAAAAGAGTCCATCTTAGCAGACTGGAGAAAGGTGCCTTTCACTGGCTTTGAAAAAGTAAGCCGCTGTGCTGAGGGAGGGCCCGTGGAGATGAATTCTGCCAACAACCTGAGGGAACCGGAAGTAGATCCCCCCACCCCAGTTGAGCCTCTGATGAGAGCAAAGCCCCCTGGCATCTGTCTCCCAGCCTGATGAGATCCTGGAGCTAAGCCCTGCCTGGGCTCCCAACTGACAGAAACTGTGGGACAATAACTTAGGTGGTGTTGTAAGCCACTAAGTTTCTGGTAGTGTGTTACCAGCATAGAAAATGCACACACCCTCCCTGCACATGCAACTTAACACAATGAGAAGTGCTAAGCCAGGAGGTGTGGGGCTCTGGGTTCTCATCTTACAGATGAGAAACTCTTCATCTCTTAAAAATAAATCCTCTGACTCTTTGGTCCCATCAGCTGACGTGAAGAAGTTAAAAACCTTTCCCACTGAGGGAATTCCTGAAATGCTCTGCTGAGACCTCTCCCATCGGGCTCTCCTCCTCACTGGCAGAGGAGCAAATAAATAAATAAATATCCAAGAGCTGAGTTGGATGGTGGCTTGAAGAGAGCCAGCCACATTTGCTTTGTAGCAGCTGGAGGCTGTACGCATAAAAATTTCGAGTTCATTTCCCCGTGGCAGGTGGAAAGAACCATGCTCTGGCACCCAGTGGCAAGGCACCAACAGGCTCCGTTTGGGAAGTGGCTTGCACCCAGACTGGACAAGGCAGGGACCGATGATGAGCTGGACAGGCCCACCCCGCCCTGGCTTCGTGCGTGGGAAGGTGGTCCACGCAGCACAAGTGGGTTTGCACCTCGAGTGAGCCGACCTTGAAGCTGCCACCTAGGACCTCACACTCAGCATCTCTCCGTTTCGTCCCAAGTAAGGACCTGGTTCAAACCTCCCCAAAGTGCTGCTGCTGTGGCCACACAGAGGCACCCCCTGGTTCTGCTTCCCACTTGAGGTTAGGATCGCATGGAAACACTGTTACTAATGGAGATGTGCCTAAGAAGCCAGGCTGGTGGGTCCGGATATTCTCTCGGCTTTGACGCTAATTTGGGTCTGGGGGCAGTAGCAAATGTCACAACTCCAAAGCCTTGGATCCCAATGGCAGGACTTCCTCCGTCTGTAAGTGCACGACAGCCTGGGGCCCCTGCCACTCGAGGGGAAGCTGGCGTTGCCTTCCCGCACCTCTGGGCACAGCGTGGCAGATGGTGGCCTGCAGGAGCCGCCAGGGCACCGGGCCCCCAGGAGGTGGGAGGCAGCCCCGAGGGACAGCTGCCCACCGGAGCGGTGTCCACGGCACACACGGCCAGGAGCACAGCTGCCAGGGAAAGATACAGCATGTCCACCGCCAACTCAGGGGCAAGTGAGGGCTGCCCGTGGTCAGCTGGTGGAGCCAGGGTTACGCGAGGCCAGAAACCGGGGCAAGGCACTTCAAATCAGGCAGAAAAGGAAAAATGCCACGAGGATGCAGCCAGAGAACAGTTCCCTGCCCTGCTGACCGGATCACTCACAATCGCCCTTCACTTGAACAGCGCCTGGCTGCGCTGGGGAGAGAAGGGAGAGGAAACATTTGCACCCGGAAGGCTCAGGGGAAGAACGCTCTGCCCTCAGTCCCTGCAGGCCACGGCCACAGCCACGGCCACAGGCACTGCAGGCCCTTCGCCAGAGGCCAGCTCAGACTGGTAGAAGCTGGGTTTTACATCAGGGTCACAGACACAAAGGTGGGAAGGAAGGGACAAAAAATAGAAAAAAAGGAAGAAAAGGCTTGGTGAGTGAAGGTTAGATAAGCTGCAGGCAGTGAGCCTGGAGTGGAAGAGAAGATACATTTTTCTTTCTATAAATATTTACATAGTGTTTATTGTGTGACAGGGATGTAGGCTTCTAGAGCTTTGCAAACAATTTGTATTGAATGTCTACTATGTACCAGTGCTCTGAGCTCCCATACATTGGAAGTTGTTTTTTTTTTTTTTTTTTTAAGGAATTTTGGACAAAAATGTCTTTTTAACTTTAGGTGAGCTGCTATTTGCAATGTAGTGTTAGAGAAACAGAGCTCTAATCCCATCCCTTTATCTTATCTTTCTTTTTCAGCTCAGGGGCAACCATGCTTGAGCTAATAATGAGGATTTCTTACACTGGCTGCTTCCTCCCCTCCTTTTTGGATATCCTGGGCTCCCTGGCTTATCAGCCAACATACATCAATGTCCCTTTCCCTTCCTGGCCTGACTATTCTTTCCGCACCTTCTCTGTCATTGCTAATGCAGAAATCTAATGGGCACAGTTTCTTAGCTGTTAACAAAAGAGCTGGTCCCGGGGAGGGTATGTGCATGCTCCCGGGAACCATCAACACTAAATATTACTGAGAGCATCTCTATGTTCTGGGCACTGTGCCAACCTTGGATATGTACCAGCTCACCCACAAGAACCCATGAGGCTGCTACTGTTAATATCCCCATTTTATAAATGATGCACTGAGGTCCAGACAATGAGTCTTGAGTCCCCTCTGCCAAGGCTACGTGGCTATGAAGGTACTAAGCCAAGTCGCCAGGCTCCAGAGTTTAAGGTCCTGTCTCTTAATAATCACACTCGCTGGAATTCAGTCAGCTCCCAAATTATGAAGGAGGTGCATCCCAAAGTCTCTTTAAGATATAAATATGTGATAACACACTGGGCTGATAAGGGTGGGGTCAGGCCCTGCATATACCGATGGTGAAAGCACGAAACAGATCCCACCTCATTGGAAGCTGGTTGCCTTTGGCACCAGAATTCCACTTACAGAGATTTACCCAACTTGCACACAGGGGAAATAATACATGTACAAGATTATCAAATCCAGGAGGATACGACAGTCTGGAGTTGGAAACAACCTAACTGTCCACCGATAAAGGACCGGTTAAATAAATTGAGGTATCATCAATTACAAATGAATATCATACAGGTCTTACGAAGGATTCAACAGTTCTTCGCTGATACAGAAAGAGCTCAAAGATATCTATCTTTACAGGGAAAAACAGATAGGTGCAGAAGTATATAGATACACTTGCATTGGCTTGTGTGTCTGTAAAATATCTCTGGGAGCACACACAAGAAACTAATCATGGTGACTGCCCACAGGGAGGGATGGACAGGATAGGGCAAGGGTGGGAGAGAAACTTCTCACCTTGTATGATTTTGGGTTTTCGAACCACCTGAATGAATTAGCCATTAGCTATTTAAAAAAAAAAAAGGGCTGCTTAAGCTTCAGGCTGCACCTTGGAGCGAATTTTATACAAAGGTCCTGAGAAGTCTACTCAACCTGTTACCGGATCATAATGTAAACACGTCTGTGGCGGTTGTGTTCAAAAGCCAAAATGTAAGGTGGTGGCCTGTGGGTATATGAAGACCTCAGAAGAGGGCTGACTTTGTCTCGCCGGAGCATGGCCAAGGGACAGATCACCTCTTCCTGCAGGGACTAGGCATTCACGGAAGAGGTAGCACAGGTGTTACTTTGCAGAATGGAAAAGATCTCCTAAGAGAAGGGTTTTTAGTCACAAAGACATGAGAAAAGGCAAGAGGCATAAGTGTCCACGTGGAGGGAAGCACAGACAAGAGGAGGCACTGGGGCTTGGGTGTGCAGCTCCTGTTCAGGCGGTGGCTAGTGACACGGGCCATGCTCTAGAACGGGATGGTCCCTAACACTCAACACGAAATCCTGTCCCTGGCTCACTGCTTGCAGAAAAGGAGACCTGGGCTCCAAGAGGCTGCTGGCAGCTGACAGATGAGGCAGGAGGCAGAGGGAGGATGAATCCCAGTGGGAGAGCCTGAATCAGGCAACACCCAAGAGGCTTTGCCCTCTGCCCAGAAGGAAGTGGGATTACTTGCCGTAGGATGGAGTGGGGAGAGGATATGAGCTACACAACCGGTCCAGATATGAGCTACACAACCAGAATCGGTGAGCAGCCCTCTGGGTGTTCTACAGGTCAAATGAAGAGAATTGTTAGCCTTTTACTATCAGTCAAGACTCTACCATCCATCATAAACACTTAGTACTGAACCACCCAAAGGATGCTGCCCACCCACACTTGGGGGCTCTCCTGGCCTTCCTGCTTTCTTGTGTTGCCATGATTCCTCTGTTCTATCTTCCTCAAATCCAAAGACAGAAAGTCAGAGAGTAAGAAGGCAGGAAGACAAGAAAAAGAGAGGAAGACAGACAGAAATCTTCCCATGTATAGGCTTTTTCTCAGAAACCCTCCTCTTGACCCTGAAATCTGAACTCTCCATGAGGGCTAATCCTTTTCTCTCCCTTCGTGGATCACTGTTTGCTGCTCTTTCCCCCCTTCAAGGACACTGGAGAGCATATTCATCTGGGAAATTAGATCCCTTAGAAAACAAAGGTCCCAGTCCTGGGGCACTGAGGAGAGGTTAGATTTGCCAACAAAGGGGGTCAACATCCCAGTCAGCTGCTTGTCACCCTCTATCAAGGTGAGAGAGAATGTCTGGCAGATGCGGGGACATGGGTCCAGCTGCAAATGCATAGGCCCCCACTTACAGGAATCTGGGAGAAGCTCAAGCGTTCCAGGACACAGAAGGACTCAAGGAGAAGTTAAAGTCATGGTTTTGATAAGAATGGCAGAGTATCGGGGCCATCCTTCCTGCACCAAGCTGGCCAATTCCATTTTCTGGTGACTGAATGAAGCATGAGTGACAGTGTTAATAAGAGAAATCATCACTGCTACGATAATAATTCAATGAAGAAAAAACTAAAGCAGCCCTTTGATTCATTTCCTTACCATCCTTTTGGTGAACAGAATGATGCCAAAAAGACCAAAGCAGGGCAGTGGCCAGTCGGGGGGGGGGGGGGTGGGGAGAAACAGGGGGTTCTTAAGAAGTGACACACAAAAAAATCAGTTCTTGAATCACTTAAGAGCTGACAGGACTGGCAATTCATCCGAAAAGAACAAAGAGGTTTAGATTCTTTAAATTCCATTTATTTTAAGAAAGGAATGTTTGGTTGGTCTACTAATTATTTTTAGAGTAATTCTTAGTGGAGAAAGAGAGCAAACACGTGCTTGCATCCTGCAAAATAGGTTGCGACGTTAATTTAAAACACACATGTATAAAGACAGGGGCAGGTGGGGGGTGGGGACATCATCCTGAGGGACCTCCAGGCTTTTCCTTTCTTCTACTTTCGGGAAGTGAGCATGTACCGGACTTCCCCTTTCTTGCTTGGTTGTCACATCCTCCAAGGACATCCTACCTTCTCATCACTTTTCACTTTGCCTCCCTTTTTCCTAACATCCAGACACAGCACTGCCACACCACCTGGGCCCCAAGCGAAAATGTGACATGTTCCTCCTTCAAATCTGAACCATCAGTCCCAGGGAAGGAGGATGTTGACTCAGTCAAGAACCTCTCCACCCCCCAACCATCTTCGGGGTATTTCTCTCCACAGCGATAAGCCCTGAAAAACTGTATTTGATCCTGGACTCCACACTTTGGAAGGGATAAAGGCTACCTGGAACATGTTCCTACATGTTCTGAGGAGTCCCAACTGGGAGACAAAGAACTTGGTCGTGACATGTGAGAAGCTGAAGGAGGGGAGCGACTGAAAGAAAACTCAGAGCGAGGGAAAACAAATCTTTAGGAATCTCAAGGAGTCATTTAAACTTTAATAGAAAAGGGATTAACTGATTCTCTGAGGCCCTAGAGAAGCTGAGAAGCAGGTACAGGGACACTGGCTTCTCCAAGGGAGAAGGTCTCCAAGGGAGACCCCGGGTGTCTCAAAGATGGAAAGGGTGGCTGTGGGATGGGGACGGCGATCAAGGTCTGAGGATGTCACAGGGAGCAGCCCTGGTCCCAAGCCTCCTCAGTGGTGCATGATGTGTGGTGTTTTGTCTCTGCTCCTTCTGAGTCTCCTACTGGGGAGTATGATCGCTGTCAATTTCCCCATGGCCTCCTGTCACATTCGCCTATGAAAACACTCACAGACTTTACCTAGAAGACTTTCCATTTGAAGATGGTTGTGTTTTTACTCAAATTCCAAAGAATTTGAAATTCACAGGAAAAAAAAAATCATAGTATTTGAAATTCCACACTGAACTTCAATCAAAATCCAAGAGGGAAAAAAAATGTAACCAGAGAACACCCGATAAACAGCATCCTGAAGAGATGCTTTTCATATTTTTGGTCTATTTACTCTACCCCTAAAAAGATAAGATGCCTTTTCTATTTTTAGATTCTTACCCTCTCCTACATCATCCAAACCGAGGACATAGCTATATGTGACAAGACAGCGAAACTCCATTCGCTCAGCCCCCAGCTGCCTAGCTTTCATGCACACGAACTTACAGCCAGACTGAACAGACTGCATTTTATGGACCCACTCAGAAAGGCTGATACATCTCACCTTCACTTACCTATAAATGGACTTCTCGTTTATGACTCAGCTACAGCTTGTATTTATTTTTCTTTTACGACCTGCTTTGTAGCAACCCACAAATACCATATGGGGGACTCACTGCTCATTTGTGTACACACCTCACATTTACGGGCTCTAATTGTACTAGTTGAAAGATTTTTTAGAAGCAAAACTGGAAGACAGCACATCCACCTCGAGAGTCTGCACTTTTGAAGCCACACCTGTTCTCCCTGTTAAAATCAGTTACTGGGGAGGACTCAATAGGGACATCGATCCCCAGCAGCTGTAGCAAGGCAGGAGGAGGACGAGGACAGGTTCTCTTGAAATGCCGACTCATTTATCATGACTAGTTTTTTTTTTTTTTTTAATTTTTTTATGTTTATTTTTGAGAGGCAGAGAGAGACAGAGCGTGAGTGGGGGAGGGGCAGAGAGAGAGGGAGACACAGAATCCGAAGCAGGCTCCAGACTGAGCCATCAGCACAAAGCCCCATGCGGGGCTCGAACTCATGACCTGTGAGATCATGACCTGAGCCGAAGTCGGACGCCCAACCGCCTGAGCCACCCAGGCGCCCCTATCATGACTAGTTTTACATGGGGCACAGACTCAGGGCTAGTCAGGAGGACCAAGGCAGGCACTCTAGACTTTGGTGGATATGTGAACTGCTTGCATGCTTCCATAACTAATGGATCCCCACCTGATCTGCAAAGTTGCGGGGACAGTATCAATACAGAAAGAGAACTTGACCCCAAAGGTTAGGCCCCTTGAATGCTCTATTTCCCTAATGGGGTGAAAAGACAGATAGGGGGCCTTCCATGTTATTCTCCCAACCTGCTGGGGTCCTCGATAACCATTCATTCTCACTGGATGGGCTGAATCATGACATCTCCAATCATACCAGCACTGGGTATATGTGGAAGCTGGCAGTGGCCATCTCATTCTCCACCCACTTCCAAGGCAGGCTCTCCCGTGTCATTTGTATGTAAATATCTGTACACAAATATTTATCCAGTGAATGAATGAATGTCCCCTCAGACTGGGCCGAGAGCTCTTCTATGGACACGCACTGGGTCCTGTTTGCCTCCCACTACACGTGGCACACAGTGAACATCAAGTTAAGAAGTGTTTAAATCCATAACCCCTGCTACACCTTCCATCATGAGAGAGGAACTGGTTTGCTCCCAGGTTCCACCCCCCAGTCCAAGTCTGCAGGGGCTCCTCAAGGAAGCGGCAAGTTTGAAATGCCTGCTTCTCTAAGGAATTCACACTTATATTAATGGCAAACATCTGAGTGTTTGCTGCGGGCCAGGTAGGTGTTAGAAAACACCTCTCAGGAAGTGATCTTAGATTAAGCCCAACTCTTAGGTCAACCAGCCAAAATACGGAGGAGCGATTTCTGCCACAGCTCGACTCCACAGTCTGGGCTCTTTAATTGCTGCTGGTTGGCTAACGTGAGGACTTGCATGTAAGTGAGTTCAGAATGGAATGTCCTCTGCAGGCTACCTGCCTTGAGTTGTGACAGCACGAAGAAGTGATACACTATGGTCTCAACATCAATGAGAGGCAGAGATCATAACTTAACCTTGCTGGGAAGCAAGAATGAATAAAATGGTCCTAGACACCAACCAAAAGAATTTTCTCAAAGAGGATCTCAAAAGGAATTTGACTTTATGCGAAAGATAAGCCTAAAGATGAAAATTTTGCCGTAAGAAAGCCCCCTGAGTCTCAAGGAGAAAAACAAACATCCTGTTCTTAGAAAAGAGTGTTCACTGTTGTTAATTCTTTCCCAGAGGAAGCACGTGCATGGGGCCATTGACAACAACCACACAGCTTTCACCGGGGACAATGGCTCCCTTCCCTCACTAGTGACACTTCACTTCCCCCCTAACTTTCTGAAATGAAGAACCCTGTGTTCCTTACATGGACTGTCCTCCCACCTGCTTACCATCGACCCTTACTCATAACATCCTCCAAGACCTGCTTTAGTCACTTCCTTCCCAGAGAAATTCTCCAACTCACCTCACATAATCCAGGCTCAGTACTGCATTGGCAGAGGCTTTCTTAGGACTCCTGAAGAGCCTGCATTTGTTATTTTTCTGTTTTGTGATGTTATGCCTGATATCTCCAGATAGGTGGTAAGCTCCATAAAAATAAGGTGGGCAAAGGTGCTATGAGTAAGAGCTATTATTGATAAATAATAGTCAGTGGGCCAGATCCAGACCTTGGCCTGTTTGTGTAAATAAAGTTTTATTAGAGCACATCTATGCCCATTCACTTACATGTTGTCTACAACTCAGTAGTTCTTAACTGAGGGTGACTTCACACCCCCACATTTGGCAATGCCTGTAGATGTTTTTGATTCTCAGGACTGGGGATGGTGGTGTCACTGGCATTTAGTGAGAGGGGCCATGGATGATGCTGAACATTCTGCAATGCACAGGATAGCCCCCCACAACAATGAATTATCTGGCTCCAATTCTCAGTAGTGTTGGCATTGGGAAACCCTGGGAGAGATGCTTTCACATGACAAGGTCAGAGTTGAGTAGTTGTGACAGACTATGTGGGCCTCTCGGTCTATAATACTAACTGACCCTTTACAGAAAAAGTTTGAGCCCCTGCCTTAGATATGGCATTTCCACAGGGTTGGATGGTTATTGTCCCTCCCCCAACCTTTCACAATCCCCCTGCAATCACACCCCCACACGTGGCCTCAACTGTCTCCTCTAGTGACAAGAGAAGTGAAAAAAGCAAAAGGAAGCTACTAGAAACCTTTTGACATTGCCATAACAATCAAGCCCACGATGAGTGGCTTCTTCTTCTTGGACAGGCCATTGACAAGTTTGTGTCGTTTGGCTTGCATGGGAGCTGGGTGTGGGCCCGAGGTACTCACTTTGCACTCTAGTATCAGTATACAACGGATTGGAAATTAAAACAAATAACACACTAAAAAAACACTGCTCCTTCACAGACAGCATTGGTCTTTTCTCCCCCAGTCTTTGAGACTTCACTTGGCTTCCCCCAGGGACTTCCTGTTCAACTCGCCCCACACAAACGTGCCATCTTTCTTTCCCCCTTCCCTGACCTGGCACAGGCCTTCTGTACTTTCCTCTCTTGGTAAATGGCAGGAAGTCCCCCACAAAGTCTCCCTGCCTCATTCTCCATAACAAGGCCCAGAGCTGTCTCCTCTCATCAACACCACTGCCTCAGCCTTTTTTTTTTTTTTTTAATCCCTCAAGATCTCTCTCCTGCACAAGCACATTTGCCCCCCATTGGTCTCCCTGCCTCCAACCTCATCTTGAGTGAGCCGGCGACAATGCCTGAGTAACCTGGTCACTCTCGGTCTTCGATAGCACGCCCACCCTTGTAACCTGGACACAGAATAAGCCATTTGGGTCCTGCCTACCCCTGTGGCTAATAGTTCCCACCAGCTCCCCCAAAGCCTCCTAAACTGAGCCTCGTCTGTACCTTGTTTATTTTTTTTCTAAATGTTTATTTTGAGAGAGCCAGAGAGCAGGAGCAGGGGAGGGGCAGAGAGAGAGAGGGAGACAGAGAATACCAAGCAGGCTCTGTGCTGTCAGCAGAGAGCCTGACACGGGGCTTGAACTCACCAACTGTAGGATCATGACCTGAGCTGAAATCAAGAGTCAGATGCTTAACCAACTGAGCCACCCAGGCGTCCCTATTGTACCTTGTTTATACTTCAAAGCCACCAATTATCACACTATGCTGCCGTCACTGCTTGTGTCTCCCACTAGGTTGCCTTCTTTTGGGGAGAGACAACTATATTTAATTCACAGCTGGCACTGAATAAATGTTTGTTGAATGAAGGAACAAATGAGAAAGTCTGAAAGAGACTGCCTTGTCTTGCTTCCCCTTCAACCCTGCCCTCCTTGCTGAAAATCCAAGATAGAGTCTTTCTATGACTCCTACAGGAAAAAATAAATGAAATCTTTTAACAAAGGAGCTGTGGCCTCTTGTGGCAAAACCTTTCTTTCATTTTTCCATCTGTAAGGCATTTTAACCTTTCTCTATCCATGCTGGGTAAGAATTTTACAGCCTATCAATGCAAGCCACAGTAATTCTATAGGCTCTTACAGATCTTTGGGATTAAGGCAGAGAATATTTGTTATCGTGCTATTTGAAAGGGAAAGGATGTCAATCCTTGACTGCAATGTGCAAATAGCATCTCAGAGAGACAGGCAAGACTCAAGAATAAATTGACAATACATTCCCCTGAATGCAGACCCACTAGTTATATTTAAGTCAATCTTACAGAATGAGGCCCTGGGAGAAACAATGAGCTCGCTCTCCTGAACTTTCCTTTCAAAAGGAAGTGGGTTAAGGGGGAAATTTGGATTATTTGGCCCAAGAAGTACAAAGAAACCTCAAGAAACTATAATGGACATTCTACAGAAAAGGGTTGTTTTGAATATCAATGTGGGACTAGCACAGAGCAGGTACTTAAGAAAAACGCGTATCAAATGAATGAACACTTTGACAAACAAAACAATAGAGCCCTCACTGAGGTTCTAGGCCTTAGGGGAGAAGCTAAAACTTTGAACCGGGCTTGCAGGCTCCTTGGAGAACTCCAGACACACACATATGTGCCAGTTACCTTCTATGTAAATGGAGATAATTACCCCCAACCCGCTTCTCTTAAAGGTGATTATAAGAGCTGAGTGCTATGCAAACGCAAAGTATCATCTTGACCCCAAATGAAAAACCAGAACGTCTACTGAAACTCAACATGAAGGAGGGGAACCACTCTAACTGCCAAAATAACCACTTTCATTTTCTCCTTAAATGTTGTCTGTAGTTGTCATCAAAAAAATGGTTCGTGTCCACCCTGTGAACAGTCTCCACAAGTGGAAGGAATTGCCACCTCCAGCTGACTCAGGATAATTCCTTCCTCTGGCACGGGGCTAGCTTCTCCTACAAATGTACAGGCCCCCTTTCTCTCCAGGTGCAATTCTCCCAGGCTTGAGGACAAATGAGACTTCAATGAGCTGGGAAAATTATCGTCAACCGTCGTTGGTCAGATGAAGAAAAATTTCAGGGCCTCTAGTTATTTTCTTTAAGTATTTGGCAAGCTGTCAGGTGAGAGGGCATCTGTAGAGTCCCAAGGAAAGAAGGAGGCATGTGATTAGAGTTCATGGTGAGGCCAGGTGGGGCTGGGTCTGAGGAAGAAGTCTAGAACAACTTGAATTAATCAGTCCGAAGAAGAGGAGAGGCTTTCCTGCTGAGTCTGAGATGCTGTCGGGATTCCAGCAGGGAAGGGAGGGAGTTAGGGTAGATCTCCTCTAGGCGACGCTAACTTAAAGTAGCAGTCTGTGGCAGGTGCCTGTGAGCTGCACAGAGATGATATCACCACAGAGTTGTAAGATTTATCCTTGGTATTACAGACAAAGCATTTTATGATAGAGATTCCTCACACTGTGTTCCCTGGAACTCCCAGAGTTCAAGGGAGGCACCTGCGGGTCACTGGTGAAGGGAAGGGAGACAGAAGAGTAGGGCCAACATCCCTACCCATTTCCTTCCTCCTCTTTAACCAAAAGATTCCAAAATCTGTTATTTAAGATACTGGGTTTACATTAAGATTTTCTTTCTTTGCTTTAGCTAGGAAAAAAAAAAAAAGTCCGAAAGAGGTCTCATGCTTTCTGTCACTCAACTCTTAGGGCCTTGGTTTTATCCTGTCAGAATGAGAGCAGGGCCGAAATTAAGGACCCTTCCATCTGTGAAATGTTAGGGTCTGTGATTCTACATCTGCAGAAACATCTAGTTTCCAGGGAATTTTTAAGGAGAAAAAAACGACACTTTTTAATGAAGTTAATAGAATCAAAATACTTGTTACCAGCCTATTAAATGTTCATCATCTTTTCCCATCCTTCCTGGTACCAAATTGAGGGTACAAAGCAGGCCAGTAATTTTCTCTGGGTGCCTCACTTTGCTCCTCTGCGGAGTGGAGATAGGAATAGCGTTTCTTAGGAGGAGACAACACACGTGTAACGTGCCTGACCGAGTTCTGTTAGGCAATGAGCTGACAAATCAGTAGAAGAGGCAATTGTTATTAAATATTCCAAGAAACTAGAGCTGGATAAGGAACAAGACAGAAGCCAATGATCAATACGTCCACCAGGATCAGGAAGTCCACGGTTCACACGGTCACGGCCGGAGAGATGCAGGCAAGCAGGAGGAAGCACAACGAGCCTTACTCTGCCCAGTACCAGGCTGACACGTGGCGCTGACACGGGCACTGCCCGGGTGGCACTGAGCCCCCGCAGTGGCACCCGGGCAGGAGGAAGCTTCAGAACAGGCTGCAACTCCCCAGAGGAGACTCAGAGGAGGTTCTGGTGGTGGCTTCCTTCTCAGAGAACCCTGGGTGATCATGACCATCAGAATCGAAGGATGATATGGCGCCTCCCTTTGAATGTGAAGGTTCTGTAGCCTGGGAAGGAGTAACTTTACTACCGCAGGATTCGATTTCTTTTTTTTTTTTTTTTTAATGTTTATTTATTTTTGAGAAGGAGAGAAAGAGAACGAGCGTGCACAAGTGGGGAGGGGCAGAGAGAGAGAGAGAATCCGAAGCAGGCTGAGCCACCCAGCCACCCCTACTACCGCAGGATTTGCATAAGCTGTTAAGTGCAAATGACTTCTGGCTTGACAACACTGGGAGAAGACTGTGCCACAGGCAGAACCATAGAACAGGCTAGGACTAGACCGTCTGCTTTCCCATTAGGTCCTGTTTGTAAAAGAGACGAAAGCTGACATAAGCTAGGTTCAGTCCCTACTTTCAAGGAGCCGGCAGTCTAACTAGGTAGCCGCAAGGGTCAAAAGATGATCATTTAAACAGTAAGTGTTACAACATCAAGTACAAGACACTGTGGAAATGCCTCGGGTACAAGCGAGGGAAGAGTGATAGAATGACAGCAGTCTACAGGCAGAAGAGAGCCTGGAAAACGTCTGCTTCTTCCGTGCCCTCATCCCTCCCCTTCCACTGCTTCACAGACAAGGGGGCAGAGTCTACCCAGAGAAGCGCAGGGGTTTGCCTTGTGACACAGCTGGCCAGCCAAGGGCTTACAGCCTCGTCTCCAGCTGTGTTAAAATCAATGTTATACGTCTGAACTGACCCTTGGCAAAATAAATAAATAAATAAATAAATAAATAAATAAATAAATAAATAAATAAAAAAGAAACAAAAGGAAAGAAATCAAATGCATTCTGAAATGGCAAAGCCACATTAAACCAAAAATGCCTTGTTTAGGAAATGGGTGCGGCCTATAATGAATTGGAACAGAACCGGTCTTTTTCAACTAAACACACAGTGATTTATCATTGGCAATGATGTGTCCACAGATATGACCTTCAAGTTGTCACCAGAACATGACAGATTCCCAAATGTGGAAGCTGTCTAAATAGAGGCCTGACTTTGAAGTTCTCTGCCTTCCACGGTGGCTCAGACTGCTTTGCTACAGAGCTGCACTGGTCTGTTTTTCAACCCAGGGTTTTCACATTATTAGTAGTAAGACTGGTAGGCTGATAGGTGTCACTGATTCCAGCTCACTGGGTTCTACGGCTAGAGGTTATCTGAAACCACCTAGCACCAAACGCCTCATCTATGAGACAGAGACCCTGAAGTCAGTTTATGCCTGGATCAGAGCCAAGACCAGAATCTGTTTTCTCGACTCCAGCACCTCTGTGACTGTTTCCATTAGTTTTGTATTAATTTTATCAAACAGCAGAATGACAGGTGTGCTCACATCTCCCGGTGCGTTCTTGTGGCTCTAATCCTTTGACTCTCTAAAATGTCCTTGGGATCCTTCAGCTCTGTAGGGCAGACTGCAGTGGATGGCTTCAGCCTCTGGCTTGCTGCTTCCCAGAGTGGGTTGCCTGCCAGACCACTCCTGCCGGTTGCTCTGCGGGCTAATGATTTGAGACTCTGGACACTGTCTCCCCGTGGAGACTCAACGAACACAGTGGCATATTAAATGCTCTGAGAAGTCCTGCAGAAAGGGACCTTAGTCAAGCCAGTTTCCCAAAGAATCCTCTTCTGGTGCCATTCATATCTCAGGGTGCAAGTTAGGTGGTGTTATGCTAGCTAACTGCAGATGTGTTATCAATGCAACATGGCTTAACAAAGAATCAAAGGCTAGAAGACGAATAGTGACTTTTTCAAACATGCAAACAAAAGCCAAACCCCTGAAAATCAGGTTCTTTCAGGTTCATATTTGAGATTCAAGGCTTCTACTATTCATTCATGACTTTAGCCAGCAATAAGGATTAATCAAATACTACTAATTTGGAATTTACCAGCTTTCAAATGCCTCAGTTCGCCTGGCTATTCAGAAACAGTAAACTTTGAAAATATCAGTATCATGATTCATATTTTAAAACTATGGGTTTTCATTTTAAAAATGAAACAAGAGGTACTGTCGAACTCGGCCCCTCATCATGAGACACTGGTGAACTTGGCACTGAGGAAATATATCAAGGCCAAACAAGGCTTTTTTTTTTTTTTTTTTTAGGAAAGAAAAATACCCTACTATTGCTACATAACTATTTGGCTACTTATATTATTTTGGTTTGTGGGGTGCTGTTTTGTTTTGTAACCATTAAAGGGTGGAGACAGGAGAAGGGAAGATTCCAAATGGAAGCCGACAGCTTGAAGGCTATTGCTCTTGGTTTTGAGGCAATGTAAGTTACTTTGGGCCATGCTTTCCAGAACCCCTACTTCGGTCTGGGTCCCCCCCTAATCACAATCCCACAAGTCCAAGGCAGTAGAGGCCAGTCAGGCTGATCCAGGGTACCTCTCTTAGGTTTCAAAGGCTTCCTTACTCTGTCCCACCAGAAGCTTATCTGGCAGGGTCCGGGGCAGGTGCAGAACTATAAGGAGGCCCGCCTTCCACCAAGGACAGAACCTTCCTGCCCAGTTTATTGGCGGCTCCTGCCTCTTGCTTAGCTCCTCCCGAAGCAGTGTCATTATGAAATAGGTATTAAATGTCCATTGGGTGCCAGGGACTGAAGGGCCACGCACCATTGGGTGTGGACACTGGCCTGAAGGACGGGACCATCCAGACTGCTTACGGAACACTGCAGCCCCTGGTTCTCCTGAACATCAACGCAGGGTTGTGGTCCTCTCTAAGCTCCACTCCATCCTTGGTCCCAGAAGTTCCTGGCACCTAGATGTTGCAGGGCCTTTTTTTTTTCCTCCTTCCTGAGTCCTACATTTTCACATAGCAATAGCAAATCTCTTCATTTATGGTGTAAATTAAATGCTCACGTTAACTCTAGCGGTTTGATTCTGGATTCCCTGCAGAAGACTATGGCCATACCTGTGAGATTAAACTATCTTCAAAAATGAAATAATTCACCCGGTATCCCCCAAGGCTGGCAATTACTACCATTTTCCTTTGAATATAGAGTACTATGAAATGAATTCTCTGCTGGAGGCCAAAACCCCTCAGAAGAGTCAGATTTAATAGCCTTACTGCCACTCCTCCCAGGTGGTGGGGGTGTGGTATTTAGTACAAGGTCAAATAGACTTGAATCCAGACCTGATTCAGCTACTTAGCTGTGTGGCCTTGGCCAAGTTACTAAACCTTTCTGAGGCCGTGTTCTCATCTTGAAACAATACTCTCTATGTTAAAGAGTAGTTATGAATATTAAATAAGAGAGTATTTATTAAGCACCTGGGAAAAAAATAAAAGCAACAAGGAAGCATCAACCTTTTATTGTACTTACTCTGGATCAGGCACTGTTCTGAGTGAATTACTGTTTTTTTTCTTTTTTAAATTCATTTCATCCTCTGAGTAATATTATTATCCCCATTGTATAATTGGTAAGCTGAAGCACACAGGCTAAGTAATTTGCCCAATTACACAAGTATTAAGAGCCAGAGCTAGGCTATGAGCTCAGGCAGCCTGACTCAGAGAGGTTTCTTAACCTCAGGGTTTCCCCCCCATCTCCTTGCCCTTAAGAGGTGCTGACATGTAAGCAAGATTAGCCACTCCTACATGCACATACTGGGTTGTTAAACTGTATATGCATATTTAGGTATGTTCCTTTTGGTGTAATTTTGGGCACGTATAGAACAGGTCTGTCCCCAGCTTCCACACCCATAAAATGGGGATATTAACAGTTCCTCCTTCATAGAATGATTACTAGAAATAAATGAGTTAACCAGGGTGAAGGGCTGAGAAGACTGCTTGGCATTTCGGACAGGCTCCATGTAGGAAGTGGCTTTATCATCCAAAGTCCTGAACAGCATGATGTTTTAGCAGAATTCTTGGGCTCCAGCACTTGGTAAAGGAGATTTTGTAGCTGGCTCAATCTACTAGTTTCAAATGACTATCCTTGTTCTCTGGCAAACATACTGTATTTAAAAATAGATTGAGGTTCTTATTCAATGAATAGTCGGGTCTACAAGAGTCTGGTTAGAAACAAATTAGGCCAGGCCTAAACGAAATTAGACTGCAAATAAGAATTTTAATAATTAAAAAGAAAACATCAAAACAGTCTTTCTGGAGGGTTTCTTCAGGTTAGGTATTGCACTTCACCCACTGGATACATGCAATGGCTA
This sequence comes from Panthera pardus, assembly GCF_024362965.1. Taxonomy (NCBI): domain Eukaryota; kingdom Metazoa; phylum Chordata; class Mammalia; order Carnivora; family Felidae; genus Panthera; species Panthera pardus. The sequence goes on along the minus strand of NW_026526832.1, from coordinate 10,608,898 downwards.
CTGGGCACAGAGCTTGTGAAAAATGTATAGGCTGGTAAGAATCTGTGGGTGATATAGGTTAAAACTACCTTATCCCCATTGCTGTTGAATACCATGAACGTTAGAAGAGAAAAAGGGCAGCGTTTGTGAACATGTTGGACATAAAAAACAAAACACCACATTAAAGGAAAAGCTGGAGAGAGACAAACCAGCTCATGTGAGCCCATGCCTTTGTATTTATTCCTCTTGCACATTTAAATTTACAATTAAAAAAAAGTGCAACGCTCCTTACTTTAGCGGTCTTTACATGTTACATTCAGACTGAGAACAGAATTTCACTGCTCAGATTTGGAAGGAAGGGGGGGGGGCTCATCTTATTTCATGTCTGTAGCTGCTGTCACAGCACCACGTTCCAATCATGGAATTCATAATGTAAATCTCTTGCAGATGATACCACTGGAAAACAGAAACTGCCATGGATCCAGAAACACTTCCAAATTTCTGTAAAGTTCTTATCTTCGGGCCCAGAGGCTGGTATTCAGCGTTGTATTCAGTGAGTATGATTGGGAAATCTACATTCTTTGGGAGACTTAATGAAGAACTTTCAACCATCCCTTGACTATCCAAATAGTCGGTTATTTATGCCAGGTGTGACCATGCGAGGCATTTCAAACCTGCCCTGACGTATCTCTTGAGTGTTTAAATCTATTCTGAAAAGGGTTTGTGGCACACACATACTGTCTAGCTTATTTAACTGCCCAGAAGGACTCGTGCAAATTACAGGTGGTATCAGAGAGAAGACCTCTAGAACTGTCCAGAAAAGAAGAGACGTTGCATTTCTTGGTTTTTAGATACAAAAACGATCTTTTCTAAGTTAGAATGTTATAGGAGCCTTTTAGATAGCCTTAGGGATACCCCATCATCAGACTTCATGGTAAGCCTTTTGTCTCCTTGTGATCTTAAGGGGAAGTCTGCAAGACTGGCTTTGCTATTCAAACACGGACATCTGCTGCACTCCAAATTTCTTGTTCTGTTTAAAAAGCAGCACCCCTAAGAAACTCTGGAATATTGTGAGGCCTAAAAGTTGGGGGTGGGGAGGAAATCTTTGTCTCCCTAACACATTCATCAATTCCCTCCCCCTTCCAAGCACCTCCCTCTCCAGAACCCCCTACACCCTCAGCACACATAAGCAGCGACTCCCCCAAATACATCAGGGCTGCAAAGATTCATGTTGCAGTACTCTCCTGACATTCCTATTCCCGCCCTCATTTTAATTCACTCACTTTTTTTTTTTTTTTAAACAAAATGTAATTACTTGACTGTCAGCCTGGGCTGCGCTCTGGGGCTTTTACTCTTTTCAACACAGCTGCGCTCCGGGCTTTGATGCTGCTGTCCACGCAGCTTGTCCCAGCCACAGCTTGGCTCTCGGCAATTCAACATTCAAGTGCATATTTATTTTTAAACTGACCTCTCCTAGACTGTACAGTATAAAGGAGGTCCTGCCAAAAAATATGCTACTTTCTATTTATAAGATGAAACACATGCCTCTCGAAGTCGAGAGGGGGATGGAGTACAATAATTCATAACAAAAAAATTACTGGCCAGATCCATTCGTCCTCACGTGTCTGATACTTGTCTGTGTCAAGACAGTTCCAAGGTGGAAAAAAAATCTTGAAAACGCTTCAGCCATTCAGAACCACCGTCAAATAATGATGATAATAATAATAATAACAATAACAATAATTAAACTGCCAGATCTGCAGGTTGGAGCTCCAACCACAATGCCCCCTGTCAAGTGAGAGGGTACCCGGCGGATAGTGCCATCGAAGATCTGCACGGGGCACCCATGTGCGGCCCTGGTGCCATTCCACGATGGGAGGGGGGCGGTAGCCATGTGCAGCTTGTTCTGAGATGGAAAAATGGAATACGCGCCCAGAATGGCTGTCAAAATAGCTCGGAGGGTGCAGTGCAGCCGTGCAGCCCCACCCTGAAAAGTGGTGGGCACAAATGGTAGAGCTCTGCGTCTCGATCTTGCCACCCGAACCCCTCCCCGTCTGCTTTACGTCCCCTTTGGTCCCTTGGACCCCAGCTGGTAAGGCGATGCTCTCCGTATCCCCGCTCCCTGTGCGTCCAAGCCTAGCACCCCGCGCACGCCGGAAGCGGCCACGACCGCGGGTCCCACAGACTCACAGGCAGAGAGGAAGGAGCCCTGGGCAGGCAGCAACTCACCGGCAACCCAGACGATCCCAGCCGCTGACGCTGGGCGGGACGCCCCGCACAGACGCCTCCCGAGGGCACACGCAGTCCCAGCCCGTTACCCGCAGATCCAGCCGAGGCGGCCCGCGAGGCACCTCACAGCACTATCCACTCCGAGTGGGCGTAAAGGCGCCCGAGGCCGCGGGTCTCCAGGCTCGGCCCCCGCTCCCGCCCCGCCGCTGCGCTCCCGGCAGACTCCGGCCGCAGCGGTGTAGGAAGATGCGAGCCGGACTAAGCCCGCGGCTGCCGGACGCTGAGCCTGAACCTGTGAAGGGCGGGGCCGCGCGGGGCGGGGCCGGCGGCGCAGGGGGCGGGCCGGGGCGGGGCGGAGGGTGCGCGCGGCCCCGAAAGACCGACGCCGCGGCTGTACCTGCGCCGGGGCCCGGAGGAGCGGGAGGGGGTCAGCAGCGGCAGCGCCTGCGGGCCCCGGGAGTACAATGGGCGCCCATTGTTACCACCCGGGCTCCACCCTTAGGGATGCGGCGTCCCTACGAGGAGCTGCGTAGGGCTCCCTCGGCACAAAGAGAGGTCTCGGGAAGCTAGCGCGACCTCCCTCAAAGAGGGACCCCCCCCCCCCCCCCGGCTGCTAGCGCCTGGGTGCCCGAGGACAAAGGGACTCCGCCCGCACCCTGGACACCTGCACTAAACCTCTTGCGCCCACCTCTCCTCGTCCCAACAAGCCGATCTAGCCCGGCGAAGCTAGGGTGCAGCGGGCGGGTGACTCTCGGGAAAGCGGGGCCACCTGACCGCGCCGACCCTCCCCGGCCGCGGGTCCCCCAGCCACTCGTAGCCCTGGCTCGGGGGAAAGGTCTTGTTTTGTCAGTTTCCAGCTCGCTCCCTTTGGAGCTGCTGCCAAAACCCGGAGAGTGGATTTGGCGCACTGGAGACGCCCGGGGCTGCGGGCTGAGCAAGTGGGCACGCGAACAGCCGACGCTGCAGGTTTTTCCAGTCCAGGGGGAGGTGTTTCCTCTCCTGCGGGGTCCCTAAAGAGACTTGCCTGAGGCTGGAACAGGCGGGTGGCGGCTGCCCCCGACGCGCGACGAGGCGCAAGTGGCGCAGCTGCCGGCCCGGGAGCCTAAAATTCCGCCCTTGGAGGCACCTGCGCCCGCCGGTCATTCCGGCGACCGCCGCGGCACGCCCCGCCCCTCCGTCCGGAGGCCCAGCTTGGACCGGGTTAATTAATTTTCTTAATCCGTCTCCGTCTCTTCCTTCTTGAGTCCTCCGCCTGGGTTAATGAGTAGGCGACAGGAAAGGGCGGCGTTTTCCGGCTGTGAGGTCCCAGCCCGCACGGTCGGCCCGGGGAGGCGGCTGGAGCCCGGGGCAGGGGGGGCGTATCGGGCGCTCTGGGCCTGGCCGGGGCCCTGGGACGCTCAGGTTGGACGGAAATCCTGGCACAAAGCAGATACCCTGCAGAGGACCTTGACTTTCCAGAGCGCTGTCAGCTTCAGGTCCTCACGGCGAAGCCCCCCGGGTCTGAAACCTTAGAGGATGCACTTTAAGCCGGCGTGGTAAACCAGGGCTGACGTTAAGGTGAAGTGAAAAGGAAACGGACGCAACTGCTCTGGAAAGCAAAGGTCTTGGGTGGAGTGGTAAAACCCTCAAAGAAAATAATAGTTGACAGGTCAAATGGCCGTGAGGCTGGAAGTCAAATACAAAGCTCAGCTGAAGTGATGTTAGAAATCTGACCAGCAAAACAGTCCAGGGAGATAAGGGACCCTGCGTTGTTTCTTTTCTTCAATTGACAACTCCTCCAAAGTTTCCTTTGGCAGATACCTGGATTTTACTCCAGATTCCTAAGACTTTTACTCGGGGTTCATATTTCAAAATATATGTTCCATTTGGCACTAATGTATATATTTTATGTATGGATTTATTGAAAAATGTTAAATGTTACTGGCCTACTTAGATAAAGGGATTTTTACAAATATTTATGCATAGCTTTCATTGCATGTGGTATTTTTATAAGTACAAATAGTATGTGTATATATTTATTAAATACCACATGAAAAATTTCTTTTGCACACACGAAGACATTCTTCACACATGTCTTACGTGTAAAAAAAATTTTTTTTTTCATTTGCTCTGTAGTTAGCTGCTGTTAAAAACACTTTGTCCACATGACTAAGTAAATAACTTCTTTTACAGCTTGTGCAAATGGAGGGTGGCAGGTTGTTTGGGGTAGCTATTTTATCCCAAAACCCCATTTTTGTTTTCCTACACCATTCCTCACCTTCTAGAAATGTTCCCTTTCTGCCCTTTGTGAGACTTCCCTTCTGGGCTCTAAACAGTTTATCCAGAACCTGCCCCTTCAAGAGCCAGTGGTGCTGATTTGATGGTCTCTTTGATGCTCCACATTATTTATCTGTACTGGCCATCTTCTTGATACTGAAGGTCCTCAGGGAGAATGCCCTTGTGTGTGTGTGTGTGTGTGTGTGTGTGTGTGTGTGTGTGTGTATACATGTATATGTACATGTATATGTGTATATATGTATATATATATACAGTGAATTATCCTTACAAGTGAGAACATTTCATGTACTAACTCTGAAGGCTTTGGGGTTTGTTGGATCTTTATTTCATTTATGGGGGAAGAAAAGGTTTGTCCGAGGAGGATTTTAGGGGCTCTGGGATTCTGCTCCGTATTACGGAAAAGTTGAGCCTTGAAAACCTAGTGGTAACCTTGGAAGCCTAAGTGACACGAAGGAAGTGGACATAGAGAAGATATTCTTTCGGGTTCAATGAACACACTAATGTCTGTAGAGCAAGCATCTGGCAGGCCTGACAGTGCATATTTTTCTATGAGCCCCAACTGTAGGAAAAGAGCCAAGAAGTGTCAGCAGCACCCTTGCTGTCCAGAAACCTGCAGTGTACTTAAGGGGCAGAGCAACATGCCAGTGTGTGCACGCCAGCGCTGGCGGGGACTATTCTAGCATCGTGCCGCCAAGCGTGTCCGTGGGACCAACAGCACCAAGCCTCACTCCAGGGCTACTGAACTGTCATCTTCATTTCAATGCAATGTAGATGCTTCGTGTGCACATACGATGTTGGAGAAGCACTGGTCAAGGGCAGTGGTTCTCAACCTTTTTAAGTCAGGGGTTCATTCCACAATCTCATGGTACTTAGGAATACCCTTGCCTGAAAGACACACAGAACTGTCCACACCAGCGCTTCAACTTGCCACTCCAGAGTTCCCCGAACGCCAGTCTGCAGGTGGTGAGGAAGTCCTGGAAAAGCCTCCAGTCGCAGAGCCAGAAGAGCCACTCTGGGTCAGCCAGAGCATCCCCAGTTAGGGGGACATCCTTAATGGAAGGCAGAGCTTAAATTACGCTTTGGAACATGGGAGAAATTACATAGGGAGAGGAGTCAAGAAGGACATTTCAGGGAGGAGAAATGCCTAGGTGAATGGGCCCAGGAGATAAAACACCAAATATCCCATTTTTATCTGGAGTAAAGTGAAACTTAATGAGATTGTAGTTTGGTAGCAGGCTCTCCGTTGCAATGCATTCTCATTGTTTGAACCTCCAGAAAATGAAACTGGGCTCGATGGCCCTTTCACTTTGGGGACACCAGGAACCCTTTGACATATGGTTTCCTGTAAGACCTCATTTCCGATTACTAGCTATCCTTCTCACTGCACATGGCCTTCAGGCTTTTCCAGGAACTCCAGCAGTGCCTGGGGCACTCCATCTGCTTGGACACTTCTTCCCTAGATAACCAAATGATCCATTAAGGTCTTTATTCAAATGGGACTTCAGGGGAGAGGCGTTTTCTCGAAAACAGTAGCCCCACCCACATCTCCATCCTGGGCTTAAAGCAAGAAGGATTTCTTCATTACCTGACATTACATCATATTTATTTATAGATTCATCTGTGGCCTGTTTCCTCTGATGCGTGAGCTTTATTTGCTCTTGTATCTTTCCTACGTAAAACGGGAGCTAGTGCACAGTAGGTACTCAATAAATGACCCCTTGGCTACAGCCAGTAATGAACGTAAAAGCCGTGTTCACAAACTCCATAGCTCCAGAAATAATAATATATTAAACATTCCTGAAATAACACCACACATATGCTGAGACTGAATTTTTGACCACTTTTCTTTAGTGTAGCTGAACAAGAACTACTAAACACATGGAACATTTTAAGTTCTAAAATTCAAACATTTAAAAGTGAGGCTTACAAAAAAATGTCTTTATAGCCCATGTATAATGCATAACTACTTCTCTTCTAGCGAAGCCGAAACACACTCTCGTGTACCCAACTGGGGTTTTCCTCCAAAATGCCACATTCAGATTGAATTTGTGCATGTATGTTCCCGATTATCCCCCTACGTTAGATGTAAGGCAAAATGTAAGAGAAGCTGGAAGGTTAGAACATTCTGAACGCGAATGCCCTTGTAGCTGGCGGATTCCCCTCCTTGCTTCTCAATTAGAATTTCAGCAGTCCTGGAAATAGAGCTAACCCATGCTAATGAATTTGGTCGAACAATTGGCGAAAGCTAAGGAATTTTCGAGCCAGTGATTTCCTTGTAAATAAAGACCTGCAGGTCACATCTATGTCACCTAATCGAAGGCAGCAGGAACTGGTGTACTGTGAGACTGCAAGTTCATGTAGACTGCAGGCCTAGCATGTAGTTCTGGGCAGGTTAGACAGTCAGTCACAGACACTGCCAAATCCTGGGACTCTCTTAGCATTTGAATTAGTTTTTGAACTCAGGCAGCACCAGTTTTATTTGTGGATAAGGCCTTCAAGTATAGATGCATATTTGATTGTTGCCTGGAAACCAGGGACTAGTAAATGGCCTTACCTTATATTTAGATAGCCTTCTTTGCTTTGCAGAACCCTTTGCATTCGTTTCATTTCTTTCTCCTCTTAGGTTGTTGGTCCATGTTGGGTAGGTAAAGCCCTGATGATTGATTTACACTTTGCCTCTCCTTCCAGAAGGGATTTAGGGCAATTTAAAAGTCTTTTGTGTGTAATGAGTCATTCCTGTTGTGCTCTTTGTAATGTTGTCTTTCTCCAGATACCTACCTGTACGTCTCCCACCTTAGCTTTTTTCAGGCCTCTGCTCAAATGTAGCTCCCCAGAGTCCTTCTGGGACCCTCTATATAAAACATCACTCGTGGCCCTTTTATGTCTTTACTGCCTTTATTCTTCCTGGCGCTTATCACTCAACATATTGTGTATTTATTTGTTGATTATCTCCTCCACCCTGCATCAATCACTCTAACGTCCCCTCCGAGAGAGGAGAAAGTTTGCCTATTTTATTCACTGCTGCATCCCAACAACCTGATTAGTGCTTGGCTCCTAGTAGGCACTTACTAGGTATTTGTTGAGTGAATGAATGAATGAATGAATGATTCCTCAGTGCTTAATACAGATACATGGCACTCAATGACTATTTGTTGAATAAAACACTACCTTCATGAGTGAGTTAGAGGAACGTCTGTGATTCATGCAAGGTCATGCAGATAGTGATAACTGGATTCATAAAGATTTCAATCCCTACTAATTCTTTCTCTGCAGCTTCTTCGTTTGTATATCTGCCGGCAAGTCCAGACTACTGTATTGTCAAAGTTTCTTTGTTCGTCCGATTTCTACCTGCCAAAGTGAACACTACAGGGCTATTTATTTCAGTGATTGTAAGATGAGCAGGAAATGAAATTGATCATTTCAGTTGATGTTCTGGGTTAGTGAGAGACAAGATGAAAAGAGACAGGGGAGGAGAGAGGTTCACAATCGCACCCCCCCATTTCTCCTGCTCCCCGATGCGATCCCCACACACACATGGAATGACATGCACTCTTCCCCACACACGCACAAAACCCGCTCCTACCTGACAGGAACATGTCGTCTTCAGCCTCTGCCTGTCTTGTGTTGCCCGGGGTTAGAAGTCCCTGTGCACAAAGGACAGACCATCTTTCGAGGGGTTGGCTACAGGTCACTGAATTTGGACTCTCACAAAGAAGCCCAGGAAATGCGCAGTGGGGGGACCGCTGGAACTGTCCTTACATTTGCTTCACAGAGAATGTTCCACAGGGCTGTTTGAAAACCAGATCTGCCAATAGCCTCCTATTCTTAGGACCCCAAGGTCACTTGGGCTCAGGACCGAGGTCTTGTGCTGCAGCTCACCCTGCTGGCGTACCAGACTCCCAGGACACCTCTCCCCTCTCCTCAGGGGATGCCCTCCTTAGCTTGTGTCATCAAGTCTCCAGAAACAATGGTTGTGGTATTTTCCTTAAGAAAGATAAGAGATAGGCACGTGTGTGGCCCTGAGAGTGCTTTGAGCTGTCTACTGACTGAACAGGTTGGAGCAGGAGGGGAGGGGGGCCATTTCACACATTCAACACATACTTATTAGGCACCCGCTCTGTGCCAAGGAATCAGGCCAGTAATGCTGGCGTTCCTCTCGGGCTGACCTATATTTCTCTCATCTTTCAAACCTGCTTGACTGAATGTGGAAACTGTATTCCAAAGGCCTTCGTCTTAATCCTCCGGGGACATCTCGGTGCCCCTGACTGTGGTCAGGTGACTTGTCTGAGTGGAAGGACATGTGATGCAAATTAGGCACCCATGTAAGAGTCAATACTCGGTGACCCCAGGCCATGCTTTGTCCCTTAGCCCAGAAACACTGAGATTCACACAAACGAATACCAAGTGCTGAGCTTCCTCTAAGGTAGGTGTCTCCTTTGTGGCACAATATTAAAATCTCTGTTCTCCTACAGGGGTCTAAGACTTCCTTTTTGGTTTGTCAAGTCCTATCTTCAAGTTGCTTCTGTCCGTGTGTCTGTCTAGAAAGCAAAGATAAGAATTTAGCACATTCATCCCATAAATCGGCTTGCCAGTGAATGTGATCTGACATTCTTATTCTCATTCAACTTATATTTGTCGACCGCCAGAGGGTAAGGCACTGGGACAGGTAGTCTAAAGGATGCAAAGGAGAATATGCTTCCTACACTTAAGCAGCTTAAAATTTATAGAGGTGATAAGACAAGTGCACAAGTAACTCTAATATAGGCAGTATATGATAAATGTCATCAACCCCATGATATTCTCCAAATGCTAAGTGAGGACACGTACCCTGATGTGTTCTCCGACAAGGACAACATGCATCTCAGTTGAGATCATCTGGGTTATCTGGGATGGATGGCCCAGTAATATTGATATTTCACTATACACTTGTGGTTTTGATATTTGATATAATATTGGTATTTCACTATACATCTGTGGACTTTTAAAATGACATTGTAAGCAGGGCCCCGATGTCTGTGATAGACGAAAATGCAGCTGTTCTGAAGCCCTTCCCCTCTGGGCCTTCCACACGCTCATCAAGGAGTTCCTTTTCTTTCTTTCTTTTTTTTATTTCTTTTTTAATTTTTTTTAATGTTTATTTATTTTTGAGAGAGACAGAGCATGAGTGGGAGAGGGGCAGAGAGAGAGGGAGACACAGAATCTGAACCAGGCTCCAGGCTCTGAGCTGTCAGCACAGAGTCCGATGCAGGGCTCAAACTCATAAGCTGTGAGATCATGACCTGAGCCCAAGTAGGACACTTAACCGACCAAGCCACCTGGGGGCCCCAAGGAGTTTCTTGAAACTTCCTCCTGACTCTTCTGGGCTCCCAGAAACACAGGTGAAACCATGGCGAGATGATCAGTCAGTGAAGAGATTGCTTCTGGTTAGGGCGATTAGGATGGCCTGATGGAGGAGAGAGCATCTGAAACAGGCGTATAGGGTGATCATTGGGCTTTTCATGTGGTCCGAATGCACCTGTACCGGGCCCAGATCTTTATGACCCAGTAAATGGCCTCCACAGAGGATGTCAGTTGAGGATCCAAACTTGGTTTGTGAGTTCCATGATGGTGAAGGATCTGAGGTTTATCTCTGGCCTCCTCTGACCCTCTCTTCCTCATTCCTTATCATCCTTCCTTCTAACCAACTACAAGGGACTGAGGCCTAGAGCCTCAGCTCCTCTGGACATTTGTCCTCTCCCAGCAGCAGCACTTACAGTGGATTCTAACACTTATTCCTGTAGCAATGGGCCCCAGAAGCTCATGCCCAGGTCACTGCAACAATGGATGAGCACTGCCATCCTTAGAGAGTGTTGTGCTTTCTTCCAAGGAGGGCAGACTTGGAAGACACAGATTTACAAATGTGTGAGGGTTGTACAGAAAATTCAATTTAATTAAAAAATATATTTGTTGAGGGGCGCCTGGGTGGCTCAGTCGGTCAAGTGTCTGACTTCAGCTCAGGTCATGATCTCACAGCTTGTGGGTTCGAGCACCGCCTCGGGCTTTGCGTGGACAGCTCAGAGCGTGGAGCCCGCTTCAGATTCTGTGTCTCCCTCTGTCTCTGTCCCACCCTTGCTCATGCTCTGTCTCTCTCTCTCTCTCAAAAATAAATAAACATTAAAAAAAATTTTTTAAATACAAATATATATATTTGTTGAGTTATTTCCTTTATTTTCTAGAGCAGTCTTAGTGGCACAGTGAAATTGAGCAGAAAGCACAGAGAGTTTCCATATAGCTCTGCCTCCACGCAGATACAGCCTCCCCCACTATCAACATCCTGCATCAGAGTGCTATGTTTGTTACAATCAATGAGCCTACATTGACACATCATTATCACTGAAAGCTCATAGGTCAGATTAGGGTTCATCCTGGTGTTGTACACTCATTCTATGGGTGAGGACAAATGCAATGGCTTCCTTCTGTTTACTCCCGGGGCCAGCACACCATGGTTTCAATACAGAGTCAGCAACACTGAAAGACACACTGGGACAGAAACACCAGCCAAGAAGATTTTGAGATGTTTCTTATCACCGGGTGAGCATTTTGTCTTACCTGGCTTTCCTTCTCTGGTTTGTTTCAACCCCAAAGCAAACGGCTCTCCAAAATGGTGCTGTAGACGCATCTAGTCGATTAAAAGAACAGCGGAGCGTAATGGGACCTTATACAGTCGCTAGTCCTGCCCTCCCATTTTACAGCAGAGGAAATGGAAGCTGAGAGAAAGTGAGTGATTTTCTCAAGGTTGTCCAGTTACTGGCAGAGACTCCTAGTTTAGAAAAGTTTTTTGTTTGTTTGTTTTGTTGTTTCTAAATAATTTTGCTTCTGTTTGAAGACAGAGGCTCATCCCTGCACAAATTAGAATGGGCTCTAAATTATGTCTCTGGGAGGGCCATGGCATCGAGGTAGAAAGTGTATGCTCTGGAGTCAGACACCTGGGTGCTGACCCCAGCTGTCCATTAGCTAGCTGTGTGACCTTGGGGCCAAGGCTTATGCTCTCTAAGCCTTAGTTCTTTATGTAAGAAGGGTGGGTGGGCGGGGAGGTTATCCTAGAATACATCTTGAGAGTGGGTATGAAGATTAAGTGAAACAGCTCTCGTGAATGTGACTGGCACATTCTCAAACCTCAAAAAAATACGTTCGGATCTGTTCTTCCTACCCCACGGGTAGGAAGATTGTCCTGTATCCGTGGGATCTGGCACAATTCCTGTCGCCAAGTCTGTGTGCAACAACCATGTGTCGAGTGAATAAAGCACCGGGAGTGGCCTAGGATAAACAATAGCACATAAATCTGGGAAAAGAAAGAGGGACATAGAAGATAACATATGGATAAGGGAGATCTGTAAATGTTTAGATTCTCGAGCAAATGGAAAGATTTGAGAAGTGTTAAATGACAGTGAAAGGGAAAGAGGAATCCCCCACCTCCAGGGTCACATGGAACCACACAACAGGTGCACTTGACATGCCTTGCAAAGCATGAAGTACAAAACAGGTGTGCAGGGATCGTCAATGCCAGAAGCAGCCTCATCTACCAGGATTTGAAGAGGGAAACGTTGCCCCAAGCATCCGGAGAGGCTTACACTGCTCAGTCCTCAGGAACCAGGGAGGTCGAGGGGGAGGAGAGTCTCAGGCAATGCGGGTGAAAATAGAACCAACAATAAAGACACCGCAAGATGGAGTGTATTAAGCATGCCTTTTTATTCATGTCAAGACTTTTCAGCACACAGGGTGAACCTTAATTATGCAAATTTAAAAATCATTTAGGAGGTTATAGGATCCCAGGATGGAATGTAAAATATGACAAAAGAATGTAACTGTGTTATAAATGCATGAACAATCACTGAAGAGGGTGTGGGGAAAGTGCTGACCTAAGTAAATTTGGAAATAAATGGGGTTTGTAAAAAAAGACAAAAGGGATTGTACATAAACACTCTAGTTTATAAAATTATTTCCTATGAAGTTATGGGCTAGCAATGATGTAAATACAGTACACTGGAATTGAGCAGTTAGGTGATGGATAGCTGATGGTAGGAACCAAGTTTCTCATTGTAGGAAAGGATGTAGATGAGCAAGGGAAGAAGGCTAGAATGATCCATGTGGTACTGAGTTACAGTTGGAGATATCAGTGTGACCATTATTTAGCTTAATATGGGCACAGAGAGTTACCTATAGAAATACTTATAGGTTATGTGTATATACATGTGTTAAACACACACACGCACATATTCTGTCAGCTAAGAGGGTCTAGAAGCAACAATGCCCCAGTAGCTTCCAGCACACCCAGATCATGATCTCCAACACCATTCTCCAATGAAAGAACCAGGGCTTCTTGGAGACGTGCCTGATTCTAGGACAGAAGCAGGAAACATACAAGATAAGCCTGGGGCATCTAGTAGTTCTAGAAAGTAAGGCAGTATACTGTGGAACCCACAATGACTTAAGTGTTTTAAGGGACACAGGAGCCAACTGAAAGAGCTCTCATCTCAACGGCCAAAGCCAATTTGGGCAATAAAATAAAGTAGTATTGGGTTTTAGCCCAAAGAGTCAAATAAATATCCAGGAATCCATACTGATAGAAATAAATGATTGAAGGGGCGCCTGGGTGGCTCAGTTGGTTAAGCATCAACTTCGGCTCAGGTCATGATCTCATGGCTCGTGGGTTTGAGCTCCGCGTTGGGCTCTGTGCTGACAGCTTGGAACCTGGAGCCTGCTTCGGATTCTGTGTCTCCCTCTTTCTCTGCCCCTCCCCTGTTGGCGCTCTGTCTCTCTGTCTCTGTCTCTGTCTCTCTCTCAAAAATAAGTAAACATTAAAAAAATTATTAAAAAAATAAATGAATGAATTATTGAATAAATAAATAAATGGGGGGTAATAGACAGATTTCCCCTGCAGAAGAATTCCAAATAATTTCTGTAAATATTTTTCGGTCAATGAGGTAGAATGTAATTCCCCACTCCTTAATTGTGGACTGTATATAGTGACTTCCTTTCAAAGAATACAGTACGCCAGGGTGTGTGTTTGGGGGTGGGGGAAATGGCTTTACAACGTAGAAATCTGACAAAACACTGCGTCAGCCGGGAGATCAAAGTTAACATCAACAGTCGTATATCATGTTGATGGTATGCAACCTTGACATTACAGGATGAGGAGGGTGCTTTTCCTCTGTGGTCTTCCTCCCCAAAAATCATAGCCAGAGTCAAATTATGAGAAAAACATCAGACGATTCCTAACTGAAGGATATTCTACAAAATACCTGGCCAGTAAGTATTCCTCAAAAATGTCAAAGTCAGGGGCGCCTGGGTGGCTTGGTCGGTTAAGCGTCTGACTTCGGCTCAGGTCATGATCTCACGGTCCGTGAGTTCGAGCCCCGCGTCGGGCTCTGTGCTGACAGCTCAGAGCCTGGAGCCTGCTTCCGATTCTGTGTCTCCCTCTCTCTCTGACCCTCCCCCATTCATGCTCTGTCTCTCTCTGTCTCAAAAATAAATAAAACGTTAAAAAAAAAAAAAAAAAAAAAAAAAAAAAAGTCAAAGTCAAAAGCAAGGAAAGACTTAGCAATTGTAAGAAGAGCTTAAGGAGACACAACAACTAAATGCAATGTTCTGTGGGATGGCATCCTAGAACAAACAAACAAACAAACAAAAATTGGTAAAAAGTAAAGAAACCTGAATAAAGTGTATTATTCAGACTTTAGTTAAATATAACATATCAATATTGGTTCATTAACTGTCCCAAATGTACCATATTTATATGACATTAACAGGGAAATGGTATATGGGAATTCTCTGTATTTGCAATTTCTCTGTAAGTCTACAGCTATTTTAAAATTAAAAGGTTTGGGGAACCTGGGTGGCTCAGTCGGTTAAGCATCCGACTTTGGCTCAGGTCATGATCTCACACTCCATGAGTTCGAGCCCCATGTCGGGCTCTGTGCTGACAGCTCTGAGCCTGGAGCCTGCTTCGGATTCTGTGTCTCCCTCTCTCTGACCCTCCCCCAGTCATGCTCTGTCTCTCTCTGTCTCAAAAATAAACATTAAAAACTTTAAAAAAAATTAAAAGGTTTATTTTTTAAAAAGATCTAGGAGGAGGATCTGGGCTTAATCATTTTGCTTAAAGCTGGTTTCCATTTCTAGCTCATTGTTCTTTAATTTCGAGTTTGGAAATTTAACTTTTGAAATAATAAAATAAATAAATTTTAACTCATTATAAAGAGCCAAAAGTCTTTCAGAAAATTGGAAGAAATCAGAAAAAAATTGCTCTTTCCTCAAGGTACAGATAATCCAATAGAGGAGATAACATTTGCATAAATAATGAAACCAGGTGGATAGTGATCACCGAAAAACAGGGATTTATAGAACTCTATATTTTCCTTACTGTTGACAAGAGTTGATCATCGCACGATTGATTTGCATTACTGAAATGAAAATATAAAAGTTCCATGACAAAAGTAAACTTCACATTTAGCTATACTCTATATTATATACTCTATATACCTTTAGTATACGAGATACTGCTGGCTTTGAAACACAGCTTAGAAATGAATGTCTTTAGAGAATCCTGGTGAACATGAACACTTAGGTATCAATAAATAGGTGAATGGCTATCTTTAAAAAAATTTTTTTTAAATGTTTATTTATATTGAGAGAGAGAGAGAGAGGGAGAGAGAGGGAGGGAGAGAGGGAGAGACAGAATCGCAAGCAAGCTCCACAATCAGCATGGAGCCTGATGGCAGGGATCCATCTCACAACCTGTGAGATCATGACCTGAGCCAAAATCAAGGGTCAGATGTTTAACTGACTGAGCCACCCAGGTGCCCCTACATATATCTTAACATTTTGACACGAAACTCCTGCTCACTTTTGCCTTGCACTGGCAAGTGTATGTTTGGCAGTCTTTGGAATCTTCTAGAAATTATATAGACTCGAGTGACTCTAGTGCGCATCATTTCTAAGATGGGCAGCTGGGACACTCTGAAGTCTTTGAAGGTCTCCAGTGGCCATAACTGTCTGAAAGAAGTGCAGAATGAGAGAAATTAACCTCTCTGCACAGCAGGTAGTTGAAGGACTTTCTCTTCTTTAAGTACTAACCCTGGTACCCGCCTCTCCCCCGCCCTTCCCAGACACAAATTCTGAGTCTTCTGTTCATTCGACACACATTTAGAGAATGGTTAGTATGTGTAAGGCCCATGCCAGAAAGTGTGAATAACACCAAGGTGAGTTAGACATGAATCTCTCTGGTCTTCCCCGAAGGAACAGATAATCCAAGAGAGGAGATAACATTTGCATAAATAATGAAACAAGGTAGACACTGATCACTGGAAAACAGTATTACTGAATAGAGAGGAGAATTATTCCATTTTTTCCCCCTGCCTAGTTAAACCTGTGGGATCACGTAAGGCTCTTTATTTCTGTTTCAAGTTATATTTCTGGTTTATTCATGTTTAACCTGGATCTTTCATCTGTACCTTCTCTCCACATCCAATTAGTCACCAAGTCAAATAGATTGAACCACTTCAGGTGGCTTCTAGTAGCCATAAAGATAAAATACAGAGTACTTAGATGGCTAAAAAAACCCTTCCGTCGTGCCCTGGTCCTTGCCTTCTTCTCCAACCTCATCTTCTAAACCATCCCCAGGTTCTAAACACACTGAGTTACTTGTATTCAAAATCACTATGGACCTTCATCTCTCTGGGCAGTGCTGCTGTTTCTTTCGGGAATGCCCTTCCCTCTACCCTCCATCTGACTATCGACACCATAGCTTCAAGGCTCCCTGCCTCTGTCAAATGCTTTCTGGTCCTATTGGCTGGACTCTGTTATTATAGCTCCTTGCCTGTGGCTCTGTCTCGTTTCTTATCTCTTGAACGATTCCTCCTCTCCCCATATACACTTACTCATTCTTCAAAATTCGTCTTTGGTATCCCTCCTCCCTTTAGTGATAATTAATCTTCCTCTGCTTCCGGGAGCCATTCAGGATTTATCCCTCTCTGATATTACTGAGTTGCATTGAATGTGCGAGAACAGTACCTGGCACATAGTAAGGCTCAATGTGTATTTGTGAATTAATGAATGGATCAGTTGTAATTAGCAAAGCAGTGTTAGTTATAAGAGTGCATTTGAGTGGATTGGTATAAGCCTGCTGAATATTTGTAAGCATGTGGCTTTGATTTGAGTGCCATCAGCATCTTTCACTGATAAGTCAGCTTGTTTCTACCTTGAGCCACACGCATCCCAATATCTGATGTGGGGTTAACCGAGAGTAACTAAGACCGGAAAGTGAAACTGTGGACAGGGGAGTGGGGCTCCTGGAGTTACTGGCATGTTATGTCTGGCTTTTCCACCTGACTGCTAACCATTTCAGAGCAGGCAGCTTATCTTCCTCTTTTACTTTAGCACAATGCCTGGCACAACACCTACTGATGAAGTTAATTACCCTTTCTGTGCTTACTTGGACCTCTAGGCAACCAAGTGTCTCAAGGCAGATGCAGAGGCTGCCCCAGTGGCCCCATTTCTGGACATTCTAAAGGCAGGCTATGCCAGTCTTTATGTGACTTAATGAGGCTCAAACAACCTGGGAATGGAACTTACAACATGTTTGTGTGCCTTCTGTCGATACCTGTTCTGCAATCATGACCCAACAGAGGAACACATCCAAACCAGACTCTGGACTATAAAAAAGGCTACTTGTCGACTGTAGCATTGTTTTCTGCTGGAGCTACCAGAGCAGCCTCGGCTGCACATTCCTGGGACATGAATAATATCAGTTGTGATTACACTTCAGTATCTCATCCATCACCAGCCTATGAACACTGAATATAACCTAATTAGGAAATGCGAAGGTCTCTTTGCTGGGGATGAGTGCCGGGGAAGCACAGGTCCACACGCCTCTCCCCAAGACGGGGCTCCTGGAGGCTCACACACAGGTTCTGATCCTACAGGGCTCAAGGGCAGACCTCACCAGACATCCACATTCCTCACATAATCGCCACTAAGCTGAGACCATGACACCTTGGATTCTATCCTATATTGCACTCCTCCTTGAATGCATTGCAGAGGAGATCTATCAGGACTGATAAATCAGTCACTTTCAAATGGACATTAAAGTATTAACTCAGTGATTAACTCTCTCTGCCTAACAAATTTTTTGTTTGTTTCTTTCTTACTTCTGACTGGCCTCGAATAGAAACTCTGAGATTTGTTGACAATTTACTTCTCGTCTTTTGGTGAGGTCTTTGATGCTTGCTTGTCTTTTTCTACACAGCTCTTAAAATGCCGTCAGAGGGCTGCCTTCTCTCTTCCAAAGTTCTGAAAGCAGAGGACTAAGGATTCTGTAGGCTTAATTACGAGGGACGAGACACCGTCCTTAAAACTCCTTTGCATGAGAGAAAAAGTACAGGCTATTCTTTGCACAAAAAGCTACTGCGTCTGAATCCCCACTTGTCGTGCATGACTTTAACTTGTATTCAGTCTTCAAGCCTCTGTCCATGCGCTCACCTGAAACCTGTGGAGCATCTGCTGTGGTGCCAATCTGCCTCACTACCATGGTGTCCTGGAACTCGGCGTTTATAGGGTAGAGCAGACAGGAGCAGAGAAGAGGCCTGTGGCCACAAGAATCCACTAAGGTGGATCCACCTGCTCGGGGACTGAGTGCCCAGCTGAGCACACAGAACCTCAATTGACTGAGCTACCTGATCGGTCAACCTTAATTCTACTGGAAAATGTTTTTTCCTCTGCCAACTCAATGTACATTCCTATAACCTCTACCTTGCCCTGATAATGTGTGAGCTCCCATGCCATGTGCCAAGGTTTTTGTTGCTGGGCCTGGGGGTCTCAGACATGATCACAAGAATTCCTTATTTGTCTTGAATCATGGTTAAGCCACTTGAGGGTGTCACGATCCTCTGCCACCTGTTTCCAAGTGTCCTCTGTCCCCTGCATTTCATAGAACTGGGTTTCCTTTGGATTCTCATTCTGGGTTTCTAGTCTCTCTTCCTATAATTTTGAATCCTGAGTGCTCTTCCCCAGGGAGTTAACCTGGCTTTGGTAAAGACCTCCATGAAATACTGGGATGGTGAATACCACACACTCAATTTTGCTCACCAGGCTTTGATCACCAGTGAGGACATCCTGCTATTTATGTCTGCCTACATCACGTCTGGACATCGCTTAATTCCCTTGGCTGCCGTGTCCTACCTGCTTGTTGGAATTTCAGTGGTTGCCCGAGTCCCCATGCCTTCTGAGGAACCAGGAAACTTGTTAGGCGGGATATTGTTGTTCCTACTATTGCTTTGTTGTTAGGGAAACTGAGGCTCACACAGATTAAGTGACTTGGCCAATGAGATGTCTAATACATAGTAGGGTCAGACCTTAACGTAATCCCCATCTCTAAATAGTTTCCTCTTTGCTCAAGTCTATGCCATTTGCTCTTAAAATCTTATGAGTTGTTGTGGAAATTAGATGTGATAAGAAGGTGAAAATATACCGAAATAAATGTTTTATTGTTATTCTCAGCAAGTGGGCGTCCTCTGGTTGCACCAATGCATTTGTTTCTTGGCCTATCTAGGTCTTTAAAACAGAAAAGGTGCTGCTCTCTGGATCAGATGAAGCTTGCATGTGGAAGGGAAATTGCCACAATGTTTACAGATGTCAGGTGCGGACCAGTCACATTCCAAAAATTCATTTGTGGTTATTTAGAATGGAGGCCTCATTTCCCCAAACAGATAATATTATAAATGGTGGTTAGATTCTTGGGTTATCCCACAAAGGCTGTTTCATTAGTAATGCAGCTGGGGTACATTTCTAGTTCATAAGGTAGCTGAAGTAATGCATATATTATGCCATTGCAACATGATCAACAAAGCCCGGATTAATCAAGTCATGTTTATTTTGAGCCCTGTAGAGCTATCTACTGACAGCAGGAGTGATTCTGTCACTATTGGCTCTGGCATGGTCGGGAAATTTCCTGAATTTTAATAGCTGAGAGAGCTGGTGAGAAGTGAGAAGGTATTCTAGAGCGGTCAGGCAGCTTGAAAAAAATGTGCAGATGTGGAAGAGAGAAAGGGCAGGAAAAGAGAAATTCTGGAAAAAAAAAAAAAAGATGTGAGCAGAGGAGCTGGAAGAAATCAGAGTTATGTGAGGATGAGAAGTAAAATCTGACCCAGAAATGGGAACAAATAAAAGGACTCAGAATGTGGATTTAGAAGGTTAGGGATTTATGTGAGAAACAGAAGGTGCTCGGGCTGAAGATGGTTTTGAATGGCTTTGGTTAACACAAAGCTCAGTTTTAGAGAAATGTTTTAAAGAAGAAGCTGTACTGACAAAGCTCATGTAACTTAACTCTAACTAGGCATCATTAGTGGGCTGCCCGATTAGCCATGAGTTGTCACTGACGAGGGACTGGGTACAACCCAGGAACGACATGACGTCTGAGGACTGATGGCAAAGAGCCTTGCAGAGAAGCTAAATGTTAACTCCATACCAGTAAAATAGGAAAAAGCAGTCCTGTAGATAGAAAGCAGATGGCTTTGGTGGACTACACGCCTCTGTGTTAGTCTTTGCCCTATTTCCAACACCAGCATGAGAGGAAATCTTGACTAGAATAGGGTTTGGTCCAAGGTAAAGAAAATCTATGGAGTAGCGATTAAGTTGATGGTCCTGTTATTCTCAAAGATGCTGTCATGGGCTCCTTGGTTGGTTGGTTGGTTGGTTGGTTGGTTGGTTGGTTGGTTTACAAAGGGAAAAGCCTGGGAAAGATCTGGAAGCAGGAGAATGGGAACAAGGGATTGATATCTCTTTGTCAATAATGTAAAAATGCCATCTCTTTTGTGACTTGGGCCAAGCTGTTCAGATCATGTTGCCTTTAGGGAAATGTTTCTCTTTCCATCTTTCTCTTTTAAAAAAAAATGTTTATTTACTTATTTTGAAAGAGAGAAAAAGAAAGAGAGGGGGAGGGGCAGAGAAAATTGATCTCATGAATCGTGAGACCATGACCCCAGCCAAGATCAAGAGTCGAATGCTTAACCAGCTGGGCCACTCAGGTGCTCCAATGTTTCTCTCTTAAAAATTGATTTTGACTACATTTGTTCTGCCAGAGACGAGTGGGTACATTGTTTGGCTGGAGGTCTAAAGTGTTGTTCCACAATGAACAACTCAACCTTTGGGTGGAGATACTGCTGTGGCTATGATGTCTCCTGGATTGCCCTTATTGGGGGTGGAGGATCATCCCTTAGGATGAGACTGACCTTCTAAAGTAGAGGGTTACATTTTCATAGAGGAACATAAAGGTTTGCAACATGATGGATTTAAGAATATTCTTTCTCTATTTCTAGGGATGGACAGGGGACCAAGCCTAGGCATCAGGGAACCCAAGATCAAGAGCTGGATGCTTAATCAATTGAACCACCCAGTTGCCCTATGGTCATTTAAAAAAAAATGTTTATTTATTTATTTTGAGAGAGAGAGAGCAAGCAGGGGAGGGACAGAGAGAGGAGAGAAAGAATCCCTAGTAGGCTCTGCGCTGACAGCCCAGCGATGCCGGGCTCGAACTCAAGGTACCATGAGATCATGACCTGAGCTGAAATCAGGAGTCAGACATGTAACTGACTGAGCTACCCAGGCACCCCACCTATGGTCATTTTTAGTATAAAAAATTATAATTATCTCCATCTCCAAACCTTTGGTCAAATCCAACAGCCTTGTGTTGTTAATGGAATGGGGTGAATTAAGCAATGTCATTGTAGAGGGAAATGTAACCTTCTGCTGAGGTCAGTGTAATGGCATCAGAGTTCTAGAGAGTTCAGAGATTTAAGTGGTGAACAGGCAACGAGTATCTGGAGACTCAAGGTGTAGCTGGAAACCATGATGCAGGACTGTTTCAAGAGCAGGTGAGACCTTTAATGGGGGCGGCATCCACTGGGATTACACAAACCAAAGAATGGAGGCTTTTCTACCTCTTTCCATTAAGATGTTGAAAGAGCAGATTTCTCAGGATTTCAGATAGCTGAGCGCATATGCAACTGAGGATTTCTCAGAAATACTGTACGTGTATTCTAGAAGAGTTGAAGATGAATAGAGAAACTGGGTTCCAGGAGGGATCCACCAGAGGAACCCTAACCAAAGCCAGTGGAGAAGCCACCTCAGGAAATTGTTCTACCTCGTTGGTCCCTGAGGTGAAATGGAAAAACTCATCGATAAAGATGTAGGATTTGGGTAGGACTAGGAATTGCCATTTCTATTTGCCATTTGTGAATACTACTTGTCGTGTTGCTTCCTATTAATTAAACTTACATTAAAATAATCTGGTGGTGGGGCGCCTGGGTGGCTCAGTCGGTTGAGTGTCCAACTTCAGCTCAGGTCATGATCTCACAGTCTGTGAGTTCGAGCCCCGTGTCGGGCTCTGTGCTGACAGCTCAGAGCCTGGAGCCTGTTACAGATTCTGTGTCTCCCTCTCTCTCTGCCCCTCCCCTGCTCATGCTCTGCCTCTCTCTGTCTCAAAAATAAAATAAAACATTAAAAAATAAAATAAAATAAAATAAAATAAAATAAAATAAAATAAAATAAAATAATCTGGTGGTGACAGTGTTGGAAAGAGAAATACCTGTTCTTTATTTCATTACCAGGCAAGTTGGGTCTGTTGGCAGAGTCTTCCAGCAAAAGCAGTATTCTGTGAAACTATCTGGAGAACTTGTGAGAGGAATTTCTGTGGTGGGTGTTACACGTAAGAATTTTTCAGTAGCTTGGAGGTCCCAAAGGATTTATTTTTGAGAAAGGATAGCTGGGGGCACCTGGGTGGCTCAGTCGGTTAAGCATCCGACTTCAGCTCAGGTCATGATCTCGCGGTCCGTGAATTCGAGCCCCGTGTCAGGCTCTGTGCTGACAGCTCAGAGCCTGGAGGCTGTTTCAGATTCTGTGTCTCCCTCTCTCTCTGACCCTCCCCCATTCATGCTGTCTCTCCCTGTCTCAAAAATAAATAAACGTTAAAAAAAAAATTAAAAAAAAAAAAGAGAGAGAAAGGATAGCTGAAGAAGTAAGAGTTAACAGTTTGGGGTGTGGGAAGAGGAAACAGAGCCTGAGTTGGTGTTGTCACTGCAGAATTAGAACGAGGTTTTGGCAATGCTTCCAACCATATCATATAATTAGGCAGGAGACCTGGGGAGGGGGAAGGCTGGGAATTTTGCCTTAATTGTATCACATTTGAAACACTGACTTAAATCTCTGTTTGGATTTTGCTCCATCTATTCCTAGCCTTTGAAAAGGGAGTCATTTATCTGCACCCAGGAGTTCAGCACTGTCAAAATCTCCGCTTCTTGTTGGGTAGGGAGCCTGGACCTAATCCAGTCCCAGATGCCGTATCTGAGATGCTGATTCATTGCTTTGGGGGGCTTTCCCTCACCTCTAGCACCCACAATCGCTACTGTTTTTTAAAGATTTTTTTTTTTTTGAGGGATAAAGCATCAGTGGGGGAGGGATGGGGTGGAGAGAGAGAGAGAGAGAGAGAGAGAGAGAGAGAATCTTCAGCAGGCTCCACATCCAGCACGGAGACTGACACGGACCTTGATCTCATAACTGTGAGATCATGACCTGAACAGAAATCAACAGTCAGTTTCTTAACCCACTGAGCCAGCCAGGTGCCCCATGAACACCACTGTTTAAATGGCTCTTATTTCAGGCCCCTTCTAGAATCCGACATATTTATTTGTCTGCAGGACAGTGTTATTTATTGTCTTTACACAATGTATTTAGTTTATTAAAGAAGCTCACATAGTTTTGTTCTGATAGTCACCTTCCATGCTTTGTTTTCATTACTGTCCAAAGAACCACTTGGCTTTTCCTGGTTCCTGAAACAAACACATAGGATCTTGTTGATATCTAACATCCAATCCCTTATCAATTTTGCTAATTCTTCTTTCCATAAAGTCCTACAGATTTGCCACTTTGCGGTCTTCATTGCCTTTAAGTAGACTTCAACAAAGACCTGGATACTTTTTATGTTTTCTGTCTCGGCCTCATGTATTACATCTTATGATCAGTAGCTAGCTGAATCTTGAAACATGATTTTCCAGTTTCATCCACATACCTTTGGCTACTGTTCATTTATTCATTCAGTTCCCCCCCCCCCCCGCCCCATATTGTTTACCTATTTAGGCCAGCCTAGTCACTCAGAAATAAAGAAATACGATTTCTTGTAATAACATGTTTCTGTAATGCAAATTATGTTATAGATGACTGGTAAATAGAAGAATAATATGAGAAAAATGCAGAAAGCATGTTGGTTTATGTGTTTTCTGTATAGTACCATTTGGCAATTCATTCATTGTCGCTATGTTACCTTTTGCAGCCAGTTCTCATTAAATTCACCCAGTTCGGACCTTTTAGTTTTTTTCTCTTTCCAGATTCTCTAGACATGTAAGTATTCAGTTTGTGTTTTGTTGATTTACATATGCTGAAAGGTTTTTTAAAAACTATGTATTGCCAAATATTGCAGATGTGTATAGTCAGAACCGATTGTCAATTCAGGGGAACGTGGACCATCTAAGTTTTGCCTCTTCCCAGATCACCTAGACCAGTTATTAAGCCAGAGTGTTCACATGAGAGAGTGCTTCTACGTGAAAGTGAACTTGAGGCATTTCAAGAAGTTATAGCATATCTAAACAGCAGAGGTCAAGAATGCTAGGTAAATAGGATATAAATATTTAGTAGGTGTTGTATTGTTTAATGAGTAAGTGAATGCCTGCATGCACAAGGGCCACTGGGACTTGGCAAATCCTTTTTCAGCGGAAATTATTTTGGTGCATCAAATATTTATTAAGCACCTAATATGTTCCTGTCACTTTGCTAGACCCACAGATGGAAATGTAACAGTGAAATGTATTAAAAAATGTAAAAATGCAGAGCCTTTGACCTCCAAGAAAATAGATACAGGGGAAAGATGTACGTGTACTTACATGGCTAATATAAACCAGGCAGAGGATTCTGGGAGAGCACAGGGAGGGTTGCTGAGCCTGGCATGATCTTTAGGAAATGGTTCCTGGGTAAGATGAAACCCGTCAAGGCTTAGTGTGTAAGAGACAACAAGGCAAAGTATGGGGTAGAGCGAGGAAGGGCATTTGAAGCAAGGGGAACCACATGAAGAAAAGCACAGGATTATTTTAGCATGATGAGTACAGCAAAGGACTAGTCATTTAATATATAAAGCAGCAGGCAGCAATTTGGGGGAGATAAGAATGAAGAGGTAGGTAGGGTCAGATCAAGGAGGGCCTGTTTTCCCTGAGAGGGAGCTCAACCAGGTTCTGGGGAGTCACTGGACCAGTCCAGGCAAAGGAATAACATGGTGATTTCTGTGTTAGAGATCCCTGTGGCAGCTGGGTGGAGGATAGTGTTGGGTGAAATAAAAGCAGGAAAGGAGTATGACCATCTAGGCAGGAGATGAGGCCTTGAACTAGATTTTACTAATAAAAACACAAGAGAAAGAATGGGTTAGAGAACTGGTTAGCAGGAAAAATGGTCAGGGCTTGGTGAGTGATAGAACGTGGAAGATAAAAGAGAAAGGTGAGTCGAGGTGGACCCCCAGATTCCTGGCGTGAGTGACTGGGTAAGTTTTGTGTCACTGTCATGGAGGCACAGGGAAGAGAACGGAAAATATAGGGAAGATGACTGGTTCAATTTTGTCCTAGTTGAGCTGGAGATACCCACTGGGATATTCAAGAGGATATAGGGGCTCCTTCAACTGGAGAAAGCTACTTGAGAGAGCCATGTCTTCAAGGGAGAGCCCAGTTTCAGTTAAGGTCAGGAGGTAGAGAAGCATCCACGAAGAGTTTGAAGACATGGGTGGTTGGGTTATCATGAATCTGGGAATCCCAGAGGGCAAGGTTGAAAGCTATGGGGCAAGAGGCAGAGAGAGTGGTTGGATAGATAGACACAGGAGGCTTAGAGTGCCATGAGTGTGTGAGAGGGTCAAGAGAGCATCCACGGCATTTTGTTTGGTGACCAAGGATGACATAGCTTTCAGGCTTGGTAGAGTCAGCTGGCCTTGAAAATCCTCCCTGGAATTTGGGATTTAAGGCAGGGCAGGGTTTGGGTTTGGCCTTGGGGAGTTCCAGTCAGGGGTGATTAGTAGTGGTGGTGATTTCAACTTCATGTGACAATGGTGTCAGTGGAGTCTGTGATGGTGGCCTCCAGGGGATGGCCTTCATGAACTTTATAAACCCTGTGCTGAGTGGAAGCCAGACTGGCAAAAAAATGGCTCCAATGTATCTATATCTCTGTATGCGATTTTATCTAAAAGTATACATCACCCAGGAATTTAGCCAGAAGATACTCATTTCATTAGTCAGAATATTTCAAATTTTCTTCCACATTGGTAATGGAGACAAAATGGGGGAAAATAAAGAGGTTAAAAAAACATATAAATGCTAAGAATCACAGAAGTTAAACTCTCTCGACTCTTGCTTTATTACTCAGAAATGTTTTCAGTCAGGGGCACCTTGGGTGGTTCAGTCAGTTGAGCGTCGGACTTTGGTTCAGGTTGTGGGCTCAGGTTGTGATCTCCCGTTCATGAGTTCGAGCCCCGCATCAGACTGGCCGCTGTCAGCCAGAAGCCTTCTTCGGATCCTCTGTCCCCACCTCTCTCTGCACCTCCCCCGCTGGTGCTATCTCGAAATAAAGAAACATTAAAAAGAAAAAAAAGAAAGAAAGTAAATGTTTTCAGTCATTTGCAAGAGTAAAACAAATTTCTAGCAGACATGCATTTTCCTCATACATTCCAACTTCTAATGACCTCTCAAGCCTTCTGATTTTTGCCTGTGTGTTTCTAATATGGATATTGCCGATTCACGTTTGACTAATTAGAAGGTACAACAGATAACTGGTCCAAAATAGAAAGACATTTTAGCACAGGAGTAATGTGGTAGGAGGAACCACAGCATCAGTAATTTAAGAGGTGAATCTTCTGGAACGCTTCGTGGCTTTGTCCCACACGTAACCTCTCACAATGACCTCCCATCTTATCATCTCTTCTAGTCGTTCAGAGTCTGCAATAGTCTGACTTTAATCTCATCCATCAAATGGGAATAATCAGAGCTCCCAGAGGTTTTTGGTCAAAACAAAGGAAACAATACAGGCAAATGTGATTTGAAAGATGTAAAAGCTGTATGTGTTTAGAAGGTAGTTCCTTTATGGCTGTGTTTTTGCTTTAGCCCCCTTTCAGTGTAGGGATTTCCTGTCCCTGAACCGCAGGCTCCATGATACCTGGAACAAGATTTCTCTAACTGCCCCCCCACTCCCCCCCACCCCCGCCCCATGTCCTGCTCAACTTCTACTGATGACCAGCATAACTCTGCTTGAGTATTTACCTTCTAGCTTAGATTTCAAAACAATGGTTCTTAATGACCAGCCTATCCTTGCCTTTAGGGACTGGTTTGTCTACTTCAGACTTACCTTCCACCTTCTCCCTTTGTTTCCGAACCTAGATAACATGTCCCCCAGCTTCCTAAAAAAAGAAAAAACAAAAACAAAAAAACAAAAATCCCCAAAAAACAAAGACAAAAACGAATAAACAAAAAACCCAATGATCTCCTTTGGTCTCTTTTGGCCTGGTTTATTCTGCTTCCACACAAGTTATGTATCTGAATTATTCTGTATTTTTTTTAAGTGTTTATTTTTGAGAGAGAGAGAGAGAGAGCAAGCGCAGGGGAGGAGCAGAGAAAGAGGGAGTCACAGAATCTGAAGCAGGCTCTAGGCTCTGAGCTGTCAGCACAGAGCCCAAAGCGGGGCTCGAACCCATGAACCGTGAGATCATGACCTGAGCAAAAATCAGATGCTTAACCGACTGAGCCACCCAGGTGCCCCAAGATCCAGCTTTATGAAGTGAATAATCATCTCTTCATTTGTCTGCTTTGTAAGATTTCAAATTAATGTATTAGATTCCTAATGACAAGATACCCCATATCTGATAGAGATAAAATGTATCTTTTGGGGGGGTGGGGGGAGTGTGTGTGTGTGTGTGTGTGTGTGTGTGTGTGTGTATACACCAAGTGGGGTGAGTGGGTGCTGGGAGAGAGAATCTTAAGCAGCCCCCATGAGCATGGATCTCAGGGCTCAATCCTACGACCCTGGGATCATGACCTAAGCCAAAATCAAGAGTCAGACACTCAATGACTGAGCCACACAGGTGCACCTAAAATGTATCATTTTTGAATGCTCTTAAACAAATATAGTTCTTGTAGGTTCTTGACTGCCTATCTGTGTGAGTCTCAGAGACTCCAAGAATGGACTTTAGAGTTACCCCATAGTAGAATTATGGGGTCACAGCATGGATGGTAACAGTTTTTTTATTATTAAAAATTTTTTTGATGTTTATTTATCTTTGAGAGAGAAAGAGAGACAGAGTGTGAGCGGGGGAGGGGCAGAGAGAGAGGGAGACACAGAATCCGAAGCAGGCTCCAGGCTCTGAGCTGCAATCGCAAAGCCCGACACGGGACCAGAACTCGCAAACCCCAAGATCACGACCTGAGCCGAAGTCGGAAGCTCAACCGACTGAGCCACCCAGGCGCCCTGGGAAGTGACAGTTATGAGTGAGAAGGTTTACTTTCCTGCACGTGAGTCCTCGAGAGTATTAAGGAGGCAAATACACTGAAATATGATTTGCTCAAATTACCAATAAGGCTGCCACGTATGTTTTATCATCTTAAGTCTCTGATTCAAGAAATGCCTTACCCCGAACACTATTGTCTGCACGCAATAGGGTTTTTTCAGGACGTTAGCTCTGAGGGCAAGCATGTAATAAAGATATTCGGCTACTGCGGCTTTTCTTCTGAGGGTGCTAGGGCTTTAAATGAAAGCAGTAAATTTTCTTCTGCTGCAGTAATGAGAAACCCTCAAACCATTTATGTAGCATAATTCAGAAGTTACAGGACAGTTTACAACGAAGCATTTTTATGAGCAGTCACATGCAACAGTCAAAAGAGCTTTCCTTATTCCAGCTTTAAAATGCTAAGACGTCCAGCCACACTGTGAACCTAGGAGAAAAGGAACTGAGCACGTGGGGAGGGAGTCAGAAGGCCTGGGTTCGTCTGCAAAATCTGCTCGTCACTAGTTCATGGCCAGGGCCGCTCAACCCACCTGCTCGCTGCCTCTGTTTCTTTATTTTTCAAGTGGGGATAATAAAGTGGGGTCTGTCTTGCCTGGTCCTGCCTGCTTGGGTGGCTCCTGTGTAATAATAGAAGTAAATATTCTGAATACTGAGAAGTGCTCTGCATGCTGTTATTTGATCTCAGTGAATGACTGGATACATATATAATAAACTATCTGTCAATATTTAAGATGAATATTGTTGGGTTTTTTTAGAGGCTCTATTACTATTAATCTCTTTAAATTATAAAAGTCATACATGAACGTAGGCTAACTGTAAAAAGTTCAGACACATATAAGGCAAAAAAAGAAACAAACCCCAAACACCTCTTTTTTCACATGCCAACTCTCACCCCACCCCTGTCTCCTCAGAGCTAACCACAGTCATACTTGATATGTACCTTCTAGATCATTTTCACACTTAAAAAAAAATCCATAAACAAATATACATAGTTTTTACATAAATGATATCAGTTATGATGGTTTTCCATACAATTTGTAGATGGTTCCCTCAGAAGTCAATGAAATATTTTACGTATATCCAAACTAAAGTATTGGCAAGGGGCACCTGGGTGGCTCAGTCGGTTGAGCATCCGACTTCGGCTCAGGTCATGGTCTCACGGTTTGTGGGTTCGAGCCCCTCGTCAGGCTCTGTGCTGACAGCTCAGAGCCTGGAACCTGCTTTGGATTCTGTGTCTCCATCTCTCTCTGCCCCTCCCCTCCTCGTGCCCTGTATCTCTCTCTCTTTGTCTCTCAAAAATGAATAAACATTAAAAATAAATAAATAAATAAATGAATAAATGAATGAATGAATGAATGAATGAATGAATAAATAAATAAATAAATAAAGTATTGGCAAAAGGCTTTACAGCTTTACTGCAGAGACTCTCTTGTAAATCTCATGCATGTACCTTGCTTTTCTCACTTCCATTGCTTCCTGGAATGTATTTTATTTTACTGTATCGTATGCATCTTTGTAAGAATTTTTAAAACCCTTCGGGAACAAGGTGAGCTTATCAAATGTTGGTTGCTTCTGCTTCTTCCCTTCCCTTGATCACTTTGCTTTTTCTAAAGAAACTCTCAAGCTGATAGAAACAAGAGACTCCCTCTCCCCCTGCCTCCAGTGTCTCTCTGGGTCATTCCAAGTTCAGGGAGTGACTTTTACCTCAGACAACCCCTTTCTCAGACACAAATCCGCATCTATCTTTACATCCCTCTAGCGTTCTTTCGTAGTTACCTCAGGGAAATCTCCACTCCTTGCGCCCTACCCCCCCCCACCCCCCCCTTCACTTGCTTGATCAAAAAACACAGCCCACATTCGGCTGATGCTAATGATGCCTCTACATCCATGAAAAAGTGTGTTTGCTGATTTACTCCTGCTAAGGTATTTCTCACGTGCCCTGGCTATGCCAAGATACCATGGACCACCCAGTTATGCAGGCATGTGTCAGGGGGGCTGACTTAGTTTAAGGAATCATAGGCGGCTTCTCTGAGGAAACACTGGCCTAAACTGGGGTCTGAGAGAGTGGGAGGAGGTAACAAGGAGAAAAGTGGGAGGGGGGAGGGGTGGGTATAGGAGGAGAGGAGGGAGTACATTTGCGTTTTGAAACAGTACCTCTGACTTAAGTATGGAAAACAAGTTGGAGACAAGCTAACGTATTGCATGAAGACTTTCAAAAGATTCAAGGAAAAATAGATGTTGTTTTACGAGGGTTAACAGGTTCTGATAATCTTGTAAAATCTCTCAAAATGTTCATTTATCACCTAATCCTCTGATTACTAAATCCTTTCAAGCATTTAAGTATTATTTCAGATACAAATCTGAAGAAATTACTTCTCAATTATGATGATGTATATTACGCCCAGAAGGTTTCTACTGTTTTGGGTATAAACTTTTCTTTTTTAACTTTTTAATTTATTTTTTTGAGAGAGGGAGAAAGAGAGAGTGAGAGTTGGGGAGGGGCAGAGACAGAGGGAGACAGAGGATCCGAAGTGGGATCTGTGCCAACAGCAGACAACCCGATGTGGGGCTCGAACCCACGAACTGTGAGGTCAAGACCTGAACCATGAGATCACGACCTGAGCTGAAGTCGGAGGCTTAACTGACTGAGCCACCCAGGCGCCTTTGGGTATAAACTTCTGATGGAATGGAAGGTTCTGCTATGGTCCTTGCCCTGGAAACTGGAGGGAAAGAAGGTCCAAGTGAGGCAAGGTGAGAAGGAGATCCCCAGAGGACCACCAGGAGGCACTCAGTGCTCTTACCTTGGTGTACTTACCTGGGCCAGGACATAGTCTAGGTCCTCAAGTTTGGGGAAACATGATTCATTATTCATTACCTTCCTGACCCTCCTACTCTAGTTTCTCCTACTTTTGTTTGAAATCATTTATTCATGATCCAGATTTTAATATGGTCATACTTATCAATAAATACTCAGGAACCACTTGTTGAGGAGGCAGTAAGAAAAAAAAATATCAAAGCAGTATGAGCCAGATTCCCTATTCTGACATTGGCAATGTCAGAAGCATATAAAAATCAGGAGCGTATTTCATTCTTGTCCTCAGCAAAAGGCTCAACAGAGCAATATTAACTATCATGGAGACAAACAGACTGTCACAAACGTAGATCAGCTATTGCCATTTAAGGATTGTCTCTGAGGATGGGATTCTGTCTTCTAAAAATTTCATGACTCCGATTTAATCCACAGATGAAAATATTTAAAAATAAACCTCACCAAAGGATACTGAGAATGCATGCTGTCCAGGTGACGTCCTGAAAACAAATCTTCATTCACCCTTATTTCATGGGATACTGATTTCTATTTTATTCCAGTTTTAAACCATGGCTTAATGTATTTCTGTTTTTTCAGCCCCCAGTTTTTTTTCCTTTGCTGTGGTATTTCTGGACTTCACCTTCCAGGATGCTTGAATAATTTGTGATGGGTTATTTGAAGAAGATTCCAAGAATGAAGGAAAGAGTTTGGGTTGGTGAATGATTCTGCTTGAAAATGCGTTCTCTGTTGAGGTTGGAAAACGATAAGGAAAGTAAAAACAGTGAGGAAGGGAAAGCAAGAAAGGAAACAAGACACAAGGGATAAGCAACAAACAGTTTCATTTACAGGGGGAAATGGATAATTTATATGCTTTCTGTAGATATGGCCAACTGGGAATTAACCCATTTCTAGTTTTCGCAACCACAGATGTGGCTAGTCCAAACTGGAGGAAAAAATTAGGTTGAAGCGATTGCACAGAAGAAATCGTAGTCCGAGTTTCTCATTGAAACATGGAACAGAGATGAGAGACAGTGAGGTCAAGAGCATTGGCTTTGAAGATTTAGACTGATAGATTATATATAATAATGAATATATATATTTGAATATATATATATATATTTCGTGAATATATATATATTTATATATACAGTCATCTATCAATCCAAATGTATACATGTATATCTATGTAAAATTATCTCCATCTTTATCTCCACATGGATACTTACATCACACAGTAAACACTCAATGGCCGTATGCTTTTGTTATTATTGTGATTCTCGAGGTGAGATTGTCTGGAGTTGTGGTGTGATGAATAATGATCCCCCAAAGATGCTCGTGTCCCAATTTTTGGAGACTTGCATGTTACGTTTTATAGCAAAAGAGGTTTGGCAGATGTGACCAAATTAAAGATTTTGAGAGGGGGACACGATCTTAAATTACCATGAGGCTTGATGTAAACAAACACAAGGGTCTTTATGAGAGGGATGTAGAAGGAGTCAGTGTCAGAGAGAAGATAATGTGGTGACTGAAGCCAAGGGACAGGGAGAGATTTGAAGATGCTAGCTTCGAAGATGGAGCAAGGGGGCCATGAGCCAAAAGATGTGGGCCACCTTTGAAAGCTGGAAAGGGCAAAGAAACATTTTCTCTTGGAGCCTTCAGAAGGAATGAAACCGTATGGACCCATTTTAGCCTTGTGACCTCCAGAACCATAAGATAATACGTTTTGTTTTGCCACTAAGTTTGTGATAATTTGTTAGGTCAGCAATAGAAAACTAATGCAGTTGTGGTTGCAAAGGACCCGTGGGAGCTTCCCCCATGGTCACCTCTCTCTGGGTGGCCAATCTGTGGAGAGTCACAGCTCCAGTCCTACAGGAGCTGGAGCATTGAGGGGACACCTGAAGGCATTCAGAGGCAGGCTCCCCATTACTGTCCTCAGATACTTTCAGACAGGTGCCTTGTCCTCTACATCACCTGTAAGCAAACTGTACCTGGCCCTGATCCCCCTTTTCAGCAGACCTGGGTTTTGGTAGGAATTTAGAAGAGCCAAGCAAGAGAGGGAGAAGCAGGAGCCCGCCCACACACATTGCAAGTGGTGAATTACTGGCTGAGGTTTTCCTGGAAGGCTCTTAAATGGCTTTCAGAGCATTCTTTGTTGGGCCCCTACATTCTTTGGCAGGGCTGTCATGACCCAAGGGGTGTGGTGAGCAAGCCACATCCTCTTGGGTGTTTTGTGGGCCGCTTTGCCGCGTGGCATAGGGACCCTGGCTTGACAGACCTGTTTCCCCCTAAACCTATTACTCAGGAAACGTTTGACCTTTTTCTGTTTATCCTTGAGATGAAAAGGTCTCTCCAATCTTCCACTATGAAAAAGAGTTTGGGGCGCCTGGGTGGCGCAGTCGGTTAAGCGTCCGACTTCAGCCAGGTCACGATCTCGCGGTCCGTGAGTTCGAGCCCCGCGTCAGGCTCTGGGCTGACGGCTGGGAGCCTGGAGCCTGTTTCCGATTCTGTGTCTCCCTCTCTCTCTGCCCCTCCCCCGTTCATGCTCTGTCTCTCTCTGTCCCAAAAATAAATTTAAAAAAACGTTGAAAAAAAAAAATTAAAAAAAAAAAAAAAAAAAAAAGAAAAAGAGTTTGTCCTTAAGTTTTAGGAACTGTTATTTTGAGTCCTTACACCTGCTAAATATCACCCCATGTCCCAAAGGCCGAAAGTAAAAGGCAACAGCCGCTCTCTCCTCAAGCAATGATTCAGCCACTGTAGTCAGACAAGAGGCCATTATCCTATTCTGTAAAGTCTTGCTCACTCCTATACACAGCCGTAGTCACTTGCTGTATTGAAGCACTTGTTCCCACATTCTGGAATCATTTGACTCCCCCTCCTCCAAATCCATGTGTTCTTCAATGTTGGGATCATGTCTAGTAGTACTTGGTATTCCCAGAGATTAGTATGGTGCTTGGCACATAATAAGCTATTGATAATGTTTGTTGGATGAATGAACTTTACCCCACGTAGTAGTTATTTATGTACTTGATAACCCACCAGATATAGTTGCTTTTATTAACCCACCAGGTATAGTTGCTTTTATTAAAAAAAAATTGAGGTATAATTTTTATATATAATCCATCAAAAAGTATTAAATATTGTGTTCAATGATTTTGAAAATTGAATACATCATGACAATTGAATTCACCGAACAAAAGATAACTACTATTTATGTACTTTTTTCACCATGGATGAATTTTGCTCAATTTGGTCTTCATATAAATGGAATCATACAGTATATGCCTTTTTGGTTAGCTTCTTTTGCTTAGCATAACAGGAAGTCTAGATTCATCAACGTGTTGTATCATCAGTGTTTGTTGTTGTTTTGTTTCTGATTACTATTCCAATTTATGAAAACATCACATTGTGTCTATCCATTTTCCTACTGAACATTTGATCTATTTCTAGCTTAGGGCTATTGTGAATAAAGCTCTGAATAATCTTGTACAGATCTCTTTGAGGACATACATTTTCATTTCTTTTGAGAAATATTGACTATGGAATTTCTGAGTCATAGTATGCATGTAGAAGATATTTTTTGTTTATTTATCTAAACTTATCAAAATTAATTTTATAAGAAATTGAAAGACTGTTTTCCTAAGTAGTACCATTCTCCATTCCTACCAGCAATGTTTGAGAGTTCCATTTTCTCCACATCACCATCAACTTGTGGGTTGTCAAACTTTATATTTTAGCTATTTTAATGAGTATAAAATGATAGCTCATTGTGGTTTTAATTTGCATATTAGTGATAACTAATTATGTTGAAAACATTTCTTATGCTTATTGGTCATACTTATATCTTCTCTTGTGAAATGGCTGCTCAAATCTTTTGTCCATCTTAAAAAAATTACATTGCCTTATTATTCACTTAGAGGAGTTCCTTATATATAGTGACTACAAGCCTTTTGTCAGAGATACGGACTGGTTTCCTATTCATTATCTTAATGATGTGTTTTGATATGCAGAAATTTTTATCTTGATGAAAGCCAATTTTTATTTTATTTTAATTTATTTTTTATTTTATTTATTTTTTATACAGTGTTGTGTATCTTTATTTTTTTTAATATGAAATTTATTGTCAAATTGGTTTCCATACAACACCCAGTGCTCATCCCAAAAGGTACCCTCCTCAATACCCATCACCCACCCTCCCCTCCCTCCCACCCCCCACCAACCCTCAGTTTGTTCCCAGTTTTTAAGAGTCTCTTATGGTTTGGCTCTCTCCCTCTCTAACCTCTTTCTTTTTTTTTTTTTTCTTCTTCCCCTCCCCCATGGACTTGTGTTAAGTTTCTCAGGATCCACATAAGAGTGAAAACATACAGTATCTTTCTTTCTCTGTATGACTTATTTCACTTAGCATAACACTCTCCAGTTCCATCCACATTGCTACAAAAGGCCATATTTCATTATTTCTCATTGCCACGTAGTACTCCATTGTGTATATAAACCACAGTTTCTTTATCCATTCATCAGTTGATGGACATTTAGGCTCTTTCCATAATTTGGCTATTGTTGAGAGTGCTGCTATAAACATTGGGGTACAAGTGCCCCTATGCATCAGTACTCCTGTATCCCTTGGGTAAATTCCTAGCAGTGCTATTGCTGGGTCATAGGGTAGGTCTACTTTTAATTTTTTGAGGAACCTCCACACTGTTTTCCAGAGTGGCTGCACCAGTTTGCATTCCCACCAACAGTGCAAGAGGGTTCTCGTTTCTCCACATCCTCGTGAGCATCTATAGTCTCCTGATTTGTTCATTTTGGCCACTCTGACTGGCGTGAGGTGATATCTGAGTGTGGTTTTGATTTGTATTTCCCTAATGAGGAGTGACATTGAGCATCTTTTCATGTGCCTGTTGGCCATCTGGATGTCTTCTTTAGAGAAGTGTCTATTCATGTTTTCTGCCCATTTCTTCACTGGATTATTTGTTTTTCGGGTGTGGAGTTTGGTGAGCTCTTTATAGATTTTGGATACTAGCCCTTTGTCCGATATGTCATTTGCAAATATCTTTTCCCATTCTGTTGGTTGCCTTTTAGTTTTGTTGATTGTTTCCTTTGCTGTGCAGAAGCTTTTTATCTTCATGAGGTCCCAATAGTTCATTTTTACTTTTAATTCCCTTGCCTTTGGGGATGCATCAAGTAAGAAATTGCTGTGGCTGAGGTCAGAGAGGTTTTTTCCTGCTTTCTCCTCTAGGGTTTTGATGGTTTCCTGTCTCACATTCAGGTCCTTTATCCATTTTGAGTTTATTTTTGTGAATGGTGTAAGAAAGTGGTCTAGTTTCATCCTTCTGCATGTTGTTGTCCAGTTCTCCCAGCACCATTTGTTAAAGAGACTGTCTTTTTCCCATTGGATATTCTTTCCTGCTTTGTCAAAGATTAGTTGGCTATACTTTTGTGGGTCTAGTTCTGGGGTTTCTGTTCTACCATTGGTCTATGTGTCTGTTTTTGTGCCAATACCATGCTGTCTTGATGATTACAGCTTGGTAGTAGAGGCTAAAGTCTGGGATTGTGATGCCTCCTGCTTTGGTCTTCTTCTTCAAAATTACTTTGGCTATTCGGGGCCTTTTGTGGTTCCATACAAATTTTAGGATTGCTTGTTCTGGCTTCGAGAAGAATGCTGGTGCAATTTTGATTGGGATTACATTGAATGTGTAGGTAGCCAATTTTTATTTTTAATGCTAAGTGTTTTTTTGTGTACTCTCTAAGTATTCTTTGCCTACCCTAATATTGCAAAGATACAATTTTATGTTTTTTATTAGAAATTTTATTCCTCTAGGTTAACTAATCTCATTGCATGGGGTGAGATTGAAATCAAGCTTATTTTTGTTTTTCATATGGCTATCCAGTTTCCAGCACCATTTGTTAACAAGTCTTTCTTTTTTTTAATAGAATTATCTTGTCACTTCTACTCAAAAATCAATTGGCTCTATATGTGTGGGTCTATTTCTGGAATTTTTTTCTATTGGTGTTTGCTTATCTTCATATCAATACCACAGTGTCTTGATTCATATAGCATTACATTCTGTTTTGAAGCCAGGTAATAAATTATTTCAACTTTATTCATTTTTGAAACTATTTTGGCATTTCTGTAACAGTTTTAGACCCAGCTTGTCAATTTCTTTAAAAAAGCATGTTGGAAGTTTGAAAAGATTGTATTAAATCCGTAAATAAATCTTGGGAAAATGTCTTAAGAACATTAAGTTTTCCAATTTATAAACGTAGTATGTCTCTATTTTGTCTAATCTTCTTTTTTAACAACGTTTTATAGTTTTTATTGTAGAAGAATTGTATGTCTTTTATTAGATTTTTCCTAAGTAATTCATATTTTTGATGCTATTGCAAATGCTCTTTTTATTTATTTAGTTTAAATTGTGTTGAATTTATTTATTTTATTTAAATTGTTTATTGCTGGTATATTAAAATAGAATTGACTTTCGTATATTGACCCTGCTAAATTCACTCATTGGTTACATAATTATTTTGTATATTCCATAGAGTTTTCTACATACATATTCATGTCATCTTCAAAGAACAACAATTTTACCTTTTTTTTATGGCTTTTATCTGTATTTATTTATTTTTCTTACCTTATTACAATGGCTGGAAACTTCAGTAAAATATTGAATAGAAATGATACAGTGGATACCCTTGACTTATTCCTGATCTAGGAGGAAATATTAAGTATTATGTTAGCTATAGATTTTTATAAATGCCTTTTTAGCAATTGGAGAGAGATTCTTCTATTTCTAAATTTGTCAGAATTATCATGAGTAGGTGTTGACTTTTGTCAAAGACTTTTTATGAATCGAATGAGATGATCATATACTTTTTCCCCTTCATTCTTTAATTTCATTGACTAATTTTCTAATGTCAAACCAACCTTGCATTCCTTGAAAACCTCACGTGGTCATGATATATTTTCCTTTTAAATGTATAGCTGAATTATTTTTCTAATATTTTGTCAGTAATTTTTAATCTATGTTCATGAGGAATATTATCTATAGTTTCCTGTTATTATATCTTTGTCAGTATTTGGTATTGGGATTATGCTAGCTTCATAAAATGAATTGGAAATTATTCCCTCCTCTATTTTTGAAACAGCTTGTGCTGAACATTATTTCTTCCTTAATGATAGATTTCATCAGCAAAAATCACCTAGGTCTCAAGGGTTTTTTTGTACAAAGGTTTTTTTTAAATGAATTCAGTTATTTGAAACAACATAGGAATATTTATTTATTTATTTATTTATTTATTTATTTATTTATTTAATTTTGTTATATATTCCAATATCTATTTTGGTAAATTGTCTTTTTCAAATTAATCATCTATTTTATCTAATATTGACTTACACTTGTTTATAATAGTCTCTTGCTTTCTTTTGCATAATTGTATAATAGTATTTTCTCTGTTTTTCTTGATCAGTTTTGCCTGGAATTTTACTAATCTTTTGAAAAAATACTTATTGACTTTATTATTTGCCAATTTTCTATTTCATTGATTGCCATTCTCACCTTCATATTTTTCTTTCTTCTACTTTGGGTTGTATTTGTTCTTCTTTTTTCAGCCTCTTAATGTGGAGGCTTAGATCATTTATTCTGTATCCTCCTTTTTTTCTGAGAAATTTAAAAACATAATTTCCCTCTAAACACTTCTTTAGCTATATTGCATGAATTTGGTATGTTTTGTGTTCATTATCATTCATTTCAAAATATTTTCTAATTTTCTCTGTGATTTCTCCTGTGACCACAGGTTATTTAAACATGTATAGTTTAACTTTCAAATATTTGGGTTTTGTACAAATATCTTATTGTTTTTATATTAATACCACTACTGTTATAAAATGTACTCTGTGTGATTTCAATCCTTTTAATTGTAATGAATCTTATTTTATGGCTCAACATATTTTGTCTATCTTGGTTAATGGGTCACGTGCAGTTCAGAAGAATGTATATTTTGCTGTCGTTGGGCATAGTGATCTATAAATGTCAATTAGGTCAAGTTGGTTGATAGTGTTATTCAAACCTTTAAAAATTTTAGTATCCTTTTTGCTACTTTTTCAATCGGGTACTGAGAAAGCAATGCTAAACTATTGAAGCGTGATTTTAGACTTGTGCCTTCCTCCCATTTTCCCCATCTTCTATCTGGTTTTTGCTTCATATATTTTGAAGCTATTTTCTCTCTCTCTCTCTCTCTCTCTCTCTCTGTCCCATCTTTTTTCTTTCCTTTTTTTCCCTACTACCTTTTGGGTGATTTACTTATTTTTAAAAACTCCACTTAAACTTCTGTATTGACCTTTAAGTTCTGCCTCTTTATAATACCTCTGAGTGATCTTTTTAAGGTTATTTTAGATATTAAAATATACATCTTTAGGGGTGCCTGAGTGGCTCAGTCCATTAAGCATCCGACTTTGGCTCAGGTCATAATCTCACGGTTGGTGGGTTTGAGCCCCGTGTCAGGCTCTGTGCTGACAGCTCAGAGCCTGGAGCCTGCTTTGGATTCTGTGTCTCTCTCTTGCTCTGCCCCTACCTCACTCATGCTGTTTCTCTCTGTCTCAAAAATAAATAAACATAAAAAACTTTTTTTTTTAATATACATCCTTATTTTTTTAATGTTTATTCATATTTTGAGAGACAGAGTGTGGGTGGGGGAGGGGCAGAGAGAGAGGGAGACACAGAATCTAGAGCAGGTTCCAGGCTCTGAGCTGTCAGTACAGAGCCTGACGCGGGGCTCCAACCCACAGACTGTGAGATCACGACCTGAGCTGAAGTCGGACGCTCCGACCAACTGAGCCACCCAGGTGTCTCTAAATATACATCTTTAAATTATCATAATCTATCTTCAACAATATCTTGACAATCAGCATAAGAATCTTTCATCTGTGTAATATCATTCAGGCCCCTTCTACCCCTTCTTTTCTTATATTTTACTTCTACTTATGTGGTAAACTTCATACTACATTGTTAGTTTGGCCTCGGTCCGTAATCTTTTAAAGGACGACATATAGGTATGTGCATACATATCTATAAACACCTACATCTACATAGCTATATGAATATACATCATTTAGGTGTTCTTTTGTGTTTCCCCAGGTATTTACGCTCTCTTGTTCTTCACTCTTTTTTTTCTTCTTAATTATTTCTTGTAGTGTAGGAGTGCTAGTAACGAATCCCCTCAGCTTCTGCCTTTCTGAAAATGTCTTTTATCTTACTTTAATTTCTGAGAGAGATTTTTAAATTTAATTTAATTAATCTATTTTTTTTAACATTTTAATTTATTTTCGAGACGCAGAGAGAGACCGAACAGCAGCAGGGGAGGGGCAGAGACAGAGGGAGACACAGAATCCGAAGCAGGCTCCAGGCTCCGAGCTGTCAGCACAGAGCCCGACATGGGGCTCAAACCCATGGCCTGTGAGATCATGACCTGAGCCAAAGTCAGACGCTTAACTGACTGAGTCACCCAGGTGCCCCTCTGAAAGACACTTTTATAGAATTCAAGGCCGACAGTTTTCTCCTTTCAACACTAAAATGCCATTCCATACTCTCTGGGCTCCACTGCGTCTCTGAGAAATCAGCCTTCATTTGTATTGTTTCCCCCTTATGTGTAATGTGTCTTTTTTTCCTCTGGCTTCTTTTAGACTTTGATTTTCAACTTTGGTGTTCAGCAATTTGACTATGATATGTCCAGGTCTAGTTCAATGTCCTCACCACTTCCCAGCAAGCAGCATTTCCTGAAGATGGCAAATGGCCGACTCCTGCAAGGAGGGCAGTGAAACAACTATCTGTGCCTATGACCTTGGGATACTTGTGTAACTGGGATATTTTCAGTTTAATGGGTTCCTTGGTCATTATTGCCCTTGATTTGTTTCGAAGTTGTTAGCATAGGAGAGAGGAAGTCGGAAGTACTGGCATTGGTTTGAATATTCTACCAGTAAATCATCATATGTCTTATAATTCATCTTTTATTGCAAGTAAGAAACTCTAGCTTTTTAATTTTTAATTTTTTAAAATTTATATTTATTTATTTTGAGAGAGAGAGAGAGAGGGAGGGAGGGGTGGAGAGAGAGGGAGAGAGGGAATCCCAAGTAGGCTCCACGCTGTCAGAGCACAACCCAACTGTGGGGCTCGATCCCATGAACCGTGAGATCATCACCTGAGCCGAAATCAAGAGTCAGATGCCTAACCAACTGAGCCCCCCAGGTGCCCCTCTAGCTTTTTTAAATAAAATTTTTTATCTAACAAATACTTATTGAGCCCTATTCAGAAACGTTTCTAGAACTAGGGTTACAATGATGAGCAAAACCAGATACAAACTCTGACCTCATGGAACTTTTACTTCAGAGAGAGACTGGCCTTAGCAGTCACCAAACATGAATTTGAAAATGCCATCTGAGCTTACCTTTTATTCTATGGATCTCATATGAGTTCCTAAAGATGATTTACTCTGTTGCGATTATAAAAATTAAGCACCACAATTGAATGCATATGTTCTCTAGAATTAGTATCGGTCTAAATTTTTAAACATTTCATTGCTATGTTTTATAATGTAGAGTCAAATCTGTAACAGGAAACTTACCACATTTCATTTAATCTAAGATACCGTGAGTTGTAAAACCATTATTTTATATACTACTATGAAAGCAAAAATTTGTCAATTAAACTACCATGTCAACAAATTTAAGACATAACCTAATATCAGAGATAATTGAAATGTGAGCAAGATTGTTCAGTGCTTCCCAAAAAGAGGCCTCT
Source organism: Panthera pardus (assembly GCF_024362965.1). NCBI lineage: Eukaryota > Metazoa > Chordata > Mammalia > Carnivora > Felidae > Panthera > Panthera pardus. The sequence goes on along the minus strand of NW_026526832.1, from coordinate 10,567,209 downwards.
GGACAAAAGTCACCAGCATCGCCTGGGAAACGGTTAGGAATGCAAAGTATCCAGCGTCACCCCAGACCTGAGATGTCTACAATTTAGCAAGACCTCAAAGTTATTCTGAAGCATGACAAAGTTTCGGCATCACTGAAATACGATATTTCAAAAAACTTTTGTAGATTCATTCATTCAGCAAACACGTACTGAAAACCTATTACATGTGAGGCATCACACCGGATGCACGATGTAGGTACAGATTTGAACAGGACTATTGCCAACCGGAGTTTATAGTCTAGAAGCACGTTTGTAATTCCGGAACTAAAAGATCAGACCCAGAGTAATGAGTACTGTGACTTAGGTGCCCTGCAAAGGCTGGGGAGGGCCCAGGGGAGAAAGGTAACTTCTGACTTAAATATTGGAGAGAATTTTATGACGGAGGTGGCATTTGAAACTGGGACTGGAAGGATGTGCAGGAGTTTCTATTTCAGAATGGAAGCAAATGAGAAGTAATATTCCACAGACGGTTTTTATCTTCCCAACACCCTACCTCTTATGCATATTCTTGAAAAGGTTACAAATTAATCAGAAAGGCATATGAGGAAGACATACATGTGATGATGATCGTGCTAGTCTTCTCTTTGGACTCTCTGGAGACGTGTTCACCCTGGTGCCGACAGAAATTCCAGTGAGCACCAGGGGAAAAGGCAAGGCTGAGCAGTTTGTTCTTTTGTTTTTGTTTTTTGTTTTTTTACCAGCTTGCAATACTCATGATGGAAATGCTGTCGGTAAGTGGACAATGTCCCAGAGGAAACAGCTCTTATAGAAGCACAAAGGGAGAGAAGCAAGAAACTGAGGAATCTTGGTGATGTGTATTTTAGGTTCAAGTGGCAGCAACATGGGTAACCCCCCGATGTCACCGTCATGGAGGGTCTTGAGCTAATCTCATTCACATTGCTATCGACCAATTTTCTGGACATATAAACTTTAGAAGCACAAAACATTTGCACTGAAAAGACAAGTTTAAAGTGCCAAGGATAAAGGGAAAAGCTTTTGTTTTTTAACCCCAGCAGCAGTGTGATGGCCAACTTGGACTACGTGCCTTCCGTAAATTAATTTAATGCCATCTGCCATTTTCGGCCGCAGAGCACTGTGTATCATGTTTGTGCTAGTCACACCGTTATGGAGGAGAGGGACAGGCTTCGCATTCATTAGGGACAGTAAATAGCCCTAAGCCACACAACTGCTCACCCGAGAAGTGTTTCGGCCATTTCCCTTCAACAGGAAGAGGCGTTCTTCGTGAGACAACTGCAGGAGGTGTGCAGAGTTAGAGCTGTTGACCGCGGTTCCAAGCACAGTCCCCCCGCTCAGACCTGTTCCCAGCTCCTGAGTTTTGGAGACAAAAGGAATGCTTCCTTTAGCCACAAGCACTTCTTATTTTCCACTTCAATTGGACATTAGCCCCCGATTCTCCACCGCTCATCTTTCTTAATGTTTTTGTTTATTTTTGAGAAGTGGGGGCCGAAAGACTGGGGGACAAAGGATCTGAAGCAGGCTCTGCACTGACAAGAGAGCCCGAGGTGGGGCTTGAACTCACGAACCCTGAGATCAGGACCTGAGTCGAAGTCAGCCGCTTAGCGGACTGAGCCACCCAGGTGTGACTCCACCTCTCATTTCTTTGGCCAGTGTGATAGACTTACGTTATGTGTTCTTTCCCCCGACAGGCAGAGGATACAAAATGCACAGGTAGGCTCCCAGCAATTCCGGAGGCTTTTGGAAGACCAGTTGTCCTCATGTCTCTCTTGGGAAAACCCCCTGACACATCAGTGGGACATGGCCAGCCTCTCCTCCGTACTATTCCAACACGTTGGAAACTCTAAGAACTCCTTGTGTTAGATAACAGGGTCACCAGGGGCAAACTGAGCACAACCCTTCTTGTGTGAACCTTAGATCATGCTTTCAAAAGTCAGAGTCTATGTTTCTCGGCTTGTGGTGTCATTCTCAACTCACTAAGAATAACTGTCCAAAGCCAGTTGATGTTTCTAAGCTTTAGGTTCCAGACCACACAGAGATGACAATCAGGTGCTATCACATGACTTGCTTCTGTCTGTTAAAATGCAGTGGGTAAGACAGCATAAGATTTCAGCGTGGGCATACTATTTCTACCTTGGGGGAAATAGAGGCAAGCAGGGGTCTGCAATCCTAGTTTTGGATATTCATGGAGAACTATATGTCCATAAAGTATCCCAGCCAAATTGAGTGCATTGTGCTTTTGGTTTTGTTTTGTTTTTTATCATTGATGCAATGATACTTCACGATGAAAAACTCAAATATCTTATATGCAAGGCATTATTAACAATGAACTGGACTGGGGCCTTACTTGCAAGGCTTCTCTAGGTTTCCGTGGGGATAGTGGAAGAGGCTTGCAATGATTGGTTAAAAGCCTGAGATTTGCATTCAGGTAGGCTTGGGCTTGAATCCCAGCTCTTCTGTTTACTTGAAACTTGGAAAAGTTGCTTCACGTCATCTGTAGAATGGAGAGGATAATGTCTAGCTTGTAGGGTTGTTAGATTTGTTCCCAAGAAGTGAGTGTGTTAATGTTTATAAACACATTACTTGGCACGTTCTCACTGAAGGGTATTTAAAAAATTTCCCACACCTGCAACATGGGCTCCCTTATAAACAGAAGACCTCTTTTCCTACTTAGCAGATAACAGCCTGTAGAGTCATACTCCACGTAAAGCTTATAGGAAGGGAGGAGTGGGAGAAGTAGGGTAGAGACTTGGAAACAGAGTAGATAACACAGGACATTCTCTGAGTGTCAAAGAAGGATGTTCTCGATAGCGTTGATGCAGGAAGTCACGGCAAAGTTGGCCATCAGTGCCATAGAGGGGCACGTGTGTGACCATCACGGACAAGCTCCCAGTCACTGTTTGTCACTAAGGCATCATTTGAGTGGACGCTCTAGAGCAAATGATGCTTTTAGGAAAGGCAACAAGAAAGTTGCCCAGCTGGCCACTGTGACTAGGAGGTAAGAGGCTAATACCATGTGCTTGCAAAGTAGATTTTCCAAACCACTCATCTGTTTTATATTTATAAAACTGGCATTTGAGCACATCATTTGGCACAAAAACTGAAGGGCATTAATGTTTTCATATGGATCTTGAGAGTATATTTAAAAACTAATTGCAGCATGGGAAACCACTATTGGCTTTGATTAGCTGACCATTAATTCTTCATTACAAGAATGACAGCTGACAATGGCAGCTACTTTTCCCTTATTTCCCACTGTCTAGGAGGGGATCATCACCACGTATTTCTCTGCCCAGAGAAGCATTATTCTGGTCAGATGAATATTTTGAAATCACAAAACTTGGCATGCCCTTGAACCATCTTATTATTTTAGGCCCACAACTGGGTCACCAAGACCCCTGGGCCAATGCATTTTTTTTTTTTCCAGGTGAGAGCCTGAATACACAGAAATAAGCAAGTACACAGAAATAAACCAACCATGTGCCTCTTTGGGGCATCTGATTTGGCCTAGAAGAGTAGACTCAAAAATAACTAGATGCTTAATTACACATCTAAATTTAGTCCCTGTATTTGCATGTGTAAGTAATCAGGGAAATATTTGCTTAGAAATGTGTTCCATTTCCTCTGTTTTCTCTAAATCAAATTACTGAGCAGCAGATCTGAGTTTGAAATACCTTTTAAAAATGTGTTCTAGAGCCCCACCACTTTAGGCTGTGATCCTGTGGGACCTCAGAACCCAACGGGGTTAGACATGATGAGAACTCTTTTCAAGGGGGCTGCCAATGGCATTCAAGGACGTGGACCAAACTAGATCAAGTGACTTAGGATGCAAGTCCTTTTTTTCCTCATTGCCCTCCCCAACAGGGGCTAGATCTCATTTATACTGATTCTGCTCTCCTTTTGGCAACCATAGTAAGGACATTCAGTAGGCACACAGGAGGAGCCTTATGAAGGACAGGACAGAGCCTGGAATAGTACTGCCTATTTTCATTCATTCATTCATTCATTCATTCATCCATTCAAATGTTTCAAGTGACTATTATATGCCATATTATAAACACAAAGATGAAAAAATCTAGTACCTGCTTTTAAGAAGGTAAAAGTCTAGAGGGGGGTTTCACACACATGACAATATGCTGTGATGGGTGCTCTTAACATAGGTGGGTGAATTGTTGGTTCCAATTCCTCACTTCCCTGTAGCATTAGTATTATACATTCATTCTTCCTGGGGTTTCCCAGGGGGGAGTGTACTTCCCTGGGTCTTGGTTCTGGGCTTGGCCATGTGCCTTGCTTTGGCCAATTAGGACACAGGCAGGGGCTGAAGAAGCTTGCTCTTGGCCTTGAGTTTTTGAGTTTATGCATCACCGTGAGAGACGTATGCTCTGGTGGACCACTGCCCCTCAGAATAAGACATGGAACAAGGGCTGACCCAGCCAATCTGCAGATGGATGAGTGGGAAATAAATACTTTTGGTTGTATTTCCACTGAGATTTTGTGACTATGTACACAGCAAAAGGTGACTGATACACCAGGCCTAGTGCAGGCAAACCTACAAGGGGCTCCAAATCCAGCCTTAAATTTCCTGAAGAGGCTTCTGAGAGATTGTGGTGACCAAAACTGAGGCCTGGGGGATACGTGGTCTGTACGGGAGGGGGAGGGCGAGGAGGGTTACTTGGGGGATGGTGGAAGGAAGGGCAGATGGAAGGAATGGAGGTACAAGTGAGCGTGGCTTGTTCTCTGGGTTCCAGGTAGGGTATCTTGGCTGGAGTGGGTGAAAGAGCCCATAACCTTGCTAGGGCCACTGTCCTGATGGGAGTAAAGCCCCAGTTCAGCAGCTGACTTGCAAGTGCTTTCACGGGATATTGACTGCTGTACCATCACTGAGGATTTCTTTGCCAGGAGTTTCCTGGAGAGAAATCTACGCATGGGAAAACTTCTCGTCTATTTATTATCTATTTCCTATTCTCTATTTCCTCTTCTCTGTATCCATTTCCTATTATCCATTTTGAAAGTAAGGGTCAAATGGACGAGGCGTCTGGTTGAAGAGTCAAGTTCAGCATGTATGATACGTATCATCCTGGTGTATGGGGTATGTGAGGTCATTCTATGTCCTGTATAGTATTAGCTGCAATTTTGGATAACATCTTCTATGAACTGGATGACTGTTTTTGAAGACCTATCATTTTTTGTTTTCAGGATGTATATTCCAGGATCGTAGAAATTTAGAATTGGTAGACACTTTAGGTTCTCTAATGTAACTTTCCTGGAGGCACCCGAGAGGGGAGGTGGGTAACTAGAGATCACACGGCAAATTCTTGGCATGGCTGGATCAGGCAAAGAGTTTTACTTTAATCTGTTGTTCACTCTCCCTTTCCTCCTTGTCTCCCTCCCTTCCTTCCTTTTCTATAGTAGTGGGCCTTATCTGGGATATTTTTCTTTTTTTTTCTCCTCATGCTAGAAACCCCATTTTTTCCTATTTGATCAGGGCCATGACCAAGTCAGCCCAAGCCCTTACCTCTTATGGGAAGGCGTCATATGCTGAGGGCACAGCTTAACACACACACACACACACACACACACACACACACACACACCTAACCCCAGCACTAACTCTCTTCTCTCTCTATATTATACTGAACCTAGTATTCTAAACATATTGATTATTTTCTCATTTTCCATTGATAAAAAGAGTCTTCATTATAATAGCCCATGTTGATTTGAAGGAAAGGGGATTTTAATTGGGTTCAAATGACCTAATCTTTTTTTTTTTTTTTTTTTTTTTAAAGAAGAATAATGCATTTGGCTGCCCGGGATTTGGCATTTCTTTGAACAATGCAATGTTAGAGAAGCATTATAGACTCAGTGGGATTAAATCACCTTACATATGTGTTTCTATACTCTATCTGAAACCAAACTCATATTAAATGGTGATAATAAGAGCCATTTCCACCCATAACTCATACTGAAAATGGACTTGGTCATGACTCACAAACACACCATTAACACATAGTTAAGTGTATATTCTTTTTCCCTCCTTCTTGGGAGGCGGGGTAGGGGTCTAGAACAATTTTAACTTCATGTGGTATACACTTTTCTAAAACTTGACTGACTTCTTGAGTACAGTCTTTTAATGAGATCTATAAACTCAAAATTCAGAAGGTTCTTTTTATCCTAGTAAGTACAAAATTGCAAAGATGATCTTAAAAGCCCGATGACTTAACTATATACTCTTGAGTCAGTAATTAAACAGAGAAACCATTCAGCTATTTGGCAAGGAATTTTCCCGTGAAAGTGTCCCAGAGTTAGAAGCTCTCCAGATCATATAACTGGAAGTTAAAATTAACAAGCAGAAACATGACTGGCTTTGCTTTTAGCATTTCTTTTGGATGAAATCTGGCTTTGGGGCAGCTTGTAATCTGGGTTCTAGTTCCTGCTCTGCCACAATTAGACATGTGACCTTGGGCAAATCACATAAGCCTCTGTGGTCTCAGACTCCTCATTTGACAAATTAGAGGGTTGAACCAAGTTAGCTCGAAATTTCTGCCCATTTCCACGTCTAGCACTTGAAGTTATTATTCCAAGAGTGGTTGGTTGTCATTTATTCTCCAAATCCACTTAGATGAGAACCATAAGAACAAGGCCAGAGCTGCAGCAAGTAACACAACAGGTTGAATTTGAAGAACTTTACAACAGAAAAACATACTGACAGTGAGGCCAGATTACACAGTCAATGTGGCTGCTCTTAGAGGGCCCTGAGAGTGCATTGATAATAGAAAGCCTATTTGGTTTACATCTAGTTCTCCCTGATTAAGCATCGCTTACAAAGGGGAGGGAGGCCATTCTAGCACAAAAGGCCTATCTTCTCATACGTGATTATATTATTTAGTACCTCTGTTAAAATTCTTAGTTTAGTAGTAATCGCCAATAACTTAAGTGACTTTTGGTAACGCTTTTCATTTTATTTAATGTATTTATTTTTTTCTTTGCTTATTTTTGAGAGAAAGAAAGAGAGAGACAGAGCATGAGCAGGGGAGGGGCAGAGAGAGAGGGAGACACAGAATCTGAAGCAGGCTTCAGGCTCTGAGCTGTCAGCACAGAGCCCAATGCGGGGCTTGAACTCTTGAACTGCGAGATCACGACCTGAGCCGAAGTTGCACGCTCAACCAACTGAGCCACCCAGGCACCCCAACACTTTTCATTTTAAAGACAGAGAGATCTCATGGAACCCAAGAACAGAAATGCAGCTGGGCCTCAGGAGAGGTCTGCAGCCAGGAACAGAAGTTGTCAGCTGTCTCTACAGGGCCTCTTATCTCTTGCAGCTACTTCTCTCCTGTTATCACCTACATTCTTCTCCTTTTCCAGAACATGTAGCCTCAGGTAGAAGACTACCCACTCCCCAACCAGCACCCAACGCATATACACAACCTGTTCCAGAAGACAAAGGGTACTTTGTCTTTTTATATGGGAACAACCTAGATTAATTGGAAGTTTCTCAACTCAATTCCAAATTCTTAAAAGAGGGAATCTGGTTGCTCTGATTGGCTCAGCCTGGTCACATATTCATGCCCAGGTCCAGTCAGCTGCAGCCAAGAGGGCAGGGTCATACATGGAGGAGGGATTCCTCAGTGCAGGGCTCCAGGGGCACTTTTCACATTGTGTTGTCTGTGTGTCCCGTGCAGTGGAGTTTAGCAATGAAAGATCCTACCCTTGCCTGGAGATAGTTCTCTGAGAAGGAGACAAGTGTCTCCATTGCCAAAGGCATTTACTATAAGCAAATAAGTGCACTTGCTAGAAAGTCAGCCTCCTCCTCAGTTCGACTCCCTCCCACTTACCTGACCTCAGAATGTTTCCTCTGCTTGGGGCCAGAAATTCCACCAATCCTGTCGGACCTATGATACAGGTTTCATTCTTTGCAGTTCTGTATTCTTGTGTCTGAGACGCTCATCTAGGGATCAACGAAGCAGTGGGTCTCCTGTGAAAGCCACTGAAATCCACTCCAATGTCTCAATGGCTCTCAAGACATCGATGAGACCGGTTCTGTCCTCCTCCTCCTTGGAGGCGAGAATTCCAGGTGGGTGATCTCCCAAGGTGCTGTCTTCTAGAATCCCAGGATTTTCTTGATTCCATTTCCATAATCAGCTCCAAACTCATCCTGCACTGAGAAAAGACAGTCCCCACAGCAACCCCAAGACACGTGTTTCTCCTCCGAAACATGCAAATCCACTGGGCGTGAGCCAGTATTACACATTTGTAATTTATTTTCTTTGATTCGGAACTTCTTCATGCAGATTTATGAACACTAGACGAGAAGATCAATTTAGCCCTACTTCTGCCTTATTTAACTTGGCTATTCTGGACTGAGCTTTTACTCAAGTGGCTATAGTTACGATATCAAATCTTTGAAAAGCTGAGCTGCTTTGTTTGGTGCTTGGCATCTGGTGCGTGTAAAATGGCTTGGATCCGATATTTCCTTTCCTCTAAGTAAGAACACATCTCTTGAAAAGGTTTGGTGCAGTCTTGCCAAAGAAGGAAGCGGGAAACCCAAGCCAGCCTGGAGTTTCGTGAGCCATGGAAAACTGGCTAAATTCACCATGAAAATAATTTGGAAACGTGAAGTAAGTACAGAGCAGCTCTTCTGAGCCCAGCTCTTCATTCCAGCCTTGGGAATACTATGTGTCAATGCATATTTGCTGGAAAATCACAATTATGTTGACATCCTTTTAATTCATATGAACCCCGTTCAGAACTGTGGTCATCTGAACAAGTGTCATGAAGTTTCCCTTTGGTCTGTCTTCGGAAAGTAATGTGTGTAATGGAATCAATGATACAAACAGCAGACCAAACTTTTCTCAAGTGATTAACAATTTGATTTGCATATGATGAATGTGTCCATGTTAAAGGCTCCTGTGCTTTTATTAAACTAAGTCTAGAGTGTGAAAAAAAAATTACGTTAAAAGCATCCTGTGAAACAGGATTTCATTAATTCAAACTGTTGTCCTACTTGTCTTCTGAATTAGTGAGACGGTACTGTACATAAAATAAAGTCAGATGTCATTCTCGTCCTCCAAAACCAGCTCACTCGGGTGCTTACAAGCTCCTGGGAGTTTCCAAAGGTGACCAAATTATAGATTTCCGCAAAACTCCCAACTTGTGTGGGTTTGGTTCATCAGCTGCGATTCTGTTTTGTTCGGTCACACCCACATTTCCCCCCTCCTCCAAGGTTCTTTTCTGGGTACATGGTAAGTGGATTTTGTTTGTTTATTTGGTGATCTGTTCTTAAGGGTTGAATTTAGAAGCTCTCATACGCAGGCATTAATACAAGCGAGAGGGGAAGGGTTTGGGTTTACACAACACGAGGGTGTCCACGAACTTGAGAATGCCTACCACGTGCCAAGAAAGCTGTGCTCAGTGCCAGGGATTTGCGGATCAATGAGATGGGGTCCCAGGAAGAAAGGCAGATGAAGTGCCAATGTAAGGCCAAAGGTCCCATTGGGAGTTTGAGGATGGTGATAATTGACTTGGAAGTGAAGAAGGGTCAGTGACGAAGTAACAGGCTGTGCCTTCAAGGTTGCTGAGGCGTTCTTCAGCGGGGCAGGTAAAGGCAGAAAGGCGTTCGACAAGGGATGCGAGAGCGCCGAAACAGCAGGGGATATGCCCCTGAGGAGGGCTTGGCGCTGTAGGGCACCGGGGAAGGAGCAGGAGACGAGGCTCCTGGGTAAGATGGGCTGTTCTGTGGCCAGTGGTTTGTAAAGGTTTTTTGTTTGTTCGTTTGTTTTAAGAAACAAGCTTCCTTTTCAATGAATTCTTTCATCTGAACTCCAAAATTCAAAAGAGATAGATGAGACGCAGCTCTTTCAAGGTGGAGGGAGGGCTTCGGGGCTCACCCTGCTTAGCCCCTGGGGCTCTCTACAAAAGGCCGTCTAAAAGCCAAGCCACAGGACAAAGGGGGAGACCCCAATGTGCAGCAATGAGCCTGGCTGTTTGTGTCTCTGCAGGGTCCATCTGGCAACACTGCTGGGAATGAAAAGAGACAGGAGGCGGGGACACCCCCAAGGGGGCTTATAGTCACACAAGTGATGATAGGGCCTGAAGAACGGCTCAAGTAGGAATGGCCAGAGACATTTGCAAGGTCCCATCACTGCTTGTCAGACGTGGCAGGAAGGGAGGGTACCTTGAAAGTGATCCTGAAGTTTCCTTCCAGCAGCTGTGAGGCCAGCAATACTATCTGAGCTTCTGGATCCAGCTGATAAGATTGCTTCTTTTAGATTCTTGAATGAATGGTTTTACCCTAAGAGGGGGCTCTGCGGTCAAGTGTGAAAGCGCCGAATGCTCATGGAGAAAGGAAATGCCATGATTAGAAGCTTCGTCTTCAAGATCTTGTCTTGGTTTTGGATATGGGAGGATCTTGAATAGGAACTAATAGTTGTTTAAACAACTCCCCTGGGCCCTTTGTTTCCTCTAGTCTCATGGGTCTGAAGTGGGCAACAAAACTCCGACACTTTCCAGCAAAGTTTGAACTACCTCTTTCTGCTACAAATGTTTCCTGAGGAGTCCACAAGAGATACAGATTACCATTCTTTTAAAACAAAATCTGAGAAACTCACAATTTGGCTTGTTATGTGGAAGGCTTGTTGGCCGTTTGAATTTTACAGCCTCCAAAATAAAGTTCTTTGATGGAAAACATTTCATCAATTTTCGCCAGTGAACTCCTGGAACTCACATTTACGAGGACGTGAGACCATTTTATTTCCAGAAACGAACGCTGTGATGACCCTTGTCTCGCATTTCTTGTGGAAATGCACCCTTGTTGTTAGACTAAGGGAGAAGGTAGCAGAAAGCGTTGAAAGAAACAGCTTTGTTTCTTGCTCGGAGGAAACGATGTTGTAACTCTACAGAGGATGTGCTAGCACTAAGGAATCAACTACTTTCCGTTAGCCCTCTGCTAGTTGGCCAGGAAGCGTGCCAACATTGGAGTATCCTAGCGTGAACAAGAATGCTATTTTGGTCTGTTGTAAAGAACTGTGGAATGCAGATTTTGGACCGGTTCATCACATTCGTCAGCAACCACAAAACAAATGTTATTTCAGAATGAGGACTATGGATGCAGAAAGACTAAAAATTAAATAAAATGAAGATTATGGAGACATTTGCACAGTTTAATGAGTATGCTCACTACTCGAGCTTTGCCTTCCCCACCCCCCCCCCACCTTAAGCCAAAGGCTTCCACACAGTGTTGGGAGTTTGCGAAGTTTGATGAGGGCCAGGTGTAGAGGAGGAATTGAAGAATTCCCCCGCTTCTCCTTCCAAACCATGTGGGAGGGACAAAACAGCCCATTTTGAGTAATTCCAAACACTCTTTCTTAAAATGAAATAAAGGCTCTGTCTACCCCGAGAAGTTACCTATAGAATTCAATAACTTCACAATAATTAGATTCCTTCCTTGAGAGCTTCTCTGGAGAGTATGGCCATTTTCAAAGAAACAATTATAAGTGCTTTGAACAGTAGCAACACGGTCCCCAGGGAGGCAGGGGTTTCACAGAGTGACCAAAGTGGGCATCTGATGCTGGCCCTCTGACCCTGGCTATCCTGTGTATGCATATGTGCACTTAATCTCTGTGTCTTTTTCTGGACTTTCACTAGGAAGCTTTTGTCCAGAGTATCTAGGGTTCTCTCCGTTCATGGAATCAAATGCTTCCAAGATTCTCTGATTTATAGTATAGGCATTAAATGTTACCTCCATTTCACAGAACTATTAGCTTTCATGAGTTAACAACTTTGCTTTCCTTAAATAAACAAATAGAAACATTTGACGGGAAAGAGTATTGGACTCAGTTCCTCTGGTGCTGGCATGCCCTCATTTAATGTGCTCCTGCCTGCAATTTCATGATTAGAGATTTATTCCTTAAGTTTTTTTTAAAAAAAAAGTTTCTTTATTTTGAGAGAGAGTACAAGCAGGGGAGGGGCAGAAAGAGAGAGAGAGAGAGAGTGAGTGAGAGAGAGAATCCCAAGCAGGATCTGGAGCTGTTATCACAGAGCCCCACACGGGCTTGAACTCACTAACCCATGAAATCATGACCTGAGCCGAAATCAAGGGTCAATAGCTTAACCGAATGAGCCACCTAGGCTCCCTGAGATTCATTCCTTGAATTAAATATTGTCCTCTTTCCTTTAAATTTTAGATCTCTTTGTGGGAATTGTGTTAAGTCCCTTATGTGAACTAGTTGAATCCTGAAAACAATGAGAAAGTCTGAAAATAGCAAGGGTTTGTGAGAAGGTAGAGGACAGCAGCACCTACACCGTGCGGTTGTCTGTGTAGATTGCTATAACTACTTTCTGAAACACTTTGGGGATTTACTGCTGGCCAAGATGGTGCAATAGGGACTGAAATTGCTGGCCTTCCTGAAAAAAAAAAAAGAAAAGAAAGAAAAGTATCTGATAAGTTCAATGAAAGAATGTTTTTCAAGATGCTGAACATCAGATAGTGTTTAGTGACCCCTACCAGAAGGGAAACAAACAAGGTGAGCCTTATACTTGTCCCTATGATCACCTTGAGGGCGTTTCTGGGCCAAATCCCAGAGAGGGGACCCTGGGAGGAGCCCAATGGACTCCCTGAGTTGAAGAGACAGAGTTGAGAGGCTGGGACACTGAAGGCCACAGGGCAGGGTACTGTTGAGTACTATAGAGAGAACCACAGATATCCATGGAGGGCCCCTCTCCACTTAACAGGGTATTGATTAGCATGTGTGGTGGGGAGGCTACCCAAAGCTGGGGAAAGAACCACCTGAAAGGATTAGAAGGAACCGTAGGCATGCTTACAGCAGGCTCATGCCTATTTCTACCAGCCAGGCTGAAAAACCTAATAATTCGCAGGGCATTGGGTAGAGTGCTCAGAAGGGTCTTACCTCAAGAGTGGCTGAAAATTCTCTCTATACTAAATGTTGTTCTGGTCCTGCCTAAAAACTCTTCAAAGCAAAAAATGAAAGGATCTGTTTTCAGCCAACTCAACCGTGTCCCAGAACAAAGTTGAAGAATATTTATAGGAATACAAAAATATCCACCACCCACCGAGATAAGCTCACAATGTCTGGCATCCAAGCAAAGTTTACCAGTGATGCAGAGAAGTAGGAAAATAAAAGGGAGGGAACATGGATACCACGTTTTGAGGTATTTGAAGACAACTAAAACCAGGTCTCTGTTCTCAGGAGTTCATCATCCTGCTCTCCGACCATAGCAGGTTCCCAGTTGTTTTAAAATGTACCTGGGATTTTAATTTTATTCAGGTATAGGGAGGCAACAGATCAGAAGATGATCACCATTAAAAAAAATGTATTTTGTTTACCAACAACATTTTTCACAGAGCTAGAGCAAACAATTCTAAAATTCGTATGGAACCACAAATGTTTTGGCTGGAGAAGCCAAAGCAACCTTGCAAAAGAAAAGCAAAGCTGAGGCATCACAATTTCAGACTTCAAGTTATATTACAAAGCTGTAGTAGCCAAACAGTATGGCACTGGCACGAAAATAGACACATAGATCAATAGAGCAGAAGAGAAAACTCAGAAATGAGCCCACAATTAATCTTTGACAAAGAAAGAAAGAATAGCCAATGGGAAAAAGACAGTCTCTTCAACAAATGGTGTTAGGAAAACTGGACAGCAACGTGCAAAAGAATGAAACTGGACACTTCTTTACACCATACACGAAAATACATTCAAAATGGATGAAAGACCTCAACGTGGGACCTGAACCCATAAAAATCCTAGAAGAGAACACAGGCAGTAACTTCTTTGACTTCGGCTACAGCAACTTCTTTCTAGATATGTCTCCCGAGGCCGAGAAGAAAAAACGCCTAAAGATAACAGAGTTGCAGTGTCCCAGTTTGGTTCCAGAACAGTACGGGTATGTAAGAAGGGAGCAGTGATTTGAAATAAAGCTTTAACCCGACCTGGCTTCTAGCCTGAGCCCTGGACTGACCAGGAAGGCAGTCGCTGCATAAACTCCCATGGGATGCACTGAAGCCAAGGCATCAGCAGCTCCAATAGCAACAACTGCAGACACACCTTCGTGTGCCACCATCTTGGTGCCCTTGGCTTTGCCACCTGCACTCTGGCCCTGAGTTGGGCACTGACGTCGCAACGGTGACGGACTAAGGCAGTGGGACCCTTGCTAAGCAGAAACAGCTGGGGTGGTGGCCTTAATGGGCATCAAGGGACAGAACGTATGTTTTTCTTTCTCAGCAGTGACCAGAGGTGTTGTCAAGCAAACGGGGGGGTGGGGGGGGGGTAGGGTGCAGGGGGGTGGGGAGGGGGGAGGGAATATGGCTGACACTACATGGTGGCTGTGAGAACTCATTTTCAGAGCTTGAGATACATCCAGGGACACCCAGAATTATTTTGAAGGAGTTTGAGGGGGTCTAGAATTCTCCCAGAGGAGGCTCTTATCCATGGCTGTTATGATTGTCCTGTTCTTACATCCAAGCTGGAGCTGCCTGGGAAGTCTAAGCACCCTGCTGGTTCTCAGGCTAGAGTCTGTGGATATATTCCTGAGGATGTCTGTATTCTGCCCAAGAATTTATCTGGGGGGAGGGAGAGTATCATTTTGATGATAATCTTAAAAAAAAAAATCAAATCTCTACTTTATCTTCTGGATGACCACTGTCTGACTGGGAAGTCCAAGATCAAGGTGTTAGCTAATTCAGTTACTGGCGAGAGCCCTCCCAGTGGCTTGCAGATGGGCACTTCTCTCTGTGTCTTCACTTGGAGACAGAACTCTGGCCTTTCCTCTTCTTGTAAGGACAGTAATCCCATCACGGAGGCCTCCCTTTCACGACCTCATCTAAGCCCAATTCACCTCTAAATACTGTCACCCTGGGGGTTAGAGGTTAAAGGTATGGATTTTGGGGGAGGACACAAACATTTAGTCCATAACAACCACATAATAATGAGTTCAGTGCTTGCTTTTGGGATTTTGTTTTCTGTTCGTATTTGCATCACACAGAGGACAATGACAAAGCACAGGGTTTGAATGAAGGTTTTGCAATGGAAAAAAGGGGGTGGGGAGGGGGAATTGCACCAGCACACGCCCATGAGGGTGTAGGCATGCTGAACCAGAGCTGAGCCAGGAGCGGCGCATTCACGTAGGTAGTGAGCAGATATATTACCAGCGGCCTCTTTGTTCATACCAGCTTGCAGTTGGTGAGGAGGAAATGCACAATGGAAAATGTTCTGTTTCTGATTGACACCGTCGTTGTATTACATTCCCATGAAATGCAGGTTTCAAAAATGCTACAAATGTAGCCTCATCTTTGAGCATATAAGGCAGTTTTATGAAGCTATCAAGTGGTAGATCATCAAAATTGGCATTTGAGGATTGCACACTAGCAGAATTATTATCATTATTATTGTTAAATTTGGTTTTGCGTATCCTGAACTAGAAAATAAAGCTTTGGAATTTTGCAATTTTTAAAAATACTTCACTTACCGGAATAGTACTCTCTCTACGTTAGCTCGCCACAGACAAAATGTAGAACTGAACTAATCCAGCTCCTTTCTCCTCTTCAACCATGTTGGTCAGTCAGTTTCAACAAATGACAAATTACATTAACTTTCTATTGTTAATAAAAGTGCACGTTTGTAATTTTGTTTGTAGTAACTTTGAAATTTATTTTGGTTTTATGGTTGGCTAAGAACCACAAGGATAAGGGCTTTTAACCTAGTTTTATATTGTTCTATATTTAAGTAATATTATAATACAAATAACACTGAGGATCCTTAAGAATTTTGTTTCATTATAAATGTGTCTCTAAGTTTTCACAAACACTTGATTATCAAAATGAAGCATCACATCTACTATGTATCAAGCTGGTTTCGCTGCTATTGTTCAGAGTGAAAATTGTTTCAATATAACTTAGATTTATTCTCAGACTTCTTTAAACTGTGACTGAATGTCCTTTAATACCCAACTCTGGTTGACCAAACCTCTTTTTTCTCTCAAATGGGTTATCCTTTCTCCTACTGGGTGCCTCTCCCGCTGTAAGTTCTAGAACTCCAAGAGGCATGCTGACATGTCCATGCACGGCCCCCAGCCCTCCCCACGCAACCACGTGTTTTTCCAGAGCACTGGTAGCCAAATCTGCCTGCTATTGTGAGCACTGGCCTGCTTTTCAAATGCCCAAAGCACAGTTAAGACCAGGCCCTGGAGTTTAACTGAAAGCCTAGGGATGGTCCAAGAATAACAGACAGTAGCATAGTGAGTACCACAAAGAGTTGCAGTGAGGGCTCACAGGTCAATCCCCAGCCTCTGACTTCCCGCTTTCCCACCCGCAACTCTCTGCCTTGTCCCCAGAAGCTCAGGCCCCACCAAGCATCTCCAGGCCTCTCCCCTGGTTTCCTGCTCCCTTCTGAGCACAGAATGACAGACAGTAAAACATCCACCTCCTTCAGGGGGAAACTCCCACCACTACCCAGAGAGTGAGCTCTGCCTTCCAAATTCTGGGTTATCTAGTCTTTAACAACACTGTGTGGGCTGTTCCAACCATGCAGTTAGTTCCTGTCTGTATTAAGAAACCAAAAAACTTCTCTAATTCTGTAAGGATATGGCCGTCCTAAAAACACGTTGCATTTACATTACAAAACAGAACTTAATAGGATGGGCGGTAGCCTCTGTGTCCGGGTTTATGCTAACTTCACTTTTCTCCAAGCAAACATGAGCACGTTTTATATCTATGTAACCAAAGAGCCCTTTCTGGTTATTTCCCTCCAAATAGAGAAAGTTTGCTCCAAAGAGGGATTGGTATCATATCTAAAATTGCTAAAACAATGATAATAATAATAACAATAATAAGAAAGTCTTAGCTCTACTGGGTATTACATACAATAAAGAAAAGTTTTAAAACTTTATGCAAAAATAGAATCAGATATCCACAATCAGTTTGTATTTTGTGAAAAGCAGTAAAATGTAACATTGGAGCTGTGAACTCTTGAGTCAGACTACCTGGGATTTGGGGTCCTGCCTGTCCTACTGACCGGCTGGGCCAACGACCTGAGCTCAGCGTGTCCCTCTCCTCATCTGTAAAACGGGGATGACAGTATCTCCCATACAGATGTATTATGAGTTATGAGGATTTGTAACAAGATCTTAAAATATTGTACAGCATGTAATAAATACTCAGCAAACATGAACTATGATGATGATAGTGATGGTGATGGTGGTGATGGTGGTGACATTTGAGTACTCTGCAAGAGTTAAAAATTAGAAGGGGGGGTCTCAATTGGTGTTCCTCACCATCATCGTTGATAATGAACACTGAAAAGTGGACACTGTCTTCTCCTTCCCTTCACTCTCCTCCATGCTGCATGTGTCCATGCCAGGTAGAGCACTACAAGGGACTCTGGAAGAGCTATGATTGAGCCAGTTGACTTTTCCTGACCCTCATGCTCCTTTGCGGTTATTCTCATGGGTCGCTAGGAGCCTGGATGGGCATGATTCTTTATGAAGGATTAGCAGGGGGGAGTTGTATTAGGCTTGAGGTGAGAGAGGAGAGTTTGAGGAGGGCCATGGGCGGGAGCTCCAGAGGGGCAGTACGTGAAAGGCTGTGGGGCAAGGGTGCCCAGGGGAAGGATCTTCAGCTCTAACGGTGGGTAACTAAAGAACTTCCCTCTCAACTCCCAGAAACAAAGCCCTCTAGCTACGACTGCCCACCTTCTCTGACATGTGGACCTGGCCTTGGCAGCTTCTCCAGAGGGCTGCAAAGCTGCTAATCTTCTTCTCTGGAAACTCCAGCTGGGAGGCAGCGACGAGATTTCTGTATCTTGATCTCAGTCTTTTCTGCTTCTCCTTCCCACACTTCCCAGCACCACTGACGATCTTCCCTGCTGTCAGGTCTTAGCAGCAGGAAGTGGACTCCCAAATCAGAGTTTCTCCTTGTGCACCCTCCCACCTTATGTCACAGCCCGGTGGACGTAAAAGATATTCGTGATGGGTTCATGGACATGGTCACTCATTCGGCCAACAACATTTCATGAAGGGAGAAACAATGGGCATTATAGGGGCCCCCAGAAAAGCAAACTTAAATAATTCTGAAGTATGGCACTGTATTAACGTAAATTATGAAAACAAAATACTATGGTCAAAAATGCTTTGGAGTCGCAAAGTAAAAAACAAACAAACAAACAAACAAAAACGCTATCTACGAAATACTTGCAAATGTGCCTTCATGATAAAGAAAGATGAATTAAATATAAACAGTAGTTTTATGACTGTAGAGCAAGTGGACATATTTTGAGTCTGATGGCCCAAGTTTATTATTATTATTGATTCAAATTTTGTATACTGGCTGCCTTGTTTTTTAAATAAATTAATGTAAACAAAATATTTAGTGTAAACCTATTAGGCAGATTATAGTTACCGTATTTGCTGTTTTCTCTATCAACAGGTGGAGCATGTTGAATTTGTTTATTTACTCTCAAACCACTGTTAGGTCATTGTCAGATGAGAGTTGACATGATTAACTTCTCAGCCCCCATCTGTGTGAAACACCAAGAAACAAAAAAAAGTCACTTCCTTATAGCCCTCTGCAGAGCCCCAGAAACTGCTACGGTGCTCACGGGTCACCTCTCTCCTCCCCAGGGGTGCTCATGGGGTAGAGGCATCGCCCTACCCTGGCCGATCTTTTGTGTTTTCCCCATGCACGGCAAATCCCAGTTCATTAACCGAGACCCTCACTCATATACTTTATTACTTATTGGAAAGAAAGGAGAGTGTGGGATTGGCGTCACCATTGGCTTTCTTTTTCCTCTCCCTGCCCCAACTTCTGGGTGGTGGCAGCCCTCACTGGATTAAGCTTTGTGTAATTCTGAAGCTATATTCTGGGCGCCTGCATGGCTCAGTCAGGTAAGCATCCGACTCTTGATTTTAGCTCAGGTCATAATCTCACCTTTCGTGAGTTTGAGCCACAGAGCCAGCTTAGGATTCTCTCTCTCTCTCTCTCTCTCTCTCTCTCTCTCTCTCTCTCTCTCTCTCTCTCTCCCTCTGCCCCTCCCCTGGCTTGTGCTTTCTGTCTATTGAAAAATAAATAAATAAATTTTAAAAAATAAAATTAAAAAAAATGTGAAGCTGTATTCATAAAAGAAATATCAAGATCCTGCAGAAATAATCCAAGAAGGGGTGCCTGGGTGGCTCAGTTGGTTAAGCATCCGACTTTGGCTCAGGTCACGATCTCTCAGTTCACGAGTTCGAGCCCTGCATTGGGCTCTGTGCTGACAGCTCGAGCTGTGGAGCCTACTTCCGATTCTGTGTCTCCCTCTCTCTGACCTCCCGCCCCCCCCACCCCCACTCACACTCTATCTCCCCCTCTCTCTCAAAAATGAATAAACATTAAAAAATGTTTAAAAAGAAACAGAGAATCCAAGAAAAACTGGAAGCTGCTATAGATATTTTTTTTTTTTTTTGTTCTCTACTTTCTGGAACTAGGGGCTGATTGTTTTGAGATGCATAATGTAGCTGGAGCCAGTGGATGAAGGAGCCAGTTCTTATTTTAGGAAGCGGCCTTCAAGCTCAATTAGAAATCACGAGACCCAGTTTGAAATTCCCAGTTTTGCATAATATAATATAAAAAATTATCTGTTTTTTTTTAAATTAACTCAGACAAGGTTATTAAATCTATTTGACTCGGGGTTTTCTTATTCCTCCCCCCCCCCCATTTCAAACCGAAGGTGTTTTGGTTCCCATAGAGAAGAACTAAAATAATTATAACTACATTCATCTGACTAGCATTTTCCATGTGACAAAATGTCTTCATGCACTTTTCCTTTTTTGGTCCTGTGCCCGTTCTTTGAGGTCACGCCTACCCTCATCTGACACTCGAGGAAACTGACCTTCAAAGGTGAGGTTCACTGGCCAACATCATGTGGCTTTTAAGCAGTGGATCTGGGCTGGAGATCATCTTCTGACCGTGAAGAATTACTCTTATTCTGTGAAGTTGTATTTGCGGGAATGACAGACTGGCTGCACATACAAAGTTAGTCGAGTCTCAGAAACCCAAATAAAGAGGTGGGAACCCGCTTTGTGAAGTGGTTAGAAATGGGCTAAGACCTCCAAAAACAAGTAATTGTTCACAAACTCAGATCCACAATGTTCCTTTTGCGGACAGTATTTCCTCTCCTGCTCCTGCTGGCATGCATTGGGATACAGCTGACTCAGCCTCACTCCATGACTTGACTTTTCTTATCTATGTGTGACAACCTCAGGGAACAAAAGGTGCTTTCTTGCGTCCAGGGCAAACAATAATGACAACTTACATCCTGACTCTGCTAATATTTGCGGTGTGATTTTGGGCAACCCATTTCGCTTTCCCACTCCTGTTTCCTCACCTGTAAAATGGGTATACAAATTCCCACTCTGTTGAATTTTAGTGACTACTAACTGAGATTTTAATGCTAGCTAATCCCGATAAACACAGATGCTTTATCAATGCAAGTGCCTCTGCCTGCGCTTCACGCATCTGGCTCTCGAATTTCTCTGTTTTGCCTCGGACTCGACACTAAAGCCAGGATGATTTGAGCTACAAAAGCTGAATATGTAGTTATTACCTCCTGGAATGTCAAGGCTTGTTATGTTTCAACTACCTGATGGGAGGGGGATGCGCCACCTTACTTGCCCTGACAGGCTGCCTCCCCAGTGGTGCCCTCCACACCTGCCATCTCCTCCTTTTCCAGGGCACACAGGGCTGGCAATGAGCAGGCCTTCACATGTGGTTGTTGAATAAATGAACAGGGGTGGCCTGAGTTTAACTCCTATCCCACAGCTCTCACAAAAGGGCTCTGTAACATGGCACGATTTTCCTTAATTATCTGGCTAATCACAGAGGGGCAAACATGAAGAAAATGGGTGTCATATTCTAATAATCAAGCTAAGAGCATCCCATTTCCCACACATTCTCAGCTGCAGGTTCAGAGGCCACTTGGTGTGGCAGCACAAGAACAATGTCACCCTGAGGTTTGGGGAACTGCTGAAGAAGGAAGTAGAGTCTGGAAGGTGGTCTTCTTTAAACTCTAGGTATTGCCTCTCAGAGGCGGCAAAGAATGGCTCTGCGAAGAGACCAGGATGGCCATGGTTGATACTTTCAGAGCTTCCTTACTACCTACCCCAGTTTCTTGAGGGTGTTGCAATGCTTGGAACTGTCCAAGCTGTGTTAGTTTTCATCCAATTACCCGTTGGTTCTTTCGACAAGTAATTACTCAGAACCTTTTACATACCAGGCACTCTGCTGCGTGTTGCATAGACAGTGCCCAACCCTCAAAGAAAGGCACCTTAGGGGCGCCTGGGTGGCTCAGTCGGTTGAGTGCCCGACTTCGGCTCAGGTCATGATCTTGTGGTCTGTGAGTTTGAGCCCCGCGTCGGGCTCTGTGCTGACAGCTCAGAGCCTGGAGCCTGCTTCAGATTCTGTGTCTCCCTCTCTCTCTGCTCCTCCCCTGCTCACACGCTGTCTCTCTCTCTCAAAAATAAATAAAGATTAACATGCAGTCATTAAAACTGTGTTAAAAAAAAAAAAAGAAAGGCACTTTAAGGTCGTTCGATCCAACCATTGTCTATAGTTGAATACCTTTATTGATACATTTTTCAGTCTCCAAAAATTAATGGAGGACCATTACGAACCTCGGATGGAGACCCACGTCTTCTGCCGAAGACAACACAGCTCTTTGTCCTTCTGGCTGCTCTGAAATGAGAAGTTCCTTCTTGTAGTGAGCCCACAGATGTCTCTGGTCCTAGTTCCACCCCTCTGGGGCCAGAGAGAATAAATTCAATCCCTCTCCGTATGCAATCTTTTCAAAACTGTGCAGTCAGCTCTTGCACCTCCTGAGGCTTTGAGAAACATTTTTGGAATCCTTGTGCAGCGCTGCACGTGACGTGGGCCCGTTTCTGTCCTTGCCACCATCTCCCAATCCCCGAGGATGGTGGACAAAGAGACACAAATGGCAGGAAGACGATATCCTGAGATTTCGGTGAACCACATGAAGGGGAACAGACGCGTGTAGGGTCTGAAGATATCCAACGTGTAGCCAGTACAAAACATGGAGCGAATGAGCTAGCCGGATATTAACTGCAAGGGGATGGAATAAAAATAGGGCCATTCAGACAGATCTTCAGGAAAATTTCCCAACCATGAGCCCGGACTGTGCCAAACCCCAAACATTTGGAAAATAGCTTGAGATGTTCAACGAATCCCAAACTTGAGCGTTTGGGGATGGTTTGTCCTGTCTTAATTGCCCCTGTTTTCACTCGAGTAAGTTGACAAGACACTCACTTGCTGAATTTCTTCCAGAGAAAAAGTGGTTTCTGATTCAACACAATGAGAGCCTCTCCTTCCTTTTTTTTTTTGGTCTCTTCCTTCTCTTTCTCTTCGTTGTTGGCCAAGGTTCTTCCCCAGAGACCACAATTCCCCTCACCGAAGACTCTTTTCAGTGTCAGGTATGATGGGCATATTGAGAAGGCTGATTTATATTCAGCTTGAAGTTTCTCTTTTAGAGAAAAAACTGACCATCCCTCCTCCTAAGCAGCTGGCACGTGTGCTGCAAATGTATTAAACGCTTCCAGATTAGATTCCAGCAGAGCACAGTCTATCTTTGTACAAGGCTAATGGGCCACAGCTTCTAGACAGGCCTCTGCTTTCTGCCAGGGAATTCTCTTCTCGGCTCAGGTAGAGGGGCCCTACAATGCACAGGGAATAAAGGCTTCAGCATCCCAGAGACACATACTGGGGATGGCTGGCTCACACGCCTGGGTCACCTAGACTGCCCTGGGGACCCTGATGAGGAGACTCTCCCATAGCTAAATCTGGTATTGCTTCCCTTCCAAGAATCACGAGGCAGTTTGTAAGATAAAAGTGGCACTAAATTGGACTAAGCCAACCTCTCAGGATATTTGGTATGAGGTTGGTGGCAGAATACCAAGCCTGATGGCAATGCTTCTGCGTGACACGGTCACTTGAAAAAGAGAGAAGTTCTGGTACTGAGGGATGCTCTTGGGAGGTGGCAAGGAGGTCGATGACAGAAGGTTGGTCTTTCCTTTTCACAAATGGAAGATTCTTTATCATCAGAAATAGGACAGCCCCGGGTTTGCCAGCACTTGTGATGCAGTTTGCTCACTCATGAAGAATGGAGACCTGAGTAAATTAAAAAATATATTGTCCTTCAGGCTACTCAGATTCACAGGTTAACTAAGGCAGAGGATGGTCTATCAGACACTGTTGGCTGTCTACCCAATATCCATTCTCCCTGTCACCCTAATCTGATTGTGGCAGAGACTTACCTCACTCCATTATAAAGCCGCATTTCCCAGCATCCCTTGCAACAAAGGCTAGCCTTGGGACAGAATTTTGGCCAAGGAGATATAAGCAGAAGTCTGTGGGGGATTTCAAGGAAAGTTTTCTTTCAGAGAAGGGTCACTACTTTCTTCCATGTTGCTTGCTTCCTTTTCCATCTTCCTGTTGCAAACATGGATATGGGCTGGAAGGATTGCAGCCATCTTGGGACCATGAGAATGCAAGCCACACACTAGATGGCAAAGCAGGAGGATGGAAGGAGGCTGAGATGTGATGACATCATGGATCTGAAGCACAAGACTGGACTGCATCTCTCTGTAACTCTCCCTCTCACCCAACACACGCACGCACGCACACACGCACACACTGTCTTATCTCAGGAAATGGAACCACCGTCCTCCCCAAAGCTTTAGGACTCAACCTTGACTCTTCGTGTTCCCTTGTAGCCCCTTCCACTCTTCCGTATCCAATTTATTATCACGTCTGTTGATTCTACCAGCACAGCATATCTCAAATTCACCTACTTTTCATCTACGCTGCCCCCTCCAGAGTGAACTCATTACCACCTGGAATGTTACAGGAGTCTCTTACTGGGTCTCTCCACAAGGTCTCTGCTTCTTGTAATCCATCCCCATGAAGCAGAAGTGCTTTCTAAAAAGAGATCAGGTCACACCATTCGTTACGCTCCCACTTAAAGCTCTTCGTGGCTCTCTGCTGCCTTCAGCATGAAATCACAACTACTCACAATCACCCCTGAGGCCCCGCATGGCCGGATACCCACCTCTCCAACTCACCTCTCGCTGTTCTTCTCTCTGCTTTCAGTGGCTCAAAACCACCCATTCCCCATCCCAGATGCTCTTGCCTTCAGCTCAGCTCCATCTCTTCCTTCAGGTCTTAGCTAACGTGTCAGGCAGAACTTCCTGTCCACCACATCTAGAGAAAATTCCCCTGCTGTTTCCCTCCATCCCAGGTTGGAGGAACTGAATTGGTTCATAACGTTTGAATTGGTTGGCGTCCTTGGATTTATTTGCTTTGAGACCGTCAGCTTCTCAAGGATAGAACCACATGTCTTTCTTGCTACCTTTTATCCCCCCTAGGCTAGTCTACTGCCTAGAACATAGTTAGAGCTCAGTAAGTATTTGTGGAAGAAATGAACAAAACAGTTCATTTTATATGCTTTTTTATTTATTTATTTATTTTTTTTTTAAATTTTTTTTTCAACGTTTTTTATTTATTTTTGGGACAGAGAGAGACAGAGCATGAACGGGGGAGGGGCAGAGAGAGAGGGAGACACAGAATCGGAAGCAGGCTCCAGGCTCCGAGCCATCAGCCCAGAGCCTGACGCGGGGCTCGAACTCACGGACCGCGAGATCGTGACCTGGCTGAAGTCGGATGCCCAACCAACTGCGCCACCCAGGCGCCCCTTATATGCTTTTTAGAATCTGTGGTACAGAACACTGTGTTTTCAGAGAGGAAACCTAACACAGTGATACAGTTCATGGACCCCAGAGCCATTAAGTACTTAGCAATGACATGATCTTGGGCAAAGAACTTAATCTTGGTTGTTTCATCTGTAAAATGGGGATAAAAATTCGCCTACCTTGTAGGATTGCTGTGAGGATTAATTGAGTTAATTCATATGAAGTCATCGGACCTCCTCTTCTTCTTTTTCTTCTTCCAGTGAGACAGAGATTGTGTTTCATGTATATGTTTGCTTCTCCAGTGCCAGCAAGAAGTATGGTCCAGACTGGATTTACTACAGCATTTATTGAAAGAAAAAAAGGAAGCACAAAAGAACAAATTAACAAACCAGAGATCAATTCCAGACCTATGATAATATTCTTTAAAAAATATTTTATTTTGCGCGCGCGCGCGCGAGAGAGAGAGAGAGAGAGAGGCTCGAAACCACAAACCGCAAGATAATGACCTGAGCAGAAATCGAGAGTCGAATGCTTAACCGAGTGAGCCACCCAGGTGCCCCCAGACCTAAGTTGATATTTAATTGATTTACAATGACACAAGTCTAAAAATATTCAATAACACAGCCATTATCCAGGTAATTCCAGCAACATCCAGGTAATTTCTTCTCTATCAACAGAAGGTGCACAGTAACTAAGTGAACTGCAAGGTCACCTGAAAGTCTTTAGGGACTCGTGGCTGGCCCTGCAGAGAGAATTGTGAACCCCTGGTCAGCAATCCACCATTTCTGCTCAGCGCCAGTAGGATCCTCTGACGCTTCCACACCCCTCTTATGAAAGAAGCAGGTGGAGTTGTTTTATTCATGTTAAAAACAAAATGACTAAAAATGGCAGAAAGCAATACAAATGCTCCTAAAATGAAATCAGTGACATATACGCAGCCATCTGCAATCCATCTGAGAATCCAGAACCCAGGAAGAATTTAGTTTCAGGAAGGAAAAGAAACAAAAAGATACAGCAGGCAGCACTAGGAAATAGCCTTCAGAAATGTTAACAGTGTACAGAGTAGCCTTCAGAAATGTTATAGTTTACAGAGGTCAGAAAACCCAACAGGGACAGAACACAGCTATAGGGATTGTTTTCCAGAGCTGGAAAATTACCACATCTCCTGGTATTTGTGTAAAGGGCAACTCTGTGGATTCCTTGAGGGTAGGGACAGTGCTTTAGTCTTCCCTACCTGAGCTTCTAAACTACACACATGGATTCCTCTGAGGACCTTGACAATCATAGTAGGTGCTCAAGAAGTATCTGTTGAGAGAATGGATGAGTGATTAACTCATCAGTACATCATGGAGCCCGGGCCTTGCCCCTCCCAACATTTAAAGATAAGTTTGGGGAATTGTCGGGGTTCCTGGGTAGCTCAGTCAGTTGAACATCTGACTCTTGACTTCTGCTCGGGTCACTATCTCACGGTTCGTGGGTTCGAGCCCCACCTTGGCCTCCACACTGTTCAGAGCCTGTTTGGGATTCTCTCTCTTCCTCTCTCTCTGCCCTTCCCTTGCTTGTGCTCTCTCTCTCCCTCACAGTGGATGAATAAACTTAAAAAAAAAAAAAAAGAAATTTTGGGAATTGTAACCTGGTAAATGGATATAAAAAAGGATAACTTGTAAATGTGAGAGGCATTGCTCTCAGCCAATTGTATTCTCTTCGTTGGAGAAATACCTATTCAACTGCTTTGCCTATTTTTATATTGGGTTATTTGTCATTGCGTTATTGAGCTATAAGTGTTCTTTATATATTCTAGATACGAGTCCTTTGTCAGTTACCTGGGACATTTACACTTGCAAGTATTTTCTCCCAGTCTGTGGGTTGCCTTTTTCATTTTTTTGATGGTGTCCTTTGAAGCACAAAGTTTTTATTTTAGTGAAGTCCAATTAATTTTTTCTTTGTCACTTGTGCCTTTGGTGTCATATCTAACCAACTGTTCTCTAATTCAAATTCACAAAGTACTCCTGTGCTTTCTTCTAAGAATTTTATGGTTTCAGCTCTTACATTTAAATCTCAGATCCATTTTGAATTAAACTTTGTATATGATATGAAGAAGAGGTCCAACTTGATACTTTCTCGTGTAGGTGTCCAGTTGCCCCAGCACCATTTGTTGAAGAGATTATCTTTTCCCTATTGAATTGTCTTGGCACCCTTCTTGTGATGGTTAAATTTATGTGTCAGTTTGGCTTAGCTGTGGTGTCCAATCATTCCTTCAAACACTAGTCTAGACATTGCCGTGGATGTATTTTGTAGATGTGATTAACATACACAGTCAGTTGATTTTAAGTTGACAAGATCTTACCTTTGATAATGTGGGTGGGACTCATCCAATCAGTAGAAGACCGTTAGAGTGAAAACAGAGGTTTCCCTGGAGAAGAAAGAATTCTACCTCAAGACAACAACACAGAAATCTTGCCTGTGTTTTCAGCCTTTGGGCCTGCCCTACAGATTTCAGACTTAAGACAGTAATATCAACTCACCTGAGTTTCCAGCCTGCCAGCATGCCCTACAGATTTTAGACTTGCCAGTTCCCACATTACATGAGTCAATTCCTCAAAAATAAATCTCTCTCTCTCTTTTTAAAGAGTTTTGGTAACCAGTTGCTTCTTAGATGTGCATTTATTTTTGAGAGAGAGAAAGAGAGTGAGGGAGGGGCAGAGAGAGAGAGGGACAGAGGATCCCAAGTGGGCTCTGTGCTGACAGCAGAGAGACTGATGTGAGGCTCAAATTCACGTATTGTGAGATCATGACCTGAGCTGAAGTCAGATGCTTAGCTGACTGAGCCACCCAGGTGTCCCCCAAAAATAAATCTCTTAATTCACACGTACATATATTCTATTGGTTCCATTTTTCTGAAAAAAACCTGACAGATACACTTGTTGAAATCCCAATTGACCATAAATGCAAGGATTTATTTCTGGGATCTCTTTTCTATTCCCGTGATCTCTATGTACACCCTGACTCCAGAACTGCACTGTCTTAGCTGCTGTAGCTGTATAGTAATTTTCAAAGTAAGAAGGGTGATTCCACAAATTTTGTTCTTCTTTAGTCAAGACTGTTTTGTTTATTCTGGGTTGTCTGCATTTCTGTATGCGTATGAGGATCCATTTATCAATTTCTGCAAAAAAGGAAAAAAGGCAGCTGGGATTTTGATAGGATTGAATCTGTAGACCTCCTTTGGAATTATTTGTTTTAATGATATTGAGCCTCCCAATTCATGAACTTGGAATGTCTTTCCGTCCATTCTGGTCTTTGTTCATTTCTTTCAACAACGTTTTGTAGTTTTCAGTGTATGAGTGTTGCCCCACTTTTATTAAACGTATGCCTAAGTATTTCCTTCTTTTTATGCCAGTTTAAATGGAATGTGTGTTTAATTTATGAATTATTCATTGCTAGTATAGAGAAATGCAGTTGACTTTTGTTATTGATTTTGCATCCTAAAGTTTTGCTAAACTCATTTATTACTTTTGCTAGATTATTTGTATGTATGGATTGTCCATATAGAAGATGGTGCCATCTGTGAATGGAGATAATTTCGCTTCATCTTTCACAATTTGGATGTTATTTATTTATTTATTTATTTATTTATTTATTTATTTATTGCCTAATTGCCCTGGCTAGAACTTCCAATACAAGATAGAAGTGGTCAGAGTAGATATCCTTGTCTTCTGCTTGGTCTTAGGGAGAAAGCTTTTTGGTCTTTCACCATTACTGTGATATTTGCCGTGGGTTTGTTTGCTTTGGAGATTCCCTTATCAGGCCGAGGAATTTCCATTCTATTCCTAATTTGTTTGTTTTGTTTTATCATGAAGGGATATTAGATTTTGCCAAATACTTTTTCTGAATCTGTTGAGATAATCACGTGGTTTTTGTCTTTTATTATATTGATATAGCATATGACATAAATTATTTTTTGTATGTTGAATCACCCTCACATTCCTGGGATAAATTCCACTTGGTCATGGTATATAATCCTTTTTATATATTACTGCACACACACACACACACACATGCACACACTTAATCTAAAAACCACTATATTAAAAGCATTCAACAACAACAAAAATAAAATAAAATAAAATAAAATAAAATAAAATAAAATAAATAAAACAACCTACCAAGTCAAAAATAAAGCAAACATAAAATCCCTCCAGACAACTTTGTAAGTTGAAGATGCCTTTGTAACTTTAAGAAATTATTATCTCCGGAACATTGTCCAGTATAATACACTGGAGTTGACCAAAACCTAAAGTAGTTCATTCATATGAATCAAACCTCATCAGAAAAGCAGAATTCAATATGGTCCCTAGGGCATTCCTGGATTCCTGCCACAATTCCCAGATATCACATACTTTTCTTCCTCCTTATCTGCATTTCCATTTGCTGCTTCCAGAGCCCTGTGGAGTGGGGGCAAGAGGTGAAGGTGCAGCTTGGTAGGCAAGGCAGACACGTGGGATCCCCGTCACAGATGCAGCATGTTAGGGAAGGCACCAGGCCAGCAAGTAGAGATAGGAATGACCCAGGCATTATGTGTGTCTGGTGAACTCAGCCGTTGAGCATGGTCTTGAAGCCTGCGGGATCAGAGATCCCTTCAGTCACTCAGCAACCTAGCCTTGAGCCACGCTATTGCAGCCAGGACAAGATGATCGTTTTCACTTTGAGATGTGCATTTGCATTCTTGGAGCTTCCGTGTAAGGAGTCCCATTTATTTACGGTGGAAGAGCTGAATGTACAGAGAAATCGGGGGCTATTATGAAATCTTGGTCAAGGGCAAAGGACATCAAGGCACATGTAAAATTCATGTGATCTGTGCCCTCCCAATGTGTGTCAGAGGCGACAGCTTCACAGCACTCTTGTGTCCCCACATTATCCCCTTAATGTTGTTATAGGTCCCACCGCCAGGAAGAAAGTCTTCCTTACCTCTGACCAGCCTTTCCTCTTGTTCTATCATCACTGGAGATGGAGAACAGCTGTCCTCTTTTATGGACTCACAGTTAATTTAATTTATATCTGCTGTAAACATGATTTCTTAAACCTTAATAGAACATTTCAGTTCGGCATGTAGAAAGAGCCCTCTGCCCTGCCCCAGTCATTCCCAATAGATGTGTTTTATTGCATTAATTTATGTTTTTGTCTCTGTTGTTGTTGCTTGTTGTTTTTTCTTCCCCAACAGTGTGATTTTATTTTTATGGCCATATTCTTCCTAGGAATTTTCTGGGCATGTGACATTCCAACATCTTACCAATGATTTATCCTGCTGATGGGTAGATGATCTCACCAAGACAATGAAATGAGAGGTTCAAGAATGCCGCATGGTCTCAAGGTGAGCAAAGAAAGACCCAGGTATTATTACTGTAGCTCTTCAAAGTTGGTGTGGCTGGAGCTCGTGGCCGAAGCGTTTGTAGCCCGCTTCATCTGCGTAGCTAGCATCACGTGAGAAATATGTGAGGGAAAACATGGAATGAAATGAAGCGTCCTTCCCCTTTGGACATCCTTCTCCCTCGGCCAAAGGATGGCGAAGTCTTTTGCAAGGATGGCCTGGTACCTTCCACCCACTGTTGGCTGACCTGTAGCCCAGACAGCAGACATGAGGAGTTGAGAAATGGGCATATGATTGTTCCAGAGAAAGTTGCATAAAATTTAAGCCATGGGGCTCGAGTGTCTCCGGCCCTGTAGACTTATGGCTTCACGTGTGGAGGAGAGAATACAACAGCAGATTCATATCTGACTAATGTAGTAATGGCTCCCCACCAAAGCTCCTTGAAGTTCCCTTCAAAGTAAGTCAATAAATAGAGGCAGCTACTTGTGAGACTAGGCCTAATGCATTGTTTGGCTCAGTTCTGAAGAAAGTACAGTGTCTCTGTGACTGGCTTTGAAATGAGTGGACTGGGTTGCATTTGATCAGTTGGAAATGAGAAAGACAGGAGACCATCCCTACATGGAGGAGGCACCCTGTGAACGTTTATTGAGTGTATTGAGCACCCATCTTTATTGAGCACCATCTAAATGCTAAGCTCTCTATACTCGGCATTTTGGACACAGTGGTGACTGAAAGACAAAAATCTCTATCCTCCAGAAGCTTCTATCCTATTAGAGAAGCTAGCCTAAAAATTACATTTGTAACATTGCCCCTGGTGGGGCTATCTGCGATTCTTCAGAAAAATGAAGCATGATAAGGAGCGAGAGACGGAGCGTGGGCAGGGGGGTACCTCATAGGAAGTAGAGGAAAACATCTCTGGGGGAGTGATTTGGGAGTGATTGGGGAGTGTTCTGGCAAGGCACAGATTTGGGGGAAAACATTGCCCTGAAACATCCTGAGCAGGAAAGAACTGGGCAGGTTTGTTAAATAACAAGAGGCCCTCCATATTTCGAGTGTCCTGAGGCACGTTGTTTGCTTTCTCTGAGCCTCGTTTTTCGTATGGACGTAAAGCCCAGATGTCATAAAAACCCTGTGGCCTCTTTCTCTCTTAAGACAGAGGAAAAATTGGCTCAAGGCATCTGCCTATCTCTACAACCACAACCACCACAATCCTGTGGCTAAAAAAAAAAAAAAAAAAAAAAAGTCCAAACCTTCCTGCTCAAAGATGTTCCCTTTGCGGAGGGGCTCTGTGCTCATGCCCCTTCTGTGTCCCAGCCCCTGGTCTGCGGTGTGCACGTTTGACTTTTGAGGCGTCGGCCAAGAAGACCTTTCTGTAAGAACTGTAGAAACCACCCCCTACCCCCGTCCGAGCAATTGGGTGCACAGCGGATGGGTGGAAGATTGGGGGATGGGAGAGATCCAGGAGGGGGCACAGCCACCTTGTACAGGAATGGCATTCTAACACCTCAGCGGGGGCAGTCCTGGGAGTTTACTGGCTCTTTTTCAGGTCTGGCCTCTAACTTCTTTCCCCTCCTTTCCTTTCTTTTCCCCCTTTTCCTTCCTGCAGCAAAGCAACAATTTCTCCTTTCCAACCTCTTCTGACACCCTGAGAGCCCAATCACCCCCAAAACCATCTTTCAAAGTATTTTCCTGAACACACACAGTGACATCTCTGAGTATAAATCTGGAGTCAGTTTTAGGGGGAAAAAAAAATCCCGTTCACATCCTTATGTTTAAATTGCAGGTTATCATATTAACTTTGCAGGGTTTTTGGAAGGATTACCTGGGATAATACACACACCAGCTTTGGCAACATTGCTTGGATAAAGTAAATGCAGATAAGCAGAGGCAGTGATGGGGGCGGGAGAGGGTGGTTGTTATCAACTCACTACTCCTTTGAGGTCAGGCAACCCTGGGGATTAAGTTGGAGAAGTTAGGGAGATGAGGGCCCGGGAAAGCTCTCGCCACAAAAACGACAAAGAAAATCGCTGTCAAAGGAGGAAGAGAGCACATTGAGCTGCACCAGGAGGCCAAAAATAACCAAAAACCTCTAGAGATTTGGAGGTACAGAAAAGCAGAGCAAAATGGATGGAGAAGAAAGGACATGGAGCGGGGGCAAGATTGTGCCATAAAATTTTAGATAAACCTTGTGAGAATTCAGATCTCGGTCCCAAGCCTGGTAGGTGAAAGGCCTCTCCCACACTGCGTAACACACATTTACTGAATGCAATTCAGAGTACAAAGCGAGTTTTGGTTAAAGATCGTGGTGTACAGATGTTAATTCTCCCCCTCTCTTCCTCAAAAATCTCAAAAAGAACAGAAAATGGAGGCACATTTTAGTTGCCAGTAAAATACGGATGCGACTACATTCTTGAACCACAAACAATGTAGCAAATCTGCCAAATGCTGTGAAATCTGGACCAAAATGAGGAAGAACACTGGGAACTAACAACATATCCTCAGACCTTAGGCAAGATGGCATTTCCCCCAAAGCAACAGAGGTTACCCTGAAATGCAGGAAAGGACTCTTTTTTTTTTTTTTTTTTTTTTTTTTAAAGAGAGAGCAGGGGGGTGGGAGGGAGGGGCAGAGGGAGAAAGAGAGAGAATCCTAAGCAGGCTCCACACTCAGTGCAGACCCTGGGATCATGGCCTGAGCCGAAATCAAGAGTCAGAGGCTCAACGACTGAGCCACCCAGGAGCCCCACAAGGATTCTTCAAGTGGTGTAAGATCTAGGGGCACAGAGGGCCACTCACTGCAGGAGAAGACTCTCCCCGTAGAGACCGACTTTGACACCACAGCACATGGCCGATGAAAATGAAGGAGAAACCGGGGTGACACAATTCTCATCCGCTACTTACTCTCTTCACTGTGGAGACGACCGGAAGTGAGGTGAGATGTAGACATCGGAGGAACACGGCATTTTGCAAATTGCCAATCTCTTAAATGATGAAAACTGCACGATGGTGCACATTCACAGGTTAAGGAAAGTAATAGGTTTGGTGAGAGGCTACAGGAAGCAGTATGTTCGAGCTTACCAACATTGCTTCCCTGCCTCTACGGACTACCTTTCAGCAAGTATAGGAGATGAACCATGATCAGAAAGAATCACCCACACAGGTCTGCTTTGAAATGAGAGAGAAAATAAAGAAAAAAAGAATGTAAGGAAGGGGGCGCCTGGCTGGCTCAGTCGGTGGAGTGCACGACTCTTGAGTTTGAACCCCACCTTGGGTGTAGAGTTTACTTTAACAACAACAAAAAAGTAAGACAAAGGAAAATAAATAACAACAGGAGAAATTTTCCAAGGAAACAGAGAAAGAGTTCAGACAAAGAGTTTTCTCTATGATCTCAAGGACATTATAGGAGATAAATGTAAATGAAAAATATTACAGAGAAGAAGGCTATACTATATGCAACAAAATTAGAATAAATTTACCTTAAAGCAGGGCTGCCTGGGTGACTCAGTTGGTTGAGCGTCCGACTTCAGCTCAGGTCATGATCTCACAGTTCATGAGTTCGAGCCCTGCGTCAGGTTCTGTGCTGACAGCTCAGAGCCTGGAGCCTGCTTCAGATTCTGTGGCCCCCTCTCTCTCTGCCCCCCACCACTCACGCTCTGTCTCTCTCAAAAATAAATAAACATTAAAAAAATTTACCTTAAAACAGACAGGACTTTCATTCATTCATTCAACAACCAATTACTGAATACCCCCTGTATGCCAGGAGCGCTGCTGAATGCTGGAGTTTTAGCGGGGTTTAAGATTAGAAGCATCTCTGCCTTCATAGAGTTTATAATCTAGGATGGTGGGGGAGGGGGTAGAAAAAATAAAATACATAGAATAAATATATGTAGTCCTAGTAAAAAAAGTAAAACAAGACTATGTGATAGGAGATGAAAAGGTAAGGTCTTCTTTAGATTGGGTGACTAGGAGAGGTCTCTCTAACCATGTGGCATTTTATCTAAAACCTGGATTAATAACGTGACACTTTTAGGCCTGCAAATTTCTAAAGGGACATTCTAGGTGTATATAATAGTAGCAAAAAGAGGTTATAAGGAAGAGGATAGACATGAGTGACAGTTAAAGTGTATCCAAAAATACATAACTGGTGTTTGCAAAGAAAAAAATGAACAAATAAAATAGGAAATACGTTCAAAAATATAGTAGGAAAAATAATCCCCAAATAAATGCTTAAATCTGCTGAATGCTTAGAATCCGAAAGCATAATGCTGTCATGAGCACTCTGTATTTGAATGACCAACATCAGTACATAAGGAAAATAGGATAAGCAGGGGTGCCTTGGTGGCTCAGTCGGTTAAGCATCTGCCTTCGATTCAGGTCACGGGTTCGAGCCCTGCATCGGGCTTTGTGCTGACAGCTCAGAGCCTGGAGCCTGCTTTGGCTTCTGTCTCCTCTCTCTCTCTCTCTCTCTTTCTCTCTCTGCCCCTCCCCCACTCACGCCCTGTCTCTCTCCGTCTCTCAAAAAAATGAATAAACATTTAAAAAAGAAAAAAAAAAAAAAGAAGAAGAAGAATAGAATAAGCAGCCTTGATTCTGGGCTGGTCCGGTGCCTGGCTTTGACCAAGAGCAGATTGTGTCAGCTCTGAGCCTGTTCCAAGAGGCCTTGTGTACTTCCAGTCTCTTTCTTGCAACTCTGTTACCATTATGTGAGCAAGCCTGGGCTATCCTGATCCTGCCCCCGGGATGAGAGATCACATGATCAGGCCACCCCCTTTGCCCCTGCTGAGAGATAACCAACTCTTACCACATATGTGATGTGGGGATCCCAGGGCAGCCAGGCTCCAGACCCAGACGCATGTCCTAACCATAGATGCTTTTCACCCAAGGCAATTCACCCAAGATCAGCCAATCCAGAGCTACAGAACTGCACTTCCCCCTCCAACCCCCACCACCCCAACCCGGACCTGTAGAGCTGTGTGCAATGAGAAATGGTGTTTGTTTTCAGCCACAAAGCTTTAGAGTGGTTCATTAGGCACCAAATCCTAACTGATAAATATCTGAATGTATTTCATAATCTTTTTCTTGCCTTTGGAGAGATAATTTAGGACATAGTCTTATAAAGAAATGTTTACCTGAAATTCAGCACATCTAATTATATTTTAGTTTCTTTTTCTTCTATTAAATTCAAGTGGAATTATGTTTAATGGTTTTTATTAAAAATAGCTTTAAGATGCCTGGATGGCTCAGTTGGTTAAGTGTCTGACTTTGGCTGAGTTATGATCTCGTGGAACATGTGTTCGAGCCCCGTGTCTGGCTCTGGCTGACAGCACTGAGCCTGCTTAGGGTTCTCTCTCTCTCTCTCTCTCTCTCTCTCTCTCTCTCTCAATAAGTAAATAAACATTAAAACAAAAAAGAGCTTGACAGGTAATAAGGAAGTGCTCACAGAAGGACAGGGGCATATTGAAAGGCTGTAAGAACAATGTGGATCCTGGATTGGCTCCTGGACCAGAAAATGGACATTGGTGGGGAAACTATCCAAAAACACGTAATTGGTGTTCGGATACTCTTTAACCGCCTCCCATGTCTAGTTATTAGTATTGCCTTGATGTTCATCCTTCCATTCATTGTGTTGTGGTTGTGTAAGAGGCTACCATAGGGGAAGTTGAGTGAAGGGCAAAGGGAACTTTCCTAAGTCTAAAATTGTTTCAAAATGTAGCTAGAAAAGAGCACAAAGATGTATTAAACAATGTCAAGAGAAAGTTGGATTTTGATCTTACTTTTGAAATATAAAACTTTTCCTCAGTGAAATAAATGGAGACACAGGTAAAAATAGCTAATAACTAATGCAGATAGTAAGTAAACATTGCTATTAGGTGTATGATGGCTCCAATGAATAGTTTTAGATATGCAGGATATTCAGAGAAAGAAGTTTGTCGAGGTAAATGTTTAATGTCTGCAACCTATTATATCTGGTGTTATTAATATATTGGTAAATGTTTGGTCTGTCCAGGACCAAATCGATTGTACATTCCGTACCAGCAGAAGTTTGTATATTCATGACACTTTTAAAGTAATTATTAATATATTTCCAGCCTAATTTCAAAGATTGCATGTTACTTTAATCGGAGGAATAAGGAAAGAAGTCAAACACTACGTTACCTCTTGGAGGTAGCAGAACATGACAAATACAGAATAGACATCAGAAGGGGTGTAGTCTGCTTTGGCGATGCACCAAGGAAAACACCGTTTGGTACAGGTTGAAATAGCACTTTCCTTAGAAGAGGAGCAGTGTCTACACATCACACACACACACACACACACACACACACACACACACGGATATATTATATACAGATACAAATATGTATGTGTATGTATATGGTCTCTATATAGTATACATATTATATATATTCGTGTATTTATACTATTCTTTACACCCATTTTGGTGCCATGACCAAATGACATCCATATCATACACCACATGCAAAACACACTTTTAAATGTATAAATAAACAACTCCAACACATTCCGATTGTTTCACGAGGCAGCTATTTTTTTTTTTTTTTTTAAAGCTGAGTAATTCCGTACCAGGTTCATTGTAGAAGAAGTCCCTGGTGGGTTCTGAAGCAACTAGAAAACAACAGAAACCTTAGAAACTTGTAACTGACAAATCAAACTATATCCGGAAACAGTATTGACTCAGCAGTAACTCCCACCAAGAAGATTATTTGTGTTTACAAAAGTTGTGTGTTAGGCCTCTCTAATACTATTGTCAAGTCAAATGTCAAGAATGTTAATTAGTAAAAGAAGGGGAGGCGGTCCCTCAGCACCAGCTCTCTGTAAACAGAGCGCTGCCCCTTGAGTCCCAAAGCAACTACATGGAGGTGTTCTTTGCGCACAGGAAACAGTACATGATGAAGCATCTAGTAAAGCAGATGTGAAAAGTTGCCATCCGAAAACGGTTTATCAAAAGAGACACTCTTATTGTAAATTACCAAAAACTCGTTTCAGTTTGTTTAGCTCACCAACGCGTGGGTATTCAGTACGTGAGCTTTATTTCGGCTCTTTCCATTGTGTTCATCCCTTATTTGAGCAGCGTGTGCCCTCTGTTAGAAGGTCTCTCCAGAGTAGATTACAGAATGCAGAGATATCTTTATAGTCCACTGATAATTTTCCAGTTCTAAATACTCTACTATTTAGCCATCAGCCTATTAGCTCAGGTATAAAACAGGGAAGAAAGATACTCCCACGTTAAAACCAACATGTTTTATTTTCTCAATGCTCCTATCTCTTACCCTATTGAGATCTCATGGCACATGCAGATGGCTGTGGATTGGTTTGATAATTCTTTTTTTTTTTTTTTTAACTTCTTTTAGCCCTAGGATTTAATCAAAACCATTTCTTTTGTGCAACATCGCTCTGAATTCAACCACATGGGACCTGGCAAGCAAGTGTTGGTAACAGACCCTGCATCTGTCTCGTGTCCATCAATGTCATGGTTAGCTTAGAAGCTGACAAAGCATCATAAGTTTCTTCTCAATCCATTTAAAATGAACCCCAGTTAAAATAAAAAGTAACACAAATCAAACAGGTTTTTTTGAATATTAATTCTGTAGGCACACTGTCAGAATCATAAATGAGTTTTGCATAAGGAGTAAAATGAAAGATAACAAAACACTTATCTTTAGGAAGAATGTCCACAAATGGCTATATATGTTACTGTGAATTGTTCTTAAAAGTAAACCTTCTCATGTATTCAAAATAATTAAGAGTGGACAAAAATCTCCCCACACCAATGCAATTATGTACATGTTCAGTAGGCAAATAGTCACGCCTTGAGCTCAGAGTCTAGGATACAATCATCAGTCAATCCATTCTTTGTTCCTTTCCCCCTTGTCTCCAAACTTTCTCTCACTACCTAAATACCCACATAGGATTCCAAATGGGTCCAATAGCTCATCTGGGCAAGCAATAATGTCCGGGACATGCTCGTTATTGTATTTTAGGCATTTGTTGACAAAGATGTATTGGGTGGGTTTGTTTTTGTTTTTTGTTTTTGTTTTTCTATCTGGGGATGTTCCACCTATCCTGGCATGGAAGAAAAACTGGGCTGAGGGGGTCCTGCCTCAGCCAGCAGGGTCACCGTCTACTCTGCAGATGTTGGTGGAGTCTTAAGGAGCATGAGGTCTTGAGACAGGGAAGAGACCCAGTGGTCTACTTTGCCTTCTAATCTAAAGCCAAGTGTCTTATTTTCAATTATTCCCATTAATATCGTGCAGTCAGCAGCTGGGTGTAAAGCTCAGGACCTGCCCCGAGGGATGGACAGCACGGTGGCCTGTAAGACCACGGCACCACCTGTGTGTTCAGATGTCATCCCTTCCCTCCTGAGAGCCAGGCCACCTGCCAGGCCAGCTGCAGAACCAGTTACTTCTACACCATATTTGACATGGACATAAGACATGATACTTTTCGTGACAGGAGGGATGTCCACACAAGTTATCATCCAAACAGGACACTTTTGAAAGAGGCAACTATTCATAATCATAACAGGTCAACAGATATGAATGGAGCCTGTCCCAGGCACACGGAGACACATGGCTATTAGCCAGAGGAAACTTTTCAGGACGCCTACCTCTTCTCTTCAGTAGATTTGCAATGAAGACATTCATAGCTTCCCTGAGGCCCCACCTCTGGAGTTATACTGCCTGGAAATATTTTGAGAATGTACCTTGGGGCAAAACAGATTTGTTGAAGAAAATGTCCTCACAAATGTGGAGCAAAAACTACAGAAGAAGCCGTCTTCCCCCTTTGCCCTCCCAGTGCGGTCGGAGGAGATTCTAGAATTAGAAACGAAACCAAAAAATGAAAGACCTGATCTGAGAGCTTAATTCTCCCCTTCAGGAAACAAACACCCAGCGTGGCCAGTGGGTTCTTTAAAAACATTCCCCATCCATTTTCCACCTTGTGTTCCTTTGGTCTGCAGTTGACTGGCTCTCATTTCATTTTTGGAAAAAAGTGATTGTATCTCCAGCCTAGAAACTTTGATACACTGTGCCATTATCAAGGAAGTCTCCTACGTGGGGATTGCACATCTACCCTGCCAGAGCACGGCGGCATGTGGTCCCGTAGACATCATTTTATGCTTTCTTCTTGCTTTATTTGAAATACGTTTCATGTACCATCTCCAACAAAAATGCAGTCGTTCAACAAGGAGAGAGACAGAGGGCCCTGAGCTGCCCAGGGAGAAGGCCAGGTCTGGGGCCGCAGAGTGGGGAGGAGTGTAAGTAAAGGCCTGGGCAGAGCGGCAAGAAATATTTGGCATTCCTGGCTTCCCACAAAGGGTAGGTCACGGAGAGGGAACAAGCAGTTGGGATGGAGTATGTACACCACAACTATTCTTTCTCAGGCCACATCCAGGCCACTCTATCACAGCAACGTCCCCGGTGGGAAGACCCCGAGTTTACTCCGCAGTGAGGGAAATGCTCCGGGTAATTACACACGATGCCTGTCTATACGCGGGATGGGGTCAATGTCTGTGGCAAAGACAGCTGCTGGTTTTGAGGCTGTGTGTTAAATCCACTTTGGCTAACGACCGTTTAGTGCATTTAAGGGACGGAGCACTGAGCGTCCCCTTCCACAGGCCCTGGTCAAAACAAAGCCCACTTCTTCGTGACGTGCCCACAGGTGGTCTGTTTCAGAGGCCTGCCATCAGCTTCTTGGATGGGGATTTTGGAAGAAGAACCACGCTCGCTGTTTCCTGGGTAGTGAATTAAAGACATGCCTCTCTTCTCTCTGAAACTTTGGGAAAGAAAAAAAAAAACTAAACAAAACCACCGTCATTCATAACAACATAACCACACATACATCAAGACAAAAATAATCATTTAGTTGAAAAGAGATTTTGTCATCAGCAGGCTTTCTTTCTGCCCACCTCACTGGGCAGGGTAATTTGGCCCCTGCAGCCAGATTTATAAAATGCTGCAGTAAGATGGCTTCACGAGGTTTCTCAGCCACGGGAATTTCCAGCTACTGGAAATACCCAAGGCCAGCGTAAGCTCATTTATTTTTCTTAATTTGAGTGTCAGGTTATAGACTAAATAGCAGATGCCTGATGTTCTCAAGTGCTTGCGAGGCAAATGTCACGGGACAGGACACGAATGGAAGAATGCATGGAAAATGGGACATCATGCCCCAGGGTCAGCAGGTGGGCAGACCGCATGGAAACCTTCTCCTCGGAGTCACGGAGGTGAAGTTTCCGGGTGATAAATCTGAGAAGGTGCCTCCCGTTGCAGGGCTCAGAGCAGCAGGATGGCCTTCTTGCCCCTTGTACGCTGTGGCCCCGTGGCCCAAGGAGAAGTGGTGGTTTGGAAATCATGTTAAGACTTCTCCATGTGGCAAGAGTCGTTAGGGAGTGTTTTTGTTTTCTTCTTCTGAACAAGTAGTGTCCTAACACAGCGGCCACATGTTTTGCATTTCCTGTGACAGTCCTAATTTCTAATATTTTTGTGTGCACATCCTGATAAGTATACCAGGATCACTTTCGCTCAGCATTAGGTTCGGAAAACTTGGTGGCAGAAATCTTAGAGCATCTGTGTATTTTACAGGATGAGCAGAGGAGGAGAGAAGGGAAGGGGAGGCACGGAACCCCTAGTTCAGGACAGGTAACGTGCCAGTAATCTGTACTGTTGGCATGTTTGGTTCCCACAGGGGTGGGCAGCATTGCTCTGGTTTTAAAAATGAGGAAACCAGCTCAAAGTTGCTCGGCAGCTCACCCAAGGTGGCTGGCTAAGTAGCAATGATACCAAACTTTGGATCCAGATCTGACTCTAACACCCATGGCTTCTCCACCTTTGGGTAAGTCACTCATTCTGTTCTCACGAAGCTTCGTCATTCTTAGGGAGGTGAGATTTACAAACATGAAAATTCTAGATGATAAAGATGGGATATAACGTGTTACGTTATGACAAATGATCAGCGCTGTTAATCAGATAAGTTACCCATCTGTTGCAAAATGTGGCCCACGTGTACGCCCAAGTTATATTCTCGGTGGAATAAATTTCCATTTTTTTCATTATTTCTTGAGGATTGCAAATTCAGTGGAGAACGGAGTGTCTTTCAACCCCATGTGGGGACTGGAACTCAAAGGGGTCCAGACACTTCAGTCAAGATGCTGACTCTGCTCAGGAGGCACCCCCACACCGTCAGTGTCACGTCACGTGCTTGATGATGGCACCATGCTGCAGAGATGGAGACAGTGCCAACAGTTGCCCTCCAACAGGTAGCGAGGGCTGTGATGCTTTGCAAGGACTGTCGGCAAGGACAATACGTTCCATTCCATAAATGGTCACCACGTACCTGCTACATAGAAAGCACAATGTTGAAACATGCCGCCTTCCGGCTTCCAGCTTCTGAGAGAAGGAGACAGAAAACAACTATCGTCTAAAAAAAAAAAAATGCCAGTTGATAGATGCAAATAATATACTCTGGCAATTCCGAAGGGGAGTGATATCCCTGCATCTAATGGAGAGATCAGTGGAAGAGGCATTTGACATAGGCCTTGAAGTATGTGTAGGAGTCCAACGGACGGGTGGGGAAGGAAAAACAGAAGCTAATATGCTCAAGGAGGAGAACGGAATCTGTCTAAACAGTGGTGAGTCATCTAGCTCGTCTGGGTTGTGGAATATATGAGAGGGAGTAGTAATAAGGCTTATTTTCCAGGCTTGCACTTCACCTTGAACTTCAGTCTGTGCAAGATCCATCACTTCTGGCTTGTCCTCCTGGGGAGAGCAGACTCTCTCAGTCAGCAGGCGGCCTTGTCAGTGGGCAGGGGGCCGAGCAGCTCTCCTGTGTGTGTGTGGATGAAGGCCAGGGATACAGGGGCAGCAGTGGTTTTTCCCCGGTGAGAAACTAGGCCTAGTTGGTGAGAACTAACCTCGCGGGCCTGGGAAGCTGATCTGGCCCTGTTCCTGAACTCCTGCCTTCTCTGCCCCAAAGCTCTAAGCCCCTGGACAGAAGGCTGGGTCAGCTCTGCTTGCAGCCAGAGGACACTGAGAAGGCCACGTCTCACAGGCGCCCTTCTCTCAGGTCCCCAAAGCCTCTAGAGCCGACAGCCAGCATCACTTTGCATCTGGCCCCAGGCAATGGCTACCTAGCAACTGAGCCATAGACGTTTGCCCTTAGGATATAGTCTGAGTGTCGGTCTGAGGTGTTTTTTTTTTTTTTAACGTTTATTTATTTTTGAGACAGAGAGAGACAGAGCATGAACGGGGGAGGAGCAGAGAGAGAGGGAGACACAGAATTGGAAGCAGGCTCCAGGCTCTGGGCCATCAGCCCAGAGCCCGACGCGGGGCTCGAACTCACAGACCGTGAGATCGTGACCTGAGCTGAAGTCGGATGCTTAACCGACTGAGCCACCCAGGCGCCCTTTGGTCTGATGTTTAAAACCAAACCAAACAAATTCTGCCCCACTGCATCTTCAACTGTTGACTTCTGGTGAAGTGTCTTCTAAAGGCACAATCAGCCCTCCTGTGAACAGAAGCGAGCAATTGAAAACCTTGCTCTCTGGGGCACCTGGGTGGCCTAGTTGGTGGAGCGTCTGACTCTCGATTTCAGCTCAGGTCATGATCTCTCAGTTCATGAGTTCTAGCCCTGCTCTGACAGTGTGGAGCCTCCTTGGGATTCTCTCTCTTCCTCTCCTCTGCTTGGGCACTCTCTCTCTCTCTCTCTCTCTCTCTCTCACACACACACACACACACACATGTGCACAAAAAATAAATAAACTCTAAAAAAAAAAAAAACCCCACAAAACCTTGCTTTCACTCTTCCCTCATTTCCTTGCCCTGTGAAAGCATCTGGGTCTAAATTGGGCCCCAACTTATCAGTATGATGCTTGCTACCCATCACAACTGACTGGGGAGTTGTTGGAAATGCAAATGCTGGGTTCACCCCAGGCTAAGAGATACGTCTGTGGGTTTGATTTTATTTTTATGTATGTCCCCCCAGGTGCCTGGACAAATGCCGTATAACTTTGGATATCCACATTTCCTGTTTGTTGCATCCTAGAATTTCCAGCTGGGACAAGTTCTGAACATCAGCTAACACAGCACTTTCTAAATTCATGGGAGCAGGATGCCAGTCTAGGAACTAGGGAGATAGCAAGTAGCGTTT
Source organism: Panthera pardus (assembly GCF_024362965.1). Lineage (NCBI taxonomy): Eukaryota > Metazoa > Chordata > Mammalia > Carnivora > Felidae > Panthera > Panthera pardus. Next base: position 10,523,927 of record NW_026526832.1, on the reverse strand, counting down.
CCTCAGTGGATCTGACTGGAAATCAACTTCTCTTGGAGCATAGATTGGCATCTCATGCCTAAAGTACAGCATGAGAATGTTGGTCTAGTTCAATCTCCTCTTTATGCATTTGAAGAAGGAGAACTGCTGTGCCCCATGGCACATAGCTCTAGACCCGCAGGCTCACTTCCCCTGCCGGTGCTGCTTTGGAATGATCCCTTCTATTTCCCTGACTTGGGTGAGAATGGCATTTGTGAGCAGATGAGACACTTGTGGGAAAACCATGTTCTAGAAGTGTGTGAGGTGATGTATGCTGTTTTGACTTGGACTTTTTCTTTAAAAAAAAAAAACTTGTTATTTGAGAGAGAGAGAGAGAACTCGAGGGAGGGGCAAAGAGAGAGAGAGAGAGAGAGAGAGAATCCCAAGCAGGTTCCAAGCTATGAGCACAGAGCCCAACGCAGGGCTCGAACTCATGAATCGTGAGACCATCACCTGAACCAAAATCAAGAGTTGGACACTCAACCAACTGAGCCACCCAGGTGCCCCTAACTTAGACTTTTCCTGAGCATTGCTTTGAGTCCGTAGCAACCACTGCCGTCATAGAACATCTTAGAACCACTGAAGAAAAGAGCAATTCCAGATTTGGGGACTTGGTGAGCAAAAATTCTCTACTTCCTCCCCAGCTTGAGCACGGCTTCTTCATTGGAGTCCAGGCGCCTAGAGCACAGGAGTCGACCTCCAGCCACAGGGACTATCTAGGCTGCCCTGGGGTCACCAGGGGTAGCAGAAGAGACGAGGACGAGCCGCAGGAGCACAGGAAGCCGAGAGGCCGCCGTGGGAAGCAAGAGGAAGGTGGGGGGGGGGTGCAGACATAATGTGACTGCTCTGGTCCCTCACTGGCTCACGTACTCACCTGGCACCTGACACCGCATGCTGCCAGCAAAGTGGATCCTTCATCGAATGATGCAAGGACTATGAACTTATCTGCTTTACGCCCTCAGGACATCTAAGCGTGGTGCCTTGTTCCTACAAATTGCTCTGTGATTATATAATGATGGACCAAGAGTGACACAGCAGGGAACCTTTCCATCTGCAGAGGAAAACTGCTCTTACACACACTGTCCCAGGGAAACCACCTTCTCTTCCAGAAGGCAAGCGTCTCTGGCTATTTGGAACTGCCTGTTGACCCCCATTCCTCTTCAGCCCATTAGTCAGAGGTAGAGCTGCTCCTGGATAACACCCTTACACACCCTTACACACCCTTACACACACACACACACACACACACACACACACACACACACACACACTTAATCTGTTAACTTTTGGATCTTTGCCCAGAAGCCTCCAGAAGCCCAGACCCAATCCTGGGTTCCCAGGTCCAAAATTTTTGTAGCAAGAAAAAGCATTCTCATCTGAAACTTTTAATAGCATATAAATAAAGTGATCCAGGCTCCAAATGGCCCAGGCAAGGCCACCCCATATAGGGCCGTGAATATCACAATAGGTGATTGTTTTAAAGTGTTTTAATGAGTCTCAAAACATCCTACATAATATCAGCCTCCACTCCAGTCCTCCTGACAGACTCCAGTAAATAACATGAGTTGACAGGAATAAAACAGCTTGCTCAGGAGTAATTGAGTGGAATTAGAATGAACAGACAAGAAAGAAAAATTGGTGCTTGGGTCACAAGGAACTTTTTGTTGGGAACGCCCTGGGGGATTTGGTGGGATGTGGCCCCGCTGACTAATCACCAGTATAGAAAGTTTACAGTCTCTCCACCATGCCAGCGTCTTTAATAACTTGAAAAGCACAAGAGGTGGCTGTTAATTTCAAAGACAGTTATATGAAGCTTTTATTGAGTGTGGCGCAGAGTATATAGTTAGCAGCCTGTGAGATAATGAACCCTTTAAATAGGGTTTTCAAAAACAAAACCATCTTATTTTTGCTTGAGCCAAAAGAACAGCAATGTTCTCCTGTTATTTGAAAGCCGAAAAAATATATATAAAGTAGGATCTCTCCATTGCACACGAGAAGAGCCGCTTTCTTCACCAAGGGCGTGTGCCATGCCATGGAACCATGGACACTTAGACGGACTCAGCTGACCTTGCCAGGACATGCCTTTGCCGGGAAGCAAGCAGATAGGGGAGGAAGGGGTTAAATGTGATGGCTGCCACCCTCATGAGCATTGGCTCCTGGGCCTTTTCTCCCTGACCTGGGCTGACAATACTGGGAAGAGGTGGGGCCCCCTCTGGTCCCCCAGTGTCATGAAGTGAGTAAACCAGAGATCAAACCAGTGGCTTCTTGAATTTAAAGAGATAAAGAACCAACCTGTGAAAAAAGCAGGACTCCACATGCCTCCCCTGGGCGTTCTGGGGCTGGAGACGGCGGGCCGGGAGCAGGGTGGGCAGACATTGCCTGTCCAGTCTAGAACCAGTTAGGATGGCCTGCTCTGACCTCTAGACGCGGCACGTGAGGAATGGACGCGGTGAAGTGAGCCGTTGATGGGCCTGGAATCTCCAAGCCACTGTGACCGGGGACCCTGCCTTCACCCCCTGGCAACATCTATGATTTTGACCCATGGAGTACCTTGTGCTTTTATCATTGTCTCTCCCTCTTTCCCTCCCTTCCTCTCCTCCTCTTCTCCATCTCTCTTCCTCCTTCCCTCCCTCTTCCCTCCCCTCCCCCACCCCGGCTGCGCTAGATGTATACGTGCGTGAAGAGACTGAGATGGAGAAACCGGTCCAGCCCACTTTAGAAGTCATCTGTTTTTCCCTCACCCTATCATTCTTGCATTCGATGTTCATTAACCCCTTGCCAAGAACAGGGCTTCCAAGTGTGAGCGAGGCAGACATGGCTCCCCTCCCCCTCCCTCTACCCCCAACACACAGGCGAGTCCTACCTGGCCCAGCTGGCAGTGGTCAGGGGCAGTGCTGATGGACAGGACAGGTGCTACCCTGACTGCAGGACTGGGTGGGCCTGTTGCTGGTCTTTGCTGTGCCCCTCCTTCATTCCACCGTGGGTGTGTTGTGACAAGGGCTTTGCCCATAGGACCCCCTGGGCTGAGGAACAATGCCACCAAATCTGACTGACCAAGGACTGCAAAACAAAACAAAGAAACAGGGCTTCTCTCAGCCAGTCCTGGGGAGCAAATAATGTAAACAAAAAGATTAATTAAAGGAGAATGAATTATTTCCTGCCTCAGCACTGGCAACAAGCAGAATCTAAGAACTTAATTCAGTCTTGTTATTAGCAACATATACCCTGCCTTTTTTTTTTTTTTTTTTTTTTTTTTTTAAGACACACTTCTGTCCCTCGTGTGATATGGGGAATTTAGCCATTTCCAGGAGTTTTTTCTGCAAAACATGCATCAAGTTGGATCTCTTCCCGAGCTGTAAATTCTTGCTAGCCCAGGAAAACTCCTTCTAGAAGCTTTTGGGATCTGGTGAGCCCTGAAGGAAAACTCCCAGCCTCACTCCTTTCCAGCAGTTTGGGAACATGCTGGACCTGCGTCTGTGGGAGTCTGGAATGCTTGCTTAGGAAGGCCCTTTGTTGGCCGCATCGCCTTGGAGCCACTTGCAGATTCCCGCTGGTCTAGGATGTATCAAGAAGCCAGAGAACAACCTTGTTTTAGGAAAAGAGGGAACTGCTTCTTCTAACGCTGTCAGGAAGCAAAACAGTCAAATTTGCTTTTCCGGAGGTCTGAACAGAGGCACGGATATTTGAATGAATGCACTTTCAAAGTCTCGATGCTCTAATTGCCAGTGGTCCCCAGTCCTTGCGGTGTCGTAGAAGCACCTGAGAATGAGTCAGAATATGAGCTGCTCTTCTCCATGTCCTGTCTCCCCCACAGGAAGCTTCTTGTGTGGCACCTAGGAATCTGGATTTTCAAGAAACTCCGTAAGTGATCGCTGTGCAACCAGTACAGTGCCACCACCCATGAAGTGACGGCAAGTACTGTCACCTAGGGGCTGCCCACATGGCAGGGACAGCAGAAGGAGCTAAGATTGAGATGTTCTGGAGAAGCTCTTTCTTAGGAAAGGTGATCTTGGGGGTTCGGTTAGGCAAGGGAGAGAGAACGTTCAGTCCGGGGTGCTCCTGAGTCAAAGCCAACCATCACCTTCTTAAGGATGTCAGCTTGCTGACTCGCCATCCTGGGTAGCTTAATGGGCCCCCAGCAGCCCCCAGAGAGGAGGTCAGCTGGAAGACGAGTGCTGGAAATACCAGCACGTGACAAATACCTCTGCTGGAGAGCACTGGTGAGATTCCCTGAGGACGCCCTGTGAATCACCCTGAGTGGCAAGGCCAAGGTCAAGAGGTGGGTGTTTCTGGTCAACCCGAGGCTTCACAAAATCATTTCCTTTTGCCTTCACTTCAGACCTCACCTGTCAATGTGGCTTCTGCCAGGTACGCATGTGCTTTCTGCCCAAGGCTCCTCGAGCTGCCCAGTGCTCACACAGCCAGGGTGCGAACAAGCCTGTACTGAGCCATCCCTTTGGGTTAGAATGAACGCTCGAGAAAGGCGGGAGGCATTTCTGACCTTTTTGGAGTTTCAGTAATCTCCCCTACAAGCATTTGACTATGAATCTTCTGGGCAAGGAAGAAGCTTGCTTCCTGGTGTAGAGCCCACTTTTCCACAGGGAAAGAAATAGCTTGTGAGCTCGTATCCAGGGTTTGCACTTTTTAACAGCAAAACACAGTTACGTGACCATTCAGAGCTTCTCTTCTGGCCAACATGGGGCGTGGATGTCTGAAGTGGACAGGCTACCTGTGCCTCGAGCCCGGGTGGGTCAGAACCATGATGGGATACGCCTTGGCCTCTGGGAAGATGGCTCTATGCCACCGGGTACTCAGGAAGCTGGGGACAATGCGACACCAGTCCATCAACAACTATCTACTGAGCCCCTGCCATTGTCAGACACTCTTCCGGACTGTCTGTCTTATGAATTGACTTTGAGAGCACACACAGGGGACACACAGCCTGCATCGCAGCTTTATAACTGACTGTGACACCACCCAACCCCACCCTTTCCGTCTCTGGCACTTATCAGACTCTGCAGAGCCAGTCTGGTTATAACATTTCCCGGAGGATTCCGAAGACACCTGGTTTAACACATTCCCCCTTCACACTCAGCTTCCGTGAAGTTCTGCCTTCAAGGTGGACTGAGGAGGCTGGTTGTCAGGAGGCTCGGGCAGTAGCCACCTCGCCTTGTGATGCCGTGAGTGCAGTAGGCTAGTTCCAGCGGATGAGGTCTTGTGACGTGGAAACTCCTGTTCTTGGGAATCTGAGTGATGGCTGTAGGGATCGTTTCGTCCAGGGGATCATCCGGTCACAAACAACCTAACGAGGGAGCTCTGAGGGTCAGGGAAGCACTCATCGCTTGTGTGCTTTGTGTCCTGCACACACTCCAGGCTCCAAACGGAGAAATGCTGCGGTCATTTGCGCTTAGCGGGGGCTTCAGAGGAGATGCTCCTTCCTCCCTCATCCTGACAAGAGAGCCTTGCCCTGCCCCTATGGCAGCAGCACTAGAGAAAGTGTCCCAAGCAAGGAGTCCCCTCTTGCTCCCATAACTCTGGTGTCTCTTCCCAGTCTTCAGACTGGAGCGGGTGGTGGGCAGCTCAAACCACTCCCCTCACCCTCCCAGTCTGAGCTGGGAGGAGGCAGACCTGGAATTTTACAACTCATTCATTCATTCATTCATCCACCAAATATTTATTGAGCCACCAGTAAGCGCCTTTGGAACCACCTGGCGGCCTCCTGGTCCAAGTGCTAAATACACACCGTGGGGAAGGTGCTATCAAGATGAGGCCAGGCAGGTCAGGTTAGTCCTGGGAGATCACGTGGCAGCGAAAAGATGAGGGAGGCAGTACTCAGCACAAGAGCCTGAGTGGTACCCAGGGAGCCTTTCGGGGAGGCTGTGGGGGATGGGGAGATAGCTGATCCCATGGAGCTCCGGGGCTCTGTGGTCATAGCAACCTGGAGAGCTGGTCTGCAACCCTCCTCCACTGAGCTGTTGCCCCACCTGCTCAGTACCCAGCTCACCTGAATGTGAACGCCTGGTACAGACTCAGAATAGACCTTTTGCTCCCACAGGGGCAGCACAGAAAGAATCCAAACACTTAGATGGTTGTACTTCATTCTCTGAGGTGGTTAGCAGGAAGATCGCAGGGGCCCTGAAACCTGGGATTTGCCCTAGAGGCTTCTTCGTCTGTGGGAATCCCACGGGTATGCTTCCCATAGCTAGGAGGGTGAGCCCAGTGCCAGGAGCGCATGCCCTGGGGCCGCCTCCTCTGAGAGTTGTTCCGATTGGGCATGCTCCATTTCATCCAGACCTTGCAGCCCTTCCTCCTCCCAGCGTGCTTGTCTATCCCCGGGACTGAATGGGGCCTTTTCTATTTCCCAAGTATCACCTCCTTCTGTTTCATAGACTCACATGAAAAAGGCTTTTTTTTTCTTTTTCTTTTTCTTTTTCTCATTTCCCTTTCTCTTTGTCTTCCTTTTTTCTTTTTTTCTTCTTCTTTTCCTTTCCCTTTTTCCTTTTTCTTTTTAAATCCGAGGGTTATTTACAAGGCAGGTTAAGCATAGACGCAAACTGTTAAATCATCAAATACTCCACAGTCTGGTACCAAATAGCTGAAGTAAAGATACCCTGAGCTGATCATGGCACTCGGGTAATACATCACTCTGATCAGGAAAGGATGCGAGAAAAGCTGCTGAAAGCCTGTCTCCACAGCCACGTGGCTTTGATCTCTGGGAAAGTGGTGATTAGTGCAGACAGCAAGCCATAGGTCTTGATTAGTCCATTCAAACCAGTGACTGCAGTTTTGCTGTAGATACGAGCACAGTAAAGTCAGGAAGTGTTGGGCTGAGCTTTAAACAGCCGTGTCTCCAGAGAAAACCCAGCTGTAAGGCGAAGATGGCTGGACCTGGCTGGAGACGAATGTCTACAAACACTGTGCTCCCAAGTCCAGGGAGAAAGCTGGTCAAGGTATCAACCCGCAACGGATGATTCTGATCTTAAATAAGATCCCTTCGGATGCAGCAGCATTTCAGTACAAGTGAGGAGAAAATCGCCCTGGTCAGAGAGGCTTTCCTTGTTTTGCCCCCAAAATGACACCAACCGGGCTGCAAATAGCCATCTCCTAAGCTGGGGTCTCTGGCTTCCACGGTGGGTTGAGTCAATATGGTGGAAGTTCAAACCTCTACACCAATCCTGTCTTACTATTTCTAGGCAGACAGTTGCGATTTGGGCATGGTGTTTATTTTGCGACTTTGGGCTGGTAGATGTAAATTCAGCACCGAGTCCGCAGAGTCTGGGGCAGTGCCAGCGGGGCACAACCCCAGGGTGATGGGGACGAGAGTGGCCACAGGCCTCCTGAGACAGTCCCGACTATGCCTTCTGTCCCATCCGGTTTACATTTAATTCTCTCCTACCTCTCCTGGCTTGGGGATGAATTACAGAGCCACTGGAAGGGAGGTCACTTCCCCAGTCTCAGGCTTTATTTGAAGGAATTGATGTGCATAAGCCCCTTTGCCTGGGGTGACGGAAGTGTCTGAGCTTAGGTGAGTCGGGCTGAGTTGAGACAAAGGCAGAGCAAGGGACCCAGTCTTGGGTCTTCTCTCCCCTCAGGTACCACAGACTGAGACCTAGACTGGGGGAATCAGGCTGAGGGGCCTCCACTGGTGAGGTATCTTGTGAAATCTGGGGCGAGAAGGAGAATCTTCCCACCTTTGTGCTGAACACAGAGACAGCATCTGAGAGGACCTGGGGGGTGTGGCAGCCCAGTAGCTGGGAAGCAGATTCTGCCCTCCCTCACGGGGGCTCCACCAGGGGATGAGCACGCTGGGGGCTCCTAATAGTCCCCAGGGAGGCTCTACAGCAGTGCAAGGGTCCTGTAATTATGTAGGCAAGGGCCAAGAGGCCCTGAAATGTAGGTGTTCGTGTTAACAGGCCTCCCTGATCACATCAAACTAGGGAGGCCTGAGAACACCGGCTCACAAGTGAAATAGGTAAGACCTGACTCAAACACTGTGGCCTTCTTCCAACCCAAAATCCATTTCACTGCTGGACAGCCAGTACTCTGTTATAGGCTCTCCCTTTCCAGAACCTTCCTTGGGGGTACTTCTCTCTTCTACCATACAAGCAAGCTCCCCTAGGGCAGGAAATTCATCTCTGCCTCCCTCACAGAGGCTAACCACACTCTGTTTAAGGGGTGCCCGAGCAATATTGGTTGAATCATTGAGTGAAAGGCAATGAAATATAGTGAGCCTAATTCTCCAGCTTGGCAGCAGCTAGTGAAGCTTAAAGACTGAACCTGTCAAGGAAATTCATAAGGCTAATTCATGAAACACTCCGGCCCTTTACGCTCCCTTTTAGTCCAGGAAATACTGGTGATCTCTATGTGCTCTTTATGTGCACTGATAATTGACTGGATTCTAAAAAAGAAAATCCCTTCCTAACCACTATTTTGTCTGAGCTAGGATCACCTTATTACGCCAACGAAGGTGTGAGACAGTAAGAGGCCTGACAGAGTGTTTACCTTACTGGAAAACCTTTAGACTCACGTCGAAGGGTTGGTTTAGAGGCCTAATTCAGCATCTCCTTCTGGGGACCCATTGTGTCCAGCAAGGAAGGCTGGTCTTCAGCTGCCATGTTGGGTCTGCGTGGTTTCCAGGGGAGTTGGATACTTTTTAATGACACGCATTTCCCCCATTTAACCACACGTTCCCTGCACAGATGGTATTTATGCTCAGGAGGTGACTCACACTCTTTGTCAGCATACCTTTCTATATTAAATACCCCATTAGGTTTATGCTCACTGGGCTTCAGAGTGGGTTAGGTGGTATTAAAATATCCTCTTCTTTCTTTCTAGGAGGCATGTGGCTTTTGGAATTTACCCCCAAGTTCCCCTTTCTATAGACTATGACTTTGTGGGACTTCTCTATTTCACATCTGGGTTTAAACCCAAAATCTACCACTTAACTAGCCATGTGGTCTTGAGATTCTTATTGTCTCTGTGCCTCAATTTAATTACTCATAAAATGAGAACAATATTACTGATCCCATAATGTTGCTGGGAAAATTAAAGGAGGTTGTGGCACTGGGAAAAGACTGAAGCAAATATTTTTTGAATGAATAAGTGACTAAAGCAATAATAGAAATATAAAAAATTATCAGCCAATCCATTGTATATGATGACCATTGTTCACGTATAAGAAACCATTCTAAGTTCTTGAATGCATACTATCTTACAAGTAAGTGAAGGATTTGGGATGCAAACCTACATCTCATGGGCATCCAAAATCATGCCTTTTTAAAAAATGTTTATTTATTTTTTTGAGAGAGAGAGAGAGAGAGAGAGCTTGAGCTGGGGAGGGGCAGAGAGAGGGGGAGACACAAAATCTGAAGCAGGCTCCAAGCTCTGAGCCGTCAGCACAGAGCCCAATGCAGGGCTCGAGCTCACCAACTGAGAGATCATGACCTGAGCCGAAGTTGGATGCTTAACCAACTGAGCCACCCCAGGTGCCCGCAAGATCATGCTTTTAACTTCTACCTGAACTGCCTCTTCTATACTTGTGATAAACTCCTTTGTCACTAGAGACTCACCAGGAATGAATGATGAGGTTCGTTAACTGTGGCTCCCTTTACTCTAATGTAACTAAGATTTTTATGTTTTTATAACTTACTGAGTTTCCGAGGAAAATATTCCTATGACACGACATGAACAAAGATCTTGGTGTCTGCGTTAAGTAATCAATGCCAAGTTTTGGGATCAAGCACCTAGCACCTGTTCCCTGTTACTCTGAGCAAAGAATGCACTGGGCTTATGGCCCTGAAATAACTTCACTGAGAGTGGGGACAGGAACCAGTTGTTCTCCTTCCTGCTTTCTGGTTGATGAAAACTGAAGGACATAAAGACCATTCTGCACCTTAGGCAAATAGTAGTCCTCTCTCTCTCCGGCTGCTGGAAAGAGTTTCACTTTTCTTGGGCACCGCGTTTTCCTGGTTCTGGTAGCTCCCAGTGACTTTGAATTCATCCAACGTCACTATAAAAGAGTGTACAAACATTTGCTCAGAACTGTGCTAGATTCTGTGTGGTTGCTTCAAAGGTTAGTGGTCCTGACTTTTGTCAGAAGAATCAAGATAGGAACAATCATTTATTATTAGATCACTATGTTCTAGGGGCTATGTGAGGTACTTCAAATATATTGTTAAAGTCAGGGTAGGCTAGTTTTTGCTGTAATAACAAACCCCGCCAAAGTCTTAGTAGCTAATAATAAGTTTACTTCTTGATCTCGGTAAATGTCTACTGCAGGTCAGCTAAGGAGCTCCACTCCACATTTCTTTATATGTCCACCTGGAATAAAAGCGCTCCACCTATTTCATCTATTGCATCCCTAGTTGCCATGGTCGGGGGTGGGGGGTGTGTGCAGGGCGGTGCACAGCAGCGTCTCCTACTGGCTATTCGATGCTTCTGCACAGAGCGACACAGAGACCTTCTGCTTTCATTTCATTGGCCAGAGCAAGTCACATGGGTAAGTCCACCTTCGAGGGGCTAGGGATTTGCAGCCTTACCATGTGCCTAAAAGGAGAAAGGTAAGAAATTTTTAGTGAGCTGCACAAAGGACCACCATACTCACACCATCTGTCTTAAAGCTCATGACAGCTCAGTGAGGCAGGTGTCTTATCTTCTCCAGGCTGTGGGTGGGGAAACTAAGACAACTCTCCCAAGGTCAGACAGCCAATGAGTAGAGGGTCAGGATTTGAACAGAGAGATCCAGAGCACCGGAGAAACCTTCTGCAGGGTCCCAGAACATTCGGGACAGTATCCTCATGGACTCATTCTTCTCTACCACAATGAGCTTCCCTGCCTTTGAGTTCTCCTTTTATATTATGTTAGTCCTAGGGCATAGCTAAAATGTACAACTCCCAGACATCTTTGTATCATCTGAACTTGTATGACCCGTGCAGGCTTCACAATACCTTGCGTTCAATTCAACTCTGGTGAGACAAGCCCGTGGATGGAGTCCAAGATAAATGGATCCTTGCGCCAGAAGGAACCTTAGAAGGTCATCTCCAGATACCTCAATTTATAGCTAAGCAGGGCCTTGCCTTTTACCCAAAACCCAAGACCTGACTTGCAATCCAGAGGGCTTTGATTGGTGGGACTTTGCCCAGATATTTCTAGGCATGATATCATATTTAAAAAAAAAAAGAAAGAAAGAAAAAGGCATGGACTGTAGCCCTTGTGGGCAAGCTCTGATGTGCTTGAACTTGAATGCAGCTGTAACTGGGGATTAGGCCCGAGTGGAGGGTTTAGTATCCTCAGAGTCTGAAATTTCACAGAATCCCACCTCTAGAATTCTTGCACACATTATCAGAAAATCTCCCTGAACTTTCCTAACGTTGCCATTCTGAGATCTTAAAGAAAACACTAATTGTATGTTTTGAAATCCAGAAAAGGAAAGGAGGTGAGGGACATTGAGACCAGCCACTCTGGCCCTGGCTAAGCCTCCCCCTGGCGCTGGCCCCAGGGATGAGCTTGCCTCTCTGGACTCCCAGTCGGGAAGTACCACCCTGGTTTATTTTCAGAGGTGGAAACTCAAGCAACAATTATCTCCTGTCACAGCAAATTAAAAGCCCAGGCTCACCCATCCCAGGAGCAGGGCCAGCTCAGCCCGTGGCCAGCAAAGGGCCATAATGACAGGCCAAGGCTGGTGGTGCATTTCCTTTAAAGGCATGAGCCACTCATGAAACACACAAAATAAACAGAGACATAAAAGTCCATAGCAAAGGCCCACAAGTGAGAGCAAGAGTCTGTGCCAAGATCAGAGAGCGTATTTTGATTCTGTGGGGGATCAAGGATTATGGCAGCAAGAAGTGCTTAGTGGAAGATGAGTTTTGGTCTGTGTTTGAGATAACGGATGAAGCTATTGTGCATGACGCTGTAGAGGGTGGGGGGTGGGGGGGTGAATGGCCCTGCCTGTCACACACACACACACACACACACACATGCACACATACACTATGGCCTCAAGAACATCACCCACTTCCGCTCATTTCTATCAGAATCTCCATCGCTGCGTGGATTCCTGCCTACCTTCCCCTGGACAAGGCAACGTGGCCCGTCTGGCCATGGTTTCTGCTTGGCATCCCTCTCTTTTCTCATGTTCTGTGCCTGCTTACTGCCAGGAACATAAGCAGAGCTTACCTCTTTTAAATCACCTCCAGAACTGGTGCTTCTGACCCCCGTCACCCTCCCCTTGCAACTTCTTTCCGTAGCTGTGTCTGCTGCTTTATGTCAGTGAGGACTTGTTATGTCAGTTTGTTGGAAGTTAGTTTGGGCTTTGTTATGGCATAAGGTCTACAGGAGTAGAGATTTTTTATTTTTCTTTATATTTATGCCCCACATGTTTAACTTTCAAAAAGTGTTTTCACATCCATCATCTAATTTTGTCTTCTGTATTGCCTGGTGAGGTAAGTGGGTGGGAAAAAAACATTCCAGTCACCCATGGGAACTTATATGGCAAGGTGGCTAAGAACTTTGGCTTTGGCTGGGCAGGTGGCTGATCTCTGTAAGCCCCAACTCTCTCATCTCCAAAACAGGGATAAAAATAGTTTCTGCCCATAGGTTATTTTAAGGATTAAATGAGCTAACACAGGTAACATGCTTACCTCACACAGAGAAGGTGCCCAGTAAAATTGCCATTATTTCAATGATGATGGAACTCGGGCTCAGAGAAATTAACATCCAAAGGGTAGCAAAGCAAGGTGGGAAAAGCAGAGGGGTCGGAGACAGTGGATTCTGGTTCTGTTTGCTATGGTGCCCTTGGGCAAATTGCTTCGCTTCTCTGATCCTCAGCTTCTTCACCTCTTAATTAGGAACAGTACATCATATATCACGTATGTCCCAGTGCTTTGGGGAGGATGAATCGAAAGTACTTTTGAAAGCCTGTTGTAAAGTGTGCCAAAAATGTTCATTTATTCATCCACCATAATTCACGCAGCAGGTCAGGGCCGGAGCCAGAGTTCCTGTTCCCCGGTGTCCATTCCAGCAATCTGTACTTTCCTCTGGAGCCCCCTCAGAGCCTCCATAAATGCTGTTGACTGACAGGTGGACTGCATATCACAGCTCTGGGCACCCGGCATCGAGCAGCAGGGGTCAGCCCGCCGCCCCTCCCTGACTCCTGTGTGCTCTCGGTGGGCAGTGGGAGTGAACAGGGAAAACACAGCTCAGAAACCAGTCATTTCAGCCGCCCCTGACTCCTGTGCCCTATCTGTGCTGTTGGCAACGAGAACAAGAGGGGAGTATGAGAGAGAGCGAATGAAACAGAACCTAGAACATTAGGGACAGTGCCACCGGGACTCAGCCTCGGAAGGGGAGGGAGGAACTTTAGAATCTACGCAGCCACCTGCACCCCAGATTGCAAAGTAGGCTTCACAGGTGGCTTGTGACCCCCATTATCCATCTCACTCTACTTAAAGACGAGCTGATGAGCCGGGGAATATTTTACCAGGATGATTCCCACTGGCATGCAGATCAGTTTCTCTGAAGCCAGCCTCCGTTTGGGCTCTCAGGGAGGATGTGGTCTGTTTTCCACTGCATGAAGTCACCTCAGTCTTGTCGCTTGTTCTTGGGCAAATTCAGGCCGGGTGACCTGAAAAGAACAACCCAGGCTGGGTCGGGGCTGGAGTCATCAGTTCAGCCTCTCCTGATACACCTTGTTTTAATCCTCCCTATGAATGCATCCCCTTTTCTAAGCATTGTTTGCTAAGAACAATTGAGAAGTCTCTGAGATGCTGATTAGAGGCAAGCACGTTCTCACCAACTGGCCCCAAAGGGACAGGAAGTTGGGGGCGGGGGTCAAGGATGCAGAGGCTTGGTCCCAAGCTTTACTGCGGACTCCCATTTGGCACTGAGAATATTCCCAAGACCCTCTATTAGGCATATATGGTCCAGTCCTTAATTGGTCAGAGAGATGAGGTGGGAACAAATGAGGCCCTGGGCCTGAGCCCTGCATTTAAGAGCACACCGTGTCTAGTTATTCAAAGAATTACAGGTATCAGAAGAATAAGTCCTTGTAAATTCATCAGGTTCATGGTTTCATCTTTAGTCAAAAGGACCACAAGATGGTGGATAATCAAACATAATTTAAAGGAAAAAAAAAAAAAAAAACCCAAAACCATGTCTAGGGTACCTTTGGTATCTGATTCTAGTATCTATGCAGTTTTACTGACACTTCCCTAGTATCTTATCTTAGGAATTAGTTATCTGTTTCTGCACAACAATCTACCACCCAAATTTAATGGCCTAAGGCCAAGATAATGTATTTGTTCAGGAGTCTGTAATTGGGCCAGGCTCAACTGGGCAGTCCCTCTGCTGGTCTCATGGGGGTCAAGTATGCCACCGTGAGTTGGCCAGTGAAGAGAAGAAATGACAACTCAGGGGGCTGGCTGCCTTGTCCAGCTGGCCCAGTCCCATGTCTGGTGCCTCAGTGGTGACGGCTTGAGCTACTGGGATGACTGGAATTCTCCCTCTGTGTGATTGTTCATCCTTAAGGGCTGGGCTTCCTTACACAGGAGTCACAGAGCACCTAGAAGGTGAGAGCAGGCACTCAAGACCTAATGTCACTTCTGCCACATGCTATTGATCAAAGAAAGTCCCAGGATTAGCCCAGGTTCAAGGGGGAGGGGAAAGAGGGTCAGTCTTTTATTGGGAAGGACAATCAATTCACACTGCAAAGAAGCCTACACCTAGGCATGGAAGAAAGTGCTGAGGCCATCCTTAGGATCTATCAGTCACTGAAGCTGTATTGATAAGTCATTCCTATCACCCTTTAGGAATGGCCTGCCCCTCAGTGGCAAGGACAGACGGGGACCCCAATTCTGCCTTTCTCTAGCGGAGCGAACTAGGGTAAGTCATTTTACCCCTGGGGTAAATAAGTGGGAATACAGAATGGGCATTTAGGAGACGCCAGCTCTGTGCAAGCATCGTACATACATAATCCTACTTAAGTCTCAACACAACTTTGCCATAAGTCTTAGTCCCACTTCGTTACTAAGAAAGCTGATGTTCAGAGAGAGGTAATGACTTCCTCCGTGTCATTGGGTTACACACGATGAAGCTGGAAGTTCCTTCACCTGTAAAATGGGAATCATAAACTTTACCCCCAGGACAGTTGACAGGATAAAATGAGATTCCCCCATGTGGAAGTGCCTGTTAAGTCCCAAAGCCCTGCACACATGTTAGTTGTAGTTTTCATCGAGCCAGGCAGACTTCTTTGGAGGAAAGGGGGGGCGGTTTCTAGGAAGGCGCCAGAGCCATCTGAGCCAGACGCCAACTGTTGTGTGTCTCTTAGCTGCTATTTGCTTTGGCTTCGGACCAAATCCTCTATCCAGTGCCTTTAGCAGTAACGGACAAGCAAGAACCTTGCGGGCCAGGTGGCAAGCCACGGCATGCCACAGGTGAGGACGCAGGCTTTCCCCCCACTCATGCTTCCACTGGGAGAAGAGAGGGACAGAAGCAAGGCTCAGGCTGCCGCGGTGTTGTCCTCAACTGCCTCAGGTCAGGGGTGGAGGAATCGCCTATTTTGGCAACGGACTCAAGGTCACATGTACACCCTTGAATTGTTCTGAGCCTCCTTTTCCCCAACTCTGCCTTTCACCAGCTCTCTTCTCAGTTCTTTTCACTTCACCTCATTTCAACCTTACTCCTTTATGATGAGCTCTTCGCATCTTCAACCTGTATGCCCACTCTTTCCTCCCCCCTCCTTGTCTTATCTGCTACATGAATTTTTTATGACCTAACTCTGTGGCCGGGAGGCAGGGACAGCTTCTCCACCACACGTGTGCGGTCCACCCATAGGCAAGATCTCCTCCTTTGAGCTTCATGTTGCTCAGATGCACCGGTCTTCTCTGCCCTGCCTTGCTGCTGTGACCTGCCCACCTTCCGTCAGTTACCACCATCATTCTTGGAGGCCTCTGGGAACGCACTCGCACCTACCTGCCATGACCAAGGAAGGACAACTTCCGCGCTCACCTTAACTTCAGGGTTCCCTAGCTTTTACAACCCCACTGCCCTTCATTGCTACTCCACAACAGCTGAAGACGCATCGTGAAAGGCCTCACGTGGGGAAGAAAAATTACAACTACGCCATGTTGCCAAAGGTAGCAGAACCGGAATCGGAGGGAAGATGCTAAAGAGACAGGCTTTCACTATTCATCAGGAGGAGCTTCCTACCATAGCTCTCCACTGGTGAGGAAGGGTGCCTTGCATGTTGACTACAGGAAGTGTTTGCCAAAAACCCTGATGCAGGTGAAAAAAGAAAAGTCAGATTTGGAGTCAGGAAATCCGGTTTTGTGTCTTGCCTCAGCTCCTTACCAACTCAATGGAACCTGGATGGGACTCATCCTCTCTCGTTCTCAGTTTAGGTTATGAGGTAAAAACCAAATAAGATCGAGAGTAAGACAATAACTGTCAACTATAGGACACTCAACAAATATCAGTATAATCCCTGGGGAGACAAAGCTTATGAGCCTATCACTTAAATCCAATTTGTTGTTGTTATCAAGCCAAAACTGAAGAGAGAAGACACGTGAATAGTGGATTCTGATTAAGATGATCAGTCGAAGGGTGCCTGGGTGGCTCAGTCGGTTAAGTGTCTGACTCTTGATTTCGGCTCAGATCATGATCTCAAGGTTTGTGGGATCAAATGCTGACTCAGGCTCTGCAATGATAGTGCAGAGCCTGCTTCAGATTCTGTCTCCCTCTCTCTCTGCCCCTCCCCCGCTCATCTACACACACAGTCTCTCTAAAAATAAATAAATAAACTTAAAAATATATGATCAACTGAATGCATGCATCTACTTTCATTCCTGCTCAAAATCTTAATTTTTTTTATTTAAAAAAATTTTTAACGTTTATTTATTTTTGAGAGACAGAGAGAGACAGAGTGTGAACTGGAGAGGGGCAGAGAGAGAGGGAGACACAGAATCCGAAGCAGGCTCCAGGCTCTGAGCTGTCAGCCCCGATATGGGGCTCGAACTCACCAACTGCAAGATCGTGACCTGAGCTGAAGTCAAAGCTTAACCAACTGAGCCACCCAGGCACCTCTATCTTAAAATGTTTTGTAAGGCATAAACTAACGAGAGTGCAAACATGGGCAAACAACACTGGTAGCAACATGATGGAAGTAATGACAGCAAACCTGAGAAGGCTGAATTCTCAGGCAGTTTTGAGGAGGCAGCCCAATTTATTCTACCAAATTTCTGAAGCAGTCAGCTGCCAGAAAGCTGACAGCCAGATCTTCATTCCCCAGGCAGAGCAATAGACATGTCTTCTCTAGGAAACCTGACCAGCTCAAGAGGAAACACCTCAAGATACTGACATTGGTATCCAGCCAGACCAGTCTATAAGGAAGCTAACATTCAACCAGAGCCACTCATGTTTTAAAGCTTCTGATCCACTTTTTAGTGCCTTCAACCTGTAAAGATAACCAAGGACCATCACGCATATGAGGAAAGTCTTATATGAAAGAGAAAAAAAAATCAAGTTTGAAACAATAAAGCAATTTAGAGGAAGTCAGATTTTGTAAGGAAGAAGAGAATGTGTGTGCATGTGAATGTGTGTGTGCATGTGTGTGCACGTGGGTGTACGTGTGTGTGCGTATGTATCTCCTAGCTCTGTGTCACTGTCTTTAGGGAGATAAGATATTACAATCATGAAACAGATTAAAAAGAAACATTATTAAAATGAGACATTCGTGGAGAAAAAAGAGCTCCTAGAAATCACAAATATGATAGCAAAAACAAAAAACTCAGCAGCGCTGTCGAAAGGTAAAGTTGAAGGACCTTCCAGCAAATAGAGGAAAAAGGTAGAGAAAAGATAGGGAACAGAAGAGAAAATTTAAGAAGGGTAGAAAATGACTCTAAGAAGTCCAATATACAAATGATAAGAGTTCCAGGAGACGAGAAGAGACAATATGAGGGGAGGAAATAAAGAAAAAAAATTTTTTTCCCAGAATGGAAAGACAGATACATATGTATATACATACATACATACATACATACATACATACATACATACATACAAACTTTCCAGAACTGAAAGATACAAGTGTCCATACTGAAAGGACACATCAAGTGCCCAGCCCAGTGAATAAAAATAGACCCGTATCAATACAAATCATTGTGAAATTTTGGAACGCTCAGGACAAAGTTAAGATCCCACAGGCTTTCAGAGAGAAAACACACTTATAAAGAAACAAAAATCAGGAGACATCATCCTTTTCAGCGGAAGGGTTAGAAGTTAGCACTGTGGAACCATGCCCTCATAATTCTGAAAGAAAAGGATTTGCAACCTAAAAGTCTACGCTCAGACAAACAATCAGTAAAGGGTGGAGGACAGAAGGAGGACATTTTCAGACACCCAAGATTTCAAAAAATGTACTTCCTCCTCACCCTTTCTTAGGGAGTTTTTGTAGGATATACTCTACCCTAATGGGAGACTAAGCCAAAGAAGAGGAATGCATGGGGTAAAAGGAAAGAGAAGATCCAACACAAGAAAGAGGCCATGATACTCCCAGGATAATGTAGACGCATGACCCAGGACAACTGCTGTGATTCAGCTATGAAGGGCAGCCAGACCATATAAGCCAGAGGGCTCTGGGAGATTTTGCCAAGATAAAACTGACCATGTGCTCTGTTTGAACAGACTGGCAGGAGATTTGGACAACTGGTAGAGAGTTTGAGGTTGTGTTAGCATTAGTGCATAGAAAACTGAGCAAACAAAAGGCAATTATATGCATATATATATATATATATGCACACTATAAGCATTATATATGATAATTACTAGTTCCATGGAAAATAAAAAGTTGTTCGTGAAAGGCAACTAAGAAGTTTACCAATGGCCCAGTTGCGAATACCATTTACATAGTCAAAAAAATGTAAACACTGAATACTGATCTCACCAAAACTATAATATAACTACAGAGGGAGAATGGGGGAACTAGAATGGTATGTGTTGGAGGGAAGGGGATGAAAGAGAACTAAATTCTCTATCTCTCATGGCAGGAAGTCAACAGATAAGGCCCAAAAAATGAAAAATCAGGAAGTAGCTATATGTGTGTGCTATTTAGAGCAATATATGGAGAGTCAGTCGTTCAAGTGGAAAAGTCATTGCCTCTAAGGAAGGGAAAGTGGAAGGTGGGCCACCGATAATTTTTGTGACAAATCTGGTAGAATTTGTTTGACTCACTAAAACACTACATTTGACAAAAATATGAATTAAAAAGTATTAAGTAGCGTGGATGATTCTCCCCACCGTTCCATTTATAAGGTTGTGCCTTGGGATAAGAGTGAGACCAGAGACAGGGTCTACCTCCCCCGTCCCCTAGTGCCCATTTCCCATGTGCCTCTCATATTAGAACTTTCAAAGGTGACGTAAACAATACTCGATTTCACCCTACATGCTGACTTTGGAACCTAACGCCTGCTTAGGCGATGTCTACTCTTTATGAGAAGGGCTTCCTGGTTTCAGTTAGAGGTTTTTCTGTATGACTTCTCCAGTTCCTCTCAACTCCTAGACCGAGCAGAAAAATATGGGAGACCAACTAGAGCTCCACAGGGCCTAGAGGTTGATGCACAATTAAAGCGGCTGGTGCCAAGGAGAGGTCAGAGAAGGCTCCCCGGAGGAGGCAGTCAACTGCGTTGACATTTTACATTCTGCTCCTTGAAATGGTATGCCAGCCATCTTACTGATGCATTAAATGAAAGCATGCCTGAAATGATGCTTTTTTAACGTTTTCCTTTTTTCCACATAATCGAGCACCCACAGTCACACACAGCTGAAGGAATTGATGTTTTCGGTGACCAGTATTGAGCTGTTATATAATGGGAGAAGTACATGTCTACTGTCCAGCTGGAACACCTCATGATAGGGAGAAGGGTTCCAACAGAGTCAGCGAGAATGCCAAATTGGAAGTGGCAAGTGCATTAAGCGATAGACCTCGGACTGTTTGATTCTCTTAGGCTGCGTCTTTCGCTCAACTCCCACCGGTCTCTGTTGGCTACCAGGGGGGCTACCAGAAGCCAAATGAGAGCAATCTCCCTGGCAAGGCAGAAACAAACAGGAGACGAGGGAACATGGGACTTGAAGCAGTAGTTGGTTCTTTGGCAAAACAAGTAGCTTGTGAGAACCTCATTGCAAGCTTTAACATATCTGGTGCCCAAAATGCACAATGCCAAGTGGAAGAAAAGCACTAGACTTCTCAAGGGCCCCATCGGAAAGCCCTCATAAACCTCATTCAAACACGATTGCTCTCATTATCACCTCCCAACATGTTCAGGACCCCTCCCCACCCTCCAAGGAGCACTCAGGTTTCCTTTGGGCTGTGATCCAAGCTTGAGGAGCCTTGCCAAATAGCTAGTGTGTGGGGTTCTGACTTAGAATGCCCCGTTCTCTAGTTGAGTCACCCCTTGAGATGGCATTTTTGCACAAACACAAGGGCCCGAGACACAATTTGAAATAGGCTTTGTTGTCATAACTGGTTTTCTTTGGGAGACATTTCCGAAAGGCTGCTGTTGTGGTGGGGAGACACTAAACATTCAGGTTAATAAAATCTCTCCATCGTATTTAACGAAGAAAATGAATCTGATGAGATATTGCGTAGGTGGGTCAGTTTGGATCCTCTGGGAAGCAGAGATAGACATGTCAGAAATTCATTGGGAGATAAGTCTGTGAAAGATAAAGGGGCTGTTGGCCAGGGTAAGTCTTCAGCCGGTGATACAGATCTGATATCTGAAATGAAAGGGGGAGGGGAAGCAAGATTGAATAAGGAAAACCTCAGGTGATCCCAATGGAAACTCCAGAACAAAGCTTGCCCATTAGAGGAGTCCACAGTGGAGAGAGATGGCCAGGCCCTAGAGCCCCTCCTCCCAAAGGCTCAGTCATGGCCCAGGGGCCACAGCAGAGCAGGAAATCAGCTCCAGCGCCTTGGGTGGAATCCTGAGGCACTGAGACGGAGGCTGTCTGCGAACTGCACTTTGCACAGTGGAATGTCAAATTCTTTCTCGAAGAAAGTTGTGAGCAGCTTGGCTGTCACAGTAGGGATGAACGTAAAATAACAAAATGCCAAGACATTCTGAATTTACGCATTAAGCCAAGATTTAATGGCTGTGGAAAGAAGATTGCAAAACACTGTCTATCTAGAAAAGACTACACTGAGCTGATTGAAATTAGAATGATTTAGCTTTGCTATCCAGGTTCGCATGATAATCTCATTAATTTTTTTTGATTCATCATCAGCAACTCTCTGTGGATATTCTATTATGTACCAGGCACTACACTTTGTCTCTATCCACCAAGAGTTCACAGTAATAATTAAACCAAATAATTAAAGCAACGCATGAGAGGGCCCCTGGGTGGTTCAGTCGGTTAAGCATCCGACTCTTGATTTCGACTCAGGTCATGATCAAACGGTTTGTGAGTTCAAGCCCCGAGTCGGCCTCTGTGCTGACAGCATGGAGCCTGCTTAGGATTCTCTCTCTCCTCTCTCTGCCCTTCCCCTACTCACTCACACATGCTTGCTCTCTCTCTCAAAATAAATATATAAACTTAAAAAAAAAACATATGGAAAGGACTAATGGAAATTCATGTGAATTATTAAAGAAATTCAGGAAAAGAGGAGCAAATTACACAATAATTTAGGCTTTTTTTTTTTTTTTTTTTTGCCTTTGGGTGGGGTCCTGCCATTCTACTTTATACCACGTGTGTTGCTGAGGCATACTTCCAAAATGGATTGGAATAGATTAGGCAAGTGATTATTAACCCTCTCTAGAGCAGAAAGTTCTCTATTCCAAAAGAGGTCAATGTTTCATTTCCTAAATTTAGACCATTAGTCCAGTTTTAGAAACTGGAACACCTATTCCATCCCAACCAAACTGGACCTTAACCCAGGTGAATAAAGCCATGTTGATTTCAGACAGGGAAATAGAAAGCTCATGGGCTCGGGGACTATTTTGCCACTCAAAAAGGCTATGGGACCACTTTTTCTCATTGGGATTTCTGTTCCTTTCGGTCATGTAAACCTGAGGCTCAGGAGCAAAAATAGTGACCATAGAGTTCACACGTTCAACCAACCCTTGATGTTTATCGTTCCAGAGTGAGGATCTTTGGTAGGTACTGGGGAGATGGCCTGGGGTATAGCTCATGGCTCCTGCTCTTAAGGGGCACGTAGTTCCAGGTCCTTAAAAATAACACCAATTCCTGTGGAGCTTTCCTTGTTTCCTTCTTTCCTGTAGGACTCTCTCTGGGATTCTCTGATCACATGACCTCAAGACTATCTCAGTCTATTTCTTTCCTGGGCTGAGGCTACTACCCGGAGCTCCACAGTCTCCAAACTGCCTAACCATTCAGTCTATGGCTTTGCAATTGCTACTTCCCTCTGACTTCACACCCTACGGCCTTCCTATGGTCTGAAGCCATTGCACCTACCTGACAGGTGGACTGGACCTCCCATTATCGCGACAGGCACAGATTGGTATCAGAACGGTGCTTGTGCCATCCATATTCATGTGCAATTAATGGCAGTGGCTCAGCGATCGGTGGCATTCTCTGAAGACTTGTCATGCATTTCTTGAGATGTTTTTATAGCAACAGGGAAAAATAGATCCACCCGACCAGCACTGATACAAAACCAACTTCCAAGCGTGGAATGACTTGCATCTTAATGCGGAAAAAATATACAAAGATGTATCAGATTCTATTCCTAAAGCTTACCCTTTGTTTCCTTGTTCTGGAGGGAGGATAACAGGAATCCTGTCATGTTTTCTTTATTCTTTTTCTTTTTAGCCCATGGCCTTTATATTTTAGCCACAAGTCACCCTATTGGTAATAGAGGCTCTATTATGAGCCACATGCTTCGTCAAAAGTAAACCTCACATTCTTCTTCTAATTGTTGCCCCCTGACAGGTCGAGGAAAATAGTGTTGTTTTCATAGTGAAGTCACAGTCATAAATCTCCCAGGATTAAGACTCTCACAGCAATCCAGCGAGCTCGTATCATCCTGAGGACTCCTTCAGGGCCACTCTCTGGGAAAGAGACAGAGAAAGAGAGACCGAGAGAGAAATGCCTCTTAGAAAACACAAATTCTGAAGGAGAGCAGCACATTCACCAGCTCCGCTCAATGCTAACTAGTCTGCTGGGATCATGTAGGGCAGGCCCAAGTCTCATGTTGCATCTAAACAACAAGACGAACCTCTTCTTTTTTTACTCCCCTTGTAATCCCCATCCCGGTATTTCCTCCCCCTCCTCCCTGGCTCCTCTGCTCAATTCATTCATTTTTAACCCACAGTCCACAGTAATGGGGCAGACAGAGCACTGGGCTTGGAGTGAGAACGAACCAGGTTCAAATCCCTCCCTTGCTTTCTAGCTGCATGACCTACAGTGCAGTCAGCCTGTTGCCACAGCTGGAACCGAGGAGTAATAGCTTCTCAGGGCTATCGGGGGAACAGAATGGCATAACATATAGAAAAATGTCTGGCACAGAAGCCCTCAATACCATCCATCAGTCTCCACTCCCCTGACGAAATGCGTCAGAAGAGAAATAGGTTCACTCGAGGGGCTCACGTCCCCCAAGGTGGGATAGCTAATTTGTGAACCAAAGTCATGTGCAATGACCAGCTAATAAGGTCCAAGCTTGGGATGGAAACCACTCAGCTTGACTGTAGTATTGGCTGCCATCTACCTCCGCATGGAACCCACGCTAAAGGTTTCCACAGAAGTGAAAGAATTCATTTGCGCTCCCCTTTTCACTTTCCCTGCCTTTAGAGGGCTTGATATTGTCCCAGGGCCATCAAAGCAGATAAACCAATTTACGTGAGTGAATAAATTTGTCAAAATATTTTTCGTTAGCCTTACAAATATTGTCTACTGAACCACCACACTTTCTCAACTACCTCTTTCCTATTCTTTCTCCCTCCACACCCACGCCTCCTTACTTCCTGCCAACATCACTGTTGCCAGAAACAATCACTTTAAAAATGGCCTAAAGGACTGTTAAAGGAGATGGGCGAGTTTCTCACTTAAACTAAGACTAGAGCACCCAAGAACTTCTCATGGTGAATCACAGGGAAGTCCTGAATTTCAAGGGCTTCCCCATTTGGCCCTATCTGGCTTTCCATCCTCAGCTCTCGCTGTGTCCTAGTATGAGCCTGACAGTCTTCCCCAGTCTTCCTATGTCCTATGTCCTTCCTATGTCCTTCCTCCTCTGTCCCAGCTGCAGTTGGGAAGAGAGAGAGGGGAGAGGCTCCCATCCCCTCAATGAAGAAAAGGTGAGGGGGCTTCCAGTCTGTACTGAGACTGCTTCCTCCAGATTTCTGAAGTTAGACACATCTCACTATGGAGATTTAGTTCTCTGCAGAGACTCTCAGCTGGGTTCCATTACAGTCCCTCTTTGTTCATGAGAATCTATAACTGTAACTTACCTGCCATTATAAAGTTTTCTTATATTGGGTAAATATAGAGGTACCATTTTAAAAATGCTTTCTCCCTAACCATTGGTTTGTTTTTTCCCACAACTACACAGGCAGGGAAATGTGGCAAAAGCAAAAAAAAAAAAAAAAAAAAAAAAAAAAATAGTGCCTCAGTTTACCCTGCTATGCTTATAACCTTCACAAACTTAACTTCTACATCATACATCATCATCAATTGGAAGCTAAGCCTCAGAACTGCCAGAAAAGAACATGGAAGTAAATTCATGCAAACCATAATTTCTCATCAGGAGAGAGGAAAGGATATGGCCCATGTAATATTCTCTGATTTTATTTATTTAACAAAGAAGACTTTATTACATTGGACTGTTGAATGTAATGCTGTCTTGTAACTAGTCGTTCTCTATATATTTTCCTTTTACTCCTAGGTGACAAAGTCCTTATGGGCAGGGACCATGTTTTACAGTTTTTCTTTTGTCTTTCTATTGGTCACTTCCCCTCAAAAGCATTTGTTAGCCAGTGGATTCTGAGCTCTAGGTAACTGCCAAGCTCGTGGCCACCTTGTGCACAGCAACATACCTAGAGGTCGTCAATTTTAGTAACACGCCTCTGCTACTTTGACCACAGCTGCTCCAACCAGGAGTCAGCACCTGGCCCAATGACAGCCATCTATAGGTTGACCAATGTCATAGAAGTTGGTTTAAGGAGAGAGATTTGTCCTCAGAGAGAATTCCATACTGGGTGGTAATGGAACAAAAGATCAGCTTCTTTTTTTAAGACAAGAGGTACAGAATCTAGCAGGTGGTTGTAGCAACAGGGGAAAGAGAAGTTGTGCCACTAAAATGAACTCACATTTCTGAAGGCATGACCACTAATGTTGGTGTTGAATTATTGACCTTGCTGTCCAATGACCAAAGCTAACACTGTCTGATAACAGATGTTCCAACGGTGAGAGACCTCGGGCAGCTGCTGGAATAATTTTGTCAATTTTATTCTTTCTCAAGTATTGTTGTGATGACATTGGAATATGCCTCTGTTTCTTGTATCCTAAAAGATCTTAACAGTGTGCCCAGTGTGCCTTGCCTTTTGTAGCTTCTGGAGACCGCTTGCATTCCTTGCTCATGACTTCAACCCAATATCCATCATCATATCTCTTACTTATGTGTCTTTCTTATAAGGACCCCAGTGATACCAGACCCACCGGGGCAATCTCCCCATCTCAAGACCCTTCGCTTGATCATGTCTACAAAGTCCCTTTTGCCATATAAGGCAAAGTCCCTTTTGCCATATAAGGGTAGCATTGACAGGTTCTGGGGATTAGGACATGGATATCGGGGGTGGGGGGGGCATTACTCAGCCAACTGTGGAACAAGTACTGTGATTGATATAAACACAAGGGGCTATGGGCACCTGTACAAGGGGCAATTGGATCAGAGTAGAGGAGCCTCTCGATTTTTTTAAAATAATAAGAAAATGTCCCTTTCCCGTCCTCTCGAATTTGTCCACTACTTTGGGATTTTGGGGGAGATGTGAGTGTAAGATTCTGTCAAATGCGTTACACAGGATGCTGCTACACTTCCCCTTAATCCATCCCAGTAAACGTCATCAGGTTTGCCTGTTTCCCAAAATAGGACCTGGAAATGGCCTCACTATCATACTTCTCCTAAACAAGGGAGTACAACAATATGTGCTGGGATTCATAAATGGATGTAAGATCACTTTGCTCCCAGATGAAAGGGGTTGGAATGGGCAGAGGCTCAAAGCAGTGTTGCTTTAGCAAACACCCAGATGTGGGGTTCCTGACCTTGAGGGAAGGGCTGTGATCTGAGTTAGAACTGGGGTGTATCAGAGGAGGACTGAATGGCATTTATCACTTAGATTTAGGGGAAGGATTTTGGAAAGAATAGCTAGATAGTGACTACAAATTACTCCAGAAACAAGCAAACAAAAACTTGCTGTGGGTGGCTCTGGTAGGAAAGGAGGCTTTATTTACTGGAAGATGGGGAGGTTAATTAAGAAGTAAGGATGTTTATAAGTAGGATGCTTGGCAGAGGTGGTGATGTCCTTATCATTAAATGTTTTTCTGGTATAAAAATACTTTATTGGCACTTACAAAGAAGCTTGATTTTCATTGTAGGCGTTTACTTATTCATTGCAAACTAAGACATGTGTGTGTGTGTGTGTGTGTGTGTGTGTGTGTGTGTTCCCAACCAAAAGCCAGAAGCAGAGTCTGTATTACTTAGTACATAGGGATTCAAAGCCTGGATGGATGGATGGATGGATGGATGGATGGATGGATAAATAGATGGAAGTGTGGATAACTTGTCATGACTGGAACTCTAAATCCAGAAAGCAGTGTCATTAAAAACTTTTACAAGGGGGCACCCAGGTGGCTCAGTCAGTTGAGCATCCGACTCTTGATTTCAGCTCAGGTCATGAGGGTTGTGGGATTGAGCCCTGCCAGTGGCTCCGCGCTGAGTGTGGAGCCTGCTTGAGATTTTTCTCTCTCCCCAGATCCTACTGTCACTCTCTGTCTCTTAAAAACAACCAACCAACCAAACAAACAAACAAACTTTTTCAAGAAGCATTTGCAGCCACTTTCACTTTATGTGTATTGTATTTGCTTCCTCCTGAACCCCCTGGGGGCCAGGCCATCTGTGACTTACACTTGGGGTGCTGGAAGGTGGCTTTCCCTTCCCTTTGACATAGTAACTGGGTATCATACTGCCCATTCTGCTTCCTTTTCTGCCTTTCTGCATCAATTTTGAGCTTATCTGGATATTCATTGAGGATGCTCAGGTAGACCAATTCCATCACATTGCTACTCAAAAGGATTTCTGGATTCCATTTTCTAGAATAATTTGGCTGGCTTCAAAGTGAACCAAAAGGAGCCAATCTCTGAATGGTGTTTGGCAACCTTTTAGTTCGATAGCAATTTATGTATGTTGTAGCAGAACTGTCCTGTGCGGTCTGGCTCTGCTCGATTTCCTCTGCCCCAGGCCATCTGCTCAGCTTTATTTCTTGCCCCACCCTCTCTACAGCTGACACTGAAGCCAAATCAAACCACTCACAGCTGCCCTCGTGTTCCAGGCTGTTGAAAGCATCTTGTGACTCTGCTCATACGGCTCACTCTGCCTGAAGGGCCCTTCCCTCTCTTCCACTTCTCCTCACTTCTCTTCCCCTGCCCCGTAAGTCCTTGAAGACTCATCTCCAGAACATTCTAAGAGACTTTCATCAATTCTTCCACTTTCCACCTATCACCAAGTAGTCTCTCCTTTTAAAAAAAAATTTTTTTTTTTAATGTTTATTTATTTTTGACAGAGGGAGAGTCAGAGCATAAGCAGGAGAAGGGCAGAGAAAGACGAGACACAGAATCCAAAGCAGGCTCCAGGCTCTGAGCTGTCAGCACAGGGCCCAATGTGGGGCCAGAACTCACCAGCTGTGAGATCATGACCTGAGCCGAATTCTGACGCCTAACCGACTGAGCCACCCATGCACCCCCCAAGTACTCTCTCCTGTACAGACTTCATTACAGCAACAGTAACATTTCAGTGTCCTATTTATTAGCATGTCTGCTCTCCCTTCCAGACTGTAAACAAAGCCTCTTAGAGACAGGATTTTGTCTTTTCTCCCCCTCAATGCATAGCACAGTGCCCAGAAATTCAGTTCCTGTTTGTTTGTTTGTTTGTTTGTTTGTTTCTTGTTTGTTTGGGGTTTTTTGTTTGTTTTTTGAGAGAGAAAGAATGCAAGAGTAAGAAGGGTAGAGAGAGAGGGAGGGGAGAGAGAATCCCAAGCAGGCTCCCTGCTGTCAGTGCAGAGCTCAACATAGGGCTCAAACTCACAAACCTTGAGGTTATGACCTGAGCTGAAACCAAGAGCCAGACACCCAACCAACTGAGCCACCCAGGCGCCCCGTTCCTGTTTGTTGAGTGAAGAATTACTTGCTAATTCTTTGCTGCTCCTCCTTCCTTCCCCAGCCATCCTTAGCTATCAATCCCTGCCTCCCCAGTTTCTTTATTTACATTTATTCATCATTCACATATTTCTCATAGACCTATGGTTCTTCATTCACAGAGAGCACCTCCCTACATAGGGCATGGGTAGGGAAGTGTTTAGATTAGAAAATGGACTGAGAAATTCCGATGCAATTTTCAGCTGAATTGAGAGTATTCGGCCACCCAGTCACTCCTTCCTGCTCCTTCTCCTCCATTCAGCTGAGCAAATCAAGTTGGAATGGTCGTTAATGGCAAGCTGACAAGAAGGCACATCAACTCATCTTTCATAGTTTGGATTAAGGGGCATTCAATGAACAGAACATAGTCTGTTTTTAAGCAGCTTTATTTTTCTTTTTAAAGACTGAGGGGTTCTTTCTCAGGCTTAAGTGCACTGCAGATACAGAACAATTAAACCCTAAGTCCATAATCAGTCACTAAAACTTCAAATAAATTCATAGAGAGAAAAAGTAAATGCCAGAAGCCACAATTAGCAAGTGACTAGAGTCTGAGTAAGGTCACAGTGATGAAGAGTAAAAAGTTCTGTGATGCAAAAGGGTCAACTAGGGATTAAGGGGTAACATTATAAAAAGTCAAAATATGTAACCAGAGCAGGTTCTGTTGAATCTTACAGAGACAATTTTCTAAGCTAAACCCTTCTTATTATTTTTTTTCATCACGACAAGTGTACTCTTTAATCCCCTACCCCTATTTCCCCCACCACCCCCACCCCCTCACCTCCTCTGGTAACCATCAGTTTGCTCTCTGTAGTTAAGAGTCTTTCTTGGCTTATCTCTCTTTCTCTCTCTTTCTATTTTACTCATTTGTTTTGTTTCGTAAATCCTACATATGACTGAGACCATATGGTATTTGTTTTGCTCTAACTTATTTCACTCAGCATTGTATGCTTTCTAGCTCTATCCATGCTGTTGCAACTGGAAGGATTTCATTCTTTTTAGGCCTGAATAGTATTCCACTATCTATGTATATATATACATCACATTTTCTTTATTCACTCATCTATCAGCAGACACTTGGGCTGCTTCCATAGTGTGGTTATTGTAAATAATGTTGCTATAAACGCAAGGGTGCAGGTATCCCCCTAAATTAGTATTATTTTATTTTGTGGTAAATACCCAATATTGTGATTCCTGGATCACAGGGCATTTCTATTTTTAACTCTTCAAAGAACCTCCATATTGTTTTCCAGAGTGGCTGTACCAGTTTACATTCCTACGACAGCGCAAGAGGGTTCCCCTTTCTCCACGTCCTTGCCAACACCTGTTGTTGCCTGTGTTGTTGAGTCTAGCCATTCTGACAAGTATGAGGCAATATCCCATTGTAGTTTTGATTTGCAAGATGTTGAGCATCTTATATATCTGTTATCCATTTGTATGTCTTCTTTGGAAAAATGTCTGGTCTGGTCATCTGCCCATTTTTAAATCAGATTTTTTCTTTTTTTGGGTATTGCGTTGTATCCGTTCTTTGTATATTTTGGATAGTAACCCTTTATTGGATATGTCATTTGAAAATATCTTCTGCCATTAAATAGGTTGTCTTTTAGTTTCGTTGAGTGTTTCCTTCGCTGCACAGAAACTTTTTATTTTGATGTAGTCTCAATAGTTTATTTTTGCTTTTATTTCCCATACCTGTGGAGACATATTTAGAAAATGTTGCTACAGGTGATGTCAGTGAAATTACTACCTGTGCTGTCTTCAAGGATTTTTAGAGTTTCAGGTCTCACATTAGGTCTTTAATCCATTTAAGTTTATTTTTGTGTATGGTGAAAGAAGGTGGTCCAGTTTCATTCTTTTGCATATAGCTGTCCAGTTTTCCCAACACCATTTGTTGAAAAGACTGTCTTTTCCCCATTGTGTATTCACTCCTCCTTCATCAAAGATTAATTGACCATATAATTGTGGGGCTAAATTAAAGACTTTTGAGAAACACTCGGCTGGGAAATAAAAATATTCCAGGATTGAAAAAACTGTATCCCTGAGAAGATTATCCTCTCCAAAATATAGATTCTCAGGGAAGTGCTCAGAGCTTTGGCCAAAGAAAGGGGCACTCACCAGGAAAGCCACATTCACCAGAAACACTGGGGGGGAGGGGATGACAGCAGTCACAGCCAGGTCACTCTTGTTCCCAAAGACTCCAGAAGGACATTAGCATCATGGAAAAAGAGCAGGAATGCCAGTGCTCCTGTTGGGCATGTCAAGTCCATTGAGTCTGAGGCTGAGGAGAGAGAGAACACTTCAGCCTAATCTGTGGAGACTCTGACTTGTTATTTCTTGGCGTGTTCTTAATTTCTCACCTGAGAGTAGCATTGACATCCCATAATAGACATTCTTCATTTGTGGCCACCTAATATCTCTGAACCCTCTCCTTATCTTTTTTTTTTCCTTTTTTTAATAATAGGCTTATTGAGATCTAATTCACAAATCATAAAATTCACTCATTTAAAGTGTACAATTCTGTGGCTTTTAGTATACTCAGAGAATTTTGCAAACATTACCACAATCAATTCAAAAACATCTTTGTCGTCCCCAAAAGAAACTTTGCTGCCCCCCAAATCTCCCACCACCCTCCAGCCAAAGCCATTAATCTATTCATTTTCTGTCTCCATAATAGATTTGCCTATTATGGATTGTCAGGCCTCCCAGAAATCTGTGTGTTGAAGTCCTAACTCCCAGTATCTCAGAATGTGAATGTATTTGGAGATAGTCTTTTAATTCAGTTCAAGATAATTCAGTTAAAATGAGGTCGCTAGGGTGGGCCCTGTTACAATATGACCAGTATCCTCAAAGCAAAATAAGGACACAGGTACAAATGGAAGATCATGTGAACTTAGGGAGAAGACAGCCATCTGCAAACCAAAGAGGGAGGCCTCAGGATGAAACCAACCTTGCTGGTACCTTGATCTTGGACTTCTAGCTTCCAGAACTGTGAGCAAAAGTAAATTTCTGCTGCTTAAGCCACTGATCTGTGGTACTTTGTTATGGCAGCCCTAGAAACCTAGCTCAGGGACGTTTCGCATCAATAGAATCACACAATATATGATCCCGTGCTACGGGCTGCCTTCACCTAGCACCATGTTTTCAGGGTTCATCTATGTATCTGTACTTCATTCCTTTTTATGGCCAAAAAATAGCCCATTGAAATACCACACTTTTTTAAAATGTTTTTTTTTTTTTTTCAACGTTTTTTATTTATTTTCGGGACAGAGAGAGACAGAGCATGAACGGGGGAGAGGCAGAGAGAGAGGGAGACACAGAATCGGAAACAGGCTCCAGGCTCCGAGCCATCAGCCCAGAGCCTGATGCGGGGCTGGAACTCACGGACCGTGAGATCGTGACCTGGCTGAAGTCGGACGCTTAACCGACTGCGCCACCCAGGCGCCCCTAAATACCACACTTTTTAATCCACCCATTGGCTGATGGGCATTTGGATTGTTTCTATTTGGGGGTTATTTTGAAAGACGCTGCTACGAACATTCACGTAAAAGGTTTTATGTGCACTTACGTATTCAGTTCTCTTGACTACATACCTACAAGTAAAATTCCTGAGCCATATGGTAACTCTGTGCGTAGCTTTTTGCAAAACTGCCAGATTGTTTTCCAAGGTGGGTGCAACGGGTTACATTTCCAAAAGCAATGTGTGAGGGTTCCATTTTCTCCACGTCCTCACCAACACTTGTTATCATCCGAATTTTTTTATTATAGTTACCCTAGTGGGTGCGTAGTAATATCTCTTGGCGGTTTTGATTTTCATTTCCTTGACGGCTAATGATGATGAGAATATTATCACTGCATATTGGCCATTTGTATACCCTCTTTGGAGAAATGTCTATTCTGATCCTTTCCCATTTTTATCTGATATGTGACTTGTAAAACTTTTCTTCAACACTGCACGTTGTTTTTTCACTTTCTCGATGGTCGTTTGAAGGACAAAAGGTTTTCATTTCAATGACGTCCTCTTTACTTTGGGTAATATCTCACATTGTAAGTTGCATTTTCCCAAAATAGAAGTTAGAAATCTCGTGTACCTGTAGCTAGGGTCACCTAGATCTCACCTGTCAGATGCACCCACGAAAGTCTTGCATTTGGAGGGATGGGCTGCATAGAGAGAAACTGGAGTGATGATAGAGGCATCTGGATTCCAGATCAGCAATGACAGTGTTGCTGGTATCCATCCCAATCTTGTCACTTGTGCAAAGCAGTGACGGCAAAGGCAGTTTTGTTCAACAAGTCCCGTGGTGTGACCAGGCATTGTTTTCAAACGTCACAGAGCCTACTCTCTGACTCTCCTGGAGTTTCTGTGATATTCTGTCTCTCTTTTTTTTTTTTTTTATGTTTTATTTTTGAGAGAGAGAGAGTGCAAGGGGGAGAGGGGCAGAGAGAGACACAGACAGAATCTGAAACAGGCTTCAGGTTCTGAGCTGTCAGCACAGAGCCCCACGTGGGGCTTGAGCTTGTGAACTGCGAGATCATGACCTGAGCTGAAGTGGACGCTTAACAGACAGAGCCACCCAGGTGCCCCTGTGATATCCTTGAATAAACCCCTTTCCTGCTGAAACTAACCGCAGTGGATTCTGTTGTTGGCAGCTCAGAACCCTGACCGATAAACACCAGTTGGATCAGAATATGGGAATTCTAGGATTTCAGGAACTGAAGGCCTTGCAACTTCAGCAAAAGTAAATGACCTTTTGTCTTTTAAAAAATGACCTAACTCAGGGGTGCCTGGGTGGTCCAGTCGTTTAGGTGTCTGACTCTTGGTTTCAGTTCAGATCATGATCTCACAGTTTGTGAGTTCTAGCCCTGCACTGGGCTCTGTGCTGAGAGCACGGAACCTGCTTGGATTCTCTCTCTCTGCCCTCCCCCTCCCCCCCCCGAAATAAATAAATAAAGTTTTTAAATATTACATAAAAAATGACCTAACTCTTCAAAATTATCAAATAGGTCCTGTTTTTGTTTTTGTTTTTTACAATTCTTATTACACACTCAGCATAGCCCTGGTAAAGACTTTCAAACAGCCTGATTTTCCCTGATGGTAGGTTCACAGAAGTGGAAAGAACTTGCTCCATTTATCCACACATTTAGCTCCCTTCTCATGATCAGTGGTCTAATTTGCAGGGTGGTTGCCAGGACGAGCCCAGGTGGGAGGACAGAACATAGGTGTTGGCCACACGGAGATCAGCCACAGGCACTGGTCTTACGGGTTTTGTGCTTAAAATGCTGCATAATAATCAGGCAACTAGACCTCCTTTTTCTCTAAAGGAGGATAAACAACTGATTGGGAAAAAAGAAAGATTACAGTGGTTCCTTAAGAAGTTGCTAGACTAACACCGACTAGAATT
This sequence comes from Panthera pardus, assembly GCF_024362965.1. Taxonomy (NCBI): domain Eukaryota; kingdom Metazoa; phylum Chordata; class Mammalia; order Carnivora; family Felidae; genus Panthera; species Panthera pardus. The sequence continues at coordinate 10,490,106 of NW_026526832.1, read as the reverse complement.
AAGGATGAGAGTCTGTCCTTGCTTCAGGGCTCTATTTACATTCCGAGCCACGTCTCCATGAATAATGCTAAGCAGAGGTCTGAGAGTCGTATATGGCGAATTCATGATTTCTCAAAAGCTTATTTCAGCCTAGATATACTTTTTTAAATTCACCCGATGATTGCCCAACACTGTTTTGAATTGATTAGTTGGATCTTACACAAGGGAAGCCACATTACTGAGCAATGACAAGTTTAAAAGAGGAAGACATTAAGAAAATTAAGGTTTTTTTTTCTTTTCTTCAAACTCAAGGCCACCAATGCTTATTCCAAACTTTAAATCTTTAAAGATCAAAAGTCCTGCTAGAGGATAAAGCATACCAAAGCCATAGAGAAACGTTAGTTTTGGCAAGATGAGCAAAGAGGAGTGGGAAGAAAGGAAGCAAACAAAATACAGAGAGGAAATTCTACCTTGACTCTCCTCACAGAAGTTTCACTAAAAAACAACAAACAATCAGCCAGCCGTCTTTTTATATCATTGAAAAAATAATTAGAAGGAAAATATTTAAAATGAGCGACCTCTGTAGGCTCTGCTCTTTTCAACGTGTGAAATTCTGAGGTTAACAAGTTTTATGGAATTTAATCTCTTCGGAAATTAATCAGAAGGTCCAAGGGCTCACAGCCTGATGGGTTGGCATGGCTGTTCCTCTCTCTCTAGGTGAGAAATACACTCACTCTGCATATGTATAGATATGCAATCAGGTGAAATCCCAACCCTGAAACATAATGATTCGCCCCAGTGAACATTAATAAGGGTACCAAGTCCACTACTCCGACACGAGAGGTAGGAATCATTCAGTTGTGTTTGCCTAACAGAAACAGCAGAAACACAGCTCCAGTCCCTCCCCAAACTTGCCGATTTCCATTGACTTTTAAACATAAAACCATATCGAGCACACAAGAGTAACGGCACCTGCAAAGGTGAATAAAGTGTAAGGACATTTCTTTTTCCCCTTTCACAGATGTGCCCAGTGATGTTAGAGTAGAAAACCCCTTCTTTTCCATATCTTCTCCCGTCTCAAAGTTACCTGGCCTCAAGGAAATATCCCAGGTAAGCTGAGTTGCTAGTAACAACTACCACTGCACCATTGTGTAGGGGTAGTTGTTAGTAAAACTCACGTGAGTAGGATGAATAACGGAAATTATGTGTCACAGGACAAGCTCCAAAAATCTGCCCTGCACGACCAATTTAAGCCCAACTGCCGTGCTTGGCCTGGACTCAAAGAAAGAACAAAATCTAGCTGTAGCCTCTACTTGGGTACACCTGAATTTATGGCTCATTTCTTTGCTTGCTCCACACTCCATGGGACAAATCTGAGTATGTTTCATTTCACCAAGAGCAACCCAACTCCAGGCCACAAAGATCAAGAGGAGCCCTGTACTCAGTTTGGTTGCAAATCTAGAGAACAAGGTGAGAAATGGTCCCTAGGTTAATAAAAGGAAATAGGGTTACACGTCCACACACTCACCCACATACCGGAGACTGAATTCACTTCCAGATGGGCTACCAGAGGACGTTTACTGTAAACCAAGCTGGCACAGAGCACAGAAAGTGACTAGCTGTCATGAACATAATAAAGATGAGCCCCCCCTACCACCAAAAACTCATGCTAAAGAAAGACCAACAAGATTGACATGAATGAGATCTGAGGGTATCACTGAGGGCAGCGATTTCCATTTGTGGCTGAGATTTGAGTGACATGGTAAGTCATTCGATTCCGTTTGTGGCTGAGATTTGAGTGACTTGGTAAGTCATTCACAAAATACAGTCATAGATAGATCGTATAGCACTTTGGGGAGAAGGTAAGGAGAACGCATAAAACGTTTAAGCTGCATCAAGTGAAGGGAGCAGTCCTGTCCTAAAGTCTCAGATCCGTGCCCTTTCTCTGGAGATTATCTCAATTATTGTACAGCAGGTTCAGGTGTGCACATGTGTGTGTGTGCGTGTGTATGTGCATGTGGAACGGGGTGTATGGATGTCTTATAGTAATATCTCAGGAAGTTATTGCTGCAGTGGAGGCATGTTTGACTCTCAGAAGCGAAGTGCAAAGTACAAAAAATACAAACTTCATATACGATTGGTCTTGTGGATTCTCGGTGTTAATAAAGTAATCTCCATTCACAAGGGCAAGGAAAGACATTGCTCTGGGTACAGTATGACTATCCTTATAAAGAAGTTTCTTGAAACCAGACTAATGCCTTGTATCTGCCCCATAGATTCAGACAAACAGTCTTTATCCACATGCAAATATCCCACTGGAGCAGCCCTGACTTCCGGATGCTCTCGTCCTCTGGGAGGACTCTGGGGACCCACAGAGGAGACTCATTTCAACCTTCTGTGTGCCCCTGAAACTTGCTGGAGTGTCTGTTCTGTCTCAAGTGTTAAGTCAGGAGAAATGTCCATGAGAGTAAGTCAGACCCATTACCACACGACAGGTGCAGTGTTGAACCCTATCCTATGTACATCATCGCATTCAATCCTCACAATAACCCTCAGAGAAGAACGAGTTATTTTCCATATTTTATAGATGAGAAAACTAAGACACGAAGATGACAGTGAGTTGCCCAAGGCTGAGCTCCTGTTCTTAAGAACAAAGTTTTCTGAATTGGGGAAGGTTTCCATGGCCAACCTAGTTCTTGGCAACCTTAAGTAGGTAACCAGAGTGTCTAGGAAAGACCAATTCCACGTAGCAAACACCCCAGCCAGAAGCATGACGTAACTTGCTTCGAACTGGTGAGGCCCTCCTTCGATGACATATATGCTTCCTTCCATATGCTCTTCTGACATATATGTTCCCAACAAACATGTTCCTCACAATATATTCCTGACACATACTTTGTAGACACATGTATTCTTTTCAGTAATCCCCCTTGCTTCATCGGGATTTCGATTTCCAGCTTCTGTTACCCATGGTCAAGTGCAGCCTGAAGCAGGTGATCCCCCTTCTGACTTATTGTCAGAAGGTCAATAGCAGCCTAAGGCTACATCGCAGTGGCTATAGCATTCACCTCACTTCTTATCATGTGGGTATGTCATCATCTTATACCATCGCAAGAAGAGGGTGAGTATAGTATAGAAAGATATTTTGAGAGAGAGATCACATTCGCATAACCTTTATTATAGTATATTATTACAATTCTTCAATTTTATTATTTGTTATTATTGTTAACCTCTTACTGTGCCTAAGCTATACATTCAACTTTCTTATAGATATGTACGTATAGGAAAAAACATAGCATATGTAGGGTTCGGTTCCATCCCCAATTTCAGTCATTCCCTGAGAATTTTAGAACATTTTCCTGGCTCATAAGGGGTAGCAGTATACTTCTCACCCTAGCAGATAATAGCAATAATAGGCATTATTATTATTATTATTATTATTGCCTAGCAATATATTGCCTAGCAATAATAGGCATTATTCCTCCATTGCTCATGCCTGTGAGGGGACTGACTCCAGAACCTTTTCTATTCCCACCTCCGTGGGGCAACCTAATACCATGTGCTGGGGGGCTGAGTGAGGGAATCAGAAGGGCTTTCATGAGAAGGAGCCTAGCCAACCAGACTGGTAGCCACCTTCACTGAATGCATGGAAGTGAATCAGGCTGGTCATGAAGAATTCAAATGCTGAGTCAAGATGGTGCCCTCATGCCTATGTTTCTGGGGAAGCAGGGAACTGGAGTTCTGCACCCCTTCAGTGCACTGAACCAGCCTGCTGTGGGTACAGTCTACTCAGCTGTCAGTAACCCTTTGTTGTGAGGAGTACTCTGAGACGGGACTGAACTGGACATTTGTAAGTATTTGGATCCCTGGACTCTTAATGGAAAGAGATCGATCTCTTCAAGGTTAGACTAGACTTTTGGACTTCTGGCTACTACCCAAAATGATTTTCTGACATTCCACTCTAGGACCTGATGGAAACAAGCTACCTCAGTTATAAAACCTGACTCACACCATGCTCTTAAACTAGAAATGATCCAAATGTTTGTGAGCAGATGACTGGATAAACAAATTAAGTTGAATCCATACAAACAGAATTCTACTCAGCAATAAAAAATGAACTATATTATTATATATGATAGAATGGATGAATCTCAAAATAATTATGCTGAGTAAAGGAGTCAGACAAATAAAAGGCCATACTGAATGATCCCAATTATATAAAGCTATAGAAAACACCGACTAATCTATAGCGACGGAAAGTGAATGAGTGGTTGGTTATCTGAGACTGGGGCTGTGGGGCAGACAGAGGTAGGAGGAAGGAATTAAAAAGGGGCATCAGGAAACTTATGGGGCGATTAATATGTTCATTATTGATTGTGGTGATAGTTTCATGGCTGTTTACATAGGTCAAGACTTATCAGATTTTATACATTGAATATGCATAGCCTATTGTACATTAATATATGTTAATAAGGTTATTTAAAAATTTTTTTTAATCTTTATTTTTGAGAGAGAGAGAGAGAGACAGAGTGTGAGCAGGGGAAAAACAGAGAGAGAGGGAGACACAGAATCTGAAGCAGGCTCCAGGCTCGGGGCTGTCAATACAGAGCCTGATGTGGGGCTCGAACTCACGGACTGTGAGATCATGACCTAGGCCGAAGTTGGACACTTAACCAACTGAGCCACCCAGGCACCCCTAATGAAGTTATTTTTAAAAATAAAATAATATATATAGGGTGCTTAACTCTGTGCCTGGCATATAGTGTATCCTTGATACATAGGAGCTATTTTTCTTTTATTCATTTTCACACTGAGCCTTGTGCTCACCGACATTAGTGATAACAGGAGCAAAGGACAGGAAAATCTTATTTCTGTGGTGTATTCTAAGTGGACTCTACCCAAAGGCTGAGGGAGCCTCGGGTGTGTAACAGAACTGGAGACAGTATGGAAAGAGATTCAGAAACTGGTTTGGGAACCCTTTCCGATGAAGTGACACTTTCTGGAAAACACAGTCTCAGTTGGGGGGGGGGGGGATAAAAAATTCTTGAAATATATTTCTGATAATGCTTGTAATTCAAACAGTCCATTTTCATGTGTTTTCTTGGCTTGTCTAGACTGAAGAATTGTTCCAGATCAGTCGTTTCTGCCCCTCTCAACAAAACCAGCCCCTTGACATTTCAGTGCCGCGACACAGCTCTAGATGGCCTACCCCACAATGCAAAGTCCTCGGGCTGGATGCCTGCAGCCCTTCTTGTGATGTTCCCGCACCACCCAGCACCTCTGGTTCCACATTAAGAGCAGATACCCCACTGCATTTCTGTTCTGTGAAGACAGTATCCATGCTCCCCCAAATTCCTGTACCTTCCACACCCTCATTCCTGCAGTACCTTAAATACCCATTGGCTGGGGAAACAAAATCTCTTGACTCATCACTCACGGATTCTGTGTTGCCTTTAAAAAAAGGGAGGGGGGGAGTTGCCTCTCAAAGACGGCACCAGGAGAACAGCGCCTTATCAGAGTCATACCTTTGCTGCAGAATTTCTGCCACAGGGACGGAATGGTAAAAAAGACATTCTTAATAGTGACATTAATTTAATATTCCCTTCTACGCGTGTGACCTCACTGAATTTCATAGCAATCAGATGAAACAGTTAATGATACAAAGGTAAGAATGTGAAATTCAGAAAGTTCCAGTGTTTGACACAAGGTCACACAGCCAGGAAACATGGAAGCAGTTTCTCTGATTCCAAAGCAGGGGTCTTTCCATCGGACCGCGAGTGCTTCCCTTGGCAGTTTCTTTGTGCAGGTCTTCAGGCCATCAGCTGGCTTGGATTAGGGTTGGAGACGGACTCCAGGGGGGCAGCGATATTTATGTGACTTTCCATAACTCACGCAGGTACCCTGGGAACTACTTTTCGTTTTCCTAGGTGATCTGCCAAAAGTATTTCCCCTTCTATTTTGCTCTGAAGCTAATTTAAACTCCCTGCTAAAATTTTGAGGTGTTGGGGAGGAAGGAAATAGTGGCTTATGGAATAGAGCCAATGTCCCCCAAATCCTTGGGCACTGCTTATGAATGGGCCTGTCCTTCTTCCGCTTCCCATGAACAGAGGGATGGGTCTTAGCTGTTAAAAACTTCTCCTCGTGGTCCAGCAGCATGGGAAAAATATGGCCCGTCTGGTGGCCTTGGCCCAGCCCTGGCCATAAAAAGGGATTTCATATCATTAGCGACTTCCCTTTCACAGCTCATTAGCATGAAATGTCTTGGCAGCTGAGATGACAATGGGGACTCCTTCCTCACCAGTGATTTCACAGGGAGAGATGGAAAACACCCCATCCTAAGAACAGCCATGGCGCAGCTGTACTTGCTGCTTTAATTTGTGGCTCTGACTCAATAGCAAGTTGAGATGCTGGAAAATGCTGTAGCAGTGGTCAGCCGGCAAGCAGATGGCAAGTTGAAATTAACAATATATGGCAGGTCTGGGGGCTAAACTAGTCACGTCTGGATGCCTAGCTTTGTCCACATTACCAAAAGGGTCTGCTACCAAGGCCGACCTAAAGACAGTGGGGTAAACTGAGGTGCCCCAGATGGTCCCAACGAAGTGTGTGTGTGTGTGTGTGTGTGTGTGTGTGTGTGTGTGTGTGCGTGTGCGCATATGTGGAGGTGTATGTATGCAATGTGCGTATATATACATACATGTATAAATTATAAATAAACATATTTGCTTTTTACTCAGTATTTGTGGTCTATCTTCCAAAGAGGAAGGAAAATATAGTTACATTAGGCCCTGAGAAAGTTGCATTTGAGGTCAGGACATGAAGTTCCAGTTCTATGTTTTCTAGGGATATTGAGTATTGTTTCCCAGGTTATAGCCAAAAAAGATAGGAGTTGAGAACAAGCGTTCACGAGGTCATTTGAAACGTACACTCCTTTCAAAGACAAAAACAGAGGGAGTGACCCTGTTCACTAATGGAGTCTCTCTATTGATGCCTAAGGTGACATCCATAGCTCATGCTGTATGTGTGAAAATTCAGGTATCGACCTATGCTAAACTCGAAGGTTTGTTCTTCTTCTGCTTTGGGCCTATTGCTTGAATTGCCATCAATAGACAGAGTTCACTTCAGCCCCATCTCTGGCTACCCACCAAGTAGACATTGAAGGATAAAGGTGAAGGTGGCTTGGTATAGAATTTTAACTCTGCCATTTGCCGAGGGCCGTGTATCCTCCAAGATGGCCCCCGGCGATCCCTACGTCCTGGTATTCACAGAATTACTCGCGTAATTCCCTCCCCTTGGTTGTGCGCTGAGCTTGCTGACTTGAAGCTAACAAATACAGAGAAGCGATGGGATGTTACTTCTGAGAGTAGATCATAAAAAGACTGTGGCTTCCGGCTTGAGTGCACACACCCTCTCTCTCTTTCTCTCTTTTTACTTTCTTGCTCTTACTCTCTCTGGCCATTCTTTCTGTGGTGAGTTAGGCTGGCAGAGAAGGACAGAGGCCTGCCAGTAACTGCGTAAGCGAGCATGGAAGTAGATCCCCCCCCCCTCCTTTTGTCCCCTCTCTGGCATTCAGATGAGACCACAGGCTTGACCAACAGTTTGCCTGCAACCTCAGAGAAACCTTGGCCCAGAGTCACTCAACTAAGTCATGCCTAGATTCCTGGTCAACGGAAACTATGAGATAATAAACATTTATTGTTTGAAGACACTAAGTTTTGGGTGTCATTTGTTAAGCAGCAATAGGTAACCAATGCAGGTAGCAATGGGAGACAAGGTGACCATTATGTAGATGAGCCAGGTGGTTACAGGTCTCAGTGGCCAGTATACTCAAGTTCTAAGTAAATCCTCATTTTGAGGAAGATTTGTTCCTAAACTTAAATACTGGAATCACCACCTGTGACTCACTGTTCATACAGGGACCTCTTCAGACACATTTCTACCCCTGGCTACAATGGTTTAAAGATGGTCCTGTCCAGAGTGCTTTTAAAAATACCGAGGCCAAGGCTCCACCCCAGACTGACTAAAATAGAATCTCTAGGGTGGCACCTGGATCTGTATTTTTAGAAAATTGTCTGGGTAATTTGGCTGTTTAGTTCACTTTGGAAGTGGCTAGAAAAAATAAGCTTTCCAGATCATCTTCTATGATGGATTTCCATGACTCTCTGTGTTAAGAGAGTTTCACATCTAGTGTGGGTGATACATTTTGGAAACCAGGTCCCCGCAGCGAGTTTGGCATACTTGAGCATTTTAAATGTGGATGTCAGCAACTTGCAGGGCTTGGAAAGTTGAGCAAGGCCACAAAACTTGCCTGTATTCCTGAGTCTAATCTAAGGAGTAATGGACTCTAGCAGAATTCCATGAATGGTTTGTGTTCTAATGACTCAAACATCAATGATGCATTGCTCAAGCTAACTATTTTCAGAGACACCATGGTATGGGTAAGGAGACGCTGGGATTAGAGTCAGAAGAGCTGGATTCAGGTGCTGGCTCCTCTGCTTGGCAGCTGTGTGACCTTGGGCAAGTCAACTAATCTCTCTGAGCATATTTCTTTGACATTTTAATTTCTTTTTGAGAACTTTTGCTGCGCTTTTCTTCTGACTATAAAAATAATACATCCTCCTTCTAAAAAGGTGGCACATACAGAGGACTATTCTTAAGATCCAAAATTATGCATAACCCAGAAACCTGAGATAACTACGGTTCTATTTCTTCCAGTCCGATTTGAATACATTTACATGGATGTTTTTATAAACTGTGATCGTGCTATATTATGTCTTTCATCTTGCTTTTTCACTTAAGACTCTAAACATTTGTCTCACGTTATCAAAGTTCTTCAAATCATGACTTGTAGGGCCTTCCCTCATATTCCATTATGTAGGTGCACCAGAACTATTTTTCTATGGCTAAACACTGAGGTTATTTTCAAGTTTTTGCCTTTATGAAGCATATTGTGAGAAATATTTTTGTAGACAAAATTTGTCCACATTCCCTACTGCTTCCTTAGAAGAAATATCAGAAATGAATTTACTGCATCCAAAGGAATGAATCCTTTTAAAGGTCCGGATGCATGTTGCAAATTGCTCTTCAGAAAGACTTACCCAATGCGTCCTTCCACCAGGAGAATTTCCATCTCAGTGCAACTTTGCCAGCGTAAGATATTATCTATTTTTATAAATATTTCTAGTTTGATGGTCTACATAATCTTTGTTAGTTTGATAGTTAAAATACGCTATCTTGTTTTAATGTGTGACTTCTTACATAGCTGGCAAGATCAAGCACTTTTCCTGTATTAACACTCACACTCTCTCTTCATTGATAAAGTGAGAATGATAATTCTTATGTACATCACGGTGCTATTGAGAAGATTTATGAAGTGAAGACTGAATCTTTTCACAAATGCAGTGATGTGGTACCTTTATATAACTCCTATGGTCTCAGTTTAGTTGATAGCTATTTTGTATGTAGACAAGTCAATCTATCATGAGGCTGTAGGATGGAGGGTAAATCCCCTCCCAATCTTCCTTCATCCCACACATTTCCATGTCACATCATCAGAATTTAGTAGCACTAAGAGTTGTAATGAAGGAATACTCAGAAATGGCAAATGGACCCACGCAGCCCGTATGTCTATCTCCACATTATCATTCTTGCTGATGGTAGGTACTGGGAGAGAGACAACTTAGTTGGATGTATGTTTGTGGCCCCAACTATTTCGCAACAGCTCTTGATAGCCACTGCCTCCTCTTTCACCAGCCATGTCCCCGAGTCACTGCTCAAACATGGGTCTCAGCAGTAACGAGCTCTCCTACAGCAAGGACTAAGACATTGCCCCTTTAGACATACATGGCCTAGGACTGGTTCACCTGGACACAGAAACTGCTTGATTTCAACACACATAGTGATGGCAAGCACCAAAAGAAAGCTACAATTCCCAGAATTTCTGTATTAAATGGATGACATATATCATTGCTTATTCAATGTGATTCTCTCAGTTAACTGAAAAGGAAAATTAAGAGATAAAAACTGTCATGATAAAGGCTTAAAAATTCTGGGGGAACTTTTCTACAACTTCAACATAAAGCATTCAAGATGTTGGATAATATGTGGATTTCGAAGAAAAATGCAGTGGATTTAAAATGTAATTAATGTTTTTTATGTTTTTATGTTTTAAATGTTTTAAAATGTAATTAATGTTCAGTTAGACTATAACTTTGCTATCAGAGATCTGGAATTCAGCCTTCCTCTTTTCCAAGAATTCTGTCCTTCGTGCCTGGAGACTGTAAGTTCTAGGGTGGAAACTGTGAGGGTAGAATCTGTTCTTTCTTATTTATAATAAAAAAAAAATTAAAAAGGGTGTTTGGGGACCACTTGTACTAGTGCCTATAAATCCACAGTGAGGAATTTTGCTTTGGTAGCTCTAAACAGACTTTTGCTTTTCCCTAAATTTAGGGAAGAACTTTAAAGGCATTCTGTGTACATAGTTATGTAGTCTGTGCTTTAATTCAACGGGACTCTTGGCTGAGTATGAACAGCAAACAGACATTTGCAGTTGCAAATTAGACATTTGGGGTTCAATTTTCTTTGGTATATCTTTCCCAGATATGACTTCACTGTATTTATACAATCTCATGGTGTCTCTATAAACTTGCCTTTTATCATCATCTTCTGAAATCTCATGCAATAAATAGTGGTTGCAAAGGAAAAAAAAAAAAAAAAAAGATCAGTCTCCTAACGTCTTTCAATGAGAGAGCCGCCATTTTGTCTAGAAGAGTAGCTCCATTAGTACAGCCTTCATTCTGATGGCCAGAAAGGTATCTGCAGCCCCCTGGAAGTGGGCATCTCTACAATGCCCAGCAAGCATTTTCCAGGGAAGTCTGCATCAGTTGTACCACCTACCACTGGGGTTTGTAGAATTAGAGAAGCTTGGATCAGGGTGACACTTGGTTTACCCAGGGTTTAGCCCAGTTGGTTTAGCCCAGTTTGTGGCTGCTTCAGAACCACCATGGTGACTGAAACCTGAGAGCACAACCATATGTACGGCAATGAAGAAAAACTCCCTATGGAATTCATCAGTTTGGAAAAGTCCATTCCGGAGCATTCATATCTCATATTTGACAACACTGAATTCTTTGGAGTGTGATAAACTCAAGAAAAGGCCTGTTTGACTACCTACCATCCTTCTTGGTGCAAGTTCTCTGGCCAGTGCAAAGCTTGTTCCCACTTTTTTGTTAGAAATACTATTATTATACTAAATAACGATGATAACTAATATTCGTGGGAGTTCACTAAATAGCAGACACTGAGTGAAGTGCTTGACACGTATTATCTCGTTTAACCTTCACAGTGCCTCAGTGAAGCGTGTGCTATCATTCTCTCACTTAATAAGCTAGGAGCTGAGAGGTTAGATACCTTGTCCAGGCACTTGCTTAGAAATGAGCTCAGCTGGAATCCAAGTAGTGACTCCCCTCACCACTATGATGACTGTTAGTAGTACAAACAGCGTTCCGGGCACAGACGTTAAATGGTCACAAAGCTGCACTCAGGTTCCCTGACTTCCTATCATAGAGTGAAGGACAAAGGCATCCATCCTGTGGGAAACACCCTGCAGATAGCAAGGTCAGCACGTTGTGTCTAATCTTTCAGAGCCTCATCAGGCAAATAAATTCTCCCTCTCTAATTCTGTGACTGAGATAGAAGGCAAAACAGAAAGAAATAAAAATACAGTGTTCTTCCCCTACTTGTCACAAAGGAAAGGTTCCATGGAAAGCCGAGAAACAGATGGTCCAGGGCAAAAATCAACAAGCTTGATGTCCAGGATTAAAGACCAGATGCCACTAACAATCTTTAGAAGCCTCTAGAGGGACTTCAAAGAAATCGCCCAAAGCCCCATGTCTCTCTCCATGAGGGAAGTAGACTTAGTCATCCGTGCCCCTTTGCCGCCAGGTTCTCCCTTGTTCCCTGGGATCAAGCTAAACAGATGAAAGGAACTTTAAGGTTGCCAGAATGGAGAGTTCCAACATCCTATAGCGTCAGTCAATTTAGTTGTATCACTGAGTCGACTGATCAGACAAGGTTCCTATAGGCACCAACTCCCCCCCTGACTTTTGTAGCTTATAATTCAGCCCACTTCTCTTTCTGGAGATTTCTCTAACTCATATGCAACACGAGCGTCCTCTTAGCTCTTCATGAAGTCAGCTCTCAATTTCAGTGTCTCTTTCCCTTCATCATGTCTTCTTACTCCATTTGTAAGAGGGATACTAACTCCTCATAACTCCAAACCATAGGAGTGGTGCTGGAGGCCACCTGGGTCAATGAGGCAGAAAGACGTAAATGAGGAAGTACAATTTGAATAGTATGAAATTGAGACTGTCGATCTCTGGAGTTCTGGAACCTTCCACTGAGCCCCTTCAAGATCTCCCTTTACAAATAACCTAGGTTCACGTGACAGAGTTTCCAGTTGGGGAAAGATCATAGAATCATCTGACCCATCAATCAGCTGCTATTTGCATGCCCTTATTCACATATTTATTTTTTAAAAAGTTAAACTGGGGGCGCCTGGGTGGCTCAGTCAGTTAAGCGGCCGACTTCGGCTCAGGTCATGATCTCGCGGTCCGTGAGTTCGAGCCCCGCGTCAGGCTCTGTGCTGACTGCTCAGAGCCTAGAGCCTGTTTCAGATTCTGTGTCTCCCTCTCTCTCTGACCCTACCCCATTCATGCTCTGTCTCTCTCTGTCTCAAAAATAAACGTTAAAAAAAAAAAAATTAAAAAAAAAAAAAAGTTAAACTGTTATTGGGCTCCAGGGCTGGGTCAGGTGATGAAAATTTGGGACAAATAAGACCCAGACACTGTTCTGAAAAAGCTGCTAAAAAGTTCTAAAAGGCTGGGTCTCAAACTCAGTGCATTAAGCCCGTTTCCAATACATAGGAAACCCTGGGGAACCACACAACAATTCCACTTAGGGTCCTACAGAGACGTGTCCTTCCAGAGCACCGGTGTTACTTAAATAATTCACCAGAGGCAGGGTGGAAGAGGGAGGCCTGAGAAAATTCCTGAAAACTTGGCTTCCAGTCCAGTATTGTTCTAAGTAGATAGGCTTTGCACACTGCTTTCCCCAAATGCATCGGTATTGCATTTCAGGAAGCATTAGCTGTTAAACAAATACAAGGGCAGACCATGGCAGGGAAGAGGTTCAATCATTTGATGATGATGATGATGATAGTGACAATTAATAGCTGAATATACTATAGTCTAAATATGTATCCCATTTGATTCTCACCACTGTCCTGTGGGATAAGTAAAAGTCATACAATAAACACTTGATTGAGCACATACTGTGTGCCAAGCCCTCTTTTAAGGGCTTCGCATGTATTCATTCAGTTAATCCTCACAACTCCGTAAGGCACATACTGTTGTTATCCTGCTTTTTTTCCTTTATGGATGAAGAAACTGAGGCACAGGAAAGTCAGATAATGGATCTACAGTTATACAGCTTGTAAGGACAGAACTGGGATTTGAACCCAGGCAGTCTGGTTTCAGTTCAGTTCATTGCTCATAACTTCTATTCTGGTAGACCATTTTTATGACCTTCACTTTAAATTTTTTTTTAATCTTTACTTATTTTGAGAGACAGAGACAGAGTGTGAGCAGGGGAGGGAGACACAGAATCGGAAGCAGGCTCCAGGCCCTGAGCTGTCAGCACAAAGCCCGACATGGGGCTCGAACTCACGAACTGTGAGATCATGACCTGAGCCGAAGTCGGACGCTCAACCGACTGAGCCACCGGCGCCCCATGACCTTCACTTTATAGTGCTGAGTTTGATCAAAGCAAAGCCATAGTGAGTAGAGGTACCAGTAGAAATAAAAATAACAGTTGCTAATGTGCATCTCCCACCCACTGTACATCAGGTGCTGTGATAGGCATGGATACTCTAATCTCCCCCAATTATCCTGAGCAGGAATGATTGTTGTTGTTGCTTTTGGAAAACATGGTCAGAGATTCAAAGCCCAGGGCTGAATTTCACACGCTTACTTACGCAGACCCAGGCTGTGTTCTAGAGACCCTAGAAAGTCAGAAGATGCTGGAAGAGCTGAGAGTTGGCCCACTCCATAACAGAACCAAATCTGGGTTTGGGCAAGGATCAGACTAAGCCATAGGGCTAGCGGTCATAAATATCCAAGTCCTAATGTTTGCTCTGGTCCCTCTAGACTCTCCCACCCAGGTCCGCTTACTAGAACAAACATCCCTAGAGCCGGGGGTCTGATATCGAGCCGGGTCTGCCGCCGGAGCCTGTGTTCACTGAGGTCAACTGTTGTGCCTGGCTGAGAGTCACTTTCCTCGTCTGTAAAATGGGAATGCTGTTCAAATGTTCATTTGTTCTTCCCAGGCTTCCCTGACGTGGGGTTTTATATCTATGATTTCTTCTTAGAAGACACGCTCATTTTAGAATCATGCCTTCCCGGGTGCTGTGGTCTGAATGTTTGCGTCTCCCCCAGATTCATATGTTGAATATTACCCTCCCAGGTGATAGTATTGGGAGGTGGGGCCTGTGGGAGGTGATTAGACCTGCAGGTGAAGCCCTCATGACTGGAATTAGTGCCCTTTTGAAAAGAGGCTCGGAAAGCTACCTCGGTCCTTCTGCTAGGTGAGGTCAACCGTAAAAAGGCAGCCGTCTGGGAAAGGGACTGTCAGCAGGCACAAATCTGCCAGCACCCTGCTCTTGGACCTCCCACCCTCCAGAACTGTGAGAAGCAAATTTCTGTGGTCTGTAAGCTACCCCGCTGGTGATCTTTTGTTACAGCAGCCTGGACGGACTAAGACACCAGATTCATAGCAAAATAAAACTGTGATCCTGAGAATAGGAAGTGAGACAGGAAATGCAGATTCTTAGGCACCAATCCACCCCCCACCCCCACCCCCAAGCACTTGAACAGATCCCCTCCGTGCAGACCCACCGAGGTTCCCGGCTCTGGGCAGAGGGGTGACAATTCCTCCCCCCTGGGCTGGAGTCCTTACGGCTACCGAGGCAGGACGGTCAAACCCGTGGAGTGCAGAGGAATCACATGCACGGGCTGCAATATGCGTCCTCGTAAAGTCTCAGCATATAACCCTCCAGACGCCACACTTCTCCCAAACCACTCAGATTTAGAGGCATTTAAAGAATGGCTCTTGCAGGGAACCCCACTCCTCTTTCCTATTCTCTGGGAGATGTCGCCCAGGCACTGAGATCAGCTGACCCAGCTTCTTTTGGAAGTTTTCTACTTCTGAGATTGTGATTCTTTCAGCCAGCACTTGCTGGATTGAAGCCTCAGCTCTGTGGTGGCTGCCTGCTGCCAGGCTAGAATGAGCACTCGTCCAGAGCATGCCAGGTATGGCCCTGTGCTAAGTCAGTCACCTAAGTGAAAGCGTTTTATCCTCACTACAGAGCTGGCACTAGAGTTTTCCTTTGACGGAACTGATTTGTGGAGGTTAAATAACTTCTCCAAGGTCACTCAGCTGGTAAGTGATGTATGCATTTCCGAGGGCTGCTGTAACAAATTAGCACAAACTGAGTGGCTTAAGACAACAGAAATCATTTATTCTCTCATGGTTCTAGGGTCAGACGTCCACAGTGAAGGTATTAGCGGGACCGCACTTGCCCCGAAGGCTCTAACACAGACTCTTTTCCTTGCCTCTTCCAGCTTCAAATGTTTCAGGCGTTCCTTGGCTTGTGGCTGCATTGTTCCAAAGTCCGCCTGGGTCTTTATGTGGCCTTCTCCTCTCCTGTGTCTGTGTTTTCCATTCTGTCTCTTACAAGGACACCTGTCACTGGATGTAGGACTCAGCCTGGTAAATCCAGGGTGCTGTCACCTCAGAGAGCTGCACAGACCCTTTTTCTTTCAAATAAGGTCCCATTCACAGTTTCCAGGAAGGAAGGAGGTCCACAAATCTTTCAGGGCCCCCATTCAATCCATTACACCTAGGCAGGCAGCCTTGCTCTGGAGGGTGGCCTCGTCACCCTTAGGCTGCACCCTCGCACACACTGACTTTCCACAGGTGTCAAGAAAATGCCTGCTAAATTAATCTGAGCTTTTCACACATCATCACAAGGCTGAAGGGATGATTTTTCTGTGCTGATATCTGTCCACGTTCCAGAAGGGCAGTATGTAAACTCTATGAAGCTCTCCCACACGTGCCCCGACAGAGGGAGAGGAATTACGGCAAATTAGGTTTCTTTTTCGAGAGAACTGAACTAAACTTTGCAAATGTTAAAGGCGTGTATATTTTTAAAATTTCAAGTGCAAATATAAAAAAAAAAAACAACCCGTCCCCTCAAAACAACCACCGACAAAGAATTACTCTACATGCAGTGAAAACCTGACATAACGCAGCGATAGTCCAAAATAACGTGTTAGGTCATTACCCAGACGCCGGCAGAGTGAGAAGTTCCACCAAAGCTCCTTTTTTGATGAGGGAAAACAGATTTTTAAACGAAGCCTGCAGCTTAAGTGTAGAAAACTTAAAGCTGTAGGCAATCAGAATTGTCATTTAAAAGGGTGAACTTTATTTCTTCTGAGGTACGGCGATGCGTCCAGGCAAAGCACGCACTCTATCAGATATGATTTGAAACAGCTGAAAAATAAACTCCTGACAGTAAGATTTTAGGACAGAAACACGGCCAGAGCTCTAAGTGCTGTTCGGAATAATAAAAAGAAAGTAAACAATGCCAGAAGAACAAAAGGAAAATTCTTAACTTCAGTTTGCTCTCGTCAGATACCATAGAAAAATAATCCGTGCTTAGCCCTTCTTCTGGAGTCCAAATTCCTGCCTTGTGCTCATCTTTCTCGTTTAAGTTCAGTGCTTTGCAGGCCATCAGTAAATCGCTGATGCTGGTGGATGGGGCCAAGATGGCTTCCAATCTAAAGCCAGTGAGGGCCTCAAGGAGGATTCTGAAGGCCTTTTAACCCCTGAGGCTGGCCAGCTGGGCTCTCTCCTTCACTGTTGTGACATTGCCTTGCATGTCTGACCTCTGTGGGAGAGCTGAGTCCATTGGCAGAATCCTCGCGCCCGTGAGCAACTTCAGGTAGCCAAGAGCATGGCATGAAACAGGGGTGCAGGTACCAGAAAGCAACAGATCATGAGCAAATCCTCTGGATCAGGCATTTCAAGCAAGAGGCTCATCTTGTCAGGCGCTCCGAGGTGCCCTGTGAACAAGCTAGAAGGTAACTGGGCAGCAAAGGAATGAGACCTGGGCCAGCCACAAGCTGGGCTGTTGCTTCTTTAACTGAGGATTGACTGTATGAACAAGTGATGAACCAACTAGCACCAGAATTTTACCGGCTGCCCCAGAGTGGGCCAGTGAACACTGTCCCTGGGGCCCATGGTATAATGAGGTCCTCCTGATAACTTACTCCTTTGGAAGGAGTCCAAGAGGGACACGTGCCCTGCAGAATTCCACATTGTAACCGGGCATGCTTCAGAGAGATTCCAGAGCCGTGATGATATTACTTATTTAGGCTGAAGGTTATCTGCTCGTCCTCCTCCAGATCCCTTTAAGCCAAGGGAAGGGCACCTCATTAGTGTCAGATGACCGGGGTCTGGTTCCCTTTACTAGAATGAGCTTTTCATGTCATACATACTTTGGAAGATCTGAAAAGCCTTTTCTCTTGGCCCCTAGTTAGGAAAGAAGGCATCATAACCTGACATGGCATTTGGGAAGCACGGAAGCTTGTCATTAGTCCTCATCTTGGTGCTATTCATGGAGGCTCTCGGGGGGAAGTGTCCACAAACTTCTTTATAGCTCTTGCAATGAATCCCAAGTTCTGGTTGCCAGTCCTGGGTAGAAACATGTGGGTGACAAATGGTTTGGTAATTAGTATTTCAGTGAAAAGCTGATGCATTATAATGAGGGTTGTAGTATAACATTGGGATAGTATGGGTAGGGAGAGAATGTGTAGCATTTTCTTGTTTCTTTTGCTTTGTGCAGATCCAGCGAGGGGGAAATGCCATTTGAAAGAGAACTGATGGGGTATATTTAAGGAATCGATATATACCTCTTTCCCCCATCCAAGTTCTGAATTATTTGAGAGATGGGCACGAGATAAGGCAAAAGGTGGTCAAAATATCACCTTGGTTGTCGAGAGCAGCTAAGATGTGCGGCACAGCACTAGCTGTGGAATTGGAAAGCATTGCCCCACACATGGGCATTCTCAGAAAACGTAAACCTCCCCACTGAGGGATCCCCATTGCTTATTAAATGCTTTTATTATTATTATCATTATTTTATTATTTAAAAACATTTTTTATGTTTATTTAGTTTTGAGAGAGAGGGAGAGACAGAGCATGAGCAGGGGAGGGGCAGAGACAGAGGGAGACATGGAATCTGAAGCAGGCTCCAGGTTCTGAACTGTCAGCACAGAGCCCGACACGGGGCTCGAACTCACGAACCGCAAGATCACGACCTGAGCCGAAGCCAGACCCTCAGCCGACTGAGCCACTCAGGCGCCCGCTTATTAAATTCTTAATACAGTAGTCCCCCCTTATCTGTGCGGAGATGTCCCCGGACCCTCCCGTGGATGCCTGAAACCATGGATAGTACCCTTCCCCTTCTTGTGATGATGTGAGATGACAAAATATCTATGTAATGAGATGAAATGAGGTGAATGGTGTAGACATCGTGATGTTGCCTTAGGCTACTACTGGCTTTCGGACTGTACATCAGAAGGAGGACCACGTGCTTCCAGACCACACGGCTGACCATGGGTGACTGGAACCACGGAAAGCACCGGTGGATTGGCAGGGGGAGGGGGGGGGCTATGGTATGGAGTAGGGATGCCATTAATTCGTATCATGAACGAGTTGAATGTTTAGACTCTCGCATGCTTAGTTCTTGGTCCATGCCACAGTAATGCAGCCTGTAAGGACCATGTCTTGCTCTTATCTTTAGAAAGTCACACATCGATTACCTAATAAATAGTTCCTGATCATGGGAATGATCATGGCCTTAGAAGAACTCTCTTTATGTAACAAGGAACCCTTAGGTCTTAGTCTTACGACTGAAAGAGGCCGTAGAGACCCAGGTGTGAGAGCTGAAAGGCAACTTGCTTAGGGCCACACGGGCTCACAGGTGAGGGGCAAATCTGACCCTTCTTGCTCCAAGGCTCTTTTCTTTTTACTTTCTCACATTGCCTCTCTATACGACTCTGAGCGACTTGTCTGTCTTTTCTAAATCCATCTCATTCCATTTGTTTCTCTCTGTGGCAAATGCCCTACACTCATGAGGAAGGAAAAGGGAGGAAAAGTCTGCACATCGATTTCTGGCTTCTGTGTTTGGATTACTTGCAAGGAAGCATTCGCTCTCTCGCTCCACAGCTTTTTTCTCCGTGAGTTGAAGGAGCAAAAGAAGCCCTAAACATCTGAATCAGCAACAGGTTGGTCCTCCGCCATCCTTCTCCCAGCCAGGCAGCGCCCGGTGCAGCCCACAGGGGTGGTATCCTGGAAGGGAGCCAGAAGAGGCAAGCAGGCCAGCAGGGGGTGACCTGTCAGCCCCGGGGAAGCCAAGGCATTACCTGTCACTGCTGTAATTGGCTTAAAGCCCACTGTCCCCTGGCCTGCCTTGATGGCTTTGACTGTGAACGCACTCCTTACAAAGGAACCTCTCACAGCCCCTACCCACTGGATCCCCACAGCCAGGGTTTCAGGAAACTGGGGTGAAATGGGCAGAACAAGAGTGTGTCCAAAGAGCGAACAGGACAGGAGGTTCCCACTGCTTGGAAATCTATCTGTGTGTTCCAGAGACTTGCAGAACAAAGACCTACACATGGTTATTTTGGCAAGAACAGGAAGGTTTCGATTATCCTTTTCCACCCCGTGAAAGTGGCCACCTAAGATGTGCGTGCTGAAGGAACATCTGTTTTAGCACTAACAGAGCCTCGGTGAGGCCTCCCCGTGGTCTCCACGG
Organism: Panthera pardus; assembly: GCF_024362965.1. Lineage (NCBI taxonomy): Eukaryota > Metazoa > Chordata > Mammalia > Carnivora > Felidae > Panthera > Panthera pardus. Next base: position 10,470,194 of record NW_026526832.1, on the reverse strand, counting down.
CAGACACAGCACCAGCAATGGGAGAGCTAAAGCTGTTGGTGCACACACGTAGTGAAGGGCTTTGCCTCTGCCTTTCATCTCAGTGATTCCAAAATGACAGTGGCCCGTTGAGTGTGCTCTGATGGGCTCGGCTCCCTTCAGCTCTCGCCAGAGGCTCTGAAATTTCCTATAAGGCCACATCTTGCCTCCATGAGGTGTCACTTTCGGAGAGGCTGTTTGGGAAAGGACAAAATAGAAATATCGGGCGCGGGCCTTTGCGCGTCTTTCACGCATTGGGTGCCTGAGCGATGGAATTGGATCTGGCAGCATGGGCTGTGTGTAAGACAGCTTTCCCCATGTGGAGCCCAGGTGTGCGATTCACCCCTGAGTCCAAGCTGCAGATATTGGTGAGTAGTGAGAGCAAGGCAGACCCACCCCACCCACCTTTGTTCCACAGAAAGGATTTGACTCTTTGATGTATAAGGTCCAGATCCGATTTTATTCGTAGATCAAGTTTAGCTACAATCAAGCAGACGAACCCATTAAGAAAGAGGAGATTTTGTTAATTCATTGTTGAGAGTCAGTGTGGATGACAGCTAAGAGTTTATACTCTGGAACCAGAGACCTGAGCTCAAATGCCAGTTCCTTTATTGGCTCTGTCTATAACCTTCGAAAAGTAAAGCTATTTGTCCAAACCTTGTGTCTTTCCCTATAAAATAAAGATAATTATAGTTCCTACCTGGGAGTATTGCAGTGGTGATTAAGGAGAACCCTCGAGGGGGAAAAAAAAAAGCCACGAGGCCAGACCCATCATTAAAACACAGTGAACTGATACCTATCATTACTATCGGTCTTAGACGCATGGATTCCCCTTTACAAGACCCTTTTCCAAATACTTCCATTCTAGAGCTGCCCATTCTGTCTGCTCCCGCTGTTAGGATGTCTTCATCCTAAACTCAAATTTCACTCCCCTTTTCTTCTGGGCAAAGAAGTAAGGCAAAGAATCACACCGATGCCCTACCTGCTCCAGGCAAAGCAGCTACAATTCTATAGACGCGTCTTCACAGAACAGGAATTCACACCACAGCCCCTTCGTTACCCTTGAATCATGTGCCCGAACGTGAGATCCGAGGAAGGAAGTCAACGTTATGAGATGTGACCAGAGCCAAACAGGGCGGAAGTCGGCTTTTTTGTTTTTCTAGATACTGTGTTTAGGATGCCACTGTGCTCCAAGACAGTTTTAGCACTGAGTACTTACAGTGATTATTGTCTGGACAATGGCTTTGGCTTTTAATCACGTTGTCCTACGATACGTCTTCATTTGTCTTGAATTGTTATCAAGACAAAAAATTGTTTATTTTTCATTGTTATTACACTTTATGAGTATTTGTGTTTTTTCAAATTGTCTAGGTGGGGAGTTGCCTGAGACACATCTGTGTTTTGAACATTTTAACAACCCCTGTTAAGTCTAGCACGGTCTCTGGGTCAATGAAAATGCGTCCATTTTGCATTTTTAAGTAGAACCAAAGCAAAGGGACAGTATTTACTAAAATTTAAAATGGCCACTGTGGGGGCGCCTGGGGGGCTCAGTCAGTTAAGCGTCTGACTTCAGCTCAGGTCATGATCTCGCGGTTTGTGGGTTCGAGCCCCACATCGGGCTCTGTGCTGACAGCTCAGAGCCTGGAGCCTGCTTTGGATTCTGTGTCTTCCTCTCTCTCTGCCCCTCCCCCACTCATGCTCTGTCTCTCTCTCTCTCTCTGTCTCTCAAAAATAAATAAATGTTAAAAAAAAAAAACATTTAAAACGACCACTGTGGCAATGCAATACAACTATTCTGTGTGCACAGCATTCCCAGAATGAAGTACCCTTGAAAAAATGGCAGTAAGTTCTTATTTGGTTAATGAATCACAATTCCCCAAAGGAATAGCATGACACTTATGGGAACCCTTAGTAATAATTCTTCACGTGTGGTTTCCTCACTCACATTTTTTATATATGCAGCGATTTCCAAACTATGCTCTGCAGAACCCGCGGGGTTCAGAAGGGATGTCCCAGGGATGCGTAGGAGGGGCAGAAAGAGCAAGAACAGAGGGTGGGGCTCCTGTCAGTCCCTTACTTCACCCAGAGCTGTTGGCTCTTGTATATATTGCACATCCCTGTAATATTTTTCTTTGGGGGAAAAAAAAGTTTAAAAACCCATTAAGCCACTTCCTGGGCACTTCAGAGTAGTAGGGAGTACAATCACCTTCCATGTTTTCTCTTATAAAATGGATTTCTGGCTGAAGTAGATAGAAGGTGAGTTGACATTAGACTTTTAATTGCTCAATTTGGCACGAATACTTTTTTAAGTTTATTCATTTAGAGAGAGACAGAGAGAGTGAGCAGGGGAGGAGCAGAGAGAGACAGAGAGAGAGAATCCCAAGCAGGCTCCACCCGGCCAGCACAGAGCCCGACTAGGGCTCAAACTCACAAACCGTGAGATCATGACCTGAGCCGAAACCAAGAGTCAGACACGTATCTGACTGAACCACCCAGGCGCCCCCGTCACTAATAAGTTTAAAACTCTCAACAACCTTGGTCTGAAGGGATAGTAGCCGCACCATCACAACCACTATCCCTGTCAAGACTTCCCCCACCGCACCTGAGACACGGCTGGAGATGGAACTCAGATCTGGAGGAAGACTAAGGAGTTGACGGACACCTTCTAAGCAGTGTTGCAGATTTGTGATTTGCTTCAGGCTTTGGGGGAGTTCTTCCTTAAGAACTTCAATCCTCACCTTCTGTTGGGATGGCAGGCAGGGGTTAGCTATTACACTCTCTGAAAAAAGACCTCTTCTGTTTTTCTTACTCAGAGATGAAAGTCTGATGTCTAAAAATGAATCATTGACTGGCCTCGCTTGGTGATCTTCTTTGGGGAAATTCCTGAAGGGGAAAGTGCAGGTTGGGTAAACATATTTCCTTTCTCCACCGCCCCTCAGCCGGATTCCTAGAGGTCCATGACAGGAGAAGCCAGGGTAGGGGACACCGACATCTACCTTTCCCTCCAAGATTATGGTTTGTGGCTGTCAGGCCTCCTTTGAGAATCACATTTTCACAAGATTTTGGAGCGCGTACCAACTTCTCATCTTACATACTATAAATATTTAGGAATATCTTTGCTGGTTCATTGTTTTCTTATCTGCAAGATGGAGGCAACACTATCTTCCACAGAGGGCATTTGGACTAATTAAGTGAAGACAGATGACAAAATGATAGGAAGAGATCTGGAATGAAGGTGGAAAGAGACAGTAGCAAAATTTGGCTGAGGTGGATGACCCCAAATCTGGAACACTAGGAAGGAAAAACGTGACGAACACCATGTGTTAAAAATCTCATTACGTGAGAAAAGGGGACATTACTATGACGTCTTCACCTCCTCCACAATTGTGGGGTAGCAGGAAAGAAATCGGAACTATGTTCTATATGAAAAAGAAACTAACCGAAACATAAGGACATATTTCCATTTCTCTTTTCTTTCAGTGTTACAATAAATGAAATCATCTATTGACCAATAAAAATGTACAAGCTTTCTTCCTAATGTGAAGTAGGTGCACTTAGCACACCAAGAACGATGAGCTTTTTTGACTAACAACTGTAGTTAAGAAATGTATCTTTTCAGGGGCCACCTGGGTGACTGAGTTGGTTAGGCGACGTGGGACTTCAGCTCAGGTCATGATCTCATAGTTCATGAGTTCGAGCCCTGCATAGGGCTATATGCTGACAGCTCAGAGCCTGGAGCCTGTTTCGGATTGTGTCTCCCCCTCTCTCTGCCCCTCTCCCACCCACACTCTGTCTCTCTCCATCTCTCAAAAGTGAATGAACATTAAAAAATTTAATAAAGAAATGTATCTTTTCAGTTTGAGGGATTCCACCCAATGTGATTATTTTCAATCATTTTTAAGGAAACCCACAGGCAGTGAGTGTCTCCTATCTGTGATGCTATTGAATTCAGAGAAGGGTTTAAATATATAGTGTTCAAGTCTATTGGGCCTGTTTATTTCTCTGTAACTGATCTCTGCAACAAATCCTCATAAGTCCCCATCTTAGTGGACTGGGTTGGGCGAAGGCGGGGGCGGTGAGTGGGAGGGACCGACAGGGGACAGAAAATTTCCCATTTACAGGAGTCTTCAGATTCAAATCAGTGTCTTCAAGTTTAAAGAGATTCATTAAAGTAACATGCCCATCTTTGGAAAAATGTGTTACCACTTAGGTTTCCCACCTCCCTCAACCAAAATGGCCTCCAGCTGACAAGGGACGCCCAGTGTCCCCAAGATGATGAGGAAGATGGTTCACCAGGGAGGTCTCTGACCCAATGGCTAAGTCTATACCCTGAGCACTTGTGTGATGTCTGTGGCTGATGAAACTCATGGTCTGTTCACTGCTGGCTCCAGCTCTGGTCCCCTCAAATGGTCTGGTTTGGGGTGCTGGTGGCATCTACCTGCTAACTCTATTGTGCAGTATGTTCACTCATTTCTGAACAACTAGAAAGGTGTCCACTACATAGCTTCCTGGCACTACAGAGGCATGACCTCCTCTCTCCCCCATACCTAGATTGAGTCTACTCCAAGGCCATTGTGTGTGTGTGGGGGGGGGGGGATGGTTTCTGCATGGGAGAGCTTCACTTAGGGCATGTACAGTCTTCTCTAGAAGGCCCTAGAAATCTGGGAGTTTACACCTGTTAGCCTCATTTTTGGACAAAGCATTTGCCTTATCCTAGACCATTATCCTAGCACTTCACCTTTTCCAGTCCACCGCTTGAGAGAAGTCATGTTTAATGCAGGAATTCTTTTTTTTTTTTTTTAATTTATTTATTCTTAGAGAGGGCATGAGCAGGGAAGGAGCAGAGAGAGGGGGAGAGAGAGAATCTCAAGCAGGCTCCCCACTGTCAACACAGAGCCTGATGCGGGGCTCGAACTTGTGAACCATGGGATCATGACCTGAGCCGAAATCAAGTATCAGATGCTTAACTGACTAAGCTACCCAGGCACCCCTAATGCCCCTAATTCTTTAAAAACACTTAATATTTCCTTAGTCTTTCCAGGGAACCTTCTCTCCTCCAGGATTCCCTTAAAGTTATTTTATTTCTTAGACTCCTTTTGGGAGTTTCAATTTCCCATACTCTCTGACAGGGATTCTCCCACATAACACCTTTCTCCTTCCTGAGGCAACATCTACCCTCTCTCTTCCCAAGTGCCCTAATAAGGCAAGAAATCTGTCAAAGGAAAACACAACAGGAAGTATTTTCATTATTATTATTGTCTTTACAGGTACTTTAGTTTATCTAATTTTTGCAATAATCCCAAAGGGTACTTATTATTACCCTCATTTGCAGATGAGGAAACTGAGGCTCAGAGTGGCTACAAGCAATTGAACTGGGATTAACGACAAATCCCATGCCTTTCTGTCATGCCCCACTGCGTCCCAAGGACCTACAGGAGGGAGACCCTGCTGAGTTGTTTTCCAGGGACAAGGAGCTGTGCTTGCACTGGGTACCCCCAGCACTTCAATGTGATTAGTCTTTCAGATTTGCCCTCCGACCCCCATCCCACCACCAGTGCCACGCAGGAGAGGAGAGCTGCGTGGCTTTTTAAGGTGCCTGGCCAAGAAGGCACTTAATACGGAATTAATACATCATCACTGCGATTGCAATTTGTCTCTCCATGAAAACCAGTGGGATGCTCACCGCTCCCTTCAGAGAGAGCCAGCAACTATGGTGAAGTAGCGAGTTTACAATAAACAATAAAAGGTGAGCGCAGAGGCTTTTTAAAACAAGTCCAAACGTTTGGCTGGAGTCCAGAAGACATTACTCTTTATCCATTAGGATTCTCTCCTACACAGTTTTCCAGAGGAAGATGAAATTCCTCGGGTCATGTTATAAACATTCATCTTCTAAATCACGCCCCTAATAGAAAGAACAGAAGACGAAGCATGTGCTGTAAGTCATTCGCCCGCAGAATGTTCTCCGCACACGGTAATATAACATGCGGGGTCAGCCCCTGCGTCAAAGACCAAATACACAAGTGTAAAGAGATGGGAGAGAAAAAGACAGACTCCACATGGCCAGCCTGGGGGAGGGTGGGGCGGCACTCTGGGGAGGGGAGGTATGGAAAAGGCTTACAGGGGAGGAGCAGCGGGGAACATGGAATCACCCGGCTTTGTGGCCATCTGGGACAGAGATGGGAATAAATTCAGGGCGTGGGGGCAGTGTTCAGCGGAGCAGGGAGGAGGGCAGGGTTTGGAGAAGTTTGGCGATTTCTTAGGCAGTGTACAATTAGGAATAGTCTAGAAGCAGTCGAGAGCTAAGGAAGGCACTTTTTCCTCTTCTCAGACCTCCAGTCCCTTCCGGATTTCCCAACTTTTCCTCTCTCACCGTCTCCTCCTTTTGCTCCGCACCCAAAGGGACAAAGGTTGGCACCCTGGCCGAGCAGACAGCCCAAGGGATAGTTTCTGTCCCACGGTCATCAATCCTTTCCTCTGCAGCCAAATAAAGCCTTTAGCTTTTTCAGTCCTGTCAAGGAGCCAAGCAACATATGCATTCCACTTGAGTCATGCATTCCCCAGCACCCATGCAGGAACCCTCCCTAGATACACCATTCCCAGTAACTGATAAGCTGTAATTTTAGCTGCCAGCCTCATGGACTCCTCTTCCTCCAAGTTCACAACCTCTCTCTTACCCGAGCCTAGTTCAGGTATCATAACCCAGGGAAGCCAGTCTCATAGGGCACTGTACAAGGGGTCTGAAGACTGACTCTGCTCCTAATTGCTAAATAGCCAAGAGTAATTAGAACAAGGAGGAGGATATCTCCCATCGAGCATCTAGAAGGTCAGGTCCTGTGCTAAGCCTTTGGGGTAATTATCCTAGAAAAATGATTACCATTATTTCAAAAATTTCCAGTAACTGGAAGCTTCGGTACCTCATTAACTTATCTTATTTTTCCCCATGACTATTAAAATAGAAAACCAAGCAAAACTCCCCAAACTGAAAAAAGTTTTCTGATTTTTAGAGTCAGAGGGAGGAAGGGACTGTGTGCATGTCAAGGTTTTGTGGCATTTTCTTCATCGGACTTCAAGTGGGAGAACAGATGGTAGAAATAGAAATGGGCCAGTCGGCAAATCTCTGAGACATTGAAGGGACAGGAAGGAAGGAAATGGGACGCTGCCCTGGGGGACAGGTGTCCATCTGATGAGCAATGACTGCTCGCCTCAGCACTGCTAAATAACCAGAGGTCTGCTCTCAAGTCTTAACCCTGGTACTCATCCCCTGGGTAATCGTGGGAAGTCACCTTGCCTTGATGACCTTCAGGTTCTACTCTGTAAAGATTAGCCACAGCCAGTTACCAAACCCAGAGGACACAACTGTCATTCAGGCACCTTCTCCCCGACAGACTTAGCTGTGTGTGACATTGGGTGAGTCATTGAACACTGTCTGAGTTCATTTCCTCATCTAAAATGGAAATACTGATGCCTACACTACCCCACGGATCAGTGTGATAATGCTGGGCCATTGCTTTCAAAGCTTACGAACTTATTTAGGAAGTGAAGGGGTTGACAGGTGGAGATGCAGGTCCCTTTTAGCTAAGACATATTCGGATGCGGTGACCTCATTTACTGGAGAAGGGCCTTGCAAAGCCTCCAGCAGCCCTGCCCCTCCACATGGCTACTCCCTGTTTCCTACAGCACTAGATGAGGGAAGGCTCCTCAGGGGTGCTCACTCAACCAGGCATTAGTATCTTGTTTCTCTGCTGATCGGAGAGGCTGGCCAAAAACTAAAAGGATTTCTCTTTCAATCTGGCAACCGTTTTCTTCTTCCCTCTAAAGTCACTAAGCGAGGTCCAGTTCAGGGAACTGAAGTCCTTAGAAAAGGATTCCCCGATTGTCTGGGGAAAATTAGTTCATAGTTACGATGGGTGTGTCGAGACCCCTGTGTGGTTTCTTTCTCAGGGTTTTTGTAAATTAACCAAAGGTGGATGTGTTGACCCAGGCATTAACTGTGACTGTTTTTATGGGCCGTTTCAGGTGCCTTTTGTGCATTTCATGATTCTCTCTTATGGGATGGGTGGAGTGGTGAGGGACTTGTTTTTTAGTTATTGATTTAAATTCATCATAGCTCATCCTGTCCAAATGCTTACTGTGTACACAGGTGACAAGCTATTCATCTTCAGGCAGTGAAATCCGGCCTGCTCTTACATATCAGTATAGATAAACCATCAGGCTGCAAAAAATATAAAGATCTCCTCCTGAAGAGACCTCTCATACTGCTTCTAAAAGGTCATCGAAATAGAAAAGAAGCATTCGGCTTCGGAACCCATATTCTGATTTTTTTTAAGTGGCTAATATTGAGGAATGAACTGGATTCTATCTTTGGAATGATAAAACTTGTTGACCTCTCTGGAAAGCCCCAACTCTACTGTGTAGAATACTGTGTATTCTTGAGTAAATTACTTCTCTGAACATCAGTTCAGTTTCCTCATCTAAAGATGAAGGTAGGGCACAAAACCAGGCCACATCATTTTTAAAAACATATTTATCTCAATTCTAATATGCAAGGTCTTTGGTTCCTTGTGGGTTATGATGTGAGGGTAAGGGGTACCTTTTCTCTTTCCCTGTCATGAACATAGTGCCTTGGACATGGTAGATGTTTGACACATATTTACTGGGTGGATTGGAACAGAGTTCATTGTAAGTAGTGCTAACTCAGAGCATCAGGTTGATTTCCCAGTGGCCGCACTACTACACATCCTCATTTTACAGAGGGAGGAACTGGGAGGAGAGAGGTCAGTTGGCTAGAGACGTCACCAACAGGCCCACGAGCACGTGGTCTTGGGTGGTAGACCAGAGACTAGAATCCGGATCGCCTAAATTTCAGTCCGATTTCTCTTCCACCACATACAACAGCCTCTCACATCTTGTTTGTACTTATTTACGGAAACAAATATAAAAAGAACTTATGCAAATATATGTATACACACACACACACACACACACACACACACACATACACACACACAAATAAAATGTTAACTTCACCCTGAATTATCAGAGTCCCAAATCAATGAAGCCTAAACGGTTTTTAAATTTTCAGTTAACTGAGAGGAAGTGGTATGTCAAAATTCAAAGAAAATTCTGTACCCTCAAGACATTCCAGTATAGCAAGGTAAGTGATAGAGAGTGACAGGGAGTGGATGCCATTTACATAGGATGATCTACCAAGGCCTCTTAGATGGGGTGACATTTAAGCAGAGGTCTGAAGGAAGAGGGGGGGAAGCTAGGCAGGTGTCCAGGAAAGAGTATTCAGGCAGAGAGAACACTGAAGGTGAAGGCAAAACTGGGGGCATGCTCAGGCCCTCTTAGTTGCCGTGGAGTGAGACAAGGGAAGAGAGGGAGGAGGTGAGGTCAGAGTCATAACATCCCCTTCCGTGCCAGGAGAAGCAGGATCTTGGTACGGACTTAATATTTTACCTAGATGAGCTAAAAGTCTTTTAAGATTTCAGGTAAAAGAGGAAAGTGGTCTGATTTATATTCGGGAAAAATCACCAATGACACTACGGAGTATAATATGTAGGGGAGCGCGTATATAGAGGGGACCAGTGAGAAGTCCAGGGACGATGGTAATTCTGACTAGGGTAGTAGTAAGAAGAGGTGATAAGAAGAAGTTATCAGATTTAGGGTTTATTTAGAAGGTAAAACCAATAGAATTTTCCGCAAATTGGAAGTGGGTTGAGAGGTGGGAAGGAGTGGGAAGATGATTTCAAGACTTTTGTCCAAACAACAAGTAGAAAGTAGCCGTTGCTAAATGAAGTGAGCAGAACTGAAGGGGATGCAGATTGGGGGTGGGGGCAGGAATGAAGAATTCGTATTTGAAAGTGTAAAGTTTGACCTTCCTATTGGTTATTTAAGTGGGGGTGTTAAGTAGGAAACTGGATGAAGTCTGGAGTTCAAGTGGAAAGTCAGGTTGGATTTATAAATTTGGAAATTATCAATGGAGAGATGGTATTTCTAGCCATGGAACTATACAAGATAACCTTAGGAGGGGTCGTACTTACAGAAGCGTGCCCAGTACTGAGTCCTGGACATTCCAGCAGCTAGAGGTCAGGAGAATGAAGCAAAGGACACAGAGAAAGTGCATTCACTGGAGTGGTTGGGTGGCTCAGTTGGTTAAGCATCTGGCTCTTGATTTTGACTCAGGTCATGATCTCCCAGTTCATGAGGTCAAGCCCCACATCGGGCTCTGTGCTGATAGCCTTGGAGGCTGGATCCTGCGTCAGATTCTGTGTCTCCCTCTCTCTCTGCCCCTCCCCTGCCCATGCTCTGTCTCTCTCTCTCTCTCTCTCTCTCTCAAAAATAAATAAACATTTAAAAAAAAATTTTTTTTAAGTACATTCACTGAGACAGGAAGGAGAACCAAGAAAAGTGGTGAACCAGGAGCTAAATGAAGAAACTGTTTCAAAAAGAATAGAGTGTTCAACTGTGTTGAATGATGTGGACCGATGTTTGACTATCAGACTCGGCAGTAGGAACGTTATCAGTGATTGTTATTATTATGTCAGTTATGACTATAATTATGATCATTATGATTAAGGAAGAGCAGAGAAATTGGAACTGGAAGTACACACGGAATCAAGGGAGATGCTTGGCTGATGTTCGGAATGATCCCCTGTACTGAGAAGGCAGGAGAGAGAGGACAATGGCTGGAGCCATGTCCCCGAGTCGAAGAGATGAGAAGGAATCCAGTGATCCGATGGAGGGTTTGCCGCCAGATAAGAGCCCAGACAGTTAATTCATTGTAACCAGGAAGCAGGCTGAGCCTGGTTGTGTAGATAGTTAGCAGAAACCGTGAAAGCTCTCTTCCGCTAACTCCTGCTTTCTCAGTGAGATGAAGAGAAAGCTCATTAGCTGCGAGAGAACAGGACAGAGAAAGTACTGGAAGACTGAGGGGCAAGCGGAGTTGTGAAATCACAGCTAAGGAGAATAATGGCCCGGAGGAATGAAGTAGAGACGCTGCACACCTTGCGCCCTGCCTGGCACAGAATCAGGCTCAATAAATCTTCCCTGGATGAGAGATGACCCGGGAACCTAAAGAAGGAGCCAGACCGAGGATCCAAGTCCCAATAGAGTGTGCGACTCAGCCCATCAGATTTGAATCCATATTCAATCACGTATATTTGGCTATTTTCCTGAAGTTCCATTGAAGGAAACTATAAAAATCGTGATTTAAGCATCTTTCCTGGCAACTCAGAGGAGGGCTCCAACCTTTGCCAAATGATAGAATTACAGACTCTCTCCTTGGAAAGCTCCTTTCCCGCGTAGAGATTTTTATGGCTGCATTTCATCTCCCAGTATGGTACTGCTCTCTTTATTGGTACCTTTATACCCCTTACAGGTTTTTAAACAGCAGTTCCCCAGCATCTATCATTTTTACAGCCCCTCTTCCCATTTTCCACACACAGAAATGTTCTCTTACACTTGCCTTAGGAATGTCCCACGAATTTCATATGTTTACAAACTTTTACTATCCCACAAAGGCACTTCCCTCTACCCCCAGAGAAGTATCTAGTCAGAGAAATAAAATATGTGAACCAAAGGCTTAGCATTCTTTTCAACTCATTCATCTACATTAGCGAGGTCTCCTGAGCCTTTGGCTGCCTACTAAATGAATGATTCACCTGCTTGTGGACAATTTCAGTAACTTTTTGGTAATGGCCTTTGGTTTTCAGCCAGAGGTTGCCTCTGGAAACATATCTTTCCAAAGGTTTGGGGCCCACAAACTTTGACCAGAGAAGTTCTCAAGGGATTGACTCATAGGTTCGGCTTTTCCTCTCTCTTTCCTTTTTTTTTTTTTTTTTTTTTAAAGAACATGTCTCAGTGAAGAAAGAAAACTATCTTGAGAATTAACCAAAATCTAGGACTTAACTTTTTGAAGAATATCCATGAAGGCAGTAGCCAGAAGCTATAGACAGAGATACACAAGTAGATACAGAATTTTTATCTTCTTTTTGAAACATAACAGGAATATCCAAAAACCAATAAAACAGACACTATCGCTTCTTTTACACCCTACCTTCTTTCTGGAGCATATCCTTTAGTAGTTCTTTCAACAATACTTACAAGCCATAGACTGAGGTTTTGTGTCTGGAAATTTCAAACTTTTACTCTCACTCTTGCGTGATAATTTAGCTAGCTGTAGAATTCTAGTAAGATTTTTACTTCTGCACAGAACATTGATCTCCATCATCATCTGTTCTCTATTTGGCTGGTAATAAATCTACTATAAGTCAAAATATAACATATGATATATATATATATATATATATATATATATATATATAGTCTCTTATGCTGACTTTCTTCAAGATCTTCTCTTTCTTATCAATGTTCCACATTTCCACCCTGAGGTATCTAGATGTGAATCTGACTTTATTTATCCTCTTTGAGACTCCCTGTAATTCTTATATTATGTCATCAATTATGGTAATTCCCACTCAGGGTTTATTTTTTTTAGTATAACTAAAATTTCCTTTTCCTCTTCTTAAACTCCTATTAGGTATAGGCTTGACATCTTAGGATTCCCCCCAGGCTTCTCATGTCTATTTCATAGTTTCAGTTGCTTTATTTTTCTATGTGAATGCTCCTCAAGTAGATCTTTTCATTTGCTGATTCTCTCTTCATCCATATCTAATCTGTTGTTTCATTTGTCCAATGAGTTTTTAATATTAATGATTTTTTTTTACTTTCAGAAATTCTAGTTTCTCTGTTGAAATGAAACAATTATTTCATTTTTTTTTCCTGCTTATGCCCTTAATCATTTAAACTCAATTGTAGGCAAGTGTTCTATTATCTGAAGTATTTAAGATTGCAATCCTATTAGCTAGACCTTCTTATTCTCACTCATGTTGGATTTTTTTTAACCTCCTGTGTTTTCTAACTTTCTACTGGGACTTCTTCCTCAGTAGGAATTGTTTTCTATGAGAATCCATGCAGGCTTGATTGTGGGAACAGCCCTCCAGAGGGATGTGAAACGGAATAAAGGTAATTTGCGTTTCTTTTGCTTCTATGGGTGCCTGTTAGGCATCACTGGCTCGGGCTTTAGAGTATTGGTGCCACAGTGGTTGCATATTTTGAACTACTAATTTGCCAAGAGCTCAGTCCTGAGATTTTCATTTCCCACAGTGCTTGTACTCACTCAGAACCTCAGCAGAGCTAGATGAACTTGCCTGTCATCTCCCTGGACCACTGGGCAGAATCTCTCCTAGTCCAACCTTTCACTGATGCCCTTTAAGAGTTCTGGTGTTACGGGGGCGCCTGGGTGGCTCAGTTGATTAAGCGTCCGACTTCGGCTCAGGTCATGATCTCATAGTTCGCGAGTTCAAGCCCTTCATCGGGCTCTGTGCCATCAGCTTGGAGCCTGGAACCTGCTTCAGATTCTGTGTCTCCCTTTCTGCCTTCCCCCACTCGCATTCTGTCTCTCTCTCTCTCTCAAAACTAAATAAACTATTAAAAAAAAAAAAAAAAAAGAGTTCAGATGTTATGCAGACATGTCCGTTTCTGTGCCAGCCCGTAATGTTGACTCTGTCCCTGTGTGGCTATTAAAATCTAACCCAAGGCAGAACCTGACCAACTCCCATTACCTCCCCGCACATTAACACACAAGCTTGTTTTCCTAGGTTTAAATTTTCTCTTTACTTTTGGCACCCAGGTAATTCTCATTCCTTCTTGAAAACTTATTCAGACATAAGAGAACTTCCACAACTTTCATTTCACATCTACTTACCTATCAGCAACTACCCTCTACCTTTCCTCCTGTTACTACGGATAAACAAACCATCTGTGTCTGTAAGGCCAATCCCTCCACTTGGTCACCGGCTCCCATTTCCTTTCACTTATTCAATGACATCACTCCTGTAATTCTCCTCGCTCTCTCCTACATTAACCGTCTTCTTTTTCCTAGACTAGTCCTATCAGTCTATAGTTATTTCTCCTATCTTAAAAAAGCCTCATTTCCTTTCCCTATCCATCTACTGCCTCACTTCTCTGTTCTCTTTACAGAAAACTCTGAATGTTTCTGTTAGCTCCCCTTTCCATTTCTTTCTTATGCACCTTCTAATCTTTGTACTCCCATTCTTCCAAAACCACTCTTTTCAAGGGCACCAATGATCTCTACATTGCTAATTCAACTCCCAGTCAGCCTCTTACTTGACATTCTAGTAGAATGTGGCATAGCAAAGCATTCCCTTCTCCAGGAAGTCCTTTTATCCCTTGTCATTCAGGATTCCACATTGGCTTTGTTTTTCTTCTTTCTCGTCAGCCATTTCTGTCTCCTTTGCTGATTCTTCCTTTTTTCCCCAAACTCTAGAGTACCCCAGAGTTCAGTCCTTGGGTGTCTTCCCTCTCCTAGCCACACACAGTCCACTGATGATCTCATTTAGTTTCAAGACTTTAAATTCCATTTGTGACCTGACAACTCCCAAATGTATATCTCTAGCTTGTAATGCTCTGCTAGATTCTAAATTCCTGTGTCAAAGTGCTCACTCAACATCTCCAATAGGTTGTCTAATAGACATTTCAAACATGGTCCAAAATTGGCCTCTTGATCTTTCCTACCAATCATACTCTCATCTCAGTTAATGGCAGCTCTGTCCTTGTGATTGTTCAAGCAAAACCCTTGGAGTCACTCTTGATTTCTTCCTCTCCTCTTTGGATCTGAAGATAAAGCTCTGGAATTTGGGCATTTCTTCCACTCAAATGAATAAAGTTGTATGAACACAGAGAACAGGGAGTATATGTTCTTTTAAGGAGAGGTATGAGAAGCAGTATTATACAAAACTGAGCATGCCAAATGAGAGGTGCAGAATGCTATAAGAGTTGAAAGGAAGGAATGATCATACCTAGAGACAGAGAAGCTTATGGGTCTGTAGAAGGACAGAGGGTTTCGAGATGCTCCTGAAGGATGGCAATGATTTGAGTACTTAAGTGGAAGTGAGGTGAATTTTAGGTAAAGGAAGCAACTGAGCAAGACACATATCTTCCTGGTTAGTGTCCCCTTCCCCTTGAGTATGATTCTTTCTGCCTACCTTGGTAATATATTATCTGTGAGCCTTTGGTAATCCCTTGACTTATCCTTACTCTATCTCAGCCCCAATATAGTTCAAATTGAAGTTGCTATATCTTACCAACATTAGTTTCCAAAACACCTCTCACAGGTTATAGGCTTCCCTCTCTCAACTCATGTTACTGCTCTCCTAGTCCATCCTTCTTTTTCCATGTTCTGCATGTTGGTCTCTTTGCCTTTGGGCCACTTGCTCCTCTGTTCATTCTATTCACTGTAGCCAGACTTGTGTTAACAGCGTGTTGACTCCCTCAACCAACATATAAGAGCCTATTCTGCACCAGGCGCTGCTCTCAAGGAAGCTTTTAACCGAGCAAAGGGGCCTAGGACACATACACAAGTTACAGGTGCTTCTAGGCACGAGGGAAGGAAATGCAAATTCTACCAGCTGGCAGGGCAGCAATCATAGAAATCACTCAGAATCCATGGTTACCCATCACCTACAGAAGGAAGATCTTGAACAGTGTGCCCCAGCTACCTTTTCTGCCTTGTTGCCCCTACTCCCCTTCACATATGTTACATTCTAGCAACACTGCTCCGTTTGTGCGTGTGTTCTGAGCCTTCTCCTCTCCATGTCTTTGTTCATGCTGGTTCTTCTGCCTGGAATGCTGTTGCCCCACCTTACACGTTTGAATCCTACTCAGCATGTAAAACACTGAGCACAGTGCCCTGCACATAACGGACACTATATAGTGTCAGCAGTCTTTGTCATTATCATCATCGTCATTATCCTGGAAAGATTAGGTAAATTCTCACATCCCTTAATTTTTACTTAAGTTACTGTCGTCTACGTATATACAATCTTCTCTGCCTCATTGTCCTTCCCCTTGACAATAGAAAATTACCTAGCTACACGCTACCATCACTGAATAGTGACTAGTCATAAGGAATAAGCAGAAAATGAATTGGAGAAAAGAAAACCTTTCAAATAAAATATTTGGAAGTTTTTAACTAATTGAGTGTCGTGGCCATAGATTTAAAGACCTAATCTGATTAAAATAGGGTGGAGCGGGCCTCTGCACTTCCTGGTAATGTACAGCCAGATTGCCTTAAACTGTGACCTGAGTGAGTCCAGCCTAGATCACATCCTGACTCAAAATACCTTCATTCAGATAACATAACTTACTCTCGTCAGATGGCTGGCTTAGTCGGAGGAAACCACTCAACCTCTTAAAAGAATTTATGAAGAATCTGAGCCCATCATTCAGATGTGGATAACAGGGAACTGGGTGTCCCGGTTGGGTAATATTTAATGACAAGGATGAGAAGAACAATGTAAAGGGTCCCCGAATGGAAAGGGGATGGTGCTCTCACTTCGGTTGGTCGCAGCTCCTCTGCCTTGTCACTGTCTCCATCCCCCCAACTAACACCACTCTGCCCCTTCCCTGCTTTCGGAATCAAAACCTCATCACCAGCGTGGTGATTTGAGATTTGTGCCTCGAACACTCTCAGTTCAACATAGCTTCAGGTTCTAGGAGGATCCTTCCTTCTGTAGTCTTACACAGATGCCTGCTCTCTCCCAGCAAGCCCACACATTATAGGCATGCTTGTTCAAGAAGAAAACACACATTGGAGCCATCTATCATAAGTGGAGGTAGGACGGGGCTAGAGCCTTTATTCCACTTTCCTGTGGTCAGCACAAGGCGCCCAGGCAAAGCGCTTAGTGTTAGGATCAGCAGTTCAAATATTTTAACGTCAGCTCCCTCAAATTCACCCCCATTTGGTTTCTTCTACCTAGACTTTGTGCAAGCACTTAAAAAATATGAACCCACCTCCACTCCTTATCCCACAGCACATGTACTTGTATTCTTTTTCTTGATTTGGGATTTTTGGGGAAGCATATTCCAACTCTAAAATATGGTACATCTCATGTATAGAAAAGAGCATAGGTTTTGGAGCCACAAAACCCTGGGTTTGAATTCTGGATCTACCAGAATTATACACACACACACACACACACACACACACATGGTTAATTATATATATGGTTAATTTTATATATATGGTTAATTATATATATGCTAATAATATATATAATGTATTATATAGATTGGGCACACTGCCCTCAACCCAACCCAGTGCAAGCCTGGACAGGTAGCTCACAGTTAAGAACAGAAGGGTCTACACCCTGCCATAGGCTTTCTAAGAGGAAGAAAACCAACCAAGCCTTTATAATAACTTTCCATTCATCTTCATTAAGAAGGCAAGATAGAAGAATATACAGCTCACTTTGGGTGGCTTCCTCTTCCCTTTCCATGCAATCAAGGGCTGCTACCGTGTTCCCCCTCATCTTCCCTCATCTTCCTATCTCAGTCTCACACTAGTCAGACTTAGCCCTGAGCCACTGGGCTGGCAGACGTGCCTGGTGATGCCAGGCTGTGGAAGAAGGTGGAATGAGAGATCAACATTGAAAGAGGGTGGGTTGGGGAGTCAGAAAAGGGATGGAGAGAGATAGCCTGATTTTTTTACTGCCCAATTCAGAAACAAAGACAGTAACTTCCGTAGTATGGGTCAGTCAGATGGTATACAAAGTAGCTGGGACTTAGGCCATCCTGATATGGCCTCTCCCAAGTCCACGCATCAAGGATAAGACACCATAGTGGCCGAAGGCTCAGGAGTGGGCCCCACACTGTGCAGTGAAGGTGGAAAAGGTGGTTCAACATCATCCTCCCTCTACCACCACCAGCCAAAGAGCCAATCAAATAACCCAGAGGAGCGCCCAATTCTGGAACCAGTAAGCAGCACATCTTTCATGGGTCAATCAACAGAAGACTGAGCCAAGTCCAACAGGCCACTGCTGACAAACCCACAGGTAACTCATCCCCCCCTGGCTCTGCCCCCGGGCATCAATATCCGTGCTGGTAAGGAAAGGGCTAGGAATAGAAAGGTGGAGAGAGCCAAGACAACAACTTAAATACCCAGGTCAGACTACAAATGAGTTAAGCTAAATGCATTTGGATGCACTGAGATACCTTTAAAAGTGTTTTACATTCCCCTCCCCTCCCCACCAGCCAGCCTGTGCAAGGTGGGCGCTGGTCAAAAGAAAAAGTTGCTATCAGTTATTTGGAAAACTCAGAGTGATCAATGTTTATATTTTCCTGACACAGGACTCTTCGGCCAAGGCTGTTAGACTCTGTGAAGCCCCGGCTGAGTTTCTTAACCTCTGAAATGGTTTGCTGCTTCTGAAGGTGGGGACCCACCCCAACTCATAGGGCTTGGGGTTTGGAAAGTTCCTGCCAAGAGCCTTTCAGTGGAGTTCCTGAGCCCTGAGAAGTAGGGAAATTGGCATGGCCTGGGAAGTGGTGAGTTATGTATTCCATTCTTTTCATTAACATTAACTTAATTGCCTGAGAAAGAGAACACGCCCTTGCTACTTCTCCTTACACAGGTCTTAGCTTAAATGTACATTCTCAGGAAGGTCTCTCTTAGCCCCCCCCAACCCATCCAAAGTAGGGGGAGCCTTCAGCACATTTCCTGTTATTCCTTTACAGTCCTAATCAGGATGTGAAGTTGTTTAACTTATTTGTCGAATTGTTCCTTATCTATGTCCCGTCCCCCACAACACTCCCTAAGGAGTCCCCTCTGCTTTTTCTCTCTTGTGTGTCTAGTGTCCTTAAATGTGTGCTCCTTAAATTTGTTGACTCTTGTTTCTGGAGGTTCTGGGCCATGAATCTGAAAGTTCTTTTCTCTTACTTAAAATTTCTGAAATAAATCATCTTCTTAGTTTGGTCATCCCACTGCTGTTTGCTTGCTTTGGCAGGGAAAAAGTGAAATGCCCTTTAATTTTGGGGGGAGGGGGGTGGTTTACAGAAGCCAGTAATATAAAGCACAGAAATGGTGAATTTCAGTACCTAAAACTCTCTGAATGATTACTGGGTGGAGCTATCTTTACAAGGCAATTTTCTACCTTCCCCGTGAAATAAAACCCCCAAAATGTGTTACTATGGCAGCGTATTTCCTTACCGAGACAAAAGCGGAAGCAACCTATGCACTAACATCAACCACACCCCTGCATTGTGAGTCCTCTCTGAAATCAGGTTCAGTGTGTTTGGAGATGCACCAACTGTTAGACTAGTAACATGCTTGATACCTACACATGCGGGGAAAATGTGCACACGCACAAACTGTAATTTAGCAGCATCAGCAGCAACTGTGTATTGAAAAAAACAAAAAAAAAAGAAACTGCATTTAAACATAGTGGAGAGTAGTCACATCAACAGCATTGGGAAGGAGCTGTGCACTGATTTGGGAAGGTTTCCTCGTTTTCTTATAGATGTTGGCCCAGCAAAATGAATGGATACCTTTGTGATGTTCTCTGGTCCCAATCCTGCCATCTCGAGGCACATTCAGTGGCCAGCTCATGGTCCAGTCCCTGCCATTGGTCAGGATCCACACGGACAAGTATGGTTTTCCAGAACTAAATCCTTTCCACAAACAGAAAGCCATTGCCACCTCTCCTGACAATCAGAATGGAGGCAGTGGCACCTCCCATCCTTCTAGGAACTATAGAGAGGGCTCAGGAAGCCCCCAACTTGCTCCATGGTGGATGCCCAAGGAGCCCTATCTGGTGCCAGAAAGTTATTCAGAAGTATTGACAACAGAAGGTCATTCATGAAACAGTGTTATTTCTTATGGCATCGGTCCCTCTCTCAGAAGCATTCACCAGACACCAGACCAGGGAACTGGGCAGCTCTTTTTGCCCTCTGCAAGAGCCAGGAGCAAGATTATCAAAGACCCTTTTTCTACTATAATGCCCTGTGCCCGGTGACTCCTCCAATGAATGCAAATCATTCTTTAGCTGTGGATAGACCCACTGGCTTAGGATCCACATGTTGTAGGCAGCCAAAAAAGATTGGTATTTTGTCATTTGTAAGAATTTATAGGGTGCTTACTATGTGTCAGGAACTGTGGTAAACCCTGTACATGCATTTACACATTTTATTTCTGTAACAATCCATAAGGCAAATACCAAACCCATAAGGTAGATAACTAATGTTATCACTCCCATCTCAGATGAAAAACCTAAAGCTTAGCAAGCTTATGGGAATTGCCCAGATTCTATGTATGAGGTAATGCCAGGATTCAAGGCTACGTCAGCCTGACACCCAAACCAATACCCTCAGCCGTGACGCTATGCTGTCGGTGGATGGAACCTTTCTGATGTGCCGCAACCCAACTAACGTTTCAGCCAAGAAGAGATTGTGTGGTGAGGTTGACTTCGGGAGACCAAAGCAGAAACTGATTCGAAAGAGTAGACTTTGGCTCTTCAGAGGGGTCCGGGACCAACAGCATCACATCCTGGTGCAGAACTTGGGCCCATCCCAGACCGCTCAATCAGAGTCAGTGTGTTGACAAGATCGTAGGAGGGTCACAAGCGTGTTAAAGGAGAAAGAGGCACTTATTGATATTGAAGAAACGCTAATAAACTTTGCAGGAAAGTAAGTCTGTAACTGAAACAGACAGGGGAAAATGTGAGATCGTGGAGGCTAGAATAGTGCCTCTTTTATTTTTTAACCCCCAGTGCCTATAGAAAAGTAAGCATATGGCATATTTATTGAATAAATGAATGGATAAAACAAGGGATTGAGGCACTTTGCAGTAGGGACATTACATGAGACCAGACATTAAGTCTAGGTTTGAGTCCTGGCCCTACTTCTTCCACCCTTGAGCAGGTCACCATTGCTCTAGGCCTCAGTTTCTCCATCTAGAGGCAAAATATAACAAAATAGGACAATGAAACAAAACAACGATCAGTGTAGGCCTAGGAAGACCTGGCCAAGTTAGCATAACAGGGGATAATCTGAAGGCCATTCTCACTCCAGAGTCCCATGCAGCCTGCTGAGGCCCTCACGGGCCCACGTTGCAGCATGACTCTCCCCCCTCTGGCCACTCCTGCTTCCTTCCCCTCCCTTCAACAGGTGTTTGTTCCAAAAACAAACTCCCAAATAAACATCCGGCATCATCTCAGAGTCTGCCTCACTGGGAAACCAAGCCACAAGAGCCATTAAAGGAAAGCCAATCATCCTCCAAGCATCTAAGGTGGTTTTGCAGGAATTTATGGAGCCCCTGCTGGGTTGTGGAAGATCAGAATCTAACATTCTCCAGCATCGACTGTATAGCTCGGAACTGTGTACCACAACTTGATTAGGCTGTAGCACTGGAATAGGCTTTTACGGAATCTCCCATACGAGGATACTATTAGTACTTAATAGCTTGCTGTTGTGGTATGTATTTTCTATTTTTGCTCTTTGAGGTTTTTCTGGTTGTTGTTATGTTTTGTCTCCCGTTGGTGAAACCGAGGAACAAAACGGTGGCAACTTGCCCGAGATTGGAAGAGGTGGTGCCAGAACTCAAGTGCAGGCCTCCTAATCATCCAGTGTTGAGTGGACATGGTATAGTGGGTAGGAGGTGGTAACTGGGATGGATGGGGCTTCCTTAGCTTTCCACGAGGAAAAGATGTCAAAAAGCTTGCGGTCAGCAGTTCATAAAAGGACTCGCCCTTGTGTCATCCAGTTATATCATCACTTCTTGTTTTCCTTGCAAATTTCGTTGGAACAATTTGGTGGGGTTAACCTTGGTCATGAGATTGGTGGCCTGGGGACAATGCACCGAGTGCAAAGGGGAGCACGCGTCAGTAAGCCTGAGCCTCAAGCCTCAAGCCTCAAGCCTCAAGGTGAGCTCCTTGAGGGAAGGCCCCATGTCCTTCAGCCTTGTGTTTCCCCACCATCTAGCCAGGGCAGAGCGTGGAGTTAGTGTCGGATAAATAAATGTCTGCTTGGATAGGCAGTGGATAGCAGCGACTACTACCTGCCTTCGAACCTACTGAATGTTGACTCAAAAGAGGCAAAACAATGGCATTTTACTATCGACTTAAAACTTTCCAAGCACAGACCCTGAGAGGCTCAGCCCTCCTGACCCGAGAGACCCATGACACCCCTGCCTATGTCGCCCAGCCCTTCCCGCTGCTCTTCTGACCGTGACAACCTGTGCCGCTCAGTTCAGCACTGGATTACAGAGCGCCTTACCCTGCTTAAGTCAGCACGCAAGTCTCATGCCCGGGGTAGGGCGGCCCCCAGGAACTCAGTTGGCTTGCTGTGGGTTACAGAGCTCTTGCCCACCCTGTGCTTCCTGCCCAGGAGGTGGGAGCAGCCGGGTGCTGCCCTCCAGGATCTCAGCCAGCTTTCCTTGGCAGGAGCCATGCCTATTGTTGGAGCCGCTGAGCTGCTCATGGGCAGGAGCCAGGGACGGAGCTCCTGAGGCTCACGTTGGACGCCACACGCACAAGGTCACAGGGTCAACCCTAGAGTCAACCCACGGCTCAGACCCCCAGGTTGCCTTTTCACTTTTATCATTTTCACCTGAACCCTCATTATGCAAATGCAGTAGCATCTAGTCAATTCGTGGGCCAACAGACTGTAAAAGGAAGGGAAAGAAATACTGGCTAGCGCAGTGGAGCAGAAGGCCAGGAACGGTGTTTCGGCTCCTGGGTTGTCCAACGCACGCAGCTCCCGTGACACCTCCAGGACACGTGGCAGGGTAGGATGGCGGGCAGCCTATCTGAGGGCGGAGGCACAGAGAAAAACAGTCGCCTTGGGTCTAGGGAGGGCAGATGGCAGAGGCAGGAGAGCAGAAGCATTTCCTCCTTCAGCGTCCGAGACAGAAAAGCAAATCTGCTGGACAAAAGAACCTCCACATTTTATGTGTTCTGTTGTCAGGCGCTTCACGGTGACAGAACGATGTCGAAGGTGAGTCAGGTGCTGTAGCTGGAAGGTCAGGACGGCCGGTCAGCAAAGCCTCCTTCCACTGCCCGCGTGGCCCCGCTGACCCCTCTTCCTCTTCCTCCTCCCCTCCCTGTCGGCCAATATTCTCATCCCTGGTCCTCAGCCCGCTGCTGGGCGTGGACGCTGTGGGGATACTTTATGGACAAGTTTTTACTCTCCCTGGAGCAGGGAGAGGTCCAGGTAAGTTCAGTGACTTGGCCAAGGGGCTGTGGTCAGGGAGTAAGAAGTCTGCCCCCGACAGCCACCTGAGCCATCAGGAGGCTTTTAGACACAGCGAGCGCTGCTGTGCCCTCTTGGGCCCGATGGTCTAGGAAAGTTCAAACTCATTTCCTGAAATAAGAATGACATTTAGTAAGGCAGTCTGGAAGCTGAAAACAAGTGGTCAGAGCCTCCCCTCCTCCCGACCGGTCCACAGGGCATCTGCCAAAGCCTGGTGCCCTACAGAGAATGGGACAAGAACACAGCCCACAGGAAAACTGCTCTGCTCATCTCCCCACTTTGCCCTGTTCTCTTCCCTTCCTCTGTCCCAAGCCCCCGGACCTGCCAGGCCCACAGGAGGCCACAGAATATTTTTGATCATGGTCCTGGCAGTGGGAGTGATGGGCTGCCGAGGAGCACCCGGGAGACCAGCTGGATGCAAGCATGAGCACCATGGAGCTGCCTGGAGGCCAGCTTCTCACACCCATGCTGTTTTCTGGATCGTGGCACGTCCCTCCTATCGGGTCTGCTGGCCACCGCTCCCACCTCCTCCGACCCAATCTCCACTCCAGCCAGAAAGGAGCATTGCCAGGCACACACCCAGTAAGCTTGCTACTCACTTGAAATCTGTGGTGGGTTTCCCAAAGCCCTCTGACTTAGGCTGAACCCCAACCTGACTTTGAGATCCTCGCGCTCAATCCCCTGGCTCTCTCGGATGTTCCTTCCCGCTGCTGCACCTCACGCTCCGCGCTCCAGACTCCCCCACTTCAGAGAATCCGTCATTCTTCCTCCTGCCTTCCAGAAATTGCTTTGGACCCAATGTCACTCTGCTCAGAACACCCTCACCAGCAACTCCCCCTTGCCCCCACCGGCCTGCAGGTCCGTGCCTGTCCTCTCCCGTCCCACCCCCTAAGCCAAGTGAGGCTAAGTGTCCTTCCCACGGCAGGCTGGCCCCCCCCACCCCCACCCCGGAGCCCTCCCCACAACGTAGGCCAAGCTCCTAATGTTCGTCTCTGTTCCCAGCTAGACAGAACCTCCACAAAGCACAGTGGTGGTTTTCGTATCACTAGCCTGGTGCTGACGCCCCAGACCAGGCCTGCCCGTCTTTTGCTCACTCCAAGTCTCCCTCCAGCCATTAGCGGGGGCAGGGGAGATGCTCTGGGACTTGGTGCCAGGCTCCTAGCGCTGCTCGGTACTCCCCTCACTCCGTACCTTCAGGCAGGTCACTGTCCCTCTGGCCCTCAGTTTCTCTACCCTGCTCTTCTCTTCCCACAAGCTCAGAAGTAAAGTGACCAAAGCAGCTTGACTGACTCCCTTTTTTTTTCTTTAAGTTGACTTATTTATTTTCAGAGAGAGAGAGAGAGAGAGAGAGAGAAAGAGAGAGGAGAGCAGAGAGAGAATCTCAAGCAGGCTCCCCCCCCCCCCCCCCCCACTGCCAGCGCAGAGCCCAACACAGGGCTCGAACTCACAACCTGTGAGACCGTGATCGGGGCAGAAGTCAAGTGACAGACTGACTCCCTTCAAAAATGTTATTTTAGTGTAGTAACATGATATCTACTATCTTAACAGATGTCCAAGTGCACAATGCAGTATTGTTGACTCTAGGTGCAGTATTCTGTGGCTGACTCCGTTTTGGCGTGGGCTGGGGAGAGCTGGACTGCTGACAGTCCCCTGCCCACTGCCTGCCTTCCAGTGTCCCGGCCTGGGCAGCTGCGTCACAGGAGGCAGGGGTCCGGTGGGTAGGTTTGCAGTGGTTCAATCAAGGGAGAAAGTGTGTGCCGAAACACAGACAGGGTCACCCAGAGAGGTGGGCTGGGGCCAGGGAAGTTTCCCCAGATTCTTCAGAGACGTTGTGCTCCTTACCTCAGAGAAACACTTAGCCATTTCTCAGGGACCCAAGGAGGCAGAGTCAGAAACTGTGCCCCCCCCCCCCCCATACACAAACAGCCTCACAGAGCCTGAGGGCCAAGGCAGGGAGCTTAGCCCGGACACAAAGCAAGACACTAAGGTGGCGGAAGAGATGAGACATTTTGCCTGGGGGCCTGTGATCCAACAAATTGCATCTTTCCCGTCTGGCTTCAGGACAGATAGAGCGTTGGCCTGCTTCCTGCTCGCTACCCCTCCAAAGGCCAGCACCTGTTTGGCTTTGAGCCGCTACGTAAAAAACACGTATTTGCCTGATTTAACAGCCAATGATAGATTCGTGAATCAAAACTCCACTTTATTTTTCTTTAAGTTTATTCATTTATTTTGAGACACACTGAGACAGAGTGAGCGGGGGAGGGGTAAAGAGAGTGGGGGAGAGAGCGCGAGAGAGAATCCCAAGCAGGCCCCGCACCATCAGCACAGAGCCCAGTGTGAGGCTCGAACCCACAAAACCATGAGATCATGACCTGAGCCGAAACCGAGAGTCGGACGCTGGACCGACTGAGTCACACTGGTGCCCCTCAAAACTTCACTTTAAATTCTACCACAAATGATAATCGTTGGCCAGTATTGCCTGAGCCTGAATCCCCGACACCAGACGAAAGTCAAACCCGTTTTAATTTGCTCATTGGCACTGATAAGTTAAAAGAAACTCATCTTCTAGCACAGACTATGAGATGGAATTAGAATTCATGAAGCCACACATGTTCTTGCCTGATGCTTTTGATAAAGACAAATACACTCCTTGTCAGAAGTTAAACAAAACTAGCTTTATGGGCTACAGGTTCCCTCTGCCTTTGAGGAGGGGGTGATCAGAGTACTGCCAGAGAGAGAGAGCCTGTGGCCCTTCCTTTGCAGGCTATGGGGCAAGATTAGCTCAGCCCCTCTTTGGGACATGTCTCTTTCTCCTCCTGCATTCCCGGATTTCCAGGCTAGTTGGGCTTCCTAATTTGGAAGTCACCACAGAGCAAATGCTGACAGCACTTGAGTGTCCTGCTGTGAACTCCCTGAGAGGCAGTGGCCCTGGTTACATAACACGTACCTCGGTTAACCCCTCAAAATGCCTCTCAAGGTTCCCAGGCGGAGTGGAGATGAGGCTCCAGACCCCCATGCACTGAAGCTGTGACATCCGCACGCAGCCTTTCTGTTGCATAGACATTCCTCCCAGTCCTGCTCTCCTCCTGCTCTTTCCACTTTCCCCACCTCCTCACCCAGAGGTGGGCCTAGAATCTCACTCCGGGCCAGCCCTCGAAGGCAAGGACCTCGTGGTCTTTGCATCCACGCTAATACTCAACACACTGTTCGGCTCATCAAGGTCGACGCGCAGGCACTGAGTGAAGACAGAGGGTGAGCAAAAGAGAGACAGGGAGGTGGAGGAGAGCTGAAGAAAGGAACTGTGTGATTCATCCCGTGTTCATTTTGAACCTTTCTGGGGGTTCTTGCAGGTGAGCCCAGGTGGATAAGTGTCCACGGAGGGGTGACGAGTAATGTCCCCAGCGCCTGCGTGGGGGTCTGACCCCATCAATCAAACGCCTCCCCAGACACGGCCAGTGAGTGGTGGGGTTGCTGGTCAAAGCAGACATTATCCAAAATTTACTTTTCTATTTACTTATAAATACTGTCTTGACATTAATGTGAATTTTAAATAAGAATATAAATCATTCCTGATCCCCCAAACACAACAGATTTTACTCTAGCCTATTCCTTCTGGTTGGCTTTAAGTGTTTTATTTTGGGATTGGACCGAGGGCAGCAAATTCCTATGTGGCCAGTATATGCTTGTGCGTTATAATTTTCTACCCCTTCCAGCTGGAGAGCTCCTTGGGGGCGGGGACGTGACTTTCATTTTGGTGTCTTAGCATTTAGCCCAGTGCTCCATACTTAGTAGCTGCTCACTAAACACTTGTTAGATGAATGAATGCATTGCCTCGACACCAGGACCTTGCCAGAAGTGTACATTTAAACTGGGAGGGGGGCAACTTATCATTATTTTCATCGTGAATAAATTCAATATTCTCTGAAAACAGGAAGCACGGCCAGCGTAGAGAGTCAGAATGTCACCCAGAGGCACCAAGGTCAAAGTTACAAGGGAACACAGTGTCTCGAATCTTCTGGGAGGAAGGACAGGAATGGGAAAATGAAGCTGATGACCTGAACACTCAAAAGCAGGACAGAGACAGGGGGAAACAATGGGCTGGGGCAGGGGGTTGAGAACTGGGTCTGTGAGCTGACCGGGTCTGCCAGGGACTTTGTAGCATTGGTACCCCGCATCCATTGTGGGGGCTAAGTGTGCAGGTTTCTAGGAAGCACACCAGGCTGAAGAGTACCTGATGCTCACACATCTTAAGCTGCTTAGGTAGAAATCCTGCTTTTGAGGGTCTAGTCAGAGTGACTGGTAGGGAAATTATTCTCGAGGTAAGAGTGGCAGTGACCGTGTGATCATCGCATTATTACTTCCGTATTACGCAGAAGAAAATCTTTCAACCAAGGTAATGGAATTTCTGTCCCTTTCCATAGATTGGATCAACTATAGTTCTCTCCTATTATCACTTATATTGTCTGTTTTCAAGTACATCCTTACGTTTATACACACACACCGTATGGTGTGTTTCATTCACACTTGAAGTCTAAATGTCTTGGCTGAACTTTTGGAAAATGCTAAGAACGGCTCTATTTAACACCCAGTATTATGCACAGAATAACCGTTTCTTTAGTGATAGGATGGTCTTCTTTTCTGGTAGATGTGACCCTCCTCCACAAGGCCAGGGCCACTTGCATGGCACGGGAGTGGTTCCTGGATAAGGCACCTGGGCTTTGAGCTGTCACGTGGCCTGAGCTGGCCTGCAGAGCGGTGCTATCTGTCCCTCAGTTGGGCAAACAGAGTTAATGCTTAGCTTCCAGTTCTGAGTTTCTCTAGTAATCCTTGACCAAGTCTGGATTTGGGAGTTCTGGGATTCTGTTAAGTCTTGTTTTTTGTTTTTTTTTAAAAATAACTACCTGTTATCATGCTATAAAAACTTCTTTACAGGGTCAGGTAATCTATCTGCGAAGACATACAGAGTAGGAGTCAGTCCCACATGATGGATAAAGTGGATGTGAATTTCCAGACTGTAAATGAGTTAGGTAATGACACTCAAGAAGTCATAAATATCTGTGGGTTCATAACAAAGTGCACATTTTGGAAGTGCTTCCAACAAATCAACCTTGCTTGAATCTCATCCATCTCCTAGAACCCTCCTATCCCATCAGCCTAATCCTATGGAATACTTGTTCCTAATATCTCTCATGTCCTTCACTTGCTTGGCCCCCTGCCGTTATTCCAGCTCAAGTCCTTACCACAACACCCCTGGATTATTGCAATGGCCTCCTCATCACTCTACCTGTCCCCAGTTTCTGATCCATTCTCCACACGGCCACCGGGCTCAGGGCTTGACTCTCCTCCACGTAACCACTTTCGACACACTCCAGCTCGACTCAGAAATTTCCGACTATTTCCTATTGCCTCCTGAGTGAAGGCGAGATCCATAGTCTGGTAGTCAACGTCCTATAGGTTCCAGCTGACCTATCTAAACTTCTCTCTTTCTTGAGGTGCCTGGGTGGCTCAGTCGGTTAGGCGACTGACTTCAGCCCAGGTCATGATCTCCCAGATCGGGAGTTCGAGCCCCGCGTCGGGCTCTGTGCTGACAGCTCGGAGCCTGGAGCCTGCTTCGGATTCTGTGCCTCCCCCTCTCTCTGCCCCTCCCCTGCTCATGCTCTGTGTCTCTCTGTCTCTCAATAATAAATAAATGTTTAAAAAAAATTTTTTAACTTCTCTCTTTCT
Source organism: Panthera pardus (assembly GCF_024362965.1). NCBI lineage: Eukaryota > Metazoa > Chordata > Mammalia > Carnivora > Felidae > Panthera > Panthera pardus. Next base: position 10,441,349 of record NW_026526832.1, on the reverse strand, counting down.
CTATGGCTGAAAGCACCAGCCAGGTGGAGGTGCTCACTGTCTCCCCCCTAGCAAACCTGTGCCTTTCTGCACTTTGTTCCCTGGGCCACCCTCCACCCAGATTGTCCCTAGAAGGCCTTCTCCCTTCCCCTCTGCCTGTACAAACCCAAACTTCCTACAAGGGCTCCATCTCCTAAAGTTTTCTGCCATCTCTGTAGTCCATCTTGGTCTAACTGAGTGGCTTTCTTGTATTATCCTATTTAAATATAAGCTTCCTGGAGACGCAGAGTAACTTGAGTCAAAGGGGGAAAAAAGAGGAATTTCAGCTACCAAGACCTATGGTGGCAGAACTACTTTGGGTCAGAGGGCCTTATAGATGACCACACGCACTCACCCCTGGCTCTGTGCCTCCACGGCCCCATCTCAGAAAGGTGGCAAGGAAGCTCGTGTTGGCTCTTGCAATCAACCCAGGCCCGGGATGGCCACCCAGGCCCTACACGGTGAAGACTGTGTGCACACTTGCACTCTCCTTGGCCACACTCCACTCGACAATTTAAAAACTACATGTTGTTCCTCGCTTGTTTTGAGGCAAAAGAGAAAGAAGGGGATGGGAGCAGATCAAAAAGGAGGTGTCGGTTTCGACTCCTTTCTATTCCAGCGTATCTGTGAAAGTCACTTAGGAAGACAGAACCCACTCTAGATATTTCAACCAGGGAATTGGTTCACGGGTCACAGAGATATTCACGGTTGCAATAACCCATGACCGGCGCTGGGACTGGAGAATCAGCAGGAGAGGGGGCATAACCAGGCCAGAAACCAGCTCAGGGCAGGGGCTGCTCGCTGGGAGCTGGGACCACAGAGGGAGGGACTTCCCTGTAGGGCCTGGAGCCCAAGAGGAAACACAGCCCACACCAGTGATGCCACAGGGAGGGGAAGAAGGTGATAAATAGCCTCGAGTCACCCTTTCTTCCACCCCCAGTACTCTGGCAGTGCCTCCACTGGTGGATGCTACCTACCAGCTGGCGGGCTGGGAAGCCTGGGAAGAGTCGGGATGGATCTGACAGGACACTGGCCCCTCCCAGATCTCACCCCTCCTTGCACCTGTCAGACCTGCCTCCCTTCCCCACGTTGGGGCCAGATGATCACCAGATATCTCTTTGATGCCCTCATGCCCTGTCCTCTGCCGCCCCAGCCCTGACCATGCCACCCTGGTCCGGTCTGCACTCCCTCCAGAGCTGCTGAGCCCTGATGGAAGACAGCCACAGAGCAGAGCTCCCCGAAGCCACCAGACACGGATCGGATCGTTGAAACTCTATGTGAACCTCAAGGCTGTGGGAGGATCCTTTGCACCCCTTTGGCTGATTTCCGGCTTCTCTGGTCTTGGCTCTAAAGCCCCTGAGTGAACCTGACTCCTACAGGCTTTCTTCACACTTTCCTGAGACACCCGATGCCTTTAGGCACGACCTTTCTCAATGTCTGTCCCATGGACTTAACCTTCATCCCGCTTTCCCTTGTACCCATGCCGGTCTCTGAGAAAGGAGCACTGGTCTTTCTTGGCCCGTGCTCTTGACCCTGTTTCCTCCTGTCTCCTCTGTCACTTGACCGAAGTCCTTGTCCCTTCTATTTTTCTGCTTTACAGCTTCCCTCTCCCTTGGCTTCCTTCTCTCTGCCTGTAAGTGAGCATAGGTAACAGCCATGAAAAGTCCTTTTACCCCTTTTATCCCTTTAGGCCAGTTTTCCAACTTTCTCTTTACCTTCAAATTTATTGAAAGAGCAAGGTTAACCCATGATCTGTTTTTCATGACTTGCTGACTGTCCGTTCCCGTGGCTTGTAACCGTCTTTCTCCTCTGACTGTCCCAGCAGCACTGGACTCCACTGACAATCCCCCGTAGCCCCACCCCTTTCCAGAATCCCTTCCCCCTGATTTCTCTGAAGCTGCTCCCCCTTTGCGGTCCTCTCACAAGTTTCTCTCACTCCTCCTGTACAAATGTGTGGGTGCTTCCCTGGTCTCTGCCCTCAGTTCCCATCACACTCCTCCAGCGGCCAGGGTTAGGGTTAGGGTTAGTCTGTAGGTGGTCTCCAAATCGGTCTCTTGGGTCCAGATCTCTGGAATGTAAGCTTGTACCAATTATTCAACTGTCTCTGGCAATCTGAATATCTTCTGCTGCCATAAACTCACTACGTCCCAAACTACATTTGTTTCTTCCTATAATCCCTCAATCAGCTCCTACCACCGACGTTATGCTTTTCTCAACATCCTGCCTCGACACTCTAATGAGGCCTTGACTTTCCCCTCCCCACATCCAATCCATCACCAAGCCAAGGGAATCCCATGCTCCTTTCATGTCTCCATCCACCTCAGCTTTGAACAAGCCCTTATATATTAAATATTAATATTTTATATCAATCTATATAATTAATCTATATCTATATCTAGAGACATTTCATACCCATGAGCATATCTGAAGATAGATTGTGTGCTGAGCCATCCAGAAGACCACAGTGAAATCACAGGAGCACCACTGGGTATTTTAAACGTCCAAGAGACACCACATAATCCACTACTTTGAAGTTATGTGGACCTAACCACTGAAAAACAAAACTATTAGGTATTTGGTTTTGTCTCAGGACACTGAAAACTTCACTGAGACACTGAAAGCACTCTGAGCTGGGAGAACTTCTAAAACGCTAGCACACAGGGTTTCAAAGGAGAACGTACTGACCACCCATGTGCCTGCAAAACAGCACAAGGCAGGGAGAATGTAACCATTATTTGAATGAGGCAAGGAGAGGAATCAAGATGGCGACACAGGAGACTTTACAACCTCTATCTGAGGTTCCGGTTTCTAATCTGCAGGCATCTAGGGGCTAGCTACGATCCTCAGTGGAACCCAGGATGCCAGTGGGCATTTCCACCACCTTCTCCCTCTGTTCATCCCAGCTATAACAACCAGATCATCACCATCTCTCTGGGAAGAGCTTGTACACATGCCTGGTGCCCCAGCTTCTGTGGCTGCTATTCGGGGATACTATACTGTATAAGTATAATTTGCTGAGAGTGTTGAACTTAAGCATTTTCACCAAAAAAGAAAAAAAAAAAAAAAAGGAGAGGCGCCTGGGTGGCTCATTCGGTTAAGCGTCCGACTTTGGCTCAGCTCATGATCTCGCAGTTTGTGAGCTCAAGCCCCGCGTCGGGCTCTATGCTGACAGCTTAGAGCCTGGAGCCTGCTTCAGATTCTGTGTCTCACTCTCTCTCTCTGCCACTCCCCTGCTCGTGCTCTGTCTCTGTCTCAAAAATAAATAAAACATTTTAAAAAATTAAAAACAAAGAAAAAGGAAATACATGAGGTGACTGGTCTGTTAATTAACCTGATGGTGGGAAACCTTTTGCGATGTGTATGTATATCAAATATCAGATTGTGTATTTTTTTAAGTTTATTTATTTTTGAGAGAGAGAGAGAGTGAGTGCAGGTGCATGCGTGATGGGGGGAGGGGGGGGCGGGTAGAGAGAGAGGGAGACAGAGAAGCCCAAGCAGGCTCCATGCTGTCAATGCTGAGTTCTACCCGAGGCTCAAACTCACACACCGCAAGATCATGACCAGAGCAGAAATCAAGAGTCGGATGCTTAACCGACTGAGCCACCCAGGTGCCCTGCAGATTGTATATTTTAAAAGATTACAGCTTTACTTATTAATTATACCTCAATAAAGTTGAAAAATAAAATAAAATAAATAAAACAAAAATAAATGCAGTTTAAGCCCACTGAAACTTCAACCCTTATTATATCCTCCCTCCTTTTTCTGTTCCCCCTTCCCAGAAGTAACTATTAGCCTGAATTTTTGCATTTGCAATTTCCTGGCTTTTCTTTGTAGTTTTTATTGCAGATGATCGTGTTTTTAAAGCATATGTGTGTGTTGTTCAGATTTGTATGTCAATCTTTAGCACATTTTCCACCAAATGCTAACTGACCCCTGGCTAATTTCCCACCTCTTGATTTATCCTATTGCCATTCTACACACTTCTTTTCTTTAGTCTCTGATCAGGTCATGTCCCTGCCCAACCACCTTCAAGGACTCCCCCATTCGCCACTGAATCAATTCCCTTCCCAACCTTGATATTTTGAGCTTTGCCAAGTCATGTAATTTCTCTGAGCCTCAGTTTCTTAATCTGTGAAACGGGAATGAAGATCCTCAGCTTGCAGGGCTGTTCCAAAGATTGCACGAGACAATTAAGGGCAAACATGGGGACTGACACACAGTAGGTGTGTGATACCCTGGAGCTAATCTTTTTACTATTTATTTATTTTTATTTCTTAACGTTTATTTATTTATTTATTTATTTTGAGAAAGACAGAGCCAGCATGAGTGGGGGAGGGGCAGAGAGAGAGAGGGAAAGAGAGAATCCCAAGCAGGCTCCGCACTGCCAGCGCAGAGTCTGATGCGAGATTCAAACGCATGAAGCCGCAAGATCATGACCTGAATCAAAACCAAGAGCCAGAAGCTTCACCAACTGAGCCATCCAGACGACCCTCTGATCTTTTTATTTCTATTACACCGCCCTGAGCAGTTCTTTTTTTTAATGAATATTATTACTCCTCTCTGAACTTTCCCCCAAGCCATGGCACAGAGCCCTACACGTAGTGAGAGCTCAGGAAACGCTTGCTGAACGTGAAATAAACCAGTCTCCCGGCAACTCACACACAAGCTGATAACGCCCAGGGTGGGGACTCCTATTACTTGGTCGAACTCCAAAGGGAGGTTGATACTGCCCTACTCTGCAAGGAGGGAGGAGAACACAGACAGCTGCTCTTGCTAAGTGGAGTACGTAAGACGTTAAGAATCTTTAAAACATTTTCAGTAGCAGCGTGCGGGTATGGGCTTGGGCTGGGCTACTCCCTGAGCTGGCTCTTGTCAAGCATCCGATGGCCACCCTTAGAGCACAGCTGCCGTCCTGGGGAGACTGCAGGATTAGCACCTACCCCAGCCGAAGGGAGGGAACCCATTCCTCTGATGTGCACAGTTGCCCCTCTGCCTGGAACCCATCCTTTGCTCAGTTGCCAAAGGACTATTTTAGATCCTGTCAAGTTGACAGGAGTCCTTCATGCACCCATGTCTCTGTGTGAGAGCTGCTGTCACTTGCCTCTTCCCCTCGGGATTTTCAAAGAGGATAGAAGAGATTAATGGCTGTAAAGGACCAAGGCTCTCTAGTTACAATTTTACTTCTGCGTAATTTTGACAGGTTGTCTACTTATTGAGAAATGGCATGTTTCCTATCTTTTAGAAAAAGTGTGCTCATGGATCTGAGAAGGGGTACATCCTATGTTGCCGGAGTAGAGCAACATGTGATCAGTCTTAGCAAAAATACGCCCCAAGAGGCCCGTGATTGGGCCTCTTCCTCTTTGATTGGGTTTGTTTCCCCAGTAGGTCCTCAGCCGGGCCTCTCCGTTACTTCTGCCCGATCTCCAGGCTTGCAGAGGAAATTCACTGCTTGTTCTCAAAGGAGTGCCGTGTCTTCAGAATTAGGCACACACTGGAAAACAGAAAAATTTGCACCCAGGTGCAACTATTTGAACTTAACTGTATAGAAATATATTTCTACACGGCATAGCGACAAAACAGAATAAGGTTCTGTGATAGGAAATGTATATTAACTACTCAAAAAAAAATGATAAAAGTTTATCTGTCTCCTATCCTGAGTAGCACAGAATAACTTACCAAATGTCAATGGTTATGCTAACATTTACTTTAGCAAAGAGATAATTACAAAGGTTGAAAAAAGCCTATTGAACCCATCAGATTGTCCACACATCAGCTGGTTTTCATCCAAACCAGTTTATAATCTAAAACAGAGAAGTCTTTACTTTAGAGGCAACCAAGGTCATGACCTTTTGGTTTTTTTTGTTCTTACAAAGGTTCCATGGCCTGAGTGACCCCAACCATGTTTCTCTTGTCTCTGAATTTCTGAATGCAACTCTGTTGCTAATGTCAGCAGGCCGAGGGTAAGAGTCGACCATTGGTTCTAAGTGTAATTCCCACTTGACAGAAAAGGTTTCTGTGGAGGCAGACGGGGCCTCTTGTGGGCCCCAGCCCAATTGAGTTGTAAACTACATTTGTTTCACCAATTCATAGGGCCCTGAAGGAGTAATCTCCATTTTTTTTTTTTTTTTTTTTTTGTGATCTCCATTTTTGTGTATTTTGTTTGGAAGTCCGAGTAACTTACAAAATAACCCTTTGCCCTTACAAAATAACCCTTTGCCCAGTGATCTTAGTTGCAATTTGTGATTTGACATTGAAAATAAAGATACATTGGAGGGTTTGAAACTTCTTGCTGACTTCTGGGAAAAAAAACAGTCAAATATCACTCAGATGCACTTGACTTTGCACAAACGTGTAAATAGTTGCACGCCCAGCAATGTCTTTTTCTCACTGGCACTCAGCTCTGAGGTGCTTTGTCTTAATTTCAGATAGAACCTCACTTGGCAGTGGCCTCTACCACTGGGGCTTTTTGCCCTGCCTGCATTTGGAATTGTTAAGCAGATAATTGCTTATAGCAATGGGACGACTTCCTCTCTAGAGAAAACAATTCTTTTGTGCACCGAAAAATCCTCTGTAAAATAATTGCTCATACGCACCCATTATGTAATTTATACTTTCTTTTGTTAAAAAATGTTTATTTATTTTGAGAAAGAATGCAAGCATAAGCAGGGGAGGGGCAGGGAGAGAGGGAGAGAGAGAATCCTAAGCAGTCTCCATGCTGTCAGCACAGAGCCCGATGTGGGGCTCAAACTCACGACCGTGAGATCCTGACCTGAGCTGAAGTCAAGCTGGACACTTAACCAACCGAGCCACCTATAATCCTCAACTTTCTCAGAGTCATTTTCCTTTAAACCCACCTAGAACACCTCCATAGGTTTGCTATGCAATCATATGAAGTTTCAGGTTTGAACTTTTCACGCTCCCAGCCAAACCTTACTTTCCGGAAAGGGCAGGTGGCAGTTCCAACCTTCCCCTCTCCATCATTGCATCATTCTGGGAATGTTCACCTGACATTTTTCGAGAGGCTCCTGTTTGCTGGAGAGATCACGCTGGGCTTTATCTACCTCAAAATGAAAAAGACTCTCAATGGCAGAAGTGCCTTTGTAAGCAAGCCATGGCAACAGAATCAGATGAGGCATGCAGGGTGGGGACTTGCTTGAAGGAGTCAAAGAGAAGGTTCCACAAGGAGATAATATTTGAGCTCGATCTTGGAATAGTTTTGCCAGGCAAAAGAAAAGGCCGGAAGGACTCTGAAGTCACAAGAAACGTCAGCATGAAAATGCAGGGGTGATAGGGGAGTATTGGCAGAACAGGTGGGGAGTGACACATGTATAATCACATGCCTACTACGCCAAGCACTGAGCCAAGTGCATCTTTATACATTGTCTCATTTCATTCATTACATGGCAATGCTATGAGCTAGGAGTTCTTAAAGCACCATTTTACCCAGGAAGAAGGTGTTGTGGTTGTTACTTTACAGAGGCGGCCCCACATAGTGAAGGACTTACCCAAGTCAGGTGTCACTAACACCAGAGCTTTTGCTCTTAGTGACCGTGCACATGGGTTCAGGCAAGGGGATGAGTCCCCTTCGCTCCCTCAGCTTTCCTCATTACATCACCTTCTCGGACTCTGACCCTCCTGCCTCCCTCTTATGAGGACTCTACAGAGTACATCAGGTCCACCCAGATAATCCAGGATAGCTCCCCATCTTGAGATCCTGAGCTTGGCCACATTAGCCACGTGAGTCCCAGATGCACGTTCAGGTTCTAAAGATTTGGCCACGGGCATCCTTGGAAGGCCATTATTCTGCCTGCCACAGTAGCTCATCTTCTAAATTCGGGGCTAAAGCCTCTACTGAAGGATCTCACAAGCCCTGTCTGTGAAATTTTGGATGTCACCATGTCTACCCTTACCAGAATGGCTTCAGTGCAATCCTTCTTCATATCCATAGCTCCCAAATCACCATCTCTGTGGTCGTATGTGATCAGAGGTGCCTTAGCTGCAGGGGAGGCTTGGAAAGCAAGTTCTGGGGCACCCGAGTGGCCCAGTTGGTTAAGTGACTTCGGCTCAGGTTATGATCTTAAGGTTTGTGAGTTCGAGCCCTGCATTGGGCCGTGTGTTGACAGCTCAGAGCCTGGAGCCTGCATTGGATTCTGTGTTTCCCTCTCTCTCTGCCCCTGCCCTGCTGGTGCTCTCTCTCTCTCTCTCTCTCTCTCTCTCTCAAAATAATAAATAAACATTAAAAAAATTTTAAAAACTAAAAAAAAAAAAAGCAAGTTCTGACTTCTTTCTTAGGGATAACCAGGCTCCTAAGAGGGGGTATTTAAAAGTTGCTGGGTGGTCAAAAATATGGCAGGTATCTACCGAACCTGGTCAGACCTCAGGCTGTGGGATGGATTTGGTGGTCAGCGTCACACTAAAGAGGAGCGTTTGCAAACTGGAACCAAGAGAGTCAGCATTGGAGCCTGGCACCATGGCTCAGGAGTATTTGTAGACTTGGGGCCATAAGGATCATCTTGAGCGGTGCCTGGGTGGTTCGGTCAGTTGAGCGTCTGACTTCAGCTCAGGTCATGATCTCACAGTTCAGTTTGTGGTTTCGAGCCCTGCATCAGGCTCTGTGCTGACAGCTCAGAGCCTGGAGCCTGCTTCAGATTCTGTGTCCCTCCCTCTCTCTCTCTCTCTCTCTCTGCCCCTCCCCCACTCACACTCGGTTTCTCTCTGCCTCTCAAAAATAAATAAATGTTATATATTTATTATATAAAAAAATATAAATAAATATATATTATATAAATAAATATTTTATTATATATAATATTAAATAATAATATAATATATAATAAATATTTATAATAAATTATAAATAAAATATTATATATAGATAGATAGTCTTGAAAGGCATATAACTGAAGTTTCCTAATGGCAAAGGAAGGGCTTGCGCAAGGAAGAGAGATTGGACTTGCGCGTCTCCAAAAGGCATCTCCAGCACTATGGGGAGATAGGGTAGCAGAGAGTTCTGCCTCTCAACCAGCAAGTTCCAGAGACAGATAGTTGCCCCAGGAGGCAACAGGCTTGCTGCCACTGAAAGTTTTGAGCCAGAAGCAAGATGGCAAGATGTTGGGGGCACAAAGAGGGATCCAAATATCAGGTGAGAATTGCTCTCGGTGACTTTTAACTTTTCGTCATTTGGTTCGTCCCCAATAACCCAGTTATTGGGGGGTAGCTAAGGGTCAAGTAGCAATTTTACATAGAAGTAGTATTTGTAAGAAGGAAATGCTTAAGTTTTTAAATCTTGCCCTTATATTTAATTTTCTGACTCCTGATTACTTTTTTTTTTTTTTTTTTTTTTTTTTTTTTTTTTTAGCAGCAAGTAACATTTTAAAACAGTATAGCTTGTTCCCACTCTGACTCCAAAGTCTGGTTTTTATCTCAGGCCCACTGCCATGTTGGAGGACTTGACGTGCCTTTTGCGTTCTGTAATGTCTTCATCTGAACAACAGGCCTGGAAAGGTCGATCCCCAGGCTCTGATGCCAAATGTTGACTGGATAGAAGTTGATGAATGTACAGAGGAACTGAGTGATTCCAATCTGTTTTCTTTTTCTATGTATGCAATTCCCCGTCTGCATTCCAACCTTGGTAGAGAAGTCCTGGTCGGCTGCCCCAGTTTATCTGCTGGGTGCAGAGATCAGGTGGCAGGCATTGAGCTCAGAGTGGGGGCCGTGTTGACTTGCTTCTTTCCAAACTGCTCTAAGGGCTACACAGGTACACACGCCCACAAAATGTGTTTTGGAAAGTTACTTTGCAAAACTGAATCTAACGGAAGGAACTGCACACGTTTCTAAGCTAAAAGTCAAGATGCTTTTGCTTGCATTCAACTTGACCTTCTTTTGTCCGAATCCAAACCCTACATTGCTCCATATGTCACAGGTTTCCTGAGTGACCCAGGCACCATTAGTAGCCGGCACTTTTTTTTTAAATGGGAAAAGCAACTTCTGTCCGTCTGCAAAACACCATAATGGATAGGTCTGCAGATTACATGCTTCAGTTTCTGAATCTGTCGTCGACTTAGTGTGCAAAGAGTGGTGTGTGTGTGTGTGTGTGTGTGTGTGTGTGTGCGTGTGCGTGATATGGTGAGAATAGAGAATGGGGGACATAAGAAGCTGCAAAAATAAAAAAAATCTTAGTGCTTTGTTGACCTTCTAGCAACCGCCACCCCAAATAACAAAAATTACGTGGCATATTTATAGGCATTTTTTTTCTTCCTTTATTCTTGGAAAGCATTCCTTCTGGGTTGCTTTGTTTCAGCCCTGAACAGCCATGCTGCCCCAGAACAGAGGGAATCTTCATGAGCAGGTGTTGCAATCAAATAAAATTTACAACAAAAGACACTCTGGCAGATATTCACCATATAGATAATGCTTGCCTGCACAGTGATTAGCTAGAAATGCTAAGCAGCGATTCTCATAAATGACTGTAATTAGTAATCTTTTAACACAGCTAAACCGACTCACGCTGTCTCTTCTTACAAGGTCTCTAGAATCTATAAATAGAATATACGAAGCGTTCTTTCGATATTATGGGCAGCCTGATTCTCCCTCATAGAGCCCCCTTCCTTTTTTCTTTTTCTCCCTCTCCCCATTCCCTTTCTCTCTCCTTCCTCCACCCATCCTTGTCCTGCAGGCAATCCATCCCCGACACTTTCACTATCATTTTCTCTCTTTCTCATTAAAAAAGGAAAATTCCACATCTCACTCTCCCCGCCCCCCGCCCCCCCCCCCCCATCACGGACATTCCGTATGTCTGTGTCCTTGTAAGGGAAAAAAAAAAACCCGTTTTCTCCTTCCGTGTAGGGAAAAACCCAGTTCTTCCCTTCTAGTGTTTCCTCCCTTTGTGTCTCCTTGACTTAAACACATGAGAGCACTTCATTTCTGGTCACCAAGCGTGTGAAGGTTTCTCCCCACACCAAGCAATTTGTGACATCAGCTGGATGTCCTACAATGCAACTCGATCCTGACAGTCTCTACCTAGAAATGTATTTCTAACCACGTCAGGCTAGATTGGCACGCTTTTGCTTTAGGAGTGAGGGGAGGGGGAGCGGGCCAGAAGAGGGGCCAGGAGCATCCATCACCAAAAGAAAGAGTGGTAACAACCGGACTATTTAATCTTTACGATTGCCAACACTTTCAATATAGTACGTGATACTCAACCAACACATATTAATGGAAGGCCACCTCTGCAGAGTCACTGTGCTGGACTCCTGGGGTACGGGGGGAATGGGCAAAGTCCCCGACCTAGTGAAGCTTCTATTCTAGTAGAGGAGATAGGCAATAGACACATAAACATACGGTAGCAAGCCAGCTAATGCAGATAAAGGATGCATTTATCATCCTTTTGTTGGTGCCTAGAATCTGAAACTCCATCTCATACCTGGGGAGTCTGTACCTATGGGGATGCAGAGCCCATGGCCCACTACATAGAAATAGAAATCACCAGACAGTTTGATCAATCTCCCTTGCAGAACGGGCCAAGACCTATGGTCAAGTCTTGGCCGATCAGACATACGAGCACATACTTTGGGACAGGAACCGGTGATTCAAGGACACAGGACCTGCAGAAGATCCTCCCTGCTGGTGGTGGCATGTGCAGGGGGGATGAAGATTGCAGTGGGTACAGCAGAGCCAGCATCCGGGACAGTAGCACCGGTGACGCACCCTCTGGCAGAAGGGCAGCAGAATTCTTACCCACTGGCATGATTTATGCATTGCTCTTGGCTAGGAACCGCTGAGCCTCCCCAACCATTCCTCCAGCTTCTGTCTCTTCTCAAATCCCTCTTCTACTTAAACTAGCCAGGGTTTCTCACGCTTTCGCCTAAGGATAGGTTACTCCTAGCACAGGTAGTCAGAAGTACAATGACAAAAAGACAGATGAGGGAATGGAAAGTGATGGGAAGCTATTTTACTTAAGTGGCCCAATGAGGCCGTCTCTGCACTTCTGAGAACACAGCCATGCAAAGAACTGGGGACAGAGAACTCCAGAGAGAGAACACCGGTGCAAATGTGAGGCAGGAACAAGCTTGTGAGTCTGGGGAATGCCAAGAAGTTCCGCGTGGCTGGAGCAGAGATACAGGCTGAAGTCAGAGGATACGCGGGGACCAGAGCCAGCGAAGCGGGCTAGACATTTGCACGGAGTTTGAATTTTATTCCGTGTGTGAGAGAAGCCCTGATAGTTTTGAGCAGGTACTTAAAAAAAAAATCAATCTGGGGGCACCTGGGTGGCTCAGTCGGTTAAGCGGCCGACTTCGGCTCAGGTCATGATCTCGCGGTCCGTGAGTTCGAGCCCCGCGTCGGGCTCTGTGCTGACAGCTCAGAGCCTGGAGCCTGTTTCAGATTCTGTGTCTCCCTCTCTCTCCGACCCTCCCCCATTCATGCTTTGTCTCTCTCTGTCTCAAAAATAAATAAACATTAAAAAAAAATTTAAAAAAAAATCAGTCTGCCTGCTGTATAGAGAATTGCCTATAGCAGGGCAAGAGTGGGGAGCAGAGAGACAGAGACTGCAGAGGTGGTCCAGGGGGGAGGTACTGTGGCTTCTTCTCCATCAAGCCTAGCGTGTCTCAGGGTGGTGGGAAGAGGTCAAACAAGGGATGCATTTTGAAGGTAGAGCCTCCAGGCCCATGGATTAGATGCAAACTGGGAAGGAAAGAGAGAAGTCAAGGATGACTGCAAGGTTTTGGGACTGAGCCACTTACTGAGGTGGGGAAGGTTAAGACCAAGGCCAGCGGGAGCACCGGAAGGGTGGGAACAAGAGTTCAGCTTTATGGTCTCTTTAATTTTGAGGGACCCAGTTTATTTCACCAGTCCCCTATTGTTCATCATTTGGGTTGTTGCCAGAATTTTCCCCTTATCAAAATTCTGTTGTAGCAAAGGTTTTTATGATGAGTATGATTATATTCCTAGAAGTGAAATTTCTGGTCAAAGCATGCCTTAAGGCTTTTGATACATATTATCGTGTTGCCCTCAGGAAAATCACAGCCAGTTATATGCCACCAGCAACATAGAAGTATGCCAGTTTCTTCACATCTTATCAAAGCTAACAATATTGTAGAAAAAGGTTATAATCTGACAAGGCATGAATACCATTTTACGGTTTTAATTTGTACTTCTTTGGCTGCTAATGAGGCCAAACACTTTTAAAAGACTTACTGACTATTTCTTCTTTTTGTGAATCACTTTCCCTTTGCAATTTTTAATTGGGATTCTATCTTTTTGTTCTTTATTTATAAGAACTATTTATATATTAGAGATAGGAAAATTTTGATTTGTCATTTACTGGGAAGTTGTTTTCCTGATTTGTCACTTGCTTTTAAATGTAGTTTATGTTTGGGGCACCTGGGTGGCTTAGTCAGTTAGGCGTCTGACTTTGACTCAGGTCATGATCTTGCCGTTTGCGGGTTCAAGCCCCACTTCGGGCTCTGTGCTGATGGTTCAGAGCCTGGAGCCTGCTTCAGATTCTGTGTCTTTCTCTCTTCCCGCCCCCCCCCCCCCCAAGCTTTCTCTCTCTCTCTCTCTCTTTCTCAAAACTAAATAAACATTAGGGGCGCCTGGGTGGCTCAGTCGGTTAAGCATCCAATTTCGGCTCACGTCATGATCTCGTGGTTCATGAGTTCGAGCCCCACTTTGGGCTCTGTGCTGACAGCTCAGAGCCTGGAGCCTGCTTTGGATTCTGTGTCTCCCTCTTTCTCTGACCCTCCCAGTTCACACTCTGTCTCTGTCTCTCTCAAAAATAAATAAACATTAAAAAATTAAAAAGAAAAACATGAAAAAAATTACATGTAGTTTACATTAAATTTTCCAAAATGGACATGTTACGCCTCTTTGAGAAGTTGGTTCTGAGATATTTTATATATATTTTTAAAAACTTCTGCCATATACAGCACCTTTTTCATTACATTTTGAATTTGTTAGAGCTAGTATAAAAGGTATTAATATATGCACATTTATTTTCTAACTGACTGTTACCTGATTGATCTCTCCTTTATATTATTTTCTTTTAGATTCTCTTTGGTTTGCAGTGTTGACAATCATGTCATCTGCAAATAATAATTTTCATCCTCCTTTCTTCTATCCTCTCCCCTCATTTTATTTAATTGACTAGAAGCTCCTGATCATTGTTTATTTTTGTTTTTAACGTTTATTTATTTTTGAGACAGAGAGAGACAGAGCATGAACGAGGGAGGGTCAGAGAGAGGGAGACACAGAATCCGGAACAGGCTCCAGGCTCTGAGCTGTCAGCACAGAGCCTGATGCGGGGCTCGAACTCACGGACCTGAGACCATGACCTGAGCCGAAGTCGGCCGCTTAACCGACTGAACCACCCAGGCGTCCCTCCTGATCACTGTTTAAATAGCATCAAGATGGCTACCTCTTTCCATTCTTCCTGACCTTTAACATGAAGGCCCCTATTTTTTCATTATTGCACATGGTATCAACTATTGGGTCTACATGGATGTTCTGTCGCTCGTTAAAAATAGTCTTCTGAAAAAGAGAGAGAGAGCGTTCAGCTTTAGATCTGGTTAGTGTGAAACACCCATTAGACCCCCCCAGTGGGGGGGTAGAGTCCGCAGCTAGCTATAAAAATCTGGAGTCAGGGACAAAGCAAGAGCTAGAACTAAGCATGACAGATTCCTCAGGGCACAGAGGGAATTTATGGCCATGAAACTCAGTGTGTTCATCCCAAAGAGAACGTGGCTAGGGGAGAGAGGCCTCAGGACAGAGGTCTGGGGCACCCACAGTGCAGAGATTACAAAGCAGAAGCGGATCCGGCAAGGAGACTTCGAGAAAACAGGAGGAAAACCCAGATTGCTGTTATCCTGGAAGTCAAGAAAAGAAAAAGATTCACAAGGACCCTAGGGGATTCCGGGGGATGCTTGTAACCAACAGGTAAAGGGAGCTCAGAGAGCCTGGGCCACTGAGTGTTGGGGTTCGTTTCAGAGGCCCTGACTCCAGAAAGTGCTTCAATCTGCACAGGGCAGACAGCAGTGTGGCCCACACACCATGCCCGCCCCCTTTCTCTCTGAAAAGAGCCCTTTGTAACTTCTTTAAGAAGGAAACACCTCCATCAGGGGAGGAACATTATTTGCTTCCTGTTAGAACAGACTCTTACTTAGGATCAGGTTCCATGCCAGCCCCATGCCCGCAGGGAGCAATGATGGAAAGAGGAGGAAGGGGCCCTCTGGGGGGTGAGTGGTTTAGCAGGAAAGGTTCTGGAGAGCTTAGAGCATGGGGGCTGGATGTCTACAAATCCGGCCTTTTTCAACCAAAAACTCTCCCCTGTCTTCCACCAGTCTGTCCTCTTGAAATGCCTGAGAAGTGGCATAAAGGTGGTCAGTCTGGGCGCTTAGTGGTTGGGTCAGTTTGACCCTTAGATGCCTGCCAGCCTTTCCCAGGGTAGGTTAAAGTCAATCACTCTTTCACTCATTCAGCGGTCCTTCACCAAGCACCTACTTTCTGCTGGGCCCTGTGCCAGGTACGAGGACACAGCAGGACAAGAGACAGACTTGTGTCACATCCCCCAGAACGTAGAGTCTAGGGGGAGGAGATAAACTACCATGGAAACAGCTCTCTAATCACAAATGTGGGAAGGCTATAAGGGAATATTTCCTCCAGGGTGGGGAATACGATGGAGGCCAGGCAAGGAGTCCTGCCTGAGGAAGTGACCGAATCTGTTAAAGCAAGAAAAAGGGCAGAGTACAGGAATCTGACCCCCCTCCGCACCCCCCGGATTTTAGAATCCAGCCAGACACTGTTTGGCCTTGGCCTGGATGCTTTATGTCCCCAAAGCCCAGATTAAATAGTGGAGCACGGAGACGGGTCGCTTATTTCTGGCAGGAATTGAGAAGCTGGAACTAGCAGCCTAAGGTCCCTGGTGTAGAAGGTACTCCCCTCTAGGGGACAGCAGCTTGAGGCCCAGGAACCAGTGCCATGAGACTCCCAGGATTCCTGAAGCAGAAATGACAATATATCTACCCTCACCCACAAATATTTGTGAATCTTTTGTTAAAAGAAGAACAGAGGGTACTATGGTAATTTTATTTTTAATGTTTTGAGGAACCTCCATGCTGTTTTCCATAACGGTTGCACTAATTTACGTTCCTGCCAGCTGTGCACAAGGGTTCCCTTTTCTCCACATCCTTGACAACCCTTGTTATCTTTTCTCTTTTTGATAATAGCTACCTTGACAGGTGTGAGAGGATATCTCCTTGTGGTTTTTATTTGCATGTCTCTGATGATTAAAGATGCTGAGAAGCTGTTAGTTATTTGAATTTATTCTTTTGAGACATGTCTATTTTTTTTTACATGTCAAAAATATTTCAATAAGCTATTAAAAAAGAAAAAAAAAGACATCTATGCCTCTTGTAAAAATCAAGGGAGAAATTCCACATAGGCTCCTGCAGACCTATGACTGTCGCTGCAGTGCAAATACGCTTAGGTAGCCCGCTTCACCTGCACCCCACAAACGCGTGCCCCACAGACACACACCCAGCACCTCCACACGCAGGTACACACGCTCCTACAGAGGAAAAGACAGTTGAAAGTGAGAAGGAGAGCGCAGGCTACCTCAATAAACTGATATCCTTTGGAGTCAAGGGTTCTTTTATTTAATTCTCTGGATAGCTGAATATTAACCTAAACGTTCCTTTTATGGTTGAAAACACCTTGGTCCCGGGTCTTCCATGAATCTAGTACACCAAAGGCCATTACATTGTTCAGGGACAGATGAGCAAATTGAACCCTCGAGTCTTTTATTCTGAATTTCAGGGTGCCTTAGAGGAGGTTGGGTTGAATGTGTGGAAAGGATAAAAGAAGGCTCCTCTGGATATGGGACATGATCGCTCTCAAGGCATTTATACTACGTTACTGCCTTTGATCTATGCAACCATCCTGTGAATTAGGCAACAAACATTTCAGCTTTAAAGAGGAGGTAACTTATGTTCCAAGATGTTAACTTACCCAAAAGTCATATAATTAAGTTGTTTTGTTTTGTTTTTCATCTTGACCACTGTATTCTTCTGTACTGTCTTCAACACTCTGGAAGATATATATATGTAACTTAGAATATATATTTATAAATAAAACATATAATATTATATTCTGTATATTTTATATATTAGTATATATGTATATTATATATATTTTTAATTGCATTCTTAGTTGTCTTAATATTCATCTCTTCCTAAAATTATGGTGCAGAAAATAAAATCTGACAAGTAACTCCAAATTTATTGTTTGTCGGGATAATTATGTTTTACTATATTTTGTTTTAATCCTGTTAATGAAATTTTGCAAGGAGCCCAGAAGATCTTCCCTAGAGTCCTAAATTAAACACACATGGATCACATATGCATCCAGCTCAATTACACGGCAGTTCCAAATTCTTAATTTCAAATTTTCATTTGAATGAAAATCTTTACTTTCTTTTCACTGTTTTTTTGTTTGTTTGTTTGTTTTTTATTTTGTTGTAATGGCCAAGGAAAGGAGTAGGGGGTGGGGTGTTTGGCCGCATCTTGTCTCTTTCAACAATCGTCAGCGCCATCTACTGTCAAGAAATAAAATCGCGAAGCATTGTAATAACTTGTCAATGAAATTAGGGGTTATGTAGTGCAGGAAAGAAATTTTGCATCCCTGGGGACTTAACTAATAAATTCGTGCACACATATTTTTTACTTTAGATCATGAATTCCTTAAGCAACTTGCAGAAAGAACCAGATGAAATAAAAATAGAATTATCTTTGTTGAGGACTAACTTTGGAAGAGGAAAATACGGGCTCCCAGCTAAACCACTTAGTAGATACCTTTACCCTCAGATTTTCACCTGTAAAATATGAATAATTATAAGATACTTCTGCTGATTAAGTGATAGATGTAAATTTTACCCCAAAGCTAGCAGAACAAGGTAGCTTTGTTCTATGACATTTACTGAGCACCTGTTAAGTATCAGATTGTGCTAGGAATTTTCTTCACAGCAATTCTGTGAGATGGCCAGCTTCTGAGATAGGAGAGACCACACCCAAGATTATACACAGCTAAGTGAGAACCAGGTTTAAACCCAATTTTTCAACTGATTCCAAAGTTGTTCTCATTCCTAACAACTCACAAAACATGGCTTTGCATTCCCTTCTGATATCTTTCTGTGGACGTTCATTTTGGGGGCAGTCAGGTATTGATACGGACCCCATCCTTTGTGGTCTGATGCATATATCTCTTTGCATAGAAGAGCCAAGTTTGCCTAACCATGCTATGCATATGTATATTTAAGAAAGTAATTTCAGGAAGAAGTTTAGAGAGTTTGGCATGTAACCTTGACCGTAACCAAGAATGAAAAGGACGATAAGCGTTTAGGCCCACGTGTCCTCATAGCATTTTACACAGACCTCTCTTTTACTATTATCTCACTGTGTTCTCAAAGTTTTTTACAAATGGATGAGTGAAAAATGGCTACATACTATTTCTCCCAGGACAAAGACATGGTATCTCTATAAGGTCTTTGAGGACGAAGACCTTAAATTCTACCCTGCCAGCAATGGTGGTCATCATTCATTTAAGATTTATTGGCTTGATTGCCAAGTAGTATTCCATTGTATATATAAACCACATATTCTTTGTCCATTCATCACTCGATGGACATTTGGGCTCCAAATTGTCCTTAGACACAAACCACTGTAAAATGCCATCCTTCCCCCTTTTTGATAACTAAATTTAGAGAGAATTTCTTTTAATTCGGATGTCTTCTATAGGGAATATGAAAGGATTTTACTAAGATCCAAAACCCCCCCCCCAACAATTGGAAACTGATAAAATGCTTATATGAATCACAAAATCGTATTGCTAAAGTTGCTATAACCTAAGGGTGTTCGGCCACCCAGCTGTCAAAGAAGAAACCTGTCATCTGGAAGGGCTCTGAGTACTGAGTGAAATAACGTATACAGAGCATCTGGTCCAGTGCTTACCAGCTTCATTGTTTCACCTACAAGCACATTTCCCAACACTTGAGCAAAGAGCTGATGAAGTGAGAGACTGCGCCATGACGATATCTGGGGTAAAGCATTTCAGACGGAGAGGACAAGAAAGATAAAAGGACAGGAGAGATAAGGGCTCCCTAAGATGCAAATATGCCTGGCTCAGCAAATGCCAGAAGGTGTTCCTTTACGCCTTTGCTCCCACAGCTCAGCAGAGGTTTTCCTGATGCGGCTCCCACGATCACATTGATTTAAGGTGGGTGTGTAAGTATTGGCCGTGACTGTGTAGAGACACCATTGACAAAGTCCTGGCCCTTGCAGTGTGCCTCAAAGGTTATAAAGAAAAGGAGCCAAGGTGAAGTTCTCTGTGGCAAGACCATTCCTGCTTTATGACTATTTCATTTACCGTGTTGTAAAGGATGACTGGGTTTCCAGGCTAGACCACAGGACCCTACTTAACATCTAAAGTAGGTGGAATGTGGGGCATTTGTAATAGAACACACTGTAAAACAACTCTGTCCGCAATGTATAACACAATGGTCTAAGTTCCATTTCAGCCCTGACATTCTGTAATTCTATGATCTATATAAAAGGAACAAAGGGAAAACTCATTACCTGTACTAGGGGTGGAATGAGTCTTTGTGGGTTGACCTGGAGACCCAACAAACACTTAAAACATCCTCTCTACAGAAAAATGAATTCTGGGTTTCAAATGCTAGGCTTATAGACATGCCAAACAGACCATTCGTGAACCAGAGACTTCCCAGGGTGGGTGAGAGCGTCCCCAGTGGCAATGGGCAAGAAAAGATGAAAGAACAAAGCCCAGAGCTCCTGAAGCTGGAATCTTACGGGGGAAACACTTATGACAGAGAACCCAAATATAGAGCCCTCGGAGAGCCTCAAGCTTCAGCATTACACGGCTGGTAGTGTCACAACACAAGGCCAGCAAACCACGATCTGTAGAGAAGACTGCAAAATGTCTGTGGCCAACTGATGGGGCTCTGTAAAGAATGTCTTTTTCCCTTGGCAGCCTGAAATATCACCTGTCTCTAGGATTAAGATTGTTACAGCAGGAGCACAAACTGGATAAAAAAAAAAAAAAAAAAAAGTTTGATATTTTGGATCATAGCTTTAGTTATTCAAAACAGGATTTTGTAGTAAAACACCACGAGTAAAACTCAAGCTTAATTCAGAGAGAGAGAAAGTTCTTCCAACATTCTGTTATTTCCTTCTTTGACATATGAAAACCCCTATTGACCATAAAAGTCCATATAGGAAATAAAAAAGGGGAGAGGATGGGGCGCCTGGGTGACTCAGTCGGTTGAGCGTCCGACTTCGGCTCAGGTCATGATCTCACAGCAGGTGAGTTCGAGCCCCGTAGCTGGCTCTGTGCTGACAGCTCAGAGCCTGGAGCCTGCTTCCGATTCTGTGTCTCCCTCTCTCTCTCTCTGCCCCTAATCCACTCCCATTCTGTCTCTCTCAAAAATAAATAAACGTTCAAAAATTTTTTTTAAAAAGAGGGGAGAGGAAAGTGTTGGTCTCTAGACCCAGGCACCGGTTAGGAAGGAGAAAGAAGCTGACTGCTTAGGTTAGACAAGCTTCTGCATACTGATTTGGTACCAAGAAGCTTACACCAGTGAATGTGAATCAACTCACTGCTTTATTCAGCAAGAAAATCTTATTAACCATCCTTTAAAAGTTGGCTGAACTATGCAATGTACTTACTGATACAGTAAAAAAAGTGGAATGACATCCTGGCTGATAAGTCCAACTCAAATCATTCTCTTTATTATGTGTTAATATGGATGCTGATCCATAAAAAAACAATAGTTTATTGATGAGGCATGATGGCTATGGAGGGGCAAAGCTCTAGCGACTCAGGGATGTTTGAACTGTGAGATGAGCTCAAAGTGTTTCTGCAAGGTAAGAAACCACTTTAGTCCCAGCTTCTGTAGATGTGAACGAGACAGCCAGACTTGCGTATGCGTTTGACGTCTTTGGTGTTTTTAACAATCATGATGCTGCCATGCAAGGAAGGAAGGCACCATGGTCTTCAATGTGAGATAAGATCAATAGGCAAACACACAAGTTAGGAGCTTGGAGTCACGGTTTCTACATACGGTGGCAACAATAATTATATGTGAGGCAGATGATGATCTTATTATGGAACACAGGAGAAAAGTTAACACACTTTATGTGTTTGGTAGAACATCTTGAGTCTTTCCACCAAAGAAGATCCACACATAGGAAAACCATGGATATAGAATCCATTTCCGTCATCAAAGATCATGTAAATATCTCACTGTTATGAAGAAAGAACGTTTGTAATTAAATTTTGCTAATGTTTAATATTTAAAACATTTGCTAATGTTTAATATTTAATGTTTAACATTTGCTTAATGTTTAATATTTAAAATGTTGGTACAAGGTATATGTAATTCGTAAATAAATATACATACACCAGAGGCTCTTTGGTCCTCTGAAGGCCCTGTAAAATCTAGTCCATTCTACACAGTAGCTGCTTAATAAAGTTATGGTGATGTAAATTACTGATGAAGGAACCAGAGGAAGTGTTAGGAAATCAAATCAAAGGTGCCAGTAACAAGAGTTTAATAGATTAAATAAAGGGTTGTGCCAGCATTGTGGCTGGTTTCTGGTTGCCATGGAAACCAGGCACCCTTCAGTCCTCCTATTTTGAAGCCCAGATTACTGAGGACAATTGGCGGGAGAGAATGGGGCAAAGAGGCCATTGCTGGAAAAGTGACCTGGCCCAATTACTCAACTTCCTCATCGGTGAAGCCAGAGGGACAGACCGGATGACGTCTCAATCCTTGGGCTGGTATTTGGCCTGTGTGTTCCTACAAGAACATTCAAGGTCTTAATGTGTTGAAACACTTTCCTACTGGTGGCTACGAGGCTGCTGGCACACTTCCCTTAAGGGCTCCCCTACGACCTCCCTATCCTCACTATGCAAACCCTTCTGTCCTTTCTCGTTCCCCCTGGATCTCCACCACCACCCCCCCCCCCCCCAGATCTGGCAACAAAGGGCTAACGCCTTGGCTCAACAGCGGACTTCTAGACCCAACCCAGCGCTGTCGCCTTGGTAAGTCACTGTCACGCCCTCCCTGGTCAGGCCCCTGCCGTATCTCACAATCCAGCCTCCTCGAGTGTACAATGGAATATGGGGGTGGCCCTCCTCGGAGGGTTTGGCTGGATGGGGAGGTGAAGATGTGCCCAGGATTGAGTTACCCAGCTCGGCTGCCCAGACTGTGTCTCAGTCTCTGCACTGGTGTCCTGCTCAGACAAGGCCCGGGAAAGCAGGAAACGCACAATCCACAGGGATGGGCTTGGCGTCTCCAGCCATGGAGAGGTGAGCAAATCAGTGCCGGACCGTCCATGGCTCAGTGGGACGCTTCTTCGTGAGGGCTAAATTTAAGCTGCTTGTTTAGACGTTTTCAGTCGCCAAGCTGTGGCCGATGCATCACGCACTCAAGACTACTACTGAAGGTAAAGAAAAAGTTTGTACAAACACTTGAGCTGCGGGAAGGGATTTGAAGCTCAGGTCCTCAGAAACGTACCTGAAGACTCCGAGAATTAACTGATTCCTTCCTCCGACATCCTATTTGGTGCTTCTGTTGGTGGCTAAACTCCGGCTTGATTTCTCAATATTGTAAAACGTTTTGTGGGCTGCACAGGACTCTAACATGCACGATTGTATCTGCTTCTCACAACAACCCCATGCTGGGCAGTAATTATTATTACTCATTTTACAAACAAGCAAACCAAAGAATCTCAGAGAGGTTCGATAACCTGCCCGCGCTGTTTCTGAAGTCAGGCCCTCAGGCTTTAAATCCAATGTTTCCCATTACGTCATGTTGTTTCTTAAAGTCCTGTGAATAAAAACAGGGCCCTCTTTTGTTTGACTTAGCAGGAAGCAGCCCAGTGAAGCTTAGTGATGTATGTTCATTTCTGAAGCAAGTAGGTGGCAGCTAGATTAGGTGGAGTTTGAAAAGAAGTACAAGACAGGGTCCCAGGAACTTGCTGCCCTGTCAGTAAAACAATACACATACCCCTGGACTCATCATGAAAAATATAAGAACCCACTCTTTTTTGGTCGTAAGAACTTAACTGATTTCTCTACTGATAAGTACAGTTCATTGCCACGTTGCCTTTTCAGCAAGTGAAATAAACAGAAAACTTAGCAGTAGAAAGTTGACTTCTTGGATGAGTACCCATAACCAAGGAGGTAGAATAGGATGACAGATTCAATGAATGGGGAAGATTTCCCCAGGATTTGGAAAGAATGCAGAAGAAAGAAGAACAGCCTGCTCTGATTGTAGCATTGGGAGAGGGGGAAAACTTCAGGCAATGCATGTTTTCTGAACCTGCTAATGGAAGGAGTTCTAGAGAGAAGCCTGTAGACATTCTGTCACTTGTCCTCACCTGTCTGAGTTTTTTGTGTGGATTTTCTTCTGTGGAGGAAGAGACTGAGTAGCTCTTCATGTAGTTTCATGGTTTTATGATTGTTTTGCCTGCCATATATGTAAGGAGATGAAGACATTTTTGTTCTTCCAGCAGCTGGTAGGTGAATTCCTTTTCACAGGAGTCCCATTCTTATTGGGGAAATACTCAATAGGCCCACTCAGAGGAGATTCATCTGGGGAGTGGGGAGGAGGGTGGGGACTGGTGACAAGGCCATGTGGGAAGGGCAGACAGTGCAAGGAGATGGAATTGTCTGCTTTCTATGGAGGGAGGGAGGTGGTGTTAGGAAGAGGAAGAGGAAGAAGAGAAGAAGGGAAGACATGGGAGATGTCAGAATGTGGGGTGTGGCATCAGATGACCCCTCTGACTCCTCTCTTACACCATCAACTTCTAGAGATGATTGAGTAGAATGGCCAGGTACATAAGTTTCCAAGGCTCTGAGTTGCCAGGTTGAGGGAGAGACAAAACAGAAAAACATTTGTGAATGTAGGAGCTCAGCCCAAGTTCCATTAGAAAGTTTCCTAAATCTCCAATGGGCAAGGTGGTCTTAGATGAATTCTAGGTTCCATACTTAATCCCTTTAAGGCGTTTTGTACAATATGGAAACCAGGGCAAGTTGCGTGCTTTGCCAGTTTTCAAATTTGGGGTGAGCTTGTACCAGGTACCTTTTTGGTCCTCCTCAACTCAAGGCACCATAATTCTTTTTTTGTTCTAAATTGTAGTTTCTGGAAATCTGGTCTTTGAAGGCCCTCCAGGTGGTCTGCGGTTGCCCAAATGCAATGAGTAGGTTTTGTTCGAAGAGTGTTTTTTGCTAGAGATTTGAATTCTCCATAAAAAGGGTACAAAAATAGATATTTGACAATTGTAACCACAAAGATGGTCACATGCTAGGCAGACACTTCAAATGGTGTGGTTGTGGTGGGGTGTGTGTGTGTGTCTCTGTGTGTTCCATGGTTGCAAGCAGAAGCTTTGAGGTAGGTGGTCCAAGGGATTCTTTCAATGTGGTTCATAGTCTGAAATCTCACTTGGGATGAAGTGAAGCCAAGCACTTACAGGACACTAGGAAATCAAACCGCTTTGTTTGAGAATCTTGAAAATAGGTATTTGAAACTGATGCTTCAACTGAGAAAATATCCTGACCCCAAACCTTCGCAATTCCATTTCTGACCATAATGGGAGGATATCTTAGCCACATAACTCTCTATCTAATTTTATTTCTAGTAGTGTAAGTAGCTACCCAGCTTTGAAGTTTAGTGCTGAGTCATATTTTAGGGGATGGTTTGGGAAGAGATTGGTTAGGAAATCCATTCTCAGAAAAGGTCTTTTGAAAACCTTCATTAATCTTGATCATGATACCTATTTTCTAACTTCACTTAAAAAAATAATACCTGTCCATGACTTCAAAACCATGGCAAGAGTGCAGACCATTCAGATAGCAAGAACTTGTGGCAACAGAGTTTTATTTTAACTCCCCAAATCATAAAAAACAGACATAGCTACAAGGGTAATTAAAAGGAAAACACTAAGGACACCTTCTACATAACTAGGTGAAAAAGAATTCTCATAGCTTCAGAGTATGGGAGGGTGTGCCAAAACGTGAGACAGAAGCAAAGCCTGAGAGAGAGAAGAAAGTCTAAAAAGATCTCAACAAGCCAGAGGATCCATAGATTATCAGCCAAACTCACCCCTGAAAAAAATGAGCCATACTCTGTGTGAGAACCTAGGTGAGCAAGTTGAAAATGATCTAATAAAAAAGGCTCCAGTTGGTGCGAAGATGGCTGGGCTGTGTCACTGTGGTGGTCTGAATCACAAACCCCCAAACATGGTCACGTTCTAATCCCTGGAACCTGTGAATGTGTCTCCTTACATGGCAAGAGGGATTGGGGCACCTGGGTGGCTCGGACGGTTAAGCGTCCGATGTCAGCTCAGGTCATGATCTCAGGGCTCATGAGTTCAAGCCCCATGTTGGACTGTGCTGAGCTCAGAGCCTGGAGCCTGCTTCAGATTCTGTGTCTCCCTCTCTCTCTGCCCCTCCCCCACTTATGCTCTGTCTCTCTCTCAAAAATAAATAAACATTGACAAAAATTTTTTTGATAAAAAGAAAAGAGGGATTTAGCAGATGTAATTAAGTTAAAGATATTGAGATGGGGAGCTTATCCTAGACTATCCAAGTGGGCACAATATAATCACAAGGGTCCTTATAGGAGGAAGTCAGGGGGATCACAATCAGAAAGGAGATGTGGCAACAGAAGCAGAGGCTGGAGTGACACGTTTTGAAGATGGAGGAAGGGGCCACAAGCCAAGAGTGTAGGTAGCTTCTGGAGGCTGGAGAAGGCAAGGAAGTGGACTCCCCCACAGAGTCTCCAGAGGGAGTGGGGCACCACCAATGCCTTGATTTTAAGTAAGTGGAACATGTTTTGGACTTCTGACCTCAAGAATTGCAAGCTCAGTTTGCATCGTGTTAGCCACTGAGGTTCTGGTGATTTGTTACAGCGGTAATAGGAAACAAATACCCTGGAAACCATGTCTCCCAGAATCCCCTTTCCTGTATGTCCCGGTTAGAGTTGGCCAAAAGACAAACTTGGACAAGATTTGGGAAGTGAGGATGAGTGAAGCAGGAGCTGTTTCTCTCAGACAGTCTTCGTGATTAGGTGCCCTGCAGAGGCCATCCAGGTTGGCCTCATTCTCCTTGGCTACATGTCTAGCTCTTCCAGACTATAGGCCATGCTGAGCCATGACAGCCCTGAGCCTCCCATCAGATGCTTGGCCGTGAACCCACAGAGGCCACAGCTACACCAAGGCGAGAGCTTCCTATAGACCCTCTTATGAGTTCCCCTTCATAGCCCCACATCAGAGCTAGACACGTGGCTTTTCAGATGCCATCGCATTCTCCAACTTATCCTATAAGACCAGAGCTTTGAGAGGACTAGTTAGATAATGTTGGTGTTTCTCGAAGTAATTATACCATTTACTCTGCAGTGAGTGGATTTTTCTATTGTCCCGTAACCTCGACAACGCTTAATATTGGCTGATTCATCTTGACCAATCCACAAGCTATGTGCTGATATCTCTTTGTGGCTTCACTTCACAGTTCTCTGATAACTAATGACATTGGACATAATATTTTTTTAAATTTTTTTTTAATGTTTATTTATTTTTGAGAGAGACAGAGACAGAATGCGAGTGGGTTAGGGGCAGAGAGAGGGGGAGACACAGAATCCAAAGCAGGCTCCAGGCTCCAAGCTGTCAGCACAGAGCCCGACGCGGGGCTTGAACTCACGAGCTGTGAGATCATGACCTGAGCCGAAGTCAGACGCTCAACTGACTGAGCCACCTAGCGGCCCCTGGACATAATATTTTTAATGGCCTTCTACATTTCCTTGTTTCTGAAGCATGTGTGACTTTTGCCCATTTTTCTTCTAGGTTGTCTCCCTTTTCCTTATGGATTCATGATTGTTCGTATACTCTGAATATTAGTCCTTTACCAATATTCTATTGCAAACATCTTATCCCAGGACATGGCTTGCCTTTTCACTACCTTTAAATATTGATGTGATCAAATGTATCAGTCTCTTTTATGGATAGTGCTTATTATGCATACACTAAAACTCAGCAATTCTTCTTCTAGATGTATGCCCCAGAAAAACTCTTGAGAAATTCTCCAGGCACAGGAATATTCACAGAAATGTGGAGGGAGAAATCCAGAAGCTCTGTAAATGTCCATTGAGAAAGGAGATGAGGGGTGCCTGGCTGACTCAGTCAGTAGAGTATATGACCCTTGATCTTGGAGTGATAAGTTCAAGCCCCACATTACGGGTAAAATTTACTTTAAAAGAGAGA
The DNA here is from genome assembly GCF_024362965.1 of Panthera pardus. Classification (NCBI taxonomy): domain Eukaryota; kingdom Metazoa; phylum Chordata; class Mammalia; order Carnivora; family Felidae; genus Panthera; species Panthera pardus. The sequence goes on along the minus strand of NW_026526832.1, from coordinate 10,414,002 downwards.
GAGAGAGAGGGAGAGAGAGAGGAGATAAATCCATGTAGACATGTACATGGTAGTGAACTACAAACGCATGTGTCCATATGGATTTTTCTCAAAAGCCTACTGTTCATTGAAAAAAATAATTCCTTTTGTTAAAAATTCAAAATCAGCCCAAGTTAAATAGTCTATTATTTAGGGATAAACAAAAAAACAAAACAAAACAAAACAAAACAAAACAGAACGAAAACCAGAGGTGGTAAGCTCTAAAGACAAGGAAGGAGGTGATCTGTACAAACCTCAGGATTATGGTCACCTCCTGAGTGAGGGAAAAGTTGTGAGGTGAGAGACACACGGGGGCTTCGAAGGTGCAGACGACATTCTACTTTTCAACCTACCAGGTGTCGGCAAAGCTCTTCCCTTTATTACTATACTTTGAAATGAGCATATGTTTTAGATATACATTGTTGCGTGATTTCTTTTCTCAATAAAACATTTTAGCACATCATTCTCCTAACAATTGCTTTCGTCGTCCTGGGTTAAGGGAGCTCAAGATAATAGAAGATTCAGAGTACTTTAGGATACTGTGGATCTGTTGCCCAGTTAAGACTACAGACCGCTGGCCCCCACCCAGGCTACTGAGTCAGAACGTCCAGGGTGAGGCCAAGGAATCAAGTCAGTTGATTCCCAGGTTTGGGGGCACCTAGTCTCCCACAGTACGCCACCTAAGGGTGTCAGTGGCTCCCTACCGCCCTCTCGTGGCCAAATTTTCCCATCCAAACTGAGCACAGTAGCCAGCCAAGATGAGCGAGTGCAGACGGACTGTCTTGGGATCCGTGGTCTTGTCCAGGTTTGGTGGCAGCTCTGAGAACTTCTACCATTGAAATTCTACCAGGACGCAGTAGAGAGGACCCACTAGGCTTGTCTAGCATTTCTGTTTGAAGTCTTAGGCGCTCTAGCCTGGCTTACTCACCTGAAACTTTATCTGTGCTCTTCCTGACAGAGATGATCTCATGGAGCCAAAGACCTCTCTCACCTGCTCCAGACCCTCCTGCTGCTTGGTCCTCCCTCCCACAGAGATGCCCTGACTCTGTATCCTGCCCCCACCCCCCCTCCTCCCCCCCGGACTGGCCATCTGCACACAAGTGCCCTACATTTCCTGGTCTCCTTTTCTGCCTGAACAAACAGCTGTCTGACTAGACCCCTGGTCCTGGCCTCTCTACAAGAGCCTATCCTGTCCTTTGGCTTCCAGAAGATGAGAGCTATTAAGAGGCCAAGAATCAGGGCACCCGGGTGGCTCAGTTGGTCAGGTGTCTCACTTTAGCTCAGGTCATGATCTCACAGTTTGTGAATTTGAGCCCGTGGGTTGGGCTCTGTGCTGACAGCTCGGAGCCAGGAACCTGCTTCAGATTCTGTGTCTCCCTCTCTCTGCTCCTCTCTCTCTCTCTCTCTTTCTCTCTCTCAAAAATAAGTAAAGCTTAAAAAAAAATTTTTTTAAGAGACTAAGAATCAAAAGCCACAGAGAAATGCAGGCCGGATGCACGCTCTGAGGCTCCATGAACACACTGCTTCTCCACCCCAATCCACCACCCTCCTCCTTTCTCTCTCTCTCTTTTTTAAATGTTTATTTATTTTTGAGAGAGAGAGACAGACTGTGAGTGGGGGACGGGCAGAGAGAGAAGGAGACACAGAATCCGAAGCAGGCTCCAGGCTCCGAGCTCTGAGCTCCGAGCTGTCAGCACAGAGCCCAACGTGGGGCTCGAACCCAGGAGCTATGAAATCAGGACCTGAGCCAAAGCTGGACGTTTAACCAACTGAGCCACCCAGGCGCCCCTCCTTTTTCTCTTTCTCTTCCTTAATCAGTCAGTTTCTGATTCCTGACATGGAGCTTGGAATGGGCAGGTTACGTCAGAAAAACCAGAATTGGTATATCTCAAAGAAGAGTCTGGACCAGACCCCAGGGGCAGAGCCCAAGTGTGGAGAGTCCCCACTTACTTTGCCCCATCTCTGTCCCCCTATCGGACCCTGCTAGAGTCCTAAAGTTATTGTACATGCTCATTGATCCCTCTCAAGTGAATAAGCTCTTACTTCATCCCCAGGAGCCAATAACCTGCCCAATGGAAGGTGGTGTGATGTAATGATTAAAAATGAGTTTGGAGGGGTGCCTGGGTGGCTCAGTTGGACTTTGGCTCGGACTTTGGCTCAGGTCATGAACTCGCAGTTGATGAGTTTGAGCCCCGCGTGGAGCTCTGTGCTGACAGCTTGGAGCCTGGAGCCTGCTTCCGATTCTGTCTCTCCCTCTCTCTCTGTCCCTCCAGTGCTCATGCTCTCTCTGTCTCAAAAATAAAGACAAACATAAAAAAAAAAATTTTTTTGTAAATAAAAAAAAATGAATTTGAAGTAAGAGCTGGATTGGAATCTCTGCCCGCTTATATGCCGAGTAGTCTTGGGACGTTACTTTACATCTCTAAACCTCAATTTCCTCCCCTGCAAAGTGAGGATAACAATGTTTAACTCGAAGTCTGTTGTGATTATTGAATGAGACAGAGCACGGAGAAATGCTTATCACATTTCATACACGTGGAAGTACGTAACGATGGGGTTTTTGGAGATGAGAGTGGGGTTCGCAGAGTCCAGAGCCGACAAGCAAGAAAGAATTCTTGGAGAAGCCTTTGGTGCAAAGGACCCGTGGGCAGGAAGAGCTGCCCGGGACTGTGAGGAGAGACTGGTTGTGTACTATGGGGTTGGGGGAGGTGAAGTTCAGGGGAAGTTTCCAGTGAGATTTTCATATGCTACAGTCTTCTTTAGAGAGTGGAGGGCCAGCTATTGTCAAGCTAAGGTGGTGTTTCCCTCTAGCAAAGCATTAGCATTCAGACAGTAAAGAGTTCCTGGACAAACGTTTTACTCTGCCAGCCTCAAGTATTCGTCAAAGGGCTGCATGTTGTAAGGAAATTTAGTTCTCTCTGCCATTTCCTTCTGCCTTTGTTTCCCATATCACTATGGAGGGGTGATGGAGACTTAGGTCCTGCAGGACTATGATCTCTATCACGCCATTTAAGTTAGGAAGAAGTTTTGCATGGATGTAAATCTACCAAGAATCTTTTCTGGTTACTCTGTCAGTTAACCATTTGTTTTTCCCCTATCCTTTGTTCTTGGGCAGCCAGGAGTGTCCGAGGAATATCACACATATCCCACTTGGTTTGGGGGGGGGGGGGGGGTGGCGGGGGAGGGAGTGTTTGTGGCCTGTCAGCTTGCCTTATGCTCCCTCATGATTTAATACATATCGCTTATTACTTATTATCAAGTCCAGACCTTTTAGGGTTCCAAGGGCTGTATCTTAGAGGCGGAGTCGTTTGGAGCCCGATGGAAGCATCCATTGCCCAAAGCCTCCATTTGGAACAGCCAGCTACTCAGAGACTCTCTAGAAAATGCTCCAGTGTGACTCCATCCTGCCTGTTTCCTCCAAACCCTATCAGGGCACTGGCCCAGAAGCTGGCATTGCACCCTCTAGCCCAGGGATCACCTACCCTTCCCGTCTGTCAGGTAGGCGACAGCCCTGCTCCATCAGAAGAGGGAGGACCCTTTCTGTCTGCTGTCTCCTCGGCTTGCTTTTCCCCTTCTTTCCCTCCCTTCCTTTCCCCTCCCCTCTCCTTCCCCCTGGCCAACATTCTCACCAGATACTGTTTTCCCAATACCCGTCGGCTGTCACTCAGAGTCTGGACACCCAAGCTCCCAGTTCCAGAGAACATGGCTTCCTAATCAGGTATCACATTGTTACTACACGCTTCAGATCTAACAGTTGAATCCCTCAAAGCAACTCTTCAGAGCACCCCCAGGAAAACAAAACAAACACAAACACAAACAAAAAATTAACACACATGCGATGCCTGGATAACCTCAGCTGTGAGGTGTTCTGTGCCCAGGGGCAGCCTACCTCTGCTCCTACCCTGCAGCCTGCCTTGCTTACTCAGTGCTTTCTTCCTCCTGCCTTCCCTAGTCAAATCTCTGGTGTGAGGAACACAAAGAACTCCTGAAAGGGCGGGCCTACGCCGGCCGACTCCATCTTGTTCTGTGTCCTTCACCTTGACCACACCTCCTCCCCTTGAGTAACCCCCCCCCTCACCTGCCTAACAGGACTCGGACCCTTCCCCAGGACCCTTCCCCAGCCAATCGGCTGAGGCCATAGCCATTACCTCACCAACTGCCCCTAGGCCCCAATAAAACCTTTGTCCTTTTGAAACTCGCTCTTTTTCCCTGGTATCTCACCACTGCATCGGTGCAGGTAGGGGATTGAGCTCGAGTTAGCTCGAATAAAGGCTCTTTGCTTTTGCATCGGACTCGGCTCCCTAGTGGTCTTTGGGGATCACAAATTCTGGGCATAACACTCCTTGGGCTGCTTCTCCTTGAAGGTGAAGCCTGAGAGATGGCCCATTGCTAGGGAGGCCAGCATGGACCAGAAGCACTGCCTGGCTCACAGGGGGTGTTTCCTCAAGGCATGTTTTCTAGGACACAGAGCCTGGTGTGTCCTTGAGAGCACGGTGAGCACACTCGCCCTGCTTCGAACCGTAAAATAAACTCTTTATTCCTGACTAGACATGGAAGACGCTGGAACCCCGACGGCAACCGTGAAACCCGAGTTATGGATCCAGTCCCGCGCTCGTTGGCTACGTGACCCTGCTAAGTTATTTTCCCCTCTCTGGCTTCCTCATCTGTCAGATAAGGGGGCTGGGCTGGGTGGCCTCAGAAGCCTCTTCCAGCTCTGATGGGTCCCCATCAGGTTCACCAGGGCACGAGAAAGTCACACCTCTTCATTTGGCGGCACTGCCCCTCCGAGAAGCTCCAGTCATTCAGATGGACAAGTCTGTCTGCTTTGGTCCTCAGTACAACTTCCAGGCTAGGTCCTTGACTCATCCGTGACAAAGATCCTTTCAGGTGGCTTGCCTGAAGTCACAAGGCAAATGGACTTCAGAGGTCAACACAGCATCCCAGCTCTCCCTCCCAGCTTTATTCCGCCAAAACAGCCCAAGACGAAACAACCCTGGTGACCACCGCCCCCAGAACGATTCTTGATAGATTTACATCCATGCAAAACTTCTTCCTAACTTAAATGTTAACCTTTAACATGTATGTACTTAAAACACACAGACCGTCATCATTCAAAACTCTTCCTGTAACTCGTATGAAAGAATATTTAGAAATTATGAAACTATATCCGTCAGCTTTTTCTTTCCATGTTTTGTTTTTAATTTTTTTTCCTTAAGTCTATCCATTTATTTTGAGAGAGAGAGTGCACAAGCGGGGTAGGAGCAGAGAGAGAGGGAGAGAGAGAATCGCATCCCATGAACTGTGAGATCATGACCTGAGCCGAAATCAAGAGTCAGAAGCCCAACCGACAGAGTCACACAGGAGCCCCCTCTGTTTTAGTTCCAGTACACAGGTCCCAGGGCACCCAGAGCCTGGTGGTGCTGATTCAATGTGGGGGTACTTAGTATTCGGCAGCTCTTCATTTCACAATGCTGAGTGCTTTTTTTAAATTTATTTTGGGGACACCTGGGTGGCTCAGTCGGTTGAGCGGCCGGCTTCGGCTCAGGTCATGATCTCGCGGCCCATGAGTTCGAGCCCCGCGTCGGGCTCTGTGCTGACAGCTCAGAGCTTGGAGCCTGTTTCAGATTCTGTGTCTCCCTCTCTCTGACCCTCCCCCGTTCATGCTCTGTCTCTCCCTGTCTCAAAAATAAATAAACATTTAAAAAAAATTTAAATTTATTTTGAGAGAGGGAGAGAGAGAGAGGGCAAGGGGGAGAGGGGCAGAGAGTAAGGGAAAGAGACAGAATCCCAACCAGGCTCCACAAGGTCATTGCAAAGCCCAACGTGGGGCTTGAACCCACGAACAGTGAGATCATGACCTGAGCCAAACCAAGGCTCTGACGGTTAACCAACTGAGCCACCCAGGCGCCCCGAAACTGAATGCTTTAGGTGCACAGCTCACCGGCACAGAAACCCACACTGACTCAGCTCTGAGTATTGAATCCCCACAGACTAATCAGGCTCCCAGGAGGAAAACCACTGAAAGGAAACATTTTTTTCCCAAGGCAACATTATCTTATCTCTGACTTTGTTCCCTTATCTAAGAAGAGAGGATCAAATTCTTCCTGCTTTTCCCAGACCCGTGCTTGTGGTGTCGGAAGCAAGGCTGATTTCTAATTTTCCTCTGTGATAAATCTCCACATGCACACAACTGTATAAAAGGAAAGTGAGGATTTGGAAAATCTCGAGGTCGGGAGTCTTTCGTTAGATTGCTGTCCTTAATTGTGTCACCATTTTTTTTTTTTTTTAAATTAACGGGCCAGTTTGCCTCAGAAAGTTCTGTTACCCCACCCAGGTAAGAAAGCCGGGCAAGAGTTTCTAAACCCCTAAGGATGGAGGGGGCAGGGGGCGTGCAGAGTGCTGGGAGGGCCAGAGAGCAGAAAAAGCTTGCAGTTGTGATGCAAAAGAAAACAAAACGCTAGACCTTGAAATCAAAGGCCGCCATGGACCCCAGCTCCTGAAGCCAGAGTATGAGCCCAAGGACAGAGTGGAGGGAGGGTTTGGGGGGTGGAGGCAGAAACAAGTTCCCTGGCATGAGAAGTGAATGGGAACAGAGCATGGCCACACTAGTGAGGTGCCAGGATGATACATGAGCCTCCCTAAGAGCTTAGCTCACCCTCAGGGAGAAGGAGAGAGGGTGAATTGGAGTGGAAGATTCCCAGATTTAAAATCTAGAAGCAACCGAGTTCCCCTGAATCGGTGATATTAATCTCTGCTGTTGCGTTGCTAGCCAGGATTAAAAGATCCAGCATGGAGTTCAGGTACAGATTAATAAAGAAAGTGACATTTCTGCATATTTGAATCTTCTGACTGAAAGGCTTATCTACTCTACTAGCGATATTTTGTTTTACTGAAGATACCGTGGTAGGATCTCTGTAAGGATCCACTAACTCCGTGACTCCCACACTGTGAAGGTAAAAGCCAGAATCCTTTTTTTTTTTTTTTTTTAAGTGTCATTAGACACGGGGCGCCTCCACAAATCTTTCATGGCCAATTGGAAATTTGTTTGTATGTGTACAAAAGGAAAAGCAGTGAAAGCTGTTTTTGCATGAATACAAATGTGATCTCTACAAAACAAAACTCTTTCTCGACCTCCCGTATTTTTGGACCTCTGTTCACTGTGTTTCTGGCAACCATAATATGTCGGAACACATTCTCCTTTTTCACACAGACATTGCTCCTTCAAGTGCAAAAAAACGTGTTAGTGGGAGAGCGAGCTCATAACCAACACCCTGTTCTCTCAAGTGAGTTAATGGGCTAGAATTACTCTCAGGAGATAGGAAATATCTGGGCCTGAGCTATTCTAATATGAAGCCAGGTTTAGAAATCTGACTCACTTGTATTGAAACACCTAGGCAGAAACACTATATCTGCTCATGAAACAATTTTGTTTGCTCGCCCACAAGTTGCTCTGCCCAATAGCCAGTCTCCTTCCTATTCTTCCTGTTTGACAGTCTGCCTCCTACAACAGAGGTGCAAAGGACAGTTGTTTGTTGTTCTGAAACAGCTCCCTTATGGTGATGGCGTGGGTATGATCAGTTACAACCACTGAGACATAAGGAACACCCGGGGAAATTGTCCTTAGTCATAAAAAAAAAAAAACAAAAAAAGAGATGGCCTTCTTCTTCCCTCCTGCCCTTTGAAGCAATGGTGAAAGGGCCTGATTCCTGGAGCTGGGGCAGCCATTTTCCAACCATGAGGACGCAGGCCTAAGGCAAAAGTGAACACGCAGTGGGTTGCAGCTCGGAAATATGGTAAGTGTCTGGCTCCTAATGGTACTGTTGAGATGCTGAATCAATCTGATCTCCAGACTTTTTGAGATATGAGATGATAAAAACCTTAAGTGTTTAAGACATGTCAAGTTGGTTTTCTGTTACTTGCAGGCAAGCAATACATTAAAAGTCATAGGAAAGAGAACTAATTTCCATACGCTGTGAAAATGGAATAAAAATATTTTAGGTTGTGTTCTAATTGTCCTGGATTTAAAGGGAGGGAGTCCCCTTCCCTTTCACCTCCATTTTATTCTCCAGAGCTAAATGCTTCATTCTCTCTGGAGGTCCACCCTACTCCCAGCCCCTCTGTCCTCTCAGGACCACCCCTCTCAGAGCTTTTCCTCCTAGTCTGGATCTGTTCCCCATAGGGGTTTCTCTGGCACTCCATGGTGCTTTTCTTTTTTTTTTTTTTTTTTAAATTTTTTTTTCAACGTTTTTTATTTATTTTTGGGACAGAGAGAGACAGAGCATGAACGGGGGAGGGGCAGAGAGAGAGGGAGACACAGAATCGGAAACAGGCTCCAGGCTCCGAGCCATCAGCCCAGAGCCTGACGCGGGGCTCGAACTCACGGACCGCGAGATCATGACCTGGCTGAAGTCGGACGCTTAACCGACTGCGCCACCCAGGCGCCCCTTTTTTTTTTTTTTTTAATTTTTTTTCAACGTTTTTTATTTATTTTTGGGACAGAGAGAGACAGAGCATGAATGGGGGAGGGGCAGAGAGAGAGGGAGACACAGAATCGGAAACAGTCCATGGTGCTTTTCAATGGCTCTTGCATAGTACCATGACAGACCAAATAGATGATTTCCTTATCATCCTGGGTATTCAGATATTGCAAACATACATGAGCACAGAGTGGAGAGCTTCTGTACTATTTTTCGTGACTGTGTGCATCTAGATTTTCATTCTTTACAGTTTTCTTCTTCCCACCACAACTCTTAAAGAAATCCCCTGTGTATTCCCTTCAACGATCTGATTGATGATCTCAGGAAGTGAGTCTAATAAGTGCCTAAGCCATAGTGTACAAGATAAATGAAAAGTACCAAGAGTTGGAATCTTGAGAATGGATCCTCGTGGGCCTTTCTTACCCTTCCTTATCTTTGCACTTGTTCACCTGTTCGTCCCTGTGCACAGGAAAAATTACAAGAAGGACCCCTGAAGAGGTACGCAGATTCCCAAACCTGAATTTCATTTGGTTTCTTTTTTCAACACGGTCTTTGAACCTCTGTTTTTGCACAAAACACCAAAAATGAATAAAGAACAGACTTAACAGTGGTTCCTCCAGTATAACGCTGCCTTACCTCATTTTTACTTTAGAAATACTGTTACAGTGCAAAGTTTCTTCAAAGGGTGGCCCATGCGACATCAAGTCAGAATAATATTTTGCTTAATTGTTTTTTAATGTCTTATTTATTCTTAAGAGAGACAGAGAGCAGGAGCAGATGAGCGGCAGCACAAGAGAGGGACACAGAATCCGAAGCAGGCTCCAGGCTCTGAGCTGTCAGCACAGAGCCCGACACGGGGCTTGAACTCATAGGGTGCGAGACCATGACCTGAGCCGAAGTTGGACGCTCAACCGACTGAGCCACTCAGGGGCCCCCAGAATAATATTTTGAAATGCAAGTTCCTGGGCCCCAACTCAAAGCTAAGAATCTGAAGTCTTGGTGGTCAGAGAGTCTACAAAATAAGCAAGCAGTCTAGTTGATGAATATGCACATAAATGTCCTAATCATTCACTTTGCTATTTTAGTTACAAATGCTACCTACAAGATTTAATGGGCCTTGCAAAGCAGGAACCAGTGACACTAAACCTTTCTGAAGTATACATTTTTAGAAAGAATTCCAAACACAGGATAGTATAATCCTGATGAGAAAAAGTGGTTTGATAACCAGAGCTAGCTTCAGGCAAAATTTAGGTCTTTGAGGTAAAGTCAAATATTCCATTTAATTTTGGATAGTTGAGTTGTCCTTTCTCCGTTTCCCCACAAATTCCATATTCCATGACCAATGGTCCTTTCTCCTCCATAACGTACCTTACCTGGCATTAACCATTTACAAGAAAACATTTTTTAAAGCAATCAGGTAGGCTGGCTACGTATGTGCACACTTGCCAAACTTCAGGTTGAGAATTCAGGTTAAAGAATATAGATGCTGAGGTATTTGAATTTATCCATCAGTCTTTTTATTCATTCAAGATGTATATTAGTAAATGTCAAGTACTGAGGGTAGAAAAATGAATCAGACCTGGGCCCATGCTTTAAGAAAAATAATCTAACCTTAGAAATTCAGAACTCACATCACATTCTTTCAATGTTGCAGCATTGCTTAACAAGCTTGCCCAGGGGGTATTTAATTCTTTAGAAGAATGCACGAGTGTTTGGGCTATTCACTGTTAAGTAAGGGCTGAGATTCCATGAAGTTACATGTCAATTTATAGGTCTACCGGTTAACTAGAGGGTGGAGGCCACGGATGCTGTTAAACATCCCACAACAGGGAATTCTCCCTACAACGAACAATTCTCTAGTCCCCAAAGTCGGTAGGACTGAGGTTGAAAAACCCTGTTCCAAAGAGATCAAAAGCCACTAATTTGGGAAATCAGGAGACTCTGTCGCCTTAGTGAGAGTAGTGTTAGTGGTTTCCTGTATTGGGCTGATAAATGGTTGGGGGATCAAGAAGCGAAGTCTGTGAATAGAAAGTTTTCTCTCACAGCTTTTGGTAGTTCCCCATGTGAGATAAGGTATAAACACCAAAGGCAAAGCAGGGTTAAGAAGCTTTTTGCGGAAGGATAGTTGGTGGTAGCAAAGTATTTAAAAATATTTGGATCAACTGAAATTTTCATTTTTCCTTTAGATATTTGATGCTGTTGAAGCTCTAACCTGAGCCAGAGTGGCAATTACATCATCTTTTTTTTTTTTTAATGTTTACTTATTTTTGAGAGAGACAGAGACAGAATGCGAGTGGGTTGGGGCAGAGAGAGAGGGAGGCACAGAATGCGAAGCAGGCCCCAGGCTCTGAGCTGTCAGCACAGAGCCTGACGCCAGGCTCGAACTCACGAGCTGTGAGATCATGACCTGAACTGAAGTCGGACGCTCAACCGACTGAGCCACCCAGGCACCCTGGCAATTATATCATCTTGTTGAAAGATCTTTACAGCTTTTACCCCTTAAAAGGAGGAGAAAACACAACTACTTACTTTTGGTCGTGCCTTCACAATCACAAGTATTTAGCAAACCATAATGATAGAAGTGCCTTTATGTCGAAAGTTGGGTTCTCACAATTAAATATACTTTTTTAAACTACTGTCACTCTGGAAAGTTGCATTGCATTTTTCTATGTGAATATCTCAATGATTAAAATTAGTTTAAGAGTCTTTCATTTATTAAATACAGACACCCCTTGAGTTATACTTCCTGTACCATGAGTGACTACCCTGTGGCTGAATGGATAGTTCTTTCCTTGCTAGAAAACTCAGCAGATCCTGTGGTTGGAGGTAGGAAGAATTTTTTTTTTTTTTTTTTTTTCATTAGCAGGTAAGCAGATGCAATAGTTACGATATGGGTTCTCTCTTTTCATCAGACAGTTATTAGCTGCTGCAGCTGGCCGGGACAAGTCCCCTTTTTTCTTTTTTTTTCCTAAGTGGAAACAGTGAAGGCCATAGCTACAGATTGGTGATAGCCTGACATCAGCAGTTCTGAGTGAGAATTCAACTGAAATCATATAGTATGTTATTGTGTAGATTACAAAGGATTTTATGGGGTTACTTAGAAAACAAAGCACAATTATGGCATGATTCTTGTAAGATATGTTCTAAGTTCCAAACAAACCACAATTATTTTGGATCATAATGCCTATGGGTTAGTCACCTGCTTTATGAAGCAAGTTTTCTTCTAAAATCATTACGGGAATGAATTCCAATCTTCATCTGTTTTTAGATTCACTTTTCTGAATGAGAGTCTACTCGTCTTAATTATAATGATGGGACTACAATCTTTATAAAATGGAAAAAGTTTTAACAATGGTTGGTTAATTAATGAGTCTCTCTTGTGGCATAGAATGAATTCTTCCTACAGATTTATTTGCATACCAAGAGGCTGTGTCCACTGAATAATTTTTTGAAAGAGATCTGCGTCTAAGGAGAAAATGACTTCTGTTTGTATAGTCTGAGGAGAGTAGGTCTGGGAAACTGCTAACCTAAATTTTCCCCAGCAGAACCTCCTGCAAAATTTGCCTATCACCCAGGTTCAAAATGAAATCTTTTGTTCTCCTTATGTATAATTAAAACTATCCAGTTATTTTAACTACTTTGTACATACATGTATTGCAACAGTGTTTTGCCTAACTGATGAACATTTGACTTTGTTTTGAATCTGCCACAAAGAAACTGACCTTGCCCTGTGAAGTTGACATATAAATCAGAAAATGTCCCTGAACATTTTCTCTCAAGATGAAGAAAAAAGGCAGAGGGGAGGGGCAAAATTACTCTGTACTCTGAATACGTTGAGTTCCATTTTCAAGTGGATCCAAGGCTGTGCTTTGAACTTTGAACAGGCCGACAAAAAAAAAAAAAAAAAAAAAAATTCAGTGTAAGAATGTGACTTAAAAAGCCGCCTGCAATTTCTGAAGAAATTTCATTCCTCTCTTCAAGTGTGCCGGAAAAACTGATCATCGTCGAACAAGGTTAGTATCAATCAGGCAAAGTATATGCCTTTCTGCAGATGACTTTCTTCACTGAACAAAAACTTATTTTTTTTAGCCAGACAGAAAGTTTTTAAAATGAACTCCATATTTCAATGAGGTAACCATATTTAATAAATTGTTTCAACATTGAATTGCTAACTAGTATTACATAAATATTGTTGCTAATTTTTCTTTCATACATACTTTTCTAAAATACCTGTTAAGATTTATTCAGCACAGGAATATTGGGTCAACTATTTTATTGTATTTAAGTGATGAATACGTAGTTTATTACACTAATTACTTAGGCTTGTGGAAACAGTTAATAAAATTATTCTTATGCCTTTTTCAAAAAAAAGCCTTTTTCCCTTGGAAGGTCCAATTTAGTCATAGGAATCTCATCACTTGGGGGGAATAACTTTCTTGTGTTTCTTGTGTCAGGGGTCCCCCAAAAGGAAAAATGCCCCCAAAACACCCTGCTTGCATTAGACACAGTATTATTTTTCCTCTTTTCCCCAAGTCTATTCCTAGCCTAACCTGAACACGATAGACCCACCATAATTCTGTATGCATCCTGTGGCTTAGAGATAATGGTAAACCCCTAGAGAGAAGCTCCCCATAGGATAAAGTCCTCTGATCTGGAGATTCAGTCCCTCTTGTAAGAGGCAGTGAGGGTTGAATCCCAAATAACTGGGGTGGGAGATTCTGACAGGACAGTATCACGTAAGAACTGGTGTAATGTGCTTAGGAAAGCTGTTTTGTTGAGCCTCCTTGGTCAAGTGGTCCATCAGGCATGGAGGCCTGCAGTCCAGCTGGGCTCACAGGGTGTGGTCAAGAGGAAAGGCTCTCAGACAAAGCTAGGTTTGATTATTGCTGCTAAAGTTTATTTATTTATTTAGAGACAGAGAGAGAGACAGAGAGAGAGAGAGAGAGAGAGAGAGAGAGAGAGAGTAGGCAAGGGGCAGAGAGAGGGAAAGAGACAGAATCCAAGCAGGCTCCATGCTGACAGCACAGAGCCTGATGCAGGGCTCCAACTCTGGAACCATGAGACCACGACCCGAGCTGAAGTCGGGCACTTAACGGACTGAGCCACCCAAGGGCCCCTGATTATTGCCTCTAAAAGTGACTGTGTGGCCGGGGCCAAGTGTCTTCACCTCTCCAAGCCTTGGTTACCTCGCCTGCAATGTTGTTTATCTCACTGCATTGCTGGGAAAATGGAATAAGATAATTCGTATGATGAAGGAAGCAGGAAGTAAGTGTAACACGTGATCACCAGTATTTTTGCTGTGGCTGTTGGCTCTGCCTCCAGTTTCCAGGTCTGACTTGGGAAACTTGGAGCTTCAGTTATCCTCCACCGCGGCTCTTTGAACGTGTAGTTTTTATTTGGCAGTTTGTTTTCATTATACAAACCACAGAACGTGAAACTGGGTAAAATCTCGAATGTTAGGCATCTGAGAAGACAGTGGTTTTCACATAAAGGCAACTCAGGATGGTGGGGGTACGAAGAGGATGGGGATTTTCTCCATTAAAATGGAACGTGAGCTAAAGTCAGGAAAACGTGGTTGCGGACACGATTACTAAGTAGTGTAAGACGTCTGAGCTACCCTGTATTGCAGATCAAAGTTCAAGGTTGTGTCCCGTAGGGGGAACTAAGAAGGGTATGGGGAAGGGGGCGGCGCCGGAAGGGGGCCAGCGGGGGCCAGCGGGTTCGGGGAGCTGCAGAGATGGGATGGAACGCGCTGAGCCAGGCGCGGGTGGCCCGGAGCCAGGGCAGGTGGCCCCGGGGGAGACGGGCCTGGAGGGGAGGCGACATCCCGGCAACAATGTGCGGTGCGAGCCAAGGCGCCCGGGGAGCGCACTCTCCTTCTGGGAAAGGTGCTCTCGGCGCCCGCCCGGCTAAGTCAAACCCCCCGCGGGAAGAGGCGGGAGCCGTAGGGCTAGCGGCCGCGGGCTCCTCCCCCGGCGCCTCCGCTATCTGGGTCAGGACGCGGCGGCCGCGGGGCCGGACTAGGGGACCCGCGGGCTCTGGACTGCTGTTCGCCCGCCGCTCCTCTCCGCTCTCGTCCGCTCGGCCGCAGGTCCCCGACCCCGGTTCTCCGACGGCGGAGAGGCCCGTGCGGCGAACTAAGGTGCGTGCCGAGGTGGGCAGCGGGCGGCTCGGCGGGCGGGGGCCGGACGCGGCCGGGGTGCGGAGGGCTGAGGCGGCACTTCCGGCGTCGGCCGCGGCACTTCCGGGTACTGCGCGAGTCCTCCGCGCCACCGGTTCCCTGCGAGGCGTCCTCCCGCTGGCCGGCGCCGCGGTGCGTCAGACTAGGCTTGGGGCGGCTTCCTCCCCGGCGCGGCCCCGCCGAGCCGGCGTTTGGAAGCTTCAGCCCTGGAGCTCGCCGGTGTTTCCACGCAGGCCGCCCGTCGTGGGTGCGCGGAAAGCTGGCGGTGTGCTGCCGCGGCCCCGGCGGGTCCCTGCAGACCCGGGGAGTTTCAGCCGGAGACTCTGGGTCGCCTTTAGCCTTCGCCCCTGGGTCTGACCTTTCAGCCTCTGGCAAACATTTGTGTTGTGTTGTGTTTTGCTGAGACTCCCAATTCTTTGTTTTACACGAAAAGAAGGCCAGATTTTCAGTGCCACAAACATTTGCAAATAAGCCAAACGTCAGCGACCCCTAAATTTAAAAGAAATTACAGGAAAAACAGTGAAAACCTAGATAAAATAGGAGTATTAGAATTCATTTAGAAAGTATCAGGTTATCCAGGTCGCTGTGGGGAATCTGATTGCCAAGTCAAGGTCTCGGAGACAATCCCTTGGGAAATAAACCTCAGGCCTGCGTGTAACCCATGATGTTCCTGTATCCTTGCAAAATTTTTCATACATCTCATGTACCAGAATTAACATATTTTATGTACTTCCCCCTGAGATTCCGCTGATGAGTTAAACGAAGATTATGTGCTGGATATTGCTGAAAACATTCTAAGTAACTGGGTAAAGCATAATTTACATATCTAAAAATTTTACATGTCTAAAATTTCTTTAGTGTTAACATTTTGATGATTTATTACTTCAGTAAGATTCTTGGTTCTCATCTGCAGATAATTATGTATTGCCCATTAATTTTAGATGCCCATAATTTTTATTAAAATAATGCCTATCATTTTCCACCATTATTACTAGCACCTTACAAATCGAAATTCGTAACAGGAATAATGATAAGCATTTGATTATCTAGTCAATAGATTTTTTTCAATGTGTTTTTATACTAAAGTGTGAGTGTGTGCTAATTTGATAATTAAACATAAAAGTTGCGTAAATAACATAACCTTTGAAATTATACTGCAGGCAAGCAAGTATTCTGATTTATTACTTTGCTAGTTACTGTTTTTAACGTGTGGCATTTTTCAAATTCGTGGCTTGGAAGCACATTTATTTTATGCTGTTAAAAAACTCCAACATATCGTGCGCTGTTAGGCTCTAATTGTGGTTATTTAAAAGCGATACCTGCTCCATTGATTCTAGTTTCCCCTCCCCCCAGTTGATTTTAATAGTTCTGAAGTCATATTTCCACTCTGAACATCTCTGCCCAGCCAGCATTCTCCTTCATGTCCTTACTGATGCTTTCGGAATCTTCCTCATGCCCCAGTACATCCAGGAATTCCCCGGGTGACAGTTTTCCTGTCCTAGTTGGATGGGCCCCGGGTAAATGACTTGACAGCTGTATGCCTCAGTTTGCTCATCTGCAAAATAGAGGTAATAGTAGGACCTGCCTCAAAGAGGTAATTTGGAATTGGTGTAATCCCTAAAGAAAAGCTCAAACAAAATTGATACTCTTTGCCATCTCCTTAAACTGGTACAATCTCAGGGAAAAGATCGCCTTCCTGGGTAGATTTTGACTTCCGTTTATTTACTTATTAAATGAAAAAAATTTTCAAAGTAGGCTACGTTTTTTCACGTAAAAGTCAAGGAAGGCCGGGCAGGAATGAGCCAAGAAACAATCGGAATAGGAAGATTTCTTTTAATAGACTTCAAGATCAGCATATGAACATTCTGCATTAATCTTTTTATTGACAAAAAGCCAAGATGTCCAAGCTCTACGCATGGTCATTAGAGAACGATGCAAATGGAAGCCATGAGCATGTAGGACCTTTTCTTGTATCTGTTGCCTTTTTGCAATAGTCTTTCAAAATAATTTAGTTTGGTGATACATTATTTTGTGGAAATAAAAGAGTACGGCTAAGAATAATTACCTACAACTTCAGCTGAAGTTACAATTGATCCCAATCTATTGCTGGCATGTCTCCTGGATGGGGTAGGTGTGGGCAAATGGTTAGACTTACCGTTCAGTTTCTAGCAACTAGGTAAAAATGCTTTTTGCTTAAAAAAATCAATTCTAGGCAAACTACGCTGAGGTCAGGCAGGCCAGATTAAGCATACGGGCTTTCTACTGGAATCCTTGGCTTTAAGAGAAGGGATTCTTAATTCCCTTGGGTATAATATTCACCAACATCTGAGGTAATTTCTGGAAAGTTATTATTTAAAATTTTTTTAACGTTTTATTTTTTTAAGAGACACAGAGGGACAGAGTGTGAGCAGGGGAGGGGCAGAGAGAGAGGGAGACACAGAATCCAAAGCAGGCTCCAGGCTCTGAGCCGTGAGCACAGAACCCAATGCGGGGCTTGAACCTACAAAAGCAAGATCGTGACCTGAGCCGAAGTCGGATGCTCAACCAACTGAGCCTTCTAGGTGCCCCATAGAAAATTATTTTAAAATCATTACTCCTTCTCTTTTACACTTAGACCTGTAATGAAATAGAACATCCAGATAGGATACTCCATGTGTTCATGTGTATCATCTAATGTATTATTTAGAAATCTAAAGAGACATTCTTTTAGGCAGACTTCTTGGAAATATTCTTATTCGCTCTCCCATAGAGCATCATTTGAAACACCACATTTAGTTGGTCATTTAGAGTGTAAGAAACAATGCCTTGGGCCACCCCGGTGGCTCAGTCCGTTGAGCATCCGACTTCGGCTCAGGTCACCATCTCACAGCTTGTGAGTTTGAGCCTCAGGTCGGGCTCTGTGCTGACAGCTCGGAGCCTGGAGCCTGCTTCAGATTGTGTCTCCCTCTCTCTCTGCCCCTACCCCTCTCATGCTCTGTCTCTCTCTCTCTCAAAGATAAATAAACGTTAAAAAAAATAAAGAAATTAAAAAAACCCCAAAACAATACATTGCTTAAGTATGTGAGATCATGGGATATAGACCATAGGAATTCATATGTTTCCAGTGTGCCTTCCCCTGTTTTCACTCTCGGCTGTTTATTTTGTTTCCTATTTCACTTAGAACAATGAAGCCACCACAAAGGACTTTCATAAGCTCCCACTGTCACATCCACCCACCTTCAATCTGTTCACATAATCTGCCTTTTCTTTCATTACTATGAATGAATGGTTTGTGTTTCCATCAAAGGTCAATGTTTGTACTTGGGCACTGCAGTCCCTCCAACCCTCTGCCTTCTCAAGTTCACTGCTGCTGTGATTCTCTGATCTTTCTTCTACTTCATCATTTTATCTTCCTTTTAGAAAAAAATTGGATTTCGTCCATTCCCAAACAGAAATACTGTTATTTCTCCATCTTTTTTTGGCACCATTTTTCCTGTAGAGTCATTACATGATTTCTTCTCTCTTTCCTGGCTTTCTGTTTGCCCATTTGTTTTTTTCCCCCTTCCCTGGCTTCTTTTGGACTAATAGAATATCTTTAGTATTGCATGTTTATCTCCACTCTTGACTTACTA
This sequence comes from Panthera pardus, assembly GCF_024362965.1. NCBI lineage: Eukaryota > Metazoa > Chordata > Mammalia > Carnivora > Felidae > Panthera > Panthera pardus. Next base: position 10,395,715 of record NW_026526832.1, on the reverse strand, counting down.
TTTATACCTTTGTAGAGGTTTTTTGTTTTTTTTTTTTTACTGTTATTATTGTTTGTTTGTTTAGTGTTTGCCCTTGGATTTACAAATGTACATCTTTTAACTTATTATTATGACACTGCATTATAATCCAAGACCCTTGCAACAGTATATCCTACTTGTCCCTTCCCATACTTTGGGCTACAGTTGTCCTAATTTTTTACTTCTATGTAATAGTTTACTATTATTTTTGCTGTAATAAGCCAATATTTTATAAAGAAATCTTTTTTTTTTTACCTTCTAGTGTTTTTATTTATTTTTGAGAGAGAAAGAGAGAAAGAGAGAGCATGCACACACACGGGGGAGGGGCAGAGAGAGGGGGAAGCAGAGGATTCAGGCGGGCTGTGCACTGACAACAGAGAACCTGATGTGTCACTTGAACCCACGAATGCTTAACTGACTGAGCCACCCAGGCACCCTTATAAAGAAATCTTAAAGTGAGAAAAATGACTTTTTTTTTTTTTTTAACGTTTATTTATTTTTGAGACAGAGAGAGACAGAGCATGAATGGGGGAGGGGCAGAGAGAGAGGGAGACGCAGAATCTGAAACAGGCTCCAGGCTCTGAGCCATCAGCCCAGAGTCCGACGCGGGGCTCGAACTCACGGACCGTGAGATCGTGACCTGAGCCGAAGTCGGACGCCTAACCGACTGAGCCACCCAGGCGCCCCAAGAAAAATGACTTTTGTATTTACCCAGGTATTTGCCACTGCTGGTGTAATTCACTGCTGGTGAATTACATCTCTTGTATAGATCAAGTTTCTGTCTGTTATCATTTTCCTCCTGCCTGAAGAAACTTTGTTAGGATTTCTTGCAGTGCTTGTCTCATGGCATGGATTCTCTCAACTTTTGCCCAAAACAGTCTTTGTTTTACCCTCATTTTTGGAAAATATTTCACTGGATATGAAAATGTAAGTTGACCATTTCTTTCAGTACTTTCAAGATGTCACTTCATTGGTTTTTTTGCTTGAATAGTTTCTAAGGCCATGTCTCTGAGACAATGTCTGCTGTAATCTTATCCCTTTTTCCCCTGTACACAATATGTCATTTTTTTTCCCCACTGAGTACTTTTGTAAAAAATTTTTTAAATGTTTATTTATTTTTGAGAGAGAGAGAGAAGCAGAGTGCAAGTGAGGGAGGGACAGAACATGCGGGGCTTGAACTCTTGAGTTGTGAGATCATGACCTAAGCAGAAGTCAGACGCTTAACCGACTGAGCCACCCAGGCACCCCTCCCACTGACTACTTCTAAGATTTCTTCTTTATCACTGGTCTCAGTGTTTTAATAACATTGTGCCTGGGTTTACTTTTGCTTACTTAATTCTGCTTGGATTATGTTGACCTTTGTGGATCTCTGGGTTTATAGATTTTGTTTAATTTAGAAAATTTTTGGCTATTTTTCCTTCAAATATTTTTTATGCCCCTTTTTCCTCCCTGTAACTTTATATATGTGTTAGACTACTTGATATTGCCCATAGGCTGTGCTTGTTTTTGTTTTTGTTTCTTTCTTATCTTAGGCATATATATATATATATATATATATACACATATATATATATACACACATATATATATATACACATATATATATATACACACATATATATATACACACATATATATATATACACATATATATATATGTATATATATTATATGCTTTCTGGAAATTGTTCTTTTGACTAGTCTGATGGGGTTTCACTCCGTGCATATGCAGACTGGCATTCATTTAAAGACTTAAGAGACCCCTATGCATATTTCTAGAGCTCTTTGTCTACATACTCCCCTTCATCTTCAGGACTGTGTGACACAAATTCTAGGTGCTTCGGTTTCTCTGAACTCTGATCTCTGTTCAACTCAGTAAACTACCAGGCTTTGTTTGGATTTCCCCTTCTGTGCCATAGTCCAGAAGTTGCCTCCAATTAATAATAACCTGGGAGATCATAGGACTTAACTTCATTTGTTTCCTCTTTCTTGGGAATCAAAGTGATTAATCTCCTGGAGAAAGTGTCAAGAAAAACAAACCAAAAATTTCGTGAATTTAAATACCTGTAATGGACAGTTTACCATTATTTGTAACATTTTCCCCAAGTTGCTACCAACATTTAATATAGATGTTTACCTGTTTACACAATAGTGGAAATTGATGGGAAAATAATTTTGAGAACTTCAAAGTCCATAAAAAGCCTCAGTGTATTTTGCTCTAATCACAGAAGTTTATCACAGTACTAATATATTTACTGCCATTTTAAAGTCTGGGAAGAAAAGGGAGCTTTATATTTTTTTGCCTTTAATGGTCTTCTGATTTTAAAACCAGAGATGAGCAATAAAACTAGGGAAGATGGGGTACACCAAAGAAAGATTATGATGCATTTAGTCAAAGTAGCTGAGTTTATGTGGAATTAGGCAAGCTAAGGCTTGAGCCTTACATGCAAACAGTGAAAGTTCAGATGGAGAAAAGACTCTAAGAAATGACATTCTTGTTACTTTAAAAAATAGGAAAATTTAAAGAAAATAACAACATTAAGACTTCAGACAGAAATAGACATGTAAGGAGCAGAGGAATTCCGGGTAAAAAGAAGACCAGAGATAACGCCTGTACATGTTAGCATTTTTGCTCTCCATGTTGAATAAAACAGAGATGAGGTGCGTTACAAACTTGCCAAAGCTTTCTATGTTTTATATTCTAAATCCTTGGGCTTTTAAAATGTTGTTTATTATTCTAAGTATACATGTGAACTGGGTGCTAAGAAAAAGCTCCTTGGACTTCCTTAAAGATAAGACCCAGAAATCAGCACACTCGTTTTATAAGGGGTTCAAACACAGTTAAGCACAGTTTGAATTCTTAAGTCATTTTTTTTTTCAGAAATGTATAATGATGCTTTTCTTTTACCATTATCATAGTCTTTAAAAATACATGATACAGTACGTTTCAAATCAGTCATGTAGAATACAGATTCTGAATTAGAATTGCTACTTTAGACTGCACTTCAGTGACATCCTCAAAGCAAATATTTCTATTGGGCCACTACATTTTAGAGGTAAACATATTCCCATTTACTATTTATTGTGTGTGTGTATGTGTGTGTGTTGTTTATCATGTAGACTTGGCTTTTGTTGATTGAGAAAGCCTTCATATTTTTGTCTTGGGCAAAGACAGAAACAACATTCATTTACCTTTATGCTTTCGATTTTAGAAACAAAACCCAAGAAATGCCTCATTCCACAAATAAGGAACTGATATTTGGCATCATGGTGGGAACTACTGGAATCAGCTTGCTTCTCTTATGGTACCACAAGGCTCGTAAATCAAGGACAGCACTGAATTTACCCAAATTTCTTTCTCTGGGTAGTAAGTTTGATGCGATGACTTTTCAAGATGAAACGTATAATGGCCGTGGAACAGTCGCAATCTTTCAAGGAAGGCAGCTTCAGATACTGGAGAAGTTAAATGAATTACTGACAAATATGGAAGAACTCAAAGAGGAAATCAGAGTCCTTAAAGAAATTGTTCCAAAGCTGGAGGAATGTATACAAGGTGAACTTGGAGGGAAAATAACTGTTCATAGGATAAGTCCTCAACACAGAGCTAGAAAAAGAAGGCTTGCCACCGTTCAAAGTCCCACAACAGGTAATAGTTCAGAGGAAGCAGAAAGTGAAGGAGGGTAAGTTTCTTGACGATGTTTCCCATGTTGAATTGATGATTTCGTTATTGCTATTATTTAGGTACTTTCATTATGCACGTCCAGTTATATATCCTGCTATCAATAAGATATAAAAAGGAATGATTATTTTGGCTTACATCATACTTAAAACTACACTCAATCGTGGTCTGTATTTAAGATAGTTGAGACTCCTTTGACGAGAGGAATGTAAGTAACTTACTAGGACGAGGTGACATCATGTGAGTAATGAAAAAGCCAGTAATTATTTGTAAAATGTGTAACCTGTTTTTGTATGTGGCCATGGTATGACCCCTTATATAAGAACTTTCTGTGATGATGGAAATGGTCTAAATCGATGTTGCCGTTATGGTAGCCACTAGCCACATATATCTGTTAAGCACCTGATATGTAGCTAGTGCAACTGAGAAACTGAATTTTTAATCCTGTTTCATTGTAATTAATTTAAATGTAAATAGCCACAGGACTAGTGGCTTACCGAATTGGGCAGTGCAGACCTAGAAAGATTTGAAAGTGTTAGCGTGATTCATTGTCATTTTCGCTGTCCTCAGTGGTCATCCTTTGAGTTCTAAAGCCAAGAACATAAATAATATTCTTTTAGAAGAAAAACAAATGATTTATGGGTAAAGAAATCGTGCCTAACTAGTGTTTGTGAGGGAGTAAAATAGGCAGATAAATAAGTAATCGCTGGAAATTCTTTAGGGCAGGGACACTCTGTTTCCTTTGCCATGTTCTTAACACCTTATTCTTGTACATAGCAGAGTAGATGCCAATAAATATTTCTTGAACGAGTGAGTATTCTGCTAAATCACCATGGAATTGAGAGAAGGGATCTGGCGAGAAGGGACAACCAGGAGCGATAAAAGTGTGATTTCATAGATAAAGAAATGTAAATGGTTGATCAGGTCTTTGACATCATGCTAGGACTGGAATTACTTAGCATTTTTATACATAAACCGGACACATAACTACATGAAAATATCTTTCAGATACTGGAAGATACATGATAGATCCAGATAACAAGAAGGCCTTAGACACTTGTGTTCCTGAGCAGCAACAAATCGTGGACTGATTTTGAAAATTGGCAATGGATTGTTTAAAAGGAACCGAAAATAGTTCTAAATCATCCAGAACTGTAACTTCCAAAAGACATCAGTTAATCGTTAAGGGTATAGAGAATACCAGCTCAGTAGTCTCATGAAGACAGAAATCCCAATACAACATTAGACATCGATGAGAGTTTTTGAAGAGCAGCAGCGGTTATCCAACCTTTATCTACATACTCTGTAGCATTTCCTCCTGAGGAGTCCCTTTGGCAATCACATCTCAGGAAGGATATAATGGAACTAAGGACCAGCCAGAGAAGATCCGCTAGACTGGGAGGGGGGATGGCAGTCCTGGTGAAGGAGTGGAGATCAAGAGGCCGAGTGGCCCTTAATCTAAAAAGACCATGGTAGAGCGCAGTCTTGTTCAAGAAATTCTAAAATTCTAGAAAGAGAGGCAACCTTTGATAAAGTTTGAGATAAGTTTGGAACAAATGAAAAGAAGGTCATTGTGGGACTTGAGTAACTTCAAGTAGCAGCGTAGGCGTAAATTGTTTATGTGAGTTCAAAAGGATTTGTGAAATTTCTGAATAACAGTCACAGACAGCTGATAAGAAAAACTTTAAGACTGATGTCAAGATTGAGCTTGGGTGCCTTTGTTAGCAACAGAGCACTAGAATAGAGATAAGGACCAGGACTAGATTACAGTGAATGGCTCTTGATAAAGTAGAGGAAAACTTACTCCTATTTAGCAGTGCTTCAATAAAATAAAGAAAACAACCGAACACTTAATTTGGATTTTTTTTTGAGAGAGAGGAATAAGATAAAGATTTTTAACACACCTTTCTAAATGAAAACCTAGAGTCAAACGTTTTAAGTGAATAAAGTACTTTTTAAAAACGCCTGGGTGACTCAGTCGGTTGAGCGTCCGACTTCGGCTCAGGTCATGATCTCACAGTTTGTGAGTTCGAGCCCCGCGTCGGGCTCTGTGCTGACAGCTCAGAGCCTGGAGCTTGCTTCATGTTCTGTGTCTACCTCTCTCTGTGCCCCTTCCCCACTCATGTTGTCTGTCTGTCTCTCAAAAATAAATAAACATTAAACATTTTTTAAAATAAGATAAAATAAAAACAAAGTCCTTATAAAGTATACTTGTGTAAAGTTTAGATTGCCTGTCCTTATAAACCTTGCATGGGACAGAAATGACTGGTCATGGTCAGATTCTGCCCTAGTCCCATCACCACATTTAAGTTGGGGTGTGTCCTTGACAGCAAAATTAAAACATCAAATGACAGTTGCATGTTCCATATGTAAAGTTTATCTTTTGCTAAAGGTTCCCAGAGATTTTGACTTCTTTTAGTGAAAGAGATGCCGGTCACAATTTGCTGACACTGTTTTACACGAGGAAAGGAAAAAAACCTAATTGTATCCTTCGGGGGCGTCAACAACTTGAGTGGGTAGGTCAGTAGAACATGTTTTCTGCAAATATTATTAGCGTTTTCTGCATGATGTCTTAGTTCACAGCATCATCACAGACTTAGGGATTTATGCCTTTTTTGGATTTAGCTGATTTCATCTACTTTGTTGTAGATCCGATCATGCCTGAGGCTCAAATTCTCATAACGGGGCCGTCGGAGGGCCCGTCAGGGTTCTTCTTTTTCCTTCTTAGCACCAGCACGAACATCTTGGAAAGCATCTGTGCTTCTCGGTAATATTATGTCTCGCTGATTTTGTTTCTGTTCCTGCTCCAAGGCTTGGAGTCAGTTACTGCCTTGGCAGCATCGGTTCCTTTCAGTGACAAGTAGCACTAGAAAGCAGCATCTGGGTGTAAAGACACGCACTGTTTGTAGGCAGGATGATACTGGAGCTTGTTTGGGCCCATTTCGGGTCAGGGTGAAGAAAAGTCATTGTCAACATTTTTCAGGTCGCAAGTTCATGTTGGTGTTTTTCAGCATAAACTGGAGTCCTGCCTTATTTCTGAAACCTTTTTAGCTCATCTTTTTTTTCAGGCTGCTCAGTGTTCTTTTCTCGGTCAACCATTATCTATATTGCTCTGTTGAACCATGAGTTTAAAAAGCTCTTGATTTGTTTGTAATGGTTATTTATTTTTGAGAGGCAGAGCACGAGCAGGGGGGGGGCAGAGAGAGAGGCAGACACAGAATCCGAAGCAGGCTCCAGGCTCCGAGCTGTCAGCACAGAGCCCGACGTGGAGCTTGAACTCACGAACCGCGAGATCATGACCTGAGCCGAAACAGGACACCCGCGCGCTCCTAAAAGGTTATTTAAATCACAGTGTTATGTAAAGCTTTAGAAACCTCTCTCACAACAGTTCCATCTTTTAACAGTTTGGATTAAAGTAATACCCCATATTAAACTCATAATTCTTCATTTCATCTGGGCTTTACAAAGAATACATGTGTTTCAAAATGAGACAATTCTGTTAGGTAAATCAGGGTTGTATAGTGACCCTATGGGCCTTCTTTCTTTTTTTCTTGTCTTAGGCATTTTCCATCATGTGATAGCTTCAACAGACACAATTCTGATTATTTGAAAAGAAAAACCCCACAAATCTACCCCCAAAAGAAAACTGGGCCATGATACAAGCCGTAATACCTAGTACTTCTGCAAATACAGGGGATGGTGAGGTGCCCCAGAAACAGACTTTTGAGATTTTATTGAAAACTCGTTACATTTTCATTTCATGAGTCAAAATACAATGTTTGCTTTTAGTTCATTTACATTTTTTATTCTTACTACTTTTTACTTTTGCTAAGTCCGTTTTAAGGTTGGACTTCCATTTCTCTAGGCCTTGAGAGAAAGACAAATTCAGATACTCATGATGGGGTGCTTCTGTATTCTTTTTTTTTTTTTAATTTTTTGTTAACATTTATTCATTTTTGAGAGAGAGAGAGACAGAGCATGAGCAGGGGAGGGGCAGAGAGAGAGGGAGACACAGAATCTGAAGCAGGATCCAGGCTCTGAGCTGTCAGCACAGAGCCCAACGCGGGGCTCGAACTCATGGACTGTGAGATTATGACCTGAGCTGAAGTCGGAAGCTCAACCGACTGAGCCACCCAGGCGCCCTGGGTGCTTCTGTATTCTTTCATGTTGTAGAAGTACACATTTGCACACAAAAATTGGTTTTTGTATCGGATTTTTGAAAATAAAAAACTACACGTAATTGAAATCCTTTTTGCAGTCCTTTCTCTCAGAGGTAACTATTGTCTTATAGTTAGTGCAGATTCTTCCTTTGAAAGTCTGAATGTTTCCCCTAGGTGTGCATGTTTGCGTTAACAATGAATAAATGGTGTTTGGGTCTTAAGATTTACATAAATGGCATTATATGGTATAGAGCATTTTGTTACTCACTTTTGCATCAAATGTTTTTATTTGAGATTTTTTCCATGCTGATGTATGTAAATTTATCTCATTCTTTTCGGTTGCTATGTTGCATTTCATCATAGGTATATGCCTTAATTTCTCTCTCCCTGGATAGATGTTTATTTAGGTCACCATTTTTTTGTTCCCTTAACCAATGCTTTATTGAACACCTTCATATTCCCTTAGGTACATGTAGAATGATTTGAAAGTATATACTTAGAATTGGATGCTGAATTGTAAACCAAATATATTGTTATTCTGTATAACTAAACTATTCTTTAGAGTGTGCCAGTTTGTGAGAACTCTTATTTTCCCATACAAATTCTTATAGTTAGACTTTTTAATTTTAGGCAACCTGATGGTTGTAGTAACTAATCATTATTTCAGTTTGCATTTCCCTGAACACTAATAAGATTGAGCATCTTTTCATAGTTTATTTCTATTTTGGTCTTCTCATCTGTGAATCTCTTTCATTCTTTTTTTTATTAAAAAATTTTTTTTATGTTTATTTATTTTTGAGAGAGAGAGAGAGAGAGCGAGCATGAGCGGGGGAGGGGCAGAGAGAGAGGGAGACACAGAATCCGAAGCAGGCTCCAGGCTCTGAGCTGTTAGCACAGAGCCCAACGTGGGGCTCGAACCCACAAGCCGTGAGATCATGACCTGAGCTGAAGTCGGACGCTTAACCGACTCAGCCACCCAGGCGCCCCTGTGAATTTCTTTTAAAAATGAGGGGCGCCTAGGCGGCTCAGTCCATTAAGTGTCTGACTCTTGATTTTGGCTCAGGTAGTGATCTCACAGTTTGTGAGTTCGAGCCCTGCCTTCAGCTCTGTGCTGACAGTGCAGAGCCTGCTTGGGATTCTCTTTCTCTCCGTCTCTCTCTCTCTGCCCCTCCCCCACTTGTATTTCCTCTCTCTCTCTCTCTTCCCTTCTCTCAAAATAAATAAACTTTATAAAAAATAAAAATGAAACAACAAAGGAAGGTAAAACTTGGCATTCCTTTTATTCATTCAATGAGAGCGTCTACTCTGTGCTAGGCACTGGGTTCACACTCAAGATCCATTAGGAAATAAAACAAAGCCTCACAAGTCAAACAGAATGAACAAAAAAAAATGTAAGAGAATGTTAAAGAGAGACACTGTATTCCAGTTTTAGCCGGAGCCCCAAAGGCCAACAACAGCAACAAGGGCCAAGTCTTCCCTTGCATTGTAGAGCCAGTTGTTAGACCCTCTGGGCAGGACTTGGCAATAGATGGAAGTCACTGCCAGCTTGGGCATTCACCCGCCTGAGGCCTGTGAAAGGAAGCAGCCGAGGGGCTGCGAGAAGCGTGTCTTCGGGGAAAGTTGCTCCTGTTCCAGGCATCCATCCAGAATGTGTACGATGCTGATGCTCTAGGAACGGCTGACATTGCTCGGGCAGAATGTGTCACATGCGAAGAGCGAAGAGGTGGAGTACAGAGCCTTTTGGAACCAGTACCGACCGGAACGGGCAGAAGTGGGTGAGCCTGCCAAAGAAGGACTGAAGACTGATCCAGGAAGTGGGAGCAGACCTTTGGTGTTCCATCTAAAAAGTCATTGCCACACCCAAATTTATCTAGGTTTTTTTTTCTCCCGTGGTATCTTCTGGGAGTTTCACAGTTTTGCATTTTATACTGAGGTCTGTGTTCCGTCTTGAGCTAATTTTTGGGAAGGGTGTAAGGTCTGCCTGACCACTGTATATCGAGGCCAAATCTCAGGATTGTGGTGAGAAACCCTGAGGAATGAGGTCACGTTTCCCTCCAGGGCCAACTGCGTGTTTCTTAGCAGATTTGCTCCCTGTCTGTGGTGAAAGTGGTGGATTCCCTAAACTGAGCGATCCTTTCTTTGTCACGCAAATCAGTGACGCAAATGCCCCTGTGGGACCTGGGGTCTGGGAGAACCAGCACGTGGATGCCAGTGATCATACTGCTTGATTTGCTGTGCGCCAAAGAAAGTCCTGTCTCTCTGACCCAAGAACCACATATGAAACATTAATGGTAATGAACGTATTAGCTCGTATGGAGGGTAAAATCAGATTACCAAACTGACAGTTGTATGATGAAAATTAGAGAGGCCTAGGCCTTTTGAAAAATATTTTGTCCAAAGGTTTCCCAAAGAAGACTGTGAGGAAGGGAACAGAAACAAGAGGTAGTAACAGGGTATTTAAGATATTGAGGAGTAGAAATGTTTTTGAGGCAGTTTTTTATGTCATCTGTGACTTCACACACACACCTGTTATACAGCTAATGCTCCAGGTTGGTTTGGAAAAGGAGAGGACAGTATTTCTTTTCTGAAAACTGTGTTAACCTTGTCTTGAAATGAGTATAAGCTGTTTCCCGGGGTCAGAAACAGTCGCACACAGATCTCCGTAATCTGCGCATGTGGCCCACACTTTTCAGATGGCAGCCTTTGCTGCCAATGTAGATAAGGTTTGTTGCATTTTGGGGGGAATGATGTTTGCTATTTATGTTTCTGTTTTCCTTCTCAATATATCTCTTGACCAAAGTCTGTAATGGTCACTTTTCCATATCACCGGAGGGTGTAAAAGCCTTTAGGAGTGTTCGTGTGAAAGTAGAATGAATTAGTAGGCCAAGGGCAGCTAGTGAGAGAGACAGTCCTGGGCAAAGGATTGTGCAGATATTATATACATTGCTGCCTTTATCCTACTGTTTTCTCGTCCTTGATTTGTTGGCTGACTCCTTGAACACGATGGAATTAGAGAATACATTCCCCAGTCACGTGAATTGCAGCTTTTCAGAAAGGCGAGCCACAGAACAATTTTATCCTGACCTGATGTCATTAGATTCTAGAGTCTGCTGTCATCACATTCCGTGTTATTGCCATGTTAATTCCACGTGGAGCTTAAACATTCAGTCTTCTGACCTGTTCCACCTACACAGGGCATTTTATGGCTTAAGGATGATGGCTTAGAAAGGAAGGGAGAGATTTACTTTGGATTAAATTCAACATGGGAAAATGCTTAAGGTAAGCCTTTAGAAGGAAAAAGAAAACCCACTGTTACATATGTCTCACGTGCTAAAGAACACTGAAGCATTCATAAACCAAGCTTTATCGCTTCCTTTGGTTTCCCATAGTAACTGAATCTCTGGAATATGTGGATATTTATCTACAGTTTTCTCTCTAGAGAGGTCCCACTTCATCCATCGTGGTTAATATTTTAAAATGTAGTAGTCAACAGGGCATAAATTTATTCTACTTAACTCCTTTAAATATAGTAGTTCAAGAGTCTCAAACAGATATTATGATTTGAAACAGGAAGACCTACCCTTTCCTTCAGGGGAGACTTTTGTGCTCCAGCCCTCTCGTATATTTCCCCTGATCTTTCTTTTTGCCTGTTTCCCTGAGTCTTTCAACTTATCTTCCCCCAATTTAGTAGATTGGGCAGGTATTGTGTTGGTAGAGATAATCTTTTAGACTAGGGCATTCCGTGGGGGTACATCTGGGTGACCATGAATTCAGATGCCATTATTTTCTCATTCCCCATTGTTTCCATATTGATAAAGTGGATATTATTCTTCAGGAGCCTTGGCAGGTTTCCACCTCTGCTCCCTACTTTTTTGCCTCATTTGACACTTTTCTCACTCTAGCCACTGCAAAGACGACCAGAGCTTGCTACCAAATTATCCTGCAGATCAAGTTACTTCAGACCACCGGCACCTTGGATTCTCTTCCATTACTCATCGAACTATATCTCTTGATCCTAAAAGAACCCGTCTATCTGCAGTATGTAAAGTCAGTTCACGCAGAGGAAGTAAAAATTTATCTTCTTCATCAAGTGCATCTACTCACTCATCTTTCTCTGGAAGAAAATATTCTTTATTTGTGAAATTTCAGAAAAGCGGTATTTTCCCCGACTGTCAACAAAGTAGAGCCAATTTTGATTCTCAAGAAAAAAGCAGCTTCAGTGATGTAAAATTCTCCTCAAACCATTTTGGCCTTAGATCCCAAAGACTTTTCTCTGCCCCTAGACTTAGTATAATTTCCTGTTACGAGAGCACTAGTTTTTTTGATCTTCAATCAAGATGTCATAAAATCTTTAATCCAGATGAAGTTGAAACCGTTTCTAAAAGCTCAAGTATGACTAGTGCTGAAAAATACATAAGCTCTTGTTCTCCCAAATATAACATTAGGTGTTCTATGAATTTTGAAGCAAAAGCTAACTCTTCAACCCATCAGAACACTGTTGATGGAAGCATCTACCAACACAGCACGGCCACCTTACTTTCTCTTCCCACTATTTACTATTCCTGTCAACAAGGCAAGATTGCTACTGATACCGAAGGAAGAGGCCAATCAAGGAAAGTTTCCTTTCATCCTGGTTCTCAAAGTCACTGTGTCTTTCATTTTCCACCTAGGATTCGATAGCATCCCTCTCAAAGAGTAACTTCCCCTGTTTCTCTGTCATGTTGGATTTTCTTCACTTTGTAAAAATGCCACCAGCTTTATCCCACCTCAGAATGACATTGCTTCAGATTCTGTGGAAGATGAAAACATTGCTATTTCATCTCAAGATGAAGACACATCTTCATCTATTACAGTTCCTAAAATAAGGTCGCCTCAGACTTTGCCTTTTCTTCGAAGGGTAGCTCAAAGCAGAAATTTTACCACCAGGCACGCTCCATAGTCCATGGTATTCGTTGCTCAAGTTCTCACAGAAATCTGTCTTCCTAAATTTCACTGCATTTTGGGGGAAAAAAAGACCTTCATGTTGCATTCTAAATTTAACTGTAACTGCTGTCATTTTTTTGAAAGATAGTTTATTGACATTATTGGAGTTTGGAAGTCAAAGGTTATCAATCTGTTTCTGGCTTTTAACAAATTGCTTACAAATTGACTAGTCTCAAATTTCTGGGTGATGATCGTAATTATTTCTGTGATCTGAAAATAATATCAAACATTGATATATAGATCTTCTAAATGTATGACATTCTTTGAGAGTTTTAACATTTTCTTTTATCCTACTCTAATCATGAGGGACAGTATTCCTACCATGTCATCTCTAGAGCTATATTCTGTAATTCGCAAATTTTCATTTATATTAGCCTTGTTAGCTGCATTTCTCATGCCAGACATCCCCCTGACAGATGATATTTTTACTAATATAAGGATCAAATTATAAATACAAACATATTATAATGGAAACATGTAGAATATTTCAATATTGAAACCAGTTATTTTGACTAAATAATTTTCATATACATTTGTGTGTGCATGTCTGGGACTTCAGAGAACTCGATATCAGAGGTAATAGATTCATAGATTAGTCGTTATTTTTTTTTTTTAATTTTTTTTTAATGTTTATTTATTTTTGACCGAGAGAGAGAGACAGAGCATGAGCGGGAGAGGGGCAGAGAGAGAGGGAGACACAGAATCTGAAGCAGGCTCCAGGCTCTGAGCTGTCAGCACAGAGCCCGACGCGGGGCTCGAACTCACAGACCGTGAGATCATGACCTGAGCCGAAGTCGGCCGCCCAACAGACTGAGCCACCCAGGCGCCCCAGTCGTTATTTTTAAAAGTGAATATTTTTCAGACTTTTTCCAAAATTTTTATTAAAAAATTTTATTTAATAAAATTTTTATTTTAAAAACTGTCTCCCGAAATTTTATTTTTGAGTAAATATTTTTCAATTTTTTCACACTGTATTAAAGTTTATAAATGTTTATCAGAATAAGTAATGAATGGAAAATGCATATAGGTCATTAAAAATACTTAAGTTAGAATATAGCTGGTCTTTGTAGAGGAAAGGAATTGGTATTATTTTCAATTGTATGTCATGATAAAATGCCCCCTAAACCTATATCATTGGGCTAAGATGTTACTTTTACTTTTGCGTTTTTCTCCTCCTTTTAGCGTGTATCTTAAAAAAGTTTTTTTTTCTACTTCAGTTTTTTGTTTGTGGTAAAATACACATCACATAAAATTTACTGTCTTAACCATTTTTAAGTTTCGTGGCATTAAATACATTCATATGGTTATGCAACCATTATCACCATTTATCTCCAGAATTTTTTTCATCTTCCTAACGGAAATTCTGGACCCAATAAACAATCATCTCCCACTCTCCCATCCCGCGACCACCCTTCTACTTTCTGTCTCTGTGAATTTGTTTCCTCTAGAAGTGGAATTATATGGTATTTGTCTCTTTGTAACTGGCTATTTCACTTAGCATAATGTCCTCAGCGTTCCTCCATGTTGCAACATGTGACAGTTTCCTTATTTTTTAAGGTTGAGTAGTATTACTTTGAATGTATATACCACATTTTACTTATCTCTTGATCTGTTGATGGACACTTTTGTTGTTGCTTCTACCTTTTGGCTGTGATGAATAATGCTGCTATGAGCGTGGGTGTACAAAGATCTCTTCAAGGCTCTGCTTTCAGTTCTTTTGATTATATATCCAGAAATGGAATTACTGGGATTGTATGGTAATTCTGTTTTTAATTTTTTGACGTACTACCGTATTTTTTCCATAGCACAGAGGCACCATTTTATGGTCCTCCAAGAGCTCACAAGGATTTCAGTTTCTCACATCCACACCAACACTTGTTCTTTTCTAGTTTTTGACAGTAACCATCCTAGCAAGGTGGCATCCTATTGTGGTTTGCATTTCCCTAATGCGTAGTGACATTGAGCATTCTTTCATGTGCCTTTCATGGCCTTTTGTATATCTTCTTTGGAAAAATATTCCTTCGAACCCTTTGCCCATTTTTTAATTGGGTTCTTTGCTTTTTGTTGTTGAGTTGTAGGAGTTCTTTATATATCCTGGATATTAATCCTTTATCAGATATATGATTTACAAATACTTTCTCCCATTACGTGGGTTGCCTTTCACTCTGTTGATTATGTCCTTTGATGGACAGAATTTAATTTTAATTTTGATGTCTAATTTATTTTAATTTTGATGTCCAGTTTATCTATTTTGCTTCTGTTGTCTGTGCTTTTGTTGCCATATGCAAGAAATCATTACCAAATACAATGTCATGAAGTTTTCCCCTATGTTTTCTTCTAAGAGTTTCATAGTTTGGATTTTACATTTACTAAATGATCCATTTTGAGTTAATTTTTAATTTTTGCATATAGAGGGTCTAATGTCATTCTTTTGCATGTGAATATCCAGCTTTCCCAGCACCATTTGCTGAAGAGACTTCCCTTTCTCCATTGAATAGTCTTGCCACCCCTGTCAAAAATCATTTGACCATATATGTAAGAGTTTATTTCTGGGCTTTCTGTTCTATTGATGTATATGTCTAACTTTATGTCAGCCCACATTATTTTGATTACTGTAGCTTTGTAATAAGTTTTAAAATCAGGAAGTATGATATCTCCACCTTTATTCTTTTTCAAGGTTGTTTTGGCTATTCGCAGTCCCTTGAGATTCCATATGATTTGTAGGATGGATTTTTCAACCTTTACAGAAAACATTGTTGGAATTTTGGGAGGGATTGCACTGAATCTATAAATTGTTTGGGTAGTATTGACATCTTAACAATATTAAGTCTCCAAATCCATGGCATGAGATTTCCAATTGAGTCGTCTTTAACTTTTTTCAGCAATGTTTTATAGTTTTAAGTGTACAAATCTCTCATTCCTTTGTTAAGTTCACTCCTAGGTATTTTATTCTTTTTGATGTTATTACAGAGTCATTTTCTTTATTTCCTTTTCAGATTGCTTCTTGTTAATGTATAGAAACAACTGGTGTTTGCAAATTGATTTACATTCTGAAACTTGGCTGAGTTTGCTTATTAATTGTGTGTGTGTGTGTGTGTGTGTGTGTGTGTGTGTGTGCATGTGTGAAATCTTTAGGATTTTCTACATATAAGATCATGTCATCTGCTAAGAGATAATTTTGTTTCTTCCTTTCTGATGTAGGTATCTTATTTCTTTTTCTTGCCTAATTGATCTGGCTAGGACTCCTAGTACTGTACTGAATAGAAGTGGCAAAAGCAGTCACTCTTGTCTTGTTTCTGTGGTTAGAGGAAAAGCTTTCAGTCTTTCACCATTGAGTATAATATTAGCTATGGGCGTTTCATAAATGGCCTATAATATGTTGAGGTAGTTTCCTTCTGTTGCTGGTTTGCTACACATTTTTATCATGACTGGGTGTTGAATATTGTCTGGTGCTTTTTTCTGCACCAATTGAAATGCTCACATGTTCCCCCCCTCCCTTAATTCTGTTAATGTGGTATATCACATTGGTTTTCATATGGTGAACTGCCCTTGCATTCCTACTTGGTCATGGTGTATAACCATTTTAATGTGCTTTCAAATTCTGTTTGCTGTTATTTCTTTGAGGATTTTTGCATCAGTATTCATCAGAGCTGTTGGTCTGGTTTTCTTATAGCATATTTGTATGGCTTTGGGATCGTGGTAATGATGACCTCCTCATAGAATGAGCTAGGAAATATTCCTTTCTCTTCAACTTTTTGGGGAGTTTGAGGAACTAGTTAATTCTTTAGGAACTAGTTAATGTTTTGGGGAGTTTTAGGAACTAGTTCATGTTTGGTGGAATTCACCAGTGAAGCCATGTGATCCTGGGCTTTCATTTGTTAGGAAGTTTTTGATTACTAATTCAATCTCCTTATTAGTTATAGATCTGTTCGGATTTTCTGTTTCTTCCTGATTCAGTCTTAGTAGGTGGTATGTTTCTAGGGATTTGTCAGTTTCATCTAGGTTATCCAGTTTGTTGGCACGCTATCCTTGATGGTACTCTCTTATAACCCTTTTTATTTCTGTAAAATTGATAGTGATATTCCTCTTTCATTTCTGATTTCAGTGATGTGATTTTCTATCCTTTTTTTCTTAGTTCAGCTAAAGGTTTGTCAATTTTGTTGATCTTTCTGAAGAACCAATTCTTGGTTCCGTTGATTTTTCTCTTTAAAAGAAATTCTCTATTATGTTAATTTCTGCTCTCATCTTTTTATTTCCTTTCTTTTGCTAACTTGGGGTTTAGTTTACTCTTCTTTTTCTAGTCTCTTGAGCTGTAAATTTAGATTGTTGATTTTATATCTTTCTTTTTAATGAAAGCATTTATAACTATAGATTCCCCCCTTACCACTGCTTTCACTGCATCCTGCACACTTTGGTATGTTGTGTTTTTTGCTTTCTTTTGACTCCAGATATTCTCTAATTTCCCTTGTGATTTCTTCTTTGACTCATTTGTTGTTTAAGAGTGTGTTGTTTAATTTCCACTTATTTGTGGATTTTCTAGTTTTCCTTCTGCTGTTGACTTACACTTTCATTTTATTGCAATCAATAAATATGCTTTGTATGATTTTAAATCTTTTAAAATTCATTAAGACTTGTTTTGTGTAATATATGATGTACGCTGGGGAATGTTCCATGTTCACTTGAGAACAATGTATTCTTCTGTTGTTGAGTGGACTATTCTGTATTTGTCTGTTAGGTCAAATTGTTCTATAATGATATTCAAATCCTCTGTTTCCTTATTGATCTTCTATCTGGTTGTTCTATCCATTATTGAAAGTGACATATCAAAGTCTTCTACTGTTATTATGTTGCTGTATATTTCTCCTTTTAATTCTGTCAATGTTTGCTTCATATATTTAGGACCTCTAATGTAAATATATGAAGAATATTACATATTCCTCGTCAATTGAGTCTTTTATTGAGATATAATGTCCTTCTTTGTCTCTTGTAAAGTTTTGACATAAAGTCATTTTTGTTTGATATAGCCAACCCTGTTCTCTTTTGGTTATTATTTACATGAAGCATCTATTTCATCTTTTTACTTTCAACCCATATGTGTCTTTAGTTCTAAAGTGAGTCTTTTATAGACAGCATATACTTGATCCTGGTTTTTAAAATCTTTTCTACCAGGGCACCTGGGTGGCTCAGTCGATTGAGCATCTGACTTCAGCTCAGGTCGTGATTTCACAGTTCATGAGTTCAAGCCCCACATCAGGCTCTGTCCTGACAGCTCAGAGCCTGGAGTCTGCTTTGGATTCTGTGTCTCCCTCTCTCTCTCTCTCTCTGCCCCTCCCCAGCTGGTACTCTTTCTCTCTCAAAAAACAAAAAAAACAAAAAAAACAAAAAAAACAAACAAACTTAAAAAAAAAGAAAAAATCTTTTCTACCAACCTGTGTTTTTTGATTGGAGAATTTAATCCATTTACATTTAAGTTAATTACTAATTAATTGGTAATTTAAATTAATGACCAAATAATTACTAATTTAAATTGATTAATAGAGATTAACTTACTATTGCCATTTTATTATTTGTTTTCTATATGTCTTATAGCTTTTTTAATCCTTCATTTCTTCTGTTACTACTGCCTTACTTTGCATTTACTTGAGTTTTTGCAATGACACATTTTGATTCGCTTCCCATTTCCTTTCATGTGTATTCTGTAGATATTTTCTTTGTGTTTACCATGGGCACTGCATATAATATCCTAAAGTTATAACAATCTATTTTAAACTGATACCAATGGAACTTCAATTGCATTCAAAAGCTCTTCTGCTTGGGGTGCCTGGATGGCTCAGTCGGTTAAGCCTCTAACTTCGGCTCAGGTCATCTCATGGCTCCTGAGTTTGAGCCCTGCATTGGGCTCTGTGCTGACAGCCCGGACCCTGGAGCCTGTTTCAGATTCTGTGTCTCCCTCTCTCTCTCTCTCCCCCCACTCCCACTCACGCTCTGTCTCTCTCTCAAAAATAAATAAAAACATTAAAAAAAAAACCTCTTCTCCTTTGATAGCTCCACCCCTCATTTAGTTATTGATATCACAGATTATATCTTTATATATAATGTAGCCATACAGATTTATCATTATTTTATGCTTTTTTTCTTTTAAATACTGTAAAAGAATAAAAAAGGAGTTATGAGCCAAAATTATAATAAAACCAAAATTATAATAAAAAGCCAAAATTATAATAAATTTATCCATGTATTTACCTTCATCAAAAACTTCATGTTTTCATATGGCTTCAAGTTGCTGCTAATGTCCTTTCATTTCAACTCGAAGGACTCACTTTAGCATTTCTTGTAGT
The DNA here is from genome assembly GCF_024362965.1 of Panthera pardus. Lineage (NCBI taxonomy): Eukaryota > Metazoa > Chordata > Mammalia > Carnivora > Felidae > Panthera > Panthera pardus. The sequence continues at coordinate 10,376,537 of NW_026526832.1, read as the reverse complement.
ACAGTTCTAGAGGTAAAGAACTCAGCTTTTGTTTATCTGGGAATGTCTTAATTTCTCTCTTATTTTTTGAAGGTCAGTTTTGCTGGATATAGAAGTTTTGGGTGACAGTTTGTTTTTTCTTTCAGCACTTTAAATATATTATCCCACTGCCTTCAGGCCAGAAGGTTTCTGCTGAGAAATCCATTCATAATCTTATTGGAGATCCTTTATATGTGATAAGTATTTTCTTTTGCTGCTTTCAAGACTTTTAAAATTTGTCTTTAATTTTCCACAGTTTGAGGGTTTGTCTTGGTGTGGATTGCTTTGGATTTATCCTACTTGGAATTCACTGAGCTTCTTATATTTGTATATCTATATCTTTCTTTAAATTTGGGGAGTTTTTGGCCATTATTCCACAAAATAAGCTCTGTGTCCCTTTCTCTCTTCTTCTGGTATTCTAATAATATGTATATTGGTCTGGTTTATGTTATTCTGCAGAGTTTCTTAGGCTCTGTTCACTTTTCTTTATTTCATTTTTTTTTTTTTTTACTTTTCAGATTCATCAATTTAAAATAATCTGTCTTCAAGTTTGCTGATACTTTATTCTGCTTGTTTGAGTATGTTGTTGATCCTCTCTAGTGAATTTTTTAAGTTACTTATTTTATTTTTTCAGCTCCAAAATTTGTTTGATTTAAAAAAAATAATTTCTAGCTCTCTGTTGATATTCTCATTATGTTCATATATTGTTTTCCTGATTTTCTTGTGTTCTCTCTCCATGTTTTCCTTTGGCTCTTAGAGCATACTTACCACCATTGTTTTTAAAATTGTTGTCTTGTAAGTCTAAAGCCTGTATTTCTTTAGAGTCAGGTTCTGGAAATTTATTTTGTTCATTGTTTTGTTCATTTATTTTGTCCATCTTTCCCTATTTCTTTCTATGGTTCCTAATCTTTTGTTGAAAATTACAAATCTGAAAAACAGCCACCTAGCCTGGCCTTTGTAGATTGACTCCATGCAGTGGAAGACCCTCGCTAATTAGCCCAGTGCAAAGGCTTAAGGACTGTCAGGTCTTTTCTAGTCATTAGTTTTCCCTGGGCCTGTTTGTGTGTATTTTCCTCCTAATTATCCTATATACATGACTTTTTACATATGTATTTAATTTAATTAATTTTAATTTTATTCAATTTTGTTTAATTTTATTTTTTTGAGTGGGGGCAGAAGGAGAGAGAGAGAGAATCCCAAGCAGACTCCATGCCCAGTGTGGAGCCCAACATGTGGCTTAATCTCACAACCATGAGATCATGACCTGAGCTGAAATCAAGAGTTGGACACTTAACCGACTGAGTCACCCAGGCATCCCTAAATATCTTAATTTCAGTGAGCCTTACCCCTGTTTTTAGATCTCATTGTGTTCCTCTCCCCATAATCTCACAAATGCACCCACGAGTTTGCAGACTCCTATAGTTCTCACATGCCACGGTGCCTGCCACTGATTTTAGCAATCTCCAGTCTGATATCCAATGATGCCTTCATTTCTGTCTAAGCTCTAAGGCAAGCAAAACAGAAACCAGTCTCTCAGGAAGCCATCAGACATGCCAGGACATTGCAAACAAGATCCACTCTTTTCCTCCTGTCCCAAGGGAGGAGCTGGGAATTGGACAACTTCTTCCCGTCTATGCTGTATGATGCCAGGGAGGGGTGAGGCAAGGGTGAACAAAAATGCCAGGAAGTTTCCTACCACTGCGAGTATGGCTTGTTCTTGATTTGACATTCACTTTGTTGTTGCAAATCTTTGACTAGCTTCTAAATCTCCCACAAAGCCGTTTCATTCTGCCTGTTGTTCATCTAGTGTTTCCGTGTCAGAATGAGAGCCTAGAGCTTCCTATCCACCATCTTGCTGACATCAGTCTCTCTTGGTGTGTATCTTTTGGAAAAAAAATGTTGGAGGGAATGAGGTGTTAGGTAAGGCTGAACAAAAGGAACTGATCAGGGTGCCTGATGTGGGGGATGACACGGTGCTATAGCCAGGCATGTTTTTGCCTGTTCTGATGCCGCTCACTACTGATATACTTTTGTAAACACACTACTTTCTTTTCCTAGAAAATAATGTCATTTTCTCTTTAAATAGTGCAGTGATACCTTTAGAGATGCTATTGTTGCTATCGAAGCAAGTAATTGATTGTGCAGAAGAAATGAAGGCGTAGGGGAAAAGGCCTAGTTCTTATTCAAATTGGGAGCAATAAATAGGGCCAGAAAAGTACATGAAATGACAAACGTTTGTAAGTAAATTTGACATTTTAAGGTGGGACTCTCCAGACCTGCTAAAAGAAAATTCTGACATCCGATAATCTATGAACTGCCTTTCCCCGGCCTAGTCCAGATCTGAGCTCTAACCCCAAATTAACACATGTTCGAATTTTCCCAGACCTGTTTAGATATGCCCTGTTTTTAAAATTTGCTTTTAAAACTTTTTGATAATTTTTGATAAATGCCCAGTTAGAAGTAGAAGATTACTGTCCAAAGTAGGAAAACAGTTTCCCCACACTTGAGTGTTTCTAAATATGGGGAAGAGACTAGCCTAGATGTTCTCTTTTGTTTTATTGACCAGTTTGTCTATTGCTATGCCATTACCACGTTGACTTCTTGTAGTTTTATCCTTTATACTACAGCACTGATGGCTGTTATTTAAAAGTGTCTTTGCTCTTCTTGTACTTGCCCTTCCATATTGATTTTAGAGTCAGGTAAGTTCCATAGGAAAAAAAAAAAACATTGTGGTTTTGACTGGAATTGCATTAAAGTGTAGTTAAATTTGGGGCTATATGAAATTGGTTCAATGTTAAGTTTTCCTATCCATGGTATCTTTTTCTAATTATTTAGATATTCTTAATGTCACCAAATAGTATTTTTATAATTTTCTATCGAAAAGTAAAAACAAAAACCAATGTGGAATTTTACCCTAGGTACCATGTATTTTCCCTGCTATTGTAAACATTATAATTTATGAAGCTACATTCTCTAACTTGTTTTATAGATATAAGAACATGATTGGTTTTCAAAAATTGATCATAAATGTTGATTAGCTTTGTGTAATTTTTCTTCTAGAGTTTTTTCTATTGAATAAACTCCAAACTTCTGTTTCTTCTTTCCCAATGCTTATAATTTTTATTTGTTTCCTTTTAATGTGCTAACGGGACCTGCAGTACATTGGTGATTAGAAGCAACAATATTGAACGTCCTTTTCTATTTCTTATTTTAAGGAGAATGCTTCTAATGTTTCATCATTAAGTGTGAAATGTATTATAGTTATTGGCATATAACTCTTACTGTGTTCAGAAGACCCCTTCTATTCCTTATTTATGGGTTTGGTATTCCTTTGTCCTAACATGGTATTATTGCATTTATTGAAAAAAAAGTTTCGGTAACCGCTGAAATGATCATGCAGTTTTTCTAATTCTACTTGTTGTGCTAGAGAAATGTTCTAATATTAAGCCACGCTTGTAATTCCTGGGAGAAATCCAGTTTGGTTATGATGCATTCTTTCACGTTTGTTGCAGTTTTTGGTTGATATTTTTACATCTGTATTTATGTGTGGAATTGGTCCATAATTTTCATTTCTTACACTATCTTTGTTTGATTTTGGTGTCAGTTTTATCAGCTTCAAAAAAGGAGCTAAGAGGTTTTCCCTCTTTTTGAATTCCTTGCAAGAATTTGAATAAATCTAATTCTTTGGATATTTGATAGAATTTCCCTTAAGGGAAATTGATTCTCTCTCTCCCTGTCTCTCTTTCTCTCTCAATCTGTGGTGTGTGTGTGTTGAAATAGATTTTGGTTTAATTTATTTAATTGCTATAGGACTATTCACGTTTTTGTTTTTTCTTATAAAAATAAAGTCCTTATTGAGTATATTACTCATATACTATAAAATTCACTCTTTTAAAGTGTATAATTTGGTGGGAGTTAGTTTATTCACAGAGTTATATAGCCATCACCACTCTCTAATTTCCAAACAGTTTCATTATTCAAAAGAAAACCCTGTACTGTGTATCCATTCATTCTCTCCTCATCCTCAGGCCTTGTCAACCATTATTCTACCTTCTGTTTCCGTGGTTTTGCTTATCTTGTACATTTCATAAAATGGAATCATAATAATACGTGGCCTTTCACTAAGTAATGTGTTCAAGGGCTGTTATGTCATATCATACAATAGTACTTCATTCCTTTGTATTACCAAATAATATTTCATCGTTTATTCATTTTGTTTACCCTTTCATCTGATGATGGGTAGTTGGGTTGTTTTCATTTTTTGGCCATTACGAATTAAGTTTCTATGCACATTCCTATACAGGTTTTTGTGTGGACATATGTTTTCAGCTCTCTTGGATGTGTACTTAGGAGTGTAATTGCTGAGTCGTATGATAACTCCATGTTAAACATTTTGAGGAACTACTGAATTGTTTTTCCAAACTTGATGCGTGTGCATTTTACAGCCCCATTGTCAGTGTAGGAGAGTTCCAGTTTTTCCATATTCTTATCAACAGTTGTGATTGTCTTTTTTATTTTAGGCATCCTAGAAGCTATGAAGTGATATTTCACTGTGGTTTCGATTTTCGTTTCCCTAGTGACTAAAGATATTGAGCATCTCTGTGTGTTCATTGGCCATTTGTTATCATCTTTTGATGAAATATCTGTTAAATCCTTTTTCCATTTTTAAGTTCAGTTATTTTTTTTATACAACTCTTTTTATCATTGAGTTGTAAGGTTTCTTTATATATTCTCTATGTAGGTCCCTTATCAGATATATGATTTGTAAGTATTTTCTTCCATTTTGTGAATTATCTTTTCATTTTCTTGGTGAAAAAAATTGCTTTGAAGCACAAATTTTAATTTTTTTTTAATTTTTTTTTTAACATTTATTTATTTTTGATACAGAGAACATGAACAGGGGAGGGTCAGAGAAAGAGGGAGACACAGAATCTGAAACAGGCTCCAGGCTCTGAGCTGTCAGCACAGAGCCCGATGCGGGGCTCGAACCCACGGACCGCGAGATCATGACCTGAGCGAAGTCGGACGCCCAACCGACTGAGCCACCCAGGCGCCCCACAAATTTTAAGTTTTGATAAAATCTATCTTGTTTATTTTTTCTTTTGTCACCTGTGCTTATAATGTCATATCTATGAAATCATTGCCTAGTCTATGGTCACAACTATTTACTCCTGTGTTTTCTTCTAAGTGTTTTACAGTTTTAGCTCTTACATTTAGACTTTTGATCCATTTTCAGTTAATGTTTATATATGGTGCGAGGTATAGGTTCAACTTCATTCTTCTGCATATGGATATCTATTTGTCCCAGTACTATTTGTTGAAAATAAAATTATTTCCTCCACTGAGTTGTCTTGGTACTCTTGTCAAAACAAATTGCTCATAATAACCATAAGGGTTTATTTCTGGACCCTTAATTCTTAATAGGCCCTTAATCTCTATTCCATGTCTATCAGCCTTCTGACAGTACTATCTTGATTACTATGACTTGATAGTAAATTTTGAAAATTGCAAGTGTGAATTCTCTGACTTTGCTCTTATTTTACAAAATTCTTTTGGCTATATTAGGTCCCTTGCATTTCCATATGAAATTTAGGATCAGCTTACTCATTTCTGGGGGAAAATGTTACCAGCTGAGATTTAGTAGAAACTGCTTTGAATCTGTAGGTAAATTTGGGGAGTGCTGCCATCATCATAATACTAAATCTTCTGATTCATGAGCATGAGATTTCTTTTCATACATTTAGATCGTATTCTTTAATTTCAACAATTTTTTATAGTTTACAGTGTACAAGTCTTGCACATTTTATGTTAAATGCAATCCTAAGAATTTTATTCTTTTTAATAATATTGTAAGTGAAATTGTGTTCATTTTTGGATTGTTCATTGCTAGATTTACAGAAATACAATTGACTTTTATAAGTTGATCTTCTATCTTGTAACCTTACTGAACTCGTTTATTAGTTCTAATAACTTTTTGTGGCTTCATTAGGATTTTATATGAATGAGATGATGATTGGAGCTGTGAACTGTTTTAATTTAAAAAAATTTTTTTAATGTTTACTTTTGAGAGAGAGAGAGAGAGACAGAGCACGAGTGGGGGAGGGGCAGAGAGGGGGAGACACAGAATCTGAAGCAGGCTCCAAGCTCTGAGTTGTCAGCACAGAGCCTGACGCGGGGCTCGAACCCACAAGCTCATGTGAGCCAAAGTCTGACGCTTAACTGACTGAGCCACATCAATTATTTTTAAATATTGGGGTTTTCTCTCCTACCTTTTAGTGGTGATGTCTAACTTAGTTGCATTGTGAACAGGGAATGTGGTCTACACAATAGATTATTATCATTTGTCGCTTGCTTCATGGCCCTCTGTACGTGGCTGTTTTCATAAATATTCCATATATACTGGAAGAGACATTGTTTTCCAGGGGTTCTGTGTCTAGTTCCAGTATCTTGATTGTATTTAAGCTAGTTCATACGGTGTTTAAATCGTATCCTTACTTTCTCTCACACTTTATCAATTACTTAGAATCTTACGTTACAAATCTCCCATTCTGATAGTGGATTCAGTTTCTCCTTGTATGTGTTAATTTGTGTTTTCTATATATCTGAGACTCGTGTTTGTAGATGCATAGAAGTCTAAAACTGCTCTTTCTTTATCATAAATTGAACCATTTTTAGTGTGTTGTGTCCCTCTTTAGATTTAAAGCTTTTTGCTCTAAAGAGTATTATGCCCCATGTTCAGCTAATTACACCTTTTGGTTATTATTTTCTTATTATACCTCAGGTGCATAGAATTGGACTAAAACTACTTTTAGCTCTTACAAACTCTCATGACTGGTCCATGCATGTGCCACTTTTATTCATTTAGTTAGTTATTATAAATAATGTGAAAGCATCCATGAAACCACGTCCTAAAACAAAAGATAGGATGTAGACAGTAGTCCTCATCAAACATTTGGCTCCCCTGCCTCCCCTCACCTGAAGATAACTATAATCGTGAATCTATAATGTATATTGTTCATTCCTTCTTTTTAATACATCATTTTATTGCATCCATGTGTATATTAAAACACATTTAATTTTGATTGTTTTTATGGAAAGGGGATTGTGTTGTATATAATTTTAAGAGCTTTTTTTCCCACTTAATATAAGTTTGTTAAGATTCCTTCATATTGGGGCACCTGATGGCTCAGTTAGTTAAGTGTTTAACTCTTGATTTTGGCTCAGGTCATGATCTCACGGTTTGCGAGATCGAGCCCTGCATTGGGTTCTGGGTTGATAGCACAGAGCCTGCTTGGGATTCTCTGTCTCCTTCTCTCTCTGCTCCTCACTGCGTGTGCATGCACACACTCTTTCTCTCTCTCTCTTTCCAAATAAATAAATAAACATTAAAAAAAAGATTTCTTCATAATTTTGCACATCACTGTGTTTCTTTCATTTTGACTGTTGTGTAATATTCATCCACTCTTTGATGGGCATTTAGTTTGTTTCCTGGTGTTTGCTATTTGAAAGTACTGCTCTTTTTATTATACATCTCTTTCTGCACATAGGCAAGAGACCTGGGTTACTGGGTCCTAGCGTATGTGAAAGTTCAGTATTAAAAGATAATTCCAAAGTGTTTTCCTGAGGGTTTCACCAATTTACACTTCATCAGATCCTGTGGATTGACTTCCTCCCCAGCATTTGGTATTGTCAGATTTTTTACCTTTTATCAACAAAATGAGCTTAAAGCAATATCTCTTTGTGGTCTTTGCTAGTATTTCTCTAATTGGCTGAACACTGAACATCTTTTCTTATGTTTATTGACTATATGTATTTTCTCATTTGGGAAAGCCTATTTATATCTCTCAAGCATATTTCTGTTGAGTTCACTGAGTTTTTATTATTGAATTTTAGGAAAGTATTTATGTGTTCTTGATATCTGTGTTCTCCAGTTGTGTTGCAAAACTATCCATTCCTGGTTTTTATTTTGCATTTTTATATTTTTTAAAGTGTCTTTTGATTAGCAACAGTTTTTCATTTTAATATAGTCAAGCTGATTAATCATGTGTAATTAATAATCATTTATAATTAATGCTTTCATATTTTGGTGAAGAAAATTTTTTGCTCCGAAGACTAAAGGGTATTCACCTATACTCTCTACTTAGAGTTTAAAAAATTATTTTTAACATTTAATTCCTTATATCATCCAGACTTGTTTTTATATTATATGATAGAAATTCAATTTCATTGGTTTTTTATAGGAGTAGCCATTTTTCCCCCCCAGTCAATCCCTTAATTTCCCACTGATCTCACCTGCCAACTCTATCATGTACCACATCCATATATGTATGGATCCACTTCTGGCCTTTGTTTTATTCCATCAGTCACTCATCTGTTCCTGTACTAATAGCATATTGTCTTGCATTTTAAAAGGATCACTCTGGCTATTATAACTTTCAAGAGAGTTGATCATTATTTATTATTTCTGCAATTTTAGGTATATTACAGCTAATACTGACACAGAAGAACAGAGTTTTCCTGTCCCTAAGGCATTTAACACACACATAGAGGAATTACATTTAGATGTCCTTCTTCAGAAGGTTGATAATTTACGTATGAATGAATCTAGCAAGATGGAGAGTTTTGAACTACTTTGTGACCACAAAGAAAAGGTAAGAGATGTGAGATAATAGCATCTGTATGGTTTTAATTTTTATTTAATCTGCTATCCCATTTATGTTATGACCATAACAATTGGGTTAGTTTACCCAAGCCAAATTGGTTGATGCAAAATTTTTCTATAATCTAAACTAAACTTTAAAAAAGTAAATCTAAGAGTTTATTATGCTCTAAGATCATGAATATGAGAACCAGAGATATGATTATACAGTTTTATTTTTATTTGATATTTATTAATTTGTTGTATTTAATACATACTCTGTAAGATAAAGAATAAGACATACTCCTCTTGGGGCAGGAAAAACTACATTTTAACTTTTCTGTCTTGTAGTTATTAGTGTGACAGCTATCAGTACAGTATTTCAGTCCATTTCTACTAATGGTCGTTTTTCAATGTTTAACATTGGGCTGAATTGGGAAAGCCCATCCTTCCCACTACAACCACCAAAAAAAAGAAAAAGAAAGAAGGAGAAAGACAGAGAAAGAGAGGAAGGAAGGAAGGAAGGAAGGAAGGAAGGAAGGAAGGAAGGAAGGAAAAAAGAAAGGACAGATGTAAGAAGAGGTTCTCAATAGCCCAGTGAGCAATGAATCTTTCTTTCCCATGAGCAATTTAAATCCTTTGTCTGAGGCTTCAGCAACTCTAAACAGATTGTTTAAAAGTTTTTAAATCTCCAGCATTATGATTATATTTTTAGGTAATATAGGTTAAAAATGTGACTGCTCTTTCGAGTATATGTGATCTCTAATGCTCACTGAGACATCATATTGAAGGTAGGTAACTTAGAAATAAGAAGATACTACCACCAGGGAAAACTTACAAATTCTGGTACCTATCAATTCTCTCTTCCATGTTGGTGTAGAGGTAGAGTCTGGATAACATTCATTATTTTTGAGATCCAAATGTAACCCTATTAAATCACTTTTTGTAGCCTGAATATTTGAATTTAAAATTCAAATTTTATGCACAAATTCATTGTATGCACGTGACTAGATTCAGTCATCTATAAATACCAGTTCATCTGCCTAATTTTTTAAAAGTTACAGTGGAAAACATTTATAGTTTCATCAAGTGACTGAGTCAATCTAATGTATAGTGCTATTTTTTCTTTTCAGTTTAGAGATGAAATAGAGTTTATTTGGAGGTTTGCTCGCGCTTATGGAGACATGTATGAGCTATCTACTAATGCACAAGAAAAGAAACATTATGCTAATATTGGTAAGTATTTTATAAAGATTGATTATTCTCAAGTGGCAATTGTTATCTATAATAACCCATCAATGAATTTTAATTAAAGCCAAATTATCTTAGCTAAAACCAATATATTTAATCTATTTTATATATCCTAGTACTGGAAAATACATGTAGTCTAAGGCCAGAAATTTTTTTCAGGACTAAGGTATATATTCTTTAAAAATATTTGAGTATAATAGAATAGACAGCTGAAAAACTCAAATTTCAGATACTAAGTTTATGATAGAAAGACAATTAGGTAATATTTGAGGAACAAGTAAGAGGCAGAGGATAGGTATCTCCAGCACAATTAAAATAACCTTCCTTGACTCCTATAAGGGAGAACTTCAGGTGCCACAAAGAAATAACTACTTAAACTTCAATGTCTTTTTTTTCTCTCTCTTTTTTTAATGTTTTATTTATTTTTGAGACCGAGAGAGACAGAGCATGAGCAGGGGAGGGGCAGAGAGAGAGTGAGACACAGAATCTAAAGCAGGCTCCAGGCTCTGAGCTGTCAGCACAGAGCCCTGCGCGGGGCTCAAACTCACAACCGCGAGATCATGACCTGATCTGAGGTTGGTTGCTCAACCAACTGAGCCACCCAGGAGCCCCGTGTTTTTTTGTTTTTTTTTTTTCAAAATTTATCTCAATAAAACAAGATTAGTCTTGAGTTGATCATTGTTTAAGCTGACTGATCCAGTACATGATGGTTCATGATACTGTCCTCTACCATTTTATGCATATTTTTTGAAATTTTCCCTAGTAACAACAGCATATAACAACATAGTAATAGCCAGAATGTCAAAGCTTTTATACATATCTATTTCTGTCACTTAATATCAAAACTCTTTCTTGCAAAAAGCCTGTTAGCTGCCAATTCTCTGAGCTTTGGGGCAATAATCTGACATCAGACTTCTTTAATTTCTTCTTTTATTCTAAACATTCTCTTCTCCAAGCTTTCTTTCTCTAAGTTAGCATGAGGAAGAAACAGCACGAAAATAATGATACTACACATCTCATTCCACGGTAGTTCCCTGTCTTTTTTATTTCCAAGAAGGAAATATTTCCAAACTCCTTGTAATTATATTCCTTCCACTTGTAGATTTCCTTGCCACATTATTCATCATCAGCTTTGTGGGGCAGTTTTTCTGTAGTGATCCATCTTGCAGGCCATACACAAAATCTAATTCTAGAGAAGAGGTTTGTTAACTCTAGGGTAAATAAAAATTTAACCAAAGAGAAAAAACTGATTTATTTTCGTATCTCCTGAGAAAATCACAGTCTAGCTATGTAAACTGCTAACATAGGAAAGACTTTTTATTGCCTGTAAGCTCCTGCCCTACCCTGGGCATCAGGGGTCGTCCTGTGTGTGATAGGAGGTAGAAATGAGAGCAAAATCACATCTTCTCAGACTGTAGACAAGCTTATGGCTTTGGGGGGGGGGGGGGAGCAGTATCATTGAAATAACCATATATTATAAAGAAACAAATAGAAATACGTTGTGAGTAGAGGAGAATGCAAGGTGTTAAAAGAGTACTCACAGAAAGGATATGATGGCAGCGGCTGGGGGTTGATGCAGGGAAGTCTTTACTGTGAAAGTAAGAGTTTCACTTAGGTGAAATCACTTGGAATCTCTATTTTTAAACGGAGTAGAAGTTTAATTGAGTTCATGGAAGAGGTGGTAAAAATGGAAAAAGAAATAGGCGGGAAGAAATCTGGGGACAAAAATGGAGATTGGAATAGGATGTATCTTAAAAAATGAGAAACCTTTATAGTGTCAAGACAAATGAGTAAAAGCCTATGATGTATTCTACTCATTCACATATTGAAATATATTAAAAATAATTCTTTTTTTTTCTATCCATTTAGGAAATATTTATTTGAAATTACTGTGTCCGGGAGTGATGTTAAAATGAGGGGTTGAGGGAGGGAGAGAAGGAAGAGAGGAGGGAGGTAAATGTGATTAAGTTGGTGCCATGCTAAGGAACTTGCTAGATACATCAACATGGAGACAGCCCAATATACTTCAGTGTTTGGGTAGTGAGTGCTTAGGAAAGGTGATGACAGAGTGTGCTAGAGCTGAGACCAGCGTTGAGGGACACTGGAACTCAGTGTGCGGGAGGAGGACGTGCTGACTCGTTTTCCCCATAATAACATATTTAAAATTGTTACCCCAAGGCATGATTTGATCACTGGAGAGCACAGAATTCCTTCATAAAACTCAGGATGGGGTATAGCATTACACAGTGTGTCTTATAAGCACTCTGATCATAATTTGTATTCCAAGTAAACTATGAATCTTATATCTAAAGGAACATTATTATAATTTCCAGAATTAAGTGATCGATACATGTGCCTCAAGTAGATCACAAAGTACCCATTTTGTAAGTGAAACAGCTGTCCTTTCAGACTTCAGCTACATAAACGAGGCTGCAAAACCAGCCTGCATATGACCGACCCAGCTTCCTTTTGTATTCTCAGGGTTATGGACTCTCCTCTATTTTAGGCTGGTGGTTGTACATTAAAAGCTATTTTTGTTCATTTGGCAAAGTAGCTACATGCTGATTTCATTTTTAACGTTTGTACATTTAAAGCTATGTTTTTTCAATTGTTTATTTAAAAATCACTTTTTGAATATAGGTCTACAATGTAATGTCAGTATTAAAACACTTCACTTTTTAATTTTTTCCACTTTAGGTAGATTTATACATGAGATATTTCCCTTAATGAATAGAGCTATAAAATATAGAAGTGTCCCACCTTAACAAATTAACAGAATGGTTTTAGAATTAAGGATCCTTATTTATAAAGATTACATCATCCACTTAACTTAGAAGAGCATTTTGCAGATCCCTGGATATTCTCTTCAAGACAACAAAATGGAGCAGGGTAAAGGGAGATGGTATAAAACAAAGCAGCCCCTTTTGGAGAAGGATTTTCAGAATGTTGTCCAGTTTCATTGCAAGCATTTTGGTTTTTCAGGCCGCTAGACAAACCTCTATCCAAAGTAATTATGACATTACGAAAAGTTACTTCTAAAACTAAGTGGAATGATTTGGCAGGGTGATTTATGTGTCGAGCCTGTTCGTTTTTGTGCACGATTAGGTAAGCACTTCTCTGGGAAGCCTTCCCTTTGGATGGAGTTCTCTAACATGCTCTCTGTTTTTCATCTCACTTTTGGTTTTTACACGCAATTTGTTTGCTTATATACCTGCTTTCTACTGAAATGTGAACCCTTGGAAGTCAAAAACTGTGTCTTAATTTGACTTTTTATTCCCAGAGATTATGATACGACACTCAGAAGGCATACAGTAAATGTCGGTCAATTATAGAACGATTTTTATTAATGCTTTTAAATAATGATTGGATGACTTTTCTTGCACTTGGTTACATCGCTTAGTCCAGTGAGCTTAAAACCTGAGCATTCATCAGAATCTCTACAGGCTAGTTAAAACAGATTGCTGAGCCCCAGACTTTGTTATAGGGTAAGTCTCTCTTTTAGCCAAAAATCTGCTTTTCTGTAAGTGATGCTTCTGGTCTTAGGAGCATATTTTAGGAACCACTGACTTAATTCAGTAATCTACCCTTCCCCCCCCACCGACTCATGTGAAGGTACTAAATGCAAGTACATTTTTCTTTCAGGGAAGACATTGGGGGAAAAAGCTATTACTAGAGCACCCATGAATGGGCATTGTCATCTGTGGTAAGTACATAGAACTTACGCAGTCTTTTAGAATTCTCATATGCCTCTATATAAGTTACGATCGATTTTTAAGATATTATTGACCCTTTAACCTGTCAGTCACTTCACTGAAAAATATATTTAATAGATAGCAGAGTAACTATTCTTAGTCTCATGTATTTTACAATATGTATATTTTAAATATACATATTCAAGGTAAACTTTTATCGAAGATTTCATAAGTGAATCTACCAAGTGCAGCCCCTTCGAACATGATAAATTCTAATTAAGTGTGATTTAACATTTTATTTGAAAACAAATATCAAAGTGATATCATGCTTCTAAATGAAATGTGAAAAGAATGCTTCACAGGATAAAAGCATATCGCTCATTTTTTATACCTTAATGAGCTTGTGTATACTAATACTACAGGTCAAAGAGAAGTCGTGTATAATATAAGAAAGCTCAAACAAAGGGAATTTAATTCGTTGCATGGGTGTAGCTGACTACCCTTGGGGAAACAAATATATTCTTGAATATGTTTTATTTTGGATCCTTTGTTTGTTTAGAATTATAAAACACAAATAAGAAGACATATATTGTTTTTAACTAACACTTTGTAGTTGCATTTTTACAACATTTTTTAGTTCCTTGCGGCAATACAGGTAGTTCAGGTGCTAGAAAGATGACAGTAATAAATTAATTTATGACCCTTCTCTCAGACCTCGGTTTCCAGAAATCCACCCCTCTTTGGAATTATTTTATTCTCCTGGAGCACTTTGAGGCAGAAATGGCTCCCTTTCTGCAGGTCTGCATTTGCCCCACAGGGAATTGGTTTCACTCCACCAACTCTCAAGTGCAAACCTGTTTATTTACTCTGCCACCAGCAGGGGGAGCTCCACTCACACCGTCCTCTTCAAGCCTCTCTGGTTAGGAGTCAAGGACATTTTCTATGTCCCTGGAGGGACACAGGCCAAAATAAAAATAGATCTTTTGACCTGCTCTCACTTTGCCTAAGACGAGGTGCAAGCTTGCCCCGGCCCCCTCCACGAGGGGAAAGCCACAGGACTGTGGAAGCCACAGTCCCCAGAACAGTTCTATCCACAGGAGCCCTCACTCCTCCACCTCCCGCCAGGAGAAAGGTACTTTTGCAGTTAGCGTCTTGGTACATATCTTTAGGGTCATTTTCCCAATGTATGAGGGTATTATTTCTATAACCAAATTTACCTTCTCATCTAATTTGCACATTAATATCAATAAATTAACATATGTATGCCTTAAAGTACTTCCTTTCTTCCACTTTTAGTGGTAACTATAATGAATTTGTACTGATCAAGCCACACTCTCTTCATGTCCTCTGATATTGGGAGTGTTTGGAAGCTAATTGGCCAGATTTAGAGGCAGAAAAAGGACCCAAGCCCTCCTCTTAACTCTGATCTGCTCCTCCCCCCATAAGTTTGTCATAAATGACAAACTTTGGCCAGGCCAACCGCCTATTTTTATAAATAGTTTTACTGGCTCACAGCCCCGTCCGTGCATTTGTGCACAGCTGTGAGGTTCAGTAGTTGCAACCTTGACTCTCTGACCCGAAGCCCAAAATGTTTGCTACCTGGCCCTGCAGCACAACTTTGCACATCCATGACTGAAAGGACTATGTGATGGCTTATAAGCTTCAGTTTGAAATACAAGATGCAATCTTCAGGAATAATTATCAGAAAGGATTCACACTGAGGGGATCATTGAAAAACAAATAGCATCTTAAGACTTGTTTTCCATCTTCATTTCTTCCTGAAAGCTTCAAAACTTTAAGTCTTCATAAAGCTGTCCACAAAAATGTTGTTATTTTTGTTGAACCAGCCCAAAATACTTCTAGGATCAAGAGAGTAAAGTCGCTGTGGCTTTGTAGTTTGTCAGCCCCATGGGCTTGGCCGTAATTACAAATAATATCTTACATATTTGTTGTGCTCTACTGTTCACAAATTGTATCCACATGACTTACAGCACGTGATTTACAGAACAACCTGTTTCCGTTTTAGGGGTTAGGGTGAGCAAGGTAGTGTATGGGGGAGGTGTGGGGGGGGATAGGTTGTTAGTGAGCAAGGGTCACACAGTAAGTAGAAAAGCAAACACCAGATCTTTTATTCGTATATACTTGGTATTCTATTACATTATTCTTCCTCTGCTTTCTCACGGCATAAATAGCATTTGTGCTGAATCAGAAGTACCACAGGGAAAGTAATGGAGTTATTTTAGTAGCTGTTGACACAGGAATGTTTGTCACTTATTAAAGGTATATTCCATATCAATGCCAAGAAAATACAGAATTTTTGTCAAAGCATGTATGGTGAGAATGACCTCTAGATGGAGGTAAAAGACCATTTTGCGAATTAACATTCTTCAGCCTTCCCATCAACATGAGATGGTTTGTGAAATAAGATTTTAAATTGCATTTTTAAAGATGAACAATATACAAGAACAACAACAACAACAACACACACGCGTGCGCGCACACACACACACACACACACACACACACACACAGACATAGGTGGAACTGATCGCCAGAAAAGAAATGATGATCCTTTGGGAAAAAAGTGGTCAGGTGAACTTTGAATTTATGATATCTAGAAAGATAAATAATATTTTAGACTGTAAAGAAAAAAACTTCAAAACAGATTGGGAAATGCGTAAGACTGTAGGACAGATTATTATAAGGGAAATGTGCCTGTTTCATGCAATGGTATTCATAAGTCATAGTTTTTGTTTTTCCTTTTTCTCCTCGCTCAGAGTCAGTTGGAGAGAATGTGCTGAGACAGCACTATTAATGCCTCGAGGTGTGCATTACATCAACCTGATGCTGATGTTCAGAAAATAGATGATTGATCCTAGATCAGTGAACACAGATTCTTTTCTTTTGCTTCCAGTACAAATGTTTCGTTCTATAAATCTCTGGTTGAGAAAGTTCATATAGATCCAACAGATTTTTCTAAAAATGTGACATGATTTGTTTTTTTAATTTTTCTGCCAGTGTAGAGAGTAGGGAAATTGAACTAGTATATGTGAATTTAAGCAAGGCAGTGAGGTCAGTTTACTTACCACATTCTTGTGGACAAGATATAGAAATGTGGGCAGGCCTCTGGGTTACCCATATTGAGAGAAGGGTTTAAGCCAGTTGTTCAACAGAGTAACTGTTGGCAACATCACTATCAACCTGGAGACGATTCCAGGATTCCACGTCTGTATCTTAGACACTAGTGTGTTCCATAATTTGTCAGTGGATGAAGATATAATAAGTATGTAATAAAAGTTGCAAGTAACACAAAATTATGAGGAACAGAGTGTATGATGGGTGACAAGAGTAATTCAAAAGACTTTCACATTAGAAACAAAAGATTTTCATATATGTGAATGAATAGAGATACACGTGGAAGGAGGGATGGAAAGAAAAGTGTCAAAATTTAATTTAGGGGAAAACATGAAAATTTGGATAACGTGGGGAGTTTAGTTAATAATAACATATTAATTGGGGTACATTGCAAAAATTACATATCAATCTTGTCTGACAGTGTTAGTACAGTTGTGATAAATGTACTGTAGTAACGTAAGATGTATACAGTGGAGAAAACTGAGTAATGGGTATATGGGAACTCTCTCTACCATCTTTGCAACTTTTCTATAAATTTCAAGCTATTTTAAGATAAAAGCTTATTGGGGCACCTGGGTGGCTCAGTCGATTAAGTGCCAGACTTTTGGTTTAGGTTGTGATCTCACAGTTCGTGAGTTCGAGTCCCACATCAGGCTCTGTGCTGACAGCTCAGAAACTGGAGCCTGCTTTGGATTCCGTGTCTCCCTCTCTCTCTACCCCTTGCCCACTCACACACACACTCTCTCTCTCTCTCTCTCAAAATTAAAGAAACATTAAAAAAAATTTTTTTAATAAATAAAAGCTTATTTTTTTAAATAAAGTGACCTAAGGTTTTAAATACAAATAATGCCCACAATAGAAATGGGGGAATTTGGGGATGTAGCTGTGTGGAATTTTGCTCCACTTTCTGGAACTCCCTGGGAGGAATGATAAAGCAGAACGACAGAGAGAATTTCAGAAGAACATGGTCAGACCGGAGGTGACAGTAACGGTTTTCCAGGGGAGCTCACGAGTCCAGTAATCTATTCCTACAAACTCAATCTCTGGTGGGTGGTGAGAGGTATGTGTCAGGCAATGTGATGGTAGAATTTGTGAATAGTAACATCTCCTAATCTGGTTAAGTTCTCAGGTCACTTTTGATAGGTTGATTTAGTCATCATTCTTGTTTCTACTGTTGCAGATTTGGTTGATTGTATAGAAACTGAAAATTAAGAGGTCAAAAAAGTCATAACTGAAAAGTGACCATTTTATTGTTTGTCATAAGTTGTGCAAATTGTGGGATCTTTTGTGCTCGGGAATGGTCTCACTGTTCCAAATTAAGAAAATTGTTCACTTCATTTTTGTACTTGAAAGTTCTGCTTATCCACACAAATGATCAAGATAAATACCCAAAGTTACATCTTTCATTTCAGTTATGATAATGCAAGTAGCAATTAATACCTACTCTTCAAAGATTTAGGTAAATGAATATTTTGCACAGACAGAAACCCTCTGAATATGAAAAGTAATATATCCCCAGGTTTTGGAGTGAGCAAATTGCTAAACAAATATTGCACCCAACTTATTTCAAATAATTATTGATGTAACTTTTGTATTCCCAGTGGGAAAAAAAAGCAAACAATTCATGGGATGCCATATTCTCGTATGCAGTGTTTCCAAGGAAGGATTGAAGGTCATGGGGAATTTTTTGGAAAAGCGTATTCATGGGGCATCTAGGTGGCTCAGATGGCTGAGCGTCCAACTCTTGATTTTGGCTCAGGTCACGATCTCACGGTTTTTGTCATTGAGCCCCACGTCAGCCTCTGTGCTGATAGTGCAGAGCCTGCTTGGGATTCTGTCTCTCCTCCCTCTCTGCCCCTCCCCCTACTTTCACTCTCTTTCTCTCTCTCTTTCTCAAAATAAATAAACAATTTTTTTTAAAACTTTCAAGAAAAAGAAAAGTGGAGGTGCCTGGGTGGCTCAGTGGGTTGAGCATCTGACCCTTGATGTCAACTCAGGTCATGATCTCATGGTCTGTGAGTTCGAGCCCTGTGTTGGGGTCTGTGCTGACAGTGCAGAGCCCGCTTGGGATTCTCTTTCTCCCTGTCTCTCTGCCCCTACACGCCCCCCCTCAAAAATACATAAATAAACTTTTTAAAAAAAGTGTATTTTGAAATTACCTTTGACTTTGTTTGTTTTAGTCATGATACTTATTTTTGTTTTCAAATGATATCAAGGGAGGCCGTGACATTTTTATTTTTAATTCTATTAAGGAGGAACAGGGATATGATGACACAATATATTTTTTCAATTTATCACTGTTATGACTAGACTTTTTCTGAGAGCCTCTTTGTGACTTTGATGCTGATGATGGTGATAGAAGCAGCTAATATTTCTTGAAACTCACTGTGTGCCACGTAGTATTCTAAGCAATTACACGTTTTAGGTATCTTGCCCTTGTGGCACACATACGAGGTAGACGGTGTGAGTATCCTCAGTAATAGCTGAGGAAACCAGCCTCATGTTAATGTCAAGTATTTATTATTTTTAGGGCCCTTGTATCTATCTGAATCCTTTCATCAAATATTAATGAATGCTTTAGAGATATTCTTAAAATGTTTACTTGGTATATTTGATTAAAAAGTTCACGCACTATCCACTGTTTTTATCCTTTTCAGGTATGCAGTCTTGTGTGGCTATGTGTCTGAGTTTGAGGGCTTACAAAATAAAATCAACTATGGACATCGCTTCAAGGTATTTCTTGATATTAAAGATATTTTAATGTAGCTATGTGTACCATTAAAAGGCATAAATCAAATTATTTAATAAATGGATCTCTCACGGTGTGTGGGTGGCTCAGTCACTTAAACGTCCAACTCTTGATTTTGGCTCAGGTCATGATCTATTGGTCATGGAATTGAGCCCATGACAGGCTCCATGCTGGGTATGGGGCCTGCTTCAGATTCTTTCTCTCCCTCTCCCTCTGCCCCTCCCCTGCTCATGCGCTCTCTCTCTCTCTCTCTCACTCTCAAAAAAAAAGTTATAAAACCCAAATTAATCTCAATCTCAAGAAGTTTATCTTTTTAATTTTTATTTTATTTTTTCAGTGTTTATATATTTATTTTGAGAGAGAGAGCATGTGCGAGAAGGGGAGAGGGGCAGAGCGAGAGGGAGAGAGAGAATCCCAAGCAGGCTCCACGCTGTCAGCAAAGAGTCCAAGGTGGGGCTCCAGCACACGAACTGTGAGATCATGACCTGAGTCAAAATCAAGAGTCAGAAGCTTAACTGCGTGAGCCACTCAGGTGTCCCTATCTTTTTTATCTAAATGAAGTGACAGTCTTTAAATAGTACTGTGCCAAAAAAATGAAACGTATTTGAGTGATTGAAGATTATTATTCTAGATCCTGAAAGAACTTACATAGTGGATGAGTATTATTTTTTCAAAGACAGGATTAGTCTTTTGGTGATGAGTTCACCAACATCAGAAACATGATTGGGACTAATTAGTTAACATTACTTGCATATTGACTTGGTGGAAGGAATAGAATCCAATCTGGGACTTAAACTTACCATGATAAATGAATAAAATACTTGCGTATTGATTTGGTGGGGGGAATAGAATCCAATCTAGGACTTCAACATACAGTGATAAATGAATAAAATAAGTAGTATACGTGTAAATCATTTGTAATGTGCCTGTAGCTTTGATAGCTCAATAAATGAGCTAAGAAGTTTCTTTGTTTTCCAGCTCCCTATACCCATTTTGATAATGTCAGGGGAACAGCTTCCTCCACAACCCAGTTCTGCTATTCTGTCTTCCATTATATCCTAATCACTTGAAACTTGCAAGCGTGCTGCTGAATGAGTATTAGCTAGGCAAGTCATGGGCAGACAAAAGCGTCACTTGGAGGTTTTCTACTTTTTATAGTGACGTTGGCTTTAAATTACCCATAGCTTAATGAAATCATCATCACAGTCAGGTTCTAGTTGTGAGCACTCATTTCTGATAATTGAATTATTGGTATGACGTCTTATGTTAACGGTAGGGATTAAGGAGGGGGACTAAACAACACCATAAAGCCCCTTTGAATTTCGACACAGCTGCATTCAACACCACCTGAACCCTGAGAGATGGTATTTGTTTTGGACTTTTCTTTTAGGAGCATCTGGATAAAGCAATCCAGTTTTTACCCGAAGAACCTTTTTTGTATTACCTCAAAGGAAGATACTGTTATACTGTAAGCCGAATGTTTTTATCCATAATTCTTATCTCAATATACTTTGATTACGTGATATATTTTTAGTGACTTATTCTTTCTTTAGTTGTCTCACCAGGTGGCTGCTGTAGGGAAAATGATAAAATCAGTACGTGTTTTATGAGTTTATGATTGATTGGTTTATATACCATGTTACATATGGCATGTGGTTTTATATGTATACATAGATATCTGTGCTTTTCCACCTACCACCTCTCCATTTCCCCTCACAACAATCACACCGTCTCCTTTGTGCTCTCTCAATTGGCGATCAGCCACCTACCTGCGTGTGCCCTGTGTTGGTGTCCTACTCTTTGTTTCGTGAGAGGACTTTGTCACTTAACAGAGTGTCTTGAGCATTTATGTGCCTACTGTTCTTGCCTTGAAAGACCTGAATTTAGAAAAGGACATGAAATATATAGGAATAAATAAAGGCAGCTGGCGAGTCTAAGCCCCGGTGTGTTAAGTGACATTAGTTTATAGAAAATTAACATAATGTGAAAATACGTCTTCAGGGATGCATGAAAAAATTATGCTTAAGAGAAATGCTATTTCTGAATGAGAAGATTAGCATAAGCAAAAGAGGAAGCTTGTTAGTTGAGGTTTGAAGATTAGGAATGGAAAAGGAAGCTTTTTTGTTGAACACCTGCTATGTATCAAATGTGCAGTTTATACTTTATATTTTTTATCTCCTTTAATCCTTAAAACAGCCCTGTAAGCAGTTTTTATTATGCCAGTTTTTGATATTAAGAATCTGAGTCTTCATGAAGGTACAAGACTCCAAAGGCTTAAAACCCACCAACCCGACCTCACACGAGTCTGGGGCTTGAATGTACATTATATGTTTAGGCTTAAAAAACCCAAGAAGGAGGGGCGGCCAGGTGGTTCAGGTCACGATCTCACGGTCTGTGGGTTCGAGCCCCGCGTCGAACGGCTGATGGCTCAGAGCCTGGAGCCTGCTTTGGATTCTGTGTCTCCTTCTTTCTCTGCCCCTCCTCTGCCCATGCTCTGTCTCTCCCTGTCTCTCAAAAATAAATGACTGTTAAAAACAAACACCAGCCTGCAGCCTACCAGTGCGGAGCCCCTGCCACCCTCAGGGCCCTGGAGGTGCTGGTTGCGTGGTGGGCCTCTGGAAGACCCGACCCACGCTGTGCCCCGGGATGGCTCTGCGGCCGCCAGGTGAGGCCAGATCCAAGGGCAACATGTGCTACCTGCCTAGGGCGGCCCAGGGCGCCCCCAACACCTGGACGCCTCCTGCACACCTTTCCCGGCCTGTGGCCGCTATGGGAACATGCTAACCGCTGCGGGGGAAGATGTTCAACTTTTCCCACAGCTGGAGGCCGCCATGCCTGCATCCCACGCTATGTCCCCCTTTGCCTTCCGGTGCGGTCCGCGCCTCCCTTGCTGAGCTCCAACCTGGCCCTGTGGAGGGAGCGGCTCTACGATCCGCCCTGGTACAGCAAGCCACCAGCGCGGTACCCAGTTCCCCAGCTCCCCAGAGAGGTGCCCCACTTCCTCAACAGCAGGCATGAGTATACAGGCGCCACCAGTGAAGGCTTGGGCCATACTGGTGGCCGACGCGACAGTGGCCAATGCCGTGGACCTGAAATTTTCATGCCGCCGCCGGCTGCGAACACTTCCCGGTGACCTGAGGGGGTGGAGGCCTCCCAGTTATTATCTTTCTCCCCCAGCAAGTGGTCTGAGGAGGGCTCCAAACTCCTGAACCAGCAAGGGAAGTCATTTTCCCGGGTTCCTGGTCCCCACAGACAGCTCTGGATCTGCTTCTCTTTGTCGAACTCTGGGTAAAGACTCCTTCAACTACCAGAAGGTCTCTGCCTCAAGCAGACGATGTTTGGTGAAGTGTGGAATTTTTGGTGCATTCTGCAGTAGCCTTGTTGCCAAAGGAGTCAGGTTTGGACCTTTTCAAGGTAAAGTGGTCAATGCCAGTGAAGTCAAGACCTATGCAGACAGTTCTCTGATGTGCGAGGCCGTCAAAGGTGGTCATTTGAGCCACTTTATAGATGGAAAAGGAGGTGCAGGGAACTGGATGTCCTCTGTCAACTGTGCCTGTTTCCCCAAGGAGCAGAGCCTGGTTGCAATGTCAAAGGCAGATATCTTACGAGAGCTGCAAGGATATCTGCCAGAACCAAGAGCTCCTTGTGTGGTATGGAGACTGCTATGGAAAGTTTTTGGACATTCCCGTGAGCCTTTAGCTCACAGAACAGAGGAAGCAGGTGCCTGGGCCCTCTGAAGAGTCTGCAGAAGGCTACAGGTGTGAAAGATGTGGAAAAGTATTTACCTACAAATATTACAGAGACAAGCACCTCAAGTACACCCCTTGTGTGGACCAGGGTGATAGGAAATTTCCCTGCTCTGTCTGCAAACGATCCTTTGAGAAGTGGGACCAGCTCCGGATCCCTGTCCTGCACGTTCACGAGAAGCACCAGCCTCACAAGTGTTCTACGTGTGGGAAATGCTTCTCTCAGTCTTCCAGCCTAAACAAACACACGAGAATCCACTCTGGAGACAGACCATCCCAGTGTGTGTATTGCACAAAGAGGTTCACTGCCTCTAGCATCCTCTGCACATATATCAGGCAACACTCGGGAAAAGCCCTTCAAATGCAAGTACTCTGGTAAATCTTTTGCATCCCATGCTGCCCATGACAGCCGCATCTGTCACTCACGCAAGGAGGATGATGGCTGCTTGGGCAGCATCTGTGGAAAATCCTTCCCGGATCAAGAAGCCTTCTACTCCCACACGAAGCTTCACGAAGGCTACTGGCCCTCAGAGAGTATGGGGACAATGTAAAAACTAAAAGCTAGGATTCTGTCTTTGTTTTCCTTGCTTATGGGTGTGTCGTACGGACAGATGATAGTTATGCTAAGATGAGAAACAGAAAAATGGAACCGGCCAAAATGCTGAGTTTAACTGATTTCACCAGCTTTCACAGAAATATTATTCACAATTTAAAAAAAAATTAATGTTTGTTTATTTTTGACAGAGAGAGAGAGAGAGCATGAGCAGGAGAGGGGCAGAGAGAGAGGGAGACACAGAATCCAAAGCAGGCTCTAGGCTCCGAGCTGTCAGCACAGAGCCTGATGCGGGGCTCAAAACTCACAGATCGCGAG
The DNA here is from genome assembly GCF_024362965.1 of Panthera pardus. NCBI lineage: Eukaryota > Metazoa > Chordata > Mammalia > Carnivora > Felidae > Panthera > Panthera pardus. The sequence continues at coordinate 10,352,437 of NW_026526832.1, read as the reverse complement.
ATCATGACCTGAGCCGAAGTCAGACACTTAACCGACTGAACCACCCAGGCGCCCCATTGTTATTCACAATTTTTAACAAGAACGGAATTTTGGTGAATTTACCTAAAAGTAGTGAAAGCTGGCTCTTAATAGAGCTTAAGGGTCTGGAAACTCAACACAAACCCTGAGAGAAGGACACTAGGGGTAAAGTTTGATTTTTGTGATGAAAAAGACCTTTTCTCTGTTTTGGACCCCAATTGTCATGCCTGTGGCCATCACCTGGTCTCTTCTTCATAGAATAAATTCTTTAAAAGTTAAAAAAATAAAAATAAAAATAAAAACAAACAAGCAAACAAAAACCCAAGAAGGAAATTCTGATTTAAAGTGGATCCTGATCTTCATGGCATAAACAAATGGCAGAAGCTAATGTTGATCTTCCCTGGAAGAATATACATGCACACAGGCCTTATAAAACTGCAGAGTAGCCCAAGGATGATGAGGTCACAGTCAAAAATAATAGAATATACAAAGAAATAAGCCATCAAGTATGACAGTCAACAGAAACCAAAATCAGGAATAGATCTAAAAGGACTTCAGATCTTGGAACCGTGGAATATACAACGTTAAATAGCTACTTGTACAGTGTGGTTTTTTCTTTTTTTCAAATAAAAGGAATCGGGGAGAGGGGAATGGATGAGGAGCATGAGACTACAAAACTGACCAGGTAGATTAGAAAAAAGATAAGATAAATTTTGGTATAAAAGTCTATTATTTCACATTAAAAGAAAACTCAGTGGAAAGATTTAGCAGTTGATAGGCACCACTAAAGAGAAAATTAGTGAACTTTAAGGTAAATCTGAAAAGGTTGCCTGGAGTGCAGCACAGAGGAACAAAGAGATAGAAAATATGAAGGAAAGATAAAAAGACATAGAAGGGAAGAAAGGATATTGCACAGTGCTAAATTTTCATGTGCTCTTGGTAATTAATAAAACAAGAAGGCAAAAAAAAAACATATTAAGCATGTAAAACATTGGAGCTTCCCATTTAATAACCTTGATCTAATACACACATAAAAATAATGTACCACTGGAGGATACACATTTTTCCAGTATATGTAGAGTGTTCACAACATTGACCAATATGAGGTCATGAAGCAAGTCTTAATAAATTTCAAAGAATCGATATCAAACAGGTTTCCTGATCATAATGCAATTAAATTCAAATTATGAAATAAAACAACTTAAGAAACATAAGTCTTGAAATAAGAAATTATAATTAAAAAAACAACAAGGAGATGCCATTTATTCTTACTCATTTGATAAAATTTATAAATATCCGTGTAAGATGTTGCAAAGATATGGAGCAACAGGAACTTTTGCATTGTTGTAGGAGCATGCTGCTTTGGGAATAATTGGATACTAGCTTTTAAATCTGATTACTTGCCTACCATATGACCCACAGTGGTGCCTACCCTAGAGAGAGTCTTGCAAATGTACTCTGGAAGGCATGTACAAGAATGCCTGCAGCAGCCTTGTTCCTAAGAGCAAGAAAATGAAAAAGATCCAAATGTCCATTTACAAAAGAGTGGATGAAAACTCACTGACATATGTTTAAATGATGGAATGTTTCACAGCTATTTAAACGACAGAACTTCAGTCACACTCAGCAACCTGGATAAACTCTTAAAACTGTAATAAGTGAAAAAAATGAGTCATAGAAAGAAATAAACAACATGGTATCATTTTTTTTAAAGTAAAAAAAAAAAGCAAAAATAAACAGAGCAATAAGTAACACTATGTAGGAAGGCAAGAGAATAATTTTGTTTAATAGAGGTTAATGGCTACTAGAAACCTAGAAGATGATACTGGGAAGGAAGGCACTTGATGGGGTTGAGAGAGTATCAGTACCCTCTTAAGTATTCATTTCTGAATCCTTTTAATCTTTTATGATAAACCTCTAATATTCATATTTGGGAAAAAAGAAAAGTTTTTAAAAGGAAGCAAAAAATACTGTGCATCCCCTGTAGAAGAGGACTGACGCACACAGCTTGCAAGCACCGTGCCCCTGCCCACATGTGCTTTGCAGAGTGGCCCAGCTGGCCCCTGTCTTGGCAGCAGCTGCACATCTCCTGTGGAAAAGGACCAGCACCACCTTGTTAAGGGTACACACCCTGCCCACTATGTTCAAGGGCAGGAGATATATCTGACTTTCCTAACACAGAGAAACAGGCACAGAGAGTTAGGCAAAATGAGGAGACAGAGGAATGAAACAACAGGACAAAATCACAGCAAGAGACCTAAGGGAAACATAGATAAGTAATATGCCTGATAGAGAATTTAGAGTAATGATCACAAAGCTACTCACTGGACTTGAGAAGAGAGTGGAGGACATCAGCAAGACCCTTAACGCAGAAATAGCAAAGAACCAATCAGAGTTGAAAAACTCAATAATTGAAATTAAAAGTGCACTGGATGGAATAAATAGCAAGCTAGAAGAAACAGAAGGACGAATCAGTGATCTGGAGGACAGAGTAATAGAAAGGAATCAAGCTGAGCAAGTGAGAGAAAAGAAATTATGCAAGATGAGAATAGACTTAGGGAACTCAGTGACTCCATCAAATGTAATAACAATTGCGTTATAGGGATCCCAGAAGAAGAATAAGAGGAAAAAGAGGGCAGAATATTTGAAGAAACAATGACTGAAAACTTATTGATTTTGGAGAAGGAAACAGAAATTTAGATCCAGGAGGTACAGAGATCCCCCAACAAAATCAACCCAAGGAGGTCCACACCAAGACATATAGTAATTAAAATGGCAAAAAGCAGTGGTAAAGAATTTTAAAAGCAGCAAGAGAAAATAAAACAGTTACATATGAGGGAAACCCCGTAAGGCTAGAGACAGGTTCTTCAACAGAAACTTTGCAGGCCAGAAGGGAGTGGCATGATATATTCAAAGTGCTGAAAAGAAAAAAATCTATAGCCAAGAATACCCTATCCAGCAAGGCTATCATTCGGAATAGAAGGAAAGATAAAGAGTTTCCCAGACAAACAAAAATTAAAGGAATTCAGGACTATTAAACCAGCCCTATAAGAAATGTTAAAGGGGACTCTGTGAGTGGAAAGGAAAAACCATCAATAAGAGTAAGAAAGGTAGAAAGTACAAAAGCAATAAAAATAAGTATATCTTTTCAAATGCCCATGGAACATTCTCCAGAATAGATCACATGTTAGGCCATGAAACAAGTCTCAACAAATTCAAAAAGTCATACCATGCATCTTTTCTGACCACAACGCTGTAAAACTAGAAATCAACTGCAAGAAAAAATCTGGAAAGAACACAAATACATGGAGGTTAAATAATATGCTACTAATCAATGGATGAGTCAACCAGAAAATTAAAGAGGAAATAAAAAAAATACATGGAGGCAAATGAAAATGAAAACACAATAATCCAAAATCTTTGGGGTCCAGCAAAAGTGGTTCTAAGAGAGAAGTTTATAGCAATACAGGTCTACCTCAAGAAGCAAGAAAAATCTCAAATAACCTAACATGACACCTAAAACAGCTAGAAAAAGAAGAACCAACAAAACCCAAATCCAGCAGAAGGAAGGAAATAATAAAGATTAGAGCAGAAATAAATGATACAGAAAAAGAAGGGAAGGAAGGAAGGGAAGGCAGGAAGGCAGGAAGGAAGGAAGGACGGAAGGACAGATCAGTGAAACTAGGAGTTGGTTCCTTAAAAAGAGCAACAAAATTGATAAACCTCTAGCCAGACTCATCAAAAAAACAAAAACAAAAACAAAAACAAAAAGAGGACTCAAATAGAAACAAAAGAGGAGAAATAACTGACCCCACAGAAATACAAAGGATTATAAGAGAATATTATGCAAATTTATCCCAACAAACTGGACAACCTAGAAGAGATAGATAAATTCCTAGAAACTATATAACCTACCAAAACTGAAACAGGAAGAAATGCAAGATTTGAGCAGATTGATTACCAGCAGTGAAATTAAATAGTAATTTAAAAACTCCCAACAAATAAAAGTCCAGATGGTTTCACAGGTGAATTCTACCATATATTTAAAGAAGAGTTAATACTTATTCTTGTCAAACTTTTCTTAAAAATAGAAGAGGAAGGAAAACTTCCAAATGCATTCTAATAGGCCAGCATTACCCTGATTCCAAAACCAGATAAAGACACACTACAAAAAATAACTACAAGCCAATATCTCTGATGAACATACATGCAAAAATCCTCAACAAAATAATAGCAAACCAAATCTAACAATAGATTCAAAAAATCATTTACCATGATCAAGTGGGATTTATTTCTGGCATGCAAGAGTGGTTCATTGTTTGCAAATCAGTCAGTGTGATACATCACATTATTAAGAGAAAGGATAAAAACCATATGAACATTTCAATAGATGCAGAAAAAGCATTTGACAGAGTAAATATCCATTCATGATAAACATGCTCAACAAAGTTGGTTTAGAGGAAACCTACCTCAACATCATAAAGGCCTTATGTGGAAAAACAGCTAACTGAGAGCTTTTCCCCTAAGGTCAGGAACAATGCAATGATGTCCACTCTCACCACTTTTATTTAACATAGTACTGGAAGTCCTAGCCACAGCAATCAGACAAAAAGAAGGAGAAGGGAAAGGGGAAGAAGAAGGGGAAGAAGAAGAAATACAAGGCATTCAAATTGGTAGGGAAGAAGTAAAACTTTCACTATTTGCAGTTGGGAGAATCTATATATAGAAAAAATAAAGACTTCCTCGAAAAACTACTAGAACTAATAAATGAATTCATTCGGGTCACAGGATAAGAAATCCCCATGTACAGAAATCTGTTGAATTTCTAAAAGCAGCAGAAAGAAAAATTAAGAAAATGATCCCAGGGCACCTGGGTGACTCAATTGGCTGAACGTCTGACTTTGGTTTAGGGCATGATCTCACAGTCCGTGAGTTCGTGCCCCATGTTGGGCTCTGTGCTGTCAGCTCAGAGGCTGGAGCCTGCTTCAGATTCTGTGTCTCCCTCTCTCTCTGCCCCTCCCCCACTCACACTCTGTCTCTCTCTGTCCCTCAAAAATGAATAAAATGTTCAAAAATTAAAAAAAGAATCCCATTTACTATTGTAGCAAAAATAATAAAATACCTAGGAATAAACTTAAAGAGGTGAAAGACCAGTACTCAGAAAACTATAAAACATTAATGAAAGGAACTGAAGATAACACAAAGAAATGGGAAGACATCCATACTCATGTATTGGAACAACAAATATTGTCAAAATGTCTATACTCTCCAAAGCAATCTATAGATTTGATGCAATCCCTATCAAAATACCAACAGCATTTTTCACAGAACTAGAACAAGCAATCCTAAACTTTGTATGGAACCACAGAAGACCCTGAATAGCCAAAACATTCTTGAAAAGCGAAAGTGGCAGTATCAGAATTCCAGACTTCAAGTTATATTACAAAGCTGTAGCAATCAAAACAGTTTGTACCAGCACAGAAATAAACATGCAATCAATAGAACAGAATAGGAAGCCCAGAAGTAAATCCACAATTACATGGTCAATTGATCTTTGACAAAGGAGGCAAGAATATGCTATGGGAAAAAGACAGTCTCTTCAACAAATGGTGTTGGGAAAACTGGACAGCAACTTGTAACCGGATCACTTTCTTTCACCATACACGAAGTCAAAATGGAATAAAGATCTAAATGTGAGCCCTGAAACCATAAAAATCCTAGAAGAGAGCACAGGCAGTAATTTCTCTGATATTGGCCATAACAACATCTTTCTCGATGATTCTCCTGAGGCAAGGGAAACAGAAGCAAAAATAAACTATTGGGACTGCCTCAAAATAAAAATTTTCTACACAGCAAAGGAAACAACCAAAAAAACTAAAAGACAACCTACTGAATGGGAGAATATATTTGCCAATAACATATCTGATAAAGGGTTAGTATCCAAAATATATAAAGAACATATACAACTCAATACCCAAAAAACAAATAATCCAACTAAAACATGAGAAGACATGAACAGACATTTCTCCAAAGAAGATACACAGATGGACAACAGACACATGAATAAGTGTTCAACATCACTCATCATCAGGGAAATGGAAATCTAAACCACAATGAGATATCACCTCACATCTATTGGAATGACTAAAATCAAAAACACAAGAAATAACAAGTGTTGGTGAGGATGTAGAGAAATAGGAACCCTTATGCACTGTTGGTGGGAATGCAAACTGGTGCAGACACTGTGGAAGGTAGTATGGAGGTTCCTTGAAAAATTATAAATAGAACTACTCTATGATCCAGTAATCACACTACTGGATATTTACCAAAGGATACAAAAACATTAATTCCAAGGAATACATGCGCCCCTATGTTTATTGCAACATTATTTATAATAGTCAAATTATAGAAGTAACCTAAGTATCCATTGATACATGAATAGATAAAGAAGTGGTATTTATACACAGAAGAATATTATTCAGCCATAAAAAGAATGGAATCTTGCCATTTGCAACAACATGACAGATCTAGTGGGTTTAACACTAAGTGAAATAAGTTAGAGAAAGACAAATATTTTATGATTTCACTCATGTGGAATTCAAGAAACAAACAAGGGAAATAAGAAAAGAGACAAACCAAAAAACAAACACTTGACTAAGAGAACGAACAGATGGTTACCAGAGGGGCAGTGGCAGGTGGATGGGGGAAATAGGTAAAGGGGATTAAGAGTACACTTATCTCGTAGAGTACTGAGTGATATATGAAAGTGTTGAATCACTATATTGTACACCTGAAGCTAACATAACACTGTATGTTAACTCAACTGGAATTAAAATAAAATGATGGGAGAAGGAAGCAAAAAATAAACGATAACAGGAAATTTAATTTTGGTGGTTATTGGTTAAAAAATTTTTCTCCTGGATTGTAAATATGTATACTGAGACCTCGCTCTACACTCCCCCTGGGTTGAGGATCCTTGTTCTATTTACATTTCTGTGATGCTGTATTCTGGATCAGGTTGGCAGCGGGAAGTAGGCAGTAAGAAAGAAAAGGTGGGGTCTGGTAGCTCCTATACTCCATGCAAAGAAATACTGTATGGCCATCTCAGACTCTTGAATCACATGAACAAACAGGATCAGCATTATTCCCCATCCCCACCCCTGACTCTGATTTTTATTATTTTTTTATTTATTTTTGAGACAGAGAGAGACAGAGCATGAACGGGGGAGGGGCGAGAGAGAGGGAGACACAGAATCCGAAGTAGGCTCCAGGCTCTGAGCCATCAGCCCAGAGCCCGATGCGGGGCTCGAACTCACGGAGTGCGAGATCGTGACCTGAGCTGAAGTCGGATGCTTAACCGACTGAGCCACCCAGGCGCCCCTCATCATGAGTATTTTAAATTGGTTTGGTAACCAGTGCTTTTAGAGCTCATAGTTTGTTAGAATTATAAAAAAGGGAAGGTACAATATTAATATCATTAAGTTGATCTCTGTTGTATATGTTATTTAGGAATATGTCCATATTTATGTATTATATGCATACACACACATATACACCTACACAGGCGCGCACACACACACACACACACACACACACACACACATCTAACTGAGGAGAGATTCTTCATTCAAAAAGTGAAAACTCTCTAAGAATGATGTTGCTTCATATTTGCAGGTCTCGAAACTGAGCTGGATTGAGAAAAAAATGGCTGCTACTCTGTTTGGAAAAATACCATCCTCAACTGTAGAAGAAGCTTTGCAAAATTTCCTTAAGGTATATTTTGTGTATCCATTATTTTAGTATCGAACTGGCTATGAGCTGCGTTAGTTCCCCCTACCCTTCTTCATGTAGATCTCCAATGGAAGCCTGGGGTGGAGTCCTAGTTTTAGCATGTCCAAACTGCTTCCCAGAGCAGCTAGTTATTCCCTAGGTCCTAGGTACAGCCCTTACTACCAAATCCAAGAGCAGCTCTCCAGGTTGTGTGGGCATGTGCAAAAGCATTCATGCCCTGATTATTAGACTTGGTTCCAAATTCTCGTAATGAGCCTAATATAGAACCAGTTTAATCTTAAAGAACTAAAAGATGCCGAAAGGGAGAGCTATTTCAAAAGCCATTCTACAGGTTGCAGACAGTTCTCTAGAACATTCTTAGGGTATCAGACCAAACCAGTATTTTCATTCCTGTTTAAAATGTATAATAAAACTCTAAACAGTAATATATGTGTGTGCATATAATCAACTTTCTGGTAGGCTAATCCCTTTATCTTTCTCTGGAACCAGTTATAGAATCTTATAGAGACTAAGATGTTTCATCTTTTTTGGCTACCTATTTCAGATTTGTAACAATATAGACAAAATCAGACTCTAAATTGTATTGTCCAACATTTTGTACCTTCTCATATTTTTTTGTTGTATCTTAGGGATCAATTTTGTAGAACTGAAAGGGATTTAGAGAACACATATTCTAAGATCACAAGTACATTTCATTGTACTTTCCATTTATGAATGAATGCTTAGTGCCTACCTACTGTGCTCTGTGGAAAAAAATAAATGTTCTGAGCTTAAGCATGAGTCCAGTGGGAAAAAGTACAGGGAATAAAAGTACAAGGGCCAGATGTTTCTTATTTTTTATTTAATGTCATCTTTTTTGTTTTATAAAAAGGAAATCAAGGGGCACCTGGGTGGCTCAGTCAGTTGAGCATCCAACTCTTGATTTTGGCTCAGGTCATGATCCCAGGGTCATGGGATCGAGCCCCACATCGGGCTCTGCACTGAGCATGGAACCTGCTTAAGATTCTGTCTCTCTCTGCCCCTCTCCCTTACCTGTGGTCTCTCTCTCTAAATTAAATTAAAATTAAATTAAATTAAAACTTAAAAAAAGGAAATCAAGACCTCAGGAGCTTAATTTTTTCTAGTGTCACACAATGGCAGACCAAAGACATGAATGTAGTTTAAAACTGTATCATCCTTATTTCTTCACCTTTTATCCACCACTGGTAATTTGTTATTTCATTTTAAATTTATAAGAATACAGATCATAGTAGGGGCACCTGGGTGGCTTAGTCGGTCACGTGACCAACTCTTGATTTCTGCTCAGGTCATGATCTCACAGTCGTAGGATCAAGCCCCGAGTTGGACTTCACGCTGTGTGTGGAGTCTGTTGGGGATTCTCTCTCTCTTTCTTGCTCTCTGCCCCTCCCCCATTCTCTCTCTCTCACACACACACACACACACTCTCTCTCTCTCTCTCTCTCTCTCTCTCTCTGTCTTTCAAAATAAATAAATAAACATTTAAAAAATATATAGATCATGGGTATATTTAAGCTAAATGGTTCATAGAAGGTGCTAAGCTAATTAGGAAAAATGTTGTTGGGGCTTGAAACTCATTTCTCCATAGTAGCAGTTATAAATGGGGGATCAGATCTTTAGGACACTGCCCCCAAATTCTTAAGGTGCTAATGTACCTGAAATATTACACAGATAAAATCAAAAGTGATCAGAGGCCCAGCGATATAGAGGTAAGGATTGCAACCTCTAGAACTAGACCACCTGGTTAAATCTCAGTTCTGCCACTTACCGGCTGATTAACATTAGACGAGTTTCTTAACCTTTCTCTCAAGTTCATCAATAACATGGAGAGAATAGTACCTGACTCAGAGTGTTGTTGTGAACATTAAATAAGTTAATACAAGTAAATTACTTAGCGATTTCCTAGCTCCTAGGAAGTGCTCCATATCAGCTCAGAAAATGTTAATGTTATTAAAATGTAAACACCTTGGCAAATCATCTTGGGGACCTCCCCATTCAGTCTTGACTTAGATTCTGTCTGAAAATGCATTTGGTGGTGTTTGTTCAGAGTCAGAAGGCATCAGGAAAGCTCCCTTCTACATTGACTGCAACATCTGGGGGTACCGAGGAGCCCAGAGTGCTAAGGGCAAAGGCTGGGGAGGAAGTGAGAAATCTGGGAGGTGTGGGGAGGAGAAGGAACTTGGATCCCATGCCCTAGGAGAGTCTGCAACCCCTAGTCCCAGTAGGAAGTCATGTTTTTGGACCCTAGACTGTAGGACTCCTGTCCCCAGCTCTGTGTCTCCAAAGAGGATTCATAGGGGCCGGGAATGTGTCCCTAGACCATCCATCTCAGTTCTGGAGAGATGTAGAGCATTAGCTTTAGAATCAGTTTGAGATCTGGGCCTCTCCCTGTCCCTGTGACCTGGCTGTGTTTCTTTATTTCTCCTAATCTTAAATTCTTCATCTGTGAAGCAGATGAATACCTACTTTATATGATTTGTGATACAATTCATCAAATAATGCTTGTAATTTTCTTGGCCCAGAACCTCGCACATTAACTACTCTAACTACAAATAAACATTCACTGCTATTATTTTGCTCTTATAACTGGTGAAATCTTATCCCCCACAGCATCACAGCAATCCAGGGAGGTGATTTTAGATCAGGAGTCATCTGTGAATCCTCTGTGGGAATTCTTTCAAACTATAGCATGCTTCCCACCTCATCCAAAATTCTGGCATAATTCCCTCGGGCAGTGGTTCTCACCCTTGGCTGTACATTAGAATCATCTGGAGAGCTGAGACTGAGCCTTGCATGGAGTCCACACTGTCAGCACAGAGCCTGTTTGGGATTCTCTCTCTCCCTCTCTCTCTGCCCCTCCCCAACTTGCTCACTCTCTCTCTTTCTCTCTCTCAAATAATAAGTGGGTGAACTTTGAAAAAAAAATGCCAGCCCAGACCATGACCCAGACTAATTATTTCAGAATCTTTGAATATATTAAGATATAGTTTATATTCAATAAAATGCACCCATTTTAAGTATGCAGTTCATTGAAGCTTGGCAAATTAATACACTCAAGTAACCACCACCATTTTAAGATTTAGAACATTTCCACCACTTTCAAGAGTTCTCTTTGCCCCTCTGCTGTCAATTTCCCTCAGCCCCTGCCCCAGGCAACCACTGATCTGCTTTTCTGTTTTTTTGACCTATTCTAAAAGTTTATATAAATGGAATCATTGAGCTTTTACTTTGTGTATCTGGCTTCCTTTGCTCAGCATAATGTTTTGAGATTCATTCATTTCATCGGTGTATCCATAGTTCCTTTTTACTGCCTTGTAATATTCCATTTTGTGGATATACCACAGTCTGCTTATGCATTTGTCCATTGGTGGACATTTGCGTTGTGTCCAATTTGGGGCTATTAATAAAGCTTCAATGAACATTCATATGCAAGCTTTTGTGTAGACATGTTTTTAATTTTCTTTGGTAAGTACCTAGGAATGGAATTATTGGGTCACAACAAAGTGTTTTTAAAACCTGATCAGTGTTTTTAAAGCTCTCAGAGCTATTCCTGTGCAGCCCATGGCGAGGTTGAGAGCCTGAAATCAGTGCCTGGGTGTGTGTAGTAGATAACAGGTGTGGCAGTGTTGGGGGATAGACGGACGGCCCTGATCTCACTCACTGTTTGCAACATAAGACCTCTGGATCTCCCTGAGTGGTTTTACCACCTGCAGAGCCTTCTTCTATGCCCTGATATGGTGGAGGGCTATGGCTTGAGTTTCTGAGATGTTTTTAAAACAATGCTAGCTTATTCAGTAATGTTTATTAAGCACATACCTAGTACCAGCATGGCAAATGTAGGGAATGCAGAAATGACCAATGCAGCTCCTGTCTCCAGGGAACTTGTACAGTCAAGACCAAGTAAACAGCTACAATATTCTCTGCCAGGTATTATTATAGGGTGTTCTAAGAGCCTAGCTAGGAACTGCTTCTTAACTAGAACATTCTACTGAACATTAGGTACTTACCTAAATAACTACCTTCCTTGTTATTTAGGCAAGCCCTTTGGTAAAAAGTTAGAATCTGCTCCATTTTAGGAAGTTGGTGTTGTTAGTAACCTATGTACCTTTGGTGGCTTCTTTTTTTTTTTTTTTTTAACCATGAGCACAAAAAGAAAGAGATGTTCTGATTTATAATCAGGATGGCTAATTAAACATAAGTGCTAAGGTATATATGCAGGATTAAAATGCCAATATTAAAGAAATAAGCAATCCCTATCAAAATAACACCAGCATTCTTCACAGAGCTAGATCAAACAATCCTAAAATTTGTATGGAACCACAAAAGACCCCAAATAGCCAAAGCAATCTTGAAAAAGAAAACCGAAGCTGGAGGCATCACACCCCCGGACTTCAAGCTTTATTACGAAGCTGTAATCATCAAGACAATATGGTACTGGCACAAAAACAGACACTGAGATCAATGGGACAGAATAGAAAACCCAGAAATGGACCCACAAACATATGGCCAACTACTCTTTGACAAAGTAGGAAAGACTATCCAATGGAATAAGGACAGTCTCTTCAACAAATCATGTTGGGAAAACTGGACAGCGACATGCAGAAGATTGAACCTGGACCACTTTCTTACACCATATACAAAAATAAACTCAAAATAGATGAAAGACCTAAATGTAAGAGAGGAAGCCATCAAAATCCTAGAGGAGAGAGCAGGCAAAAACCTCTTTGACCTCGGCAGCAGTAATTTCTTACTCAGCACGTCTCCGGAGGCAAGGGAAACAAAAGCAAAATTGAACTATTGGGACCTCATCAAAATAAAAAGCTTCTGCATGGCAAAGGAAACAATCAGCAAAACTAAAAGGCAACCAATGGAATGGAAGAAGGTATTTGCAAATGACATAGTAGATAAAGGGTTAGTATACAAAATCTATAAAGAAATTATCAAACTCAACACCGCCCCCCCCCAAAAAAAAATCCAGTGAAGAAATGGGCAAAAGACATGAATAGACACTTCTCCAAAGAAGACATCCAGATGGCAGACAGACACATAAAAAAAAATGTTCAACATCACTCATCATCCTGGAAATACAAATCAAAACCATAATGAGATACCACCTCACACCTGTCAGAATGGCTAACATTAACAACTCGGGCAACAACAGATGCGGAGAAAGAGGATCTCTTTTGCACTGCTGGTAGGAATGCAAACTGGTACACCCACTCGGGAAAACAGTATGGAGGTTCCTCAAAAAATTAAAAATAGAATTACTCTATGATCCACCAATTGCACTACTAGGTATCTATCCAAGGGATACAGGTGTGCTGTTTCGAAGGGGCACATGCACCCCTATATATGTAGCAGCACTATCAACAATAGCCAAAGTATGGAAAGAGCCCAAATGTCCATTGACGGATGAATGGATAAAGATGTGGTGTGTGTGTACATATATATATATATATATATATATATATATATATATATATATATATACACATACAATGGAGTATTACTCGGCAATCAAAAAGAATGATCTTTCCATTTGCAACTGTGTGGATGGAACTAGAGAGTATTATGCTAAGCAAAATTAGTCAGAGAAAGACAAATATCATATGACTTCACTCATATGAGGACTTTAAGACACAGAACAGATGAACATAGGGAAGGGAAGCAAAAATAATATAAAAACAGGGAGGGGACAAAACATAAGAGACTCTTAAATATAGATAACAAGCAGAGGGTTGTGGGAGGGGGAAATGAGCTAAATGGGTAAGGGGCATTAAGGAATCTACTCCTGAAATCCTTGTTGCGCTATATCCTAACTTTTATGTAAATTTAAAAAATAATTAATTAACTAACTAAAAAAAGAAATAAGCTGCTTATTCTCATATGTTGAAGCAAGTTTTATGAACAGGTTTTGGACAGATCTGGGCAACTACTGGACGTAGAAGAAGGTGCAACTCAACAAAGTTTAATCAAAGTCTTCCTTTTAGAGAGACTTAAAAAATGCACTTAGTAGACTTGAAGAGTAGAGATGGAAATGATTGGACAAGAGAGAACCAGCAGAACCAGAACTCATCAATACCATGGGTGGCTCTCTAGGCTTTTCCAGGCTCTGGCTAGGATTGAACTTGACAGTGTCCTCCCATCTGTTGGCAGCCTTGCTGTTTCACTAGCAAGTTCTTGGCCAGATCCACACACTGTTCATCTACTCGGTCCTAAAGAATAAACACCCAGTTTGACTCTCCAGCCCAAGACACTTTATCCTAGGAGCCTTCCCTTTTGGGTTTTGTAGAGTATATGCCCTTTACCAAAGATGTGAACTCCTCAGCCCCCTAAGTCTTAGATCCACCCAATAGTATCCATCTTTAAAATGCATGTATCCTTTGACTCAGCAGTTCAACTTCCAGGAATCTCTTCTACAGACATAATCACACTTGTACACAAGTATACAGGAGAAAGTATTTCACTGATCATTATTGGTAACAGTAAAAAAATGTCTAAATGTGTCATAAAGAATGCTTAATTTAATTACGGCATATGCGTAATATGAAATACACCTCTTAGGAACGAGGTAGATCTGTGTATGCAAACACAGAAATGTGTCTGTGATATGTTGTGGGAAAAAAAGTTTTGGACCAATATACAGAAATGGTCCCATATTCATTTTTTTCCAAAGTGAATTTTTTTTTTTTTACTTGTGTATGCTTGATAAAGGGTCTGGTAAGATTCATGTCAAACTGTTTATAGTGGTTACCCCTGGGAGATGAGATTGAAATTGAAAATAAAGTCAGAACAAAGAAGCACTCACTTTTTAGTTTTGGAAATGTTCGTATCACTTGTATCTTGTAAAACATGCATATCTTTGTACATTTTTTAAAGTAACCTTCTTGGGGCTCCTGGAGGAAGTTAAGCATCCAACTCTTGGTTTCGGCTCAGGTTGTGATCTCACAGTTCGTGGGTTCAAGCCTTACGTTGGGCTTTGCACTGACAGCACGGAGTCTGCTTGCGATTCTCTCTCTCCCTCTCTCTCTCTGCCCCTCCCCCTGCTCTCTCTCTCTCTCAAAATTATAAACATTAAAAAAAAAAAAAAGTAACCTTCGCTTGGGTTCTACGTCTCTCTGGGTTGGGTTCCAAGGTCAGATTGGGAGCTTATTTGCATTGGCCCTTAATACAGCAGCAGCTGACCGAAGATTGACTTAGGTTCTAAGAAGTGTTCTCTAGTAACAATGCCAGGCACCTGCAAGAATTCTTATTCACCAGAGATAGAGAAAGGGAACTGATGCATAAAAGTTTAGTAATGTATGGGGTGCCTGGGTGACTCAGTCAGTGAAGCATCCGACTTCAGCTCAGGTCATGATCTTGTGGTTTGTGAGTTCGAACCCCCGCACTGGGCTCTGTGCTGACAGCTCAGAGCCTGGAGCCTGCTTTGGATTCTGCGTCTCCCTCTCTCTCTTGCTCCTCCCCTGCTCACACTCTCTCTCTCTGTCTCTCTCTCTCTCCCTCTCAAAAACAAATAAACATTAAAAAAAAGTTTAGTAGATGTGCATAAGAGTTTAGTAAAGTGCCTTCATAATACCCACTTAGTAAAATTTGTAAGTAGGTCTGCTACTTGGACTAGTTGTTTCCCAGGTCTGTCTTTTCTTCAAAAATACTTGATGCGATGGACTTTAGATATTATTCAGCCCGTGAGATGTGTTGAAATCATAAGAAATCAAATACTAACGTGGTGGAGGATGTTTGTCATGGGATACCTATCATCCTCTAATCGTCTTCTAAATAGACTAAATTGTATAGGACTTGTCTTGGGAGCATGTATCACCAATTGTTTCTGTCCTCGAAAAGAAAAAAAGAGAAAGGATAGGTTATACAAAGGAATCCTGAAATCTTAAAGGATCTCATTGTTTCATAAGCTCTATGAGCATAATAATAATAATCTCATTTTTTTTAATGTTTATTTATTTCTGAGACAGAGAACATGAGTGTGGGAGGGGCAGAGAAAGAGGGAGACACAGAATCCGAAGCAGGCTCCAGGCTCCGAGCTGTCAGCACAGAGCCCGACGTGGGGCTCGAACCCATGAACTGTGAGATCATGCCCCGAGCCAAAGTCGGATGCTTAACCGACTGAGCCACCCAGGTGCCCCAATAATAATCTCATTTTAATGGATAATCTCAAAAGCTGTATTTCCACCATACTTGAATTGATCAAACAAGTCAGATGTAATACAACCAATCTAAATTTTTCAGACAACTTGGTTAATATCTGATTCTTTACTGGTTGTTATAATATTGCCCCATTTATTCTTTTTTCTGTTCTCTCTTAAAATCAGGTTGAAGAACTGCACCCTGGTTTTTCTAAGTCCAATTACTTGTTCTTGGCCAAGGTAAGGAAGACCACTTGTTTTAAGATCACTTTGAATGCATTACATGAAAATGGGATTCCCTTTCACATTGTCGACTTTTCATTTCTAGTGTTACATCGATCTTGAACAAACAGATGATGCTGTGAAGTTTTGTAATTTGGCAGTATTGCTCCCTTGTGTTACCAAAGAGGTAAGTCCCAACAGGGACGGCGAAGGCTGTTATTTTCACCAGTACTTTTCTAGCTCCAGATAGGAACAGCTGGCTTAGATGCGTCTGGATTTTTCTTCCATACTAAAACATTTGGGATTTTACTGGGATTGAACATGTGCTGTGAAGTTTTTAGAATTGCTGTGGGTAACCCTTCACCAGCAGACTCCCTGTCTCTTTAAGGAACACACAAATCATGGGCTAGCAGTTAAAATATACTGATGCTTGTTAAGCATTAGACCGCAAGAAGACCATCCAGGGGTCTGCCGTCTTCAGTCTTCTGCTCACAGTAGGGTGTGGTTATCCTCTACCGTGAAGAAGCTTAAAAATGATGCATTGACATTTTCTTGGTCTTTGAATGCCTACCGCTAACGAAGAAGAAACTATCCCGTTGCTTCTTGCCCTTTTATTCACTAATTCAGGATTCTGGATGTGCTCTGTTTTAGGAATTTCAGAGTTAATGGCCCAGTCTGTGTTGCTGTGAGCCGTATATTGGTATTGTAGGAATACAAGGAAGTAGATCAGTGTTTTCCTGCTCCCTTCTCGTACCGCCGCACATTACCGTCCTCTGAATCACAGCGGAAAGAAATGCCTCAGAAAGGAGCATCCCTTGTCTTCTCTGCGGAAGCAAAACCGGCTCCGATGGTTGTTGTGAGCCTCAAATGTAGACACACCCACAGCTCTCTAGCAGCTCACAGCCTGGGAGAGAATATAAGCCATATACCCAAGTAACTGTAGCCCAGGGTGGAAAGCCTGAAGTGCTCGGAGAGGGGCAAATAACTGGTGATGGAAATAGTGGAAAGGGAGAAATTATTTTCACCTGGAAGAGATCCGGTAGCATCAGACGTGGACTTTGAGAGTGTACGTGAGGTGTACATGAGGTGGAGGTGAGAGTGAAGTGCCTCGCAGGCGGTGAACAAAGGCACAGAGGTGGAAAAGCGGAGATTTGTTTGCCTGGAGGGGGAGGGGCAGGGGTGTTCAGCGCAGTCCTGGGAAACAAGGAAGAAAGGGGGGAGCGTAATAAGACCTGCCAGGAACTTCAGGGTTCAGGGATGCCTCCGTCTTTAAACAGGGCTGCTCAGGCCTCACTGCGCCTTGCTGGCAACCACCCGCGCAAGGTCTCGGACGGCTTACGTTTGGGCTTTCCTGCGGGGTTGATTGTCTTTCTCACTCCGATCCCTCACTTGGTCGAGGCGCACAACAGCCTAGGCTCAGGAGCGGCACTTCTCCGGAAGACACTTTGTGCAATTGTTTGGGCAGAAAACAGATTTTGTCCCTCTGGTTGCTTGCTCCATAGAGGTGGTGGGGACCCTACCAACTTTTCCATCTGTCCTGAATGATGTTTCAGGTTATATGCAGTCATTTAAAACTGAGGGTCTGTGCATTCTTTTTAGAATTTGAGATTAGCATACAGTATGATAGTGAGGCATAATACCTGGTTTGACGTGCAAATAGTTGTGCACGATATCCAGAACTGTCACACAAGGGCTAAATATCAATGACCCCCCCCCCCCCCCCGCCAGGGTTTGGTCCTTGGTCCCTAAGTCTCCCCTCTCCTCGCCTCCCCTCCGCTCTCCTCCCCTCCTCTTCTTTCCTCTCCTCTCTCCTCCTTCCTGCCCCACAAACCTATGGTCCATGGCTTCGGATGCTGTCTACCTGCCAGGAGTCCTCAAATTCGTATCTCTAGACCTCCCTTCTGAGCCCTAAGACCTGAGTATCCAACTTCCTGCTTGACATCCATACCAAGATGTTTCGCAGACATCTCAAACTCAACTCGTCATTGGGCCTTTGGATCTCGTCTTTTCCAGCTTCCTCTCTAGTAAATGGCACATCCGTCCATCAGTTGGGAATCATCTCCCTCAGCCCCCGACACAGACATCCACCCACTCACCAAGTCTCAGTCTTCCTCTTCTAAAGCATGCCTTGAGTTAGCCAACTGCCCTCTCACTCGACTGCTACCACTCCAAGCAGGAAACCACCCGAGTTCACTGGAACTACGACGTGCGAGCCTCCCATTGGTCTTTGGCTTTCTTCCTTCCACCAGGCCATTCTTGGCTCTCAGTAGCAGCAAAGGAACAGATTGAGTAAACCTCAATATGTCACTTCTTACTTGAAACCCTTTGCTTTGGGGATAAAGTCCTAAATGTTTAGCATGTCCTTCAAGGCTCTGATCTCTGTTGCCCACTCCCCCCACCTCTGCACTATGCCTTTCTCTGCTTCACACCCTCGGGACCTGTTCTTGCCTCTTCTTGAAACACTCCCACCCAAGCCCTCCACTCCCTTCCCCTGCTTTATTCCTACTCACCCTTCAGGCCTCACCATAAATGTCATTTCTTTAGGAAAGACTTCCTTGCCACTCCCAGGCAAGAAAGTACCTCGTACTTTTCCTTCACATCATCTAGCATGGTTTGTGGTTGTATAATTGTTTGTGTGATTCTTCCAGGAAAGTCACAGCTAAGTGTGTTTCATTCACCCCTCTATTCCCAGTGCCAACTATCATGCCTGGCATGTAATAAGCACCCATAAGTACTGATAGGAAAAATCAGAAGACTCATAGCATAAAAATAAAAAGCTGGGCACTGTGGAAATATTTAGGTAATAAGCAAAATAGCATTAATAAGTATTTCCTACGTTACTTATTTTTCCAATGACGTTTCCATTTATATTTTCTAGGAGGTTTTGTTTTGTTTTGTTGTTTTGTTTTGTTTCGAGTAGTAAATGTAATGTCAGGAATATCAATTTTTTTCAATTAGAAAATAGACTGAGGAGAGTTATCTGTAGTCCCCCTATCTCTGTAAGTTTTTCCAGATTGAAATATACCCACCCCATTAGTGATTTTGCTGACAAGTCTGTTCATTTCCAAAATGTCCAGCAGAGCCACGAATAACAGTGAAGGCAACCCAGCCATCAGTTTTCCCTCTGTCATGTGAACCTGCCTGACATACCTGCTTTCTCGTGGCACTTGTAACCTCTTCCTGACATTGGAGTCGTTTGTGATGTCTTCTGCCCCTTCCAGGGAGCTCTGAGCTCACCACACTGCACTTGACATTGGGAATGTCAGCCCTTGGGCTCTAGGGCCCAGATTCCTGCATGTGAGCAACTTTACATCCCCAGAACTTGAAACTACAGTATTTTATTATTCACGTGGCCTTTTCTTGACTCTAGGAAGGTCATCTCGGGTCCTGAGAAACGTTCCACTTTAAATTTTTTTTTTAAGTTTATTTACTTATTTTGAGAGAGACAGAGACAGCACAAATGGGGGAGGGGCAGACAGAGAGAGGGAGAGAGAGAAACCCAAGCAGGCTCTATGCTGTCAGCTTAGAGCCCGACGTGGGGCTCGAACCCACAAAACATGAGATCATGACCTGAGCCGAAAATGGGAGTCAGACGCTCAACCGACTGAGCCACTCAGGAGCCCCAGAAACGTTCCACTTTTAAACTGAAAAAGGATTCCTGTGTCAAAGGCAGTGTGAGAATGCTTGATGAAGGAAATCATGACCACTCTGGCAGCCTGGGAGTTGTTTGCCTGGACAAAGTATCCAAGTTACTGACCTGGGGCAGGCTGCCAAAGTTCGGTGCAGGAAGCATTATGTAATCTTTTGTTTTACGGCGAGGGATGTGCGAGGGATGTGCTAATTTGGTAAAGAAAAAAACTGTTTTGAAATTGTTGTCACATTTTGAAGTGACATTAATTGCCCTTCTAAGACAAACTCTTGTAGGATAGGAAATAAACTATACCGGGAACAGTGTCAGGAAGAGAAGGACTCCGAGAGTGTTCAATGTAAAGAACACGTCTTCCTGGCTAACAAGTTGTGTAGTTGGCTTTAAAGTTAACCTGTTGTTTAAAATCCTGGGCTGTTATTTCCATCCTGTTATATAAATGGAGAATCATCCCTCTCATTAGTAACCACTCTTAGTAATAAAATCCTAATCGTGCTTTTAATTTTCTGTCTTAATTAAGACCTCATATTTGATTTTTTTTTAACATTTATTGTTGAGAGACAAAGACAGACAGAGCATGAGCGGGGGAGGGGCAGAGAGAGGGAGACACAGAATCCAAAGCAGGCTCCAGGGTCTGAGCTGTCAGCACAGAGCCTGACACGGGGATCAAACCCACAGACCACAGATCATGACCTGAGCCAAAGTCAGAGGCTCAACCGACTGAGCCACCCAGGCGTCCCTCATATTTGATTTTTTTTTTAATTAAGACAATGGTTTCTCAGATAAGTTTATAAGCTATAATTAGTCCACAGATGTGCAGCCTGCCTTCCAGCTGAGGGAATGCTACAGCTCAGAGTATGAGTAGGGTCAGTTACTGAAACCCAGCAATATTGCCCACGGTCTCATTTGTTAGAAATTCTTATTTGCCTGTTTATTTCTGGTTTGAACTTATTTTCTGGGCCTGGAGAATTCATTCTTCCTGGTGCATTTTAAAAGAAATTAGGGGTGCCTGGATGGCTCAGCTGGTTAAGCGTCCAACTTTGGCTTAGGTAATGAACTCACAGTTCATGGGTTCAAGCCCCACATCGGGCTCTCTGCTATCAGTGTGGAGCCCGCTTTGGATCCTGTCTCCCTCTCTCTCTGTCCCTCCCCTGCTTGAGCTCTCTCTCTCTCTCAAAAATAAATATTTTGGGGAGCTCTTGGGTGATTCAGTCGGTTAAGCGTCCAACTTCGGCTCAGGTCATGATCTCACGGTTCATGAGTTTGAGCCCTGCGTCAGGGTCTGTGCTGACGGCTCAGAGCCTGGAGCCTGCTTTAGATTCTGCCTCTGTCTCTCTGCCCCTCCCCTACTTGCTCTCTGTCTCTCTGTCTCTCTCTCAAATATAAAAAATAAAACATAAAAAAATAAATATTTTTTAAAAAGGAAATGAATAAGGCCACTAAAGAAGGGACACACTTTTCCTACTCTCTGAAGAGACATTTTCATGAGTTGCAGGCAGGGACTGTTACTCTGTTTACAACCCCCTATTTCCACTCTTTGGGTTCTAACCTTTTATTGGCAGTCCAAAATATATTACTTGTTAAGCTTTCTTGATATATAATGGCCTTGCTTATATTTCTTAGGTTGATCTTAAAAGCACCTTAAAGAAGTTTCTTAGACCTCTTTTTTTTTTATGTTTATTTTATTTATTTTGAGAGAGAGAGAAAGAGAGAATCCCAAGCAAGCTCCATGTTCTTGCAGAGCCCTACATGGGGCTCAATCTCACAACTGTGAGATCATGACCTGAGCCCAAATCAGGAGTTGGATGCTTAACCAACTGAGCTACCCAGGCGTCGCTCTTAGACCTCCTTTAATAATATTCTTAAAATATCTGGTGACACGGCATCAGTCTGGGATCAGTCATTCTTACCCAGCACTCAGTCTAGTCAGGTTGATGTTTGATAATCATCACGCACATGCCAGGAGTGTAACCATTTAATATAAGTAAGTCTCTCTCTTACTTATCCAAAGCCTTTGGCGGAGAGTATTGATATATTTTCCCTCATGTGCCTCTTTCTTGTGGCACTTGTAACCTCTTCCTGGCATGATAGTTACTTGTGACACGTCTTATGTCCCTTCCAGGGAGCCCTAAGCTCGTCACACTGCACTTGGTATTGAGAGTGTCAGCCCTTGGGCTCCAGGGCCTAGATTCATGCATGTGAGCAGCTTTGTATCCCCGGAATTTGAAACTGCAGTGTTCTCAATGGAGAGAAAGTGTGCTGCTTCAGCAGAAAGGTTTGGATAGTGTGAATCTGGAGAAGGAAGGAATACCCTGAATTCAAAACCATAACCTGAGTCCTTAGAAGATGACATTTGAGCAAATGTGGACAATATATCGAGTGCTTGAAACATAGTGAAGCCCTCAGAGTTGATCAGATGCCTGTGCAGTTGACGTGCTATGAAGAAAAATGCTTACACGGAGGAGAGTATCACACCATGTGAGTGTAACCAATGCGGCAGAGACTTTATTTGGAGACCATCGTTGAAGGATCAGCATAGAATTCGTATGTAGAAAAATGAAGAGACGAGTGGATGCAGGCACGCCTTTCACATCCTCTCCTGTCCCCGTTAGTAGCAGAGATTTCACACTGGAGAGGAGCTCTTTGAGAATGGGGAAATACCCACAGGTCAACTGATTCAGCATGTGTTAACTGGAAAGAAACCCTACCAATGTAACGAACGTGGCACACACTTCAGCCCGAGAGCTAACTTCTGTTCACAGCAGAGAATTCACACAGGAGGAAAACCCTTTGCCTATAATCAGAGCAGAAATGCCTCCAGTAACGACTCATCCTTGAAACAGCCTGAGTGAATTCACACGGCAGAGAAACTACACGAATGTCATCTATGTGGTAAAGCACTTAGCTGATGTTCTAACCTTAGCCATCATGAGGATACACGCCGGAGCGAAACCCTATAAATGTAATGAATGGAGAAGAACCTTCAGCCTCAGCTTTAACCTTTATAGACACAAGAGTTCCCACAGGGGAGAAACTCTGTCACCTTCAGCCAAAGCTCAAGGCTTCAAATGCACAGAACACTGAGCAAACCAAGCAGGAAGGGAGCAAGTCTTTACCAGGAGGAGGAAGCCATTTGGGAAATACTAGATGATTCATGTTAGAGAAGCAATTCAATGAAATGAACATGAGAACCCCTTTCCTCGTAGAGCAACATTACAGGGCATGTGAGGATTGTCACTGTATAGGACACTCTCAGTATCATGATGGAAGGAAAGACTTCTGTGATCACATATACCTTAGTCAGCCTTAAAATGCTCACACCGGGAAGTCTCCCAGGCTTCAAGTCAAAGTAGAAATGCCTTTATATACAGTTTATATAAGAAAACTCATATTGGAAAACGAAACTATCAAGAACCCTTTAGAACACAATTCAGTCTATAATTTAGACTTTTGGCAAATGACATATCACTGAAAATAAACGTAGTAGAAAGATGTACCGTGATGCATTCTTGGAAATGTTGAATGCAGAATTTGTAAGCTGTAATAGGCAATAAGATAACTTCTCCTCAGTAGATTAATAAAAGCTGTTGGTAAAAAATCTAACGCATTGGTATTTGTCTTTAAAAAAATAATGAAACGTTATGCTGAGTAATGGGGCCATTTTTCCTTTATTACATCACTGTCGAAAGCTGATCAGCTTCTATTCTTTTTGCAGCTCTCAACATATTTCCAAAAACTTTGTTCAATCAGAAAACAACTTTTAATGTAACTGAAAAAAAATGTAGAACACAAAATAGTGTGTTCTAATGATGATATTAGTGTTGAAATATGTTATCTACATGGCAAGGGCGAATGGAGACCTGGACAATTAAACACACACTTTGCAAGTAATTCACATGATCTCAGGTGATACTGATGCAGGTGGCAGACATGCCCTATTTTATGAAACGCTAAAAACAGACAAAGGCTTGGAATGGAAAAATAGGCCTAAAAGCGTCGAATCAAATAACAATATGGCTGAAATGTTGGGCACGAGAGGGAAAGAAGAGATGAGAGCCTTGTGTCTTTTTCTTAAAGGCAGGGAAAAACCATTACAGGGTCTTAAGCAACAAGTGACAAATGAGATTTTGGGGCGGGCACAACTGGCTACCCTGTGGGGACTGACTTGGCTTGGAGGGAAGCAAAACTAGAAGAAGGAGTAGCATTTGATTAACTACAGCAAGTAGCACAGACCTGAGCCGCTGATGCCGACTAAGATGATGGCAGTGAGCAGTGAACAGAGATACACAGACTTAACGGATTCGTGGCTGGTGTTCTCTACAAGACTTACAAATTGAATATCTAGAAGTTGGAGGACTCAAGAATGAGATCGGGGTTCCTGGCTTTAGAAACGGACCAGGGTAGATGGAGGTACCCTTTAAGGACCCGGGGAGCATTGGAGAGCCAGATTTGGTAGAGAAGGTGAGCTCAGGTATAGACATTCTGAGTTTGTGAGATTTTCAAATCCATAAACTGATTTTATATTTGCCACATAAATGATGTCTGAAGCCACAAGGTGGCAGAGGTCACCCAGTGAAGTTATGTAGTGTTTGAAAGGCAGCAGGCAGAGGATCAGCTTTGAGAAACAGCAGCATAATGGAAGGGGAGGAGGAAAAGGAAGCTACAAGGGAAACCAGCAGAAGTGAGCCCACGAGACAGGGCCTCAGAAGCCAAAGGATGGTGGAAGTGGTCACCTCTGTCAGAAACCCTGGAGAAGTCAGGACTGGAATGAGCTGAGTTCAATGATGTCTGTGTCACTGGTGATCTTAACCCAGACTGTTGTCAGTGGAACGATAGCCGCAGAGACCATGCAGAGCACTGAGACAACGCGGTCGGTGCTGGTAGATGCACTTCCAACAATTTGATGGGGAAGAGAGGAGAAGTGGTGCCAGAGGTGAGAAATCGTTGTGTTTTTTTAGATGGGAAATAGGGGAGCATATTTAAATGACGAGAAGGTCCGCAAAGAAGGAAGGATTCAAGAACGACCAAGGAGCGAGGAGATAATTGGTAGAATAAGGGAGGCCCTGAGGAGGTCAGAAAGGCATCCAGAGCGCATCAGGGTTCTCTTTTTTTGTTGCCAACACAATAGAAAAGTTGATGGATTTGTGGACTTGGGGGTTTGTAGAGACCCAGGGCAGGTGCCACAGAGGGAGAAAGGGCTTTTGTCTTTTAGTTCAAAGGTCGCTGGATATAGAGTCTAAAGTGGGTAAGAAAACAAGTCAAGGCAAAACAAACAAACAAAAAAACAAGTCAAAGAAGGAGAAAGCTGGCAGAGAACAAGAGGGAAAGAAAATCTCTTAATAAATCTGTGGAAGTTGGAAAATGATTGTTATTGAGAGTAATTGGATAAATGACACGAAAAGACGGGCAGTTGTGTTCAGAGGGCAGGACGCCTATTTCAGAGGTAGGGCAGTTGTAGGTCATGACAGAGCCCAGGGTCCGCTCACCGGGGTGATGGGGGAGGGCATCGGAGGTGAGGAGGCTAACTCCAGGAAGGTGGGATCCACGGTCCATGGGGACTAGGATGTCTCCAACAGCGATGGCAGGCCTTGGCGTGGAGAGTGACCCAGGTACCAAAGTCATAAAAAACAAATGTAAAAGGAGAGTGACCAGGAGATTAACAGCTATAAGAAATGGCAGAGGACAATTATCCTCTTCCCCCAAAATATATTCTCAGCAAATGCATTGCTGGTTATACAAAAATGACTTCAAAACAAGTCCCCTAACAGGAGTGCCAGGGAGCTCTGTAGACATGTGTGAGAAAAAGAGGAAAAGTGGGAGGTTGACTCAAGGAGGGTGGTATTGGGGGGGAGTACCCAATGAGGGTTGATGGTGGGAAGGGCAGACATTTGGGGCAATAACAGAGGAAAGCGTGTTTGGGGGTAGCGGCGTTAGCTGGCGTTTTGGGCTAAAAAACCTGCACATAACAAATAAATAAATAAAATGCTTGGATGGAAGCCCCGGGAACAAGGTACAACGGGAGGGGTGTTGTGTGTGCGGGTGTGGCTGTGGGTGTGCGGTGAGCGAATTCGCTGCCAGTTGAATCGGGGTGGGGGAGTGGGGGTGCGCGAGGACACATATTGCCAAGCTGTGATCTTAATTTTAAATCTTTCCTTCTGGTTTCTGCACGTTCTTTCCTTTAGGCATCTAGTTGAAATGATTCTCTCGCTTATGTCATTATTCTGCAAGAAATTGATCCCTAAACATCGATTAATGGGAAATGTTACTGCTAATAGATATCCCATTGAGGGACTTATCGGTGCCAGGCACTGAACTATCCCCAGGGTTACCAAGATAAACATGAATTACCAAGATAAACGTATTTTTTATACGTTATTTTAAATAATGCATTAATCCCCTAAATTCATTAATCATAGTTTCTCACAACCTTGAAAAAATACTGATTTGCTAGTAGGTAGACATCTGATCGACCAGACACTACGTTATGATTAAAACTATTGAAGAACTTCCAGGTTTGTTTGTTTGTTTGTTTAATCTAACAGCCACTTCCAAATATTATGTTGTTCATTTGTTCTCATCTATTTGTTTTAATTTGTTACATCCCTTAAATTCTTTCTAATTAGGTACTCAATAAATGTTAAATGCAAAAGTGCATAGGAGTACCCTGCCATCTAAATTTATTGCCACTGTTTCTAACCTCCACTCTTGTTTTAAAGAAATCAGTGGAATATATTAGACCATGTAGAAAACATATTATATGGTTTTTCACCTTTAATATAAACTACTTGATGACATCAGTGATGAAATGTATAGCTAGCCTGGATCTTGCAGTGGAATCTCCAATTTCTTCCAATCCTGCTGCTGAGGCTAGGACTTCTTCCACATCATACAGCTGAAGAAAAAAAAAACCAATGTTACCATTAACACCGTGGCGAGGGCCAATATGTCAGCTTACACCGAAGGATCTCTTCTTCCGGTATCCCACCCCTCCAGACCTGGCGGGGGAACAGCCTGGGAGTAGCTCTCTGCATTACACGTGGTCTCGGAGATCTGAATCATGCCTGGATCTCAGAAATCTGTAGTTTCCTTGTAATGGTCCTGCACAAAGTATCCCCTCGCTCAACCGAAGATTGTTTCAAAGTAGCTAGAGGAGCAGGATAAATGTGTGAAATTTCATTGTGTATTTGTATTTTCTTTATAGGATAAAGATGCACAGAAAGAAGTGAAAAAAATAAGCACTTCCTTGAAGAGGTAAATAAAAGAACTCACTCTTCAACAAATCAGATGTGGTCTACTAAACTTTGAACTAATCCTAGTGGCGTTTTTTATTATCCCTTTTTCTTTTCTGATGTAAGGGTAATGTGCTCAGATTTGAAGGTAAAACCATGTTTCTGCAGCATGCGTTCCACTAGTATCACTGCGAAACTAATAATGTTACTTGGAGAAGTCGATTTCGCATAATGTCAGTACAAAATGATCTTTAAACACATATGATTTCTATTTTTCCTACCAATAAACTATAGTCTTCAGAATATTTCTTTAAATAAAATATTTAAGTCAATTCAATAAAATGACCTCTAGTGAGTGTCTGATTAATGCTTCAGTGGAGACTTGGCAAAACAAAATTTCATTAATGCGAATGAAAAACGGAAAAAAATAGGCAGAGGTCATGAACACATTGTTGACAGAAGAGGAAAAACAAAAGAGTAAATATATTGTAACCAGTAATCAGAAATGTGAATGAAATTACAGTAAGGTAATGTTTTAATATTAAATTAGCAAGGATTTTTTTTCTTTCAAGAAATATGCGGGGTGCCTGGGTGGCTCAGTCGGTTAAGCATCTGACTCTTGATTTTGCCTCAGGTCATGATCTCAACGGTTTGTGGGTTCAAGCCCTGCATTGGGCTCTGTGCTGACAGTGCAGAGCCTGCTTGGGATTCTCTCTCTCCCTCTGTCTGCCCCTTCCCTGCTTGTGCTCTGGCTCTCTCTCTCTCTCTCTCTCTCTCTCTCTCTCTCTCTCTCTCTCTCAAAATAAATAAATAAAACATGAAAAATACTTTAAAAATATTCAATGCTGATAATGATGGCACGAGTTGGAACATTCCCATACACAGCCGGTAGAAGGGTATTTTGACACAAACACTTTACCAAATGTTTGTGTCAAAATACCCTTAAAAATGTCCTGAGCCTTCAAGATGTATTGATTCTTTAATCTTGTAATGTCATTTCCGGGAAATAGTCCTAAGGAGAAAAGGTATAATGATTTATGCACAAATGTTTATGACAGCATTATTTATTACAGTAGAACACTATGGCCAACAATAAGGAAGTGGTTAACCATATTGGAATATAACTACAGTAGGATATTATTTTGACGTTGAAAAAATTACAAAAATAGTGAATGCATAGAGCATCTTAAGTGCAAGTAAGAGGCAAAATAGTGTATACATCTGATCTCAACTATATGAAAATGTGCACAGAAAAGCATCTATTGGAAATACACTCAACTGGTAGTTCATATTTCTGTGGAGTTGTGTTTTATTTCTTATATTTCCCAAGTTTTAATAAACTAAAAGGATATTTTTTCCCATGGTACTTAGCAGTGATCTATAAAGATTCCTTACTACGCTTTAACCAGCCTCATCTTGGACATCAGGTCAAAATTTGAGTTTCCCGTTTGCTATCCCAAATATATGGGCACACACATACATTTATACACTCAAAATTTCAAGCCCTGACCTAGATGCTGTTTAATCAAACTAAGCCAGTTCCTGCTTCTGGTCTTTTACAATGACCCATCGAGATACCTGAATCAGTTCAACTGCTCTTGCCCAATCTCTGAAACTACTAGCTAGAAGGGACAGGAGTCTGGCAGGTACCCCAACAGATTACACAGTGTCCATAAGGCTACCGATACCTCCGGCTTTCTCAAAACAGCTACAACAATGTGCCAGTTGAGGCGGGTGAATGTCACTAGCAGCAAATGACAGAATGAACCACGTTGTGGGAGCAGAGATCAGTGCAAAGACTTCTGCTAGGAATTATAAGGAACATCAAAAATCCTCTCCGTGGGACTGGGGACTCATAATTAAACGACATAAGGGCTAATCAATCTCCATTTGTTTTAATAAAATCCCTGTTTGGTCCCTGTAGTCAGTATGTCTTGAGTGGACAGGTTGAGTGATTCCGTTTCTGGATAAGGACCTGACCCGATGGGAGTATAACACTCCTAAAAGTTACTTGAATCTTTAAAGTGTGAGGAATTGCTCACACACTTGACCGCTACTGCAGGAGGATGTTAACAGAGGAAATTTCCCTCCTCATCATGGCTATACTGTATCCCCTTCAAAGTAACATTACAACCCTGCTGTCTGGCTCACATGAAATCTCCCCCCTTTTAAAAGCCGAGAGCTTGTCTTGGATGGCAGCATCATAGGTAGGTTGTTTCACTTATTGTTACACTTAGTCCAGTGAATTTCCCATGAAGGAAGCCATGTGAACTGACTAGCTTTCCTTTCTATGGTTACTTCACTCACCGCTCCTGCTGCCACCCTGGGAGAAGACAGAATAGCTCCAGGGCACTTCTGAAATGATTTCTCCTGGGGGCGTGGGGGTCACTAAGGCCAAGCCAGTGGTGGACCGTCCACCACAGGCAAAGTACACAAACTCTTAAACTTTCAAGAGATTCATGCATAGCTTTGAGAAGGGGGAGTTCCCATCCAGAACTTTGCATGGGTCCCATTTCAGAAGACGATAAACTAACTGCGTGTTAAAATTTCTCATGAAACATTGAAGAAGTCACTTGGTGTTCTGCTAGAGTTTTATCAGTTGTTCTGTCCATATAATTGGCAAGGTTACTTGTCTTTCTTACTAAATAATGAATGACCTACGTTGTAACATGAAAATCTCCATTGTACCTAACAGTTGTCAAAAAGCTTTTCATTTGATAATATTTATGTAACTTTGAATGATAAAAAGCAGTGCTAACACCTGGACGGGACCATGGAGACCATCCTGTAGACCAGCCTTCTCATTTCCCCAGTAAACAGTTTAAGCTCTGATGCATCAGTAGCACAGATGGGGGCAGGGAGCTGAGGACTGGCCAAGCCAGCACTGGGTTCCAGCTCCTGGAATCTCATGCCCTCTGCCGTCTTCTCCGAGCCCAGGGCTTTTTACATTTAACTGATTGGAGTCCAACATGTCTGTCGTAGATTAGGGGCCATGAGAACGGTAACACTTGCATGCTGTTAACCCGTGGTTCTGCCTGTTTTAAGCGCTTTACCTATTATCAAATCATTTAATCCTCGGCAGTCCAGAGAGAAGGAACTTTTGGTATTACCCTATTTACAGACGGGGGGGGGCTAAAGCATGAGATATTAAATACCATACTGAGTACAGGA
The DNA here is from genome assembly GCF_024362965.1 of Panthera pardus. Taxonomy (NCBI): domain Eukaryota; kingdom Metazoa; phylum Chordata; class Mammalia; order Carnivora; family Felidae; genus Panthera; species Panthera pardus. The sequence goes on along the minus strand of NW_026526832.1, from coordinate 10,322,201 downwards.
GTACAGCATGAGGTTTGAACTTGGACAGTCTGTTCCAGTTCGTGCTATAGTCTGAACTTCTGGGCAACCTTGCCAGCAAAGGTGGGGTGGGATGTGGGGGTAAGAGGCAGGAGGTGAAAGGAAAGAAAGGGAAAAAGGACAGGAAAGGAAGAAAGGGTATATAAAAAAAATGGTAAAGGTGAAGAAAAATCTTTCCTTGTATTTATTTTTTGGATACTGATACCCATTTTCTGGTTTCAAATAACTTTCCAACAACCTGTTGTATATCTTGCCTTATATTAAATCTGTTTTCATATCCCCACCTTCTCCTTTCCCAAGATAAGGAAAGAGAAAAAAAGGAGGTGGTGAAACCCATTTGAAATGACTTGTTACCGATCAAGTGATCGGTGTGTGTCTTGAGAGCCTCAGTATAGACTTTATGACCTATTTTGGGGTGTTTAACAAGAATGTGTTATTTCACAGTTAAAGACAATGTCACATTTTAGAACCAAGCATAGTTTAATATCTTGATTGTTCCATGACTTTTGCAGCTCTCAAACCAGTATCTTGCTCTAGGTGCCTGAAGCCAAATCATAAGTTTTAAAAATAGCTTTATTGAGGTACAACTGACATACCAGAATATGCATATTTGAAGTGTATAGTTTGATGTCTTTTGACATATGTATCCCTGAAACCATCGCAAGATAGCAGACATTTCCATCACCCCAAAAGTTTCTTCCCACCTTTCTGCAGCCCCTCTCTCCTGACTCTCCCTGCACCTCCCGTCCCCAAACAACCACTGTCCTGCTTTCTGTCACGATAGATTGTATTTTCTGGACTTTTATAAAACTGGACTTGTACATTATGTTCTCTCTTTTGCTGCCTGATTTCTTTCACTCAACTAAATTATTTTGAGATCCGTCCATGTTGTAGTGTGTTCTGATAGTTCATTCCTTTTTTGCTGAGTGGCATTTTACTGCATGGACAGACCACAGTTCTTTCTCTCCACTCAACTGTTGATGAGCCTTTGGGGAGTGCCCAGTATTTGATTATCACAAACAAGTCTCTGAATATTCATATGAATTCTTTAAATGGACCTCTGCTTTCATTTCTCTTGGATAAATAGGACTAGAATGGCTGAATTATGTGGTGGATCTGTGTTTAGCATTAAAAAAAAAAGCCGTCAAGCTGTTTTCCAAACTGGTTAGCCCATTTTACATTCCCACCAGCAATGAATGAGCTTTCTACCTCCTCCACCTTCTCAGCAGCACTTGGGATGGTCACTCTTCATAATCTGAGCTACTGCTCTAGATGTGTAGTGCTATCTAATTGGGGTTTTTATTACCCTAGTGACAAATTACACTGAGCATGTTTTCACGTGCGTATTTGCCATTCGTGTATCTTTTTTGGTGAAATGGCCCTTCCAATTGTTGGCCCATTGTTTTACTTGAGATCCTTGTTTTCTTCTTTATTGACTTTTAAGAGTTCTTCATATATTCTGTAAGATACAAGTCCTTTATTAGATACGTAATTTGCCAATGTTTTCTCTCTCTCTGTGGCAGAGAGAATTCCCTTCATGTTAATTCCCTTAACGTGTCTTTGACAGGACAAAAGTTGTTCCTCTTGGTGAATCAATTTCTACTTTCACGTATGTTGTTTTTGGTCTTGTATCTAAATATCTGTGTTAGTCCAAGGTTATAAAATTTTCCCCCTATATTTTCTTCTAAAAATTGTATATTTGGGGTTTTGCACTGAAATGTGTGATCCATTCTGGGTTAATTTTTGTATATGGCGTGAGGTATGGATTGAGGTTCACTTGTTGTGTATATGGACAGACAATTGTTCTAGCACCATCTGCTGAAAAGACTATTGTTTCCCTACTGAATTGCCTTTGCACCTTTGTCAAAAATCAGTCTTCCATATATGTGTAGGTCTACATATGTACTTTCTAGTTTGTTCCATTGAACTATTTATCAGTATTAATGATTAGAATCAGCTTTTTAATTTCTAAAAAAAAAAATCTAGCTAGGATTTTGGGATTTTGTGCACCAATTTGTCTCCTCAACTCAAGGAGACTATGGGACTCCTTCAGGGCTCCCTCTCTGTGTGTTGTCTGGAAACTCTCGCAAGGCAGTAATCTGGGGCAATTGTAGGGCTTTCCTCGTTTGTTACAATCTCTCAGGGATTATTGTCCTTTCTTTCCTGCCGTCCAATAGCTTGAAAGACACTGATTTCTATATTTTGTCCACGTTTTGGATTTTGAAAAACAGACATTGTAACTTCAGGGACTTGCCATTCTAGAGCACTTTCCAGGCCTCTAAACCATTATTTCTTATATGGCAAGCTCAAACATATTAAATTGCTTTTTAAAACAAGTTCCTATCATGTTCAAATGTATGCATTCTATAATATAAAACAAGTTGAGCAATTGTACTATGAAAATCATTATTTCCTGAGACTTGGGTTAGAAGCCAGATAATTTTTTTTGTTTGTTTTTAAATAGCATTCTTAAACTTTGGCAAATTAAGTTAACAGATGAAGAATTAAATTATACCTTTCCTCCTTCTTGAATACTTCATATTTATACAGCCCGACTAATTTTAAATTGGGAAACCTGACTGGAAAAAGAAGCTGATGAAAGTTACAAGTAGAAAGAACATTCGAAATTATTGTGACATAACTATGTTGCTGGCCGAGTCCTAAGTGGTCAGCCACTTCGAGTCAGGTAGGCATGGTGTGTGTGGAGTTCATCTGGAGCCCAACATTGGCTGTCCCAATAGTTTCCCTTTTTGAGAGAGAGAGCACACGCAAGCAAGCAGGGGAGGGGCAGAGGGAGAAGAAGAAAGAGAATCTTAAGCTGCCTCCACGCTTAGCGTGAAGTCCAACACAGGGCTCTATCCCACAACCATAGATCAGGACCTGAGCTGAAATTAAGAGACAGACGCCACCCAGGCACCCTGGCTGTCATAAGTTTTAAAAGGTTTCAGTCATGAAGACAGTGACTTTCCAGCCAAGCTACCATTTCAGTTATTTATTTAGTCTTTTCATTTGAAATGTACTTTACTTCCCTAGGGTTCTTCAGTCCTAGGAGCTCCATGTACATAACAGTAGTAATTACTCAAATATTTATTGAGCTAATATTATGGAATCATCCAAGGGCTGACCCAAGCTTGTGAGGCCTCAAGGTTATTCAATTTGGAGAATCGTTAAGAAAAAGAATACAAAAATTCCAATACAAAATTAGGTATGAAAGCAACTTTATTTAGAATAAAAAAGACAGGGGTGCCTGGGTGGCTCAGTCGGTTAAGCATCTGACTTCAGCTCAGGTCATGATTTCACAGTTCGTGAGTTCGAGCCCCGCATCAGGCTCTGAGCTGTCAGCTGGAGCCTGCTTTGGATTCTGTGTCTCCCTCTCTCTCTGCCCCTCCCCTGCTCTCTCTCTCTCTCTCTCTCAAAAATAAACATTAAAAAAAAAACTAAAAAAGACATCACAATAAGTTACAAAATTTTAAAAGCTGACAAATGTCACAAATACTACAAAATCCAGAAAAATAATGTATCATTATGTGCTAAGGGTGCGGCACACCTCTAAGCCACTTTTTTTCCCCCTTCATTTTGCCATGTACTGTTTGTTCATCACATGTTAATTTAACATCATTTTCTATAGAGAGGATAGAGTATAGAAAAACTGGTCTTTCCTCTAGCATGATTGATGTTTATTCTTTATTGCTGATGGTTTAGAAAAGCTCCTCTCAGCCTCACTTCTTGTTGGTAGTGCCCGTAGTGACTTCCTCCGCAGCACTGCTTGCCCAGGGTGAGCGGCCCTGGAGGACTCCAGCCCTTCCAGCACACTGGGCTGGGCCCGGATGGTCTGTTCAATGGGTCCAGTTCTGCTCCGCCTTGGCACCTCTGATGCCCAGCCCCGTCTCACCCCCAGCCATGAGGAGGTCCCGGTGAGCCTCGAAGCCTGGGTCATAGGGGGCCCTGAGTAGGGAGCCAAGCAGTACCTTGTTCATATCCCTCTCCTTGGAGTCAAAGTCAAGGTCAGAAGCTTGATACAGGCCCCAGAAACGAGCTGTCCCTAGGGCCGGCTGATGTGGAGGTTGGAAGCCACCCACTGACCATCCCTGCTACCAAATCCTCCATAGGGTATGTAGTGGACCCTCTCACCAACGCTCCCCAACCCTTCTTCCTGGGGCTGGGGATGCTCCTGTGTGGGGAGGGGACAAGGATCAGGAGGGGGTGGGCACAACCCATGCAGGTGAGGTCCCCCGGTTAGAAGCAGACTTGAACCAATATTTCTCCATCTTCTTCCGACTGCCGTCAGCATAAAGGCCAACGTCTTCAGCAGGGCTTTGAAGACAGCCTCCATTCCCGTCCTCCTACCCAGTCTGTTTTCCAAGGGGGCGCCCTATACGCCCCCGCACTGCGCATGCGCCTGCGCCCACACACGCCCTGTCTGCATTTCCAGACCGAACTGGTTGTCGTGATTCTCTTCTGCCCCCTGGCTTGGGTGTTGCCATCCTACGGGGCCACCTTCCCTCCCCCGTGCCCACTGTCTCCCCACTCCAGGCCTGGCTCGAGTGACAGAAGCGCTACCACAAAGCCCTCCTGATGCGCATGAGCAGAGGTGCTCTCTCCTTAGAATAGCAAGACACGCTGTATGTCCTTTTTCAGCCTGACTGGCCCTCAGCTCTTCAGCAGGGTGAGGGCAGGGACCATGTATTATTCACCTTCGTATTATTCACCTGTGTAGCACGACGTACTCAATGAACATGTGTTCAGCTAGATAACTCAAAAAACACGAAAGCACTTCAAAAGTTTCCTGGGGTTCCTAAAAGAGAAAATTAAGGGTCATTCCACCCTCGGGTGCGACGCGACAGGGAGAGAGCAGGCGGAAGGAGGGGAGAGCAGGGCTGGAAATGGAGAAGCCCTACAGCTCATATTCTATTTCCAGGCCTCGGTTTGCAGTCTGTTGGCTTAGTAATAAAGTAACGGCAATGTGGAACGTAAAACGATTTAGAGCGGTCCGTTCCTGGCAACCTCGTGAGACTGAGCGTTGGTTTTGGAGGACACTTAGCCCTTCTGCTTGTTGCTAACAGATTGGGAAATTTTTTAACGAGATGATTTTTATTGCTTTAGGGACGGATCCCACAGCACGTACATATAGTGATAGCACATGTATTATGTTTAGAACATTTTAAAAGTTTTCTTTTAAATGCAAAAGAAACGCTGCTTTATCGTCATGTCCAACTTTTTAACTTTTCGAAGTGTTAGCACTAGATGTAAAACTTCAGTGAAAGCTCTTTGCTGGCTGACGTGGCTGACATCGGTAAGGACGGCGCCCATCCTAATTTGACCGTGAGGAAACCGAAACAAGATCAGGCTGGCTGGAGGTCACGGACAGACTTGCTGGAGACTGGACCCAGATGCCCTGACCCCCAGCCCCGGCCTGTGCCGTGAGGGCAGAAAGCAAATTCAGAGCCATATAATCAGCTTTAAACCATTTCAGATTTAGCGCACTTAGGAACTCTTAGTTTCTTTTTCCTTTGTTTTTATTTACCTAAAAAGCGCTTATGGCAGCTACAAAAGAGTCTTCTAAAAACAAAGATAGACTTCTTGAAATTCGTGTAACTGTTAACTTAGCCAACAGCACACAAGTATCTCCCACGGTGGGGGAAATGGTTCATTGGAAGGGAAAACAGTAATTAAGATGGGCTTTAGATAGGGATGTCAGTGTCCATATAATATAAATTCATGGGAATGTCCTGGAAGGTTGCCTTATTCTACTTAGGGAACAATTTGCATACATCTGGTTGTGGTAATTTCTCTACAAGATGTTGTTCACACTCATACTTTCCCTTTTAAATTTGATATAATTATGTGATTCTTCACAGTTTCATAGCTATAATTTACATTTCCGGCCATACATGGTTGAGATTATGATCTCTCTCATGGTCGCAAATCTTCCCTGCCCAAATCTAGACTGTTTCAATTTGGCCCACTGAGTTGGCCGAGAAATTTGGGGGGAAAGGGGAAGTTTCTTCGGATTTTCCCCAACTCAGCCATGCATTATTAACATCCAGTTTCTCTACAAAGAGGGTAGCTTGCGGGGGGTGCAGAGGCTATAGCTGCATTCTGATTCCCCACCTTATCCCGCACTGGAAATGCTCTCAGGGCAGGGACCCTCTTCAGCATGCACAGAGCCCATGAGAAATGCCCTTCCGAACCACAGTTAGCTAGACCCCAACTCAAGTCTCTCGCTCAACGGAGGAGCTAGTGAACTGAGTTGGGTCTCAAAAGAAGCATCCACACAAGCAGACTGTGCAGATCGCAGATGACAGCCTATGGCTCAGCCTCCACCCTTGTGCAGCGCGGTAGCCGACTTGGAGCTCACTGTTCCATCACCCCCCCCCCCCCCCGCCCCAGGCATTTCTCAGAAGTGATGCTGTCTCTCCCTGGCTCAGCGTCCTGAGACCCATTCATGAGAAGAGGGGCCTCCTCCTTCTCTTCCTACATCAGCTTTAGTGAAGCATACATTATATACAACCAAATGCGTTCATGTTAAGTGACCAGTTTGATGAGTTTGGACGAATTTATACACCAGTTTAACCTCCACCGCAATATCAAGGCATAAAATTTGTGCATCACCCCAGAAAGTTCCCTTGTGTCCCCTCCCACTCAATCTCCAACCTGCACTTCAGCCTCAGGCAACCAGAAATCTGCTTTTTGGCACTATAGGTTGTCTTTTAGAATATCACATAAATGGGATCATTCTTTCTCTGAGCACATTTTTTGAGATGTGCCCATGATATCGGGTATATCGATAGTTCATTCCATTTTGTTGCTGTATAATATTGTATCACGTTGGTATGTCATAAATAGTTCATCAACTCACCTATTTGGGGTTGTTTCCAGTTTGGGGTTATTATGAATGAAGCTGATAGGAACATTCATATGCTAGTCTTTCAAAGACATGTTTTTATTTGGAAGGTGGAGGCAAAAACGTAGGCGTGGAGCTGTCACATGGTAAGTGTTAGCTTTACAAGAAACTTTTTACAAGAAACAAGAAGCTTTACAAGAAAACATACTGCTTTTCAGATGACTGTACCATTCTGCATTCCCATCAGAATGGATGGAATGAGAGTTCCAGTTGTTATACATCCTCACCAACACTTGGCATGGTCAGCCTGTCTTTAATTTCAGCCACTCTAACCTAGGTGTGGTGGCATCGCATTGTGGTTTTAATTTGCTCTTCCCTAATGACTTGAGCATCTTTTCATGTGCCCATTGGGTATCTTCTTCCTTGACTCAATCGCTCTGACTACCCTGATGGCACGAAATTCGATAATCCTACAGCCAAAAACATCCTTGCCGGTTTCTAGTAGGTTGTTACCCTTTCTTCCTTGCCTTAACCCTGCCAGGACATAAGAAAACTGACAGAAGCTCTGATTTGCCTCCTGTCCCAGGGTGAGGTCATCAAAACAGACCTTCAGAAACTCCATATATAGAAAGTTGAGCAGGTAGTTTGAACCTGTGGCATTGGAACACTGCCGGGAGAAAGAAGATATAAAATCATATGTCTCTCTTTCTCCCTTGCTCTGCTATACTTACAGGAACCACCCCCCCCCCCCGACAGAGAGAGAGAGAGAGAGAGAGAGAGACAGAGAAAGAGAAGAAAGGGAGAGAGGAGGGGAGGGAGGGGAAGGACACAGAGGGAAGTAAAGAGGCTGAGATTGAATTTACTCTAGATTGTAAAGTAGTCATTCCATGTGGACCCAAACTTTTCATTTCCAGGATTTTACAAGATTCCTCCTCTGACTCCCTACTCTTGTTGACAATGTAAAACAAACCCACAGTTAGCCTGGGAATTATCTTTATGGAATAAATCAGCATATTGTTTTGAGTTTTTGCACTGCATGTATTAATTTAAAAAGAACACATGTCTTGGTTCAGTAAAAATTTGCAAAAAGCCAGACATCCCATAAAAAGAATTTGTTGGTTGAGATGTTTATCCCTCTAGCCATCTTTTCCCTTTTATGACTACAAAGAATACTTGTGTTTCTTTACTTGTCAGAATCATCTACTCGGGAAGACTTCTGGCAGTGGGCCCAACAGGAAGTCCCACTGCGCTGAAGCAGGGTCTTTATGAGGTCTGCTTCCTTCCCATCCTTTGACTGGTCTGCACATAGGTGTGTTACCACCTTGCCTTTGCCAGAGAGAGCATCTTTCAGCCAGGACGCTCTCCTTGTCCAAGGCACGACTCAGAGAGGCCGGGCCCAGGCTACGCAGGCTCACAGTCTACGCCTCCTCTGTCTTGTTGTGGTGCCTCCGCAGTTGTGGGTGTGCCTGGGGAAACCTGGCATGTTACTGCTTCACCAGAACACTGTCTGATGTGGAGGAAGACACTTAGAGGGCCACGGAAATCAGAAGTTTCCAGAGGTAAACTAAGACCTTCCAGTGATCAATGCTTCGTTAACCAATCTCCCATCAACTGTGAAGATAATCAATATCCATAATGATGAGCCTAAAGCATTCAAGATCCCCAAGTGCTTTCTGCATTAAAAAAAAAAAAAAAAAAAGCTAAATTGCATGTGGTTAACATTAAAACTTTAAGTAATTTTGCTATAATCTTGTAAACCCATTGGTCTCCAAGCTTTTGTGATTTCATTGATTTTATCAGCTTTTAAAACACCTTCTGAACGTCCTGCTCACTGGTACACCAGGGCTTGGAAAAACCATGCTAGGCAAAGAACTTGCATCAAGCTTGGGACTGAAATACATTAATGTGGGTGATTGAGCTCAAGAAGTCTGATCAACGGACATCGTGGAGTCTGGTGAGAGGGCTTGTCCCAAGAGCATGCCTGAAGATCCACGGATGATGGCACAAATCCTGAAGGATAAGAGCATTACAGAATATGAGCCAAGAGTTGTAAGTCAGATGTTGGAGTTTGCCTTCTGATATGTGACCACAATTCTAGATGATGCAAACATTTACTCAAGCCATACTAAGAAAGCTACTGTTGATGCAGATGGTGTGCGATTGGCGATCCAGTGCCGTGCTGATCAGTCTTTTGCCTCTCCTCCCCCAAGAGATTTTTTATTAGACATGGCAAGGCAAAGAAATCAAAGTCCTTTGTCTTTTGCCTCTCCTCCCCCAAGAGATTTTTTATTAGACATGGCAAGGCAAAGAAATCAAAGTCCTTTGCCATTAATCAAGCCATAGTCAGGCCCCAGGTTGCCACCTGATATTGCTTGTTCCAAACTATAGACTTAAGTCTTAATTTTTTTTCAAATTTTTTTTTTAACGTTTATTTATTTTTGAGACAGAGAGAGACAGAGCATGAATGGGGGAGGGTCAGAGAGAGGGAGACACAGAATTGAAACAGGCTCCGGGCTCTGAGCTGTCAGCACAGGGGCCCGATGCGGGGCTCGAACTCACGGACCGCGAGATCGTGACCTGAGCCGAAGTCGGCCGCTTAACCGACTGAGCCATCCAGGCGCCCCTAGACTTAAGTCTTTACAAAGAAAGGCATCTACTTCTGCGGGAAGAATAACAGTTCTGTGGTTATTACTAGCGGATCAAGTACACCCACTCTTGGCACACCAACCCCACACACCATGTCTGTGTCAACGAAAGTAGGGACTCCAATGTCCCTCACAGGGCAAAGGTTTACAGTACAAAGACCCACTTCACAGCCCCCAACTGCAAAAGCATAAATTCCTGCAACATCCGCGGTTCGATTAATCCATCATTAATCGGGTCCAAGAACATTCTTATTACCACTAACATGGTGTCATCGCAAAATACCGCCAATGAATCAGCACATGCACTGAAAAGAAAACAAGAAGATGATGACGATGATGATTGTGATAAACTGTGATAATTTGTAATCTGGCCTTGATGCTTGTAACATGTATACTTGGTCTTGAATCCATTGCACTGAGATTAAACATGCATGCTGGGTGTTCTCAATTTGTGTTGTAGGAAATGTAAGTGGCATTTAATGAGTAAATACAGTTATCCTTTCTGATTGAGATGTGGGATTTTCTTTAGCAGGATTAGTAATGGTTTTTCATCAGCCTTTCAGTATAAAAAATAAAGCCGTTCACCAAATAAATAAATAAATAAATAAAAGTTGGTATCCCCTCCACATATTGATGTTCATGTATTTATAAGCAACAAATGCTAATTACTAAAATATTCATGATAAAACATACACACAGATAGAACATTTCACAGTATAGAATTCCCTCCTTTCTTGATTAAATAAGAAACTCTTGGGGCGCTTGGGTGGCTCAGTGGGTTAAGCGTCCGACTTCAGCTCAGGTCATGATCTCACCCTCCATGAGTTCGAGCCCCGCATCGGGCTCTGTGCTGACGGCTCAGAGCCTGGAGCCTGCTTCGGATTCTGTGTCTCCCTCTCTCTCTTCCCCTCCCCTGCTCATGCTCTGTCTTTCTTTGTCTCAAAAATAAATAAAAACATTTTAAAAATACAATACAATACAATACAATAAAAAAGAAACTCTTAACAAAATAGAAATAAAAAGATACTTTCTTAAAATGATAAAAGATATTTATCTGAGTCCATCATGCTATTAACACAGAATTTAGAAGTATTTGTACTGAAGTCAGGAGCAAGACAAGGATGACATTAATCACTACTATTATTTAATATTGTTCTGGAAGTAGCAGCTCTAATTTAAAAAGACAAATAAATGACAGTATCTATTTAGAAGTAATATATTAACAGAGTATAATAAATATCGTTATTTATGTAGGTAAATTAATCTGTACACACGAAAAAAACTGAGAGAAGTAACTGAAGAACTATTTTCAAAAATAAGAGAGTTTGCTAAGACAGTGTAATAATAAATCAGTGTGTAGCAAGCAATAGCTGAATAGATGTAATGGAAGGTAATGCCTTATTTACCATAACCACAATATAGAATCAAATTTCTAGGAATAAATCTAAGAACTGCTTGATAGACAAGCAGAAATCTCAGGGCCCCAACAAGTAGAAACACATACTGTATTTTGACTAAGAAGACAGCATCCTAAAGTTATCAAAGTTTCCTCAATCTACAAATGTAGTGTAATTCTCATTAAAACACCAACAAGATTCTTTTTGTGTCCTAAAATTCAAATGGAAAAACAACAGCAAGAGTAGTTATGGAGATTCCGAAGAAGTCAAGTAATGAAGGGCAACCATACCTACCAGACAGGAAAAAAAAAAAAAAGTATTATGAAACTCTAAGAAGTCAACCAGTACTGTGAATGAACAGATGAACTTATCAGTGAAACAGAATGGAATGGCCCTAAGTGCACCCAAATACACATGTAAATTTGGTATACGATAAAGAGGGCACGTAAAATGGATTATACAGTACGTGGGCCCTTAGAAGAAAAGGAGAGTGGGAAAAAAATGGACCAGCCTGTAAAATTATTAGCCAGCAGGAGGCAGCAGCCTCCTGAGATCGATCCTCCCGAGGCACCATTGTCCACAACCCTGCGTCCAGGCATCGCCCGCGATCCCCGGATCATTCCATTCCAAGTGTGCCCCACTGTGTCTGCAGCCATACACAGTAACTGCTCACTGGGAGCCCTTGCTCTTTAGCCCGGAATAGCACAGCAGGGAAAGGCATGCCAACCAGGAAGGCATTCAAGGCTTAGAGGAAAAGAAGACAAGGAGAAAGAGGAAGAAGGAGAAAGCGAAGAGCCTAATGGAAGAGCCTTGTTGACGGGCCCAACTTGGGGATAAAGAAAGAGGTGCCTATGATAGAGAATCCTGGAGATCTCATCACAGAGAGATCTGAGGTGTCATCTAGGAACATCCATCACCTGCAGGACAGTCTCCCCAGGAGCCCAGAGGCACGGCTCGGCGTGATCTCAGCAAGCTGAGTATGTGTTGTTGGGAATACTTCTTCCAGCTGTGCCAGCTCACAGGCTCCCGGTGGGAAGGGCGCGAGATGACAAACGTGGGTACGCTTTGCAGACTCCGATCCGAGGCGATCGTTTGCTTTGAGTTGAGCACGCACTCACCTCGCCGTTGTTAACCTTTTGTTTCCAGAGGAGCCACGGACTATGCAGACCCAGCAAGAATCCAGATACCCTCCCCCGAAGGAAGTTAAGGTTGGGAGCCACAGAGTAATCGACACCCTGTCCAAAGGCAGGTCCCCGGGAGGAGCGTTGACCCTGTGAGTGTCCTGCTTTGTTTGCCTTCATCCTGGCAGGCGGCGAGGCGTCTTGCGGGACTTGATGAAAGACACAGAGCTCCAGCCAGAGCAGGGCAGCAGCGAGGCTTTCCTAGATGCGGGGCCAACGTCAAAGCTCTCCTGTTCCGCGCTGACATGTGCAACTCTTGAGCAGGTCTGATAACACATGCAGAGACAGACTCTTGGGTTCCTGAGGGGAGAGATCAGACCCAGAGATGTTCCATACCGAGCTGGCAGAGACGCAAAAGCCTGATTGGGAAAGCCATGAGGCCCCCAAATCCACTGTACGGATGGATGGCCCACGGCTGCCTTGGGGGGTCCTGGTGGCTTCGTTATCTATTTCCAGAGAAAGATTAGGAAGGCGTGCAGAGCACAGGGGAAAATGTGCTGCTTTCTCCCTGGGGTTCATTTGTTTTCCATAAATTGAGGCTTCCAGGGAAAGGTGGCAGGATATAAAATAAAACAAGTACTGCGCCCAGAATCGGATTCAGATCCAGACCCGGCACTTGCTGCGTGGACAAAGTTGCACGAGGGACTTAAACTCTGTGGGCCTTAGTTCCCTCATTCATAAAATGGCGCTAAAAGTTCCCGCCATACAAGATTCTGTTAGATTAAATAAATGTACATAGGGGCGCCCGGGGGGCTCAGTGGGGTTAAGCACCCGACTCTTGACTTCGGCTCAGGTCATGATCTCACAGTACGTTGAGTTCGAGCCCTGCATCGGGCTCTGCACTGACAGTGCAGTCTGCTTGGGATTCTCTGTCCCTCCCTCTCTCTCTCTCTCTCTGTCCCTCCCCTGCTTGCTCTCACTCTCTGAAACTAAACTAAACTAAAATAACCACAAAATAATTGGCCTGTAGAAATGGGACTTTTTAGCCGCTTCCCTTCTGAGGGGATAGAGATTCTTCTGGCTATTTACATCTTCCCTAGATGTTTCCACATTGCTTTTTATCCCCATAACCCTGTAGTGACACAAAAGTTGCCCACACAAGTGCCTGTTGACTATTCCTCTCGATTCTGGTGGTTGAATAAATATCCACAGAGACAGGCACAGCAATGAGCCCACCGGCCGGAAGCCCAGGGGAAGGGCGCGGTGGCATCCAAGGACTCTCCACAAGTCCTTGCACAGAGGACATCGTCTTGCCCCGTATCCCGTGCGGCACACACACTAGTTGGGGAATCCGTGTCTGTTTTTTGGACCTAATTGGGTCTCGAAAATAGTTCAGAATCCTGGTGAGTCTTTCCTGAATTCACATAGTTTGTTTGACAGCGTTTTCCGTTTCCCGTTGGCTCCTGAGAGCCCGAAAGCAAGTCAAGGCAGGAAACCCACAAACTGCTCGTGCAAGATGCCATGTGAAACACTTTCACACTTTGGCTCTTCGAATTCTCCCCACAAGGTCATTATGGCCATTTTACAGGTGATAAAACACAAGCTCCCTGAGGCGAAATCGCTCGGGCAGTGATAGCCTGAGCTGGGGGTCGCATCTGGCGCTTCCAGAAAGAGAAGAGGAGGGAATGAGAATTTTACGGAAAGATTAAATGTCATACTTTGGAGTGTTTTGTAAGCCTGTAGAAGCCTCTGGAGCCTGGCAGTTTTGGCTTTGCTTGCAAGTCTGGCATCCAGGGCGCTGGCTACTTTCCTTCGTTTGCCTCTTCTCTGTTCTCCCTCATCCTCTTCTTTGTTTTCCATTTCTTCCCCCAGTTAGACCTTAGAAGGCATTTACTGGCTCCATTTAGCCAGCAGAAATCTCCCACGCCCAGAGGGAGGCCTTCGGGTACTTTCTGCTGGAGGGCCTCAGCCTGGACTCAAGGGGAGCCCTTCACAGCGGCGTGCCTTGCATCCAGGGGTGCAAGGAACATCTGGGCTGGGCTGCCGTGATCTGCCAGTCCCTTTCCAAGGCACTTTGGCCTTCCTTCCCTCGGGGTGTTTTTGGTTTTTCCCAACAATCAAATAAACGGAGTGTTCTGTGTTACTGGTTCGGTTATCTTGGTACATGGGGGAAGGAGCCAAGGAGAAAACTGATACTCCGTGTTATGCAAGCTGTTTTCTGGGAAATTCAGAACCGTCTCCTGCGTGGCTCAAGGCTACGGCCCGCTGTCTGCATCCTGCACTGGGGAGCCACCCAGGCGGGCAGGGCAAGGACCGCCGCGTTGGGGGGCATGGTCTGTGGCTTCCTTTCATCTTCCTGAGCTGTGGTGCAGCCCACAGAAACCAACATCTTCAGCCTTTGTACACACAGCCACCTAGCAGGCGCTCGGTAAAAGAATCAAAAGGGAAAGGGGCTTGATTGCACCGGGGGCTTCCAAGAAACCCACGGGGTTGAGACTGACAGGTAGACCTTGGACAGGTGGAAGCAGACCCTTCGATCTCGCCAGAACCCCCTCTGGAGTCCCTACCGGAAGACCACCTGTCATTTCTTGGCATCTCCTGTGCCAGCCATGCCCTGAGAGGTTCTGCCCCTCTCAGCGCTAAGGGGTGCTCAGGCCCGTGTCCCCTGGGAGCCAAGGATTTTTGCACCCAACCTTGATTTGAAATTTTTAAGTGATAATGAAAATACAGTAATGATTTTTTCAAGCAACAATGAAAAGCCAGATGCTATTCAACACCATATATATTTAATTGTAATGCACGTGATTGTCCTGGAAAGGTCAATCTTCATTTTAGGATTGTCCTTTGGGGTTTTAGTCGTTTGGAATTGTTCTCATTTTACAAGCGCAAAGACTATTGTCCAGAGAGGCTAACTAACTTGTCCGAGGTCATACAACGAGTGAGCCACAAAAACGCGATTCTAACTCAGAACTGTCCGGTTCCTAAGTCCACAGATGGGCCATGGCTGGAAGTGTGTGAAGCTTTTCCTGAGCATCCCTGGGCATTCCTGTTTTTTCACTGCTTCTCAGAAGCCCTGACTTCCTTTACTTAAGGGGCACGGTCCTTCCTTCCTACGCTCCCTGCTCCTCTGATACATCATTTCTGTGTTGATGGAAACATTCACCTTCCCTTTCACCCCTATTGTTAACCAGAAGGCCCTGCCTCCATTCACAGAGGAATTAGGTTTGCAGACGGATGAGAAAGACCCCTCTTCCTCCCTCGCCACAAAATCATCCTTTTTCTGAGGCTGAACCGTGTGTTTCCTGAGGAGTCAGGCGGGACAGATAGCAGGGAAGGCTGCTGGGCTAGCCCTGCCCTCTCAAGGCCCTAATGTCTCCTGTTCCACCATCCGCCCCTGGATGCCAAGGACCAGGCCTTGCTGTGAGAATTAGAGGAGGCAAGGAATATAAACGTGACCAGCACCGTGTCTGACAAGCACGCAGCGATCCCGACTCGCCCCTTCCCCCACTTCCTAGTATCCCCTCCTCTCCTCCGGCTGTCCTGCCATCCTGCCCTCCCAGCCGGCTCCCCGCTGTCCCCGCACAATCTTGTCCCAGGCAGGTAAAGACCCAGCAGACCAGCATCAAGGAGCAGTTGCCAGTTGGGGGAAGGCCAATGAGGGTTGGGAGGACAGAGAATGACAGAAGGCAAGTTGTGGAAAGATTGAGGACCTAATCTTTCATCACATATGGGTGACTCATGTGCAAGCATGCGTGCGTGTCTGTGCGTGCACGTGTGTGTGTGTGTGTGTGTGTGTGCGTGTGTGACTCAGGGTAGGGATTTGAATTTGAGACCTTATTCCCTCCAATTTGCATATAAGGGGATGATCACTTAGAGATGTTAACTTGCACAAATTCATACATTTCTACAAACTGGCAGAGATAAGATTTGAACCCCCCAAGTTTTTTAAGTGTTTATGTGTTTATTTGGAGAGAGAGAGAGAGAAAGAGTAAGCACGAGTGGGAGGGACAGACAGAAAGGGAGAGAGAGAATCCCAAGCAGGCTCTGGGCAGTCATCGAACCCTAGATTTGATGAAGGCCCTTAGCCCCACATGACACGAACTCCGTGATCCTGGCACAGCATACCCACGTGCCACACACCCCATGACCCGCTGTCTCCTCAGACTTCACTCCTACAACTGGCTCCTTCTGTCCTGCCTCCCCCTCTCCTCCCTCCGTTTTGGACCACTGTGGCCAGCAGAGACAATGCCTAAGGATTACCTACTTTGAAAAAAGATTTCCCTTGACCACATAGCTCCTTGCACCCATCCCCTCAGAGAGCCCCAATTTCTCTGATTCTCCTCTCACATCCCTGAAAAAGCAAGCCGTGTAACCAGTCCACTACATTGTTTTCAGATCTCAGATGTTCTCATGGAGTCTTCAAAAGTCCATAGGGCCTCTGCCCTGCCTGACAGGGATGCAATCTCGTTTTTAATTGGGTGGATATCCCACCATGGTTCAATGTCTAATAGGGCTTCTGGTCACCTCATGATGAACTTGAAACCGAGAAAAAACATGACTCTACATGAACTCCACATACATTTCTTTTTTTTTTAATGTTTATTTATTTCTGAGAGAGAGAGAGACAGAGCATGAGCAGGGGAGGGGCAGAGAGAGAGGGAGACTCAGAATCTGAAACAGGCTCCGGGCTCTGAGCTGTCAGCACAGAGCCCCACGTGGGGCTCGAACTCACAAACCATGAGATGATGACTTGAACTGAAGTTGGTTGCTCAACCGACTGAGCCACCTAGGCTCCCCCACATACATTTCTTAAAGTAAGATCAAAGGACCATTTCTCTACATGGCTCTGAGTGATTACTGTAACCTCCTCACCTACTGTATTGGTATAATAACATGTTGTTCTATTGAATTATTGTGATTTATGTTGTTATCCATAGGATCTACATAAATAAAAAAAAATCAGGCAATTAATATAAAAAGACCTTAAAAGTCAGGAGCCTTCTGAAAGCAAGCTGCTATTTAAAAGACATGAGTTCAAGAAACTGAAATGTAGGGGCACCTGGGTGGCCTAGTTTGTTGAGCATCTGACTTCTGCTCAGGTCATGATCTCACAGTTTGTGAGTTCGAGCCCCGTGTCGGGCTGTGCACTGAGAGCATGGAGCCTGCTCGGATCCCCTGTCTCCCTCTCTCTCTGACCCTCTCCTACTCCTCCCCCACCCGCCTCCCCCTCCCTCCCTCGTAGGCCTGAGCCTGCATAGGTGCTTTCTCTCAAAAATAAATAAACGTTAAAAAAAAGAAAGTGAAATGTATTCTTAATTAATCCTTGGAGATTATGCCTAAAATCATTATTTAGGGTCTCCTCCCCATGTGCCCCAACAGGAGCATCACAATTTGAAATTGAACAGAAATTCTTAACCTGAGTCTAGCTTCCTGGCCATGAGAGAGATTCACCAAACTTCACAACTCAAGGTGGACAACTCCCAGGGGCCGATGCCTAAGTAGCAGAAGGGAACGAGAGAGAGGAGCAGCATCCAAAGAAGGCTCATGGGTAATCCTGTGCTTTTGTGAATCTTCCACCTGGAAGAATAACCTGGAAAGTGTCACGGGCACGTTATTTTTAAGTGCCAAGATCGGAGATGCAGAGAGGAGGAGCATGTTGCAACGCAGCCTCGTGGGGCTGGCTGAGCCCCGGGGAGTGAGCCTCTTCAGGAAAGACATCCCCAGCCCCGGTGACGGTGACAAGGATTAAGACTTCCCTTAGGGCATGAAACCTCATTAGCTCAGGCTTCATCAATCTGGAATTCATGCAATTAGACCAAGTCTGGTTTGATGTTTATCTTTGATTTGCCAACTCTTTCTTCAGGGTCACGCAGATTCACAGCAAAAACAAATTGCCAAGGGAGTGTTGAGGGATATGGCTGACCCTTCACAGTCAGGTGGGATGTGTCTGGAGGTGTTTGTGAATGGCAGCAGAGTTTCACATGCCCTCTGTACAATGCAGTCGAGTGGAAATGAAAATTTTGAGTGACCTTTGTATTCTTAATGATTCTCCGTAGGCATTTATGAACCTGCCTCAGGATCCTTCTTTGTCTGACGGCTTCTCTGTCTTAATGTCATCACCAGCAGCTGCTGTTTTTCCTGGGGCCATTTTCTACAAACTTTTGCTCTCAATCAGTTCCCAAGGATCACAGGGACTCTGAAGTCAAGTAGAAAATGTTAATGCTACGTGGACACGAGCAGGTGGGCAGTGGGCCGGGTTCACTAGCTGATGGAGGCACTCCCATCCTGTGGCCTCCCTGGCCATGGGATTCAAATTTGTGCTTCAGAAAAATCACCATACGGAATGGATCCTCAGTCACTAAGTCCATGACTGCCAAGTCTATAAATGTCAAGGGTTTTTGTAATACAAAGTAGTGGCTCGTAAACCCAGTTGTTAGATATTTTTGAATGTTTATTTTTGAGAGAGAGAGAGAGAGAGAGGGCTCGCATGCTCACAAGCGGGGGAGAGGCAGAGAGACAGGGAGGCGCAGAATCCGAAGCAGGTTCCAGACTCTGAGCCGTTGGCTCAGAGCCCGACAGGGGGCTCGAACCCACGAACACTGAGATAATGACCTGACCCAGAGTCAGATGCTCAACCAACGGGGTCAGCCAGGCGCCTACAGTTGTTATATCTCAATTCACTGGGAGATTGAAAGTAATTTGCTCATAAAAATAAAGTTCCAACAAGCACAAATAAGGTCCCTTAAAAATAAGGGACCTTGCTCACCCGAATTTCGATACGCTTTTTTGAGCGAGAGAAACGATAGTGCCTTCCAAATACAACAGTCCTAAGACCACACAGCCCACAGGTGGCTGTTACTGACATGTCATTAACAGCTGGGCATCTCAGTACTATTAGCCGAATGCCCTGGGCCATTTTGGAGGTGTCACGGGAACGTCAAACACGCGCACGACGTCTACCACATGTGCCAGAGCAGGAGAAAGCTTCAGACATGCCACTGAAGAACCAGCACAAGCTGTTTCCAGGGGTTCCACGGCGAGATATTTATCCACAGA
Organism: Panthera pardus; assembly: GCF_024362965.1. NCBI lineage: Eukaryota > Metazoa > Chordata > Mammalia > Carnivora > Felidae > Panthera > Panthera pardus. Next base: position 10,303,120 of record NW_026526832.1, on the reverse strand, counting down.
CACGTGAAATAGCATGTTAAACGTCAGCTCCATGCCGTCCCTACGATGGTTCCCCAATAGCATCCACACACCCACCCCCACTCCATCTGGATTAGCACCACCCCTAAGCACATCACCCTCATTCATCCCACAGGTATTTGTTGCACACACATGAGATGCCAGCCCCGTCCCCAGCCCTGGAGACCCAGCAGGGAACGAGACAGGCCCTTCCATACCTCAGGTCCTCATCCAGAATCTTCTCATCCCCCTCCCCCAGTACTGTGTCTTTCTGGTCAACCCAAAGCATCTTTCTGGGCCCAGTGCAGGTGGCACCTCCTCTGCGGAGCCGTTTCTAACCCTCTTCTCCCCCACATTCCCTGGGAGAACTAGGTAGTTTCTAACCTTTATTCCAGGAGTGCTTCGTGCGAAACTGCTGTCGCATCCAGCCCACTGTGTTTGGGGTGCTTGAGTGTGTTTCCTCGAGCAGAGAGAATGAACACCGCTGAATCAGGAAATGTGTTTGTTTTTACAATAGTTTTCTTTTATTACAAAATCTAACAGCGCTTAACAATGCTTTAGAAGCATCAGTCGGATGTGAATAAATGATGGCCTGGCTGATCTAAATGTGTATACCATTACGCAGGATTTACTATGCTCGGCCTATAAGAACGTAGGAGAATTGCCCCAAAACGCACTTCAGAGAGTCCCCTGTGACTATATAAGAGGAAGAATTTCATTTATTTCATTCATTGCATTGTCTTAGGCTCTGTGTCATAATTGTGAAGGGCCCCCTCTCAAATGATATAAACTTACAGAAACCAAATTGTTTGGGAAGAGGGAAATCATTGCTTTTCGATTCTGTTTTAGTGATGCTGGTGCACTGCATGGGCCTGAATTTTGCCTGAACGTGGCTGTTGTGAAAAATGCCTTTGACCTGTTTCTGTTCCCTAAAGACCTCATTTGGGGAGTTGGCTTCGTGGGTTCATGTCTGTCTGTGAAAGCAGCATCAGCCTGCCGGGGCTCTGGCAGAGCCCAGGACAATTCAAGACACAGGTGAAAATGGTGCCCGGGGAAGTGTTTTGTCAACCACAAAGAGCTTGAGAAGCAAGAGAAGGTTATTATCAATATTCATTGGTGCCTTGAGATGTTGATGGTCCGGACCAGGATCGGCAACCTTTTTCTGTAAAGGGCCACAGAGTAAATATTTCAGGCTTTGCAGGCCACCTGGTCACACTGTGTCACTTCTGCCACTGTAGCAGGAAAACATAGAAAGTAAATACATGAATGCGGTTGTATTCCAGCATAACTTTGTTTACGGATATGGAAATGAGTTTCATAAAAATGTTCATGTGTCGCTAAATATTATTCTTCTTTTGATAGTTGCCAACGTTTAAAAGTGTAGAAACCAGCCGTGGTTCACAAGCTGGAGGAAAGAAGCCATGGGCCAGATTTGGTCCGTGGGCCATGGTCTGCTGACCTCTGGTGTAAAACACAGAAGACTCATCTATCTAGATGGCTGGTGGCCGGGGTGGGCGGCCCATTTTGGCTAGCTGAACGATAGCCGATGAAGCACTCCAGAAATATTCAAACTGAATTAGTGGCACGACAGAACTACACCATCTCTTAGAAATGTCATTGTTTTCTGTGGAAATAACTGTTCTCCCCATATGCCTTGTTCCTTTGACCTGGGTTTATTTTCCACCGGGAGTATTGGGTTCTGCACCTGTGAGCGAAGGCCACGTTGGTCATGAGTCAGCACCTATGGGCTCAGGGGAGAGGGTAAACGAGCCCAGGTGGAGAATCTCAGATACCCGAAAAATCACATTCAATCACTCATCATCCTACAATATAGCTCTCTAGGTCAAGACTTCTTCGTTCCACAGAAGGAAGCACCATCAGAAGATTCTCCAGGGACTGCAATTCCTACACAGAGGTGGAGAATGAGAGAAACGACTATTCAAGTGCTGTTAGTTTCCACCTGCTCTTCTCAGTTCTGTGTAAGCAGCGGACATCAGGACCAGAAGTCTTTGTTTCTGCAGGTGGAAGACTCATCCCGAGGCCAAGGTGAGGGAGAAGTAAAGGCAGAACTCCAAAGCCATGGGAACTATCGTTGTTAATGTCCTTGTTGGGAATTAACTTTCCCACCAGGTTATTTACTTATACAGCTCGTCTCCTCTAGTTATCTCAAGGCGTTGAGTGTTCTGAGCTTCTGAAGTGCAGAAATGGGCAGTTTTCTGTTTCAGACCCACCTCCTCCAAGAAGTCTTCCTTGATTTCCTACCCTGAACTGAAAAATATAAATCTCTCCTTCCTTTGAATTCCCGCAGTACTTTATCTGTATCTGTCTCAAGGCTTTTGACCCATATCTTTTCATGCTGTATTTATCTTCAGACCCACTTGCTGAAAGAGGCACGTTCTCTGAATCCTCCTTGCGCAACACATATTTCTTATCATGGCACCTTACTCCGAGTAGACACTAAGTAGACAGCTATCGCTTGAATTAAAAAAAAATCCAATATACTGACAAACTGATTCATCTATAGCAGCACTGTCCAATAGAACTTTCTGCTAGGACAGAAGTGTTTTATACCTGTACTGTCCATAAGAGTAGCCACTAGCCACTCGTGGCTATGGAACACCCAAAATATGGCCAGTATGACTGAGGAGATGACCTTTAATTTTTTCAATCTTAATCACTTTAAATTTATTTATTTATTTATTTATTTATTCATTTATTTATTTGAGGTTGGGGGGCGGGCAGAGGGAGACAGAGAGGATCTCAAGAAGGCTCCACACCCAGCATGGCGCCTGTTGTGGGGCTCGATCTCACAACCATAAGAGCATGACCTGAGCCCAAATCAAGAGTCAGACACTTAACCCACTGAGCCACCCAGGTGCCCCCTTAATTACTTCAATTCTAAATAGCCATGTGTGACTAATGGCTATCTTATTAGACAGCACAGGCCTATAGGACAATAATTAACTCATTTTGTGTGTGTGTGAATGGATTGTTTATTTAGGCAATAATCAGATCACACAAACGTTGTGTAGAAAACCTTAGCAGGATGATTGGATATTCCATTTTCCGAGCAACATAAAGATGCCCGTTCTTATATTCTGTGCAGCAAGGTCCATTAGAGACAGACAAGAAACCACAAACAAGATGGAAAGGTTAAACTTACATTATATTAACAGGAGGTATGTGCTATGAAAAAGAAAAAAAGAAACAGAAAAAACGGAGTAAGAGAAAGTGAGCTGAGAGTGTCTGGGAGGAGGTCAAGGTAGGCTTCATTTAGAAGGTGAGGTCTGAGCTCAGGCTAGAGGGAGGGACAGGGGGCAGGCTGGGCAAAGAAAATGGCAAAGGAGCTGAACTCTGCAGGGCCAAGTAACAGCTCGAGACCATGGGCTGAACCCCTTACGACCCGGTCACAAAGAAAATGAGGCTGTGGGGGGCACTGAGGAGGGAGAACGGTTTTTATCGTGTTTTGTTAACAAAGCCTTGATAGATGTTTCCAGAACGATCTCTTGAAGTTAAAAATTAAAACTAAGTGGCAAACTGGCTCACTCCACTTTTAAGCACAATGAGTTTCTGGAAACCACACTGGAAAACACAACAGTGAAAAAATCAACTTTATTCTTCCCCCTCTTTGTCCAGCTTGTGTTTCCCCACTTTTTTCCTCAATGTCCATGCCAAGCGCTAAGAAAGCAGAGTGCCAACTGGATTTGCTCAGAGGCTGTGGAAATGGCAGAAGCAGAGTCTTAAAACGATGATTGCTGGGAAGGGCAGTGGGAAGAACCGAAGTGCACTCCTGGCCCACTGACGAGGCAGTGAAGAGTGGAGGGGGCGGGGGGAGGGGGGTGGTGAGTACCAGAGGAGGCATCAGAAGGGCCAGCACAGAACCTGCCAGACTCAAGGCAACACTAGCAGCTTTCTCTAAGTGTAGGGACGGAACTGTGTGACACTGTCAAAGCTGGGTGTGACCTGAACTCGGAGCTGAGTGAGACAGCAGTAGAGCGAGTCACAAAAGAAAGCAATGCCAGAGGGCGCCTGGGTGGCTCAGTCGGTTGAGCGTCCGACTTCGGCTCAGGTCGCGATCTCGCGGTCCGTGAGTTCGAGCCCCGCGTCGGGCTCTGGGCTGATGGCTCGGAGCCTGGAGCCTGCTTCCGATTCTGTGTCTCCCTCTCTCTCTGCCCCTCCCCCGTTCATGCTGTGTCTCTCTCTGTCTCAAAAATAAATAAATGTTAAAAAAAAAAAAAAAAAAAAAAAAAAAGAAAGCAATGCCAGACACGCAATACAATTCCAGGGATGCGAGGCCCTGGACACCGTAACCCCAGGCTGCTCCGTCTTCCAAGCAAATACACTGATGTTAGAGTGGCAATCCTTTTCAGCCACAGATAGTAAACATTTCACTTGAGGGCCAGCGGGAGAGTCTGCGAAATATTCCAGAAGAAGATCCATTAAGTGCTCCAAAGAATTCATCTGAAATCTTTTGCTGCCCGCGAAGTTAAAAAATCCACAGGCATTTTAACTTGTATTTTTCAAAGCATCGTTGTCAAGAATGTTAGCGCCAACATAACTTACGTACGTAGAGAGCCTGCTTGCTGGTAATTCTCCAGGAATTGGAATTGTTTCAGCGCTCCCAGGGGAATATGATCACGCATGAACTGGGAGTCAAAGGCAGGAAACCGTCTGGACCATAGTGATACCATGCGACAAAACCAAAAGCCAAAGCTAATTAAGGGCTTGCCAACAACATCTGTCATTGGGTGTATTAAAATTATTTTATTTCAGACTGTGGGCTATGACTCACTAGTGACCATAGAATCAATTTAATGAGTTGTAACCAGCTTTTTTTTTTTTTTTAATTAATTTATTGTCTGAAAACTCAGTGCTGGCTATTTCCTTCACATAAGGTGGGAGGAAGAGGATGCTTGTCCTTAATTCTCCTCCCTCATGCCACCTCCTTCAGAAAAGCTTCCCTGACTGCTCATTCTAGATTCCCCCGCTACACACATGGACACACACACACACACACCACCTGTTTATTTTCTTTACAGCACGACAGCACTTACTATTAACTGGAATCTTCTTTCTTTTCTTAATTTATACAGAAATTTATAAATATTTTATTTATTTAAAATACAATGTTATTTTATTTCTTTCTCCACACCCACTCCACTAGAACATCAGCTCCAAGAGCTCAGAGCCAGGTATCTTTCTCACTGTTATATCCCCAGTGCCCAGAACAGTGCCTGCCACCTAGTAGGTGCTCAATTAACACTTAAGGCATTGAATTTAAATTGCGCCGAGTGGCAGGTTCCAACCCACGGCTGTTAGCTGCTCTTGTTCATTCCGGATGCTGGTGTACTACCTCCCTGTTCTGCTCTGAGAACCTGGTACCACCCTTTTTCCTCAGCCTACAAGGACTCAACACAGGCCATGACCCTGGTTCACACACCTGGACTTGACCTTCTTCATTCAGTGCTTCTACGTCTGCCAGCAGCCGCTGTGCTACCTGCCAACCTCAATTCAGCTTCATTTAAGCTCATTTGGACCAACTCTCCTTTACAAATATTCTTCAGTCTATTGTAATGTACAGTTTTATAAACTTTAACACACCGATGGATCTGTATAACTATTGCCCACAATCAGAAACCACCCCGCAAAATTCCATGAGGCTCTGTAGTCACAGCCTCCCTTTACGATCTGCAACCATGATCTGCTCGCCAACACTTTAATTTTGCCTTTTTGAGACTGTCCCATCCCTGGATTCATGCAGTATACAATCATTTGAGGATGGCTTCTTTTACTCAGTGGTACGCCCTTGAAATTCATCCAAGAGGCTGCACAGAGCAGTTGAGTTCACAGCTTTTTATTGCTGAGGGTCAAGTCCTTTGTACGGAGGAACCAAGGTTTGTTTAGCCAACACCTGACACAACACACTTAGGTCATCTCCAGTCTTTGGTGATTATGAATAAAGCTGCTGTAAATATTAATGTAAAGCTTTTATGTGCACAAATTTTCACTTCTCTAGCATAAATACCTAGCTGTGAGATTGCTGAATCACACTGTACCGTTTTGGACTCCCCACCAGCAATGTTTGAAAGTTCTAGTAGCTTGACATTATCTCTAGCACTTGCTATCATTAGGTGTTTGGATTTTAATTTAGCCTCTATCATAGGTGTGTGGAGGTATCTTATTACGGTGCTTTTTTTTTAAATTTTTTTTTTAACGTTTATTTATTTTTGAGACAGAGAGAGACAGAGCATGAACGGGGGAGGGTCAGAGAGAGAGGGAGACACAGAATCTGAAACAGGCTCCAGGCTCTGAGCAGTCAGCACAGAGCCCGACGCGGGGCTTGAACTCACGGACCGCGAGATCGTGACCTGAGCTGAAGTCGGACGCTCAACCGACTGAGCCACCCAGGCACCCCACGGTGCATTTTTAATGAAAACTAATGAAACAGATTTGGAAATAGATATCGTCTATTTCCAAAACAATGGCAAAAATACTATTTTTCTATAAGTATGTAAGCTCATAATTACATACATAGGTATATACTAAGTCATAATGCAAAATAGACCTACTGTGGATTATGGTAAAAAATGTTTGAAAGCCATTGTTCACTCCACAGGATGAAGACCCAGCGTTGGCATTTCTGTTTGTTTCAGAGTGAGTTAGAACCTAAAAACCTTAAATAAGCTTAACACTGAAGCAAGGAAAAGAAACTGAGATCAGATTTCAAGGGCACCGACTGAAAATGGAGTCTGAAGAAAGATGAAGGTATAGTGCTGAGAAGCAGATTTAACAGAATTCACTCCTTTGTTCATTCATAATTTGTATGAAAACTATTCAAAAACAAAGTTGTTGACTCCTGGTACCTGCTTTTAATGAATGTAACACCTGAGAGAGGAGATGTGGCTATAAATGCAAATATATCTACAGGACATATTGAAAAGTGAGTGCAGACATCTCTTAAAAAAATCGATTTAATGCATTATACCTCCCTAAATGGTATATTTCGTGTAAAAAAGAAGGAGGTCATTCCATGTGTTGGTGGGGACGTAGGTTTAAGAGGACCGTCATGCACAGCTGACGGGAGTGTGGCTCGTTGGCATTCTGGAGAGTGTGCTTACAATCCTTAAATTACGTAGACACAGACTTGCTGACCTAACAATTCCAATCATGGGCGTAATGGGTATTGCACATTTTTCACGGGTCCGCAAGGGGACATATACGAAAATGTTCCTTGCAGCATTATTTGGGGACACATGAAGTTGGAGGCCATTTGGGTGCCCATCCCCAAGACTTGGATAGAAAAAATGTGATGGATGAATCCCTAGGGGCAGTAGGCAGTGGTTAGAAGCCATGGGATTAGACAATATTGAAAATATTGTACTTAGAAGACTAAGCAACAGGATGAGATCTAGAGAGCACCCACACAAATTAAAACCACATGTATATAAAACAATAATCCAAATTTTGCTGGAACACATGCAAACAAAAAGTACCCATCCATTGCCAAGAGGGGGAGACAAACAAAAGTAAGCAGATGGGAATAAAAAACAGAATTAAGAATTTTTTAAAGAGCCTGGAAGATTTTTCAGGCTGGTGGAGTCCAGGTTGGACTCCAACCTGAAGGGCTCTCAGTGGCTGTTGGGTTTGTGCTATTATATTGTGCAATTTGTGTAATACCGTGTTGTTTATTTAGTATAATATTTATTTAGTTAGTGACTTTATTTAACCTATCACCTAAAGGAATCTTAAGCGGTCCAATGCCAGTCCCAGGAGCTCCAGGAAGTGATTTTCAAAGGCGGGCTTTCCGTCAACATGCCTGTCTCATTCATGCCTTGGTTTTGCACTCCCTCTGGCTAATTTTCTGTGTTTACCCTACCCAAGTTAGCCGAGAGCAGGAGAGGTTCCGATTGGTCACATGAACCAATATCCAGGGTGGTGCACCCCAATCAAAGAGAGTTCTTGAATCAGGCCACTTCATGGGCAACCGGTCCAACCTACAGATGGCCTTTGGTTCAGGCAAGGATCCCTGGCCCGAACAGATTATAGGACTGAGGTTTTAGGCTTATAAAACAAAGCATGAGCTTCCTTCCTTCCTCCCTCCCTTCCTCCCTCTCTCCCTCCCTCCCTTCTTTCTTTCTTGTTTGTAAGGAACAGTTTGAGGATGCTATTCTCAGAAGAGAAGAGTATTGGGAAACTTCCTGACAGTTCACAATGCCAGTTCCACCCTGACTATAGTGTGGAATGTGCCCTAGATGAAGGATGTGTGCCGCTGTGAAACCCGAGCATCACAGGACTGAAAAACAGGCTAGACTGTCCACCCAAGCACAGCCACACAGGGAGGTGACACCTTACAGCATGAAGACAGCAGGCTTTGGAGTCAGTTCATCTCTGGGGGGCATCCAGACCCTGCCACTCCTGAAGATATACTTTTGACAAGTTACATGACTGCCTCTTGCAGAGAACTATTGCGCGATAATGCTTAGCATGGTGATTCGAAGATAGTACGTGCTTGGCATGTCCTAGTTCCGTTTCTTCCCCTCGTACCTGACACATGTTGAGAAGTGTTCCTGAAGACCACACAGCCTGTGTAAGTGTATTGGGAGCGCAGACATAAGCTGGTGTTTGCTGATAGCTTGCCCGTATCTATTTAAACTACATTTTCTCCAATCTTCCCCATTAAAAATAATTGCTTCAGAATGTGTTCTTTTTTTTTTCCTTCCCTTCTCTGTGGATCATAACTAGCAGGTCAAAGCTGGAAAGCAGAGAGCATGTGAGTCACTGAGGTGAGGTAAGAGATTGTTAACAGCCAAATTTCTGTAGTGCTTGTGCAAAAAAAAAAAAAAAAAAAATGGTCTGGCTTCAAGGCTATAGAAATAACCTCTATGAATTTGCAACCATCAGGCCTGTCTTATGTCTAAAGCCAAATGCATTTCCCACCCCGCACTCCAGTCTTTTAGTTTAGTGGATTGGCTGGAGAGAATTCAAGTCTGCTGGACACTTTTGCAAACACCTGACCCCAATTACAATTTTGTTAAGATTTCACTTGGGGGAAAATTCAGTTCATTTGTCCTAAACCTTTATGACCATTTTGAAGATACTGCATTAGCACATCTGGAAAGCAAGTGAGTTTTCTCCTAAACCAATGTATACCTTTCAGCTGCTGAAGCGATACTGTTAAGCCAAAGTATCAATGACATTGTGTGTGGTTTCGCTTCACGATTTCTTTTCCTGTGTTCACAGTAATGGGAGCTTAGGTCTGGGAGAAATAAGAGGCCTTGGTACTGCACACCCTGCCGTCTTGTGAGGGTTCACAGCAGAGGCCCTGTGACGTCACATCTTATACCCGGTAAAAAGGGCAGCAGAAAATATTTCCACGTAGTATGTGACACAATGCTCTCATCCACCCTATTTTTACTGGACCTGAGATGTATTTGTTAGTGAAGGCACATGTGCCTTCAAAATGAATGAATGAATGTGTATCAACTGAATTAAAAAGAAAACCCTTCGGGGCACCTGGGTGTCCCGGTCGGTTGAGCGTCGACTTTAGCTCAGGTCATGATCTCGCATTTGTGGGTTCAAGCCCTGTGACAGGCTCTGCGCTGACAGCTTGGGAGCCTGGAGCCTGCTTTGGACTCTGTGTCTCCCTCCCTCTCCGCCCCTCCCCTGCCCGTGCTTTCTCTGTCTCTCAAAAAATAAAATAAAACGTTAAAAAAAATTTTTTTAGTTAAAAATTAACTCCCACTTTGCTAGGTGTTTGCTGTTGAATTGAATTTTAACTTCTGTGTTGGGTCTCATAAATTCAGAAACATAGAGATCAGGAATTTGGTAGGAAACTGAACGCTGAAAGCCTATTTAAAAAAAAAAAAAGCAAGCAGCCTATTACGTAATATGGGCAGATAAAATGTTCACAATGCAACACTTTAATTCAAACACAAGTAGTAGTTGGAATGGATACATTAGGCTATATTTGCTACAACATAAAGTAAAACTTCATAACAAGATTATGAAAGTGATTTTTATTATTGGACAATGGTGTCCTGTTATAGACAGTTACAGGTACAGAATGCTTTTAATTGGGCATATCAAACAGCAAAAGATACATATGAATGCTGTGTCCCCAAAATGGATTTCACTTACAACTATGTGTTATAGTTGCTCTGTACATATTAAAAGCATAAGTGATGAAATAGAAAAATAAGAAATGGTTAAAAAGCTATCATAGAGTTATAAACATCTACTAAAGTATCACACTGTGTATCATAGCTAAGAACATACAAATTAATATAAATGCTATGCAACTATTTGATCTAATATAGATCTAATAAGGAAATGTTAAGGCCATAATAACACTTCACAGGTGAAGGCTAAGTTCTGAGACATGAGAGCTTTCAGGGAAAAAAAAAAAAAAAAAAAAAAAAGTTTTCCGATAACCCACAAGACAAACCTGAGACATCTTTCTGTTTGGAGAAAAAGCAATTTTCTTACAACGTCAAAGCTTCATATATAAAGGAAGCATTTAATAAACAATATACTTTATTACAATAACCTGGAGCAGATATTCTGACTACAATAGTGACCAGCAAATAGATTCTTTCTCCGGAAGAAATAAAATAAGGTTTTCTGATTAAGCCAGTAGCCTCATTATCGTAGTCTCCAACCAAGTGTGGTTATTTTTGCTTATTTTTGGTTTTGCTTTCCTTCCTTTAACGAGGTTATAAAATATACAATCAACTAGGCTGTATTAAATAAGCCAGGTAACCTCCAAGAGCCCACCTTACTTCCTCGTATATAAGCTGAGCTTTTCCCTTGCCAAAATTGTTGGATGAACTGAGCCTACACACACAAAACAAGATCACAGCACATCTGTATTTGGTTGACTTAATGAGGCGTCCAGATCAGCACACGATTGCTTTTGCTACCATACGTCTCAGAGTCAGCGGGCTAGGGCATGGTCTCAGCCTTGCTTAGGGCAAGGGGGGTGATGACGTTTTGGAATAGCTGGTGACAAAAAAAAACTTAAACACATTGGGTAAGCCTGACCTCTACAGTTGAATTTAGTTGCCTTTAAAAATAACTGGCACAGTTCTCCATATTCAAGAGGCAGCACTATGAGATTTGATTCCATGAAATTTTTGTTAACAAAATAATTCCAAATCACAAAACAGATCTTCTGTGTTGTAGATTTTTCTTAAAAGTCTACTTGGGATTTAACATTGGCCCACAAAGTATCTTATTTCTAAATGTTCGTATTTCAACTTTTGTGCCGCAGATTAATTAATGTGGAACGCGTGGGGAAATGCGTAACCATTTTTCTTCCTTTTCATTTCTCGCTCGTTTTTCTCACCACCCCTCCACACGACCGCCAAGCACTCCTTCCTTCCTCTTTTACAATTTTGATGAAAAGATTCCAAAGATCTTCAATGTAGGAAAAGCAAGCTTTCAGGACACTGCATGTCTCCTCTGAAGTCCACATGCAATGAAAGTTAAAGCTCTAACCTTCACTTTGTACTCCTCCGATCTTCCAGCACTTTTTTTTTTTTTTTTTCCGTTTTTAGGATCCTTACATAAACAGAACCTATACATTTCGTTCAGGCTTTATGTTTTCACAGTTTCCAAAGTGACCACTCACTGGGTTGACTATCCTGAACAGCCCGCCTGATCTGATCAGCTCCATGGGAACATAATGGAATCTTCAAAACAGCCTCCCAAGACTACCTTCGGATTCTGACTTTCCAAACACAGACATGAATGCTATTACAAGAAAAAAAAAAAAAAAAACAAAAAAAAACATCATTTAAAAGAAAAACTAGGTCTGTTATGATGGGAAGTTTCTCCCTTGGTCTCTAATAAAGAGAACATCCAGATAAGTCACTGCATTTTTCACTATTCATCAGGCAGACACTGGTTAAATTTCTCTGCCTTGCACAGGCTAATAATGGCTGTATTTCCAGTAACTTCGACTGGAACTCAACAATCAGAATGGCTTTATGATTAAATTCAAATTGAAGCATGCCAAGAGTTTAGAATTATGGCATATTCACTACGTCAATTTCACAAGGCGATTCTGGATTGCGGATATAATTTTAGAAAATATGTTGTAAAATAATAAGGAACACATCGTACAGACCCAATCTTGAAATTATTCAGTTCTCATTCAAGTTGTGGATCAGAGAACAGACTTTGCTTCAACTTGGTTTTCATGATGTCGAAACAGGCTTGTTTCCCGTATCTGAGCCAAAATTGGTTGAATCGAACTTTTTGATTGGTCTTTCTTTTGGAAAGACAAACATTATTCAAACTTTACTTAACAAAAATAATACTATTTAATGATACGATAACACACATATTGCTTATGAATAATTATATATGTATTGAATAGTATTTGGTGACTTTATTTTTAAAGTACGAGACTGAATGACATCAGTGCATTATAATCACATCATTTAAAGCTTAGCTGGGCTGGTAAATCTTTTGTTGTTGATTTGTTTTTTGTTTTTGTTTGTTTGTTGGTTGGTTGGTTTTTTGTTTGTTTTGCTCATAACTGAAATTCTGTACTTTGGCCACCAACAGAGGTATGACTTCGGCTTGGAATTTTTTACAGCTGAACAACTTACACTTTAAAATTCATCATAAATCACTGAAACTTACTATAATCACTAAATTAGCCACTATTAAATTTCTCTGTAAGCAAATGAGTTTATGACTTTTGCAAAAAAGAAAGCATATCGGTAGGCAAAAAGATAAATCCATCCATAGACGCTAGAGCTTAACTAAACTATTTTTTATTGAAAAGGTGAAGAAAGGAATTTCTGGTCTTTACTTTTCCCTTATCACCTTCAATCACATGGCTTATACTGAAATTATCTGCCTTTGTGTATTCAACAATATATTTTGAAACTTTGCTTAATGTGATTTTCTAAGGACCAGATCTCAGCACACAGAACATCAATCTTGGATCTCACCCACAAAGGCATTTTTACTGAAACACTTCTTCATCAGGTCATTTGTGTCTATGCTTACGTGTGTTTAAATCCAAAGGATGCTCCCTCAAGAAATTATTGTTACCAGCCCTTGATTTATGCATAAAAATTCTTTGGACCCTTTAATTCTTTGATTCAAAAAACTCTTCTAGAAGCTCCTGCGTAGCCCAGTGCTCGTCTGAGCACACATGTGTGAAGCACATCATCTGGGGGTCAGCTGGTCTACGCTCACTTTAGAGGCTAACCGAGAAAGTGACACAGAGGAGCTAGAAAATTCTACTCCCTATCCCCCCAAACCTGAGTACTTCTAACATTCCAGCTTGCTTCTGGCCTCACACTGGCAGTCCTCCTCAGCTTGTAACTTTTGGACAGCACTATCGAGGAGCTCCATGGACTCTCTGAGAGTGACGTTGATTTTAAATGACTTGGGTTTAATGGTCAGACCGTAATCAAAATCCATTTTCGAGAGTTCGTCTGGATCGGCCTTGAAATTGCACTCATGAGCCAGGATGGAAATGAAAAGAAAGAGCTGCATCTTGGAAAGCTCTTCCCCAATGCACCGCCGTTTGCCTACTGAAAAAATCATCACGCTGCTGGCCAGGTCCTTGTCGATGAAGCCGTCCTTGTCCAAGAACCGGGCTGGATCAAAGTCCTCTGGGTTAGGCCACTTCTCCGGGTCATGATTCACGGACCACTGGTTAACAAAAACCACCGTGTCCTTGGGAATGTGGTAGCCCAGGACGGAGGCACTGGTGGCGGTGGCGTGAGGAATGGTGACGGGCACAAAGCTGGAGAAGCGCATGGCTTCGTAAAGAAAGGCCATGACGTAGGGCAGGTTGGGCTGGTCTTGCAGGCAGGGTAGGCGGTCTCTACCCACGACTTGATCCAGTTCTGCCTGGACCCGAGCCTGCACTTCAGGATACCTGTTTGGTTGTTAATGCAGAAGGAGAAAATGAGTGGGGAAAAGTAATTCTTCTTTCATCTACAAAGCACATGACAATTTAATTCCACTTTCTTTGTCGGAATCAGTGGCCGAATTAACATTTCCAGACAAACAAACACACAAAAACTAAAATGGTTTCCTAATTTCTCACTAAATTACGGGATGGATGAATTAATAGCTCTATTTCCCATAATAAGCCTCACATGGCTAATGCTCTTTCCTACTGTAAGTCGAAAAAAGTCTAAGTTTTCTCAGCCTGAAAAAGCTCCAAACAGACAAGGCCAACTTCTCCATGAGGCACAGCAGACCATGCCAAGGACCCACAATACTTTTCAGGAGCCCATGGAAATGTTTTCCTTTCTTTTAAAATCATTAAAAAAAAAACAAAAACCGTTTAGGTCAAAGAGAATATTTTAATATATAATTTTAATATATTTATCTTTAAACAAATAGTAATAAAATATCATTAAAAAGTTTTCATGGGGTAATAAATCTACAGTGGCAAAACCACCCAGGACCCATACAAATAAAAAAGCAGCCCCCCAAACGGGTCCTTCCCCCGCCCAACACACACATCTTCCTTTTAATTCCAGCAGACACACTGCCGTCACTTCATACAAACTGGTATCCCAACAGATGAAGGTACAGATCGTCTAAATTTAAAAGAAAATTCCCAGTGTTCAAGAGATTATGGTACAAGCTGTAATGCTTATTCACTGTCAGCGATACAAATAGTACTGTCCTTTTGGAAAACAAAATCTTAGCACTAAGCAAGATGCATAGGAGTTAACTCCTCCCCACTCCTTTTTTAAACCCAGTAATCCATGTCCAGAAATGTATGTGCAGGAAACGACAGGTGCAAACATATCTGACTACAACAACAGTCAAAATTTTTAAAAGGCAGTCAACAATGTTAAAAGAAGCGATTATATATAATGGTGTTATTACGGCAAAAATATTAGGTAACTATCAAAAGTCACTACAATAAAGTTTAAAAGATGGGGAAATGTCCATTACAATAAGTGAAAATGCCAGAAGTTAAAAAATAAAGTAAATAATTATTGCATCTCTGAAAAATAATTCAAGCATGTATGGGATGAAATTATGGGTGATTTAAAAAACTGCTTCATGAATAGCATACTTCAGGAGTCTGGAAACTTTTTCATAAAGGGCCAGATAGTAAATACTTTAGGCTTTGCAGACCAAACCCTCTGTCACAACCAGCCAGCTCTGCCTTGCGCTATGAAGGCGGCCATAGACAATACATAAATGAGTGGGCATGGTTGTATTTTGATAAAAAACTTACACCCAAAAATGAGCAGTGTAATTTGCCAACCCCTGTCCTACTGTCTTCGCTAAAATGAAGAAAAACGTATTCACCAGCTACATTGAACTGAAAGTGACTCCAAAATTGTTTTATTTACTTTTGCTGCCCAATTCAATCTCTAATGGAAAAAAAAAAAAAAGGCAGTTTCTAAAGATAATGTTTATGGCGGGTGCAAACGACCCATTGCTCTCATTTTGGGATGTCTTCTTCCTGATCTGTTATGGACTTCTTTTTGATTTTTGCTCATTGCTCATAGCGTTTCTGGGGCCTTAATGCTGAAAAGCAATTTTAAATATACAAAAACTTCAATTTATAAAAGCAGTTGCACAGTCTAAGGACACACAGGTTGCAGGATTCTAATAAGAAAAGAAGTGCTCCTTGCCTTCCAATTTCTGGGTTACCAACAAATTCAGCACCGCCCCCCCCCCCCCCCCCACTTCCTTTCACACCAAGAAATGGCACAACCAGGATTTCTGCTCTCTCAAGGCAACCAAAATTTGCCTTTAGTGAGACATCTGCCTCTGGAGCAGAGATGCCCACAAAACCTGGCTGCTCTGTTAAATCTAAATTTCAGATAAACAATGGCTAATCTTTTAGTAGAAGTATGTCCAATGTGGAATTTATTTTTAGTTTCTACGTCTGGCAACACCCTATGCCAGCAACATGTTTGCTTCCTGCGTGCAGGGCTTCCTTCCCAGAGGTCGGCGACCTTAATCAAGGTGGGCACTGCCTACCGGCTCGCAAACCAAGCCTGGCCCAGGGACCAGAAAAGTCCGTCCGCGGGCGCCTCCTGGATACCGTGTTTGCCTTTCGAGACGCTGCTCTGCGCTCGGTAAAAGTGACTGCTTCTCCGGTTTTTTACCCAGACACTTCTCACACTGCTAGCGCGGCGTTTTCGTTAACCCAGCGCAACCCGCTAATTTCTGGCCGCCTTCCTAAAGCTTCCGTGCGGGTTCACGGTTGGCGGGGCCGGCCTCCGAGCACTTCCTCTGCCCGGGAACAAAGCCCGGACGCGCGGCTGGCTTGCAGCGCCGGGGCTGGGCGGCCTCGGATCTGCGCCGGTGACAGGCTGAGCCCATCAGGCTCGTGTGTTTATTGAACATATTTACCCGTTACCCCTTCTTTCGGAAGCGTGCCAATTTTGCCTCTGCTGTGTCAGGGAGGCAGACATCGGCGCTGATCTGCAGACACTTAAAAGATCTTGCCTTTCGGGGCTCTCACAAATGTGTCCCCACTTGGAGAGGCAGCGGGCGACAAGATCAAAGATGCGGGCCGCGCGCGGTCTCAGCCCGCACCTTGCCTTCCCGAGCTGCGCTTTCCGGCCGCGATCTCTGCTTCGAGAGACGGGGACCTGTCGCGAAACCCCAAACCCTGCCCAAACCCTGGGCGTCCGTCGCGACCTCAGCACATTCTAGCCTTTTCCAGGGGAGGAAAGAAGGCCCGGCCCACGCCTCCTGGAGGTGTTACCTGGTGAAAAGGATGAGCAGCCACTGCAGCGCGGTGGAGAGCGTGTCCTGGCTGGCGCCGAAGATGTCGGTGACAGTGGCCGGCACGTACTCCATGTCCAGCCGCGCGCCGCCGTCGTCCGAGCCCTCGGCCGCCTCCGCCTTCCCCGCGGAGAGGATGAAGGCGTCCATCATGTCGCGGGGGGCGGCCCCGTGCTGCAGGCTTTCTCGGTGCTTCAGGAACTTGTTGAGGACGAAGTTGCTGAAGTTGTGGTTGAGCTGCTCGAACTCGCGGAAGGCGGTGCGCACGGGGTTGGGGAAGCGCTGCAGCCAGGGCAGCACGTCCACCAAGCTGCCCGCGCCCACCGTGCGCCCGAATTTGTCGTTGTGGCTGAGCAGCTCGCGGAACTCCGCGTCGTCGTGGCTGTAGCGGCAGCCGAAGCACACGGCGCTCATGACGTTGGCCACCGCCACCACGGTCAGCTGCCGCGGGTCGACGTAGGCGCCGCCCGCGCTGCCGCGCACCAGCAGCTCCACCAGCTCGCGCGCCTCGCCCAGCACGTGGCCCTCGAGGATGCGCCGGCTGCGCGGCTGGCGCGTGCAGAAGGCTCGCATGGTGCTCTGCGCCGCGCGCCGCTGCGTCTTCCAGCTCTGGGAGTACTGGCCGAAAGCCAGGCTGCGGCCGCCCGACACCACTCGAAAGGAGGCGAAGCGCGGCCGGTCGGCGAAGGCGGCGCCCTGCTGCACCAGCGCCTGGCGGATGGCGCGCTCGCCGTTCAGCACCACCACCGGGCAGTTGCCCAGGCGGATCTGGAAGACGTCGCCGTAGCGCCGCGCGAGGCGCGCGAACGAGAGGTGCGGCGCCGGGCCCATCGCCGCCGCGTTTCCGATCAGCGGCCAGGCGAAGGGGCCGGGCGGCGCGGACCCCGGCTGCCGCCGCCGCTGCCTCAGCAGCCACTGGCCCACGTGCACCGCGGCCAGCACCGACAGGAGCAGCAGAAGCGTGGTCTGCTGGGTGGACAGCGCGCTCGGCTGCAGGGGAGCGTCGGGACCGAGGCCGGTGGCCATACTGGAGAGAGAAGGGCGAAGGCGTGACACTCAGGTGTGCAGAGAAAGGAGCGGGCGCCCCACGCCCCTACCCGCTAGGCGTCGGGTTCCCTCGCGCTGTTGGGAAGAGAGGAGGTCCGGCGTGGGGCAGGTCAGGGAGGGCTCACTGGGGAAGCAGCAGAGGACGCGCCTTTCCCGAATCCCAAACCCATTCCCCAAAGGAGAAGGGAAGGAGCGCGTCCTCTCAGTGACCCGGACTGTCCGTCCCCACCCCAACCCCTTCCTCGTAGCGGTTCCGGCAATTCGGGGACAACCCGAAGGGCATCAAGGCGGAGGCGCTCAGTTCCCTTCTCAGTTCCCCCTGAGGCCGGGGGAAGGCGGCTCCGTGGATAGACTGACCTGCGAGGTGGCGCGGTTTCCAGCGGCGCGGGATGGACGGGTCCGAAATAGGGCTGGAGCCTTCGTGGAGAGCAAGACGTCTCCAGGAAGTCCGAGGCCTCGCCTGGACACCTGCTGCTCTGGGAGCTTGAACACCCACTCTGGAGCCTCTAGGTGTCGTCCGAGCCAGGGGCGCTGGGATTGGGATGAGGACCGAGAAGGGTGCCCAGCCCTTTGCCCAGCCCTGCTACACCTGGGGCCTCGGCAGAGGTTTTCTCACAGCATGCGCACTTGAGACTGGGGTCGACGAGTGGAGTCAACTCCTAGCCTTCACGCCCCCCGCTCGTCTCTGACAGCTGGGGTCGCAGAGGTGTGGCCCGTTTGCACACAGTCAAGCCAGAGGATCCGAACGCGCCACCCCTCCTATCTGGCTGCTAAGGTCTGTGTGTAGCGGAGTAGAACCTGGTGGGGGGCGGGGCTTGCGGGGGGCGGGGCGCCGGGATGGGCCAAGTCCTGGGTCGCCGCGCTCGGGAGGTCACGCGAGGAGCTCGCGGCGCTCCCCGACGGCCCTGGCTTTACGAACTTCCCGTCCGCCAGAACACCAGTCTTAATCAGTCCCTCCCGATCGAAGGTGCAGTTTCCCGGAAGCGCGCTGGGGACAGAACCTGCCGGTCGCGCGGCATTTTCCATGGGGAGCAGGCCTCCCTCCCGGAGCGCACGACCTTCACCCCCACCCCCACCCCCCTCTCGGTGACTGAGCTTGGTTCTCGAGACAAACCCGCTCGGAATCCTCGGGCCCCCGGGCCGGGAGAGGGAACCTGTCAGCTTGGGAACATGGAAAGCCGGGTTGTGGCGGCTTGCCTTACAGCCTCCCTAGTTATTTTATTTTAACGTTCTTGCAAACAAATCGGCCCCTCGGATGAGGCCCTTTGGCACGCAAAGTTCTCCTTCCACCTCGGGCGGCGAGATCAAGAATCCCTGAAAGACGCGGGGCTGCGGCCCCGGGGCCCCGACCGTCCTTAGCACACAAAGGCCAGCGCTGGCGGGGCGCAGCTGGCCGCGAGGTTTCCCGCGCAGCAAGCCACCACCCCCACCCCAGGTGGCGCCGCCCACTGCCAGGCTCGGGGCCCCGCTGGCGGAGTCCGAGCGCCGCCGCTGAGCCAAGCCGGGGCGAACAGGGGGGCGAGGAGCAGAGAGAGGGGGGAGGGAGAAGGGGGAGGAGGAGCGGGAGGCAGATCGCGCGCCTGCGAACTTTATGGGGTTGAAAAGTTTCCTCTGCAGTCGCCTCCCCCTTGCGTGCGGAGCTTTGCCTCGCGTGCGCGGCTCCTGGAAAGTCGTCTCCGGTCATATCCCTCGGCGCTTCTCACGGCACCTGCCCCGCCGAGGCGGCGGCGGGGGCGGCGGCCCAGGGATGGGTGGAGGCCACCACCACCCAGCGCGGCGCACGCATCCCGGCGGGTCAGGCAGGCGGACCAGTGCCCCGAGCGCGTGTGAGCGCGATATGGGAACGCTTGCTTCAAAGGGGAAGCCGCAGGCGTTGGAGCCGCGGTAGCTTCCCCGGCCCGAGGCGTCCTTGCTTACTGGCTGGTACCGAGCATTTTCAAGACCCTGGAGAGAAAAGGTCTTCTCTGCCAGGCTGGGGAAGGGTGGGACGGCTGGTGGTTAACCAGGTAGGAATTGTATCTCCGGGCCTCCGGGATCTTCAAGTGGCCGCGTCAAAGTTGAGTGCTTACCACGTGACACCCCCAGAGCTTTGAGTTTTACGGGTGCTGGGAATCTTTATCGTTCTATTGTGTCTCCGTTTACACATGTGAGGTTCAGAGAGGTTATGTGACTTAACCAAGATCTCACACACGCTGTAAAAATACGATTACAGCCATACAGTATAATCTTAAATGATTCCTGTTTTCAAGAAAGTGATTGAAATGCTTGCATGACCCGTGGGATGGTTTTCTCCCCTCCCCACCTCTTACCTGCTATCTTACCTGCTATCAAGAGGTGAAACCAGAATGTGAAGCCACCGAGTCCTTTTCCAGATCCATCAATACAAGTTTATGTGGAAGGAAATCCTTAGATATATATAAAAAAAAAAAAAAAAAAAAAGGCTTCCTGCCTGCCTTTAAAACAAAAAATCAGCCTGGATGGCTCAGTCGGTTGGGCCTCCGACTTTGGCTCAGGTCATGATCTCACCCTTGTGGGTTCCAGCCGGGCATGGGGCTCTGTGCTGGCAGCTCAGAGCCTGGAGCCTGCTTCAGACTGTGTCTCCCTCTCTCTCTTCCCCTCCCCTGCTTGCACTCTGTGTGTGTGTGTCTCTCTCTCAAAAATAAATAAACACTAAAAAAAAATCAGCTGGAAGAGTTGTTTTAAATGGTTGTTTTTGTTTACAAAGTGAGGATTCTGAGGACCACAAAGAAGAAATAGTGTGGTCACCTTTTGCAATTAAATGGATTTTGAATGAGGGAGGCCTAGGGACTATGCCTCATAGCTGCCCTTGAAATAAGTGGTTAAATTTTAAAGAAGCATGAAGAGGTGTCTGAAAATCAGGCTTTGTGAGAGACTGAAACCCAACAATAAACTATCTGACCTGATAAGAAAACACTTTTTTG
This sequence comes from Panthera pardus, assembly GCF_024362965.1. NCBI lineage: Eukaryota > Metazoa > Chordata > Mammalia > Carnivora > Felidae > Panthera > Panthera pardus. The sequence goes on along the minus strand of NW_026526832.1, from coordinate 10,282,397 downwards.
TAAAAGTCTCCATTCAGTAGTTTTTGAGAGTTCCTCTGAAAAGGACTTCATGCCTATACTGGAGTACTCAGATCCCTGATGAGGTGGTTTTTGAGCAACTGGGTAAGTAAGCATTGGTTTCTCAGAGCTGTGTTGGCCTACACATCCTTGGAAATGAGTTTCATAACCTTATGATGTTCAGCTTTAGCAAGACCCTTGCCTAATAATTCAGTTCTAGACTGCTGAACACATCAATCTCTCAGTAGGCTTTAATTTAGTAGACGGGAATTGTCTATGGGCTAATGCCAATTCTGAGCTATCAACATTCCCGAAAGCCTCTAGCACAGTATCTCTATGGGAAGCAGAGCAAATGCAGGTTGCCTTTAAACCAAGTAAATTACTGTTTTCAAAAGTAGAACGCAAGGCTGTTCTGAAGACCGGTTAATAATTCCTGAATAATGCTGTATAGTTTTTAGATAAACTGGATGCGTGCCTTCTTTTTTAATTTTTTTAATGTTTATTTATTTTTAAGAGAAAGACAGAGTGCAAGCAGGGATGGGGCAGAGAGAGAGGGAGCCACAGAATCTGAAGCAGGCTCCAGGCTCTGAGCTGTCAGCACAGAGCCCAATGCGGGGGCTTGAACCCACAGACCGTGAGATCATGCTCTGGGCGGAAGTTGGACACTTAACCAACTGAGCTACCCAGGTGCCCCTAGATGCATGCCTTCTTGCCATAGCACATAGTTTAAGCATAGCCTCCAAGCTGTGGTGCCTTGGGCTCAGCTCTTGTTCTAGCACATGCTTTAAAAAAGCAGAAGAACCAGGGTGCCTGGGTGGCTCAGTGAGTTAAGCGTCCCACTCTTGATCTCAGCTCAGATCTTGATCTCAGTGTTGTGAGTTCAAGCACCACATTGGGCTCTGCACTGGGTGGGAAGTACTTACGTACTAAATAAATAAATAAATAAATAAATAAATAACAGAGGAACCAGCTGAGCCAATGCTGTCAAAAAGACAGGTCCTTATCGATCATGACAAACCAGAATGACTGGCTCTACTAACACCTTCAGAATTTGCAGGCCTCAGTTTCTGTCTGACTTTGTGGTATAGAGACCTCTGTTAGAGGACCCAGCTGGTACCTGACAGAGACTTAGGGTAAATCCAAAGTGGCCAGCCCAAGGTAGGGCCCACCCTCTAGTGAGAATCCCCAGCAGGCTCTTTAGTTATCCACGAAACTTCTCAACCAAAGCCGGTAGGATTTAAGGCCTGGTATCTCCTTTCAGTCAACAACCAGGGTATGGGAATAACCCCCGCCCAAATCTCAAACTTGAATTGTTTTGGTGCAAATAACTTTCAAAAAGAACAGCTCAGCTAGAGAGAGAGTTTAAAGCAGATTGTATTGTATTGATTCCAAAGAACAGAAATCCCGCTTAAGCTTGTTTAAACAGAACAGGAATGTACTGTCTCATGCACAGGGAAGGGTAACCGTGGTACCTTACAGGATGGAAGGACGTGGGGCTGCTCTCCCCAATCCCTATTTTGCTGGTGTCCGGTTGGGTTATGTTCTGGAGACTCTTTATGTGCTAGGAAAGCTGGCCATGAGCAGTCCTGGAAGGACTCCAACATGTCCACCTTTGTGGCCAATGGTCTGGGTCGGGTATCAGGAGAAGAGGGATGGGGGAAGAGGGAACATGCTAGGAAGCCAGAGATAAAAGCCCCCCTCAGTCCTCATGTGTCTCGCTTCTGTCCATTACTCCCTTATGGGTTGAGGGATACCCCAAACCTATTACCACCACTACCACCATCATCATCATCATCATTTTAAATCAGCAAATCAGATAGATGCATTACACCTGGAGCCAACAGCCAGGAAATGACCCTTATGTCATCAGGCTAGAAGTTGGTTTTCTATTTTTTTTTAAATTTTTTTTTAATGTTTATTGGTAGAGAGGGGGGTGAAGGGGCAGAGAGAGAGAGAGGGAGACACAGAACCCGAAGCAGGCTCCACGCTCTGAGCTGTCAGCACAGAGCCCAGCGCAGGGCTTGAACTCACAAACCCCGAGATCATGACCTGAGCCGAAGTCGGTTTTCTTGATGGGCTTTTTTCCCTTTAGCAGAATCCCCGTGTCAATTTCGTGGCTGAACCCTGTGCTCTTCCAAGCCCCTCCAAGCACACATATACACAGGCCCTGAGAGGAGAGTGGAGTAGAAGAAACAGTCTCTGGCAAGCCTTTGACATGGGGGATGCGCAAGAATCAGTAATCAGACCCGTGCTAGTAGGCAGAGAAACAGAGATCGGGAGATGTACCAGGTGTCCGAGGCAACTGAGAATATGGCAGAGGGAGCAGCAGTAGGAAGCTGACATCACGTGCTGGGAATTGAGAGCATTCTTAGGAGTTCACACCCAAATCCTGTGCCCCACCTGACTTCCTTCTATTCCCTTCTTCCTGGTAATACACAGGCTAAGAAGCATAGAGCTAAAAAAAAGAAAAAAAATCGATCTCATTTCATCGAATCTCAGAAGCTATCATTGGTGGGATGCACTGTTATTTTATGCATTAATATAAAGGCGGGGGTGGGGGCTGCCATTTGTAATGATGCCACTGATTAATAAGACATATTCTAATTTCACAGACGTTAAAAAAAATTAAGTGTGTTTTAGGATCAACAAAGCCCTGTGCATGCTGGCAATGATTGTCCGGATCCTCTGCCTTTGTATTAAGTAGTAGTGGTCCTCGGAGCTCTTAGAATGAGACAGTGGGGCCAGGAGCGTTACCTACCAAAACCATCTCCCCTTTCATTTTTTTAAAATTTGATGTGAACAACTAATGTTTTCTCAATTCCATGTCAAGCGTGGGAAGAAACTGCTTTGGAAGATTTTGCTGATTTTATTGGCCTAAACAAACCGAAGAAAACAGTGCAGCTTAAGGTAAGTTTCTTAGCCCTCCTCCCCTTCCAAATGGAGTGCCCCACTAAGCTCTTTCCCTATAGTCTGGTATCAGTGACAGCCACAAAGCTACCCTGTATTGTTCCGGGTTCCCACCCAAATACTTTCATGTGTGTTTAGAAGTAAATGGGCATCAGTGTTTGCAACTTAGTCTCAAACAATTCAAGGCAAAAAGATGGGCGGGGGATGGTGTGGGGGGGAAGAGAGAGAGAGAGAGAGAGAGAGAGAGAGAGAATGGAAAATGATAAAGCAAACATGGTAAAATGTCCCTAATTGGAGAATTTGGGTAAATGAGAGTTCCTTGTGATGTTCTTGCCACATGTCTGTAAATTTGAAATAGTATCAAAATTAAAAGACACTCAAGAAAAAGTTAAAAGTTACTAAGAATAAAAACTAGGAGCATGGGAAAGAAATATCTTTGTAACCTTACGATCTTACATGTCTTCTCAGTTTTTATTGAGAGTCTCTTATAAGAAAGGACAGTGAAAATAACCCGGGACTGATGAGTCCTGCAGAGTCCTTCATCTGATACGGTTTTCTTGGAGTCCAGGGGCTAAGAAAAAATCTGTGCTCCATGGGAATGGTTTTCCTCAGCGCTATCTGATTTGACCCTTCCCTTCTTTGCTGCCCTCACTCTTTGAATGCTCTAAGTGTATCTGGGCCTATGATCTCCTCCAATTCTTTTTGAAGATAAAAGGAACATAATATGTAAACAGCTCCTGCCCTTGGTTTCACTGTGTTCTTGTTTTCAGGAGACAATCCACTTAAAATTTTTTGCGCTGCATAAAAGTAGCCAGGGGTGCAGTTCTCAGATTGCTTCTTCATGCTTCCTATGGTTTCTTTCCTTCTCCGCCATCTTTGTTCCCCTTGCTCTTCATTTTTCCTTCTTTATTCTCACCCGTTCTCCTTCCTTCCCCCTTTCCTTGGCTCCACTCTTATCCCACTTCTCCTGCATTCCCTCCGAGACCTCCATTCTTCCCTCAAGCTACCACCATCTCCTTCGTCCCCCTCTCTCCCCACCTCCTACTGCTCTTTTCTCTCTCACGGGACAATAAAGAGTGAGAGGCAGAGGAGAGAAGAGGAGTGAAGAGAGCAAGAAAAGGGGTCAGAGAGATAGAACAACTAAGAAAAGACAAAGGAGCAAAATATCCAATGCCGGAGCTAACAGATAACCTCGGCAATCAGTATGGGCTCCCACCCAACGGGACTTTCCTGCTCAGTGTTTGTGGGGTGAAGCAGCCTCTAACTCAGGACAGTGATGACTTCAGAGGAAGGGAAGGGACGCCAAGGTCTGGGGTTGCTTCTGTACATTTGTACCCTGAGTTTTGACTATCACCCCATCCAGTTCCTGAAACTCACCCTTTTGACAGTAGAACTAAGCCTGCTGTCCACTACCTTCCTTGGTCAACAGAAAACAACTTAAAATTTCCTAACCCTTTGATCGGGCAGAGAAAATCATTAGGCAGGTGAAGGATATGGTTTTTCATCTTTGTTTCCTAAAAAATGAATATTTACCAGGTTACCAAGAAAATGCATAAGGCAACAGCAAGTAAAGTACAACAAACAAACAGGCAAACAGAAATGTGCAGTGGGGTTCAGCTAACTGACAACATCTAGCCATAGGCATGCTGATTGGTACAGCTTCCCAATCTGGAATAGATTCTTGGTTGAGGATCCAGATCCCAGTCTTCTTTTACTCCATTCACCTCTTAGTTTTTAGGGTTAGATCTGTATTCCCTCACATGTTCTCTTCTCTTTCCACAAAGGAACAAAAATTCAGGTCAAGAACTGTAGTCACATCCAGGCTGAAGAAAATAATTGGTAGATAAATAACTCAAGTGGTTATTCCTCCCCTACACATTGCCGAAAGGGAACACGAGGGTTGGATAATTGTACGTTGGCTTGTTGACCATTGACCCCCAACAGGATTTTCCCATTCTACCAAGGAAGTGGTCATTTCTCAGCTGTCGCCTGTTCCTGTGGTTGGACTGCTCTGGTTAGAAAGCTCTCGATGTTGAAAGTTTCTTCCCAGTGTTACGAAAGAATGTGGAGTGAACGTTGTTGTCTTCTGCTGAACTTAGAGCTACCCTTTGGAGAGACATAAACCAAAACTAATTTCCCTTTCACACGACAGCCCTTCACATGTTTGAAGATGGCTATTGTGCTGCCACTGAAACATCCCTCCACCAACTATGAAACACCCCAGTCGCCTCCATCATCCTTGGAATAACTTGGTTTCCAGAACTTTATCCAGCTTATCTCTGCCTTCTAGACAATGCAGTTTTTCAATATGCCTAGGTATGTCCCTGCAGCTGAACACGATACTGCCAAAGGTGACAGCCTGTCTAGCACAAGGGGACACAGTTACTTCCCACCAGACACACAGTGTTTCTTTCAATACAAACTAAGGTTTGGGGACTATTTTAAAAATCTGCATCCCACTGTTATGCCCATACTAAGACTTATGATCAAGCAAAGTCTTCATCTTTTATTTTAAGATTTGATTCTATTCTGAGTCTTTAATTGCATTTATGCAATTGATTTTTTAAAAAACTAAAAGTGAGATTTGCATTTATTCCTATTAAATGCATCTTAGGGCTTTCAGACAGTGTTCCAGTTCATGGAGGCCATGCTGAACTCTCACTGACCCTGGGGGCCAGAGACTAGGAGCAGATATAGGGATCTATATGCTATATTTTTATTTGATATGTATATATATGTAAAGTATATTTTCTGTTTTGGTCAGATAGAAGTTCTTAAAACACACACACGTAGTCCATAAATACATTCTTGCTGCAAATGATTTAATCAGAATATAAGAATGTGCAGGAAGATGGGAAAGCCCACACTCCCACCCCTTCTCAGATGGAACCACGGGAACCGTGCGCCTTCTGTTTCTGTATGTGCATGTGTTTGTACCTATGTGTGAATTTGAATACAAAGGAGATCATAGAATTACTGTTCTGTGGCTTTTTTTCCCCACCTAATATTGTCTTGGTGGCCACAACAGCCAGTCTAGATCTACCTGATGCTTTTAAACTATTGTATAGTATTGGGGCCCCTGGGTGGCTCAGTCGGTTAAGCATCTGACTTCGGCTCAGGTCATGATCTCACGGTTCGTGCGTTTGAGCACCGGTTCGTGGGTTCGAGCCCCATGTCGGGTTCTGTGCTGACAGCTCAGAGCCTGGAGCCTGCTTCAGATTCTGTGTCTCCCTCTCTCTCTGCCCCTCCCCCACTCACGCTGTGTCTGTCTCTCTCTCTCAAAAATAAATCAATGTTAAATAAATAAATAAAATAAAAATATGAAGCCCTATTGTTTTAATTTAGCTTTGCAAATGTAGGAAGAGAACAAAACTACTACTTGTCTTTCAGCCCTATTCCTGATTTTAAAGCATACGCATGCTTGCATGCAGATGTCACCTCTTCTTGACCCATGAGGGAAATCCCCAGATTAAAGTCCGTGAAACGTCAGAGGTGGGGAACATTCTGGATCTCCACATCCCTACGGAAGACATCACAGAAGCCAGGGTGGGAGAGCGACCTCGGTGTGCCTTGATGTCCCCTCTGAGATGATGACAATTCTTCACAGGCCCCTGGGCACAGGCCCAAATGCCTGCCGGGTTTGTCTAATCCTCCCAAGGAGATTAAAAGCAGTAAAGCCTGGGGTGCCTGGGTGGCTCAGTCGGTTGGGTGTCCGACTTTGGCTCAGGTCATGATCTCATGATTCATGGGTTCCAGCCCCGCATGGGGCCCTGTGCTGACAACTCAGAGCCTGGAGCCTGCTTTGGAGTCTGTGTCTCCCCCTCTCTCTGCCCCTTCCCTGCTCATGCTCTGTCTCTGTCTCAGAAATTAATAAACATTAAAAATATATATATTATATATTTATTTACTGTATTATTATATTTTTTATATTTTATATTTTATATATTATTTATATATTATATATATTATATATTTATATATATTTATATATAAAAGCAGTAAAGCCTGCATGCCACCACTATTAGGAGTTCGACTCCTGGGGCCAGCCAGGCACTCTTGGGTGTGAGGCCAGGCTTTCTTATCTATAAGCAGTGACCTCGGCCAGGTTATTTAACTCTTTGGAGCCCACATCTCCACGTTTGCGCAAGAGAGAGAACACTATCCCAGCCACAGAGGGTACTTGTGAAGAGTCAAGGAGATATTGTGAGGACACCAGTCAGCGTGGCTGATGGTACAGTGAACTGTCAAGAGCCATTACTATTACTGCTGCTGTTGTCGTTTACTCCCAGTCCTAGCAAGCCGTTACCCCTTTCCAGTAAAATCTGAGTCACGCAAGGACTTGGAGCTCGCAGGGATAAAGATGTGGTTTTTTTTTTAATTTTTTTTCTACATTTTATTTATTTTTGAGAGACAGAGAGAGACAGAGCGCAAGTGGGGGAGGGGCAGAGAAAGAAGGAGACACGGAATCCAAAGCAGGCTCCAGGCTCTGAGCTGTCAGAACAGAGCCCGGCGCGGGGCTTGAACCCACGAAACGACCTGAGCCGAAGTCGGACGCTCAACCGACTGAGCCACCCAGGCACCCCAAGACGTGGTCTTCTTGGTTCAGTGTGATGGCTCCCAGGGCGACACGCCCTTAGCTACCTGCAAGCCTCTGAAAGCCTAGGGTGACGTGAGTCACCTGCTCCTTGTGTTTCTGAGGCAGCTTGTTGAGTGGCTACCAGCACCTTCCCAGAGCCGGCCAGCGTCAGAATCTGGCTCCGGTTGCTGCAGATCATTGCTCTGGGCCCAGGTGACGCTCGGGGAAAACTGGAAATGATGCCAGTACCTCGTTCACAGAGTTGTGGCGAGGACTCAAGGAGCTGACACTGTCTGAGCCCCTGCAGGGGCTCAGGTGTCCTTTTTCTGTCGGAGGCCATTCGCTGCGGCCTCTAGAAGGCCTTTGGAAGGCTGACCTCAGAGCCATCTGTTTTTGGCAGAAAGGCTCAGCACCAATAGCCAGTTGGCATTTTCCTCCAGCTCGCGGATGGCAGCCGAGCAGTAGTCTCTCCCTCACCTCGTGTCACCCCACCTTGGACGTGCTCCACTTCAGGACCCCAGTGCAGAGGCAGGTCTTTATGCAGGCAGAGGCCACGTTCCCAAAAGATTCTGGGCAAGGCCATGCTAGGTTTTTTTGTTTTTTTGTTTTTCCCTCTAAGCTCGGCTTTGGGCCAGTCCCACCATGGTTTCTGTGAATATTTTGCAGCCCTGCGGTGATGAGGCTCCGGGACGACACTCACGCAATTCCCTGCCAAGGGAAGTTGAGAAAGCACCAGTCCATGTGGTCCAAGTGGGAGAGAACTCCAGGGACCTCCCAGCGATTTGTGCAAATGAGACCATGCCATCTAGCTTCCCAGAAGCTCCGGCCCTCTTTTCCGACGTTACAGGTGTGGCTCAAAGCGGGCCCCAGACCCTGGCCCCAGACCTGCAGCCCCGGGCACAGCTAACAACTACACTGAAGAGGCTGAGGCCACTCCAGGAGCCAGAACCAGAAGGCAGGGCGGGGAGGCTCTCAGCATCCCCCTTTTTAAAGGCCAGGGGGTGGAAAATTGTCCAGAATGCTCCCCCATCCAGATTGCAAAGTTAAAGTCAATAGTGTGTACTTTAGTGGTGACTAACCTCCAATTTTCCTCTTCCCATTGCGCTGAGTCAGTCCCTGGCGACCTGTTCACTTTAAGGGTTTGGATGCAGAAGGAAGGAGGGGCCCATCCGTTTCTGGGCTTTGAAAGCATGGCATTCTAGTTTGTTCAGGTGTGGCCGGGGCTTCTCATCACTGACTGTGCTGTCTGGGTCCTTGCTGTCTGTTCATTATTTCAGGGACTTGACGCTGTAAGAATGTGACCGAGCCCTGAGTTTCCAGGCTCCCCCCCGCCCCCCGCCAAAGGAATACCTGGGGCTATGGAGTAAGATAGAAACCTACCTCCCCAGCCAGCACACATGAGGCATCCAGACTACCAGGAGCTCTCATTTCTGTTCTCTTTCACTGCTGGGCCCTGAGCACCATACCCGAGGCAGAGCAGAGAGGTAGAAACCCAATTACACATATCATTTAGTCGAACAAGGAATAAACACACCAACTGGGAGTGCCACTGTGTCCGGCTCAGGAGGATGATCCTCTTCTCTGTTTCAGTCATAAAGTGAGAGCCTGTGGTTTATGCCCCTCTATTCTCTCAGGGTGCCTAACACCACAGAGCGAGTTGGGACAGAGAAAGAAAGGGAGCTAATCTCCCCCCCCCCCCGCCGGTGCCAGGAACTTTTTTCTATGCTTTACATCTACTGTTTCATTTACTTCTCCTCATCCTCCTGAAAGTATTGCTGCTTTTAGCTTACATTACATATCAGGTGATTAAGGTTCAGAGGCAGTGAACTGTTTGCCCACCGTCACACAGATTGCAAGAGAGGGGGCGGAGATTTGAACTCAGGGCCGCAGGCTGCAAAGCTCATCCATACCCCAGCAGTAAAGATGCACTAACTTTCGCCTATCTTCCGGAATCTTATAGAAGCCCCTCCCTCCTAACTGTATGCTGAGTACAGACTTTTCTGCCCTATTATGGCTGCTGAGGGCCTGGGTGACGCCAAGCCTCTCCACCCACCCCCATCCTGCCAGGAGAGCTGACTCCCTTCAGGGGGCCAGACCCCCAGCAGGCAAACTATCTTGGTTCCAGTGAGGGATGCGATTCAAACCCTGTCCCTCCCCTCCCAGTGGAGACTACCCCTGGTGTCTGCCCTGCACAATTTAACCTCTGTAATTTACAGTCTGGTCTTGGGAGAGCCTAGAAACTCTTCCTTTAAAACAGTGGCTGGAACATGCAGAGAGCTGGGATGAAGATTCCACATGGGTTTCATGACTAGATCTACTACACTCGAAGCCATTATATTGAAATTACCATAAAATTCACACTATTCCAAATCCCCAGAAATGATGGTTTTATTTAGAAGTCAGTGAGCAAAGGGATGATTTCATAGATCCCAGTGCCAAAATCTGAGCTCAGTGCCTCTCAAATGTTTTGTTTTCAGGACCTCTTCATACTCTAAAAAATTACTGTAGAAACCAAAGAGCTATTGTTCGATCTAAGTTGCATCTACCAATATTTACAATTTTAGAAATGAAAATGCAACAAAACTTAAAATATTTATTCACTGGAAAAGAATAAACCCAATACATTTATGTTAACATAAATAACATTTTTAGGGAAAATAACTTTATTTTCCAAAAGCAAAAAGATTAGCAAGGGTGGCATTGTTTTACATTTTTACAAATTTCCTTTATTTCTGACTTAACAGAAGATAGATGAATACTCATATCTGATTCTGCCTTCAGTCTGTTGTGATCCCAAATGTGATGCAGCCCCTGAAAGGACCGTGACAGAAGGAGAGGGAAAAAAAGGCAAAGAGTATCCTATGACCATAGTTGTAAACTTGTGGATCCTCAGACGGGGTCTCAGGGACCACCCACCCTCCCAAGGAGTCCCAGGACCACACTCTGAGAACCACTGTCTAAGCTTAAAAGTGTGCTTTTCTTTACTTTGTTCTTTAAATTTTTTAATGTTTATTTATTTTTGAGAGAGAGAGACAGAGCATGAACGGGGGAGGGGCAGAGAGAGAGGGAGACACAGAATCGGAAGCAGGCTCCAGGCTCTGAGCGGTCAGCACAGAGCCCGACGCGGGGCTCGAACTCACGGACTGCGAGATCATGACCTGAGCTGAAGTCGGATGCTTAACTGACTGAGCCACCCAGGTGCCCCAAAAGTGTGATTCTTCTTTTGAGTGTCTCCCCACCCAAGCAATGTCGAAGCGACTATGGCCTTGATAGAGGAAGTTGGTGGGAATAGGGGTCAATTTCAGAGGTAGCAATGACCCAGCTACTGGTTTGAGGAGGAAAATCTCGGAGACAACAACCGTGTTCAGCCAGGCTGGGCTATCCCGGAAGTACCATCCATCCCCAGGGGTCTGGCTGCGACGATGCACCTTAACCACCAAGTGGGGACAGGAAGAAGAGATAGAGTGATCCCCCAATCTCTGCTGCCAGAGCCCAGGTGATGTCTGAATGAGGCATTAGGAGATCATGGCAGAAGTGGGGGGGCGGGGTACGGATCCTGCTCGGTTGTGGGACCGCGAGGGCCTCAGAGCCACAACCTGAAATGCAGCAGCTATTTGGATAGTGGATCTGCCAATCATAACAATGGCAACAATAATAATATACTACTAATAATGTAGAGCTACCATTTATTGAGCACTTTGAGCCAGGCAGTATGCCAAGGACTTGACAGAAATCATTTCATTAATCCCTCACAACCAACCCTTTCAGGTAACTATTAACCATAATCCCTTTTCGACAGACAAACAAAGCAAGGCCAGAGGAGTTAGAGTTATCAGCCAAAGGTCACACAGCTCCTGCGGTAGCTGAGCCAAAATTTGAATTCAGGTCTACCAGACCAGAAACTCTCTCCCACCACCCAGCCACACCAAGTGGGCAACCTCTTGATTGAGAAAAATCAAAGTTTGAGGGCAGGAAACATGAACGTTACTGCTTTTCAGTGGATGATGCATGGGGACAGGATAGACACCCTTTCCAGCTCTAACCACCCTCTTGGAGACCCCAGAGCCGAACTGTATTGGGGTCATCAAAGACTGAGGAAGGTGACGAGCCAAGGTGACAGCTCTGGGCGTATGGCCCCTTGCTTTCAGGGCCCTCCAATGACCCTCCTCCAACCCAACTCTGCCCCCCGCCCCCATAAGCCATCTTGCCATTGTTGCCACCAGCGGGGCAAGTGTGGGAATTGGCACTCCCACCGGAACCCTCCTCCGGAAGGTCTATGAAAACTAAACCCCTTCAAAGCTCTGCCTTGCAGTCCTTCAGAGCCCTGCTCCCCAGCAGACATCTGGCACGAGGCCACCTCCACAGCCCGCCCCTTCTGAGTTCAGCCTCCCAGAGGTGTGAACTTCTCATAAACAAGCTCTATCTCCTATTCCCTGCAAAAATAAACAGGAAGATTGTATGAGAATTCTCTTCCAAGGCATCCTCCCTTCTCCCTAATCAGAGGCTCCGAGGAATTCTGCTTTGCACGAACTTTTAATACTTTTAATTTGCGTGCAGACAAGCACAAAAGACCCAACCGGATATACCTGTTATTTCCCAATGACCTGAGAGCCCAAGTTTATATTAAGCCTTGGGTTATGGCTTAGCTTGCACGCAAGGTTCCAGGACTCCTGCAGGCAATCGAGAGGTGGTGGTGGAGAGGACAGGAACAACTCTGAAGTGACAGCACATAATTTAATTCCCCCTAAGCTTTCCAGGCATGCAGACTGTTCCTTTTTTGTCAGCATATAACCTAAGTGATTTGTTTTACTCAGGCAAGAAATGTCTAATTTAAACCATATTGCAGCTAAGCCTTCGGTGAAGAAAGAGAGCTCCCTGCAGCTTGGCGTGTGTGTGGAGAAGCCGCACGGGCGGCTGAGGCAAAGCAAACCCCTTACAGCCCCTGCATTTCTTACCCGGGTCATGATTGGAGAAGCATGCATTCTTGGGCTCTAATCGCCACGCTCACTCTTCGTTCTCGTGCTTTGTCCCTCGTGAATGGGTTTAATTTCAGTAAGAATGTTTATAGGAGCACGTTGACTCATTGTCCTCAACGTCCTAGGTTTGGGTTCCATCTGAGCCACCGGGGGCTGTGGGACTTCAGGCAAACCTCTTAAACTCCCATTACTGATTTTTCTTCTCTGAAATACAGCCGGGAGCGGTGCAGATTGACACATTTTGGTGGCGAGTAAGCTGGTTTAAGAAGGAAGAGATCTGTGCCCCAACCCTGCTTTACCCCTTACTAGCTGTGGATCAGAGACAAGAAATTTTCTCTGGGCGTCAATTTCCTCCTCTGTAAAATAAGTGAGTTGGATGAGTTGGTCTTTAAAGTTCCTTCAGCTCTAAAAGACTATATATGCCCTAAATCACTTCCAGTTTGATAAAATATCAGTAGCTATTATTACTATATTATTATTATCTGTGATTCCCTTCTATAATTCCAAAGAAGTCACTAGCCAGACAAATCTTCTTTTGAAGTTCTTTTCAAAAAATACTTTTATATGCCTAACTTCCATGAAACAAGGAGGATACTAGCCCCCCAAGCCCTCCATGGTGGGATTTGATGTGAAAGTTCGGTGTCCAACTCATTCCCATCAAATTATTGAATTTCCCCTGTAGCCTCGCCAGGAGGCTAAAAAGGGTCTATAAATACAGCCTACATTTCAAGGCTGTTCCCTCAGCCAAAATTGCCCCCTCCCTTTCTCTGCTGTGGAAAGCCTCATTCCCTTTGGCTCCTTTCCCCATTATGGAATGAATTGTTTTCTCCTCTTGATCCCTTGAGCACTTTGCACTATTATTTCATTGACTTCATTCGATCTGGTGTTATTTTTGGTTTCATATCCAATAGATCGCTACTCAACTAGACCTGGGGAGCAGGGACTTCGTCCTCTGTACAACCCAGACTCGCTGCCTTCCTTCCCTCTCCCTCCCTCCCCCAGGACCTGGTATACATTCAGTGTTCGTGGAAGAATTAAACTGTTGAGCCCCCGTGGATTTTATCACAATGGGATAAGAATGCTCCGAGGGTTAGAAGTTCACAGCCTGGGCTGAGCCGCACTGATCCCCACCCCCTCAAGGATCACTGATTAGGCTGGGGATCAGAAGGAGGCTGTGGGCTTGGGAGTGAGTGGGTGGTTGGGATCCGAGGAGCATGTGTTGTGGGGTGCAGGAGAAAACTGGCTTTCTGGGGGTGAGCAAAGGTTGGCTTAGCCTCACGTGATAAGATGGGCTATATATTCCCTTCTCCATAACCAGGCTTAGAACCAGCTGGTCGGCCCTCCTGTTCAGAATGCTTTGTAAATAGCACCCAACTCAGATTACAGGAGAGCTTTTCTGAAATTTAAAGAACAGTTGCTATTCAGTTTTACTTGCCCCAGGCCCTTCCTTCTTGTAGAATATGGTAACTCTCTTATGCACATTTCCCTTTGCCCTACTCTTTGTCCAAGGTGGACCCTTGAATGCATTGATGCCTTCCTCGCCTTTGGTGTAAAGACATGTTTGGAGGCATAAAGCCCTGTGTGGGCTTCTCTTTTTCTTGCTGAATGTAAATTCTAATTTAAAACAATTTTTTTAATTTTGACTAGGCAGAGATTTTGCAGGAAATCTGATTCTCATTTTAAAATGAACAAGGGTGGCACCTGGGTGGCTGTCGGTTAAGCATCCGATTTTGGCTCAGGTCATGATCTTGTGGTTTGTGGGTTGGAGCCCCACATGGGGCTCTGTGCTGACCACTCAGAGCCTGGAGCCTGCTTCAGATTCTGTGTCTCTCTCTCTCTCTGCCCCTGCCGGGTGCTCTGTCTCTCTCTCTCTCTCTCTCTTTTAAAAATAAAAATAAACATTACAAAAAATAAAAATAAAAAAATAAAATGAACAAGGATTTGAGGTTAGCCTAGTTAAGACGAGTTTAGACAAGGTGCTTATTTAAACACAGTGTAGAGAGATAAGGAAGAGCTGTGTTATTGGAAAGGCGAATTACATTCAGCAAAGCCTTTTTCCAATGAAAATGAACAAACAAAAATTTTGTAACGAAGAGTAGCAACCACCCCCCAAAAAGGTTCTGCCGTCCACCCTTAATTGTTGCCCTCTTGTGGAAGGAGTCATGGGTGCTGCAAACTTTGAATAGTTTCTTCAGAGAAAGAGCACTCTACTTGAAAAGCTGAATATCTTGGTAAAAATATTGTAAGTAGTGAAAGAATTAAGAGCTAAGATGACTGTGTCCTTGGAGTTACCTTTTTCTTAAAATATATGGATTATGTCATGAAGCAGAATCCGTGTGGCTGTTGCATGTAAGTAGCTCACAGCAAAGAAAGTTGGAATTTCATTTCTCCCAGGCTCAAGAAAAGCCAGAGGAGGAACAGAGGTCATTTGTGGTGACCGGGAGAGCACTGGGTTGGGGCTTCAATGGATGTCAGGTTAGTGTCCTTGTGCTTTAATAATTGGGAGAGACGTGACAGCCGCAACTTTATAAAACATTCCCAGAGAGTGGGAGAGCCAGAGAAGGCTGAGACAACTTCCATAAAAGCTTGGGAAGCAGAGCAGATAAAACCCGTGTGCTACCGCAAGAGCAGATGGGGAAGCAACATTCCAGAAATGGAGGGGAAATGAATGAAATCTCAGGTCCCAGAGGAGAAAGGCAACTAAAGGCTGACCTTTCCCCTCCCAGCTGGCCTGGAATGCTGGCTCAGAAGAAAAGGAAGGGTCGGGGGTTTCATTTCTTAAGCCGATGTCTCAGCAATGATAGTGAAGACAGCCCAGCTGGCTTTTGAAGATGAGGAGGGGAGTGAGAAAGGTAACAGTGGCCTGTGGGGAGTGTTGAGGGTGGGGGGGGGGGGGAGGGAAATGGACTTCTGAACCAGCACCTGGCAGCTTGGGTGGAAGGACTCTAAGCGTTGAGGTCCACAGACCAAGCAGAGATCTGGAAGGGCAACAAACACAACTTTGGGGGAAAGGCAGCAGAGTGGGGAGGGGTTCTCCCTTCTGAATCTGAGGAGGGGATTTCACCCTGAGGACAGCTGAGCAGGAGGGCCAGGATGGCCACCAGCAATGCCAGGAAATGCGTGTGGTATCCACCTGACTTCCAGCAACAATTTCTGCAAAGATTGTGACAGCGTGAGCATGTGTCCCTTCACCTCTGCTCTAAAAATGCCATTAGATAAATGCCTGTTTTATCAGCACTATGTGAGATTGGCTTTGTTTGTGGAATTCTGCAAGACAACTTGCAGTCATGGGAACGTCTATGTGACCCAAGGAGAAGCAGGCCCTTCTCTGAGGCCCCAGGGCCCTGGGGTTTGGAACATTTCCTTGGAGATTTTGTGAAGGGTGAAATGGGAGAGAATGTTTACCTTAGAGTAAGGTCGGGGAGCAAGAATACCTGTCCTCGCAAAGGTCCTTCCAGCTGGACTAAGCATCAAACTGACATGGATGGACCAATAGGAGAAAATCAAATTTAATAGCATACATACAGGGAATCCACACAGACATGGAAATTCCAAAGACAGGCCAAATGAGGTCTGTATGCCATCCTGAGGTGAGGAGAAGGGGTAGGAGTCTGGGACTTTGAAGGGAAAAAATGCAGTTGACAGGGCAGTAAGAAAAGGAGCAGGTGTTTGGTACTTAGATGTCTGCCCTGCCCTACAGATGGGTCATGCAGATAAATGTATCTGTGGTAATAACCATTATTCTGGGAAAGATTTCCAATCTAGATTCTCCTATGCAGCTCAGGGAGGAGCAAGGAGTTCCTCTTGACCTAGAGGGTCTCGACTGCTTTCAGCTCAAAACAGTCTTCACACCAAAGTGGCCCATCTTGGGACAGCCTGTCTTTGGCCCTCACAGTTCCGTCCCCTGAAACTTCCTGATGGTTCACACATTAAAAGTTGAGCTGGTAGATTGTTTTGTCTCACCGAACCACTCCCCCCGAGTCTTGATAATAGGTCAGCTTAGTTGAACTCATTTCAGAAGGTGGCGTTTCTCCAAGCTAGGCCTATGGTTCAAGTAATCAGGTATTAGATAAGAGGCCTTTCTACGGAAATAAAAGAAAAGCAGCGGTTAATGATTAGATCAGATTATAAACCTGTCTCTGAGTTCTGAGCCAGCCAGCTGACAAGACTTCTAGATGTCAGTCTCCGAGCATCTTCAGACAGAGTGAAAGCAGGCCGTGGCAATGCGACAGATTCTCCTGGTTTGTAGCTCACATGTCTCTAGCAATCTGTTGAGTGGCCCATAGTGCAGTAGGTACAAAGATTGTCTAGACATGAGCCATTGTGGCAATTTCTCTGAAGTTTACACCAAGCCATCTTATATTAAGTTTGCAGGGCTTCAAGGAAGAGGGAAGTTTTAGTTCTCAAATGATTCCAAGTCAGAAAGGTGGGAGAACATTCAAAAACATTAGTTTGGAGAGTTGTAGCCTGGCACTGGAGAACACTAGAAGAAATCAGGATTTAGGCCAGCTAATAATAAATAGTGTTAAAATTTACTATTTACAAAGGTGTGTTATCAAAACATTTTCTCTATAATCACCCTCATTTTTACCAACGGTAGCCAGATTAACACTAGTTTGCAAAATAAGTCTAGTTTCCAAAAAAAAAAAAAAAAAGTGGCCTGATTATTTACACAAGTGTAGCAAGAGTAGTGGTTGACCATATAGGCTTTTAAAACTCTGCTTTGCTGGAACTTTTCATAAGGAATCTCTAGAATGAACTTTTTTAAAAAATATATTTTTTTAATGTTTATTTATTTTTGAGACAGAGAGAGACAGAGCATGAATGGGGGAGGGTCAGAGAGAGAGGGAGACACAGAATCTGAAACAGGCTCCAGGCTCTGAGCCATCAGCACAGAGCTCGACGCGGGGCTCGAACTCACGGACCGTGAGATTGTGACCTGAGCCGAAGTCGGACACTTAACCGACTGAGCCACCCAGGCGCCCCTAGAATGAACTTTGAATAGCCTCTTAAGGCCAGAAGTCAAGCCAAATACTTGCCATCTGACTTAATCTGCAATACTTACAGACTTGGGTGAATTCCTCTCTTCTCGAGGTCCCCAGAACATCCTGAGCTTCCTGCACCTGCCAGGGAGTGACCTTCTTGATTCACCTGGTGAGGCTGCTGGGACCTTTGTAAGCAATGCACCAGGCTGATATTTTCCAAGGGGTTTTATTGGCTCCATAAAGTCAGGCTTAGTTCCTTAAAGCTGTCTGTTCATATCTGAGTCTATGCACGCCTCTCTCAAATACAACATTCCAGCCAAAGCCTTTGTAATATAACTAAGGCTTCCAATCATGTCCTGTCATAAAGAGAACAGGTTCTTGTTGAACTTAGGCAAATAAATATATTGCCATAAAAATATAAGAATACTCACTGAGAATTTCTGAATTCTGGGGCATTCGGGTAGGGAGAAAAGATAAATGTTACAATTTATTCACAAAGGTATATTTTATCAAATTGCTATCAACTAGTTAGCCTAAGAGAAGTTTTCTTTTTTAAAAACTCAGCAAGGTTTCAAACAAAAAGTCATAAAAATTATAATTAACCTCCTTAGTTTATGCAGTTCCCATGTTATTATTAATTCTTATTCTGCTTGAATCCAGTTTTTTCACTAGTTCTGGATTTTTTTTTTTTTTTTTTTTTTACTTAGTTCAGTTTGATGATCTTGAGCATATCAGGAACCTGTACTCAGAGTTCTTTCCATGAATCTCCCTGAAGATGAAGCATGTTTGCAGGAAGCTTTTATAAAATCACCTGAGTAAAAGTATAATTGCCAGTAAATAATAGAAGAATTAAAAATGGCACAGTTAACGATCTGATTAGACTCGTTACAATGCAGTTGACATGGAAATTTGGTTAGCTTTGGGGCCCACAACACGTCATGCCAGGACGTCAGATTTTTAGGACTTTCATAAAAGTCCTAAACTTTTTAGAACACAGATTTAATAATTATGATAAAAAGAACACTGATTTTCATAGTTTACCTGCATAAATATCATCTAAGAGGCTTTAATATCACTGATTGGACAATGCTACCCATGTAATTTAGCACACCATAAAAGCCTAATTAGTTTAATTTCTTGCAAACCTTTTTTGGAAATGTTCTAAGGGCCCCCTGTTCAGTTAGACTGTGGTCAAAAACTTGATTTTAGAATTTGATTTTGGGAAGTATATAAAAATTGATTAAATAGGATCACAAATCATTACGAAAGAATACCTAATGATACAAATAGCCAAAATGACAATATAAGTTTTCACAGGCAAGGTTACACAGTGGTAAGCAAAACATAGCTCTTTTAATAAAGACTCCATTTTCTTAACTAATCAAAGGCCTGATAAACATAGGAAATTATTTTGGCAAAAGAGAATTATTGTTTTTTAGGCAGATAACTTAAAATCTAAAGAAAAACTTTTGTTTACAGTTTCTCATTAAGAGCAGACCAATAGTTTAAGGAAATTTAGTCCTTTTCACAAAGAGAAAACAAAATTTTAATTTTGCCTCAGTGTGTTTTTGATATTAAAATAAATTTACTTACTTAATTTATCTTGATCTTAGCCAGGACTGACCACACATAAAATTTCTTTCCAAAGATTCTTTGTCCAAAAACCTTCTGCAACTTTCTTTTTTGCATTCAGCTGTTGCCCCAAGCTTTTCCAGCTTTAAATAACTAAGTCTCACTTTAGGACAAAATTATTTTGTTTTCCCTCAACAAAGATGTGTTCTTTTTCCTCAGACTTTTTCTTACCAAAAACACATATCTTACTTTCCTTGCATACAGGGTTGTTTCCCTTAATTCCAGTCATCTTAATTACATTCATCAGAATTCTTCATGCTTAGAAACCTTAATTTTTAGTGAAAACTAAATAATAAGAAGTTGCAAATTGTCTGCCGTACCATAATTCTTTAGATTGGCAAATGTATGAATATATTTCATAATTTCTAAAAAAACATGTGTTTTTCCATAGTATTATCTTTCAATAAAGCATAAAGCATGTTTATTAACAGATCCAAATTTATTATTAGTTTTTCTGTAATAAAACAAAAGCAGATAAGTTATATTCAGTATAAAATGTTCATTATGTTATCTTATTTGGAGATGATCTAGATAATCGATGAATTTAAACTTACGGCTCAACCTAGCAAAATTTTAAAGTTTTAGGTTACCAAAGATTTTGGAAGCTATTTAAAAGTTTATCTACAAACTTTTTTGTTTATCTTACTGACATCTATTTAATTTACTTGCTCCTAAGGATTATGCCTAGACTACCCACAAAACTTCATGAAGCATTAGACAAAGTCAGCCATTATTCTAAGGTTTTGTTTTGTTTTGTTTTTTTCCCCTGGCAAATTTGGCAAGAGAGAGATAACCTGACCGTCTCTGACTTTTAGTCAACACACGCAGAATACACGTTTTCTATTTAATGCTGATAACTCTAAAGATCTATTTTAATTAAACCAACAACCTTCAACCTGCTTTCTTTTCAGATATTTTCCCAAATCATATGAACCTGAAAAACATTTAGGTTAGTTTCTAACTTTCTGAGTTTTAGAATGCCCAATCCTTACAAGTACTTGCCTTCAAACCAGCTAAAATACACCTCTTTTACAAATTAATTTTAGCAATACCACCCAGAGATAGAGAAAACATTTCACCTTTACAACATATGTGGATGCAAAAATACAAAGACAAGGTACAAACAAAATCTTTCCCAGCTTTTGCTTTTTTTTTTTTTTTTTTACTGATATTTGTGTAGCCGACATTATAGACTCAATTTCTAAATACTTCTCCCCTCCCTCCCACGAGAAACTTCTTGAAGTTTGCATTTCAAGGAATGGCTCTTAGGTTCTAGAGAAGAAGGGGTAGAAGGGAGGGAGTTTACATCACAAAGACACAGAGAAAACACCCAAATTTTTTTCCAAGGTGGATATTTAGAACCTATCTGCCTGTTCTCAGATGTGATAGTTGGGACATTAGGATCCTTTTAGCAGTTTGGATTTTAAAAGGGCCTCTTCCCTGCCACCACCCTGACTTTTTTCCTTCAATCTCAGGAGACTGTGGGCTGTATTTATATTTCAAAGGTATGATAAGATTTATCATTTCAAGGGATAGAGAAAGAATGTAAAAAAAATGTTTTTCCCTTGAGTTTCAGGGTAATTTCTATTTAAAAATTACATTTTTTCCCCTTAAAATACAGGACCATTTTGTTTCAGTATCTTGGTCTTCTATAATATTCACAAACATTCTGAGAGGAATAGGTGAGTTTTGGAGATGGGTAAAGATAGGTGGACTTTGACTTGTTTCTAAATTTCATTTCTGGTTTCGTAGAGATTTGTAAAATAAAACAGTTGTCCCTAATTCCCCAAAGACCTAGATCACAGCCTGAATATCAAAGGACTGACCCACCTTTTAAACTAAATTTGTTTCTATCAGTGAGATTTTTAACCAAAATGGGAACCAAAAGATTTATGCCTTTGTAAAGTCTGTATAAAGCATTTTAACAAAGGCCTTTTTTCTGGGTAAGCCTTTTTTCTGGCTTCTATTAGCCCTTGATTAGTGACTTTTTGCAGATTATTTCTAGAAGGGCTTGTGAGAAATTTTGGTCCTCTGTTTCCTCTGTGAAGAGAAGGTTGTGAACATAGTCAAATAGTCTTTGTGATTTCCCTCTAAATTTGGTTGTCTTCGGAAAGTAGAGGGAAAGGGCTTTACAGTTTAAAAAATCTCCCGCTGTTCAGGGAACATGAATTCTTTTGCAGTAGGCCCTCTCAGATATAACAGCAAAGGACATTGTATAGGAATGCCCAAAGCAGGTAGAGCCTGACTCCAGAGTCCTGGAAGGTAGGGAGCCTCACTGCCAGTCTCACGGGCTTTTGCTAAATTTGTTTTTCTAGCTTTCAACATTTACATGAGCAACCTGTGTTTTTAGAACCTAGAAGTGAGGGCGGAGTGTTCTCTGTAGATCTTATAGGGACAGGGAAATTAAAATAGGCAGATGAACCTGGATTTTAAGAAGAGAAATATATGTTGGATACGGACATTTATCTTTAAGTCTTATTCTAATTTCTACTTTTTTATTTTGTCAAAGGAGTCCTTCAGACTAGTTATTGTACTAATAAGACAATTGAGAGACCTTCATTTTATATACGTATACACACACACACACACACACACACACACACACACACACAGGTATATATATAATTTAAATCTAGCCAATTTAAAGGATCCATTGTCTGGCCATTGATGAGTAGGATCTATTAAAAGTTACTCAAACCAATAAGCTTTCTAATGGCTTCACCGAAGAAGCAGGAAGTGTCCGCAGAGGGCATAGATGGTGCAGCCCCCATGATTCAAAAAGTTTACTCCTGCAATTAGTCTAGGAAAGCAAAAGCTTTTGTTGCATAGGCGGGAAGGATGGTGTAGTAATAACAGTGTCTCCAGTCTCCCACAAAGTCGTGGGATGCCTCCAGCCATCGACCTGCTCATCTGTGACACTGATGATTCCAGGCGCTACTGGAATTGGGCTTTCCAGCAAGAACAAGCAATGAAGGTTGAGGTGACAAAGGTTCCTACAGGCTGGGGCTGCTCATGACAAAGTCCCCTGAGAGCTGGAATGGCTGGACAAAGAGAGAGAGAGAGAGAGACTTAGATCCCCAGTCTATTTGACAGGCCGCCAAGGTGCCCCTCCACCATTCTCTGGATGGCGAAGACCAAAGAGAATGTTCTCACTGGCCACAAAGCCAAACTCTTGGGACATAAAACAAGACGAAAGGAAAAGTCTTATCCAGTATGTGCCCATTAACAGCTTCTTCTGAGCCCTGGAGCCAAACTAATACTTACTTAAGGAGGGATGTGCCACAGGGTTGGGGGTTTTGTGACATTTCACAGTGTACCTCACTGCATGGAAGTTTTCTTGAGGTTCAGCACTGTGGCTATTTAGGGAATAAAATAATTTATACATATATAAGCGTATTATTTTTTCTACGTGTTTAGTCCAAATGTTTGTTAAGTTAACCTGTTCCAGGGTCAACTTATCCTAACACAAGAGTCTTCTTCAGGTGGTGATTGCTCTAACAGTGTTTCCATGCTCGACCCCTGCCCGCTATTTTGTGGCTTTGTGGCTTTGGCTGAGATGTCTCACAGCAAAGTTTGTATGACAAATAATGTAAAAGACACAGGGACAGGAAAACAAAGACCATGTCTGGGAAGGAATGGATCAGCAACCAAAGAGTATTCTATCAAATTTAACCAAAGAGTCACTTAGCCCAAGGAACTAGTTTTGCAAACATTTTCTCCTGTTAATCTAAATTTACAAAGAGAGAGAAAGGACTCTCATCTTGTGATTCTCACTTCATCAGACTCCGCAGATAGAGATTCCGGCAGGCTGACGTGGTAAGAAATCTTACCTTCTGCCAGCTGTGTGTCAGATGTCCCAGGAGATTTCAGCTCCAGCAGCATCAGAGCGACTGGTGTCCAGTGACTTAAAACATCCTTTTGACTATGCCAACTGTCAAGGAGCCAGAATTCCTGTCCCCTCAAAGGCCCTTCTAGCTGGACTAAGAATCAAATCGACATGAGACAGATTAAAGGGAGAAAATCAAATTTAATAGTGTACAAATGGGGAAGCCACGTAGTCACAGAAATTCCAAAAACAGTCAGGCAAAAGGAGGTATATATGTCATCCTGAACTCGGGGGAATGGAATAGGGGTCTGGGACTTCAAAGGGAAAAAATGCCATTGACAGGGCAGTAAGAAAAAAAGCAGATGTTTGGTAGTTAGATTTTTGCCCTGGTATACAGATGGGTCACTCAAATAAACTTTAACTCTGGTAATAACCATTATTCTGGGAAAGATCTCCTCTAATTTAGATTCTTCCATGTAGTTAAGGGAAGGGCAAAACGTTTCTTTGGAGTTCACAGGATCTTGATTACTTTCAGCTCAAAATAGTCTTAATGCCAAAGTGGCCCATATTGGGGTACCCTCTCCTTGACCCCCAGCCAAACTCTTGGGACATAAAACAAGACGAAAGGAAAAATCTCACCCAGTATATGCCCATTAACAGTCACAACAGCACCAACCAGTGCCCCAGTGTCCAACAGGCTTAAATCTGCTGGGATAATTAGTCTAGAAAATTCATGAGTCAAGATATCCACACAGTGGACCCCACCAAGTCTGAAGAGGATGGAAAGATAAAGCCAGAAAGCTAGTAGACTAAGTGAGTGTACTGCAGAGACTTTCATCACTATGGCTATTTAGGGAATATAATAATTGATACATATATAAATGTATTATGCTTTCTATGTATTTGGTCCAAATGTTGGTTAAGATGTCTGAAAACAAATCCAGGCCAACCCCTGCCCCACCTTATTTTTATCCTAAAGGCAGTGTTATGGGATATTCGAATGTTCAGAGAGGAAGATCTTAAATACACAAGGATTTCCCAATTTATCACTACATGCATGATGTAAATAAATCCCTACAGTGCTGATTTGGGTAATGTCCTCTTAACTCTGAATTATAATTTAATTCAGGATGGGGGCCTTGATTTCAGACATTAGTTGCAGCAAATTGTAGAGAAAAAGCTATGATTCATGATCTAGAAAGAGCAGCAACAGCTTCTAATTTCCACTCATCCTTGGTGTCATGTGATATGTTTCAGAAACTCATTTAAAATTGAGAAAATAAGCCATTTCTAATTGTACTTAAGTAAGGAAATAGTTCACTTCTGACTCTAAGAAGATTAGAGAATCTTTAGTGTTTGTTTAGAAACTATGCCAACATTTTTTTCAGAGGTACAAACCTGGCTTTCCCTTTTCCTTAAAAGAAAAAAAAAAGGACAAAAAAAAAAAAACAACCTTTAATAAAGCCAAATATTAAAAAAAAAAAACAAAACAGCCTTCACATGCAATTATACCATTTAAGGATCACTTCTGCTTTGAGTGTGAGATTTTGCACGTTATGGTGTGTAACTTTGGAACAGAGACTTCTTATCTCTTTCACCATAGTCTTCCCTCAATGCTCAGCACAAAGTAGGTGTTCAATAAATATGTATTGAATGAGTGAATATATGATATGCCATTGATCTGTATTTATTTCTTTTTGAGCTGTCTTTGTCAATTTTTAGTATTGATTTTATGTGATGATTATTGAGACAGGGAAGGGGTGGGGATACAAGAGGAAGGGTCTCCAGGGCCAAGGACTGAGCCCTGAGGTGCTCCAATCTTCAGAGTTCATGTGGAGGGGGAGATGCCAGCAAAACAATCTAAGCAGGAGAAATGTGTAAGTTAGAAGAGGAACCAGTGGAGTGTATTATCCTAGAAGTTGGGGTGGTTGGGTTTTTCAGGAGAGTGGTTCCCTCTAGACACTGCCTCTGCCACTGGGAATCAGTCAAGACAAGGACCAAAATGTGTCCCTTAGATGTGGCAACATAAAAGGAATCAGTTGGATAAGAACAGGTGGGGTGAGTGGTAGGGCTCACTGGGAGAGTGTGGAGAGTGGATGGACAGTGAGGAATTTGTGGCAAAGAGTGTAGACAACTTGTTCCAGAGGTTTTGCTGGGAAGGGAACTGAAGAGAAATGGGGTGAAGGCTAGAGGGACCATGAAAGGAGTTTTGTCTTATTTTGTTATTTTTGGTTTTTGATTTGTCCGTATTTTGAGATGGGGGATGAGAGAGTTCATTTTATGCCATTGGCAATCATCCAGGAGAGAGAAGACAGAGATGATGAGGATGATGATGATGATGATGATGGATGGTGACGATGATGTAAGAAAGAAAGGGGATATCGCAGGACAGAAGTCCTTGAGCAGTTGGACAAATGTGGTTCAAGTGAGGTGTTAACCATGGCTAGCCACGTGGACACTGCTACAGTGAAAGAGGAAGGCAGAGACAATGGGGTTCTGGTACATAGTGCATGTGGCAGGGTTGGGGGTGTATTGATTTGAGGGTGGACAGGTAAGAGTGTTGCCCTCTATGCCTTCAATTTTTTTGCGGGGGGGACAGGTATGAAACCAGGATATCAGCTGGGCATGTGGGAGGGGAAGGGATACAGTAGGGTTAAGAAGAAATGAAACCAATTTAAAGGATTATCTTGAAAAGTAGGAAAGCAAACTATGGAGGAATGTGTGGTAGGATTGCAGTGCTGAGGGTCCATTTGAGTTTTATCGTCATGAATCTGAATGGAGACAGACAGATTTGGGGATTTTCCCAGTACTTGTGGTGGGAATAGAAATTGTTAGCACTCTTATGGAGAGCAGTATCTTTTGACCCATCAATCAGCCTCTAGGAATTCATCCTAAAGACAGTTGGACAAATTTATGAAGATGTATATACAAAGATGTTCAACAAAGTATAATTGATAGAAAATAGTTGGAAAGTACCTAAATATTCAACAATAAGGAATGGGATAAGTGAATTATGAGATATCCATGGGATGTTTTGCAGCTGTTGAAGACTATATGTCTACAGTCTTAGGGATGATATGGATGGAGAGCCAAGATATGAGATACTGAGAAAAAAATTGTGGTTTTCAAAGAGGCACATAGAGTAAAAACCCTATTTGTTGAACTCTGATGCAGTTGCTACAGAATTTCAGCTGATCCTACAGGGTGTACAGGAGCTGGGATGGCCCTTTCCACATGTCTGGAATCAAAGCAAGGGCCCAGAGAAGGAGTGAAACGTTGGTTGAGGCAGAGCCCTTCAATGGAGAGCAGTTCCCAGTGGGGGGGGGAGGGAGAGGGACTCAGCAGTGGACACTCCTACAGCTAGGGGGATGAGTTTCTCTGTCCTGAGGTAACATCTGCGTAGGACACCATAGCATCCGTTAGAGACCCGCAATTCTAAGTCTATAGTTGTGGAGATAATGGTAATGTCTGTGGTGTATTCCTCTTCGGACTATTGTGAGGAGCTAATGAGATAATGGATATGGAATTGATCTTTAAACTGTGAAACTATCAACTGTGATGTGTTCTTTTTTTTAAGTTTATTTATTTTGAGAGAGAGAGAGAGAGCGCGCGCGCGCGTGAGTGGGAGAGGGGCAGAGAGAGAGGGTGACAGAGGATCCAAAGCAGGCTCTGTGCTGACACAACAAGCCTGATGCAAGGCTTGAACTCACGAACTATGAGATCATGACCTGAGCGGAAGTCAGATGCCTAACCGACTGAGCCACCCAGCTGCCCCCGTGATGTTTAGTTATTCATTATTATCTGTGGCTCTAGCCTGCCTTTCCTCACCTTCCCTAGGCCTGACCAATCACATTTTCCCTTTCTCCTTAGTTTTATTCTTGGGTCACTGACACAGAGAAAAAATAAGAAGAAGAAACAGGGTATAATTCTGAAAAAGAAAAGTCTTGTGCTTTTCTGCCCAGTTTATGTACAGTCCTTAGTGGTCCTGTCAGGAGCCTGGGCCTTCCCGCTTGTCCAGAGGCAGACCCCCTCTTCCAGGGCGGGACTGAGTAGGGTCAGGAGAATAACCCTGTGAAGGTCTTCTTACTTCGCCTCCGGAGACACGGCCTGTGGATTATCTTGCAAAGATGGGAAAGAAAGGAAAAGTCACTTGAGCCAACCACATTTCACAGTAGCAAGAGGAAGTTGTGAGGGAAAACCAAAGCCGAAGTGAAAATCTGAAGCACGCTTGAAGAGAGGCTACAAATACCTCTCGTGTGGAGAGTCATACAAGGGGAAAGCAGAGAAAATGGAGAATATTTTCTTCAATTTTTTTTTATGGCGAATTTTGTTTTCCTGCGAAGCTAGTAAATATCTCTTAAAAGAATGTGTGTGGTCACACAAGTTGAAGGGCTGAACGAATTTCCTCCCTGCCTCCAGATGGTTTTAAATGGTAGCAGAGAGGAGGAGGAGCGGTTAAGGCTCCCCACCCATACCACAGGCCTACTGTCCTGGTCCAGCTCTAGAAGGGTGAGCGCTGCTTGTTAGACCCTGTCGGTCAGCCTGCAGGCATTCAAGAATCAGAGGTTTGTGTTTCCCAAAGTGCTCCCCACCCCGCTACCCCCAGCCAGTCAGAAATGCTAACACACAGACATGGGGATTCATGGAAAACAATAGACAACAAGTGAGCAGAGAGAGAGAAAAATCCCATCCAGTCACAGGAGGGAAGAAAAAGGTCTCTCTCCTCAGATACACACACAAGAAAGAGAACACAGCTGCCAGTGAAATGCTGGTGTCATAGGACTTTGGGGGTCATAGAGCCAAGCACAGAACTAATCATCTTTACTTATGCCTTGAGCCAAGGTTATGAGTAAATGTGCTTATCCCGATTGTAGTTAAAGTATCTGGCTGGGTGCATCCAGGCGTGGACTACTAGACCAGCATTGAAGATATCATGGGTTGGGGCACCTGGGGGACTCAGTTGGTTAAATGTCTAATTCTTGTTTTCCACTCAGGTTGTGATCTCACAGCCATGAGACTGAACCCGATCTTGGGCTGTGCACTGAGCATGGAGCCCACTTGGGATTTTCTCTCTCTCCTTCTCTCTCTCTGTCTCTTCCCTACTCGCGCACACACACAGTCTCTCTCTCTCTCTCTCAAAATAAATAAATAAACACTTAAAAAAATAAATTATGGGAGCATGGGGGAACATTCACCATACACCCTTAACTTAAAATGGTTTAATAGTACATCGTTAACATAAACAAACCAGTACGTTGAGTAAGATCCCAATTTCAGAAAACTAAATGAAGAACTCTCCATCTGCCACGTGAAAAGACGAGAGTGCCAGATACAAAATGTTTAAATGTTTCTCTTGGTGATGGGATTGTTTTCTTCTCTGTGCTTTTCTGGGTTTTTGGATTTTTTTTTTCCTCCAATGATCATGTTTTTACTGTCACCCGAGAAAGAGAGCACGAGTATAGTTTGGGGAGATTCCGTGATTGTGAACGCTTCCCAAACATACATTCACATCACGCACAGTATAATATGTGGGGTGTGGGCATGCATATGTGTGCAAGGCACTCACACGGGTGCCCCAAAGCTCCGGGCTACTCCCTTCCATCTCAACCACAATTCTTTTTGTTTCTGGTGAACTCTCAAACCCCACGTAACCTCAGACCACACGTCTGGAAAGATGATCTCCTAGAACTGAACCCCCAGCCTTCTACCAAGGGTTCCTGGCAGGTGGCCATTCCTAGTTGAACGGTCGTGGGGCCACCAGGGACCCTGCCTTTGGTCTCCACCGTCACACTCTGGGATGGGGGAAGGAGGAAGAGGAGAGGACCACGATTCGCTGGCCCTCAAGTTTGCTCCTATGCCCTTTAGCAGGAGCGCTCACAGGTGGTGCTGCATTCTGTAGGATTAGAGAGAACACCTCCAGGGAGCAGAACCCTCAAATAGCCGAGCTCCAGGGATCTGAGGGAGACTCTGCCAGACGAGCACCCACAGGCTGTTGGCTCAGCTGAAGGAGGAAAGAGACGAACTGCCTGATGCTCCAGCTTTATGTTCCCATCCTCACTTTCACACGCTCTGGATTTCTTCTGACAGTGACTGCTTCCCGTCCTCACAGGCTAGTGCCGCCTCTTCTAAGCATCTTAAAAGGCAGTTTAAACCGAACAAGGTATTAGGTGAAGGTTCATATTCGCCTGTGCCCTCTTCCTTTTGTGCCCCGTTGGCCCTTCTCCCATCCTATTGTTCTCTTGTCAAAGCCCATAAATCCTTAGCAGCCAGGGCATTGTCTTTGGGGGTTTAACTCTACCACCATCACATACCTGTAAATGATTAATAAGCAGTGTTTGGTTAATAAGTAACATTTGGCTCTGATATTAATAGCAGATTTGAAAAGCTAGACACAGCTGGTGATGATTTAGTGACACCGAGTCACCTTAGTTTTTTACCCATTAGCTTGGAGGAGGGACTAAACACTGCCAGATGTCACCAAGCTAAAAAACAAAACAACACACACACACACACACACACACACACACACACACACATACAACTGGGTCCTAAGAGAGGACCTTGGAGGTTGCGTGTGTGTGTGCATACATGCACAAAAGATTCCTGCTCTTCCCAAATGCCACCCCTGTTGTCATTTCCTGAGACCCGTGGGTCCATCTCATTGATAATGACTCTCCGCAGCTCTTCACATCCCTAGAGCAAGTACATTCTCCTGTCAGGGTTCACTGGTCGGCCATGAGTCAGAAATTAAGAATGCC
The DNA here is from genome assembly GCF_024362965.1 of Panthera pardus. NCBI lineage: Eukaryota > Metazoa > Chordata > Mammalia > Carnivora > Felidae > Panthera > Panthera pardus. The sequence goes on along the minus strand of NW_026526832.1, from coordinate 10,252,740 downwards.
CTAGGAAAGTTGGGGAGAATTGGTTGTTCAATAGTGAAGCATCAAGCAGCATTCCCAACAGGCCATATTTGTTCAGCCATATTGAAGAGCTTACTCAATGCTAAGTATTTCCAGGGACTGGGGTTACAAGAAAACTCCTGTCTTCCTAGGGCTTTGCTTGTGTGTGAGGGTGCCCTGAACAGGAACTCCATTCTGGTCTGTACAAGATGTTTGACCTTGCTCAGCTGTGGCAGATGGCTCCCCTGTTCAAGCCCTTCCTGGCACAAAGAAAAACATCTTTTTCCTAACTCTTACCCGGTAGGGACTAGAGTTCTTGCTTCAGTCAGAGAAAGGAGGTCCTTTTGTTGGCTTTTTCCAGACCGTAGTCTTGAGTTCAGTCCAACAGGATATCTCTCCTGTCCTCACTGTTTACATAGGAGCTTCTTTGGGTCAGGCCAAATTTTCCTTTTCCATCCCTAAACCTGGCTCTTCACACACTCATGGACTGGCTGCTTCTTGAGAAACTCATCTTCTACTTGTCCTGGTGTGATATTGGCTTTGCATCCATCTTTCAAGTTTCTCCCATCATACCCTCCTTATCATAAATGAAGATCCAGAAATGTCTTCATGTGTATTAAATATGTAACATATAGAGAGGGACTCCTTTCTTCTCAACAAAAATGAAAAGCTATAGGGACGATGTATCTAGTCCATTTTGACTACAAATGCTGACCTTACTGGGGAGTAGGGATGGGGGGGGGGAAGATCCCAGCCCACACCCACTACCTCTTAGGGGGTCCATAGTTTTTCTGTTTGCAATTCAAAGCTCCTGCAAAATGATGACAGTGAATTACTTTCCTCTTTTGAAGACAGAAAGAGACTCCTCTTTAGCAAGATCAGAGTGTTCACAAATTCTTGCCCCAATTCCCCTTTTTCCCCATCTGGACCCATCTCAGCATCTCTAAGGGCGGCTAATCTGCTGCCAGTCAGGCAGCCACTGCCAGGAAAAAACGCCTTCCCTTTTCTCACTCCACCGCTTTCTTCATAGATCAGCCCCCGTCTTCCCTTTCCACATGCTCTCCCTTCCTTCTCTTAGGAAAGAATGTGATATGTGATGGCACGTTGTCAGGCATGGGAGTTCTAATTATAGCTCCATCAGTCTGTGCGTGTTGGGGAACAGAACTCTAGTCAGTAAGAGATGACAACTTTCGCTGTGTAATTTAGTTCTTCATATCACTTCGTCATTCTGACTCCTTCCTATTTAACCAGATGCTTTGTCAGAAACTGCAACTTAACCATTTGAAGGGCTAAAAATAAAGGATTAGCAAAACCCTTTGGCATGAACATTTGCCTTTTGATTAACTTTCTCACTCTACTTACCTGAAAACCTGATAAAAGAAAGTAAAAATGGCCCTGATCGGTAAACTGTATCCAGACTGGGACAATTGTAAATACAGATTGGAAGCCACACCTTTGGGTGTCCCTTAGTGGGGTGACTCGTGTAACTGGCAAGATCTCACAGGGACTACAGAAGCTATGCCCATGGAGTATGGGGCTTCTAATCCAGGGTGACTTCCACACCTTTCTGACATAAGTCTCATTTCTTCACACCTGAGTCATCGCCTGGGGGCCAAAGACCTCGGTGGGGATGGCTTTGTGGTCCCGCAGAAGAGCAGAGTCAGTGCCCTGCATTCTGGCCTGTGCCTCCTTCTGAGTCTACTGGTGTCTGTGTGGCAAGGCAGTTTCGTAAGTCTGCGTATTTAGTGGAGACTTAGAAGACCTCCTGCTGGGCATTACAGGTGAGGTCTTGACTTTCACAGGTTTGAACGAGAGCATTTGCTTGTGAAGCTGTCTGCACGAATCAAGAGCCAAGTCATCTGTTTGGTTTTTTTTTTAACAATTGCCAATTTTTCTTTACAAATTAAAAGATAATATTGATGGGGCACCTGAGTGGCTCAGTTTGGCTAAGTATCCGACTCTTGGTTTGGGCTCAGGTCATGATCTCATGGTTTGTGAGTTCGAGCCCTGTGATGGGCTCTGCGCTGACAGCTCTCCCTCTCTCTCTCTGCTTCTCCCCCAAGCCCCATCTCTCAAAATAAATAAATAAATATTGGGAAAAAAATATAATACTTTTGTAAACATCGATACATTCCTCTTCAGGACATTACACTAAATGAAAGAAGCCAATCACAAAAGACTAATACTGTAAGGTTCCACTTATATGAATTTCAGAGTAGTTAAATTCATAGATACAAAAAGCAGAAGGTGGTTGTGGAGGGGTGCTGGGGGAGGGGAGAATGGGGACCTGTTTAACGGGTATAGAGTTTTGGTTCTGCAAGATGAAAAGAGCTCTGGAGGCTGGTTGCACAACAATGTGAATGTACTTCAAACTCCTGAACTGTACGCTTAGACATGGTCAAGATGGTAAATGTTATGTCACGTGCGTTTCACCATTAAAAGAAAAACTTGACCACATCCTCAGAATATCACACTTAAATCATACTTTCAATGACTGGGCCAATGCTAAATGTTTCCAGATTTTACTATAAGTAGTATAAGAAAAGTTTCGGGTCATTTTCCCAATACTGTCTTCTAATTGAAGTGACATACTTATCATTTGACCCCCTGACAGTTTCAGTGGTCACCACCTCCCAGGTAAATGGTTACCATGCCCCTTGCTAACAGGACACCATCTAGGGGTCAGTTGTGGAACTACAGGCAACCAGGCAGAAGAGGAGTAAGGCCTGCCTACATCTCCCCACCCCGCCAGACTCCACTCCTGGAAGTACCTGGAAAAGGAGCCAGACCTAAGTGCCACCCTTTCCCCATCCTCCTTCCAGTCAGTATAGTTTCCAAGATCTTGCTGCTATGAGAAAGAAGATCTCCCAATATTTACAGTACTTGAGGTTAGAATAAATAATCTTTTATGGATAGAGTACTAATGTCTTGCTAATAAAAGCTTCAGCTCCTAATCCTTTGTTATTCTCTTAAAACAATACAACATCTCCAGTGCAAATAAAGCTAAAAGTTCCTGCATAAATTCTTGTACCTACTTAGGAATGAAACAAAGTAGTTTGGGAGAATGGCCAAATGATTTTGTGTTTGGTAAATTTGCTACAAGCCAGTATTGTATTATGGAATCCCAGGGTCACAGACTTTTAGACCTTAAACAGCTCTAGAGACCAGCTGGGTTAGAGACCCTCTAGAGACCAGTGATTCTCAACCATTTTAGTGTCACAGACCCCTTTGACACTCTGATACAAAATGAGAGGCTTTTGTCCCATGAGAAGCTATTTTACACAGAACGTTGAATATAACTTTAAAGTGTTTGTGGATGCCCAACCTCCACCCCAAAGTTCATGACAGATTGAGAATTCCTGCTGTCGTGCTATCCCATCGTTTGGAAGTAGGTTTTCTGAGAAATACTACATGTGAAGAAGCAGCCTAGCAGAGCGGCATTCTGCAATGGAGATGTGGCCCCACACAGAGTGGTGCTGTGTCAGAGCCAGTCCTGGTAAAACCCATTCCATTCCAGGAGGGCACATGTCTTCTGTAGAACAGCAGGCTAAGAGGGTGAAGTCCAAATGGGGGAACCCATTCAGATTCCACAGCCAGGAAAAACAAACGTTGTCTTACTGACTGAAGAGGAAGAAGGACAGGAGTAGGTGGCCATCCAGGACGGTTACATGGAGCATGAACAACGAATGACCCATGGGCTGAACAGAGATGACGTGGGGGAATTTGGCAGCAGCATGGACTGTGAAGACAATCAAAATACAGGAATAGGGGACAAATAATAGTTAAAGTGGCAGAAGGGTACCAAGAGGTGCAGACCAAGAGCAGAGCAGGTGCTCCACAGAACTGCAGGAAGAAGTCTGGATTACTTGCCAGACCTCTCCCCAGGGACTTCTACAAAAAAAATCACTAGGAAGAACTGGAAGAAGACCGGACTTCCAATGAGGTGGGTAGGAATGTTACATCTTGGGTTCTTGCTACAAATGGGATACTTTGATTTACCAGGAAATACATGGTGGGGAAAGAGCCAATGATGATCCATTTTGGCTTAAGTTCCCTGTTGAAATGTGGCAGGAGTCACAATGGCTCCCAGGTGAGCGCTCAGCTGGCATGGACTTTGTAGCATATTACCATAAATCTTTCTGAAGCTCAGTTTCCTCCTCTACAAAGCAGGATCGGGACTTGGTGAACACCAAGTTTCCTTCCAATGTGGAAAATCTTCTGATTCTATTGGAATCGGAATTGGAAGGCCAGGGTTGGGCTGTTTCAGTTCAGCAGATCTAAGTGAGTCATTTCTGAATTGTTTACGTGAGCACTAGCCTCTTCACTCAAATATTCCCTTGAGGCATAATTTCTTGGATATTTGGGAAAGGGAGGATATAAGAGGCTGGAAGGAAACCTATAAGAGACTAAAAAACATTTCCTGTAACTAAGAGAGAAAGTAAAACTGATGATGGTCAGAACTGGAGTTATATCAGGTTGATGGATTCCAAGAGAATAGGCCACCAGGCGTGGGTCTCACTGGATAACAGAGGTGGGACAAGCTTCCAGGGTGACTGATCCAATGGCTCTAGTCCCTCTTCCACATGATGCACAGCTCTGTGGATGGGGTCATATGGCTGTTGCAGCAGTATGGCCAAGCTTGATGTTTGCATATTTCAGTGTCCAGAGAGAGACTCTTCCTTCCTATGACTCTCTCAAGAGTGGGGAATTTGCCAGAAGCCCCAGCCAACTTCTCCTTGAATCTCATGAAACCACACTGGTTCACATGCCATTCCTGAACCTATCGCTGGCAGGGTTGAGGAGATTACACTCAGACAATTTAGGCGTCCCCTAAAGGAACAAGGACTACAGTGGGGGAGGGGTGAATACCTGACCAAAAAAACAAGATTTGTCGGAATGACACAGAACAACGCTGAGCAGGCAAACATCAGGTTGTGCCTGCCACATGCTGTATTTCAAAAGTCTTACTGTATTCTCCTCTGCAGAATCACTTTTTGAAATACAGTGGGGGCGTGACCATGTTCCCCATTTTACAGATGGAGCAATTAAACTCAAGATCACGCAGTTGGTTCGAGCTCGGGACAAAAACATCCCTACTCAGAAACCAGAGCTCCTTTATGTACATTCCAAAAAGGTTTAAATTTTTGGTGTATCTTTTCACCCAGAAACTGTACTTCTGGAGATTATTATAAGGAAATTATTATAATTCACCATATGATGAATGGGAATAAAGAGTTAAGAGATAAAGAATATCTATCTATCTATCTATCTATCTATCTATATTTGTGATAAAGTGGAAACAACCTGAGAGTCCAATAATATGCAATTAGATAAATCAATGACAGTGCATATGTAACAATAGAATATCATGCTGGCTGTTACAATTAAATTGTAGGAGAAAAAGCAGTCGCAATGACCTGGGGAAACATTCACAATATATTATTACTTAAAAAGCAGGCTACAAAACTGTTGTAAAAGAGAATCGTGTCTAGAAAAGTGAAGAGATGTAATCGCCAACATTTTTTAAAGATTATTTATTAATTTTGAGAAAGAGAAGGAGCAGAGGAGGGGCAGAGAGAGGGGGAGCAAGCGAGAATCCCAAGCAGGCTCTGCACCATCAGCATGGAGCCCAATGTGGGGCTCAAACCCATGAACCAGGGGGTCATGACCCAAGCCTTAACCAGCTGAGTCACCCAGGCACCTCTGTAATTGCCAGCATTTTATCCATACTTATCTTTGCACAGTGAATAATAATAGATCATTAATTTCCTGCTTTGTGCTTACCTCTGTTTTCCAAATTTCTTTGGTAAGGATCTATAACAAAGGATTTCTTCTGTGGGAATATTATAATTAGAAAAAAATGTCTGTTAAGTTTAAAATTTTTTTAAGTGAAATAATTTTCTTTTCACTAGAACACTGATTTTCACTCATTGCTGCCAGGTATCAGAGGGTTCCACAAGGGATTTCTGGAAATTAAGTTGGGGACTAATGACAAGAGCCCTCACAGTGGCCTGTGCAACAATCCCCACAGACCTCTACTCAGTGCCAATGAAATCTTAGGCTAAGAAACATCATTCGTGAGGATTCTAAAATCTCTTGCCCTCAACTGCCTTCAAAATCACTGTATCCATGGCTGATGAGCAAAGCATAATATGTGCTTTGGGGACCATAAGGAGAACAAAAAGGTACAGATTCTTCTTAAGACAACACTTATGATAATAATTATTTCTGCAGTCCTTGGCACACGTTGAATGCCTAATAAATATTGCGTAAATGAAGAGATGCTAGGCCAGGAAAAATTATTTGAAAATATTAAGCAGTGAAATCACTAATTTCTAAATACTCAGCATAATCCCTTCTTCCAATTATATTTAGTAGAGGACAGAATGAGTCTCATGCACTCTGCTTTTTCTGGCCTCATTCCTGGGTCTCCTGACCACCCAAGTATGCAGAGTTCTCCCACATTTATCCCAGTTGTCACAGATGAGAAGCACTTTCTTTTCTGTTGACCTTCTAGCCCCTGGTGATTCTGTCTCCTGATAATGGAAAGTACCCAGGAAACAGCATCACCAAAAAATTCACATTTTCAGCCTAAAAGCAGAACCCCATAGGAAAAACAACAACAACAACAACAACAACAACAACAACAACAACAACAAAAGCCTGAAGGAATTTCAGGTCCAAAGTTACTCAGGTCAGAAGCTAAAATGAACTGGCCCACCCCACATTCTTCAAATAGGTAAAGACTAGAGTCTGCCAAATCCTGAGCAAGTATCTTTAAAAAAGAGCCCATCCAAGGGTACCCCGGTGTCCGTTCTGCTTTGAAGACAAACAGCCCCCCCGTAATTAGAAACAGCCTTAATTACATGCCAGATGTCCATGCATCCCTTCCAATTATTTTCAGAAACATCATAAAGATCCATTAATGACAGTGTGAAATGCCCTTAAAAAAATCTGTTCATCCTTATGAGTTAAGTCCGATAGGAAAATTGCAATCTGCTTATTCCTGCGAGTTGGGTTTTGTTTTTTGAGTTTTATGATGAGCATGTGTTTGACTTGAACTTTTATCACCAGAAATACTATCACATATTTGGTTCAGTCACAAAGAGCAGTCTTACAAAAATTTTAACCAACTGTCTTCTATCACACAGACACACACACACACACCTGAGTATACCCTGAGCACTTCCTAAAAATAATATGAACAATCAAAAGCTCTTGGAAGCACAGGGTCCATATCACGAAGTGGTAGTTCTTCTGAACTCTGCCCTGCTCAAATCACTTGGGAATATACTGCCAAGTTCTAGAAACCACACTTGGCCCATTCAGGAAACCCCAGAAATTGGAATAAACAGCACAACCAGTACGGACTTCAGACTTCTTCAGGGCAGGGTCTGTGTCATGTCCCGTCTGGTACCCAGGGCCACTGGCACAGTGCCTTATACATAGAACATGATCAAAAATGTTTGTTGAGGGACACCTGGCTGGCTCAGCTGGTGGAGCATGCGACTCTCGATCTCAGGGTTGTGAGTTCAAGCCCCACATTGGGCGTAGAGCTTACTTATAAATAAATAAATAAATAAATAAATAAATAAATAAATAAATGTATATTTGTAGAGTGATGTATAAGTAATGAATCCATATTTTATTTATTTTTTTTTTAATTTTTTTTTTCAACGTTTTTTATTTATTTTTGGGACAGAGAGAGACAGAGCATGAACGGGGGAGGGGCAGAGAGAGAGGGAGACACAGAATCGGAAACAGGCTCCAGGCTCCGAGCCATCAGCCCAGAGCCCGACGCGGGGCTCGAACTCACGGACCGCGAGATCGTGACCTGGCTGAAGTCGGACGCTTAACCGACTGCGCCACCCAGGCGCCCCGATGAATCCATATTTTAAGCATAACCATCAAGAAGCACATATATTTAAGCTGGAAAATAAAAGATACAGAGGATGTGACAGCTCATTTCAAATACTTGAAGGGTTCTCGTAGAGTACAGAGGAGGGACTTCCTCTCTTTTGTTCTTTGGACCAGAACAAGGGCTACTTAGTGCAAACCACAGGTAGGCAGCATTGATCCATGTCGTCAATGTTTTGTGTATCTACCTTGGACAACTGTGGGGTGCTCGGGTACTTGAGTTTAGTGTGAGTATCACAGAGATTTGGAAGAAGACATTTGGGCTTGTGGACGAATTAATAATTTGTTCAAGAGACCTTTAGGGTGCGTACTGCCAGATGATCCCGAGAGCAAGGTGTGTAGCTAACAAAAAGAGGCAGGGCTTCTTTCGTTTCAAAGCCTGCTGTCTATTCAGGAATGCAGATGAATAAACAGGTAATCATAGTACCCTGGGGCGGGGGGGGGGGGGGGGGGGAAGGGGGGGAGGGCTGTGAAGGAGAAGTCCAGGCACCTATGATGGCCCTTGGATGCTCAGGAAACCCTGCAGGCTTAGATCAGGTGATAACGCAGTGGAGTGGAGGGCAGAGGGGCGATGATTCAGCATGTGTAAATGCCGCAGGTCCCAGAGAAAGGACACCACGGAGAGCCCTCCACCACCTAAACCCTGAGTCTCGAAACCAACCACACTCGCCACCTTCCAGTTCTGTTCACTCTTGGCCTCCGGGAACCTTTTCAACCTTCTCCTATGTTAATCCCGCAGCTCAGCCCTGATGGCTGAGTTTTTCTTTTCAGGTTCTGATTCTCATTGCTAAGGCTTATTTTGAGACTCAATGTCTATCTCGTTCCTGGTCTATCTCAGAGGGAATCAGGCCTCGGGCAGATACACAGCTCTCCAAGTTGAGAGGGAACTTGGGATATCTGATCTCAGCCAAGATGATCACTACACTAGGGCTGGATGTAATATGCTGAAACCAAGAGCGAAGCTTCAAGGGAAGCTACACTCAACCCGACTAAGACTGACATCTGAAAAGCAGCAGAGCAATGAAAATGTTCTGGAATTAGATCCTGGTGATGGCTACACAGTCTTGGGAATGTACTAAAAATCACAGAAGCGTACACCTTAAATTGATGAATTTTATGGCATGTGAATTGTATCTCAATGATAACGATTTTTTAAAAAGCAACAAGAGATGGCCACTGTAGGAGACTGAGCTTAACCTCTAATTAAACTTATATTTACTGGAAGGGGAAGTATTTGTCTTTAGATGTACTTTTGCCACCTTTAGAAATTCCTGACAACTGTAGCCCTTTTAAGGCATGAAAAAAAATGGATTAGTGCTGACTCTATACACAGTGTATTAATTAAAAACTAAATAATTATATGTTGTCAGATTCATGACTTACCCTTTTAAACAAGCTTTCGTATTTGTCATCATGGGCGGCACTGAATTGTAGAAAATCACCTGGGGAGGATCTGAAGCTTCGTGCTGACTTCGCCATTCACCAAGACCTGGCGGGGGGCCAGGTGTCACAGAACCTCTGGGTCTCTTTTTCCTCAGCTCTGACATGAGGGGTTAGACTCAGTAGGCCCAGTTTGGCCCCAGGATCCTGTGTCTCTCCAACTTGCAAAATCTTCAGAACAACCCTGAAAGGTAAGTAAGCAAAGGTTTTTTGTCCATTTAAAAAACTAAGGACCAGGACTGATTAGTGTTGGAATCAGGACCTGAAGTGAGTTCACCTGAGTTCTAGTCCAATATTTCTTCCAGTGCAAGAGAAATGTGGGCCCTCCATCCCAAGAATTTTCCATCTAAGGTTATTCAGCTGGTGAGGGTTGGAGACAAGATCATAGGCTCTGGAGAGAGAAATCAGGGGAGGCAGAAACATCTGGAAGGGCCAGTGGGACCTGGGTCATGGCCACTGTGGAGGAGGTAAGTCAGGAGAGGTTGTTGGCTGAGGAATTTCATCCCCAAGAGCACCAGGAAAGTGAGAGTTGCCGGGAAACCCTGAGTTTTCCAACTTGGCAATCAGTACACAACTGAGTTTTTATAGGAAATTGCTCAGTTCTTTGGAAATTTTGTGTGGTATAAAGATGGACTTGAATTCTATATATGTGCTTAGCAAGAGGCAGAAACATTTTGGAACCCCTGCCTTTGGGAGGTTTGCTTGCATTATTATAATTACTTTCAGTAGAACTGTATAATATGAAATTCTATTGCTAAAAGCAGTTTAATTTTCTGATCTTTGTGACTTCTTAATCACAAGTAAAACCCAAGCAGAGGGAAAGTGGAATGCAAAAAGCAGTTTATTCTGAATCAAAAAAATTAGGTCATGGGCTAGCATCCAGCTAACTGGCTGTGTCCTTAGACAATTCACTTGGTCTCTCAGATCTGCAGCTTCCTCACCTGCAAATAAAGGAATTTGAGGAGATTATCTTTTAAGCCCAGTTCAGCTCTAGAATGCTATGGTCAGATACCATATATCTGGTACCTCGACCACATCCTTCCTTCTAAATCTTGGGGATCAGTCTCCTCCAGCCTGTACGTATCACCCTTATTCCTCTTTGTCTTGGGAGGAGAAAGGCCAGCACTGTCTGGTGCCACTTCTAAGAAACAGCTATAACAGGTGACACCCAGTGTCTCTCCCATGACGGTCTGCACTGCCTAGGCAAGTTACCTTGGAGCAACATATTGAGGTGGACCTTGGCTAGAAAGCCAGTATAGTGCATAGGCTCTGAAGTCAGACAGACCTGGGTTGAATCCTGAATCTGCCACATACTAGTGACCGTGGGCAAGCAAGTTCCTCCCCTCGTATCTAGTGAGCACTGCGTGAAGGTAAGCTGTGTAGGCCTCTGTTACGGAGGGACAGAACAACCGTATACAACCATAGCGAGATGGGAAAGGTCACACAGGCCGGATTTCTAAGAGGAAATGCCATCCCTCTTTTCTCCAACATCTCTGGCAAAGTTGTCACCCAAAGGTAACAGGCCCAGCCAGTCGTGGAGGGGAGGGAAGTGATCTCCATCCAAAAGGAAGAACGTTTGACTTGACATTTGAATGAGTTACTTTAATTCTTATGAAGGAGTGGTGCAAGAGAAAGGCAAAGAAAGCGAGGGGGTAGATAAGAATCGAAGGAACAAGAAACAATAAGTGGTGAATGAGGTTGATGCTGATAATTTCTGTTTTATGATAAAAGGCATTTCTGCGGAGGGGCCTGACAGACTGTGTTCTGACAGCAAGCGCGACTTAGCGTCGGGAAGGTCATAAGTTAACAGCTCTGCTCGGGAAGCAGGAAGGCTGGAGGACAAAGGGAGGGAGAGCTGCTGAGCCCCCGGACCGCAGAGCTCAGCTTGGCGGGGAACAAAGGTGCTCGCCAGCGCCATCTCCCCCCGCCCATCCCCCAGCCAAAATCCCAAAGGGAACCAGTTCCTGCCAGGGAACTTGCTCGCTCCGCGCAAACACCCAACTCTGTGCTTCTGCGGAGCCAAACCTCCGGCAGCGGATCTGACTCCCTCCCGCTGCCACAGGGCCCCTCCTGAAGTGGATCACCTAAGGAGAAGCGAGCTAAGCCTGCCCCTCCTGCCCCCGTGCACCTTGCCTACCCACCCCAGCTAATACGCCAGATCCCCAGCACCACAAGCCTGGCAGTGTGCAAGTAGCCCAGACGGGCCATGCCACCCCACAGTGAATCCCGCCCCTAGGAGAGGGGAAGAGAAGGCACACACCAGTCTGACTGTGGCCCCAGCGGTGGGCTGGGGGCAGACATCAGGTCGGACTGCGGCCCCGCCCACCAACTCCAGTTATACACCACAGCACAGGGGAAGTGCCCTGCAGGTCCTCACCACTCCAGGGACTATCCAAAATGACCAAACGGAAGAATTCCCCTCAGAAGAATCTCCAGGAAATAACAACAGCTAATGAACTGATCAAAAAGGATTTAAATAATATAACAGAAAGTGAATTTAGAATAATAGTCATAAAATTAATCGCTGGGCTTGAAAACAGTATACAGGACAGCAGAGAATCTCTTGCCACAGAGATCAAGGGACTAAGGAACAGTCACCAGGAGCTGAAAAGCGCTTTAAACGAAATGCAAAACAAAATGGAAACGACGACAGCTCGGATTGAAGAGGCAGAGGAGAGAATAGGTGAACTAGAAGATAAAGTTATGGAAAAAGAGGAAGCTGAGAGAAAGAGAGATAAAAAAATCCAGGAGTATGAGGGAAAAATTAGAGAACTAAGTGATACACTAAAAAGAAATAACATACGCATAATTGGTATCCCAGAGGAGGAAGAGAGAGGGAAAGGTGCTGAAGGGGTACTTGAAGAAATTATAGCTGAGAACTTCCCTGAACTGGGGAAGGAAAAAGGCATTGAAATCCAAGAGGCACAGAGAACTCCCTTCAGACGTAACTTGAATCGATCTTCTGCACGACATATCATAGTGAAACTGGCAAAATACAAGGATAAAGAGAAAATTCTGAAAGCAGCAAGGGATAAACGTGCCCTCACATATAAAGGGAGACCTATAAGACTCGTGACTGATCTCTCTTTTGAAACATGGCAGGCCAGAAAGGATTGGCACGATATCTTCAGTGTGCTAAACAGAAAAAATATGCAGCCGAGAATCCTTTATCCAGCAAGTCTGTCATTGAGAATAGAAGGAGAGATAAAGGTCTTCCCAAGCAAACAAAAACTGAAGGAATTTGTCACCACTAAACCAGCCCTACAAGAGATCCTAAGGGGGATCCTGTGAGACAAAGTACCAGAGACATCACTACAAGCATAAAACATACAGACATCACAATTACTCTAAACCCCGTATCTTTCTATAATAACACTGAATGTAAATGGATTAAATGCGCCAACCAAAAGACATAGGCTATCAGAATGGATAAAAAAACAAGACCCATCTATTTGCTGTCTACAAGAGACTCATTTTAGATCTGAGGACACCTTTAAATTGAGAGTGAGGGGATGGAGAACTATTTATCATGCTACTGGAAGCCAAAAGAAAGCTGGAGTAGCCATACTTATATCAGACAAACTAGACTTTAAATTAAAGGCTGTAACAAGAGATGAAGAAAGGCATTATATAATAATTACAGGGTCTATCCATCAGGAAGAGCTAACAATTATAAATGTCTATGCGCCGAATACCGGAGCCCCCAGATATATAAAACAATTACTCACAAACATAAGCAACCTTATTGATAAGAATGTGGTCATTGCAGGGGACTTTAACACCCCACTTACAGAAATGGATAGATCATCTAGACACACAGTCAATAAAGAAACAAGGGCCCTGAATGATACATTGGATCAGATGGACTTGACAGATATATTTAGAACTCTGCATCCCAAAGCAACAGAATATACTTTCTTCTCGAGCGCACATGGAACATTCTCCAAGATAGATCATATACTGGGTCACAAAACAGCCCTTCATAAGTTTACAAGAATTGAAATTATACCATGCATACTTTCAGACCACAATGCTATGAAGCTTGAAATCAACCACAGGAAAAAGTCTGGAAAACCTCCAAAAGCATGGAGGTTAAAGAACACCCTACTAACGAATGAGTGGGTCAACCAGGCAATCAGAGAAGAAATTAAAAAATATATGGAAACAAACGAAAATGAATACAATCCAAATGCTTTGGGACGCAGCGAAGGCAGTCCTGAGAGGAAAATACATTGCAATCCAGGCCTATCTCAAGAAACAAGAAAAATCTCAAATACAAAATCTAACAGCACACCTAAAGGAAATAGAAGCAGAATAGCAAAGGCAGCCTAAACCCAGCAGAAGAAGAGAAATAATAAAGATCAGAGCAGATATAAACAATATAGAATCTAAAAAAACTGTAGAGCAGATCAACGAAACCAAGAGTTGGTTTTTTGAAAAAATAAACAAAATTGACAAACCTCTAGCCAGGCTTCTCAAAAAGAAAAGGGAGATGACCCAAATAGATAAAATCATGAATGAAAATGGAATTATTACAACCAATCCCTCAGAGATACAAACAATTATCAGGGAATACTATGAAAAATTATATGCCAACAAATTGGGCAACCTGGAAGAAATGGACAAATTCCTAAACACCCGCACTCTTCCAAAACTCAATCAGGAGGAAATAGAAAGCTTGAACAGACCCATAACCAGCGAAGAAATTGAATCGGTTATCAAAAATCTCCCAACAAATAAGAGTCCAGGACCAGATGGCTTCCCAGGGGAGTTCTACCAGACGTTTAAAGCAGAGATAATACCTATCCTTCTCAAGCTATTCCAAGAAATAGAAAGGGAAGGAAAACTTCCAGACTCATTCTATGAAGCCAGTATTACTTTGATTCCTAAACCAGACAGAGACCCAGTAAAAAAAGAGAACTACAGGCCAATATCCCTGGTGAATATGGATGCAAAAATTCTCAATAAGATACTAGCAAATCGAATTCAACAGCATATAAAAAGAATTATTCACCATGATCAAGTGGGATTCATTCCTGGGATGCAGGGCTGGTTCAACATTCGCAAATCAATCAACGTGATACATCACATTAACAACAAAAAAAAGAGAAGAACCATATGATCCTGTCAATCGATGCAGAAAAGGCCTTTGACAAAATCCAGCACCCTTTCTTAATAAAAACCCTTGAGAAAGTCGGGATAGAAGGAACATACTTAAAGATCATAAAAGCCATTTATGAAAAGCCCACAGCTAACATCATCCTCAACGGGGAAAAACTGAGAGCTTCTTCCCTGAGATCAGGAACACGACAGGGATGCCCGCTTTCACCGCTGTTGTTTAACATAGTGCTGGAAGTTCTAGCATCAGCAATCAGACAACAAAAGGAAATCAAAGGCATAAAAATTGGCAAAGATGAAGTCAAGCTTTCGCTTTTTGCAGATGACAAGATATTATACATGGAAAATCCGGTAGACTCCACCAAAAGTCTGCTAGAACTGATACATGAATTCAGCAAAGTTGCAGGATACAAAATCAATGTACAGAAATCAGTTGCATTCTTATACACTAACAATGAAGCAACAGAAAGACAAATGAAGAAACTGATCCCATTCACAATTGCACCAAGAAGCATAAAATACCTAGGAATAAATCTAACCAAAGATGTAAAAGATCTGTATGCTGAAAACTATAGAAAGCTTATGACGGTAATTGAAGAAGATATAAAGAAATGGAAAGACATTCCCTGCTCATGGATTGGAAGAATAAATATTGTCAAAATGTCAATACTACCCAAAGCTATCTACACATTCAATGCAATCCCAATCAAAATTGCACCAGCATTCTTCTCGAAACTAGAACAAGCAATCCTAAAATTCATATGGAACCACAAAAGGCCCCGAATAGCCAAAGTAATTTTGAAGAAGAAGACCAAAGCAGGAGGCATCACAATCTCAGACTTCAGCCTCTACTACAAAGCTGTAATCATCAAGACAGCATGGTATTGGCATAAAAACAGACACATAGACCAATGGAATAGAATAGAAACCCCAGAACTAGACCCACAAACGTATGGCCAACTCATCTTTGACAAAGCAAGAAAGAGCATCCAATGGAAAAAAGACAGTCTCTTTAACAAATGGTGCTGGGAGAACTGGACAGCAACATGCAGAAGGTTGAAACTAGACCACTTTCTCACACCATTCACAAAAATAAACTCAAAATGGATAAAGGACCTGAATGTGAGACAGGAAACCATCAAAACCTTAGAGGAGAAAGCAGGAAAAGACCTCTCTGACCTCAGCCGTAGCAATCTCTTACTCGACGCGTCCCCAGAGGCAAGGGAATTAAAAGCAAAAGTGAATTACTGGGACCTTATGAAGATAAAAAGGTTCTGCACAGCAAAGGAAACAACCAACAAAACTAAAAGGCAACCAACGGAATGGGAAAAGATATTTGCAAATGACACATCGGACAAAGGGCTAGTATCCAAAATCTATAAAGAGCTCACCAAACTCCACACCCGAAAAATAACCCAGTGAAGAAATGGGCAGAAAACATGAATAGACACTTCTCTAAAGAAGACATCCGGATGGCCAACAGGCACATGAAAAGATGTTCAACGTCGCTCCTTATCAGGGAAATACAAATCAAAACCACACTCAGATATCACCTCACGCCAGTCAGAGTGGCCAAAATGAAGAAATCAGGAGACTATAGATGCTGGAGAGGATGTGGAGACACGGGAACCCTCTTGCACTGTTGGTGGGAATGCAAATTGGTGCAGCCGCTCTGGAAAGCAGTGTGGAGGTTCCTCAGAAAATTAAAAATAGACCTACCCTATGACCCAGCAATAGCACTGCTAGGAATTTATCCAAGGGATACAGGAGTACTGATGCATAGGGGCACTTGTACCCCAATGTTTATAGCGGCACTCTCAACAATAGCCAAATTATGGAAAGAGCCTAAATGTCCATCAACTGATGAATGGATAAAGAAATTGTGGTTTATATACACAATGGAATACTATGTGGCAATGAGAAAAAATGAAATATGGCCTTTTGTAGCAACGTGGATGGAACTGGAGAGTGTGATGCTAAGTGAAATAAGCCATACAGAGAAAGACAGATACCATATGGTTTCACTCTTATGTGGATCCTGAGAAACGTAACAGAAACCCATGGGGGAGGGGAAGGAAAAAAAAAAAAAAAGAGGTTAGAGTGGGAGAGAGCCAAAGCATAAGAGACTGTTAAAAACTGAGAACAAACTGGGGCGCCTGGGTGGTGCAGTCGGTTGAGCGTCCGACTTCAGCCAGGTCATGATCTCGCGGTCCGTGAGTTCGAGCCCCGCGTCAGGCTCTGGGCTGATGGCTCGGAGCCTGGAGCCTGTTTCCGATTCTGTGTCTCCCTCTCTCTCTGCCCCTCCCCCATTCATACTCTGTCTCTCTCTGTCCCAAAAATAAATAAAAAACGTTGAAAAAAAATTTTTTTAAAAAACTGAGAACAAACTGAGGGTTGATGGGGGGTGGGAGGGAGGGGAGGGTGGGTGATGGGTATTGAGGAGGGCACCTTTTGGGATGAGCACTGGGTGTTGTATGGAAACCAATTTGACAGTAAATTTCATATATTAAAAAGAATAAATAAATAAAGAAAGAAGGCATTTCTAAGCGACTTCTAACCATTTTTATCAAGAAGAAGGAATGAATTAGCTAACTTATGTTCCACTTAGAAATGCATGTGTATTTTCTCTGCATGTGGAATTTGTTTAAAAATTAGGCATTGCACATTTTAAAATATATGGATATATTCTGGACACACACAATCCATCTGATATCATCTTTCTTCTTCTCTTCCACGTACCATTGCTTTTCCTGCCAGCTTCGGACTCAGAGCAGATACTGCACCTGGTAGTTTGACACCTGCTAGTTTGTCAACCGTTGTGGAATAGCCTAGCAACTCAGAGTCTAAGACGAGTCCAGGCAGGCCTGCAGCTGCCACACTGTGATGCATTAAAACTACAACAAGTGGCTAAAACATGAGCTCTGGATCCAGATGTCCTTGGCTCAGAGTTTTACTCCATCATTTCCTAGACGTGTGACTATGGCAATGACTTACTTTTTTAAGACTCAGTTTCTACATCTGTAAAGTGAGGCTAATAATAATACTCGTCTTAAAGGGCTGCAGATTGAATGAGACGGTACATGAAAAGCATTAGCCCAATACACACCAATAATGTTCAATACATAGCTAATTACTAGGTTTTTTTTCTTTTTCTGGGAACCCTGAGATATAGACCTTTATGATCGGTCCCAAGTTCAAGGATATGGGTAAATGTAAATGTAAGATTGTGGAGGAGGTGGGTTTTAAAGGATATATGCCATGACCCCTACTTTATATCCATTTAATACCTACTTTCCACTGGAATCCTAGAAGACAAAAAAAAATTTTTTTTGTAACAATCAGGAACATGATAGCACTATCAAAAGTATATTCATTTAGTCAGGCACATTGTAAAATCACAAGTAATAATTTTATTTGGCCACAATTTAAGAGAGGAAATTTCCTGTAAGAGGAAGTAAATAAAAGCAAACAAAACAAAACAAAACAAAAAACAAAAAAACCAACCCAACATTGAATGACATCTATGGAAGAACCACTAATCCAATTTTTTTCAAAACTTTTTCATTGGGGTAAAATCTATAATAACGTAAAAGTTACCATTTTAACCGTTTAAGCATACAGTTCAGTGGGATTAAGTACATCCCTATTGTCACACAACCATCATCACCATCCATCTCCAGAACTCTTCATCTTACAAAACTGAAACTCTATGCCCATTAAATAATAACCCCCTATAACCCTTCCCCCACCAGCCCCTGGCAACCACCATTCTACGTTCTGTCTCTGCGATTTTGACTAATTTTAGTACCTCATATATGTGGAATTATACACTATTTGTGTTCTTGTGATTGGCTTATTTCATTCAATGTCCTAAAGTTTCAGCCATGTTGTAGCATGCATCAGAATTTCTTTCCTTTGGGGGCGCCTGGGTGGCGCAGTCAGTTAAGCGTCTGACTTCAGCCAGGTCACGATCTCGCGGTCCGTGAGTTCGAGCCCTGCGTCAGGCTCTGGGCTGATGGCTCGGAGCCTGGAGCCTGTTTCCGATTCTGTGTCTCCCTCTCTCTCTGCCCCTCCCCCGTTCATGCTCTGTCTCTCTCTGTCCCAAAAATAAATAAAAAACGTTGGAAAAAAAAAAAAAAAAAAGAATTTCTTTCCTTTGTAAGGCTGAGTAGTATTCCATTATGTGTATATACTACATTTTGCTTACTCACTCGTCCATCGGTGGACACTTGGGTTGCTTCCCATGCAGCTATGAACATGGGTGTACAAATATCTCTTCAAGACTCTACTTCCAATTCTTTTGAGTATGTACCCAGAAGGGGAAATTGCTGGATCGCATGGTAATTCTATTTTTAACTTTTTGAGGAGCCACCATAATGTTTTCTACAGTGGCCAATCCAATTACTATTACCCTGTCCATTTTCACCATGTTTTCACAACACGCTCATGAAAAATTAGAGGGATGCCTGGGTGGCTCGGTTGGTTAAGCACCTGACTCTTGATTTCAGCTCAGGTCATGATCTCATGGTTGGTGAGATGGAGCCCCGTGTTGGGCTCTGCACTGACGGTGCAGAGCCTGCTTGGGATTCTCGCTCCCCCTCTCTCTCACTCTGCCCCTCCCTCACTTGTGCTCTCTCTTTCTCCCCCAGAATAAATAAATAAACTTAAAAAATCAATCATTAAAAAAAATTAAAAATTAGAGTCACCATTTATTATCCCAAACAGCGTGCTATCCAAGACGTATCTGAAATAATGGTGCACTGTTTAGACTCGAGTCTTCTTAAGCAGCTTGATACTTCATGGAGTCAAGTGTTCTCTGGGCCAAATCACTTCCCCCCAAACATTGCAATATGCCTAGCCTTCTCATCATATGAGGTTCCCATATGATTTCTCCACCGTTTCTCTAAGATTCAGAATGTTTTTACATATAAGCCTTCATGATCTGACCAAATCACCTGAGAAATAGGCAACAGACAGGTAGTATTATTTTCACATTATGGACTGAGAAACTGAGATTTACAGAAAGAAATAAAGCGGCCACGTTTGGAAAACCGTCTGCAATGCTGTAAAAATGTCTCACCAGACTCTTGACCACATAGATCATGACTTTTATTGCCCTCTCCCTAGATGAGACACGGATTAGTTGGAGAGAGTTGTTTATAGTTTGGCAAGCTACTAAGTAAAAGAACCTAATTTCGATTCTCCATTCTGGTGGGTGGTAGCAATAAAGGGAATTTAGGGAAGAGGAAATGCTAAGCATTGGGAGGAAATGTTAGACCTGAAAGTTTTGTTTAGAATCCTACCAGATGGTCCACAGATTTAATTTAGCCAAGCATGGGTGTGGGGTCAGGTGGAGTTGGTTGAATTCCCAAGTCACCATTATGACCCTCAGTTAATGTTACTACTTACAACCTCCTTTCCACAGTAACAGCTCAGTGAGTTAACGCGTGACTAGGGTGTCACAAAGGAGAGGTCCAGAGGCAGAGGACAGAAAAATAGCTCATTTCTTCCATCTTTCTCAGTGTTTTTTCCTCTCTCTATGTTGTTCTCATCCATTTTTCACTCCATCCCATTTCCTCTTTCTTCCCTTTCATTTCCTCATTTGGGGACAGTTAGAAGTCACAGTCTTGCTGCCAACAGTTGCAACACTCTCAGGAGTCATGGCAGCCACAAAGCCCGGGTTGGACCCTGCCTAGCAGCCTTGAAGGAGTGTCTGTCTGGAAGAGTGTGGGGGAGGAGGTGGGGGGAGAGGGCCCTCAGCTGTCATGTAGATCCCTCATTTTAATTTGGCTCACAATGTCTTTTGCCAAAGAATATTTAAAATTTAAGGGTGGAAAAGTCTAATCAGTCAATCTTTTCTTTATTGTTTCCAGGTCTGTGTCTTTCTTAGGAAGACCTTGTCAATACTAAGATTATGTATGTAAATAGATATATCATATTTCTCCCAACAGAAATTTGGGCAAACTGACACACTGGAAACAGGGTTATCTCATAACATTTGCTTGTGTGGATATTGTGCATGTACTTGCACTCTAAGATTTAGTCTCTCCAAAATGTGCCCCGAGTTGTCTTTCCTCGTGGCTCCTTCACTCACTCCCTGCCCTGAACCCCCATCCCAACCATTTCATCTTAGGGTAGGGGAGCATTCAGTTGCTGTGACCAGAAACCCACTGAGACTAACATAAGTAAATGGGAATTTCTTATACATTTGTAAGGGAATATTATGCAACCTGATTTTGAGAATTCTTCCTGTGGCACTGAAGAGACAGCATCCCCAGGTAGCTACTCTTCCTTCTCCTTTCCTCTCAATTTTCTTTGTCTCTGAACATCTGTTCTGTTCTTCCGAGTCCAGCTTCCTTCATTTATGCATGAGTGAAGATGGCTGCCTGCCTCACACGGGGAGCCACAGTGTCTCATGGGTTCAGCACCTACAGACAACTAACAGTTTCAAGGCTCTTGGTGTCCCAACTCCAAGTTCTACATCAAGAGATCTGATAGGCTCAAGGTGGGTCAGATGTCCACATCTGGTTCAATCACTGATGGCCAGGGGTGTCAGCCATGTGGTTGTCCCTTAGGTAAGTCTAGGTAAGCTAGGTAAGCTTCTAGAAGAAGGGAATATGGCAGCGAGGAAATGACTGGTGTAACTAGTCCAGATCCCACATCCATATTACTCTGTGACTTCTGTTCCCTTCAAGTTTGCCCTTGATGTTGTCTCTGATTGGATTTCCTTTCCACCCATGATAGGATTTATACTAGATCCAGGACCTTTTCAGGACAGATTTTAGTCCCATTGACCCGGGACACTCTGACCTACCATTACATCCTCCTGAAAGTTAGGGAGAGGGGGGAAACTCCTGGGATATAGATGGAGGAAGATGAGTAATTCCAGCGGTTCTGGCCATGGGCACATCTGGTGACTGTCTCACCACCATGCCAGCCACCAATGGGGGTGGGTGTAGGAAGAATGGCTGTTTTAGTCCATTTCTGTTTTTTCTTTCTTCTGCATGCTACTCTTGTCACATGGCTGGTGGAGTATGGTGGTGGCAATGAGCAGAAAAAGATGAACTAAGAGTTGCTTCCAGAATTCTCTTCATAGAGTCAATATAGCCTAAATAAATTTTCCTCTGAAAAACCTTTTCCATTTTTTTGCAACCAGACTAAGGATTTGGTTGCAAATCCAAAAGGAAGGAGAGGATATGGTGGACCCTTAATCAGGCACACAGCTTCCATAATGCTCTGTTTCCTTATCTATAAAAGCCTGGTGATAGAAGCTCTTTTGAGATACCACTAACTTCAAAGTAACATTGTTGTATTAGTATAATTTATAACATAAAAATGATTGAATCAATATGCCACTTTTTAGCGCACCAAAAAATATTCACTGCTGAGATGCTTTTTGGAAAAAAAATCTGGGGGCTACATGTTGAGACGAAATACATATGGAAACTTTGTTAAAATGTGTGTCTCCAGTTTGCCTGTTTTTAACCAACCACCTTCCTCCAGAACATTCCTCCAGAGTATAAAATGCTTCATCAGCATGAGAGAAAAGCAAACGTTTGTAGTGATTCTCCATATGGAGGCTGTTACATAATCACCACAAAGGCACAGTTGGGTTTGAAAACCTCTTCGCACACCAGTTTTAAGCATTGACCCAGATTCTGTTGCTTACACAGGAATTGGCAGATGACTTTGGAAAAATCAATCATCCTCTGTTAACACATGATTCTTTTGGGAAACTCTGATACGACAATGGCAGTTACCTGCATTTGGATTTGGATTTAGAACCTCAAGGTGTGAGTGTGGTGAATATTCAGGAGCTCAGCAGGGTGTAAGGTTATCTGGTATCTTCTGAGCCAAGGTAGGTGGAAAGGGTTTGCAGTTCTGTCGTTTGGGCTACCTCTGACTGAAGGCACAGGCCTGGTTTGTGGAAGTTCTGAATCACATATGCCCAAACGTAATTCCAGACGCCTTCACGTCAAAGTGATTGTAATAGGCTTAAGTGGATTCATGGCATGTGAAACACAATCATGAAATGCTTATTCTTTTTCTTTTTATGTGAGTGGGCCCCAAAGAGTCAAGATTCCCTACTGTGCAAAACTTTTGTTCTTTTTTTTTTAAATTTAACTTTATTTTTTATTTTTTAAAATTTACATCCAAATTAGTTAGTATATAGTGAAGCAATGATTTCAGTAGATTCCTTGATGCCCCTTACCATTTAACCCATCCCCCTTCCCACAACCCCTCCAGTAACCTTCAGTTTGTTCTCCATATTTATGAGTCTCTTTGTTTTGTCCCCCTCCCTGTTTTTATATTAGTTTTGCTTCCCTTCCGTTAGGTTCATCTGTTTTGTCTCTTAAAGTCCTCATATGAGTGAAGTCATACAATATTTGTCTTTCTCTGACTTTCACTTAGCATAATACCCTCCAGTTCCATCCATGTAGTTGCAAATGGCAAGATTTCATTCTTTTTGATTGCCGAGTAATACTCCATTCAATATATATACCACATCTTCTTTATCCATTCATCCGTCGATGGACATCTGGGCTCTTTCCATACTTTGGCTATTGTTGATAGTGCTGCTATAAACATGGGGGTGCATGTGTCCCTTCGAAACAGCACACCTGTATCCCTTGGATAAATGCCTAGTAGTGCCATTGCTGAGTCGTAGGGTAGTTCTATTTTTAGTTTTTTGAGGAACCTCCATTCTGTTTACCAGAGTGGCTGCCCTAGCTTGCATTGCCACCAGCAATGCAAAAGAGATCCTCTTTCTCCGCATCCTCGCCAACATCTGTTGTTGCCTGAGTTGTTAATGTTAGCCATTCTGACAGGTGTAAGGTGGTATCTCATTGTGTTTTGATTTGTATTTCCCAGATGATGAGTGATGTTGAGCATTTTTTTATGTGTTGGTTGGCCACCTGGATGTCTTCTTTGGAGAAGTGTCTATTCCTGTCTTTTGCCCATTTCTTCACTGGATTATTTGTTTTTTGGGTGTTGAGTTTGATAAGTTCTTTATAGATTTTGGATACTAACCCTTTATCTAATATGTCATTTGCAAATATCTTCTCCCATTCTGTCGGTTGCCTTTTAGTTTTGCTGATTGTTTCCTTCGCTGTGCAGAAGCATTTTATTTTGATGAGGTCCCAGTAGTTCATTTTTGCTTTTGTTTCCCTTGCCTCTGGAGACGTGTTGAGTAAGAAGTTGCTACGGCCAAGATTAAAGAGGTTTTTGCCTGCTTTCTCCTCGAGGATTTTGATGGCTTCCTGTATTACATTGAGGTATTTCATCCACTTTGAGTTTATTTTTGTGTATAGTGTAAGAAAGTTGTCCAGGTTCATTCTTCTGCATGTCGCTGTCCAGTTTTCCCAGCACCACTTGCTGAAGAGACTGTCTTTATTCCATTGGATATTCTTTCCTGCTTTGTCAAAGATTAGTTGCCCATACGTTTGTGGGTCCATTTCTGGGTTCTCTATTCTATTCCATTGATCTGAGTGTCTGTTCTTGTGCCAGTACCATACTGTCTTGATGATTACAGCTTTGTAGTATAGCTTGAAGTCTGGGATTGTGATGCCTCCTGCTTTGGTTTTCTTTTTCAAGATTGCTTTGGCTATTCGGGGTCTTTTCTGGTTCCATACAAATGTTAGGATTATTTGTTCTAGCTCTGTGAAGAATGCTGGTGTTACTTTGATAGGGATCGTGTTGAATATGTAGATTGCTTTGGGTAGTATCGACATTTTAACAATATTTGTTCTTCCTATCCAGGAGCATGGAACCTTTTTCCATCTCTTTGTGTCTTATTCAATTTCTTTCATCAGCTTTCTATAGTTTTCAGTGAGAACCTTCTGTTCTAACTGCATGGAATGAGCAAGATGAAGAGCCGAAATCAGTAAGGGCTTGTGACATCTCAGTCGACCACCCTGGTTGTGCTCACCAGAATCCACTGGAGAGATGGCCTACCTTTCCCACCCACCCCTACCAGGAGCATTGGCTGAAAGCAAAGAGAATCCTGGACCGCCAGAAAAAAACTGGTCTTTCTCTGAAGCAGGGGCCACCAAATGGTCTCTGTAAAGGGCCAGATACTAAGTAGTTTTGCCTTTGTGAGCCTTCCAGTCTCTGTTACTCAACCTTGCCATTTGCAAGCAGTTATTAGACAAAATATTTATATGAATGAGCATGATCAGAGCTGGCCTGTGACCCACAGCCTGTAGTTTGCCAGCCCCTACAAGAGACGAACCCTTTAGGAACTAGAGCGTTCTACGTGTGAAAAATTGGGTGCGGAAAATAAGGGAAGGCAAACTTCACATAGCTGATGTCATGTGCCTCCTAAATAACCTGTGTCACTGTTGGTCCCCAGGAAGGTCTTGGGCACCAGCCACGTGTTGGCCTTGGGAAGAAAGGGCTATTGGAGTAGGAGTCAGAGGATGAGTACCTTGTCTCCCCACCCCGCCCAGAGCCTCACTCTCCAGACTGGCACAATAGACCATAGTCTCCTAAGTTCTCTGACTTGAAGTGTAGGAAACGCAGAAGTATAGGAAACCCCTGCCAGGCGGGGGCCCCCGGCTCTGGGGTGGGGCTGACAGCAGCAGTGAGAGTTGGGCGCGCACTGTGGATGCTTAGCTTGGGTCTAGTACAGGGGAAAGAGTGCTGAGCGGCACTCAGTCAACAACTTTCAAGTATCACATCTCTTAATTGTGTTACCGGATGTGTATCATCATCCTTTTTAAAAAGAGAAACAATATGAGCCTCTTCCTGCCAGCTCAGACTGTATCAGACAGCAGTCTTCAGAGTAGGATCTTGACACGACCACAGGCCAGCAGCTTTCCGCTTTTGTGTCTCTCCTTCAAACTGCCTGCCTCCGGCTCTGTCCTGCAGGGACCTATGCTCTCCTGACCACTTGTATGGAAGCATATCATCTGTCCACCTGGCCCCACCAAGGATCCAGGTTGCCTGTCTTTATTCCTACATGGGTTGGGGGAGCACCCCCTATTTGGGACCTCTCTCCTGGGGCTCACATTCCCACTCAGTTCAGAAAAGCAACAAAGTAGCAAGTGTATGGGCCGGCTTCACATATATCCTTTCAAAGAATGTCCTGGGAGCTTCCACTTGTCAAAACATTTTCAGAAACGTTTTACTGAATCTTTTACATTATTGCCACAGGGAAGCCCCTAAAACTAAGCCTAGGGTTACAAGGAACTTAGAGGCTTCTCTCAATGTGTTTCCTTTTCACAACAGGCTGAAGGAACAGATCCAGGAAGGTATCACATGAATGATGCCCAGAGATGCAATAAAAAGAGTGAATATCTATAGTATTATGGAGAGATTAAAGAGGTTGGGAATTACCCTCTAAGTTCATGTTTTAAAAGCTCATTATTTACTTTGCAAGTACTGTTTGTGCAGAACCCAAGGACAGGAACGCACTGAGCCATCCTTCCTCTGGCTGGCTGCCTTCCTGATGACCGTAAATATAAACCCCAGCAGCAGGGTAGTCCTAAACCGCCCAGTGGAAGCACAAATTGGAAAGTATAAAAAACGAGCTTCTTCAAGCCTCTGACTTCGCCAGGATCATGAATATGTAAGACGCAATGGTTCATTAGCAGACTCTAAGACATCGCAGATGCTGGGCGTGGGCGAGCGCCACTGACGCAAAAGTCAGGGTGTGTGGGACTCTTTGCCAAACTCTGGGGCCCTGTCTTGTTTGTGGCACACATGCTGGGGTCTCCATTAGGGCTGGGCAGAGGCCAGGGAGAACTCAGTGGCTGGGGTTGGGGAGAACAAGACAAAACTGAATGGATGCCTCAGAGTTCAGGATGCAGAGTCGTGTGTTTGAGAAATGTGTCTGCCCAGAGTCCTCTCCAGCTGAGGTCCTAGGGTCCCCAAAGAAGCAGGATGATGTCAGCAAAGAGGGGCCAGGAAGGCCAACCTGCCTACAAAACTTAACAGGTTCTCATAGGCCAAAGATCTCAAGGTTTCAGGCAGTGGGGCTAAAGGAAATGCAGTTCAAGACAGCACTGAGTTCAGGTGCCTTGTTCCAGGACCAATGTGGGATTTCCCTGAGGTCCTTCAAAAGAGTGCAGTTGACAGGCCTCTTGTGAAGACCTGCCTTTTTTTTTTTAAAGTTACCTTTTTATTTTTGAGAGAGAGAGAAAACAGAAGTAGAGGAGGGGCAGAGAGAGACAGAGAGAGAGAGAGAATCCCAAACAGGCTCCACACTGTCAGCACAGAGCACGATGCAGGGCTTGAACTCGCAAACTGTGACATTATGACCTGAGCTGAAGTCTGACGCTTAACTGACTGAGCCACCCAAGTGTCCCAATGATCCGCCTTTTCATGCATTCTCCATTCCATTCTCTTCGTTTTTTTTTTTTTTTAATTTTTTTTAACATTTATTTATTTTTGAGAGACAGAGAGCACAAGCAGGGGAGGGGCAGGGAGAGAGGGAGACACAGAATCAGAAGCAGGCTCCAGGCTCTCAGGTGTCAGCACAGAGCCCCATGCAGGTCTCGAACCCATGAACTGCAAGATCATGACCTGAGCCGAAGTCAGACACTTAACCGACTGAGCCACCCAAGTGCCCCACTGTCTTTGTTTTCAAGGCAGCATAGGTTTATAGGTGAACTTGTTTAGAAGCACAGCATTTATGCAAGGGAATGTTTCATATTCTCTTAGTGTAATATCATCAAGAAGCTAGTAGAAATCAGAGATTACTGGATGGGGATGGGGGTGGTGGTGGTGGTTCAGAATATGCCCTTAAAGCTGCCACAGATCTCATACCCAAGAAACATTTGGGAGGCAAAAGGGATCTAGATTCCATAGCTCAGGCTATGCGGTCTTCTTACTGGAAGTCCTATAGCCTTTCCTCTTCTACTCCCCAAGTTGTGGTACAAGAGCCCCCTCTGCATTGCCCCGGTCCGAATGTAATTTGCGATTAACCACAGTGCAATGCCATGGCAGCGGGGCTATCAGAAACCCAGGATATGCATCTCTCTCATCATGCTGCAGACTTTTGCAGACTGTTGTTACTGGCAGGGATTCCAGAGAGCTCTTCGGCTGGCCTTTCCGATTCTCCAACGAGATCCCTTACTTGGTGGGTCTGAGAAGCAGGTGTCTTCTTTCGGGAATCTTCATTTCTTCAGAGTTGATGGACTAAACTCTCCCATGGAGTTAGTTACAGGCAAATTCACCATGGCACTCACTGTTGTGAATGCCTGTACAGGCAAGTAGCGCAAAAGTAGCCACTCCTCTGGGCTATAGGCTGTTGAAGGACAGAGGTGATGAAGACAAACAATGGACTACCTACCATAAAGTAGCAAAGAGACTCTGCCTTGGGGTCAAACACATTTATACTTCAAGCTTGGTACCGTTTCTTTGGAAGTCAACCAGTACTAATGAACATCTCTGCTTCTCAGTTTGCTCATGGATACAAATAACGCCTCCTTCTGAAGTGAAGCATGACGTCTTACTATAATGTGGCCCAGCAGGCACTGACATAGGAGGTAATCAGTGCAAGGCAGCTGCTGTCCATTTTCTTAAGTTTTCATTCGATTTAAGCACATTAGCGGGTCTATTCAGCTGTTCCGTGAGCAAAAGATAAGTTGTTTTTCAGGATCGTTTAATTTTCTAAATGAAACACTTGGTGTGTGGGAGCCTACCACTTGGGTTTAATTTTCTTGTTTGGGACGAAGCTAAAAACTAAAAAATCAGCTCCCTTTGTTTGTGGCAGAATTTCATTTCCAAATTTGTTTTTAAAATGCTCTTTGTGACATGGAAATGGCTAAATAAGTTTTCCTTGTTTTTTTTTTTTTCTTAAAAATGAATAAAAATAAAAACCCCCTTTTGGGTTTGAGACGAATCACACTGGAACTTTGGGGAATGTAGTTATTTTTTCAGAAATGTGGCTTTAGGGTGGGAGAAAGGAAGGGAAAGAAAGGGCTCAGTGAAAATCTATTTGTCCCCTGGTGGTTCCCGGCATGTTGGTGGCTCAGTAACTCACTGACTTATCTCTTCTTAGCTTTTGTGATTCACAGGAGGGAGTCATCCTAAATTATTCTTTACTAGGATTCTGGAGTCCCTTCCTCCCTCCCTCCCTTCCTTCCTCTTCCTTCTTCCTTCTTCCCTCCCTTCCTTCCTTCTTTCCCTCCCTCCCTCCTTCTTTCTTCTTTCTTTCCTCTCTTCCCTTCCCTTCCTTTCCCTTCCCTTCCTTTTCCATCCTCTCCCCTCCCTTCTCCTCACCCCCCTCCTCTCCCCTTCCTCTTTCCTTTCTTGCTTTCTTTTTACAAAACTATGGCCATAGATACCAGCTTATCTGCCCTTTTCTTGCACACTAAACACACATTATGAGAGAAAGTGTTTGGGTTTTGTCCCCTATCTCTACCCCTCTTTACAGCAAAACTCTCTGTCTTAGCTTGGGCTGTAATAAAAAATTCCATAAACTGGGTGGCTTATCGACAACAGACATTTATTTCTCACAATTCTGGAGGCTGAAAGTCTGAAGCCAGGACGCCAGTCCCATCAGGTTCTGGTGAGGGTGCTCTCCCAGGTAGGCTGTAACTAACTGCTGACTTCTTCTGACCTCATATGGCAGAGAGCAGGGAGAAGAAGCAAGCTCTGTCCCGACTCCTAAGGGCACTGGTCCTATTCATCAAGGCTTAACCCTCGGTGGCCTCACTTAATCCTAACTTCCCAAGGGCCCCACTTCCTAATACCATCACATGGGTGGGGGATAGGGTTTCCACATATGCATTTCAGGGGGAAACAGACATTCAGCCCATAACACTCCTATTGTCTATAATTGCTATCTTTAACTCCTCTTCTTCTATATGGGGCTTTGAGGACTGTGGGGAAAGTGTGGTCTTTTCCCACAAGACCTATCTATGTTTATGGTGCTTTCGGCCAAAAGAAGCATGAGGTCCTTGGACATGGGGACCCCTATGTCACAGGGCATGCTCATCTGGGTGACAATCCTTTAGACTCCCTCAATTTACTCTTATGGAAGGTGATGATATGCATTTTAAGTTCTCCAAATTTACTGCCACTTGGCTCTAGGCAGTAGCCAATTCACCATCTACACAGAGAGAGCAATCAGAGACAAGAGAACAGAGAGCAGAGAGAGCAATCAGAGACAAAAGACTATGACATCTGCAACTGCCTCATTGCAGGCCTTCCTGGGCCCTGGAGCCTGCACGATTCTTTTGTCCTCCCTGGATCTCCCATCTTCCTGGCTATTTGGTCACTACCCTTGCATCTGGCCTATTTCTTATTTCAGTTCTAACAGATCAGCTTCATGTATTTTGAAGCTCTGCTATCAGAAGCATGTACCTATAGAGTTGTTATATCTTCTTGGTTAATTGGTTCTTTTATCAATATAAAATGCTCTTTAACACAATCTGATAATACTCCTTGGTTTTACCAAACCTCATCTCAGTAAGATGGCAGAGCTCTGTTTGAGCTGTCCCTCCCTTTACTGCAAACTGCAGACTGCCTCCAGACATTCGCGGGGGCAATCAGGGTTCACTTTGTTTGTTCTCCTCCTCTTAATCGCTACAAATCATGGGGCGCCTGATGTGTGGCTCAGTTGGTTAAGCGTCCGACTTCAGCTCAGGTCATGATAGCGTGGTTCGTGGGTTCAAGCCCTGCATCAGGCTCTGTGCTGACAGCTCAGAGCCTGGAGCCTGCTTCAGATTCTGTGTCTCCCTCCTTCTCTGCCCCTCCCTTGCTCTGTCTCTCTCTCAAAAATAAGTAAACATTAAAAAAAAGTAATCACTGCAAATTGTGCTTTCTGTCCAATGTTTGAACTTTGTTTCATGTATTTTGTATACTCCTCCCATATTCTAATAACTAAAGGCTGGGAGTGAAGATCTCTGTTTTTCCCTTAACAGGTAAATTAAGCATTTTCATATTTATTGATGTGACCGGTATTTTTGGACCCAATTTTGTCATATCATCTTACATTGTGATTGCTATGAGATTGTGTCATATTTACTGAGTTCATTATTCTATTTGGTGTACTTATTTACTTTTTGGAAAATTTCTTTTGGGATTAAGAAAAATTTTTAATTTTTTCTCTAATGATTACCTCTGTAGTGTTAATTGCTTTTATTTTAAATTTATTCTATTTTTAAATATTATAATTTTTTATTTTATTAAAAAATGAAAGCAATTTTTAAAAATTAAAAAACTTTTACTATCTAGTCTGTCAATTTTAAATGGTGTCTTCTGACTCCCACCTATTACTTTTAGGTGTAAAGTCAATAATCTTATTTCTACTTTCTTTTCTCACTCCCTTCTCTCATTTTTAAAAATTACATTCTCGGGCGCCTGGGTGGCTCAGTCGGTTGAGCGTCCGACTCCGGCTCAGGTCATGATCTCACAGTCTGTGAGTTCGAGCCCCGCGTCGGGCTCTGTGCTGACAGCTCAGAGCCTGGAGCCTGCTTCCGATTCTGTGTCTCCCTCTCTCTGCCCCTCCCCCGCTCATGCTCTATCTCTCTCTCTCTCTCTGTCAGAAATAAATAAACATTAAAAAATATTTTAAATTACATTCTTAGAGGGGCAGCTGGGTGTCTTAGTCAGTTGAGCGTCCTACTTGGCTCAGGTCATGATCTTGCAGTTCACGAGTTCAAGTCCCACGTCAGGCTCTGTGCTGACAGCTCAGAGCCTGGAGCCTGCTTTGGATTCTGTGTTTCCCTCTCTCTCTGCCCCTCCCCTGCTTGCACTCTGTCTCTCTCTCAAAAATGAATAAACGTTAAAAAATTTTTTTAAAAAATTACATTCTTGGGGCACCGGCTGGCTCAGTCTGAAGAGCCTGAGACTCTTGATCTCAGGGCTGTGAGTTTGAGCCTACCATCATGAGTGTAAAGATTACTTGAAAATAGAATCTTTAAAAAAAAAATACATTCTTTCTATTCTATCCAAAGATACAGTGTTTATATAACATTTTTATACCTATGTCTTCAATCTTGTATTAGTCCTCACTCTACAACATGTGAACAGCTCACCCTCAGTCCTTTTGCTGAAATGTCCCTAGTAATCTCTTGGCTTAAGGCAGCTCACTCTCTTGTGGACTCCTCAGGAGGGGCACTTGTGTTCAGTTTTCCTGAGTTCGGGCATATTTGACCCATTTGTCTACATCCTTGATACTTGAAGAACAGCGTGGCTGGTTATCAAGTTTCTTGGAAATGCTGCACCATTTTTGTTTTGCTTGATATGTTGTTTTTGACCAGTCTAATTCTCTCCCCCTTCCAGCTATTTCTGTGCTTGTCAGGACCCTCTATTGATTATCTTCTGTCTCCTTAAACCTAAGAAGCTTTGCTAGAATACCTCTCTGGGCTGATCTGTTCCATTGCTTTGATATTCTTGTTCAGGAACTCCAATAGGACATGCC
This sequence comes from Panthera pardus, assembly GCF_024362965.1. Classification (NCBI taxonomy): domain Eukaryota; kingdom Metazoa; phylum Chordata; class Mammalia; order Carnivora; family Felidae; genus Panthera; species Panthera pardus. The sequence continues at coordinate 10,220,894 of NW_026526832.1, read as the reverse complement.
TTGCCAGTCTTTCATTTCATTTGTTTTCCTCTGACCCTTTTTACTTATTTCTTTATCTCACTTTTATTCTCTTGGTTGTTTTCGTGCTTTTCAGTAATGTCTTTCATTAAATCTCTTTAAATGTACTCTTCCTTAGGCTTTATGGTTTAGTTTTCAATTCTGGTAAGATTTGTTTTTTCTTTTTCTTTTATATCTTTCCTATTTCAACAACTGGGATTTCATTTCTTCTGCTTTTCTTTTTTGGTCCATTTGTGTTGTTAGGTTTTATATTTTGTATTCAAAAAAATTTAATAACTCTTCTTTAAAGATAATTAATTTTTACTAGACTGTACTGGTAAAGTTTTCCTCGTTTCATGGAGGCTTTGGAGTGATATTTTCTTCAGCTGAATTACTTTGGTTTGCATTTTTTTTTTTTAAACAACAGTTTGGATATCATCTCTTTTTTCCTATTTCTGGTCATTTTGTGGAGGGGGTTTCGAGAGTGAAGGCAGCATCTCTTATGGGTTCTGCCCTTTTCTGTTTAGGCTCTTTAATGTAGGGTGTTGATGGTGAGGTTGGGAAGAAGGAAAGGGTTTAATGTGTCTTTTTTTCCTTCAGGATCATTAATTTTATCTTATTTCCTTCTTTCCTTTTACTGCTTGTCCCTCAAAGATACCCACAGCCTCTCATCTCTTATCCTCCCCAAGAAGCAACGCCCCTCCAATGCTGATGCTTCTGGTCTCACTCATGGTCATTTCCTTTCCTTGGAGCTGGTGTTGTGAACTACCAAGTTCCAAATCACATCCAGTATTTTTTAACTTAGTTGGATTTTCTCTTTCTGGGTCTGATATTGTCTGTGCTTCAGGAAAGTCCTTGATGCCTCTCTGCTCTTTTCAGATGCCCTTTAATTTTTTTTTTTTTAATGTTTATTTAGTTTTGAGACAGAGAGAGAGCATGAACGGGGGAGGGCCAGAGAGAGAGGGAGACACAGAATCTGAAGCAGGCTCCAGGCTCTGAGCTGCCAGCACAGAGCCCGACGCAGGGCTGGAACTCACAGAGCGTGAGATCATGACCTGAGCCGAAGTCGGACGCTTAACCGACTGAGCCACCCAGTCACCCTTCAGATGCCCTTTAATCCCCACTACTCAACTCTTCATGGCCACAGGCTTGAAGCAATGGGCACAAGAGAACTCTGTTGGCATTTGGCTCATTTTTGTACTTGCTGATGATTTGAAGCTTATAATATTCTCGGATTCCTTAGTAATGCTGAAGGCATTGCGTGTTATTTTTAATTTTCTCTCCTTATTTATCTCGTGGGTTTTGATTTTGTTTTTTGTTTTTGTTTTTGAAATTGTGTGGGGAGATTCAAAGTGAGGCAGCCACCATTGTTTTTCATACCTGGAAGTCTGTAAGTTTGAAGTTAAGAAGCAAGAAATTAAAAACTTCTGTCTTTACAGGTATATTTCCTTTTCTAGTGTTTTTTAAATTTGTGTAAACATGACTTTATATTTGACATAATTTTTCTTCGGCTTCAAGAACTTTTTTGTGTAAACATTTCTTTTAGTGTATATCTATGGGTAAGGAAATCTCTCAGGTTGATTTGCCTGAAAAGTCATTATTTCACCCTTCTTTTTTAATGATTACATTTTTTTTTTAATTTTAGAAAGAGAGAGGTGGGGAGAGAGGCACAGGGGAAAAGCAGGGGAAGGAGAGACAGAGCAGGGAGAGAGAGAGAGAGAGAGAGGGCGGGGGAAAAGAGAGAGAGAGAGAGGGAGAATCTTAAACAGGTTGCACACTTAGCACAGAGCCCAAGGTGGGGCTCAATCCACAACCCTAGGATCATGACCTGAGCCAAAACCAAGAATCAGACACTGACTGAGCCACCCAGGCACTCCAAAAGATTTTTTTCCTGGGTGTAAAATTCAGAGTTGAGAGTTCTTCTTTTAGCACTTTAAAGATATAATACAAATTTTTCAGTTAAAAGTCAACAGCTCTGCTCTCAGAGAGCAGGGAGAGTGAAAGGACGCCAGGAAGGAGAGTTGTTGAGCCCGGGGAAGAAAGAGCTCAGCTCCACGGGGGATCAAAGGTGAGGGTAAGCACCATCTCCCTCTCCCATCCCCCAGCCGAAATTTCAAAGGGAACCAATTCCCATCACCAAACTTGCTTGCACCACGGAAACACCCAACTCTGTGCTTCTGTGGATCCGTCCCTCCAATGGGTCTGCCTCCCTCCCGGTGCTGCAGGGCCCCTCCAGGAGGAGACCACCGATGGCAAAGTGAGCTAAGCCTGCCCCTCCCGCCCCTGTGCACCTTGTGGATCCGCCCCAGCTAATATGCCAGACCCCACTGAAGCAGCACCACAAGCCTGGCAGTGTGCAAGTATCCCAGACAGGGGCCACATCACTCCACAGTGAGTCCTGCCCCTGGGAGAGGCGAAGATAAGGTACACACAGTCTGACTGTGGCCCCAGCGGTGGGCTGGGGGCAGACACCGGTCTGACTACAGCCCCGCCCACCAACACAAGTTACTCCAGACAGCACAAGGGAAGTGCCCTGCAGTTTGGAGCCACCACAGGGACTACCCAAAATGACGAAACGGAAGAATTCTCCTCAAAAGAAACTCCAGAAAGTAGCAACAGCTAATGAATTGATCAAAAACGATTTAAGCAACATAAAGGAACAAGGGTTTAGAATAATAGTCATAAAATTAATCGCTGGGCTTGAAACAAGCATAGAGGACAGCAGAGAATCTACTGCTACAGAGATCAAAGGACTAAGAAATAGTCGTGAGGAGCTAAAAAATGCTATAAATGAGGTGCAAAATAAAATGGAGGCGGCCACAGCACAGATTGAAGAGGCAGAGGAGAGAATAGGTGAATTGGAAGATAAAATTATGGAAAAAGAGGAAGCTGAGAAAAAGAGAGATAAAAAAATCCAGGAGTATGAGAGGAGAATTAGAGAACTAAGTGATGCAATCAAATGAAACAATATCCATATCATAGGAATTGCAGAAGAAGACAGAGGGGCTGAAGGTGTACTTGAACAAATCATAGCTGAGAACTTCCCTGATCTGGGGAAGGAAAAAGGCACTGAAATCCAAGAGGCACAGAGAACTCCCTTCAGATGTAGCTTGAATCAATCTGCATGACATATCATAGTGAAACTGGCAAAATACAAGGAAAAAGAGAAAATTCTGAAAGCAGCTAGGGATAAACAGGCTCTAACTTACAAATGGAGACCCATAAGACTAGTGGCAGACCTATCTACTGAAACTTGGCAGGCCAGAAAGGAATGGCAGGAAATTTCCAATGTGATGAGCAGAAAAAATATGCAGCCAAGAATCCTTTATCCAGCAAGTCTGTCATTCAGAATAGAAGGAGAGATAAAGGTTTTCCCAAACAAACAAAAACTGAAGGAATTCATCACCACTAAACCAGCCCTACAAGAGATCCTAAGGGAGATTCTGTGAGTGAAATGTTGCAAGGACTACAAAGTACCAGAGACATCAATACAAGCATGAAACCTACAGACATCACAATAACTCTAAACCTGTATCTTTCAATAATAACACTGAATGTAAATGGACTAAATGCTCCAACCAAAAGACATAGGGTATCAGAATGGATAAAAAAACCAAGACCCATCTATTTGCTGTCTACCAGAGACTCATTTTAGACCTGAGGACACCTTCAAATTGAAAGTGAGGGGATGGAGAACCATCTATCATACTACTGGAAGTCAAAAGAAAGCTGGACTAGCCATACTTATATCAGACAAACTACACTTTACATTAAAGGCTGTAACAAGAGATGAAGAGGGCATTATATAATAATTACAGGGTCTATCCATCAGGAAGAGCTAACAATTATAAATGTCTATGTGCTGAATATGGGAGCCCCCAAATATATAAAACAATCACAAACATAAGCATCCTTATTGATAAGAATGTGGTAATTGCAGGGGACTTTAATACTCCACTTACAACAATGGATAGATCATCTAGACACAGGATGGATAAAGAAACAAGGGCCCTGAATGATACATTGGATCAGATGGACTTAACAGATAATTTAGAACTCTGCATCCCAAAGCAACAGAATATACTTTCTTCTCGAGTGCACATGGAACATTCTCCAAGATAGATCACATACTGGGTCACAAAACAGCCCTTAATAAGTATAAAAGAATTGAGATCAGGGGCCCCTGGGTGGCTCAGTTGGTTGGGCATCCGACTTCGGCTCAGGTCATGATCTCGCAGTCTGTGAGTTTGAGCCCCGCGTCAGGCTCTGTGCTGACATCTCAGAGCCTGGAGCCTGTTTCAGATTCTGTGTCTCCCTCTCTCTCTGACACTCTCCCATTCATGCTGTGTCTCTCTCTGTCTCAAAAATAAATAAACATTAAAAAAAATAAAAATAAAAGAACTGAGATCATACCATGCACACTTTCAGACCACAATGCTTTGAAACTTGAAATCAACCACAGGAAAAAATCTGGAAAACCTCCAAAAGCATGGAGGTTAAAGAACACCCTACTAAAGAATGAATGGGTCAACCAGGCAATTAGAGAAGAAATATCACTGTATGTTTCATATGTCTTTTATTCTCTGGCTTCTTTTAAGATATTTAAAAATCTTTGCTGTACAACTATTCGATTATGATTTCCTAGATGTGGTTTTCTTTGTTGTTGTTGTTTTTCCAGTCTGTTGTTCATTCAATGAACTTCTTAAATCACTGAGGTGATATTTTTCATCAAATTTGGAAAAAAACGGACTATTATTTCTTTAAGATTTTTTTAAATCTCAATCTCTCTTCTCTTTTTCTGGAATTCCAACTACATTTATGCCTGAGCATTTAATAGTGTTTTACAAATAATAGAGTCTATGTTCTTTTCATTTTCTCCAGCCTTTGTATCCTCTTCTTTTCAGGTCAGATGCTTTCTATCGCTCTGTCTTTAAATTCACTGGCCCTATCTTTTGCATTATTCATTCTTCTGTTAAGTCCATTCAGTGAAAATTTTCACTTCAGATACTTTATTTTTCAATTCATTAAGTTCTTTTTAAAATAATTTCTATTTCTCTATAGCAGTCTCCAATCTGTCAACTTATTATGTCTATCTTTTCCTTTAAACCTATATACATATAATGGCTGTTTTAAAGTCTTTGTTAATTCCAACATCTCTGAATCTGTCCTATTTTCTGTTATTTTTTTTTCCTATGTATAGGCCACATTTTCTTACTGCTTTATGTATCTAGTAATTTTTTATTGTGTGCTAATCATTGTAGATACTTGAAATTTTCTTCTCTTAGCCTCTGTGACACAATAATCTTAGGGTTTTTCTCCCACTTCTCTGGTATTCTGTCCATCTTCTTTAAGTCTGTCCTCTTCCCGACCTTTTAATGTTAGAAATCCTCATGTCTGAATCTTATATATTGTCTTTTATCACACTACATTTTCTCCCTAGGCAATCTCATCTGCATCTTCTGCAGTAATTACCACCTATACACTGATGATTCAAAAGCATATAAATTCAGTTGAGACCTCTCCTCTGAGCTCCAAGCTAACTGCTAGTTGTTTTAATGGTACATCAAACTCAATATGTGCAGGGGAGCCCAGGTGGCTCAGTCAGTTAAGCATTGAACCTTGGCTTAGGTCATGATCCTGCAGTTTGTGGGTTCAAGCCCTGTGTTCAGCTCTGTGCTGACAGCTCAGACTCTGGAGCCTGCTTTGGATTCTGTGTGTGTGTCTCTCTCTCTGCCCCTTCCCCACTAAACTCTGTCTCCCTCCCTCTCAAAAATAAATAGACATTAAAAAAAAAACTCAATATGTCCAGAACCAATCTCATGATCTCTCTAGCCTGCCTGTACACACACACACACACACACACACACACACACAGTTTAAAAGAAGACTTCACTGTAATCATCAAGACAGTATAGTATTGGCACAAAAAACAGACACATAGACCAATGGAATAGAATAGAGAACCCAGAATTGGACCCACAAATGTATGGCCAACCAATCTTTGACAAAGCAGGAAAGAGCACCCAGTGGAAAAAAAGACAGTCTGTTTAGAAAATGGTGCTGGGATGGGGCGCCTGGGTGGCTCAGTTGGTTAAGCGGCTGACTTCGGCTCAGGTCATGATCTCACGGTCCGTGAGTTCGAGCCCCACATCGGGCTCTGTGCTGACAGCTCAGAGCCTGGAGCCTGTTTCGGATTCTGTGTCTCCCTCTCTCTGACCCTCCCCTATTCATGCTCTGTCTCTCCCTGTCTCAAAAATAAATAAAAATGTTAAAAAAAAATTAAAAAAAAGAAAAAGAAAAAAGAAAATGGTGCTGGGAGAACTGGACAGCAACATGCAGAAGAATGAAACTAGACCACCTTCTTACACCATACATAAAAATAAACTCAAAATGGATGAAAGACCTAAATGTGAGAAAGGAAACCATCAAAACTCTAGAGGAGAAAGCAGGCAACAATCTCTTTGACCTCAGTTGCAGCAATTTCTTACTCAGCACATCTCCAAAGGCAAGGGAATCAAAAGCAAAAATGAACTATTGGGACCTCATCAAGATAAGAACTTCTGCACTGCAAAGGAAACACTCAGCAAAACTAAAAGGCAACGGATGGAATGGGAAAAGATATTTGCAAATGGCATATCGGATAAAAGGCTAGTATCCAAAATCTATAAAGAACTTACCAAACTCAACACCTGAAAAACCAATAATCCAGTGAAGAAATGGGCAGAAGACACGAATAGACACTTTTCCAAAGAAGACATCCAGATGGCCAACAGACACATGAAAATATGCTCAATGTCACTCATCATCAGGGAAATACAAATCAAAGCCAGACTGAGATACCACCTCACACTGGTCAGAGTGGCTAAAATGAACAAATCAGGAAACTACAGATGCTGGTGAGGATGTTGAGAAATGGGAACCCTCTTGCACTGTTGGTGGGAATGCAAACTGGTGCAGCCACTCTGGAAAACAGTGTGGAGGTTCCTCAAGAAAATTAAAAATAGAGCTACCCTATGACCCAGCAATAGCAGTACTAGGAATTTACCCAAGGGATACAGGAGTACTGATGCGTAGGGGCACTGTACCCTAATGTTTACAGCAGCACTCTCAACAATAGCCAAATTACGGAAAGGGCCTAAATGTCCATCAACTGATAAATGGATAAAGAAGATGTAGTTTATATACTTAATGGAATACTACTTGGCAATGAGAAAGAATGAAATCATACCATTTGTAGTAACATGGATGGAACTGGAAGGTATTACGCTGAGTGGAACAAGTCAGTCAGAGAAGGGCAGATATCATATGTTTTCACTCATATGTGGATCTTGAGAAACTGAACAGAAGACCATAGGGGAAGGGAAGGGGGAAAAAATAGATACAGACAGAGAGAGAGGGAAGCAAACCACAAGAGACTATGAAATACAGAGAGCAAACTAAGGGCGGATGGGAGGCTGGGGGAGAGGGAAAATGGGTGATGGGCATTGAGGAAGGCACTTGCTGGGATGAGCACCAGGTGTTGTATGCAAGCCAATTTGACAATAAATTATACTCATAAAAAAATGAAGAATAAAAAAATAAAAAATAAAATTAGGCTTTGATTGTTTTTCATTGCTTTTTTAGGATAAAAATAAAAATTATTAAGATGGACTGGCTCCCGTTTGACTCCTCTTAATACGGCTTCTTCTCCCTATGCCTCTCTGTTATCCTAGTCCTGTGTCTGCCTGTTAGCTTTCATCCTGCCTCTGGTCTTTGTCTATACTCTTCCTTCTGTATGAAATGCTTTCCTCTCTTCATCATATGGTTAACACCTTCTCCTACACCAGATTAGAACTCAACTGTCCTTTTCTGGAGGAAACCTTGCCTGACCCCCCTTGACGAAATCCAACCCACTCTTCTAGGTTCACATTGGCACAATGTACTTCTCATACATTGTGTATGCTATGCATTGTGTATTGCTTATAACAGTTGTAATTTTATACTGGTGTTCATGACTACTTCATTCATGTGTGACACCTCTACTCAATTTTGGACCCCATGAAATTTAAAGTTGTCTGTGTTTACTCACTCTTACATGTTAAGCATCAATCATAGCATAGATGTTCAATAAATATTTATAGGACAAGCGAATAAATGAACCAAAATGCTCTTCCATTGTTCTTTTTTTAGAGTCATGCTTAGATCTGTCTCTGCCTTTTTAAGAAATGTTCTAAGCAGGGGAGGATGCTGAGGGACTGGTCAAACAACAGGAAAATCAAGTAACATGGAAACAAAATAAGTTGGTCCCTTGCAATTAGGCTTCTCATAAGAATTCTTTGTTTCTTCCTTAAAGATGAAACTGGAATATTAAAATTGATATTTTGGTCCCAGAATGATAAACTTAAAAACCATAATTAAAACATGTCTACTATTGAGACTGGTGGTACACTTTGTCCTTCTTACCTGTAAGCCTCAAATGATTGAGCCACCCAAATGATTGTGTCATCAACGGGATCACAAAACCCAAGTCTTTACCCACTTTTTTAATGCTTCACTTCTAACATGGGAAGCTACCTTTTCAAGAGATCTCCTGCTACATTGTCAAGCCTCTGACTAGGCTCGGCTATAGTTGCCTTGAAGTAAGAGGGTCAGTGTTTTTAAGGGTAAGATATAGTTTGGGATGGTATTGAAAAGGGTAATCCTGGGGAAGTGAAGGCAATTATTAAGACCAAGTATGAAACAATGCCTGGTAGCCAAAAGTGAGTTCATATCAAAAATTTCTACAGAGAGAGTTATAGCTTCTGAAGTGGGAATGTAATACATGGTCTGGGGATAAAAAAAGAAACAAACTAAATATGAGAGAAAATACAAGGAATGATCCAGAAATTAGAGTAGATAGGGTGCATGTCAGGGGCAGAAAGGTATCATGGGACAAGTAAGGCCATGGATGTGCTGGTCTGGAACACAAGACAAAATATTACTGGTTAAGTTGGTTTTGTTGACTAGTAAACTAGATGGATTTGAGGCATTTTTATCTGTTCTTGCTCTTCATGTGATATTTTCTTCCCGATTCTTGCATCACTTTTGTTATCTCAGAAACACATCAGGAGCAAGACAGAAGCTCTTAGGTGGCTTATTAGTACTGGGACAAGTTGATCCTTCCTTCCACAAAGACATTCATTCCTCAATAAAATAGAACTTTCAGTCAAGTAGTTGGTCCTTAAAAGAAAGAAAAGAAAAGAAAAGAAAGCATGAACTCCGTCCCTTTTTTGACTAAATACTGAGAACCAACTTGTCTATTTCTAAGTAGAAACTTTCTTTCTTTATACATGTTAAATGCATATTTTTTCTTTAAAAAAAAAAAGCCATTTGGCCCCTTTATTCCTGAGTTCTTGATAGAAAAACAAAATGGTCAATAACTCATTTCAACATCCACATTTAGCTGAGAAGCTTTTGGTGATTCAACCCCACAGATGTAGGTAAAAGGTTCCAGAGAGCAAGTGGGAGTCATGAGTTTACCAAAACTCTGTGAACACATTCTTTTTAAGGCTTGAAAAACCCCAAGGCTTGCCCTTGTTTTAGGAAGAATAACTACCGGAGAAGTTTCAGGCCACTAGAAGATATGGCCCATCATGAGGAGGGCAGGGACAGCTGGGCCCAGGCCACAGTTGGCATGTCACCCGCATCCCACCCCCCTCCTGTCTTGCAGCTCTCCCCAGAGATATCCACTGGGTGGGAAGTCTGTTGCCAGAGAACACAGTCTGATGTTTTCCATTCCTGATCCAGGAAGTCCCCCTTCCCCTGCCACCCCCACATCCTCAGCCCTGCAAACAACTTTTATAGAGGAGAAGGGGAGCAAAGCTGAAAAAGGCAAATATCCCTGGTGGAGTTTGAAGAGAGGGGCCCCTTGTTCAAGGATTTCTCCTCTAGACTTGAAAGGACACTTCAGAGTCACTCATCTTAGTTCTGATCTTTCTCAGTATGTAAGAAGCCACTAAGAAAATTTACCCTGGGAAGAAAAATTCCTGAAGCTGAGTTAGACACAGATAGCTGTTACCACATGATCTGGCCGTTAGTTACCTCTGACTTTGTCTTCCCACTCCCCTCTATGCTGGACTGGGCTGCAGCCACTCAGGCCTCCTTGCTGATTGTCAAACAGCTAAACATGCTCCTCACTCACGGCCTCTGCCCACCCTGGTCATGCTCCCACAGATCTGTATGGCCTGCTCTCTCGCTTCATCCAGGGCTCTGCTCAAATGTCATTCTGGCAGACACATCTTTCCTGGCCATCCTGCTCATACCCTTATTCTATTTTATTTTCTTTCGTAGCACTATTTTCTACCACTTGATGCATTTTATGGTCATGTTTGTTTGTAATACAGCTCACTTGACTAGAATATAAGATCCATAGAGAAGAGACCTTCCTGCTATACCCACAGCACACAGTGGGTGCTCAGTAAATATTTGAGGAAGGAAGGAACGAAGGAAGGAACAAAGGAAGGAACGAAGGAAAGAAAGAAAGAAAGAAAGAAAGAAAGAAAGAAAGAAAGAAAGGAGGGAGGGAGGATTGTAGGGAGGGATGGAAGGGGGAAAACAGAAGAATGGAGGGAGTTGGGAGAGAGGAGGAAGAAGGGGATGAGATGAGAGGTGAACAGAGAGCTAAATGGGGTCTCTGAAAGTAGACATGGGAGGCACCCAAAGAAACATTCCTACTTCATCCATTCCCTGTGCCTGGGATAATCCATTCTGAGTGGTAAAGAAATATCTTGACTTCATGTTAAATGAACTATTGGTCATGTTATTGTCTTCCATCCCCCAAACCCACGTTAGCCTCTGCGTTAGTGCCTATTCTTTTGTTCTGCCGTGTTAACCCTAACTAGTCCCAAGCCCTTTCAGAAAGGTAGCCCTGCCCTGATCCTCAGTCTGATGGCTGGAGACCCTTCTGCCTTGCCTTACAGAAGTCTGCCCTCCTCCGTTGTCCCCATCCCAGCCTAGCAGCAGCCTGTGCTACCTGAAACACTTTCCCAATGTCAGTTGATGGGAACCCCCCTGACTCCTGTCTGCTACACAAACAGAGCCAACCCCAGCTGCCACAGTGATTTTCAGTCTTGTGCTGGATTCCAAACCTCTTCTCTTGCCCACCTTTGGTTATTGCAGAATAGACCATCTTTCTCTGTACCCAAGACATCATTAAAAGTTATAGAAAAGAGAATTTAAAAAGAAAACAATTAAAAAGTGAGATGGCATATGTGGATATATACATATGTATCATATATATGTATATATCAGAAGGCCTTTGGCCTAATAATAACATGTCACATCAAGGCAAATGACCAAAAAAGTAAAATTTCCCGACTTACCTCCCTGAAGTGGACTCATCTGCGGAGATATGGGCCTGGATGGGGTTCTAATTACTTCCTGCCCTTTAATTAGAAGGGCCTGTCAAATCCAGAGTTGACCCAATGGATCAGTATATAGGTCTAAGCTAAGACAGCAAATGGTGATTCCCTCTGAGATGCCAAAAAAAAACCTGGGCTCCCCTAGGTAAGCCATGGCTGGCCTTGGCTTTTTGGAGGTCCTGCATGACCAGCAAGTTCTCCCTGATCTGTGCAGGCCCTTGTCCCTGACACAAACCCCCAACATTGACCTAGAACCAGTGCCAGGTGGCTTCGGCCTGGAGTTTTTCTCAGCTAGACTCACTATCCTGGGAGTTTCCCAGAAAGTCATTGTCCTTCCACAGCCATCTCTCAATGCAGTGAGATTGTTTGTGGGAGAAAGTTGATGGATGAAGGGTGATGTCACAAGCTGCAGCCAGGCTGTTTTTCTTGAAGGCTGCCCACACAGTACTATAATCATGCAAACTGAAATTCAGGAAATAAAATGGAACACAGATAGTTTGTCATCCTTGTTAGCAATGGAATTGATGAATGAAAGGTCCAATCATCCAAAAGTCCTTGAATTGGGTCTTCTTGTTCAAGAAGACAACAACAAAAATTGGCTTTTAAGTTGCAAAGTAGACAAACTGAACAATAAATAGTTGTTGAAATAGTTGTTTGAGCTTCATCTCCCATTCTTGCTCCTGATCTGTGGTTTCCTAACCACAGTATGCAGAGCCAAGTGGAAACAAACTACCCAAATTCCGAATTATTAAAAACTGGATAAGCAGATTGAACAACTGAGAGAAGCCATATTTTCATAGTTTCCTGGGTGATTATTAAATACGATAGAACATTGTCTACTTTGTTATAGATTAGACACCCAGACTCACTTCCAAGAAAGGCTTCAGGTGAGCAAATGGTTGCCCTCAATTTTTCACTTTCCTTTTCTATGGCCCACCTAGGAGAGACTGAGGAGTTGAACCAGTCAGGAAGTTCAGCAGTTCTCAAGACATACTACAGACAAAAAGATGTAGTTTAAAAAAAAACAACTGCTTTCTGGGGTGCCTGGGTGGCTCCGTTGGTTAAGCACCAACTTCAGCTCAGGTCATGATCTCGCAGTTCATGAGTTAGAGCCTTACGTCAGGCTCTGTATTGACAGCTCAAAGCCTGGAGCCTGTTTTGGATTCTGTGTCTCCCTTGCTCGCTCTCTCTCTCTCTCTCTCTCTCTCTCACTCTCTCAAAAATAAAATAAAAATTAAAAATCTTTCTTAAAAAACTACTGCTTTGGGGACAAATGTATGACCTGGCCAGAAAAAGGCCTTCTTAACCATTGGATTCTAAAGAATCCAGCAAAACTGAAAGTAACAGACAGGTACAAAATTCTAAACAAAAAGATGAGTTGATATCATAAGACACAGACAAATCAGGAAAGAATGGTGGGCAGTGGCTGTCAGACCAAACACATCAATGACATCCTAACATAGATTGTCAGGTCTGAACTAGTGATACAGCAAAGTTATAATTCTGATCCAAGTATGGGGGTTGGTTCCCCGCCCTCCTTCTGTACAATCTGCTGTATAGACATGCTTTGTTTGGTAGAGCTGTCCTTTATAGTACCCTTGGCAGACTCCTCCTAAGTGTTAGAATTCTTGGGTTTGGCTTCTCTTTTTATCTCTTCTCTTTCTACCCTTCCTGCCTAGATCATTCTGATGGCTTTAAATAGCATCTCAAATCTCAAGCTTCAGGTCTGAGCTCCAGAATCATTGGTTCCAGTATCCACTATCCATCACCACTTGGATGTCCCATGGACACTGTTAACATGAAATGCACAAATCTTTCACTTGCTTCCTTGTAAAATATCTTTGTCCTCTTCCTATATGCCCCAGCTCAATAAATGGCATGCCCACTCATCCATTTCTCAACCCAGAAATGGGATCACATTCAACCCAAGTTCGGTCAATTCTACTTCCAAAATAGGTCTCAAAATTATCCATTTCATCCCATCCTCGCTGGCACTTTCCTAGTACAAGTCACCATCATCTTTTGCCCAAACTAATAACCAGTCTCCTTATATCCACTCTTGCTCCTTCAAATTCGTCCAGAGTTACTTCATCCATCAAAAGATGGATGATTGTGTCATTCTCTTTCAGTATATTCCCACTGAATTCAGGAGAGTCTAGTCTTCTTCCTGTGGCCTAAAGACTCCAAGATGTTGCTTTTGTTTATCTTTTGCCTTGTCTCATGCCCGCATTGTCTTCTGCCAGTTTCAATGGTCTTAAACGTGACAAGGTCTGTTTGTTTTTTAGCTCACTTGTTTATAATCTTCTTTTTCCATAAAACTGTTACTCATTTTGTCATTACTCTAAATCCTGTCCCTTAAAAGTGTCCTGCAGTAGGTATGCAATAAAAATGTATTAAACAAATGTTGATGGATGCTGGAAGTCAGAAAAAGAGCCACCTTGCATCAACTTGAATGGTTCCAGTAGTTGTTTGACTTTTGAAGAAGGAAGTATGCCAAACTATCTCCTCAATCAAAATATGCTTTTCCTGGGGTGCCTGGGTGGTTCAGTCAGTTAAGCCTCCAACTTTGGCTCAGGTCATGATCGCATGAATCGTGAATTTGAGCCCCACATTGGGCTCTGCGCTGACAGCACGGAGCCTGGAGCCCCCTTCAAGTTCTGTGTCTCCCTCTCTCTCTGCCCCTCCCCTGCTCACTCTCTCTCTCTCTCTTTCTCTCTCTCAAAAATAAATAAACTTTTAAAAAAATATGCTTGTCCTGTTTTCCTTTCTCTCAAGGTCTGACTTAGCAATACCGGTGAATTTAATAACTATTTGTTCTGGTCACTTACTATGAAACAAACTACCCTCTCAACATAACGGCTTAAGATGACAATCATCCATGTTATTATGTTCAGATATCTTGTGGGTCAGGTATATTTAATCAGGACACAGTAGCGGTGCCTTATCTCTGCTGCACAATGCTGGAACTTCAGCTGGAAAGATTCAGAGGCTGACAGCTACCTGATAGCTGGGAATTTAAACCATCAGGTAGCTCCTTCGCTCACATGTCTGGTTGCTAAGCTGAAAGAACTCAAAGATCAGACTGGTGACTAAATACCTTCTCATGGCCTGTCTACATGGCTTGGCTTGCTCACAGCATCATGGCCTCAGAGGTTTAAGAGCTAATGTTCCAGCAAACAAAGAGAGGAGGGCTTATCACTTTTTATGATCCAGCTCCCTACGTCAAATAGTGTAGTGTCACTTTCACCCTACTCTGCTGTTTAAACAATCACAAGCTCACCTAAATTCAAAGGAAAGGAAAGTAGACTCTCTTGAGGATTAAGGGACAAGGGCACCCTGTGGAAGAGAATGTGAGATGGGAGACATTGGCCATCTTTGGCAAATACCATCTACCACCTGTCACATGTTAAAGTACAGATGAAGAAGTGCTGTCTGCTCTACTCCCTTCCTTAGCTCACCCTACCTTCCTGCGTTCCTAGTCCTAATTATTTATAACATGTGGTCAACATACTGAGAATATTTTGCATCCCAAAAGAGTGAATCCCCTGGTGGGCTTTTCAAACCACACTAGAGGAAGTAAGGGAAAAGACTTGTAGCTCTAAGGTAGATGCCCTTAGATCTTACCCTTACACCAGGTAGAGACCCTACAGATCTTGAACTCCAAGATTTCCAGAGGCCACATGTCTGCTGATATCAAAGGGTCAGGTTTATATTCTTCACACATACATGTTAAGCATATACACCTGATCCTCATTACTCATGGGTTCTACCTTTGCAAATTTGCCTACTCACTACAATTTATTTGTAACCCCTAAATTAATATTCACAATACTTTCACAGTCATCTACAGACATGTGCAGAGCAACAAGAAATTTGAGTTGCCCCATGGGCTCATTAACAGCTGGGTCACACCGGACACTGCTTTGCCTCCTTCAGTGTTTCCATTCTCCCACACCGTACACAAGTGACCTTTTGTGGTCAGTGTAGTACCAGGTCTTTCACACTGGGAGTGTAGTGCTGATGCATAGTTAATTGGTCCTAAGCACACTAAGGCTGTAATGTGCCTTACATGTGTCAGGCAGCTTTATTCAGGCATGAGTTAGAATGCTGCTGGCTGTGAGCTCAATACTGATGAATCCATGATGTATGCTAATTAAGGTGCCTTTAATATGTGTCTTTTACACACGTAAAACAAGGTTATGTACACACATAAAACAAGGTCATTTGACAAAAATGTTGAGACCAGAGGCTCTTAGGAACCTAATTTTGTGTTTCTCCTAAGAGCAATTGTTTTGTATCTGCTAATTCAGTGTTTGCAGAGACTTTATGGACCATAGCTACAATGAGTAATGAGAATCAACTGTAATATATATCAGGGCTGTTGTAAGCCCTAGAGATGAAATAGTGAACAAAAAAACACAAAAATGGAATTTACATTCTAGAGGAGAGAAGAAGACATAAAGGAAAAAATGATACAGTATGTTAGAAGGTGATAACCATTAAGGAAAAAATAAAGCAAGGGATGGGAGATGGGGAGTTTCCAGGGTGGACTTGTTTTTTTTGTTGTTGACACTGTTGTTTTCTGTTTCATTTTGTTTTGTTTTTTCAAAACAGAATGATGAAGGTAGACCTGAAGAAGATTCAGATGACATTTGAGCACATGAAAGAGGTATGAGGAAGCAGGTTAAGCAACCTCTGGGAGGAAAGTAGAAGGAACAGACAGTACCCAGGGTGGTAATATACCTGACATGTCCAAACCAGAATGGGGCTCATGTGCCTGGAATGGAGCAAGTAGGAGATGAGGTCACACAGGTAAGAAAGTTCAGCTCAACGGGGCCTTCTAGCCCATTGTAATGATTGGAGTTTTCAATCTGAGTGAGAAACTGTCAGTAGCCTTGGTTGAAATAAGAGCATGATCAGAAGAATGTTGCAAAGATCTAGACTTGAAGGATGGTTATGGTCAGTTATAAAAAGTGATCAGAATCCAGATATATTCTGAAGGCAGAGCCAACAAGATTTGCCACTGCATTAGATGTGAGGTTGGGAAAGAAATAGTGACATCAAACATAACTCCAAGGTTTTTGGCCTGAGAAGTTGCAAGGATGATGTTGCCATTAACTGAGAAGGAAAAAAACAAAACTGTAGATGAAACAGGTGTGAGAGAGAATATCAGGGTTTCGAGTGTACCCATTTTAAGTTGAGGTGTCCAATTAGATTTCCAAGAAGAGATATAGCATAGATAACTGGGTGTTCAGGGCTAGAATCAGAGAAACCCACACTGGTAATATACCTTTTGAAGTCCTCAGTGTATGGATAGGATTTAGAGACATGAAACAAATGAGACCACCAAAGAATGACTGCAGGTTGGGAAGAAAAGAGAAAGGGTCCTCGATTGCAATCCCAGGTCACTCCATTTTAAGAGATCAGAGAGACAAGGAATGAGCAGAGAAGTTTGAGAAGCAAGGTCTCCTAGAAGCTGACTGGAGACAGTGCTACCCAAAACAGAGAGTGATAAATGGTGCCATCACGTCCAGAAGTCAGACAGAATGAGGACTGAGAAGTGACCATTGGACTAGCAACATAACAGTGATATGCTGGTTAAATGCTGCACAACAGGCTCTTGGGAGGGACAGAAATCCCTAATCTGTAGTTTGTCAGTTTCCATATTGAAAATACTCCTACCATGGCTGATTTCAAGCTATTAATGTGAGGTCACTGAATGCAGCTTTTAGAAGAGATGTGCACAATTGACTCTAAAGAGGCAGTACCAGCTGGCACTGGCACACCTCTGAATGCTAATGGTATTCATTGCCTCTGAAGGCTTTGGCTTTGGCTTCCAAGGGGGAACTGCCTGGTCAAGTGTACTCGGCATGGCTGAACTGCATCACCTAGACAGAGCCAGTCAACATTTATCTTATCAATCAACGATCATTTAGTGAGGACAGCTAAAGGACCTCACTGGAAGTACTGGGACCCAGAGCAGGATATCATGGTTCCTGAAGCCTAGACTCATGCTAACCTTTAAAAGAGAGAGCATTCCAACAATGAAAAAGTGTAAGGCACATCCCCTAAGCCCACAAAAAGTGCAGAGTGGAGTTACACAGCCCCAAGACAAGGAACACCAAGGACTGCCGGCAGCCACCAGAAGCCAGGAGAGAGGTGTGGAATAGATTCTTTCTCAGAACCTCCAAAAGGGACCAACCCTGCCAGGCCCTTGATTTTGTACTTCTGGTCTCCAGAAATTTTGTTGATGTAAGCTGCGGTAATTTGTTATGACAGCCCTAGGAAATGAACACAGATTGTTAGGATGACAGCATTTCTCACAGAAACATGAGAGAAAAGGAGAGGAAAAAAAGAAGATTAAGAAGTGTGGTCCCTGAAGCCGAGTGAAAACAGCATGCCCAGGAAGAAGGAATGATCCCTGCCCTGCTGCCCGTAACAAGTTCTGATCCTGACCTGCTCATCATGGACTACGCTGTTCGCTTCAAAGCTGTAAAGTAACCTCCCCAGTGGCCCCTGGTGGTGCCTACCCCTTCCCCCTAGTTCTGTCTTCACATGTAGGCATCAGACAAAATTCACTGCTTTAACAGAATTAAACCATCATGAGCCATTAACACATCAGTTCTGTGGGAAGCAGTTCTCTGGTGATTTAATGTAGAGTGAGAGAGGAGAGAAAGACCCAACAAGAAACTACCTGGGAGTCCTGGGTGCTTGGGAATATTAGCAAGAAATGGAGAGAGGACTACAATGGAGGTGATAAAGAATAAGAATAAATCATGCTCGTGTCCTTATATTTTTGTGTTGGCTGTTCAGGGACCAAAAGTGGTCATTTGATGAATTCCATTTAAAGCCACTTACTAAGGACCTGCTAAGAGCAATACACTCCATTAGACGGCTAGCAGAACTGCAAAGATGAATAGATCCATTTAATAGATCCATCTTCAGGGAAGAAGGCTGACTCTCGGAGGAAGGGAACATGTATTGTCGTGAGTGAGCAGAGGGAAGAAAAATGTTACCACACCCCTCAGCTTCTGGGTAATGACGCTCCCGAAAGAGAGCAGAGTTTTTAACATTGAGAGGTCCGTGGAGCTCTTCCTTCTCCAGATGGAGGTCACGGACACCACAGCAGACTAAAGACTTCACGGGAATCTGGCGGCTCAGAGATCTTCCCTTAGGTCTCCTTACCCCCCTACCCATATTCTGAACAAAAGTTCCATGTGAAGGAGTTCAGGTGGAGAACCCACTGGAAGAGTCTTTGTCATTATAAGCAGGAAGAAAATGGCAAATGGGATAATTATTTGTTTAGTTCAGTCCCCTTGGAGTCCTATATTTTCCTCAGCTTTTCATGGTTTGGGGATAAAAGTTGTTTTTAGGCCTAAGGGACTCAGCTGATCGGCCGGTCTCCCAGTTCATCTTTCAGGAGTGGGCACAGCTTTGGGAGACCAGTTTTTACCCTCTGAGCTCTTGCATTCCGTCCCAAATAAATATGTATTAAGAAAATGACGCCAAGTGGAGCAAAGTTCAGGAGTGGGAGGAAAGTTGACATAAAAGCCTCAGCGACAACAGCTGGCCCCAGGAACGAATGACAGAACTGAAGGGGATATTAGTGAGTGGAGCTGAGCCAGTCACATAGCAAAGTTTTGCAGGAAGAAAAAAGGGAACAGGGAATTAATTACAACGAATTCCTCCTAAAACACTGAGAGTTGGAGGCCGCGCATAGGTTATTCAAAGGGTAACTTCGAACGCTGCAAGGTTTCAGAGCACTTCTTACAAAGGAAGCTGCAGGGATCTCTGCCAAGCATATGGAATTTCCAAGTCAAAGTCAAGGGAACTGGCTTCCGAGCCTCCTGGAAGTGGATATGTGGACACAGATGGCAGTTTTGCTTTCAGGTTTAGCGAGGAGTAAACTTCGGCTCCTTTGGTTTTCTTACTCGTCTCTATCCCCTGCTGATATTTCCCTTGGCAGAGAATGATTGCACTGACCAAGCCAAATGCAAGCTATAAAATCCAGCAATGCTTTCTATTGTATTAACTCCAGCAAGGGGTTAGAAGGCCCCGGGACAAACATGACTGCTGTGACATTGGAGCTTCATGGTCTAAAGGGGCAGACCAGACCCTGGAGAAGTCTAATGTGTGGAGCAGAGGCTGAGAATGGGGATTGGAGCTGGTGGTCACGCCAACTTTGTTTACTTTTGGTAACTCTTCTCAGAGGATGGTGGGCAGACCAAAAAATCATTCTGGAGAGGAAGCCAAACAAATAAATATTTCAGGAAGGCTGCAAATGAAGAGAGACTTTTCTAATAAAGCTAATTGGACCGTGGAGAGGCTGCCAAATGCTGCTCACTCTGATCTGTTTTGTTGGCAGTGAAAGTAAGTGAAATAATTGCTAGCCCTTTCTTAGAAGTGACCCTTGTTGAAAAAAAAAAAATCCTGTGTTTTGCTAAGTGGTCTGTCTCTGAAGAACACTGTGAGCAAAAGAGAAACTCTAGCTGTGACTTTGGCCAAGTCAGGTAGTCATGCAATTCAGGACGGGGCTGGGTCCCAAGCATTCCACTTGATGCAGAAAATGAACCACCAGGGGGACCTGGGTGGCTTAGTCGGTTGAGCTTCTAACTTTGGCTCAGCGTCATGATCTCATGGCTCATGAGTTCGAGCCCCATGTCGGACTCTGTGCTGACAGCTCGGAGCCTGGAGCCTGCTTTGGATTCTGTGTCTCCCTCTCCGTTTCTGCCCTTCTCCCCTTCGCTCTCTCTCTCAAAAGTAAATAAAAACATTAAAAAAATTTTAAAAAGAAAAAGAAAACGAAACAGATGAGGGGAGAAGGTATAGTACGACGTTGTTGTTGTTGTTGTTGAATATTCTTTGGGCAAGGGTGCCTGGGTGTCTCAGTTGGTTAAGCATCCCACTCGATTTCAGCTCAGGTCACGATCTCACAGTTCATGAGTTTGAGCCTCACATCAGGCTCTGCACTGACAGTTTGGAGGCTGCTTAGGATTCTCTCCCTCTCTCTCTGCCCCTCCTCTGTTTGCATGTGCTCACTCTCTCTCTCTCTCCAAATAAATAAATAAACAGTAAAAAATATATTTTAAAATATTAAATTTAAAATTAAAAAAAAAATTAACGAAGGTCACCACGCCCTAAGCCTGACCTGGAACCGCCCATCACCTCCCAGCTATTTGTACTAAAATTAAGTTGGCCAGAGGGATGAGGTGAAAGGTAAATAAGATTCCTTGTTAGTCCATGGTTTTGAACCCAAAGTATTCTCTTGTGGACACAAAGAGGATGTGGTAGAGTCAAAAGCATTCACTGAACAGTTCCCCTGTTGTTTTAAATCAATTAAAATTGATTTAAATGTGTCTGAGGACACATTTGATGAGACAGCAAACTTGCTTCTTGCCCATCATTGGAAATCAGTGTGACCAGTTCAAACCCCATCCATCCTCTTCTCACCAACCCAATTTCACAACAGGAAATCCGTACCCTTATAGAGATGGTATGGGTTAGCCAAGCAGAAGAAAACCTTTCAGACACAGAATGCAGAGGGCCTCTGTTATTTAATATCTCATGAACTACTCTCCTCATGATCAGAGAGCAGACCCCACTAGCATAAGTCACAGAGGAGCTGAGTTTGCATGGGGTGGAGGGTTGAAGGAAAGGTCTAGAACCAGAGTGTCATGTGGCATGGTCCAACCTAACAGCCTAAGTGAGGAGCCCTGGGAAGCGTGGGGATGGCGTGAGAACAGAGGTAGAGAGAGACAGAGCCTGGCTAATTCTTGGGTCAGCCCTGCGTGTCAAAATACCCTCTCGTCAGCCAGTTTCTGAGGCTTGGCTTGTCTCCACCTGGAGACATTTCTTTCGTCACTCCTGCTTCCCTCCTGGGAACATTACTCAAGCTGAGGAAAAGTTTGTGCTGCCTTGAACTTGAAACTAACTTGTGGCACAATCTAGTTACCAACATGGAATGATTTGGGGGGGCTCTGGGAAAACACTCTACTGCCCAACAGCTTCCACACCTTTGTGCCAAACCGCTTATCATTCCCGTATGGGTCACGTGCCCTTTGCTTTCTTCTGGTGATCTTCTTTATACGTGCATCTATCTTTCAACTTCCACTGGTCTAAACGTATGGCAGCATGGTTGAGGGCCTTCTGGTTCCAGATATTCCCCGGGGGGGCTGCTACAATTTGGATGTGCTAAGGATGTGGAAATGTAAAGGCATGCTCTCTTACTGAGAACAGTCTGCTATCAGAAAACACCACTCATTTGCTGTAGACCTGTAAACTGAGGAAGGCGGGCTTTTCTTGACGTATTATAAACTGGTCCAAAGCTTGGCTGGTTAATTAGGTTCGTTACAAAAATAGGTTAATTGCTGCTCCCGGGATGGCAGCCCCTCAGTGCCCTGCTCCTCCCTCCTCTCCAGTTCCTTACCACCACCCCCAACCCCCACCTGGGTTCTGGCCCCCTTTTTCTCTTATTTGGATTACCTACTCAACAGCCTCCACATTTGTCTGCTACAATCCCATCATTTCAAGGTGGTGCAGTGTACCTATTTACAATGCAAATCTGACCACGTTTCTCTCCCACCTCAGACCTCCTTCTGCCCCCATGTTTCCTAGAAAAGAACATCTGATGAGGCCTGCAAACCCCTGCCTGACTCTTCAGTGCCACCTGTCCCCCTCCTGCTGCCCTTCAGATGAGCAAGATGTCCCTTACTGACACCAAGCTATTTCTCTGACTCTGCTTCTGCTGTCACCTGTGCTCCAGGGCCACTTCTGTGCCTCCCTTGGCCAACCGCTATGGGTCAATGAAGACTCAGCCCAGGAGACTGTCCCTCGGCCGAGGCCCCTTCTCCTCCCTAAATACCTTGTATGCTTTCATCACAACACCCCCGTGAGGTATCATTACGAACTGTTCAATGAGTCTCTCCTCATTTCTTGACAGCAGCGAATGGATCTCATTCATTGCAACCCCAACATCTAGGCCAGTGCTTCTCAACTGAGAGGTATTTTTTTCTCCCCAAGGGATATTTGGCAATGTCTGGAGACATTTTTGGTTGTCATAACTGGGTGGGCGGTGCTACTAATACCTAGTGAGTAGTGGTCAGGGGTACTGCTAAACACCTACCAATGCACAGGACAGTCTCCCACAACAAGAAGTTATCAGGCCTCAAAATGTCCATAGAAACCTTGATCTAGAACAAAGCGTACATAACTAATGCTGCTTAATGGGAAAAAAAAAATGTGAATATATGTCACTGAATCAAACTCTGCTCTCAAGCAAGGTCCATGTGATAGTTATTAGGTTGAGAGAAGGAATTCAAATGAATGTACTCCTTCTTTCATGATGATTTAGTTTAAGCCTGATCTCCCATTGTGTTCTGAAAGTTCAGCTCCAGGAAAGGTATTTCAGGAATCAACTGAACAAACAAGAATGGTATCTTGGGACAGTTCTCTACTAAGAATTCTTAACCTGGAATAGAATCAAAGAATGTCAGAAATAAAAGGGGTTGCATAAACCACCCAGTTCAACCTACCAATTTTATAAGTGGGGATTCTAGGTCCTGCTTGATAAAGTGACTCACTCAAGGTCACCTTGCTAGGAATGATGGGAGTCTGGGAGCCAGTGGAAGAATGGCCTGTGTTGTGACTTCACCAAAAATAAATATGACTGTAGGGCCCATCTATGAGTCTCTAATAGAGACTGGGACCAGGGTGAGGAGGTGAAAAGGGTAGGGGGGGGGGTTAGATTTACCCCTTGGAGAGATAAGGACAAGAGAAAAATATAGAGAGCTGGGAAAGAAACTTTATAATATATCTTGGTTTTCTGAACTTCCAGACCTTTCCTCAAAACTCATGCTACTGAATTTGATGTCAGCCTGGTGCTAAAGTCTATACCCTAACACTTCAGATCACACACAATCCAAACCTTTCCACCTGCCAGTGTCTCTCATTGGAAGCAGCATTGATATTCTGGACAGGACAATTCTTTGTTTCAGGACTGTTTGGCATCCCCAAATGTCTGTTGTATCTCCAACCATGATCATTAAAAGAGAAGCCTAAACATTTCCAAATACCCCCTAGGAATATGGTACTGCTTCTCCTCCCTGACCTTTCAATCAGGAACCATCAGTGACCAGATGGCAGAGTCGCATTTTTATTGAGCAAAGTACATCTTGGTTGGGACAAGAAAGCAATCAGAATAGTAGACTAGAGTGGTCTTAATAACCATCTTCATCAAAATGACCTGTGGAGTCTGCTAAAAATAAGATTCCCACCTCAGGGGATAGAATGCAAGAATATGTATTTTGAGCAGTTTCACCAGGTGATTCCTATGTACACTAAAAGGTTTGAGAAGCATGTCTTAGCACTAGCTCTGAACCTTGCCTCCAAGAAGAATCAATGTTTAAAAACACCACTGCTTATATGCCACTCTTAGGGATCCTGAGTTAATTTGACTACATTGGGGCCCTGGCATGAGATGTTTTAAAAGCTCCCAAGATGATTCTGATATTCATCTAGGATTAAGAAACACTATTACTAAGGAGTACTGCAAAATAAGATGTGACCACAAATTCATTTTCCCCTTCTTTCTTCTGAATTAGATACAAATAACTTAAGACTCAACAACTTCTCAACCTTGGTTGCATCCCCCAAGAAGCTTTATAAAATCCTAATGTCCGAACCATACCACATACCATTGAAGAAGGAATTTTGGGGGATAGGACTCAGGCATCAGTATGTTTAAGGGTCGGCAGTTGCCTCCAATGTGCAGCCAAGTTTGAGAACCACTGATTCAGACTATTTGCCCATATTCTCCCATAATCTTCTGCTCTTGGCTTCTTCTATCTCTCCTCCAACCTCCGGGCTTCCAACGTCTGAGAGAACTTGTGGAGTGGGGGTTAGATGAGACTGGTGAGGGGATAAAGAGCAAGATTTGGCCCGTTCTTCTTTCCACTGAATTCCTGGCCATCACTTATCTAGCACTCTGGGAGTAAAGGACAGTGGAGAACCCTACAGATTTACTGTTATATATTTCCAAGAGGAAGATTCTTGAACAAGCACCAAGCTTGTTTTTTTTTTTTATTTTAATCTCTGTTCTTCCCAGAGGTTTCTAAATATTGTTGTAGGATAAAGATTTCAGCTTTTGTTCCTCCCCAACATTTCATTTATGTGGCACAAACAGGTCAAAGAAGCAATGGAAAGTTGGAAGCCATTCTCTTCTAATTAGCAGAAGTCACAATGGCTGAAATTACTTTAGCAGTAACAGAGCCAGCACAAGCACCTGGAATGTTAATTACTGTCACTGGTAACATGACTGCTTTCATAACTAAGAAGGATTATTAATATGTCACCGCTGCAGTTAGGACTCATAAAAGACTTCCATCCTATGTCTATTTGGGTAATGACCCCCAAATCTGCCTTTGGGTGGATTGGAAGGTCCCATGTGCCCCCCCCCCTTTAAAGAAATGCTAAATCTGACCTCATTGCTAAAGGCAGAAGAGTAACATGAACATAGAGACAGAGATGCCTCCTCTTTGACATGTTTTATAGTCATGTCAAAACAGGGGCTGCCTGTACCCCTCATTTTGCCAACTCCAGCCCAATTTGTTGCTGCTGCTGCCTTGAGATGTAAGAGAAGATTGTTCTTTCTATGCTAGGCTAGGCCCCAAGTGCTCAGAATAAAACTAAGTCTGGAGTGTTCTGGCTCCTAGGGTTAGATTCTTTCAATACACATACACATGCATGTGTGTGCGTGCACACGCAGTGCACGTGCACACACACACACACACACACACACAATGTTCTCTCTAAGACATATCATTTGCATTGCGCTGGTGGATCCTGGTGTTGAGTTGGGAATCACTGGTCTCCACTCTTCTTTCCTCTTACTCAGTAGTCCTTCCCTGCCACATGGTCTCACTTAG
Source organism: Panthera pardus (assembly GCF_024362965.1). NCBI lineage: Eukaryota > Metazoa > Chordata > Mammalia > Carnivora > Felidae > Panthera > Panthera pardus. Next base: position 10,195,597 of record NW_026526832.1, on the reverse strand, counting down.
GACCAACTCTGATCATCAGATAGTTTAGCAAATCTGAACTGCAAATCCTTCCTCCTCCAGGAGAAACCCTTCTCCTTGCGTAAACTTACATCAGCAAACAAAGGTGAGGGTAGGGAGGGAAGAGCACAGGATGACAACACATAACAACAGGATCTAAATCTAAATCAAAAATGTCCTCCAACAGGTCAATACTTGCCTGAAAACTGCAAACCCCAAAAGGGATCACTCAAGTGATTCTTCCCAGAATTCCAGGCATTTTCTACCCCAAATGGCTTCTTACAACTTAACATGGTGGTTACAACTTAACACATAGTTCCCACCACTTACTATTTATTGAGCATTGTACTAAGCCCTTTACATATGAGATCTTAATCTTCACATGACCCAAGGAGGGAGGCATGACATCACTATCCCCACTTAAGAGGATGAAATGTGCCCAAGTTTACTCAGCCAGGAAGTGTGAGAATCTCAGTCAAGGTGTGCCTGGATCTGGAAATACACACCATTAACTGCTGTGCTTTATGCATTGGCTCAGCCTGCTACTCTGACTGCCAGTACTAGCCAACCTTGCTTTCTGCCTATCATTCCAGTATGTGTCACATGTCCTTTGCTTTCTTCCTGTGACCCTCTTTAAACACTCATCTATCTCTCAACTTCCATATGGCTGGATGTGTGGCATGGTCTTGCCATTTCTCTGTGCTTTTATCATAGTTTCTGTCATCACATTTGTTGACCTCCCCACTCTTACAGTCTTGGTTTAGTTCTCGCTGAGATGGGAGAGGTCTTTATCAACCAGTTTCATGGTTCTTTAACTGGATCCCAGCCATGGCATCTTTGTGTTCTATTCCTTTTACCAGTGCCTTGGTACTATAAACATCTAGAAGCTAATATTCCAGGTTTGTTACAGGTACCCCCTTTTCTCTTCCCTCTGCTTCCCTGCACTTGTTTTCCCAACCACAAACTTAGAACCAGTTCTCCAGAGGTTTGGTCAGAAGCACTTTTTTGGCACCAAGAACATTAGGAAGTAGTAGGTCTGCCAAACACCTTTATTCTCTCCCACTTCAAGGTGAGTTACTTGTCTGTCCATACTCTTCTTAGACTAACCATCTAAATGTTTTCACTACCAATTGCATTGCACAATTGTGCACTATAGTGTTTTGTACCTTCCCAGTACCCTGATTGTGATTTAGGGAATCATCCTTGCCTTTTAGTCTATATACAATCAATCTATGACCTTGGGGTGGACATGTGATCCAGACCTTCCCACTCAGAATATGATTTCTCATTGGCCAAAGGATTGGCTCAATGATGTAGACAAATAAAGCCAATAAGAATTAAATCTAGACTAGTCTTCAAGCAACTGGAAGAGATTCCAACTCTTTACTTCTGGACTTGTAGTCATGAGGATATAAGCTGAAGTTGCTGGCAGCCACTGGTCCACAAAGAGTAGACAGTCTATGTGAAAAAAGAAGAAAGCAGAGCCAAGAATTGGAGAGTGACTGGGTCCCTATGACATTGTCTGAGGCTTTGAACCCAGCCATGACTCAAGCATACCCATAGACTCTTCAGCTACATAAGAAAATAAATTATCTTTTTGTTTAAGCTGGTTGGGTTGGTTCTCTGTTACCTAAGTGAAAAGGTTCACAATACAATATTCTTCTCATGGGTCATTGAATGATTCCTCATGCAAAAGAATAATCCAGATGCTGTTCTGGGATAGACTGGTACAAAAACATCTCTCTGATAATATACACCCTTATGTCCAGAATCTTGTAGACACATGAGAAATGGCTTTGTAAATAGTAAGCCAAGTACTGATGAAGTAATATTCATATACTTTAGTGTGCATTTGACTTTCTCAGTATGAGAGTTAACTGAGGAAGCATAGAAAACATATAAGGCTCTGGGTGCTGATTCCCAGGGTATGCTAGAATGGGGTGTTAAGGGAAGAGGCTAGATTTGGAAAAGATAGAAAGAATCAATATGTATTAAAAATGAACATCTTAATTTTGCCTGAGGCCATGTTTCCATTAACTGGCTTTTGGACCTGAATCAAGAGTAGCAGAATTGAAAACTTAATAAAAACAAAACCCATGGAGAGAAAATTTTTCATAATAGCCCAAGTGAAAGTAATGACATGAGCTAATCCAACTTGAAGTTTAAACAAAGAAATTACTCCATGCAATGGGACTGCTTCATTTTGTTTCAGAACTAAATACCATGAAGTAGACTGTAGGTCAGGGAACCTGGCCTAAATACACTAGAGGATGGGAGAGATGGAGATTAATTACTCTGCTAGAGGAGACAGGGAAAAGGAACAAGAAGTTCTTCCATGGCAAACGACCATAAAGCTTTTAAAAAGAAGTATTCAAATAGCACTTCAACCCATAATGCAAGTTATGAGAAGCTTATTGGGCAAAATGTTGTTGATTTTTAAAATTCACTGAAAAACAGTCAATTAAATTTTTAATTTCCTTTTTATGATTGATGCACTTGACTTTTCAGGACCAGTGCCTATAAATTGGCATTCAGATATTAAGGTCAGTGGGAAGATGAAACATTTAAGCCTTCCTTTAAGGAAGGTAGTCTGCCACATTTTTCATGTCATCGTGCACACAGAAAATGACAATAATTTTATGGCATAATGTAAAAGGACTCAGTCATTTGAGGAAGAGATTGCTATCCTGGGCCACCCCAGGTCCACCCAGATCCCAAAGACAGGAATACCTCTTTTCCACACAAGCAAGCTGGGTCCACCAGTTAGGAAAGTGAGTCAAAGACTCTCTGCAGGGGTAAGCCCACACTGAGGTCACATGGAGAAGAGGACAAGGCACTGAAGTAGAGGGCAAAGACTGGCACTTTGGTTCTAGCTCTGCCAAGTACAGGACATTGGACAAGGCCCTTAGTCTCAGTGAAACTTACTCTGCTTACACATAAAACAGGTTTGAAGATATCTTACATTCCCTACCTTACAGGGTCACTAGGATCAAGAGTATCATGTTCATGACCGTAACTGGCAACCATGGAGTGCTAGAGAAATGTATGGCGTGATGATGATGATGGGTGTGGTGATGATGTTTTCTCCCCACCCCCACCTCCAACTACTCAAGACTTCCAGGAGTCACTTTCTCAAGACTTCCAGGAGTTACCCCGCAATGGACAAGAACTGACACTGAGGAGAACAATAAGCTGCTGAAGAGAATGACTGGGAGCATAGAGTGTGGGAAGCTAGTCTGCAGCTCAGCTTTTGTGTTGGGCCAAAGAGCTAATGGGGTTTTGGCTTCGTGAGCACCTCTGTTGAAACTCCCTGGGGAATTTTGCTTTATGAAATTCCCAGCCACATAGGATCCCACTGGGTTGGTGATTAGGAGCCTGGAGGGCTCTCTTTTCGATGAGAAAATGTGTTTGAAGTCTGCTGGGAAGAGCTGTAGGAGGGAGTTGGGGGGTTCTTCCCTGACTCCCACTGTGCGTTGACAGAAGCTGCCCCACCACTGCTTATTGCCAATTCATTTGGTCTCCAGAGCCAAAGAAAATATATTTGAAGTGAACTCTTTGAATTAGACCCATTTTTCACTAGGATCCACAGATGGTAAAATATTAATGAACAGGTGGGTTGCGCAATACTTCCAGACTATTTTAGATAGGTTTTTACAGACTAAGTTATTAACACCAGAGGTGCTGACATATATTCCAGTATAGTTAGCCGACCCAGAAGTCATTGATATCAGCACAGAGCAAGTTCAGGACTATCGGACACAATGTCTACTTTAGCAAAAATGGAGTAGTAGATAAAGGGACAGACTGAGATTGCATGCAATTCATCTCTGCAGATAGAGACAGCTAATTTTGTAAGGCATTTCCAGCAAAAGCTGTGACAATGGCTACTGTAGAAGTCTCTACCTTTCTTTTCTGCCTGGGAAGGGTATTCTGTGATATTTACTGGAAAGGAAGGGATGGAGGAGGTGGAATAGTTCCTCTAGAAGTCACATCTACAAACGGAACAAATCCTGGAGTCCCTCAAATTTCCATCCATACAGGAAGTTACGCAGAAGGAAGTATGGCCTGGCAGCTAAACCATTCTAGTCTTGAAGACACATTATTCAGTAACACTTGTCCAGAGCCTCTCCTCTAGCTCACAGTGCTTCACATGCTCTCCATTACCAAACTTTAAAACTCTTTTCCAGCCCCAAACACTCAGTAACATGTGTGGCCCTTGCTTATATCCTGATTTGAGCAAACCAACTTAATGCAACAGTAGAAAGACAATGAGGGCAAGTTTCATTTGGATGGTGTACAATATGATACCAATAAACTATTTTTAGTTTTGATAGATATGGTGGTTATGTCAGAAAATGCCCATATTTGTAGTAATGCACATCTTTTTTTTAAGTTTATTTATTTATTTGAAGAGAGATAGAAACAGTGTGAGTGGGGGAGGGGCAGAGATTAAGGGAGAGGGAGAGGGAGAGGGAGGGGGAGAGAGAGAGAGAGAGAGAGAGAGAGAGAGAGAGAGAGACTATCACACAGGCTCCACACTGCCAGTGCAAACCCTACAGGGGCGGGGTGGGCGGGACTTGAACTCATGAAACTGTGAGATATGACCTCAGCCGAAACCAAGAGTAGGACGCTTAACTGACTGAGCCTTCCAGGAGCCTCTGTAGTAATGCACACTTAAATACATAGGTGAAATGACACAATTATGAGATTTGCTTTAATACACTTCAGCCAAAAGAAATGGGAAGGAAGGAAAAAAGTAGAAATGATGCCAAAGAGGGAACATACTAACAATTGTAGAATTTGGGTAACTGATATTTGAAGTTCATTATACTATTTTCTCTAATTTCGTATATGCTTGAAATTTTTTCCAAGACAATTCTTTTACAAAAAGAGAAAGAAGAAAGCAAATACAAATATTCTCAGAACATGATAAGCACAGGCAAAAATAAGTCAGATAAGGGGCGCTTGGGTGGCTCAGTCAGTTAAGTGTCCAACTTTGGCTCCGGGCATGATCTCATGTTTCATGAGTTTGAGCCCCTCATTGGCTCTGTGCTGACAGCTCAGACCCTGGAGCCTGCTTGGGATTATGGGCCTCCCCCTCTCTCTGCCCCTCCCATGCTCACACTCTGTCTCTCTCTCTCTCTCAAAAATAAACAGTAAAAAAAAAATTTTTTAAGTCAGATAAATCTTTATTCAAACAACAATAAAAAGAGATATTTTACAGATAGATAAGTTCATCAAACAAACCTGATGTATTTGAGGACCATTTATGAAATCATGGGTCAACAGGGCACTGTGTGATATATTTCAATACAAAACCCCAAAATTATAAAAACAGGATCATGTGCACAAACATCTTAAGCCTTTATCATTCTTTTTCAGTCTGATTGGCCTAGCCTCACTCATAAAATATTTACTAAATGCATATTCCTTTTAAAATTAGCAATATACCATTGAATTCTTTACTTAGATTTTTAAAGAAAGACTTTTCAAAAACATTCAAATCAAGTCAAAAACAGTATGAAGTGAGGTAGGGCTCTGAAGAGAAGGGAAATTGAGTTAAAACTTTTCAAAACGGAATTTAACCTCATATATTTAAAGCATAGCTTTCTGGCAGGATTCATTGTTTTCCTCCCAAGCCCTCCGGGCTGTGGCTAGCGTCTGGAGGAAAGCATTGCTACTCATAAGTGGGGTTTTAAGAAACTGGCATGGATTCTGGAAGAAGCAGCCATGTGGGGGGGGGGACTTTTTTGGGGTCCTCAAATAGTTTAAAGACAGCTGACATTTACATCTAACTGCTGCTTAAAAGACCAAGTTTCATTTGAGAACATTCAATCAGTTGGAATCGACTACCCCATCTTGTACGAGACAAGGCCAGTGTACAGTCTTGTGTCCCTTGTCCCTTGGAAGCAGACAGCTCAGAATCAGGGAGGCCACCGGGAAACAGGCTGGGTGAGCAGAACATTGCTTGAGCCAGAACACTCAGATTTTTTTCTGTTTCTCAGGGTCACAGATATTTTTCCAGCTTAGGCTCTTATTTGAGCAAGACCGATATCTTGATCTAGCCAACTGATTTAGCGGAGAGTTAGCTCAAATTGGTTATTTTGCATCTTGTTAGCTGAAGGGGAAAAGGAACACTTGAATGTTTCAGTTTTCACCCTGACATGGAGATGTGAACTTGGGCGAATGAGGATTCTTCCAGCTGCAGAGGTAAGATGAACACACAGGCAGCTTTAGGACCCAGAAGAAAGGGAGGCATCCTGCAGAAAGGTGTGGTTATGGGCTGAGACTTTAGAAGGAGAGAAAAAGAAACTATCTGAGTTAGACCTTGAAGGACAGGGAGGGTGAATCAAACAGTAGTTATGGCATAAGCCAGCTCACACAGGCCGTGGTATAGATAGAGAGGGTGTGGGAAAGAGTGCAGAGGTCCATCTGACTATACACAGGGTAAATCGAAGGGAGAAAGATCAGAAGTTTAGACAAGTACTTTATGGAAAATCTGGAATGCGGGGATGGGAATATTAGGTGTTAGGTAGCTCCTGGGTGGGGCACTGGGTGTTTGTTAGACATGATGGGAGCTGCCTTGAAGGTAAATCCAGCCGTGGTGAGGAAAATGAATTGGAGTCATCAGAAGACAAATGGTAATAATCACCCCTGTTACTGAGTTTTTCTCTGGTGCTACTTTGTATATATAATCTGATTGAATTCTCACAGCAAGAGGTATTATCCCAATTTATAGATGAGGAAATTAAGCAACTTGCCCAAAGTCGTGCAGTTGATAAGCAGTGGAGGCAATACGCTTACCTCCTCTAAATCCCTGGACTCCTTCTTAAGGAGGCCAGAAGGGGTAGGAAATGATGAGGGTCCGAACTAGGAAGGCGGCAACAATGATGAAAAAGGGAGATCAAATTCTTTTTTTTTTAAATGTTTATTTATTTTTTTGAGAGCGAGACCAGAGGAGGGGCGGGGGCGGGGTGGGGGATGTGGACAGAAGATCCAAAGCAGACTCTGTGCTGACAGCAGAGAGCCTGATGAGGGGCTTGAACCCACGAACATGAGATTGTGACCTGTGCTGAAGTAGGATGCTTTACCGACTGAGCCACCCAGGAACCCAAAGAGCTCAAACTCTCGAGAAGAAGAACTGAAAGACTTAGCAAACAATTGCCTATGGAGGGCCTTGATGTGGAGCCTGGGTAGAAGGAGAAATGGTACTGTGGCTAAGCTAAATAAAGATACCAGAAGAAAAAGCTGGTGTGGGACAAAACATTATTAATCTGCTTTTAGCTATGCTGAGTTTGAGATACCATTAGAAACTTCCAGTGAAAATGTCCATCAGGCAGTGAGAAACAGTTTGTCTGCTGAAGGGAGGAGATGGAGGTAGAAAGAAAATCTGAGGCATTGCGGGCAACTTGTAAAGCAGTAGACAGGCAAGGGAGGGCAGTGGAAGGAAACCAGACGGGTTTTCTGTTTCTTTTCTCTCAACTCAACGGTATAGATGCCTTTTGAGCTTTGTCAGCCACCACCACCCCCAAACCATCTACCCCAATTCAGGAATGAAATGCAGAAATGTAGGACAAAATTTTACACGTGGACACACGGAATAATTCTCTGCCCTTCTGTTGTTGGGTAGAGTTGAGATGGCTTCAGTAGAAGTGTGAGAATTCTAAGTAAAATGATAAGGGGCAACCCACTCTCTCTACGTTGCCCTCCACCAAGATAAGCCAAGGGCATCCGTCTTTAGACCTCAAGTCCTGGTCACCGTCCCCAAGAGCCACCATGCACGCTGCCCAGCACAGGCATTGAGGGGCTAACACAGGTCAGGGAGAACATGTGCCCTGTTTGGGGGTGGGGGAAAGGTGAGGCTCAAAGCTTGTAGGCGATGCATAGCACCCCTGAGATTTTTTCTGAAAATATTCTAAACGATAGAGAGCGCGGCGGAAGGGCAAGATTCCACTGTTGGATTCCCCAGCAGGTTCCACAAATGAATGACAGAGTGTCAGTGGGCGTGAAAGTGAAATAAGCACGGAAGGAGTTTGTGCAGTCTCCTTCGGTCAGGGACCAGGGCTATCGCCTCGTCACTCTTTCACTGATAGACATGTTCTCATCTACACATGTTCTCATCTCCATCCACCCTCTCCCTCGCCACTTGCCTCAGGATGTCACATGTTTCCGTTGTGAGCACACAGGGGTCACGGTAGGACAACTCTCCCACCATGAACTTGAAATGACAGGAAATCAGATTACTGAATAAGACCAAAACTTGAAAGTCAATGCTGATGAATCAGGGAAGAAATACGGGAGGGAGACCGCCCGAAAGAACAAATGTGTTCCTGGAACAGCAAGACTTGACTGGATTCTGACTGATAAGATATCTGAAGAAAAAAGGCATCCGTGAGAAGGAGAACCCTGCTCAGCTATGAACAAGGCAACTGCACTTGGTAAATTTTCCTGAGTACCGACTATGAGCCAGCAGTGAGCTCACATTCTATTGGAGGAGACAGAAAATAAACAAATGCACCTATAACCAAATGTCAGGTAGTGATTTGTGTGTCCCAGGTGGAGGATCTGCAGAGCAAATGACAGTGGCTGGTGCTTAGTGGCCACAGCAAGATGTGCCCATTCGAGTTTTGTGGCAGATTTCAGAGGCACGCTCGGACCTACAGCCCCAAACCTGGGTCTCCAGCACTTCCTGGTGATATTTTGACCTACTAATAGCCCTTCTGTTGATTTCCTTCTGTGTGAATTTCATGAAGACACACACAGAGAAAGGAATACATATCAAGAGTACGCAGCTCGATAAATTTTCCAAACTGAGCATACCTGTCTAACCAGCACCCTGAACCCCTCTCATGCTCCCTTTCAGCTCTTTGTCCACCACAGGTTAACTACATACTGATGCTAACACCATAGATTTGTTTAGCCTGTTTCTGAACTTAATATAAATGGAAATATATACTGTCTGGCTTCTTTCACTCAATATTATGTCTATGTAATACATTCATATTGTTTTACATATCAGTAGTTGGTTCTTTTTTTTCTTCATGGTAAATTTCATTGTTTGAGTATATTATGATACATTTATCCGTTCCATTTAAATGGACAGGTCATTTCCATTATTCTTTTTTTGTAAGTTTATTTATTTATTTTTAGAGAGAGAGCACAGGGAAAGGACAGAGAGAGAGGGAGAGAGAGAATCCCAAGCAGGCTCTGCACTGTCAGCTTGGAGCTCGACGTAGGGCTTGAACTCACAGATGAAATCACGACCTGAGCCGAAATCAAGAGTTGGATGCTCAACCAACTGAGCCACCCAGGTGCCCCCTATTCTCCTGATAAATTCTTTTTTCTGTTTAAAGCTGATAGAGCTAGTTTCTAATGTTTGCAGCTATGAATCCTGACTGACACATTTTTGTCTTAATTGTAGATTGCTATTGAGTGGGAAAGTGACTGAAGATTTTCTGTAGAATTTCTGTAGAAATTCTTTCTTTTTAACAATGCTATGAAGACATGGACTTCTTCTTCCTCAGCTATTTGGCAAGGAACACAGCCCACTCTGTCTCAACAGTGAGGTCAAGGGATCAACAGTAACATTCTTCATAGTTAAAACTGAGTTCCTGGCTTAAATACAGTAATTTCTGGAATAGTAGCTATAACTTGGGGTCTCTTTGGTTGCCACACAAATTGGTTAGAAGGCTGTCTTTGCAGGGGCCATTGAAATGGCCACTTCTGGGTATGTGCCTCGGCAGTTATAGTGGTTTCCATCTTGATTGTGCAATAGGAGAGGTTTTGAGATTGTGGTTTTGGTTTTCTTCACATCCCCCCTGGCCCCAGCAGCTGCTCTTGGGAACTCTGAAGAGCATTATTAATAGGGTAACACAATCCAGTGAAGAAGAAAACGACAGACTCAATGAAAGGACAGTCATTACCAGTTATTCATCCATCAGTGGGATCTTCTCATTTTCCACGCACACAAGAATGCCCCTTAATGTGGGAGTCCACCCTGTCTGAGCAGGGCTGTAGGAGAAAAGAATAGCCCACTCTGCCTTTTCCTCATTTTCCTCTCTGGCCAGGCCATATCAATTGTGGAGGCCATCATTCACGGCCTGATTTTCGAGCAATGAGTTGGGCCAGCCAGTAATTGTTCCCTTTGGTTATTCAACCCAGACGCTTGTAATCACCATGGCAAGTACTCACTGAGCACTTACTGTCTGTACCGGGTACTGTGCGAGGGACTCCATGTGCATACCTTCTTCATTAAAGGCCAACTTCTCTATCTGTGCTCTGGATACCATCCTTTCATCCTTCCCGAGGCCTCTCCTCCTGCAGTGAACACGAACCTCTCTCTTCTGTACGTAAGCAGTCACTCCCTCTCCCCTGGATCATTTCCACGAGCAGCCATTTCTCCCTCCGGGCACACTTCCATTCCTTAGCTCTTTCACAACACAACTTCCTGAAAGAATTATCTATGGTCATAGCCTCTCTTCCTCATCTTCCAGTTTCAGCTCAGCCAACTCCAGCAGACTTTCCTCCTCTCCCTGCCACTGAATCTGCTGACTTCAAGGTCATGAACGACCTCCTTTGGCCATCCAAAGGACATCATCACCTCCGTCTTCATCTTACTAACTTCTCAGTAGCGCTTGATCACTTGACCACTCCCTCCTTAAAATCTTCTCTCCCAGTTTCCACGATGCCATTTCTCTTTTCCTCCTTCCTAACCTGCTGCACCACCTCTGACTTTTTGCTGATTTCCCTTTCTCTGTCTAATCACTATGTGTTGGAATGACGAAAGACTTGGTCTGGATCTTCTTATCCTGTCCATCTATATACCCTTTTCCTAAGCGAGCTAATTCTATCTCATGGGGATTTTTTTTGGTTGTTTTAAGTTTATTTACTTATTTTGAGAGAGGGAGAGAGGCAGAGAAAGAGGAAGAGAAAGAGAACCCCAAGCAGGCTCTGCACTGTCAGCTCAGAGATGGACATGGGGCTCAATCTCACAAACCATGAGATCATGACCTGAGCTGAAATCAAGAGTCGGATGCTTAACCTACCTAGCCACCCAGGCACCTCTGATCTCATGTTTTTAAATACCATCTACATACTGATGATATTCAAATTTAAAATATCCCATCTTGATACCAATGACCCTTCCCCCGAGCTCAAGCCCCTACATCCTACTGTCTGCTCTGGATCCCCAATGTCTAAGAAGCATTTCAAACCTGGTGTAGACAAACAAAGCTCTTGGTTTCCCCATCCCCAGCTTTGCCTCCCGCTCTCAATAAACAGCAGGAATACGCACCCTCTTGTTTAAGGCAAACATTTAAAAATTATCTTTAAGTTATCTGTCCCTCATTTTCCCAAGTGAATCACCAGCAAGTTCTGTTGGCAACAGCTTCATATCAACAGTTAATTATAAGTCTTGTATTGCTTTTCGTTTGACCAATTAAAAGAAAGTTGGGAAGATGGAGGGAAACACTCAGGTTTTCTCGTATTCTTCATAATCACCATTTTAATAGCTGTGTGATGTCTCACTGAGTGGACGCATCCTGATTTCCTTCACAGGCCTCTGATGTCACATCTTCACTTCTTCTCATATTTGACTTTCGTGAACAATTGTGCAGCAAATACCTGCATGCACATACAGGTGTTGTGTTTTTGTTTTTAAAATAGAGAAGCTGATATTTTAGTTCAATATAAGATCACTGAGTGGTTGCCTTAGCAGAGAAGGAACTAATATCTAAACCCTGTTCCTCACAATTCAAAATTAGAGAAACCAAGAGTGGAGGAACCGGTGTGACCTCCCAAGGTCCTGTGGCCAAGAAAGGCAAGGAGACCATTGAGGCACAGGCCGTGGGGAAAGGGAGGCTCAGGCTAGCGGTCCAGCTGTAACATGATGGATGCTTGCGTTCCTCATGTAGCTGAGACTGAAGCACCTCTGGGCCCAGCCACCCTGTTCTGGAAAGATGCTGTCATTCTGGGAAGGATGAATGAACAATGACAACACAAGCATTTGAGCTGGAACCTTGGGCGCCAAAATGTTGAGACTATTAAAAAGCTCAGCGTTGGGGTGTGGGATTACATTTCAAAGACAGCTCCTGTGGCAAGTGCTGAGGCTAACAGGGACCTCAGTCTGACCTTGGACGTGGATGCCCTGGACCACTTTCAATAGGAGAGCAGGTGGTAATGACAGAAGCCAGAGTAACTGAAGCTGGAGGCTCTGCTGTGGTCTCGTCCATTTCTCTTCTTTTCTGACCCTCTTTGGATTGACAAAAGTGCCTAGTATTCCTGACCAATAAAGCAGACTGTAGGAAGCCTCAAAAAGTCAACATTCGACTTCCTGCTAATAGAGCATTGGAAGTTTAAGCCCCTAACTATAAAATGGATATTTGCACCTTCACACTGTGGCTCAGGCTTGCATGTTACATGCAGGATTCTTTCCTGAGGCTATATTCCCAGAAAAAGGATTACTGATTCAAAGGACACGAACATTTTTATGACTCTTGGCCAAAAGTACAATTTTTTTCAAAGGGATGCACTAACATCCACTTTCTATTTCTCCACACCCTCTCCAGAGATGAATAATTAAATGGATTTTTTCTTGTGGTCAAAACCAAGAATTCTTTTTTTTTTTTTTTTTGCGAGGGTGGGGAGAAGAGGGGGGAGAGGGGCAGAGGGAGAGGGAGAGAGAGAATCCCAAGCAGGTTCCATGCCCAGTGCAGAGCCTGACGCAGGGCTTCATCTCACAACCGTGAGCTCATGACCAGAGCTGAAATCAAGAGTCAGAGGCTCAACTGACTGAGCCACCCAGGTGCCCCAAACCAAGAATTCTTGAGAGGAGCGATCAGTGTGAGAAGCAATGGCCCACAGAGGAGTAAGTGCCCTTGTGAAACATACTCATTGTTACTGGTTCTGAAACGTACGTTCCCAGGCTGCTTCCCACATGCCTCATCCACTCTCTCGGGGCTTCCCTTCTGCGACAGCTGGGTCGGGTTCTCATGCCCTCACCCTCCCTTCTCATGCTCGTTAAAGCCAGCACAGAGGCAGCTATGACATCAGTCCCTTACCTATTCATGTGGCTCTAAATCAAAGTATCGCCTCTCTTTTTTTTTTTTTTAATTTTTTTTTAATGTTTATCTTTATTTTTGAGACAGAGAGAGACAGAGCATGAGCGGGGGAGGGGCAGAGAGAGAGGGTGACACAGAATCAGAAGCAGGCTCCAGGCTCTGAGCTGTCAGCACAGAGCCCGACGCGGGGCTCGAACTCATCAACTGCGAGATCATGACCCGAGCCGAAGTCGGACGCTCAGCCGACTGAGCCACCCAGGCGCCCCAAAGTATCGCCTCTCTTAAGCACATGTGTGTCTCTTAAAGACTGAGGAATGAAAAGCTCTCTGTTAAAGGAACTTTGAGCTTAGATGTCCCAGACTGAGAGTCCATCAAAAGCTGGACCTTTGACTCGAAGGGCAAAGGACCTCATCAGGCTGTGATTTGAGAAGCACCAAGAGGCCAGAGCTTCAAAGTTGAGACCAGGAAGATGAAGTTGGATTAGGAGGCTCTAGGCGCACCAGAGGAATGAGGTGGTGGGAACCAAACCTGAGATGAGGAACTAATAGTGGAAGCCCCCAAGGCTGAAAACATGCTCCACTGATGTCAGCATTTCGCCCAAAGCCGCTCCAAGGTGAGCATAGCTCACTTGAAATAAAAACCTGAAAGTTGTTTTTCACGCCAACAAATAAAGAGCAATTTAATAAATACTTGTCAATTATTTTTTTATAAAACGCACGTAAAGCATGAATGGTTTTAATCTTTTATAGTCATGACAATAAAAGCTTTTAGTCCTGTTCACGGTTCTATCATTGCATAAGCCTGGGCAAGCCTTGCAATCCTGCTGGCCTTGACTTTTATTTATGAGCTATAGACAATTACACCCTGCCTAATGGCTTGGGGGGCAGGTGAGGATGAGGAGGGCAAATTGAGTGTTTAAGCTGAAAGTCAGATGTGTTCTTTAGTGGTTGATGCCAAGCATTACCTATGATCAAGGTCTAATCTTGAGGAGTTCAAGATTAAATAACAGGTAGACGTGAATGCCTTGAGCTCGTTGTCTCGTGTCACGGATGTGTAGTTAACAGCCTACAGCCCAGGTTTGTAAGATACTAATGGGAATATAACACAAACCCCACAGAGAGTAAAGGACAGAGGAAACTTAAAAATAAGAGGCAGGAAATCAATGATATTTAATTTGGACATGTGCCCCCCAATGCATCTGGAGAAAAATCAACAGAACATAGACATCAATGGAAAACCTAGAGAGATGAGCCATAATTACTCTAAAAAGATACGCAGACAGGAAATTGGATAGGAGGTTAGAATGTTGTTTTAGGCTGCACAGATGGCCTTTTGTGCCTGCAAAGGGAAATTTGTTTATCTCTGAATGATAAAATGGAATTGTCTATAAAATCAGGCTAAAATTTGCCATAAGCCATTTCTCAACTGCAGGGGTTTCTGTATTCTGTAGGTCAGTCCACGATCCTTGCAGAGACATGGGTGCAGGAAGGGGGTCAGGTTTACGGTCAGACACCTTCGTGGGATCTTTGCCTTTTGTAGCTGTGTGTGTTCTAACTTAGCAAACCAATGGGTTTCATTCAAGAAAACGGAGAGAAAAAAATCTCCCGTTCACGGTTGTTGGAAGGACTACAGATAAAACAGATGAAGTTCCTGGCACATGCAAAATAACAAATAAATGTCAGTGAATGGCAGCACCGTGAGGAGAAATGAAAGTGGACTCCTGAGTTTTCAAACTCCACCCATCACAGTGTCTCTCTCTGCCCTACATGGTCCCACAGTCCTGATCCCTGCACCCGTGCTCCTCACCCGCAGCCAGGAGAAGCTCTAGAACTGTTCAATAGGAGGGGCTGGGAGATGATGGAGACTGGGCCAGCCGCCGGGAGCATGAGTTGGAACTGAGCTTACGTGGGGGACGTGCTTGCTAGCTGCCCCACTCACCAGCCGCCACCAGCAGCTCCCAATCCGCCTATAGGGTTTCTTAAATGGACTTGACAGGATCAAAATCTAGGCTATTTTCCCCTTTAAACTATCCATTTTTCCAGTGGCAAAGTACAGCACTTTCTTAGTGTCTTCCTTCTACAAA
This sequence comes from Panthera pardus, assembly GCF_024362965.1. Lineage (NCBI taxonomy): Eukaryota > Metazoa > Chordata > Mammalia > Carnivora > Felidae > Panthera > Panthera pardus. The sequence continues at coordinate 10,180,459 of NW_026526832.1, read as the reverse complement.
TCATGATGGGATACATTTTCAACACAGGCTTTGCCAATTGTTTTTCAAATGTTGTTGCACATAATAATTTTAACCACATGCTTTCTCAACGGCTTTATATACTTGTTCATATGATAGTTTTGGCCACATGCTCTGCCGCATGCTGACTGCTAGTGGTTTGAAGAAAAGCTGTTAGAGATGCGGGCCCTTGTACCCCCACTGAGCCACCTGTTGGCATCACCACTATGGTGGCGGTGGCAGTAGTTCCTAGGAGGTAGTCCCTCCTCTGGAGAAAGTAGTTCCTAGGAAAGCAGGAATCCTTTCGGGCAATACCCTTGACTCTGATACCAAGCTTAACAAGGGGATGTGCTGCATTCTCAAAACAGAAATAACAGCTGTGTCCATCAGAACCCTCAGAGACCCTGAGATGTGGGGAGGGGAGCAAGGGTGAGGTAGAGGGAGGCTGGTGGGAAGGTCTTACCTCCCTGACTTTCCCTATCCTCAAGCTCTTTATGCTGAAAACTGCTGATGCCAGACAGACTCTGGATTTGGGTTGGATGTTGATGTGCTGTGCACGAGTCAGGATCTCTAGTCCTCACCCCAAAATGACACCATGTCGAATGGCACTTTGCCCTCTGCCCTCTTAACTTCATTGGTTTCATATAAATGCAGCGTAGCCTCTGGGTCAGAGGACTTTTCAGAAAGGGATGACCAAAAATAAATAAAGCCTCTGTGTGCACAGAGGAAAGGAATGGGTCAGAGCAATAGGCCAAATATTGAACTATGAGAAAAAGCAATTGGAGAAGTAAGAAAAAAATGGAACTCAGAAGTTGTAAGTTATGACTGACTTCTCAAAAGCTGGCAGAACACTTGAAGCCAGAGTAGAGAATGTAAAGAAATTCATAAATGGTCTCTATTTTAGCTAAAGTGAGGAAAAAGCATGAACTTCAAGTGAAAATAATGTTCAGAGATGAACACAGGGCGCATTAAAGATGTGGAGGAAATTAGGAGCAGAGAGATACACGCAAAGAGAGACTAGACGGTATTTTAAGCAGTGGGACTCAAATAAAAGTCCACACACACACAGATAAAACCAAAATATTTAGTGATTTCCTTTTCCTGTGGTCAGCTTTAGAATCTACCCCAAGGCCATTTGCTTTTGTGGTTATTCAGATTTTGTTTCTCTTCTTTCCACCTCCTACTGTCTAGTCCCTAATCCCCAGAGTTTGGGTAGAAGAAGGGAGAGGAAGTGAAATTCAAATCTGTGTTTGGCCTCTGTTCTTGGCCTTTTGGCTGAGAGATGTGAGGGGGAAAGAGGTGTCTGTGGCCAGAGTGTGGTTCCTAGACTGTGTGGGTGCTGTTTGTTTATTTTTGTGTTTAGCTGCTCTACTCATATTGCCCCAGTTTACCACATCAAGAACTGTTTGGGCAGGAAAGAGAAAGACTCAACAAACATTTGTTGAATGGCATGAGTCTGCTTTGCTCCCTCTTCTTTAACCTTCCTCAGCGGAGTTTATCAAGTTCCTAGTGCAGAACACGTGCTAAAGTCTGATTCAGTCTGTTGTCCATGATGCGCTAATCGCCAGTGGGACACAAAGTGGTCTAAAGTGTGCACCAGCGAAAGATTTTATGTCAGCAACAAGGTAAATAAGAGAAAGTCTAAGCTACTCAGGAGCATAAGCCGTTTTCAAATATTTCCATATGTAGTTGCTTGCCAGTGAGAAACATGCTAAATACCAACAGCATTTCTCAATTCATTAAAGCAAACCAGCGGGGCCTCACCCTGGGAGTGCTGAGGACCCTTTCTTAGCCACTAGTTCATGTACATTACATATACATGTTAGTTATAACCATGCATCCTTTCCATAGTTCTCAATATTTCAGATCATTCGCTAACCTGGTCTGCCCTTCAGTCATTCCAAGCAAGGTTTTATCGTTACCTACAAAACTATGCAACAAGGCAGGGAGCAGTGTGTTCCTCTAATACTGAGTGTTTCTTTCTCCTTGTTTAATCTGGAAAGGACCCTCCCCACCCCACTTCCCCAAAATCAAAATTCTGTCCTGCGAGATGACTTAGGGCTGGATGAAAGATAAAAAGGCAAGGGTCTCTGAGGTCAGTGAGGATTGCAAATTGATTTAGAAGAGGAGAAGAGATCCAAGAAGTTGGAAAGCCCGGCTCAATGTGGGAAGCCTCTTCTCTTAGAACATGGGTTCCAATTCTCTTCCAGTTCTATACCAAGCTGGGTATAACCAGCAGGAAATTTAAAGTCCCTTTCAGGCTGTAGCCCATGACCTGGGGAGAAGCTCTACTCACCAGCATGCATCTGGAAAGGCACCATTTTGCCACATTGGGCTCCCAAAGAGCCCTGCACCTTGGGTGTTTTGAGAGAACCCCAGGTTACATAGGAGAGATACACTTCTCGCCTCCACCATTGATGGTAAGCATTTCTTCAGAGTCATCAAAAGAAGACAGGCTTTTTTTTTCCTTTGAAAACTTGACAGGCAGCAAAGAGAAAAAGAAAGACATATACGATATTCCAGGAATCCCACATTTTTAGAGCCTTTTCATCTGTGAATCTACTTTCCACTGAGCTCATGTCTACCTTCTGATGGGCTGACCACTCTACCCCAAATTCAAGTCAGTAACTTGTTCAACTTTGACCAAGAGACATTTTTAAGAAAAGTCCCATAAAAGCATAAAATTTTACATATGGCAAAGGCAGTCAATATCTACATAAAACTGATAAACATGCATGATTCCAAGGGAGAAATTTTCCTCTCTGTATTATCTACGATTAAACTTAATATGGTTTATATATCTTTGGTCAATGAATCATCTCCACTGATTTTCATCCATCCTCTTCACCATTCTTGGGAGTATGGGTCATACAGTCTCACCATCAGTAAGTCAGGGATGCAGGTTAGGGCAGCTTTAAAAAATCAAATTCAGTTATTGGAGCACAAATACGTGACTATATGATGACCTTCTGATGGAGGTGGTCATTAGGTCCTGGGCTAAGAAATCCTCAGAGAGAAGAATAAGGGAGCACCAGGTAGGTGCTGGTGTCCCTATATGACTTGACAAAGCAGTGAAGAGTAGATGTGACTTTCATCCATTCATCCCCCATTCTCCCTCCTCAAGCCATTCTTGTCTTCTTCATATATTCTCACCTGGTTCTTCCTGACCCTGAGTCCTAAAAGAAGCCTAATTTCACTTCTAGATCTCCCTCCATGAAAGTAAAGAATCGATACAAACTGGATCTACTTCTCCTTTTAGAAGTTAGAGGGCCTTCTAGCTGAAATCCACATTGGCCAGATGAGATGGTCTTCACGAATGTTGATTCTTACTTTGAGCACAGAATCAGCACAGAATGGGCCACTGGATATGTAAAAACACCCCCAAGTCACCCAGTGAAATGGACAATACTTAGAGCCATGGATACACTGTCTACATACCTCCTTCAAGTGAATCTTTATTCATTTGTTTAGTCGACAGCAAGAAGCCAACTGCTTCACTTCGGCCCAGAGTGGGGAATGCTAAGACACTGAACAAACTGCATGCAGTTTTCCAAGCTTCAGTAAATTCGAATTAAAACACTGACTGAAAAAGCCCCCAGTACTTTTACATGTTGAGCTGTTGTTGAAACCCTTTTCTCACATGTGATGAGCTCAGATGTAGAATGTTTTGACTCAAATTGCATAAAGGCTTGGCAAAGGCTTGTGGGGAGGAGCACCCTGTCACAGAAAGCAAGAGAAAAACAAGGCTGGGGCTTGGCACATTCTCTCAGAGCACACAGGCCACCGTGGGCCAGGGTTTCTGTTATTAAAAAAGCAAATAGAGACTTCTCTCAACACAGCACTAATTCCCAGGTTACAATAAGTCAACAGACACTTTTGTCATGGCTTCCTGTTACAGAGTGTCCCAACAAAGTACATCCTTGATGGATTGACATCTGTTCTAAAAGGCAGAACAATTAGACATTAGCCAATATCTGTTTCAGTTATGTTAAAGTCACAAATGTTTAAAACGGCCATCATTTCAGAGTTGACCGCATGCAAGATACATATTGCTTTAATAAGTTTATTTAACATCTGGAAGGGATACACATTTTGCTGGGACACACTGTTCTGAGGAGTTTATAAAGGATGCGGTGCTCACAGAGCCCAGGGTTGTTAGCTCTGACTCTGCTAGCACTGGTACTCCCCAGCATAGATGCCTACAGTGTGGATCTAGCTGCAGACTTAGGCTCAGATTTCAGTGTTTCCTGAGAAAAGTCCCTGGGAAGGACTATGAACACAGCTCATGATAAAGTTTTTGCCCTCAAAAAGACCGTCATTCTATTCCTGTGCTTCAGTTGAAACTGTAGGAAATCCAGGTTAAAGAGCTAGATGGCTGCAATGAATGGACCACACAGAATGCCATGCTGACCTATGTACACTTTGTTTTTCCATTAATGGGAAATCCAGTAAAGTTTTAAAAGTTTCTTTGGGTACACGAGTCCAGCAAGAGAGAGGAAGACGAATTCAAGGGAGTAGACAATGTAGGGAGATGTAGGGAGCAATTCAAGGCCTCGAAGTGAATAATGCTGGGAAGAACAGGAAGGAAGGGAAGAAAATAAGAGACACTTCAAAAGAAGAAGTGATAGGGGCACCCGGGTGGCTCAGTCAGTTAAGCATCCGACTTCGGTTCAGGTCGTGATCTCACAGTTCATGAGTTCAAGCCCAGTATCGGGCTCTGTGCAGATAGCTCAGAGCCTGAAGCCTGCTTCTGATTCTGTGTATCTCTCTCTCTGCCCCTCCCCTGCTCATGCTCTGTCTCTTTCTCACTCAAATATAAACATTAAAAAAATTTTTTTAAATAAAAAAGAATTGATAGACCCTGATACTGAGCAGAATTCCAAGCAAGAATCTTGAAATTCACCCTAACTGGATCTGCTTGGTCACATGCCCACCCAGAACCAATCACAATGACCGTGGAGTCAAATATGCTGATCGGGGTCACATGCTCCACCCCCAGAATCAGGTTCTGTAGAGACAAATGGATCCCCAAACTGAAACGAGGGCTAATGGGCAAAAAATAATAGAAGCTGCAGGATTAACCCAAATATCTATTATATATTGTTTGGCTGAATCCTTTTCTCTTTGTTTCTATTTATGACTTTTCTGTTAGATATGATTAAGTGGTTTGCCCAAAAGTTTCAAAAATGTATTATACAGAAATCAGAACCGCTGTACTCACCACAGTGTTGAGAAAAGAGAGCAAGTGTTTAACAAAAACTTTTGAAAGGGTAAGAAGAGTGACTGGAGTGAATAGATTCAAATTCTGGACAAATGCAACCCAGTCTTTGCCCCTGAAACATATTTTAGGAGCATCCTCTAAAGCCAGGTGAATTCTGAGGCTGCCGTGTTCTGCATACTTTCTCCCCTGATTCAGTTGTGGGCTGGGCTGGTGGTTGATGGCTCTACAATATGAGGCTACTTGTCACTCTGGAATCAGTGATGAGGGGTGTGACAAGGTTTGGTGTATCTTTGAAAATTACTTAAAAATGACTCCCGGTTTTGATTTTTCTCCCTACACTATTGCATAAGAAAGTCTTTAGCAACCAGTGGTACGTGCTTCTGAGAAGCATTGACCACAAGTGTCTCAGATTCAAAACACATATTACTTTGTGGAAAGAAAGGCACCACCCAACACACAGACCCATCCTAATTTTGAATGGACTTAATTTCTGGATTCTAGACACTGCCTCACAATGCTATTAAAAACAATAAAAGAGTCTCATTAAAACTCCGGAAGCTGAGCCCACGAACAGTGACTAACGGAGTTCCTAAGAGAAAGGTATATGGACAGCATTTCTAAATTTTGAGCTGGCTGGCTGGCTGAGGCAGATGATCTCACAGAAGGAATGGTTTTCAAAATATCTGACACTGACCAATCAGGGCAGACAGCCAACCAACCTCAATGGTCACTGATCTTACATGCTACCTTTCCTCACCCATGGACTGGGCAGACCTAAGAGGGAAACAAACACAAGGCTGTGTTAGAGCAAGAGAAGGCTGCTCTAAATGGGGGAATGGGAAGCCAGCCCATCCCTCCTAATTCAAACCGTTCCAAGGAGAAGACACTGATGAAAAGAAGGAGGGAAAGAAGTTGAAGCAGACATAAGAGGTGGCAGAGATGAACAATGATGAAGCAGAAGCGGGGAAACAGAGGGAGAAGAAATGAACAGAGGAGAGCAGGAAAGGACACGGACATAAAGGAGCAGACTGGGAACAAGGAAGAACAGTGAAGAAGTCCGAGGAAAGGGGAGGCTGAAAATTCAGCCAAGTAGAGGAGAAAAAAGAATGATGATGAAAGGTAAAGCAGAAAAAGAGAGGAGCTAAATCGTGATGAAAAATGGTAATGTTTCCGAGTGATCATTGGTCACTCATACCATATAACGCAGGGGTCAGCAAACTTTTTCTATAAAGGGGTAGACAATGAATAGTTAAGCTTTGTGGATGGTACAGTCTTTGTTCAACTCACAACTCCAGTAGCTGGAAAGCAGTCCCAGACAATAAGTAAGCAAATGGGAGTGGCTGTGTTCCAGTGAAACCACAGAAACAGGCATTGGGCTGGATTTGGCCTGTGGATCATAGTTTGCTGACTCCCACGGACGAGGGTGGTTCTGAAATTTCTGGTACCTCCACAGTGCCCAGCATGACACAGGCACAGAAAACTAGAAAATATTAGAACCGCCTGGAACAGCCATTTTACAGCACCCCTGCCCCCAAAAAATGGTCAAAATAGCAGCCATTTTCAATGGCTTTTTAATAACTTTTAACCTACATAATGACAGTTTCCTGTGATTCAACCTCTCTGCTGCTTGATTGGTCATTTGCTCCCTGGCCCGTATGATACCCCCATGGTCTCTCTCTCCCAAATAGATCCCATGACAATGTACACGGAAGAGAAGCACTAGGTGGCTGATTCAGAGCCATATTCAGTGCTGGCTGTTAAGCTTTCAGATTGGCAGAGTTCTCCATCCCCTATAGGTCATGGGTCCACAGAGTTTCAGTCTGGATGCCAGTACTGCTTCAGACACCAGAACCAAAAAACAAAACAAAACAAAAACGCTTTTTGTCTCTTTAATTTATACCCTCCCCTATTTCCTCCCGTTTGGCTCCTAGAATGCCTCCAACTTAACTGCAGATCTAGGTTCATCTCCAATCGCCATTAATTTCCCTAAGGGGCCTATGGTGCTTGGGAACAGCTACCTAAGGAGGTAACAAGGTGTAGCCAAGGGGGTTCCCCTGGGTGTTGGAGCATGCTTAGCTCTCAAGCTCAGTATCAGAGAGGTAGGGGCTTACTCTGGCCTCAGGCTCAGACTTCTGACAATGACCTCACATTCTCTTGTTTTGTGATTGGGAAGAGCACCTTGCAGCCCCTGACATGGACAATTCTTGCTTGGCCAAGGGTTTCTGTTTGGGGAAGCCAGAGCCACTACTCTATGGCCTCTGAGGCACCATGCAGGTCATGTGAGGTTGATTCTGTGGCTGGTTTTCTTTTGTTTATTTTCATTTGGTACCTAGCACGCTGGTCATCCTTCCAAGTTTGTCTTGGCTCCTGACCTCAATCATTCTTCAGCCACCAGTGGTCCTTCTCCCATCATTTCCCAGGGCAGCACAAGCCACCTTGTGAATTACCAGAGTAAAGAAATGGCCCAAGGGACATTGTCTTGAAGCCACACGATTGCCTGTAAGTAAAACTTGATGATGCCAAACATTCAGAAAAGGAAAAGGCAGCACGGGTCTAGCTTGACCACCCGATCTGCATTCCAAGGAGAACGAACACTCAGCTCTTGCAGGAAGGGAATCCTAACGTGTTACTCTCCTAGTCAATAAAGTGCAGAAACCCTTCTGTAGGCATTTTGCCTCTGCAGGAAAAAGTCCAGCTTGTATTTAGGAATGAATGAGTGTGCATGGGTGTGTTTGCATGAGCATATTTGCTTAAAAACATTTTCTAGTAACTGCTGACAACAGCAACCCTAAGCCACCAGACACGCGGTTCTCCCCATCTTGAAATGGCCTGTTTGCTCCCCAGAGAGGCAGCTGTGATGCTCCAAAGAATCATCCATGGCCTCCCCCGTCTCTGAAATCTACATGCCCTGACCCTTACTCCCCGGCCTCATCTGTCTTCCCAGCCTCTCTGCTCCTGTCACGCAAAGTTACTCAATACCCAGTAGGAACTAACCAGAGCCAAGGCACCATGTTCCCACAGCTCCCATCTTGCCATTCACTTTGTGTGGCTCGGTTCCTCTGCACTGTCACCACAGGGCACAGAAGGCGAGAGAGCTCCACATTTCCATCCCCAGCTTTGGGAACCAGATCATTCCTCCTCCTTTGTCCCACACCAGTCACTACTGCCTCTGGTTGAACCCCTTCCCCACACCCTGCTATCTGCAGCCCAGCATGTGCTATTTTTTGTAACCAAATCTCATGGCAGGCTGCAGGCAATCCGGTCATATCATCAATAGAGCTTCATCTTTTTCAGTCTACTTAGAGCTCAGGTTTAAATCTACCTAACTAGCTCTTTTATCTGCATTATCTTCCATACTCTTTTTTTTTTTCTCTTTGAGGTCTTAGTTGATCCCGTTTGAAATGGTGGAAGAAAGAAGCTTTGTTGAAGATAGTCTGATTTACTACATCTTTCTCATCTCTGTTTCTTCCTTTGTAAAAGGACTACTTCCTTTGTAAAAGTAACTACCCACTTGAGAAGGGCCCGCTGAGCCCATGCATCTGCAGGGAGCGTATACTGTGCCACTATCCATCCAGACCGGAGCGCAGCATCACCTGCAAGCTTCGCGAGGCTGTCTGCCCCGCCCAGGTCATCACCAGAGAGGTCCAGCCTCGGACCACCCGCTATGATAATCCACCCGGCCAAGTGCATCTACTGCGGCTTCTGCCAGGAGGCCTGCCCTGCGGACACCATCGTCAAGAGCCCCAACTTCGAGTTCTCTGTGGAGACGCACAAGGAGCTGCTGTTCAACAAGAAGATGCTCAACAACAGGGACAGGTGGGAGGCTGTGATCATGGCCACATCCAGGCCAACTACCTCTACCGCTGACGCCGTGCACCCAGCCGGCCTGCCCACAGCACGAGCTGCCCAATGAAAGAGCTCTGCCTTCTCCCCCTACCACCACCCCTACCCCCCGCCAGAAAAAGCATTGCCTCCTTTAGCAGTTGTTTGTTTCCATTGGTGGGGCCATCTTGAGATTTTTTTCTCTTAAGAAGTGAAAGATTACCTCCCCCTCTCAAGAATACTAGATAATTCATCAATGTGAAACACGTTTCGGAGCCAGCTCTCTTGTATTCACTAAACCCTCCTTCCCACCTGATTAATAAATATGACTGCAGATGCCACTGGGTTCCTTCTGTTCTTGGAACAGATCCTACTTTTCCAGGGACGGGGTGGCTGACTCACAGCCCCCTGTGCTGCTTCTCTCCTGCTTGTGATAAAACAAACACAAATCAATAATTGTTTTAATGTTTATTTATTTTTGAGACAGAGAGAGAGAGAGAGAGAGAGAGAGAGAGGGAACAAGCAGGGGAGAGGCAGAGAGAGAGGGAGACAGAATCAAAGCAGGCTCCAGGCTCTCAGCTGTCAGCACAGAGCCTGTCATGGGGCTCGAACCCCCAAAATGTGAGATCGTGACCTTAGCGATCATGACCTGAGTCAAAGTCTGACTCAGTTGGCTCAACCAACTCTGACAGCCAGGTGCCCCACAAATCAATACTTTGAAACACACATGTACTCAACATTTTTTAAAAGAACACTTACATATACTAATAAACTGTTCGATTACATTCACCTCTCTTTTGTATTAAAACTATGGTTTTTACATGCTTATCGCTCTAGCGTATTATTATGAACGCATCGCCTTTCACTGGTTCACCCTGTACCAATTTGCCATCATTGTATTCATTATTTGATGTTCATATGTCCACAGCCGGGCGAGTAGAACCTCCATCCAGCACCGTACTGATACTCTTGAAATCCCTTTGTTTTCAGGCCACAGCAACAAGATGCTGTTTTTTGTGTGTTTTTTCTTCCTATCCTACAACCGGACTCAACCAACTTCCAAGAAATCCTGATTGCTTTGAGAACAGATTAATATTAGAAATGACAGTCCAAACTTCTCGCCTGTGTGTTGCAGAGAAGTGCCCAGCCTTTAACGACTGTGGCTTGGGGCCTATTTTGTGACACAGCCAGGAAAGATGTTTTTGTAGGGTAGGAATTCATACTGATTTTCCTTGTAGAGCATATTATGTTGCTATAGGTTTTAGTCAGCCAAGGTCTCATAAGAAAAATAGAGTGACAGTTCCTAGACAGTCTAAAGGTAGGTAGTTTTCCAGCTAAGCAGTGAGGCAGAAGCCCCCAGAGATACCCCCTCCTCAAGACAGGGGCACACAGCTTTGCACGGACCCTGGAGAGAGAACAGCAGGGCTTACAGCTTCCTTGATGGCACTGCCTGGCTGCCTGGTTTCCTCCCAGAGCTGCATTTCTATCAGGATTAACTCTTCATCTCCACTTTGCTGCTTTACTCCTCCACCTTTCTTTGCCACCCAGCAGCCTTAGTGCTGCTTGTAGGGTGCTCAGGACTGCGGGGGTTTCTAGGACGCAGGATTTTCTGTTTTCAAACCAAGATAGTCCCAGGCCAACTGGGATGAAGTGGTCACCCCATTGCCAGTGACCTAATAGCAGGACAGCTGAAGGAGTTCATCACTTCTGCACTCTGCTCAGTAGAATACTGGAGGACAGAATAAAAATATGCTTGGGATTTCCATGTAAGGCAATCACTCATGTGAATTTAAGAGTCATGCTGCAGTGTAGACAAAGTCTCTAGCTCATCCAGCCAAGATAATTACATGCAAAGCTGGAAGAGGTTGAGCTGTTTAACCTAGAAAACACACAGCTGTGAACAATTTTCTCATTCAAGAAGCTCTGGTCTTCTAGCTGCAAAGCCTGGTTTCCCCTTCCCTTCATCAGAGGACCCTCTAGAAGGTAGGTCTGCAAAACCAATGCAGGATAGGAGATTGTCCCGGAGGGAGAGGTACAGGGAGTAAAGCCCTCGGACGCTGTCTTTATTACCCACAAACGCCCTCTCTCCTTACCCAAAACACCCCCCATCTCTCACCTTTGTGGGATCTCAAGGTCCTTTGGATTCTAGAATCAGCCATTTCAATACAAGGCTTATTTTTCACTTTGAAACGTGAAAACTTGAAACCCAGGGAATATTATTTTACACAATGTCAAACTGAATCTGTTCATTGCAAGATACCACACCACTGGATTTTGGTATGCAGCCATCCAGTTGAAATACAAATGAACATGAACCTTCTATCTAAAATACGTCTTGGGGTGCATGGGTGGCTCAGTTGGTTGAGCCTCTGACTCCTGATTTTGGCTCAAGTCATGATCCCAGAGTCGTGGGATCCAGCCCTGCATTGGGCTCTGCGCTGAGTGTGCAGCCTGCTTGAGATTCTCTCTCTCTCTCTCTCTCTCTCTCTCTCCTTCTGACCCTTGCCCCCACTCACTCTCTAATACATACATACATACATACATACATACATACATATGTAAATACATAAAGAAAACACTTCTTCATGAGATTTTCCATGCACCAAATAATTGAAACCCCAAACCACTGGTCAGGTTGTAAAATCATGAAATTCTCTCAATTCTGAGAAGTAGTTTAAAATTAAACCGAAAAAAATGCCTTACAGTCTCTTAGGAACAGACGCTAGCTGTGGTTTGTCACCCAATATTGAAAAAGCTATGGAGAAAATGATGACCTTGTGTAAGGTGTGTGCACTCTTCCTTAGAATTCTTCCCTCTGAAGGGAAGGTCAGAGGGCCGATCTTGCTGCCCCACGTGGTCCCCACGTGGTCCCCTTGTGGCTGGGAAGTACCCATTCACCACCAACTTTACTTCCAAATACTAGTTTACCATAGCATACTTAATTGTATTTTCTGAAAGAAGTACCTCAATGTTGTATTTTGGCACAAGATAACTATAAACATACAAAAGAAAAGGGTCCCGAGTCATTTGGCCATTTATAGACACAGTACTTGGTGGGGGGGGGGGGGGGGGACTTGAAATTCTGTGTCTCATAAATTAAAAAAGTCTTCTGTAAGAGCTCTTGTTGAATTATAGCTGACAACAGCATGAACAGCCTAGTCACGCCACAGAATTCTTTCCAGATCCAGCTTCATAATTCACCCTCTCCCATGAGGTCTTTATTATTACATTTAGAAGACTCTTCTTAATAAGGGTCACTTATGGGATCCTAACTGGGGATGCGAGAGGGAGGAAGTTTAATAGCTTTTCCAGGAGTCATGACATTGTAGAAAACAAATGCTGGATTTTAAGACTAAAAACTTAGCACTGAGTGCAGTTTCCACCAGACACTAGATGTGCTGCACTGGGAAAGCTGCTTGCCCTCTCTGAGCTTTAGTTTTCTCATCTGTCACCTGTTCAATGGGTTCAGTAATTTGCAATCCTTTTTATTATTTTCTAAAATCCCCTTTAGGTATTGTGAGAGACAGATGGATGGATGGATGGATGGACAGACAGATAGGCAGATGATGGGTGGGTGGGTATGTTATGGGCTGAACTATGTCTCCTTAAAATCCATTTGTTGATGTCTTAACCCCCAGGAGCTCAGAATGTAGTTTTGTTTGGGTCTTTAACAAGGTAATTAAGATACAAGGAAGTCATATGGGTAAGTCCTACTAGGACTAGTGTCCTTATAAGAAAAAGAAATTATAAGAAAAGCCGCCTGGGTGACTCAGTCGGTTAAACATCCGACTTTGGCTCAGGTCATGATCTCACAGTTCATGGGTTCGAGCCCTATGTCGGGCTCCGTGCTGACAGTGCAGAACTTGGAGCCTGCTTCAGATTCTTTGTCTCCTCTCTCTCTCTGCCCCTCCCCCACTCGTGCTGTTTCTCTCTCTCAAAAATAAATAAATATTTTAAAACATTTAAAACAAAAGAAAAGGAAAGGAAATTAGGACACACACACACACACACACACACACACACACATACACACACCCCAAAGATGGCCATGTCTAAGCCAAGCACCAAAAAAAAAAAAAAATCAACCCCATTGATATCTTGATCTCAGACTTCTGGCTTCCAGAACTGTGAGAAAATAAATTTCTATTGTTTAAGCCACTCAGTCTATGGTACTTTGTTATGGTCGACCTAGAAAACTAGCATAGGTATATGGATGGATGGATGGATGGATGGATGGATGGGTGGATGGGTGGGTAGGTGGATAGATAGAGAGATAGATAGATAGATAGATAGATAGATAGATAGATAGATAATGTGGACCAGAAAGACCTGTTGTTACTAAGATTGTGGAGTTCAAAGTTAGCAAACCAAATAAGGAGCACCCCTTGTAATGTTATTCTGGCAGAGTCAACAGTTTCTGTGTAGATGTGCTCTGTATTACAAAGATTTTGGTTGCACTTTTCAAAATATAAGACAATACCTGAGAACCCCACATCCCCACTTTTCCAAGCCACCAACTCTTTCTACAAGCTCCTAAGAAAACTATGAAACTAGGAGACTCCAGAATGATGTAAACTCCTCATTGCCAACTGGACCTTGGGCCTGAGCCTTAGCTGATCTTGGCTGATCTGCTGATCTGGGCTGGACATGAAAACAGAAAGGACTTCTGTTGCCCAGAATCCTTGAGCAACCCAGACCAAAAGCAGTACAGTGGTCAACTTGGCCCCTTCCCTAAGGCTCACACTTTCACCTGGTGGCCTAAGGTCTAACAGCTTGAAAGAGTCAGGAAGAACGAGCCCAAAAAACAAGAGGAATAAAAGCTTTCCTCCCTGGGGCTGAGAGCAGCTGGCCTGAGTCATCCTTCCCTGTGCCCTACCCTGTTATTGCTTGGCCTTCCCAGAACAGGATGCTCCCACACGCAATGTAGCCCCAAGCCCTTCATACCCCTCCAGAGGCCTGGGTAGCAAGATTCTAAATGTGAGGGAAAGGATTCAAGAAAGAAAAGCCAGGCTCAATGGCATAAATAAGTAAATGCCTTTAAACTCCCCTAAACTCCCCCAGTAATATCCTCCCCCTTGATACTGATCACACTCCTTTTCTCCAACCATAGAGCTGTGGAGGTGGGGTAGAAAACCCAGAGAGTGACCTGATAAAAACACTTTGTGAATGCAAATAAGAGTTCATTACCAAGAGGTTTCATTACCAAGATGTCTGTGTTTTTCATTAACAGATATTCAGTGCATCTCGATGCAAGGCACTGTTCTAGGTGCTCATCCCACTGGAGCTTACATTCCGGCCCTGGTACAGAGGGTAAGAATAAAGTGTGGCACCTTAGAGCCTGGCAATAATTAACTATATTACCTCTCTTCTGGATTCCAGCTGTCCCTTATGTGAATCATTCTTTTTGTGTTGTCTGAGGTTGGCATCCTCTGTACATCTAGTCCCCTTTGGAGCCCTCCGGAAACAAGGCCCTGCTTCACACACTGCTGGGCTGTCAATAGCTCCCAGCCCAACACCTACTCACATGCAAGTTGGTTAAATGTTTGTGGAAGGAAGGAAGGAAGGAAGGAAGGGAGGGAGGAAGGAAGGAAGGGAGGGAGGAAGGAAGGAAAATGGGGAGGGAGGAGGGAAACTTCTTACGGCTTGCTTCGGGAGACTTCTTACTTACTCAAGGAAGAATTAACTTTTAATGATCGGTTATACCTTTTGAAGTCTCCACATCACAACTGCCATCTGTTCATACTGTGGACCAACCCAACTGAAATGAACTTACGTTTTAATGTGACATTTTGCATAGCAAAGAATAAATCAGCAAGGGGCTCTCAGAAATAGACCATACCATTATATCACCAAGAGTGATCATTTCAGCAGTCTCTGACACTGCATGCCCTTAATATATGAGGCAGTCATTGGAGGGGCTTTCCCAAATGCTATTGTCATAAACAATCAGATTAATATAGGGGATTTTTCTTGCATTTGTTTGGAAACACTTCATCCTGATGTAGAACATTCAAGCCTCACCGCTTACAAATAAACTCCAGCTTTTCCTCTCAGTTGTCCCTTAGCCTTCCATCTCACCCCATCTGAAGCAACAAGCATGCTTAATTTTGCTTTGTTGCCCTCCTAATATAGAAAGCAGTTCAGGTCAAGAAACTGAGAGAATGTGAGTGCTGACTCTATATGTTTTTGGTTATTTGTGGTTTCCTGTGTACTTTCTCTAGTGTAGACTTTCCCCCCTTCATTTCCTTACCCCTCAGGCCCTTAGGATTGTACCAGTTTATTTTTCTAACCTTAAGGGAATGGATTCTTAACTTATTCACAGCCATGAGAGGCCTACCAGATTTCAACAACCACAGAATTCCATCAGGAGTCAAGATTTCCCAATCACGAGGCTGAGGGGCCTTCCTGGGGCCATTGGGCTCAACACTGCCTCCTCACAGGGCCCATGGGCCACCCAAGATGGCTAGCTGGCTGTGTCATCCTTTTTCTCTCCCAGCCAACCATCTTTGAAAGAAAGAAAAAGGAAAGGTCTCTTTGAACGTACCCATTTCTTTCCCAAATAATTGTGTTTAATGAATCCCTTATTAGGCCAAATCCAATGCACTGAAATATGGGCGGAGCATGGCATTCTGCACAAAAGGGGTTTGAAAACAGTCAGTAGCTAGTGTGAGGAAAGCACATGTGAAAAGACCTGGTGAGGAGTTTCCCATCGGTGGCCAGAGGTCCACCACTGCCTCGCTGTTTGCATATTTGGGCTGAGCTATGCCTCACATTGTTCATGTAAAGAAAAAGCGGCTGTTCTCCCTGAGTGCCCCTTCCCTGCTCCAAATGGCTGCGATCAACAGCCCCAAGACCCTAATTGCCACAGCCTATTAGAAATAATGAGACTTACATGGCAGAAGCCAAGGGTAAAAGCGACATCTCACAACACGAAAGGTTAATATCAACATATACTGCCAGTGAGTGCAAAGGGCACGTCAATTGGTGGCTCATTACCGCGGGTTGACCCATGGGGAAAGTGTCATTCCGAGGAGAGGCTCTCTCAGGATGTGGCAGCAAAAGTTACAAAAGATAAGGACTTGCCTGTGGAACACGCTGAACTAATGAGAGCTGGAAACTGTTTGAAACATCCCGATGACCTCACAGATGGGGGATGCTGATTAAGGTGGCTACATGAGGCTCCTTTCTTGTCTGACAGCCCATTGAGAAGCTTTGGTGAGATGTGACTAACCGGCCGTGAAGGTGTCTCCATCTTCCCTGACATGGTCCATGCTTTGGGCAAAACAAACATGAAAAATAAGTCTAAACCGACATGCATGTTTGAGTTTCGTTTTCAGGGACATATTTTGGGAAAAGAGCCCTGGTCGGGCTGTTAGCTATGATTCCTTTATGGCAAAGGGGGTTTGTGACTACTTGCGTGACTAATCGCATGACTGCGCTGGGGGTGAGCCAACGGCAAATTTAGGTCTTGAACACTTGACAAAACAACTCTACTGTTCTGGGGGTGAAATTCTATGGAGCTTCATGTGTAATTAAAAGAAAGTTTCACAAGAGTCTATACCTCAGTCATTCAATGCTGATATGTGGCACAAAGAACGGACTTTGCCACATCAAAATACATCCATGAAACAATAGGGAAATGAAACCAGATTTTTGTTTGCTTTGCCAGACGTTTTCTGAGACAGAGACGTTCGAAGAAGAAACCCTGGAGCTCTCTTGACCTTCATTTAGAGCCTGAGACTCTGAAAAGAGATCACCATTACTGATGTTCTGCCCCTCTCTCATTCTACGGATAAGGATGAGAGTGGATCTCATACTGCTTTTCTTAATGCCTTCTCTAGAAAAGCTGTAAGTAATGCCTGCCCATTTACCACTTCACTTAAAATTGCAAGAATCATTCATGTCTTGCAAAAAAATAGTCAGATCTCAGAAAAAGAGCTTATCACTATATTCAATAAGGTCACACAAGGGTTTTTATAATGCAATTTAGGAAACTTTTATTGAAGCATTTCTAACTGGTTGTACTAGTTACAGATTGCTTTATAACAAATTATCACAAAACATAGTGACTTCACAATTAATTTTTTTAAGTTTATTTATTTTCTTGTGGGGCGAGGGGCAGAGAGAGAGGGAGAGAGAGAATCCCAAGCGGGCTCCATGCTGTCGGCACAGAGCTTGATGAGGGGTTCAATCTCATGAACCATGGAATCATGACCTGAACTGAAATCAAGAGCTGGATGCTTAACCAACTGAGCCACCCAGGTGCCCCAACAATGAACTTTTATTATCCGACATAGTTTCTGTGGACAATCTCATAGGGTTGCAGTAAGATGTTGACCAGAGCTGTGATACTGTGTGAAGGCTTGTCTGGGGCTGGAAGATTTGCCTCCAAGGTAGCTCACTCACATGTCTGGCAAATTAGTGCTGATTGTATTCAGGAGGCCTCAGTTCCTGCCACATCCTCTCTATACAGCTACTTGAGTATCCTTACAACATGGCCACTAGCTTCTCCAAAAGTGATAATTCAAGAGAGAGAAAGATGGAAGCCACAACTTCTTTACCGATCTAGCCTCAGAAATCATGCACCATCATATCCATAATATCTTAGTGATTACACAACTCAGCCAATATTTAATGCAGGAAGGGACTACCATGGGTGTGAATATGAGGAGGCAAGAATCTTTGGGAGCCATCTGGAGACTGAATGCCACACCACTTTCTAAAATACTAAAAACATACGGTTAAAAAAATGTAAGGAATGTGACTGTTGATCCAGTCAACCAGAATTCTTCAAAGGAGACAAAACCAAAAAACAAAAAGTCCATGGTAAAATTTCTGAGAAAATATACTCCATTCAACTAAAAAGATTTTTCTACTCATGTATATCTATACTTTGTGCCTTTAAGGCCAAAGTGAAGAGATGAATTAAGAAATTATACAAGGGGGCACCTGGGTGGCTCAGTTGGGCGTCCAACTCTTGATTTTGGCTCAGGTCACGATCTCACAGTTCATGAAACTGAGCCCCGCCTTGGGCTCTGCACTGACAGTGTGGAGCCTGCTTGGGATTCTCTCTCTCCCTCTCTCTCTCTCTTCCATTACTCTCTCTCTCTCTCTCAAAATAAATAAACATTTTTCCAAAAAAGAGATTATATAAGAGAAGTTAATCTGCATAGATTTCTTTTTTAAAAAGTTTTTTTGGGACAATTCTTTTGGCTTCAAGAGCAGGATTTTTTACCTAAAGCATCTAGAAAATTTCACAGTCTCCCTCTTGAAGTACATATCCATGGAGTGGTTTACAATCATTCACCAATGTGCCAAGCACAGAGAATTCAAGAGGAACAAGATGGAGAAAATCAAAATTGGCTAATCCATTTTAGGGAGAGACACCCTCTTTGGGGGAATGGACTTGATAAACCTACTGAGGAGTCCCTGTGAGTATGGATGTGACCAAGGTTTATACATGTTCTATATATATTAGAAGTAAACTGGTTTATAAAATTTATCAATATTTCATCTCATAAAAGAAATTCTAATTTACTTGAACCACTTTAATGAATTAACTCTTCTTGTTTCTCTATAGAATATTATAGACTTGTTCACCTACTTCAGTATGATCACAAAATTAGATATTCCACGCTTTAATTCATATCAAATTCCTATTTTCTGAAAAAGAATTACAACTTTCTTAAACCTCTTTTCTTTCTGACTCCCACCCTAACTTCTCTGACCTAAATAAATGGAGAGATGTAGCATGTTCAGAGATTAGAAAACTCTGTATTATTAAAATGGTAACATTGCCCAAATTTCCTCCAAGATTCAACACAATCCCCATCAAAATTCCTATAGGAATTTTTGTAGAACTTGATAAGCTAATTCTAAGACTTACATGGAACTTCAAAGAATCTAGAATAGCCAGAACAATTTAAACAACGTACCAAGTTTAAGAACCTAGTCTACTTGATTTTAATACTTATGATAAAATTGTGGTGATTCACACTGTTGGGTATTGTTTAGGGATAGATATATAGATTAATGGAAAAGAATAGAGTCAGAAATAGACAAAGTGATTTTTGAAAAATATGCCAAGGCAATTCACTGGGGAGATGGAAGTCTTTCCAATAAATGTTCAGTGAACTAAGTATCCATATTTTAAAAATGTCAATCCATACTGACTATAATACACAAAAATCAACTCAAAATGAAACCTGTAGCCTAATGTGAAACCTGAAACTATGAAACTTCCAGAAAACACAAGAAAAATATCTTAGCCCTCGGGCCAGCAAAGATTTCTTAAATATGACACTAAAATCATTACCTGTAAAAGATGAAATGTTGACACTTAAACTTTATCAAAATCTAAAACTTTTGCTCTTTGATCAGACACCAGTAAGAAAATAAAAAACAAATAAAATACTGGTAGAAAACATTCACAACACATTCACATCTGCTAAAGAACTTCCATCCAAAAAATATAGAGAACTCTTAGACTTCAAAATGATATGAACAGATTCTTCACCAAAGAAGAGATATAAATGGTCAATAAATACATGAAGAGATGTCCAACATCATTAAAACTCATTGTGGCAAATGTATAATAATGCAAATTACAACCATAATAAGGCACAACTCCACACACATTGGCTAAGATTAAAAACACTGAGCACATTAAGTCTTTGCAATTATGTGGAGAAATTCTTACACACTGGTGACAGGAATATAAAATGGCACAATCACTGCCAAAACAATTTGGCAGTTTCTTAAAAGTTAAATATACACCTACCATGCAATGCCCAATCATTTCACTCCTATGTATTTAACCAATGAAGCAAAAAATCTATGTCCACACAAATACTGTACATGAATTTTCTGTTTTTGTTGTTAATTTTTTTTAATGTTTATTTATTTTTGTAGGAGAAAGAGACAGAGTGTGAGCAGGGGAGGGGCAAAGAGAGAGGGAGACACAGAATCTGAAGCAGGCTCCAGGCTCTGAGCTGTCAGCACAGAGCCTGACGCAGGGCTTGAACTCACGAGCTGTGAGATCATGACCTGAGCTGGAGTCAGACGCTTAAATGACTGAGGCACCCAGGCGCCCCTATACATGAAAATCCTTAGCAGCTTTATTTGTAATAGCAAAAAATTAGAAACAATCCAACTGTCCAACAGGTAAATGGATTAATAAATTGTAGTATATCCATACAAGGGAATACTATTCATCAAGTAAACGGACGATTCATTGATATACACGACACGACTGAATCTCAAAATCATTGGACTAAATGAAAAAAACCAGGCCAAAAAAAAAAAAAAAAAGGCAGACAGATGGGCTCAGGTTTCAATTTCATCTGGCTATGCAACATTGAGCTGTGACTCACTCTACTTGCTTTAGTTTTCCCACCTGCTAAATAGGAATAATAATACCGATAATGATTCATAATAATAATAAAAATTGCTACCACTTATTGAGTACTTAATATATTTCAAGGTCTTTACTTGCAATATCCCCTTGAATCCTCACAACTCCGTGATATTTGAGATAATGCATGTTTAGTTCTTACCACATGACTCAACAAATTATAGTTATCATTTTACTTTCTTACTGGTTTCTTGTTAATATTAAATAAATATATGTTGAGACCCAACTATGTTCAGGCCCTAAGGAGAGATACAAAGATAATAAGATTGCATCCCTACCCTCCAAAAACTAACAATCTACGACTGAAATAAAAACACATACACAGGTAACTGTAACATGAGTAGCATTAAAAGAAGCAAATATTGGGGTGTCTAGGTGGCTCAGTCGGTTAAGCATCCAACCCTTGGTTTCAGCTCAGGTCATCATCTCACCATTCATGAGATCAAGTCCCACACTGGGCTTTGCGCTGACAGCATGAAGCCTGCTTGGGATTCTCTCTCTCCCTCTCTCTCTGCTCCTCCCCTATTCGCATGCACATGTGTGCGCTATCTCAAAATAAATAAATAAACTTAAAAAAGAAAGAAACAAATATGGTGCTGTGAGAGAGGATCATGGGAATTCCCATAGAGGAACTAGTGCTTAAGCTGTATGGCGGCACCACACCAGCAAAAGCTGCTAAAGCCCCAACTCCTTGCCTACTATTCAGGCCTTCCAAGATCTGACCTCATTGCTCCCATTTATTTTCACACAACTTGTGCTCCACTGATACTGTGCTATTTGCTGTTCTTCCCACCCTCCTGCTTTCTCTCTTCATGCTATTATGTCCAGAGCTTCTTTGTGCCTCAGCTACCAGGCTTTCCACTCCCACCTGGTGAATGTTCAACAAGCAGGAGATGAGGGTCTATGTTAGTAGCTGATAGGAGGTTACCGGAGATAAACATATGTGTGTCATTCATTAAAACAGTTATGGATAATGATAAAGGGAACGGAGTGAGAAAGCTAAGGAAAGAATCTTGAAGAATGCTTACCTGTAGGTGTTGGAAGAAGAAAAATAGAGAAAGAACAAAGAAGTAGGAAAGGGTCAAGAAATGCATGCACATGAGCCAAAGCAGAACAATGCTTCAAAGAGGAGAGGAGCAGCTAATAGCAACAGCAAATGCACCGCAGTGGTTAAGAGCATGGACTTTGGAGCCAGAGCTTCTGGGTTCGAATCTCCATTTCCTCATCTGCCAAATGGGGCTACAAATGGACACTACCACATTAGGTTAGTTCATCTGAACAGTGCTAGCACCTGCTTATATAGACAGCCCCAAGAAGATGAGAAGTGTGAGGAAGACGGATGGATTCAGTAGTTAGGACTTGAACTGGAGCCAATTTTGGAGAGCACTGGGGGAAGGGGGCAGAAGTTTGGTAAGAAAATAAATACTAAGAAAGTGAACCAATGATGAACAACCAGTATCCCTAAGACCACAGATGAACCTTTCTAACATGACAAAAGGGTCTGGTCACCTTCAACCTCTCCAGTTCCTAGTACTCCCTTGTATTCCAGATATGAGAGTGAGGCTATAGGTCAGCCAGGGTCCCCATTAGACAGGGACCTCCAAGCAAGTGGCCCAGGAAGAAACAGTGGTTTTCTCAGTTGGCTGAGGAGTCTGAATGCAGCCATACTTATCTTCTAGAAATAATGCCAGGGTATAGTTTCTGTTTCTCAGATTAAGAAGCTTCCCCATTAGAAACCCATCCCAGGAAGGAGAGAAGAGGAGAAATCCTAGACAATTGTTCATAAAGACTGACTTAATGGTTCTCTCCAAAGCTGCTTTTCCAATGGTGCCCTTGATGGGCAGCCCCCATGGCGACACTAAGTTTAGCTGTATTAACATATTGACGTATTGATGTAAGTATTGATGTAACTAAGTATTGCTCTTGTCCTAACTTTCCTGCTATTTCCAAGGGACATCTCAACCACTTATATCACGTCTTTCAAAAATACATCTTTGAATGAGATACACTGAATTTCTCTGTGCTTCTGTGTTTTCTGTGAGCAATCAAAAATGTCTTTTTTATGGCACGGAATTCTTTAGAATTTATCAGATTCATTGAAATCCCTACATCATTCAGGGGGCTTTTGTTTCAATGCTGATAGTGACAGAAAAAATATGTGAAAATTAGAATGAGTATCTTCATCCTGTATGCTCACAGAGGGATCCAAAGAAGCCAAAAACACATACTGAATAATAGATATTTGCCTTCTATGAAAGGTACTGTTGTATCTTTAGATATCTTGCTGTTGTAAGAGTTAGGGTAAGCAGGTTATCCCCGTGACTTTGGACAAGTTAAGTTCATCAGGGTTTCAAGTAAGAATAAGACTGGACCACAGAGAACTAAAGTAGAAGCCAGAAGAGATGATGTTATGAAGAAATTGCAACTCTGAACACGGAGCATAAATTCCTATATTTTTTCCAGAAAGTGTCAGGGCCACAAATCATAAAACTTATTTTAAAATATCCTTTAACCTAAAAATCTCCCTCCTAAGAATTTATTTTAAGGAAGAAGTTCAAGAGAGGCCAAACAGAAAGCTATATATGGTAAGATAATTTTGTAGTGCTATTTCTAATAGGAAAAAAAAAAGTGAGAGTAACAAACAGACAATGGACAAAGTTTTGTAAAATAGGATGTTAACAGAACAAGTATTAGTGACTTTTCAAATGGTAATTATGAAGTCTACAAACACACAGGGAAATATTTTCCATATTTTAAAATATGATAAGGAAAAAAAAAACCAGGACATAAAAATGTGCATACACTGATTACTAATCCATAAAAGATTATATGAATGTCGGCAAGAAGTGGAAAGTAATATGTAAAAATGAAAAGTTATGTTAAGATGAGATTATGAATAGATTTTCTTCTTTTCTCAAAGATGTGTCGACTTCTGCTTCCAGGAAGATAGAATACGTGTAATTTTCCGTTCTTCCCACGAGCTACAACTAAAAATCCTGCACATTGTATATAAAGCAAACATAAGAAAACTCTGAAAGGAGGAGAGAAGAAGGCAGGCCAGCTAGGGATGTTAAGAGCCACGGAACAACATGACGGTGAGTTCCATGGGCTTTCTCTTCTCCATACACCCCAGACTTGGAACCGAAGAAGCCGGCAGCCCAGAAACAGCAACAGGCGCAGACAAAAACAAAACAAAAAAACAACCAAAGACTGCTGTCTTAAGCCAAAGGGCTAAGAAAGGGTGGCCTAGAAAGCCAGAAAAGCTTTAGACAATTTAGATAATTATCACACTACTCCAGCCAAACACCACAGAAAGAACTGTGGGCCCACCCTCACCCACACGTGCAAAGGCTGAATGAGAGCTGGGTTATCCACTCTTGCCAGGTTGTACCGAGGCTCCCCAAACTCCTGACAGGGTGGTATTAGAGAAGACCAGTACTTTAGGAAACCAGTACTTTCATTCCTACTGGCCAATAGTATACATCCCCTCCACCCCCAACCATTGTGGGAAGCCTGGTTTTCCACTCCCACCTGGCAATAACATGGCCCCACCATCTACCCCACAGGGTAGTGTCAGAGTCAGGTGGACAGTCAGGACCTTATTTATCCCCCAGGGGTAATGGGGGGGGGGTGCACCCTTACTGTAGCATCACTAAAGACTACCTTTAGTGAAAGGGAGAGCTGGAGCTCCCTCTCCTGCCCAGCAGCCATGAGGAGCCACCCTGGCAAGTGTCAATGAAGGCTAAGTGGGGACTCTGGACTTCTACCTCCATTGGAAGTAACAAAGCAGTACTCTCCCCTACCTTTCTCTGCCAGAGTGATGTCAGAAAAAGCCAGCTACAACGGATCATTTCAATAAAATCCAGGGTCTCATAATTAGGAAATGTCCACGTCTGGGGGCACCTGTGTGGCTCAGTTGGTTAAGCATCCGACTTCAGCTCAGGTCATGATCTCATGGTTCATGAGTTCAAGTCCCGAATCAGGCTCTGAGCTGCCAGTGCAGAGCCTGCTTGGGATTCTCACTTCTGTCCTAGCTCTCTGCCCCTCCCCACTCGTGTGTTTTCTGTCTGTCTCTCTCTCTCTCTCTCTCAAAAATAAATAAATAAACTTTAAAAAAAAGTCCACATTTTAATTATAATCACCCATACTACCAAGTACCAGGAATGTCTCTGACTAGATGAAAAAAAAACCATCAAGGATGCCACCATGATGAGAAAACTATTAAAATTATTGGACAAAGATTTAAAAGCAGCCATATGTAATGCCCAGAGCAGCCACTGAAAAGCTATACAAGAAATACACTTTCAAACACTATAGATAAATCACTACAGAATTCTTTAAAATGTTTGAGTAACCCATAGGAGGGCAGAAAAATGAAAAACAGAACAAACAGAAAACAGAAAATAAAATGGCAGACTTAAGCCCTAATATATCAATAATTACGTGAAATGTACAAGGTCTAACTATACCAATGAAAAGACAGAGACTAGCAGAGGAGATTTCCAAGCATGATCCAACTATGTTCTGTAAACAAGAAACTCATTTCAAACATTACATTGGCAAGGTGAAAGTAAGCCACATATGAGATGTCACTAAATACCTGTCAGAAGAGCTAAATAAAAAAATAGCAATGACGCCAAATGCTGACACACATGTGGAGAAACTGAGTCACTCATCCATTACTGGTAGGAGTGTAAAATGGTACAGCCAGTTTGGAGACAATTTGATAGTTTCTGAGGAAACTAAGCATTTAATTTTCTTATAAAACTAAGCACTTAGTTTTCTTTTAAAACTAAACTATCCCAAAACTTAGCAATTGTACTCTTGGGCATTTATCCCAGAGAATCAAAGACTTACATTTATACAAAAACCTGCATATAACTGTTTATAACAGCTTCATTCATAATAGCTCCAAAACTGGGAAAAACTCAGATGTCTTTCAATGGATAACTGGTTAAAAAAAAGAAGAAGAAAAGAAAAGGAAAGGAAAGAAAAGAAAAGAAAAAAGAAAAAAGAAGAACAAACTGTGGTAAACCCATACCGTGGAATATTACTCAGCAATAAAAAGAAACAAACCATTGGTACATACAACAGCCTGGATGAATCTCTGAATTATGCTAAAAGGGAGGAGTCAGTCCCAAAAGGCCACATACTGTATGATTCCATCTATATGCCATTCCAAAATGACAAAATGACAGAACTGGAAAACAAATGAGTGGTTACCAAGGATTTAAAGAGGGGATGAGGGTGAGGAAGAGGTGGGCATGGCCCTAAAAGGGCATCAGGAGAGACCTTTGTACTGATGGAATGTTCTGTATCTTGACTGTATTGCTGTCTGTATCCTGGTTGTAGGATTGCCTCGTAAGTGCTCGAGATGTTTCCTTTGCAAGAAACTAAGTAAGCAGCACACAGGATCTCTCGGTATTACTTCTTACAAGTGCATGTGAATCTCCAATGGTCTCAACATAAAAAGTGTTTTTTTACGTGTCACACTCTTTTTTATAGGAGACCCTTGGTATTTCAGAATAACAGATCCAAACCTTCAGAAATCCCCAAATACCAGGAAACGGACATGCTTGTGCAGGCTTTCTCCCGCATCACCTTTCCCACAGAATCACCCATCCCCGCGCATCCTCGGTCCTCCCCACTCAACTTGTGCTGGAGCTCACCCCTCCCTTTACGTCCATTTCCACAGCACGATCCTTGTGACCTGAGTCACTGCACCCACGAACAAATTGGGAGCCCTGGTGCTGCTTCAGGAAGCAACAGATGCCAGGTCCTGGGCTGCTCAACTCCATACCTCAGTAAAACGCCAAATCGCTGGAAAGATTAGTGGGCACCGTGGTGCTAAATGCAGAGGAACCAAGGGCACACTACGTCCTCATTGTTTTTTGTTTGTTTTTGTTTTTGTGTGTGTGTGTGTGTGAATGAAATGGATCATTGGTGTCTGTTCAGATGTGCCAACCAGGTAGAAATTATTCAGAAGTGAAGCGAATGAAGGTCTTCCATTTGTGGTGTACTCTCAATCTGAAGTTGGCTTGAATCTTTCAGTGGAGAGTTACAGCCAAGACCTTCATCTGATTCCATCTGACTTAGAAGGTAAACACCAGTCACACCTCGCTACCAGATCCTTACATTTACCTAACGTGTCCTCTTAGCCCAGGCTGCTGAAACAAAAATACCAGACGCAGGGTGGCTTATACACAGCAGACGTGAATTTCTCACAGTTCTGGAGACTGAAGTGCCCACGTGGCCGGGTTCCAGTGAGGGCTCACTTCCTGGGTTATAGACAGCTGCCCTCTCCCTGTAACTTCAAGTGGTGGAAGGGACTGGAACACTCTCTTGGGTCTCCTTAATAAAAATCCTGATTATTATTTTTATAAAAGAAAAACCAGGATCAGAGCCTCGCCACTGTCAGAACCTCACTGTCGCACCCAGAGGGGTGAGAGACTCTGGAGACAATAGGGGGAAAAAAAGAACGAATCTTCCTGTGGAGTCAGACTGACGAGGTGGGGGTCCTTGGCAAGGGCAGGATCAAAAAGACCGCTTAGCCAGCACCTGTTGCAACCGTGCATGGGGCCCCGTGCCTGTCAACGGCTGAAGGCCCTCTGAGCACCTCCCCCGATGAAGTCCCAGCTGGATGCCGGAGCTGTTTTTTTAACCCTAACAAGATCTGTCATTAAACGTTACTGGAGCCTGACTTTGCCTCTTTCCCTCCAGGCCCCGCTAGTGGAGGTCAGAGGTCACACCATCCATCCACACAGGCTCCTGGGCCCCAGCTTTTGTTCACCAGGCCTCATAGTGATGATGGGGAAGCACTCTCTTGGCCCTTGGAGGCCATACAAGAAACCAGCGAACCATGGTCCTTAACGAACTGGGCCCCTCCACGGCCAGCCGGCAACAACCACTTACGATATTTACAGCCTTCTGTCTGCACAGATTAAACACAGGGAACAAAAAATGGAACTCCTTTGTCTGGTAAACTTATGTCATTCCTTGTTAAGACAAATTGAGAACAAAACTCGATTTTGTTGGGAAACGTTTGCTTCTAAAGACAGTCTTGGATGAGGATAGGAGCATTTCTAGGGACAAGGACATCTTGTACAATATTATGAATAAGTGACTGTGTTCTGATAATTTCACAAATACTTTAGCTGTATTGTTTTCTAGCAACAGAATATATTTTGGCCAAGAGCACTATTTCTCACTTGTTCATTGGCAATTAGTGTTGTAAACAGATACCTCGTGGGCACATTCCTCAGCAAAGAATCAACACCACAGCAACATGATCTTGGCAGCCCGAGTTATCACTTTTTGTTTGAAATGTAGACATTTTTCTAAAGATCCGTCGGGGCTTTGGGTGCTGAGGTCGAGGGAAGGGTTCCATTTACTGTCTTTGCAATTTGAGAACCATGGATCTAGGGACAATACATTTTGGCAGAGAAACACTTTTTATTTTTCCAGAAAAAGCATATGCACAAACCCAGTATGTCAATTTAAACCCAGAAGTGCTTTTTAAAAAAAAAAGTTTTTTTTTTATGTTTTTATTTATGTTTGAGAGAAAGAGACACAGAGCACAAGTGGGGGAGGGGCAGAGAGAGGGGGAGACACAGAATCCGAAGCAGGCTCCAAGCTCTGAGCTGTCAGCGCAGAGCCCGACGCGGGGCTTGAACTCATGAACCGCGAGATCATGACCTGAGCCGAAGTCAGATGCTTAACTTACTGAGCCACCCAGGCGCCCCCCAAGAAGTGCTTTGATTTACACCAAGTAGGAGACCAGAGCTCCCCTGACCTGCAACCCTACTTCTGGTGCCACCCCAACTCCACTGTCCCCACCCACGGTATCCCCTAAAGAGGCTCTGCAGAACACAGCTGAACAACCACAGCTCTACCAACCGTGTCTGGAACTAGTTGTCAGAAGACCTGGGTACCTAATGGATCTTCCACAAAGTTTCTCGAGCTGGGAGAAGCCCCATGGTCTCACTGTGTCTTCGCTTTCTCATCCAGTAAACGTGGCTTCCTTATTCCACTGCCTAATGGGACTGTGATCAGTGTTGAACAGAGAGGACAACGTGCTGCTAAATCCCTGGCACCCTCCCCCTAAGGTGTGGGGGTTGCTGCTCCTAATGGTTGTTTTATAGACTAACTTGAGATATAATGCACACATAACTCTCCCGCTGAAAGTGAACAACTCAATGGCGTCAGTACATTCACAGTGTTCTCACCGTCACCACAGTCCCCATCAGAACGTCTTCGTCACTCCAGAAAGAAACCCTGTACTCACTGGCGTCACTCCTCATTTCTCCCCACTCCCCCACGGTGCCTCAGACTTTCTGTCTGCAGAGATCTGCCAATTTGGAGATTTCCTATAAATGGAATCATACACTATATGATCCTTAGCAACTAACTTTTATCATTTAGGGTTACTTTCAAGGTTCATCACTACTTCATGTCTTTTTATTGCCGGATAGTCTGTTGTGTGGATGTACGCAGTTTCGCTGAAGGACGTCTGAATGGTTTCCATGTTTGAGCTATGGTGAATAATGCTGCTGTGAACATTAAAAACATCAACAAGGTTTTGGTTTTGCATTTTTGCATTTAGTTTTTCATTTCTCTGACTGTATCCCTAGGAGTAGACCTGCAGGGTTACACGGTAAGTCCATGTTTAACCTTTTGAGGAGCTGCCAGACTGTCTTCCAAAATAGTGTACCATCTCACATTCCCCCCAGCAGCGTGTGAGGATTCAGTCTCCCCATATCTCTGCTACACCTGTTAGTATGTACTTGCCTCTCTGATTATAGCCATCCTGTAAAGATTAGATAAAGTAGTATCTCCTTGTGATTTTGATCTGCATTTCCCTAATGACTAGTGATGCTGGGTATCTTTTTGTGTGCTCATCATGGGTCTTTACATTTATTGTTTCCTCTGTAGAATGCCATCCTATACACCGCCCAGGATAATGGCAGGCAATCTAACAATGGAAGATGTCCGGAAAGATGGAACTCTGCAAGCGTCAGTTGTTTTCTATGTCTGTCAAGTGTACTTTTTATTTGAAGACTTGAAATATTTTTACTTAAATTATGACATCGACCTATCTCTCCCAGCATCCCTCTTACCCCATATTCCTCTTAAGTCATTACTATGCCTTAAATTGACCAAACTCTTACAAGAAAGTTTCTCTACAAAATTCTCTGAAAAACAGATGAGCTCTAAAATCAAGCCAATAACTCACTTTTTCAAAAAAATCCCAGCATACCAGGTCATCTGAATTTGACCAGGCTGCCACTCAGTCCAACCCTGGCAGGTGCCATTCACGCAGTCCTCCGTGTGCCTGGAGCCCCCTGGAGCTGTACAGTGCTCTCACCCTGTGAGACAGCTCTCCCTTCCCTCACCCACCCCACCCGCAACACACCTTTAATGGGGAGTGTCTTTGAGAGTTGTTGTTTAGCCAATCATGGCAGTGATTTGCACTGACCTAAGGGGCATCTGCAAGGTGGCTGAGTCAGGTGAAGAAGAGAGTGAGAGTAGCCATCTGGATCTGTTCTGTCCAGCTAAATGTTGATTTCACGGGCTTGCCTAGAGCAATGGTCACCCCAACATCTACGGAAAGCTCTTCCTCAGTCACAGCTGATTGGTAAAGGCAGCCCAGAACAGCAGGTAGGAGTAAGAGCTGCCTCTGGTACCCCAGGAGTCTTCATCCAAATATCTCCCACCACCTGCCAGCACTGTCATGTTACAAAGACCTCTTCACCACTCTGAGTCTGTTTCCTCACCTGTACAACCGTCAATACCTTGTTCAAAGAGTTGTGGCAACGAACAAAATACTGTTTAATCCACATTTCACAGAGTGCTCAGGACATAGTATGTCCACAATCAAAGTTGTCATTACAGTTATTTAACCAATAGCCCATTAACGTGCAGGGGTTTCTTGCTTCCGGCTCTTTACCTTGACCGTCTCCTCTGTCCAGAACACCGTTGCATACACTGCCCGGGTCATTCCTGGACTCACGTTTGTGTCAAAATGAGCAACTCCAGAAGTAGCACACGTTTTAGCAGCACGGCTGCCATGAGCCAGCACCTGCTTTGTGCAACTTGGTTGTTCATAAACCGAAAAGGATGCTGCTGGGGCGTCTGGGTGGCTCAGTCAGTTGAGCGTCCGACTTCAGCTCTGGTCATGATCTCACGGTCCGTGAGTGCGAGCCCCGCGTCCGGCTCTGTGCTGACAGCTCAGAGCCTGGAGCCTGCTTCAGATTCTGTGTCTCCCTCTCTCTCTGCCCCTCCCCTGCTCATGCTTGGTCTCTCTCTCTCTGTCAAAAATAAATAAACATTGAAAAGGATGTTACTGCTGTTCCTCTTGCAATGGCACAGGAAGCAAAATGAGGAATTCTTTGCTCCTTAGTTTATTTATTCAACAAATCCATACTGAGCACCTCCTCTGTGCAAAGTGGAAGTGAAAATTGGAATTAAGTTATGGTCTGTGTTCTCTAGACAGTGCAGGGAGGAAGGCCACGTGGTGGAGGAGCTATAACGTTAATCATAGCTGTGTTCCAGTAAAACTTGTTTTATAAATAAACAGGTGTCAGCCCAGATTTAGTCCATGGGCCATCATTTGCCAACACCTGTTCTAGAATATCCTTAAATTCTGCTAAATTTTTTTAAACATTATTTTTTTAATATGAAATTTATTGTCAAATTGGTTTCCATACAACACCCAGTGCTCATCCCAAAAGGTGCCCTCCTCAATACCCATCACCCACCCTCTCCTCCCTCCCACCCCCTTCAACCCTCAGTTTGTTCTCAGTTTTTAAGAGTCTTTTATGTTTTGGCTCCCTCCCTCTCTAACCTTTTTCTTTTTTCTTTTCCTTCCCCAAATTCTGCTAAATTTTATGTTATAATCAAAATGCAAACATACGGTTTAAAAATCATCTTACAGAACTCTTGGACTCTTGAGAAGTCTATGGACTTGTTTGAGAAAAGCTTGCCTAAGGAAGCCAGAATATAAGCACACAGACCAGGAGTGCAGAACCATGGCTCCGTTTGAAAGACAATGTATACACCATAAAAATGACCTCAGATGGTCTCTGAGAATAGAGGCTTGGACTGGCTGCCATGTTCTCTATTAGGTCTAGTAAAATCTTAGCAAAGGATAATGCTCAATACGTGACCATTTCATGAATCAAGTCAAAATCAATAGAGGATTTCTGGTTTAAGCACGGACATCGAAAGTGCTTGGACGTCATCACCACTGTCCTCGAAATAAGAAAAAGCAGCCGAGGGGGGCCTGGGTGGTTCAATCGGTTAAGCAGCCGACTTTGGCTCAGGTCATGATCTCACAGTTTGTGAGTTCAAGCCCCGCATCTGGCTCTATGCTGACAGTGCAGAGTCTGCTTGGGATTCTCTCTGCCCCTCCTATGTGTTCTCTTGCACTACTCTCTCTCTCTCAAAATACATAAATAAAATTGAAAAGAAAAAGAAAACGTAGCTGAACAAATTGAAAACCAACAACTTTTCTTGGAAACATCAGAGAGTTGAAATCGCAGGGCAAACCACCATCCTGAAATTTGAGGAGATGGGTGAATATGGAAAACCAAAGCTGAGATCAGTTCACCTGAAGCAGAAGCCACCAAAACCAGTAACCTAAATGGTGATTTTAAAGACTTGATGGAAACTGAGTATGCACTTCTTGATATTTAAAAACACTTGGGAATCTAGTTTTTGTGTTTAGGGGCTAACCCTACACTTTCATGGTTTTTATCTTAAGAATTCCTACCATGTTCTCACAGCGAAGACTATAGTGTGAAAACCCCTGCTTCCAGCAGAGGGAGGGGGGAAAGTAACCATTTTTTAAAACACACCAAAGGAAAAGTAACCATTTCAAAATAGACTAAGAGGAAAATACCATTTTGAAATACGCTGAGAGTATTCCCTGTAACAAAGGCCTGTGCTCAAAGGGAAATTACTGGAGCCTTATCTGACTTAGGGGAAGAGAAAATAGCCAATTCCAACTCCCTCTAGCCTTGTCCCACATAAGAGGAGGAAAAAGGCCAAGAAATGCTTTTAAAGGTCACAGTCTAGGGACACAGGCCCCACTAAAACACTGAAGTTTTTTAATCATAAGATGGTAGAACACCTCCCCTCTCCCACACCCAACTGCCACATCACTAGGGCTCTGGTAGTGACTGGGGCATATAAATGAAAGAACTGTAAAGCAAAGACCTATTTAAGAAGGAGTTCTTAGGGAGACATGAAGGCAACAGGAGAGGGAGGGAAATAAGAAAAAATAGGGGAAAATGAAGCCTCTGGCACCTACAGCTACAGAAGACACTAAACATAGCACAGCTTCAAGCCAGATTACCATAAAACCTCACACTAAAAGCCTCGATCTTTACCCAATACATCGTGTCCAGCTTTCAACAAAAAATTCAAAAACATACTAAAAAGCAAGAAAAAACATAGTCTGAAGACACAAAGAATGTATAACAACCAGACTCAGGTAGGACATCGATTTTGGAATTATCATATAAGGAGTTTAAAATAACTATGATTAATATGTTAAGGGCTCTATGGGACACCTGGGTGGCTCAGTTGGTTGAGCGTCCGACTCCGGCTCAGGTCATGATCTCACGGTTTGTGAGTTTGAGCCCCTCATTGGGCTTTGTACTGACGGCTCGGAGCCTGGAGCCTGCTTCAGATTCTGTGTCTCCCTCTTTCTTTCTCTCTCTGCCCCTCTCCCACTTGTGCTCTGTCTCTCTCTCTCTCTCAAAAATAAAATGTAAAAAAAAAAAAAAAAAAAAAAAAAAAAATATATATATATATATATATATATATATATATATATGTTAAGGGCTCTAACAGAAAATTAGACAATATGCAAGAACCAATGGATAATGTAAACAGAGAGATGCAAACTCTAAAAGATCAGTGAGCTTGAAAATAGGTCTATAGAAACCTCCCAAACAGACATGAAAAGAGAAAGAATGATTTTTTAAAATGGAACAGAATATCAAAGTACTGCAGAACAACCACATAAGGTAGAATATATGTGAAATAGAAATACTAGAAGGAGAACAAAGAAAGGAACTGAAGATATATTTGAAGTAATAATGGCTGAGAAATTCTCAAAATTAATGACAGACACCAAACCACAGAGCCAGAAAGCTTAGAGAACACCAAACAAGATAAATATGTAAAAATCTATACCCAGACGTATCAAACCACAGTAAATTAAAGACCCAGGGAAAATGACAAAAGAACAGAACACTTGATTGTAGAAGAATTACACTGGGCTTCTCTTCACAAACCATGCAAGCAAGAAGACAGTGAAGTGAAATATTCAGTGTTGAAGGAAAAACCATCAACCTAGAATTCTGTACCCAATAAAACTGTCACCAGATATTAAAAAAAAAAAAACCTCCCAAAACTCAGCAATAAGGAATGAACAAGCCAGTTAACAAATAGGCAAAAGATCTGAACAGACACCTCACTAAATAAGATAAACAAACTTTAAATAAATATATAAGTAATATACAGATATTTATTGAACACAACAAAGCCTTTATTACTTGACGGTACAATGTATATCTCCCGAACAGAGTATAGCGTTTCCCAAATTTGTTTGAGAAAAATATTCACTCCCACCACCCACCTCCTGCTCTATTTATCCATTTTGGTGTAGGAAAGAGAATTTCATGGACTGGATACCATCATTTGGTACACACTTTGAGAACTGTCACTAGGGAATGGCAAATTAAAACAACAGTGAAACTCATATGTGGAATTTAAGAAACAAAACAGATGAACTTAGGGGAAGGGAAGCAAAAAGTAAGATAAGAACAGAGAGGGAGACAAACCATAGAGACTCTTAAATACAGAAAACAAACTGAGGGTTGCTGGTGGGGTGCTGGGTCAGGGGAATGGACTAAATGGGGGATAGGTATTAAGGAGGGAACTTGTTGGGATGAGCACTGGGTGTTCTATGTAAGTGATGAATCACCAAATTCTATTCCTGAAATCATTATTACACTAATTGTTAACTAACTTCAATTTAAATTAAAAATTTTTAAAAACAACAGTAAGATACCACTGTACCCCTGTTAGAATGATTAAAATATAGGGGGAAAGGGCGCCTGGGTGGCTCAGTCAGTTAAGAGTCCGACTCTTGATTTCGGATCAGGTCATGATCTCACAATTGTGAGATCGAGCCCTGGGTTGGGCTCTGTGCTAGGCATGGAGCCTTCTTGGAATGATCTCTCTCCCGCTCTGCTCCTTCCCCACTTGCTTGCTCGCTCGTTCCCTCTCTCTGTCTTTCTCTACAAATAAATAAGTAAACTTAAAATAAAATAAAATGGGGGGGGGGGAACCTGACAGTACCAAATGGTTCACATGAATGCAAGATGTTTATAACAGGGAACCTGAATTGTGGGGAGGAATCATGTATGAGAACTCTCAAGTATTTGCTCAATTTTTCTGTAAATCTAAAACTGTTCTAAAAAATAAAGCCTACTATGTTTTTTAAAAAGCCAATACAGGTAAACTGAGGCCACATGGAACATTCGCAGGGTAGAAGAATGATAAAGATCAAATAGGTTTAAAGCCAGAAGAGACCTTAGAACTGGTCATTTGTTCCTCCAGTATTTGCTGACCACTTACAAAGTGTCACTCTCTGTGTGAGGCACTCCATGGATGATGAAAACAAGACAGCCCCACACAGTAAGTGAAAAACGCCAAATGATCCCATTTTTGATAAGTATGTGTGTCTGGGGGTGGGGGTGGGGTACAGAACTCTGAGAGGAAGGTCACTAAGGTATTAACAGTAGTTATTTCTTGATGGGCTTGTGTTTCCTCTCACTGGTTCACATTGTTTCATAGTGTTTATTTCAAGCTTGCTTTGCTGCAGTCACAAGAAAATAAAATAATAAAAGTCATTTTCCTTTTATTCTAAGGAGGCCCCCTTGGAGAGTGCTCCCAGGTGAAGGTGAAGTTGGGGCCAGGAGTGTGAAAGCAAATGAAATGGGGCAGGGTGGCTAGGACAAGGGCCTGTCTCACAGGAGAAGTACACAGCAAGAGAACCCCATGTCCTGAACGGAAGTGTTTTTGGTCGCCCAGAGGACAGATCCCGGTGGCTTCCAAGGTGCATTTCACTCAGTGGCAGCAACACTTGACCACCAGTAACCATAGCCAAATCTGCGATCCTGATCGTTTTTGACACTCGTTCATTTCCACTAAGCTGTCTCCACCACAGTGTTCTCCAAAGGGTGCTTTATAGAAAACTAGTCCCCAAGATATTAGTAGGTGGGCTTCTGTGGTTAAATGCTTTTGATAAATACTGGATTGAACTAATGAATAGCACAAATACAGCAGAATATATCAAAGCCTTTATTACTTGATGGTACAATGTGTGTCTCCAGAACAGAAATGGTGTTTCCCAAATTTGTTTGAGAAAAGAATTCACTACCACCACCTACTTTCTACTTTATTTGTTTCAGCGGAGGCAAGATAATTTCATGGACTAGATAACATCATTTGGTACACATTTTGAAAACTGTCACTCTGCCATATGTCACATTAATGGTTCATGGACCACAATTTATCTTGTTCATCAGTATTCCCACATATCTCCAGCAGCTAACACATAGAGGGCTCTACGTAAGAATTGGTAAATATGTGAATAAATGAATTTCATTATGAAAAACTGACTTGGGGCGCCTGGTTGGTTCAGTCAGCTGGGCAGGCAAATCCTGACCTCAGGTTCATGAGCTCAAGCCCCATGTTAGGCATAGAGCTTACTTTTTTATAAAAGGGTTGGAGGCGTGGGGAGAAAGAAAAACTGACTTCCCATAAAGCTCTACACTTGCTGTATTTCTTCTGGCTTGTACTTTCACTTCCCTACAAAGAAAATAAATCACCCAGGATCACAATGAACTGCCCAATCTGGACAGTCCATGTAGGCATGGAAGTAGTCAAAATCAGATCTGCTCACCGGGACTGTCTTTCTCCCAAAGGTTCTGCCACTTGCGAACGAAATGCTCTCCCTAGCCGAGAGTTAGGGACAAACCAAGGCAGACGGGTGTGTGGTTCATCTTACCAAACACTTTCAACAAATTCAACTTACTTCATAAGAGTCAATTGGGAAAGACCTCTAAACAAAACAGCCACTTGGATTATATGAGGTGAATGCATGACTGTCGAAGCAATGAAGACTTGTCTTTTCCACTTCTCCATCAAGAGATTAGCGGGGGGACATGCTTTCCCCATGTAGCCTGATAACAGCTGTGCTGGAGGATGACTTATACATGGATTACAACCAAATGGAGTCAAGAAGAGGTCGCCCACAGTCTCATAAAAAAGAGTTCCCCCGGGGCGCCTGGGTGGCTCAGTTGGTTAAGCATCCAACTTCAGCTCAGGTCATGGTCTCATGGTTCATGAGTTCGAGCCCCATATCTGGCTCTGTGCTGACAGCTCGGAGCCTGGAGCCTGCTTCGGATTCTGTGTCTCCCTCTCTCTCTCTGCCCCTCCCCTGCTTGCGCTTTGTCTCTCTCTCAAAAATAGATAAACATTAAAAAGAATTTTTAAAAAAGAGCTGAAAATGTGTGTGTTCCTCCAGATATTTCCCTGACCCCAAACGCTCAGCCGTTGTGGTACTTGATGCTTCTGTCTTCTGCAGGCTTCTGTCCTTGAACAACAAAGGAGCTATTGCCCTCATTTTTTTATTTTTAAGGGCTGAAGAAACTCGTTAGCCCCTCTAAATACAACAAAGGAAAACTCCATTCGGCCAAAAGTTCAAGCCTAAATTTTAAATCTAAATATTTGAACTGATCACTGATGTCCACATGCTACAAAATTATAACTTCCTCTTTTTAAAACCCTGCTGATTGTACTGTACGTATTCTAAGCAGAATGCCTTTCAAGTCTAGAGCCATTTTAAATTCTCAAAACTTTACATATGCAAGGAAAGCAAACTGAAAGCGAAAGTCAGTAAGTTTCCCCTTATTTCTGAGATTAATTTCAACCTCCCCAGTTTTCTGCACTCCTGCCATGGTTCAGACTACTAGATGCGGCAACAATGAGGGATTTCCTAGGTTACACAGGAAACCTGGACTCAATTACTGCAGAGGGATATGTGCCATTTCTAAGTTTGTGGTTTGCTTCACTGTGTTTAAAGCAAAGGTTATTAGACACTAATGCTGCACAGATTTTCTAAATATTCTGGATTGCCAATGGCAGAGCCAGATGTGAACCACATCAGGAGAGACATGCGTGACAGCGTTTTCCTAAATGCTCATGATGAATTATAATTTGCAAAGGGGAAAATTGCAGCTGTGTGGTGCCAGGATCACTTCTTGCAAATACTACTCTTCTCAGGGTATTTTCTCCTCAGGGACAGTAGAGGCTCCCTTTTGTGTGAAATCTAAAGAACAGTATCAAAGACCTCAGTCATCAGCCTGCCCTACCTTTAGGCTATCCGAAGGGTGCGCCGTACCCCCAGGACAACCTCTTTACTCTCTTCCTATGTATTTTTGCTTGGGTGGCTGTCTCTGTCTGGAACCCACGGCCCTAACATCCTTCAGAACCCGGCTCAGACCTCATCATGGTCAAGGAGCCTCCCGTCTCCAGTCCCTCTCCAGGCTCATCATTCCCCTGTATTTGTCATTCCCTGTAGTTATCTATACTTGTCATCATGACTATTGGTAGTGGCCACTGGAAAGTCTGGCATCACATCCATGGCCCCCTTAAAGCAAGAGTGTGGAATGGACTCCCTCGTGTGTATTTTCTATACTTCCTCTTTCCTTCCTTCACTTCATGCTGTGTGTCCCCACCCTTGATTGGATTTGCCTTTTTCATCCCTTCTAAAGTGTTACCTTATTCTAGCTTCTCTATTTTCACATGATATCTTAAATCATCTCTGGACTAAAGTGGAGTGTCCATGTGAATCTGTGGACTATATTAGCATGCATTGTTCTCTCAGCACATCCTCCGTGAGTGCCTACGCTCCCACCATTTCACATACTTTGCCAAGGAAAAACTGATGTCAGAATCAAGTTATCTTCCTGTCCTAGTTGTCTTCTTGTATCTAGTTACCTTTGATGTTCTAATTTTTGAAACTTTTTTTTTGTTCCTCCTTTGATTAAAGGATTAAATGTGCAAGACCTTTTATATATATTATCTGCAACCCGGAATTATCATCCCATGTTATACATGAAGAACCACATAATCAGAAATGTTAAATGGTTGGCCCAATGCCACCCAGCTAATAAGGTAGAGTCGAGACTTGAACCTCAGTCTACGTGATTCCAAATCCCTTGACTCCGTAGCTCCTAAAAACCTTTTAGGTTTAGTACAAACCAAACTCCATGGTTTGTACTAATTGATTGTTGAAATATGACTAGGAAAACTTGGTCCAGAATTGAATAAAACCTTAGAGGCTAAGCTATTGCAAGTTGAACTTGTAAAGCTGGTACAAATTGGCTTCATAAAGAATATGTGTAGATCCTAAGCAGATCTGTCTGGGAAAGACAAGGAAGACATACTAAAGTAATCAAAACACTTAGGATATGGGGTAAAGAATCCAAGAAGAGATGCCATGTGCTGATGTCCAAGTTTGGATACAAAGAAAGAATGAATGAGGCACACTGGTTTGGATTTAGGCCCAGGGCAAACTGATCTAGCTGTGCAACCATCCCAGCAATTTTAGCCCAACCCTTGGGTTTCAATAAGGGTAGCCGTGGTGGTTATTTCTTGAAGGAGTCTGACAAAATGGAATAGACATTTTATATCTGAAGCCAGAATACAAAATCTTTGTTCACTGAGAATCTATACACATTACCTTCTCTGTAACATTTTCCCTAACTCCTCCCTG
Organism: Panthera pardus; assembly: GCF_024362965.1. Lineage (NCBI taxonomy): Eukaryota > Metazoa > Chordata > Mammalia > Carnivora > Felidae > Panthera > Panthera pardus. The sequence goes on along the minus strand of NW_026526832.1, from coordinate 10,141,150 downwards.
GTATTTCATGTTTATGTAATATTTACCACATGGTATTATAATGGTGTACCTATGTCTGTCTTCCCCCACTAGAGCTTCTGCTACTCAAGGGCCATAATATAATCTTTTGGAAATATCATACATATGTCACTTCTTCCCAAACCGATCTAAAGACTGGATGCAATTCCAGTAAAGCCAAATAGAATTGTTGAAGAACTTGACTGATAATTCTCAAATTTATATGCAGGAGCAAAGACCTAAGAACAAACAAGGCATTCCTGAAGGGGACTATCAAGATTCATTAAAAAGTTGTACAAAGTTGTCTATATAATAAAGACAGTATTGTAGTGGTACAGTTATATACAAATTGCCCAATGAAATAGATGAAAAGGCCCAGAAACATAGAGAGAGAGAGGTGAAGAGGGTGGATCCTTGACATACGACAGAGAAGGCATTGCAAATTGGCAAGGAAACAGCAAATTCATTAATAAACAGTGCAAGACCAATTGGTTTTCTATATGGAAAAGAAACCCTGTAATTAGATCTTGCTTCACACCATGCAGAAATGTCAAATCCTAGAGGATTTAAGACTTAGATGTAAAAGGCAAAACACTTAAAATTTGGAAGACAATGCAGGAGAATATCTCTAGAACCTGAAAGTAGTGAAGGTTACTTTAAAAAGTACAAACTGCATGGGGCGCCTGGGTGGCTCAGTCGGTCGAACATCCGACTTCGGCTCAGGTCATAATCTCACGGTCTGTGAGTTTGAGCCCCGCGTCGGGCTCTGTGTTGATGCTCGGAGCTCAGAGCTTGGAGCCTGTTTCAGATTCTGTGTCTCCCTCTCTCTCTGTCCCTCCCCCACTCATGCTCTGTCTCTCTCTCTCTCTCTGTCAAAAATAAATAAACATTGAATGAATGAATGAATAAATAAATAAATAGTACAAACTGCAGGACACCTGGGTGGCTCAGTTAAGTGTTAAGTTGGTTAAAAGTCCAACTTCAGCTCAGGTCACGATCTCGTGGTTTGTGAGTTCGAGCCCCACGTCGGGTTCACTGCTGTCAGCACGGAGCCCACTTTGGAACCTCTGTCTCTGTCACTGTCTCTCTCTCTCTCTCTCTCTCTCTCTCTCTCTGCCCCTCTCCCGCAATCTCTTGCTCTCACTCTCTCTCTCAAAAATAAATAAATATTTAAAAAATAATAAACAGTACAAACTACAAAAGAAAAAATAATAAATTCAGCTGCATTCAAATTAAGAACATCTGTTTAACAGTACATCCCATGATGATGAAAGTGGTCAGAAACCCCACAAATCAGGAGAAGATAATTTGCAACATGTATGACCAATAAAATGTACATAAAGACGGTTTACTTTTTTTATCTTCTAAGTCCAATAAATAAATGAATAAATCCCAACAGAAAAATGAGCAAAAGATAGGACTAGGACAAAGCAGGAAACATGACAGGCCCCCAAACACATGAAGGGACACTCAACCTCATTAGTAATCAAGGAGACATTCAGACACCATTACTTTTCACCCAGTGGATGAGCAAATAAGAAGTCTCAACACTGTCAAAGTCTTGGTGAGGGTGTGAATCAACTGGAATTTTTATACATTATTGGCAGGAGTCAACTGGTACAACCAACTTTGGAAAAAATAAGCTGAACATTCACATACTTTATAGCCTAGCAGTTCTACTGTAAAGAAATTCTTGCATACATGTCCAAGACTCATGTGATTCTACTTCTGAGGATAAATCCTAGAGAATCTCTCGCACAGCATTTACGTATAGGAACATTCTTAACAGCATTGTAATAACAACTGCAAATAACCCTTGTCCAAAGTGGCCAGAGAATGAATAAACAGTCATTTATTCGTGCACAATAAAATGTGAAAAAAGCAAGTGAAAAAAAGACTGGGTATAGTAAAATACCATTTTTTTGAATTTTTTTTTAACATTTATTTATTTTTGAGACTGAGAGAGACAGAGCATGAATGGGGGAAGGTCAGAGAGAAAGGGAGACACAGAATCTGAAACAGGCTCCAGGCTCTGAGCTGTCAGCACAGAGCCGGACACGGGGCTCGAATTCACGGACCGCGAGATCATGACGTGAGCTGAAGTCGGACGCCCAACCAACTGAGCCACCCAGGCGCCCCGTAAAATACCATTTTTTAAACAAGCAAAAAATACACTATTTGATATTATATATGTATGTGATAATTTGGTTTTTTTAATATTTACTTTGAGAGACAGAGAAAAACAGAGTGTGAGCAGGGCAGGGGCAGAGAGAGAGGGAAACACAGAATCCAAAGAAGGATCCAGGCTCTGAGCTGTCAGCAGAGAGCTTGTTGCAGGGCTCGAACTCACAAACCATGAAAGCATGACCTGAGCCTAAATCAGACGCTTAACCGACTGAGCCACCCAGGCACCCCAATAACTTATTTTTTTTAACCAAGGGTTCATAGAAATCAAATTCAAAATGTTGGTTACTTCTAGAAGAAATGATCAGTCATGTGATTAACAGGAATTCTGAGAACGCATGAGTGGCGGCTTGTGGGAGGCGATATCTGAGGGAAAGGAGGGCAGGGATCTCTGCAGTCGCCATGGATGCACTTCCTAGCAGCCCAGCTTCGCGTGACTGACTTTGTTAGCTAAAGGTGTAGAATTCAAGAGAAAGGAGCCAAACCCTATGAGTGTGTCTTTGTTGCCTCCGGAGCAAGGAATTGCCTGGATCTGTGGTTTGGCTGTGGAATGAGCAGTGGAAGCACTTTCTCTTCCATTATATCTGCATAATAGACTGGCTGATCCCACGCCATATTACTAAGCTCCTGGCAAGCCAAGTGGTTTCCATGTTACTTCACTGACAGCTTCCCTGAACTTCAGGTTTCCCTAGCTCCTGATTCCGTGTGGTGAAAATTCCCTCAAGTATCATTATTCTTCGTCCCTTATGTTTTTCCAGACCTTCCCTATCACCTGAAGGCTGAGACAGATTCCTTGGTAGTAGGAAATTTGCAGCCAGCCTCCTTCTCCAGCTCTTGTCTGGAAGAATCCTCAGCAAAGGCTCCTAAAGCAAAGCTGTGGGAGTGCCCCCCCCCCCGAGTGATGTTAGGTCCAAGGTGTCTCAGGATGCCCACGTATCCCTGGCAGCAGTTAACAATAGCCAGGATATCTGACTTCACCTCAACACTTTCAGGATTGTGTTGACAGACCCAGAATTTTGAGAATTTCCATCCAGAAATGTAATATATCTCCCCCTTTATTCAAATGCCCGCTCAAAAAAGCTTCTCATTTTCTTCACCAAATTCTATTCATTTCTCAATAACTATATTCCCAGGAATGCTCTGTTTGGGGTGACTTGGGGCAACAATCTATTGATTTATAAACACCTGCTGGCCACTAGAGGTTCCAAGATGGCCACCCTTCATTTACTGAAAACAAACCACATCTCTCCCGTGAAGAAGCACCACCTTCCTGCAGGTTGGTTTAACACCAGGTGTTTGCTTGTAATTTCCCATTTGTACAGATCTTCCCCAAGGGTATGTAGAAAGGGCCCTACCCACTGCAGTGGAAGCCAGAGCATGGTTCCTCACACTACAGTAATGTTAAGAACAGATGTGACCACCTGGTCACCGTCCTTGACCCAGGCTACCTTAGTTACTACGCATAGGAGGCAATGTAGGCAGATGTCAGGAAATGCCTTATTCGCAGCTGAGCTCCATGAGCCACACTTCTTAGGTTGGCTAATGTCCTCCCTCTGCAGACCAGCACGCCTTTCTTTTTTTTTTTTTTTTTAATAATTTATTGTCACATTAGCTAACATACAGTGCATACAGTGTAGTCTTGGTTCAGGAGTAGATTCCCGTAATTCACCACTTACATACAACAGCCAGTGCTCATCCCAACAAGTACCCTTCTCAATACCCATCTCCCATTTTCCCACCCCCAACTCTTCACCTCCATCAACCCTGTTTGTTCTCTGTATTTATTTTAATTTTTTTAATGTTTATTTATTTTTGACAGAGAGAGAGACAGAGCATGAGCGGAGAAGAGGGGGCAGAGAGAGGGGGAGACACAGAATCCGAAGCGGGCTCCAGGCTCTGAGCTGTCAGCACAGAGCCCAACACGGGGCTCAAACTCACAGACCGTGAGATCATGACCTGTGATGCCTCCCTCTCTGTTTGTAACTTATTTTTCTTTCCTTTCCCCTATGGTCTTCTGTTAAATTTCTAAAATTCCACACATTTGTAAAAACACAGGATATCCGTCTTTTTCTGACTGGCTTATTTCACTTAGCATAATACCCTCCAGTTCCATCCAAGTTGTTGCAAATGGCATGATTTCATTCTTTTTCTTTGCTGAGTAGTATTCCAGTGTGTGTGTGTGTGTGTGTGTGTGTGTGTGTGTGTGTGTATCACATCTTCTTTATCCATTCATCACTTGATAGACATTTGGGCTCTTTCCAAAATTTGGCTATTGTTGATAGTGATGCTATAAACATTGGGGTACATGTGCCCCTATGCGTCAGCACTCCTTTGGATAAATTCCTAGTAGTGCTATTGTTGGGTCATAGGGTAATTCTATTTTTAATTTTTTGAGGAACCTCCACACTGTTTTCCAGAGTGGCTGCACCAGTTTGCATTCCTACCAACAGCGCAAGCGGGTTCTCCTTTCTCCACATCCTTGGCAACATCTGTTTTTTTCCATGTTCCCAAATACAGAACCTAACCTCATGCCTAAAGGAACCAGAAACAGATCAGCAAAGAGAGCCCAAAGCCAGCAGAAGAAGAGAAATAATAAAGATTAGAGCAGAAATAAACAATATAGAATCAAAAAAGGAATAGAACAGATCAATGAATCTAAGAGCTGGTTTTCTGAAAGAATAAACAAAATTGATAAACCCCTAGACAGACTCCTCAAAAAGAAAAGTGAGAGGACTCATATATATAAAATCACTGATGAAAGAGGAGAGATCACAACCAACATCACCAAAAATACAAGCAATTATTAGAAAATACTATGAAAAATTATATGCCAACAAACTGGACACCCTTGAAGAAATGGACAAATTCCTAGACACCCACACACTACCAAAACTCAAATGGGAAGAAACAGAAAATTTGAACAGACCCATAACCAGTGAAGAAATTGAATTGGTTATCAAAAATCTCCCAACAATTAAGAGACCTGGGCCAGACGGCTTCCTAGGGGAATTCTACCAGACATTTAAGGCAGAGTTAATACCTATTCTTCTCAAGCTGTTTAAAAAAATAGAAATGGCTCACCAAAGAATTACAAATAATATATTTAGATACTCCCTCCTACTGGAGATAAGAATAGTGCCTGCTCCGTTAGAATATGGACTGTACTTGGTGACTCACTTCCAAAGAACAGAGTAGGGAAAGGCAAAGCTGGTAACTTTGCAGTGGAGAAATCCAACAAAAACCACTTCAACCAAGTGATGAAGATTACCATCTTCCGTTACATTATGTCCATATCATGGATCCTGTGATACTTGAAAACAGAAAACTTCACTTCTGTGGTAATTCTTCCATAAACCCAGAATCCTAGTCTCATCACGAGAAGAACAAACACAAACCTGGATTGAGAAATATTTCACAGGATGCCCATACTCCTCAACACGGTCAAAGTCATGAAAATCAAGAAAAGACTTAAAAGTGTCATAGACCAAAGGGGACAGAGGAGGCAGCAACTGAAAGCGAGTGGTTCCTACTCTGGATTGGATCCTAGACCAGAAAGGAACACCACAGAAATGGTGAAATCCACATACGATCTGGAGTGTAGTTAATAGCTAACGTCAGCTTCACACTTTAGATAAATGTACTATAGTAATGTAAGATGTTAGCAATGGGAGACAGTGAGTGAGGGATATATGAGAATTTTCTGTCCTACTCTGCAATTTTCTGTAAATTGAACTATTCCCAAATAAAAAGTTTAGTTTGAAAAGAAAAAAAAAAATAGAAATGGAAGGAAAGCTTCCGGACTCATTCTATGAAGCCAGCATTACCTTGATTCCCAAACCAGACAAAGACCCCACTTAAAAGGAGAATTACAGGCCAATATCCCTGATGAACATGGATGCAAAAATTCTCAACAAGATACTAGTAAATTGAATTCAACAATATATTAAAAGAATTATTCACCATGATCAAATGGCATTAATTCCTGGACTTCAGGACTGGTTCAACATTAACAAGTCAATCAACATGATACATCACATTAATAGAAGAAAGGATAAGAACCGTATGATCCTATCAATAGATGCAGAAAAGCATTTAACAAAATACAGCATCCTTTCTTAATTAAAAACCCTCAAGAAAGTCAGAATAGAAGGAACATACCTTAACATCATAAAAGCTCTATATGAAAAGCCTACAGCTAATACATTTTCAATGGGGAAAAACTGAGAGCTTTCCCCCTGAGATCAGGAACATGACAGGGATGTCTACTCTCACTACTGTTGTTTAGCATAGTTGTTTAGCATAATTGTTTAGCATAGTGTTGGAAGTCCTAGCCTCAGCAATCAGACAACAAAATGAAATAAAAGACATCCAAATTGAAAAAGTCAAACTTTCACTTTTTGCAGATGACATGATACTCTACATGGAAAACTTGATAGACTCCACCAAAAAACTGCGAGAACTGATCCATGAATTCAGCAAAGTCGCGGGATATAAAATTAATGTACAGCAATTGGTTACATTCCTATACACCAATAATGAAGCAACAGAAAGAGATATCAAGGAATCCATCCCATTTACAATCCACCAAGAACCATAAAATACTGAGGAATAAACCTAACCAAAGAGGTAAAAGTTATGTATGCTGAAAACTATGGAAAGCTTATGAGAGAAATTGAAGAGATACAAAGAAATGGAAAACATTCCATGCTCATGGATTGGAAGAACAAATACTGTTAAAATGCCGGTACTACCCAAAGCAATCTACACGTTCAATGCAATCCCAATCAAAATAGCACCAGCATTCTTCTCAGAGCTAGAACAAACAATCCTAAAACTTGTATGAAACCACAAAAGACCCTAAATAGTCAAAGTAAAGTTGAAAAAGAAAACCAAAGTTGGAGGCATCACAATCCCGGATTTCAAGCTGTATTACAAAGCTGTAATCATCAAGACAGTATGGTATGGGCACAAAAATACACAGACCAATGGAATAGAACAGAGAACCCAGAAATGGACCCACAAATGTATGGCCAACTAATCTTTGAAAAAGCAGTCTCTTTAGCAAATGGTGCTGGGAGAACTGGACAGCAACATGCAGAAGAATGAAACTGGACCGTTTTCTTACACCGTACACAAAAATAAATTCAAAATGGATGAACGACCTAAATCCATTTCAAAGCAGATGAAAGATAGGAAACCATCTAGAGGAGAAAACAGTCAACGACCTCTTTTACGTCAGCCGCAGCAACTTCTTACTTGACATGTCTCTGAGGGCAAGGGAAATAAAAGCAAAAAATGAATGGGACCTCATCAAGATAAAAAGTTTCCACACAGCAAGCAATCAGCAAACAATCAGCAAAACTAAAAGGTGACCTACGGAATGGGAGAAGATATTTGTAAATGACATATCGGATAAAGGGTTAGTATCCAAAATCTATAAAGAACTTACCAAACTCAACACCCGTAAAACAAATAATCCAGTGAATAAATGGGCAGAAGACATGAATAGACACTTTTCCAAAGAAGACATCCAGATGGCTAACAGACACATGAAAAGATGCTCAACATCGCTCATCATCAGGGAAATACAAATCAAAAACACACTGAGATACCACCTCACACCAGTCAGAGTAGCTAAAATTAACAAACCAGCACACCTTTCTAATTTACATTGCCTCTCCTGGGCCTTCAGGATGCATGGGCTCTCTGGATTTGAAGCCAGTTTTACTTGGGTCTATAAGGCCTGATTTATAGATGATGCATGTGTTTGTGCTTTTTGTTAAATTGAGTTTTTCATTTCCAACACATTTGGGCTTAAACTTCTGGCTTTCCACCTTTAAGATCTGATTTCATGGGAAATGCCATCCAGGAATGTACAGAACATCTGTTGTGTGTAAGAGGAAGTTGCCATTTGGTAGACCTAGGAACAAGAGGCGGGCAGGAAGAGGCAGGGTTTCTAAGGCTGGGGGAGGCTCGCTCAGCAGCCCTCCAGTACTTGCCCACCCTATCCTTGCTTGGTTCCTTTGTCTTTTGAAGAATGCAAAACAGCCAACTCCTCCTAAATGGTGTCATTCATAATTCTGCAGAAATCTTCCCTTACAATTCACAAAAATGACATAGTTTTTGCAGTATTTTAATTTTTAAAAGTACCAGACATCAGGGTAGAAACTGGAAAGAGTATTGCATATGGATTTCAAAGAGCTATGCTCCAGTCAGACCTTATTAAGACCACATACATGACTTTGAGCAAGTCATGTGACCTCCCCATGCTTCATCCCATCCGAAAATGGGAACAGTAATACCCACCTTCTAAGATTGTGGTGAGGCACAAATGACTTTGCCCAAGAGTTGTACAAACACTAGCTATTATAATTTTACTCTAAGAATGTTAGTAGATGTCCCATAAATATCTTATTTCAAGACAACAATTATTTAGCGCTTATATGCAAACAGAATATGAGAGATTCTGGTAGCACAAAAACGATAGTAATACTAGTTCCTATTTATTGAACACATACTACATGCCAGACACTTTGCTAAAGTCTTCACAGAAAGTATCTGTAATCCTCAGGCAGGTAATATCATTCATCCATTTTTACTGAAGGTAAAAACCATGTTTAGCAAGTTTTAGTAACTTTGCCAAGGTCACAAGACTCCTAAGTGGCAGAGCCGGAGTTCAAACACAAAATGTCAACTTTTGAGCCTTATTTCAAGAAGCTTCAAAACTATCATGAAAAGCAAAACCTATTCGCAAATAAGACACATTCATAAGTAAATAAATAAATGAAATTCACAAATTTAAAAGAAACAAAGAAATAGAAGATATATCAGGGGTAATACCATTGATTACCCCCAACATGTGCTTTGTTTCCTGGCTCTGGGTCTTTGTGGTCACACCTCCCTTTGGGGCACATTTTTTCTCCTCCACTTGTCAAAATATGTATCCTTCATGGCACAAAATAACATGCTTCTTTGTCCATGAAGTTTTCCCAAATTCTCAGTTCTCCCCCTCTCTCCCTTTGGCTCTTTGTTTATAAGTGGAGGAGGGAAAGGATGTCCTAGACAGAGGGAGATATGGGCAAAAAGGCCCACATCCTAGGAGACAAAGCACATATCCAGGTAGTATATTTGTACAGCTAGAACATAGGAAAAGTAAAGGTAGACATGGCCCAAAGTAGGGACTGATCATTGCCTCCTAGTATCCATTTGCAACTCTTCCTTTTGTTCAGAAAAACCCAATTTTATCCCAGCACATGGCTACCCAGCTAGAGGGTACAACTGCCAGCTTCTCTTGCAGCTAGGTACGGTCATGTGACTTGGTCTGAGCCAACAGTGCATGAACTGACATGACATGCTAAAACCCTGAGCTAACGTCCTAAAGACCAAGCCCCCTACCTGAGACCTCTCTTGTTCCTCTTCTTCCCGGATGCAAATGGCAACAAGTAGAGCCTTGGACCCAGATATGGAATCCATAAGTGAAGGATGGAAAAACTGCCCACCACCTGGACACTCACATCTAGACACATGACAAAGGAATAAACTTTTATCTTATTTATGTCATGGTATTCTGGCTTCTTGTGCGACCTCCAGAATCACAAATGTGTGCTGTCCACACCAGATTTGATACAAGACCGACCTTTATAGGGTCCTGACTCCATGATATATATTTGGAAAATGGTTCACAGGCAATAGGAAGCCTTTTTTTTTTTTTTTAAACTTGAAACATCTGTATCCACACAGTGACCTGGTGCCATGGTTTATCTTTCTTAAAGAGCATTAATGTATTAATGGTAAGCCTTTCTATCAACTACATTTCAAATTATGTTAGCTAGAGCTTGAGGTCAGGACAACATATTTGTCTAGATCTCACAGTAGAGGGCTGTACTGGCTTTATTGAAAGAGTTTTGCTTTCAAGAGTGCAGAAAGGGAAGAGGAAATAGAGACATGAGGAATGCGTGTGTCGGAGACAATTCTGCCAAAGAACGGTTTGCCCATAGTCTTCAGTCAAATTGCTAGTCCCAGTTATTCTGGAATAGGGTGACTCTCAGGAGGGCACAGTCCAAACCAGTGGTACCCAACTAACATCCACCACCTTATATCTTTTATGCAAAACACAGTAAGCAATTAGATTGAGACCTAGAGTAAGATCTCATCTATGTGTTTCTTTAAAGAGATGGGTATTTCAGATAAATCAATTTTTTCAGTGTCTGATGCTTAATTTCTTAACTGTTTTATCATTGGCCAACAGCAATTAAATCCATGCTATGGTTCCCAAGATGATCATGAACAAAACCTTAAACACATGTACTAAATTGGTGGCAGTAATTATCAGAAGGTGAGCGCCTGAGTAATCCAGAACATGCTTGCTTATTCCTTTTTAAATTGTCATCATAAGAGAAATATAAAATGTAAGCATTTTCTAGAGAATCTGGGGCCAATCTATACCTCTCCTGTGTGAGAAATTCAGGTATAAGTAGCCAACATTTCGAGGCATGTGGTCTATTAACTAATCATTGGTCTTTCGTAAATCTTACCTTATAAATATATGTTCAAGATATTATTCAGCATGTGTTGTACATTAAATATTTTTACCACACAGACTTATTCCTCATGGGTCTGTGGTGAGGGAGGAAAACTTTAAGTGAAAAGCAAAAATGTGTAATTCTCAAATTACACCTACAAGGAATCAGCAAAAAGTCAGGATACTATTACTTGAAAGTAAAACAGTGAACTGATTTACAGGACATTTGCATTCCTGGAAAACTCAATGTATTTTATTACCATGTAAAAAAGTATTTGTAGTTCTATGTAAAATGGAGTTCACATCTAGGTTCAAGCAATGGCCAGTGAGTTTTTTACACTAATGTGCCATGGGACATTCGAAAGTTGTGCGGGACGTGTAATAGTGTTTGTGATGGGCAGGAAGGTGCTATGCATGGCAGGGTGACCGCTTAACCTACTGCACCACACAGGCACCCCTGACTTGATCTATTGGTCAATTTATACAAAGAAAAAACTCATTTTACAGAAGGCAAAGGGGAGGAGTCTATTATGCAGACTGGTAGTGCCTCTTAATCATCAAAGCTCTCTGTTTTCTTATCATCTTGCTCAGATTTTTCATTTATATCCTCTACTCTATATTCAGCAGTATCTGTTTTCCTTCACGTTCTATCCAATATAGCCTTAATTTTAATCATAGGGTTTTTTTGCTTTTTTAAAAATTTCTGGGTTCTGTGCTTTTTGGAGATGAGAGATGTTTGACAGCTTTCTCTATATCTTTTACTATAATTAGTCTATATAGATATTCTATCTTCTCTTGAACCTTATTTGGTAATTTATATTTTACATATTTACATTTCAGCAACCTTTGTTATTGCAATACAGCTCCCTGATCTTTTATATCTCTGCTTTGGGCTCTTGATTTGATTATTTTTGAAATTAATTCCAAAGGATTTTGTCATAGATTTTTAAACAAACTTTATTTTTTTAGAGAAGTTTTAAGACCGTAGCAAAATCAAGTGGAGAGTACAGAGAGTTCCCACATGGCCCCCACCCCCCAACATGCATAGCCTCCCCCACTATCAACATCCCACACTAGAAGTGGTATGTTTGTTACAATTGATGAACCTATATTGACACATCATTACCACCCAAAGACCACAGTTTACATTAGAGTTTACTCTTGGCATTGTACATTCTATGGGTTTTAACAAAGGAATGATGACGTGTCCACCATTATAATATATAGAATAGTTTCATTGCCCTAAAAATCCCCTGTGCTCCACCAACTCATCCCTTCCACCCCATAGCCCCTGACAACAACTGATCTTTTTATTGTCTCCATTGTTTTGCCTTTTCCAGAAAGTCATATAGTTGGAATCATATTTCAGATTGGTTTCTTTTACCTAGTAATAATGTGCATTTAAGGTTCCTTGGTCTTTTCATGACTTGACAGTTCTTTCTTTACAATCACTGGGTAATATTCCATTGTGTGAATGTGCCATCGTTTATTTATCCATTCACCTACTGACGGCCATCTTGGTTGCTTCCAAGGTTTGGCAATCACGGATAAAGCTGCTATAAACTTCTGTGTCCAGGTTTTGGTGTGGACATAAGTGTTCAACTCATTTGGGTAAATACTAAAGAGTAGGATTGCTAGATTGTATGGTGAGAGTATGTTTAGCGTTCTAAGAAACCAGCAAATTGTCTTCTAAAGTGGCTGTACCATTTTGTATTCCCACCAGCAACGAATGAGAGTTCCTGTTGCTCCACATCCTCTCCAACATTTGGTGTTGTCAGATTTTGGCCATTCCAAAGCGCAGTCATCATTTTTACCAGCGAGACTGCTACGCTTTTTCTGGAGTGTGTACTTTGATATTTGTTTTTACTTTTCCTTTCCTTTTTTTTTTTTTTTTTTTTCTTGTAACATCTTTGTATATTCCAAGATTCTGTGATGGTTCCTTTTTTGTTACTTTTTATAGAAACAGGTGATATTTTTCTGAATCAGCTTTTTGCTCTCTTACTCATGTTACTTCCCTGCCCTTAATCAACCACTTAGGCTGAAAATAGCAACATGGAAGGAAAGGGAAAAAATGAGTCCTCCCCTGTTCCTCTTCCTCTTATGCCCTCCTTACTCATCAGAAAGCCAAAGGTAGAGAGCGTGAGGACAATGTGCACATATCAAGAAGTAAAGTGAATGGGCACCTGGGTGGCTCAGTCGGTTAGGCCTTGGATTTCAGCTCAGTTCATGATCTCAAGGTTTGTGAGTTCGAGCCCCACATCAGCCTCTGTGCTCACAACCTGAAGCCTGCTTCAGATTCTGTTTCCCTCTCTCTACCCCTCCCCTGGCTCACACTCTCTCTCTCTCTCTCTCTCAAAACATTTCAAAAAATTTTTTTAAAAAGTTAAGTGCAAACATCTGAGTTAGTGGTGTGCAGTGCTTCTGCTGTTCTGCTTAAAACAAAATAATATATGTGCATGCACAAGCTACAAAACATGAATTGCGTGATTTTGCCTATAATTTCAATGCTCTTACAGTTTATAATTTATAACTGCCATTACACAATATAAAGATGAATGGTAAAATTCACGCTAATAATATAAGTTTTAATTGGTCTTTACTTAGAGTAACATTAAATAGTAAATGAAAAACATCATGACTATTCGAGAGAACAAAGGAGAACGGAAATGCTTTATATTTTTAAGACCTTGAAGAGTCCTTTTCCCCTGATTTTCGAACAAGGACCTTGCATTTTCATTTTGCCTTGGGCCCAAGAAATTATGTAGCCAGCCCTACCCAGGAGGTTCGAGCTGAAAAGACCTTAGAGATTATCCAGCTCACTCTCTTCATCAGACAAGGAAAATGAGGCCCAGAGAGGAAATTAAAAGGGAAGGGTGAGATTGGAGGAATTTTCTCCACCCCCAGACTTTGAGGAGTGAACTGGGGCTTCGCTGAAACATGCTCAATCCCCAGGGACCCACACCTCTCTGGTCTGTCCCTGTCTAGGTTTTCTGGCACCCAACGCCTCCCACCATGATCCTGGCATTCCCAGAGCCAGACTTGTCTCCAGGGCCCGAAGACAGTGGAGTCAAACTCCCTCATTCTGTGTGTCTGCTGCATATTCTGGCCACATTCCCAACGTCCTGGATTCCCCCCAGGCATCACGAGCATACATTCAACAGCCAGACAAGACCCTCTACCACCATGTCCTGCCAGCCCTGGGCACTTGGGGACTTTCAGACGACATGTTTTCTATTCTTGGGAACACCTGGCTTCTAGTAAGTCCACAAAACCTTTTAAGTTTGGAAAATAAACTGTCAGAGATGGAGTTTAGGGGAGCACAGGGGGTCCTGATGCAGTGTCCTGAACCTTCCAGCCTTTGACCAATTTCTTCCCTCCTAAGAAGACATCACAGAGGGGAGAAGAGAGCGCTAGGAGAACAGAACCGGGAAAGATGGCATGTCTTTTCCTACAGCCCTGGTGGTGTCCTTGCTGTGAGGCTTGGAAATGTTGACTTGGAAAGACTTGACAAAAGCAACTGACTGAATAACTCATAGAACAAGAGCCTTTTATCAGATGTCCTGTCCTCGGGTAGCCCAGCCAGCACCCCCGCTGTTCACGAGCGTGCGCACGCACACACACACACGCCTTATTTTTACTTCTTCAAGGAATAAGAAAATAGACGCTTTTTCTCAAATTACAGTGAGATAATTTTACCCTCCCCTATACCCTAGAGCCCAAGGCATTCCCAAACACAGTCGAGCCACGTCTGAAAGGGCACCATGTACCGTTTCATTCCTTTCGGTGCAAACATGAGCTTGAACTCCACCCTGCATTCCCTCCACCTACATCAAAACCCTAGAAGGAGATTTTCTTCCAGTGATAGATTTCCTGGGACTTCTTCAGGTTGCCTGAAAAGTGTTTCTTTCTACTCAAAACATCTGGGCACCGGCCACAGCCAGCTGTGGAGCGCTGGAGCAGATTGGGACCCTGGGCCTGGCACCTGCAGCCGGGAGCCAACACTCCCTCTCCCAGCTCTCAGGCCCTCCGTGCCTTCTCAGGGAATGTTCTTCCCTCCTGTCATCAGCCGCACGTTTCACAATGAAAGACCACAGCCTCTGCTTCAGTGCTGTGGGGTAGTTTCAGGGTCTACCTCCTCCCATCCGCCTTTCCCGGATCCCACCACCCCTTCAGACACCCACCACCCCTTCACGCCCCGCCCTTCCCACAGACCCTTTGTTTCCATCAGATTCCATCGACTCCTGGGCGCTAAACTGCAGACTCCCATCACTTCCTGAGCTTTCTCCCCAGGACCCGGAGGTCAGTCCTCCTGCCTGGTTTTCCCACTGCCCTGCAGGAACCAGTTCCACGCAGCTGGGCCACTACACCTACCTCTCTGCTCTGAGGAATGTTCTGGAGGATCTGAGCAAAGCCTGTATTGTAGCACATTATCTTCCTCTAGTGTTTGCTTCGCCCACTGCCTTGGAACTCAGGAATAATGACTTACTTTTCTCTGCCTCCCCCAACGTCCAAATGATTCGTGCGGGACTGGCACATAGGGCCTGGCGTCAGGGAGCGCTCCCCACCCCACTGCCAGCTCAGCGCTCTCTGTCAACATACCTGCGCAAAGACCCAAGAATACGTGTGCTGGTAAATTTGCTTTCAGTTCGATGCCTGTCTTCCAGCGTGTTCCCAGCGCCTCTCCTCCATCACTGCCAAGGCCACAGCGAGGTTGTCACACCCTGGAGATCGAAAAAGCCACGTGGGCCGCTCTGCCCAGCCGCAGGGCTCCAGGGGCTGTTGGGGCGCTTTGAACCAATGCCGGGATGATTTGTAATTTAAAGCCTGCGGAGACAGTCACGAAGGAGTTCATTATTTTCCACCCCCGCATGCTTCTCCGGGCCCTGGGCCCCAGCCCACCGCCCACCAGCCTCCGAGCACCTGCCACCGGGACCCCCAGGGCTCAGGGATCTACACCACACCGCCCGACCCTCCTGACCACCCCTCCTGACCACCCCGGGGTGGAGCACGGTAGAGCAGAAAGGCCAGCTGAGGCGCAACCAGTCCGGACCGGTTCCCTCCTGGCTTCGGTAAAGAGGCTGCAGGGTCGGGGAAGGGCTGGGGGCCGCAGGGAGAGTCCAGGGGGGAGCCTGGGCTGGGGGGGGGGGGGGGGGGGGTCCTGCTTCCCTCCCTCCTCCGCACTCGGCCTGAGCTCCCAGGCCTCCGACGCCCACACACAACTACCTTGGCTGCAGAGCCCTTTCTTCCAAAGACCCTTCCCAGAACCCCAGAAAGAAGAGCCCACGTGTCTGCCCTCTGCTTTCACTTCCAGGAGGCCAACGTGTTTGCATTTTACTTTCCTTCCTCTGCTGCCTTCCACTCCTGACCAGCAGAGGCACCTGGCACCTGGGGGCCCAGCATCAGGGGCAGGCAGCCTGCACTTGCCCGTCATGCAGGAATGTTTACGGAAAGCCGTAGAAGACCGGCACATGGATGGCTGCGTTAGTCAGAGTATTCCGTCCCGTGAGTGGTAAAAGCCCAGTACAAACAAGCTTAGTTTAAAAAGGGCTTTATTGGAAGGATACTGGAGCATCCGGACACGTATCTCGGTTCCCCGTGCTAGAATTGGGCCTCGATGCCATGAGGAGCCCTCTCTCTGTCTCTCCTCTCTCTTTACCTCACATGCTTTCATTCTGTCCAGTGGACATGCGGCTTTTTCTGCCACCAAAAACAGGTTCTCTGGAAGCCTCGCTTCCGATCCCTCCCTCCAACCTCTTGGGTTAAAATGCTGCCTCTCTGAGCTCTCCTCAAATCACTCCTAGGAGAGGCCTCTGATTGGCCCAAGCTCTGTCATGTGCCCATCCCTGAACCAATCACTGTGCCCCGAGGGAGGGACCCATGCCCCGCTCCGTGGGCGGGCGAGAGCTAGGAGTGCTGGGATTGACAGCCTGTCGGAACCACGGGAAGGGGGCGCTGGAGGAAGTTCCCCCCGAAGAAAGAGGAGCTCCTGTTAGGTTGAGGACGGTGAATGGGACAAGTTTTTAACATTTTGACAAAGGCTTTCTTGGAAACAGTGCCTTAACCAAAAGAAATGGTCCCAGGGAGTTCATCCGCAAGCATTAGAGACTGGGGCAAGGAGAGCCTTGCAGAGCCCCTCCGACCACCCACAGAGGGAGCCATCTACACTTCGTCCCTACACAGCCGGAGCTAAACCCCACCATTAGCTGGGAGCATGTGTGTTGCTTTTCCTTTTAAACTTAATTCAACTTGAAAGGGCTCTTCATCTTATCTTGTGCAAGTGAGCAAGGGAGAGTGTGTTGGTTCAGTGGTGCAATAAATAACCTCTCATTATGAGAAATGTGATGCCTCAGTCCACTAAGCCATTTGGTAACCATAATCTGACATTACAGAAGCTTTTCTTGTGAGCCCAGAGATATCTGAGCCACTTCCCTTTTCAAACAACTTCAGCTAATGGCTTTCCAATGCTATTAGTGGAATGAGTCCAAGCTATCTTTGATTTGTGGCCACTTGATTGGGTCCTGAAAGCGGAGGCTCAGCTTTGTGAGGAGGAATAATTGCCTGGGAACACTAAAGAAAGATACAATTCCTGTGGAGTCGGAGGGACCACAAATTTAGAGAAACTTAACTCCTCCGGGAAGATGAAAACATTTGTAAGGGTTTCTCACTCCCATGCAGGCCCCTTCCTCACCCTGATAGCTCACTTCAGCCCTGTCTGCCTCGCCAATTTTCCTGACTCTGGGAATGTTGTTTTAGAGAGGAGGGGGTCTTCTTGGATCCTACGACACCAAGCCAGGAGCCATATAGAAAATGATTCAGCTGCACAGCCTGGCTTTCAGGTCAAACCTCCATATCCTCAGGCAAAATGTCAGCGCTGGGAGTGCACCTAAGCCTCTGCCTGTGAATTTCAAACTGACTCCGGCCATTGCAAGGCAGTTCCAGTGGGAGGGCGGCAGTGTGCATGACTGCAAAGTAGACCTTCTCTTACTAATAGGAAGAGAGACGCCATCTTGTATAGCAAAGTTGCCTGACCACCTGTATGCTTCTGGGCTAACCTGCAGGCCCGTTTCAGGAGTCTTGGAACCGTGTGCTCTAAAAGGAAAGGACAGTAAGGCGCAACACTGTGCTAAGCACTCACCATTTGAAAGAAGGAACACCAATAGGACAGCATGTGTTTTGACATTGGAAACCCAGCCTCATTTGCAGAACCATAACAACCAAAGGTTATCTCGAGCTTGGAAGGGACTTTTTCTTTTGAATAAACTTTTGACTTTGGAATAATTTTAGATTTACAGAAAAGTTGCAAATGTAGTACAGAGAGTTGCCATATACCTTTCACCCACTTTTCAAAAATGTTACCATTTTTCATTATGCTGCATTTGTCAAAATTAAGAAATTAACATACCATCAACTAAACTCCAGACATTATTCAGATTTTCACCAATTTTTCCACTAACATTCCAGGATCTTAGACTGCATCTGGTCATCATGTGTCCCTAGTCTGCCCTGATCTGTGACACTTGTTCAGTCTTCTTTTCCTTGTTTATCATGACCGTGACAATGTTGACGAGTGCTGGTCAGATGTTTCATAGAATTCCCTCCATTGGGATTGTCTGATACTGTCTCATGAATAGATTAAGATTATGGTTTTTGAGAAAGAATACCCGAATGTGAGTGCCTGGGAGGGATTTTTTAAAGAACAAGTAACTCAGAAGTTATAACCCACCTGCTGTCAAACCAAATCATATTTTGTTTGTTCTAGCTGTATTTTTAAGAGATTGTGTGCCAGTTTTGGCCTGAAAATTTTCAATTCAGATTTCTAGCTTCTCTTTAAAAAATAGGAAGAGCTGATGATGCTTCCCCAGCAGTCAGAGATGGGTGCAGAGAAGCAGAGCTCCTCCTGCTTGGCATGTGGTCTCTTTGGACCCCACCAGTCCCATGGCCTCCCCAGCTCTAAGGCCCAATATCAGCTGCCATTGGTTATCATATCCATGGTGTTGATCTTCTTAAAGTAAAGAAGTGCTTTCTACATCTCCATCACAGATGTGACAGATGGCTCCACACTTCAAGAGAAAGAAAGCCAAAGCAAGAAACGTGGTAAGGTGAATCTCAAGGAAACTACATTTTTCCTAATAATGGGAAAGGGCATGAATGCACATTCTGAAAAATGCATGTGATTTTTTGTGACTCTTGGCCACACGACATAGACCTCACCACTTATTTGGCAGCAGAAAGGAGGGATGTGGGTCAAGAAGGAAGCCAAATATAAGAAAAATGGATGGGTCACAGGAGGGATGTTGAAACCTCCACCAGTCCTAACTTCCTCCCAAGATCCTCCCAGACCAAATTCATGTCACCACCACCATTCGTGCTAATCATCTACCTAGAACAGCTATCTAGTAGGGTCTGCACATCCAGGCCTAGCTTGGGTAGAGATTTCCAATACTGCCAAGCCCACCCCAGAAGAAGACCTATGAGCAAAGAGAGTGTCTTCCATGTCTTTTGTATCCTTCCTAATGTATGACTTGTTAGAGGCACAGTGAAGGTTGGCCTGATTTCTCCACTGCCCACCCCTGCCGTCCGTGAGTCAGACATCCCTTGCCAGAGCAAACCTGGATGGGGGGGTGGGGGGCGGGGAGGAATTCGGGCGAAAAGAGTGAGCACTGAACCAGGAGTCAGAAGATCTGGATCTAGCCTGGATTGCAGTGCTATGTGGTGTCAGGCAAATCACTCAACCCCTCTGAGTCCTAGTTATCTCAACTGTCAAATCAGGTGACATTTTTACCTGCCTTGCCAACCTCCGGATTTCTGTGATGTGTAAAGATGATCAAGCTACAAAATAATCTTCCTGACTTGTATCCTTCACTTCCACGCACAATTTAGGTACTTCTTTACTGTCCATCGCAACCCAACTTTCTCCATCAGTGCCCTTCTATCACATTCCCTGCTTATTTGTTTATCCTGCAACCCCACTCCTAATAGAACTGCAATACTCATATTGGAACATGGAACCTAGTACTGTGGTACCTACTCCTGTTCTTGGTACAGGCCATGTCATCAAATTTTGAATGAATACATTAAGCAAGCAAACAAGAAAATTAACATAGAGTATGTAAAAGCACTTTGTAAACTACTGGGCCTTATTTCATTGTGAAGGGCTAGGGATGCTATCAAGCTAGTTCCTGGGTAGCTGACCTGATCTACCAAGCCCCCTTCTAAGAAACCTCTTCTGGCCCACAGGCAATTATTACCCGACCATGCCTTTTGTTCAAAATTGATTGGACCAAGCTATTGGCTGACCGATCTGTCAGTCTATTGGCTGATAAGCTGCAATCAGGCTTTCACAGTCTTTGGACTGTCACAGAGATTTTAAAAATCATGAAATGAAAGTAGGTGATTGAACGAAAGTGTTATGTAGAGCCATGACTGGGCAGCCATATTGGTCCAAGAAGCCACCAGAGACAGGAGATGGAGAAATAGAGGTGAGAAAGATTATCTGAGGCTTACAACTGGAGAGGGCAATCTCTGTTCCCAATATTCCAGTTGTGTTTTCAGGCCGGCTGCACTTTTTGTCTTGTGCTTGGATGTCCAAGAGATTTTCCTTTGACATTGTATAATAAATCCCTCTGTTTAAGCACGGAGTGGGATGGAGGTTGGAATATCTGTTCCTTTTACCCAAATAATCTTTATTTAGACACTGAGCAAACAAGACATAGTCTCTTATTAACAGATACAAACTTACCTACAGAGAGAAAGAAAAAGACACCGATGAGGGCTAAGACATGAGCGCTTACCTGAATCAGGGATAGGTCAGAGGGCTTTCCTGGGGCCCAGGACAGACCCTGAATCCCAAAGTTGATGATAGGAGTGGTACTTCCCTGAGAAGCCTCAGAGATACCGCTCCCTGATGAACAGAGGAAGCTGAGCCATAAGCTAGCCAAAAAAAATATTCTAAAGAATTAAGCTTCAGCCTGGCATGTCATTGCTGGAGTTGAACACCAACAGTTAGTGGCCAGATCAGGAAGCCTCGCGGGATCCTCTGTCGAGATTGACTGGTTCTAAGGGCTGAGAATTCACCAGATCAGGAGATGGCTAAGCTCATAATAGGCAAAAGTGCAAACAAATCGTATGAGCAAAGCGACAAAACCAGGAGGAGACATAGCCAACTTGGGCCTGGCCAGTGAATCCTCGTAGGAAAAGATTCCTCATCCAGGAACTGTAAGTAACTCAGATGGTGTTTGTCATAAGATTATGAAACACTGTGGAACTTTTGTTTCCTGTGATTTGTCTGCCTCAGAAGAGCTAATGTTTATTGATTTTCTTTTGTAAGAGGCAGAATCATCAATTTGGTTTGCCAGTATTAAAAATTCTCAGGTTTCCAGAGAAAGCTCGAACCAAAAGAATTGAAATTGGGGTCTCTATATTGGTTTTGCTGTTATTCACAGAGTACTATAATGACACTCTTCACAAACATCCAAAATCTGACGCTTTTCAAATAGTCAGAAGTTGAAAATGAAAGAAGGAAATGAGCATTTACTGAATACCAAATATATGTCAGGCACTGAGCTAGGCCCCTTTACAAGACAGAAGAAAATTTGGGGCTCCTGAGTGGCTCATTTGGCTAAGGGTCTGACCTCAGGTCCTAATCTTGCAGTTTACGGGTTTGAACCCCGCGTCGGGCTCTGTGCTGACAGCTCAGAGCCTGGAGCCTGCTTCAGATTCTGTGTCTTCCTCTCTCTCTGCCCCTCCCCTGCTCATGCTCTGTCTCTCTCTCTCAAAAATACATAAACATTTAAAAAAAAATTTTTTTAAGACAGAGAAATTATTTAATCCTTGCATGACCTCTTAAAGTTATCATACCCATTTCACTGAGGAGGAAACTGAGATTTAAGGAAACTAAATAGCTTGTCCAAAGTCCCACATATAATATGGATCCAAACTGAGATTCTGGCCCTTGTCTGTCTATCTCAACTTCCTGATCTTTCCGTGGTACAGACTGCCTCTCTGAGATTGGCCTCCCCAAGGCCTTAGTAATCTAAACGTCTGTGAAGAGAAATACTTTGGCTGGTTATTGAGTCCTCGCTCCTGATCTAGTTTTTATGACAGTCTTGGGCCAAGAATATAGGAAAACACTGAAACTCCAAACTTTTATTAATATTGCCTTTTTTCTAATGTCATTTTAAGATTTGTATCATAAATCTATCTGGAACTTATTTTTCAGTAAGGTGTGAATGAGAAGTATAGATCATTTTGTCTTAATGGACACCCATGTACACGTGGTACAATTGATTTTTTTTTTAATCTTCTTTCTCCCACTGAATTGAAAGTCCTGTCTAGAATTCATTATGTTTCCATATTCACTGAGTCTACTCCTGACTCTCTTCTTTTGCACTGATCTGTTTCAGCACCATTTCCTGGCTGTCTAAATGTTGTAACTTTGTTTTAAGTTATACTACCTGTTAAAGCAAGCCATCCTTCTCAGTTCCTCTCAGACGTTTACTCTTGCACAGGAACATTAATATCTTTTTGTGTAACTCCCTCCACCTACTCAAAATAATGATTTTTATTCCATTACATTTTGAACTAAACTTGCATATTAATATGGATTATTAATAAAGATTGACTTTTTTTAAGTTTACTTATTTATTTTGAGAGAGAGAGAAAGAGAACACAAGCAGGTGAGGGGCAGAGAGAAGGCAAGACAGAAGATCAAGCAGGCTTTGCGCCATCAGCACAGAGCCCGATGTAGGTTCAAACCTACCAACCGTGAGATCATGACCTGAGCCAAGATCAGGAGTCAGATGCTCAACCGACTGAGCCACCCAAGTGCCTCAAGGATTGATATTTAAATTGCAAATTAAATCTTATGTTGGTATGTATCTCCATTTCTAAATCCTGCCTTATGTCCCTGGACATGATTTTATAGTTTTTTGTTTGTTTGTTTGTTTAATGTATGTCTTTTACCCATTGCATCAGATTCATTCCTAAGTATTTTGTAGTTTTTATTTCTAACTGGATATGCTTATTTAGAGACAAGCTACTGACCTTTTTATATGTTTATCACATCCAGCCACCTTACCAAATTCTCCTTTTCATTCTAGTAGGTTTTTACTGTCACTAAATTCTGAATATATATTTATATTTCTGCAAAAAAGAGAAATAATTTATTTGGCTTTCCTCTAATATGTTACATATTTTACTGCTATATTACATTAGTTAAAACTTCCAAAATATACTTAGTAATAGTAAAAGTTTTCAGTGCTATTTGTTCCTGATTTTAAAATAGCGTTACTATTTCATAGTTTGATATAGTCATTATCATGTTAAAAATGTCTTATCCCATCCTTATTTTACATGGGGTTTCTTATTAATAATTGTTGCTAGATTTTTATCAAATGCCTTTCACCAACAATAGTTATAAAAGATTTTTTCCCTTTTAATCTAAATAGGAAATTATTTTGATAAATTTCCAAATTTTCAACTATCTTTACATACCTGAAATAAACTTGACTTAATTTCCTTTCATTCTTTTTATAATTTGCTACTGAATTTTGCTTACTATTTTTTTTTAGTATTTTAGCCTTTACATTCATAACTGAATTTGTCTAGTTTTCTTTTTTCTACTTTTATCAAGTTTTAATATTAATATTATTGTGGGAACTATTTCTACCTTTTTTCATTGCTTAGGATAGTTTAAAAATAACCCACCACTGTTTCAATAGATGCTGACACAAAACTCCTGGATCAAATGTAAAAGACAGGATTTTGTTTGTTTGTTTTAAATATTTATTTATTAATTCATTTATTTATTTACAGGCACCTGGGTGGCTCAGTCAGTTAAGCTTCCAACTTCAGCTCAGGTCATGATCTCACAGTTAATGAGTTCAAGCCCTGTGTCGGGCTCTGTGCTCATAGCTCAGAACCTGGAGCCTGTTTCAGATTCTGTGTCTCCTGCTCCCTGCCCCTTCCCTGCTCACAAACTACCTCTCTGTCTCTCTGTCTGTCTCTCTCTCTCTCAAAAATAAACATTAAAATAATAGTAATAAATATTTATTTACTTATTTATTTATTTTGATAGAGAGAGGGTTGGGGAGAGGGGGACAGGGACAGAGACAGAATCCCAAGCAGGCTCCACACTGTTCACACAGGATCCAACACAGGGCTTGATCTCACGAGCCGTGAGATCATGACCTGAGCTGAGACCAAGTGTCGGGCACTTAACTGACTGAGCCACCCAGGTGCCCCAAGACGGTATTTTTTTAAGTTTATTTATTCATTTTGAGAGAGAAAGAGGGAGAGAGAGCATGCAGCATGAGTGGGAGAGGAGCAGAGAGAGAGAGAGAGAGAGAGAGAGGAAGAGAGAGATTCCCAAGTGGGCTCCATGCTGTCAGCACACAGAGCCTGACTCAGGGCTCAATCTCACAAACTGTGAGATCATAACCTGAGCTGAAATCAAGAGTTGGACGCTTAACCAAATGAGCCACCCAGGTGACCCAAAAGACAGTTTATTATTCGCAGCACTAGCAGCAGCGAGAGACCAGCATGTGTGTGCCAATCTCTGAAGCCCTGATTCCCACAGGCAGCGTGAAGAGGACCAGACGTGCAGTGGTTGGATTACAGGAGCCGAATCCTGAGTTTAAGGAACCTGATTGTTTTATAACGGGCATTAAGCCTACCTGCTCTTTGCTCCAGAACGCGACACACTGTCTATCTTCCAAGGTTGGAAGAAACTTGCCGTTTACTCTGAAGGACATCATTATATCTTTCATAGCTGTTCACAGTACAAACCTCTATACAAGATAGTCCAGAATAAGGAGCGGCCAGTAGTCCACTCGCGGATGTTTAAAAAGGTAAGAGACCCATGGAAAGTTATTTCCCAATGGTGGATAGCTGAGGCAAAAAAGGACAAAACACTGGAGCTTGTTAATTCTTAGTCAGTGGGCATATGCATGTCATTATATTATTTCCTGTATTTTTCCATATTTCTATAAACATCTGCCCCAACACCCCCTCCCCCAAAAAAGAAGCAAGAACTGTCTAGTAGTGGAATAGCTGCCTCAAGATATGGTTAATGTTCCAAAAAATATGAGTGACTTCCCTTAGGGACACTGTGGAATCCTAAATTAGTTGGGTGCGTCAGAGTAGGGCCCTTCTAATTCAAAGAATGTAGAATATTAGATGGCTAGATTGGAAGGCATTTCAGAGTCTATGTAGCTACTCCTATTTATTTCCTCTGCATTTCCCATCATATTCATAGGTGGACCAGGGACAGATGATTAGAAATCACACACCCACACCCACACCCCCACACACCTACACATACATTTTAAAAAGAACTCATGGCTGGGATTATCCATGTTTCTTAATCTCTTTAGTCTTTCTTTAATGAAGTCAGTGGGAAGACTATTATTTATGCCCCTAAAGTATTGGCATATGAAAAATGACACGGGCACACGAAAGTCAATGACAAGCAAGATAAACATGACCCTGTTCCACAGAACTTCCTGTCTAGTGGGGAAGATAAATAATTCCACAGAATATGAGATGTGACTCACTCTCACATTCACTAGAAATTGACTTACCCCCCTCCCCTTCTACTCCCCCACTACCTCTCTAGGGAGCCATAGCCAGGGAGAGTTGGTGCGATTTTCCTGTGTTTGTCCCATAGGGAGTAGCAGAACAGGAGGAAAGGAAAAAAAGGTGTCTGCTCAGGTGATTCTGCTCTCTCTGACTCAGATTTTCCTTTTCAAAGGAAACTCTAATATCTATCTTCATACCTCAAATGAGTATCTATCTTCAGACCTCAGATAAATACTGATTGCCTGAAAGCACCCAGCACATCTAGCATAGCATTAAAAAGTCCAAAATTAGAATATTCTCTTGAGGTCTTTGCCCCCAGTTTAATACCCCACATCCGTGACCCTTTCTTTGTCCCTGCCCCTCTGATATCATTCTTGAGGTCCCAATAGTATGTAAAACACACATGCACACACACTCATACGCACTCACATACACACACGTTTTGCTATCTCTACATTTCTAAAATTTCCTCTTATTCACTGTCAAAATCTGAGGATGGAGAGCTACTGTTGCTGAAATAAGAACAAGATTAGCTGATGGGAATCACGGTTTCTTTACCCATTCTCTCAGTAACAATAAAAATGCAGCTACAGTTCAATCTGAGCAAACACCTAAATGAAAATTCAGCTCCACAGAAAACATTAAATTAATATTAAACCCATTGAATAGTCTTTATTTTTGAAAGCATCCAGAGTAGAATTCCTTCCCTTAGCAAGCTTCTCTCACGACTATTCCAGAAAAATACTGATTCTGAAAGATGGAATGTTTCGCCTTTTCCCAAATTTGGTACCAGAGGTACCCAAAGTCAGAGGAGCAATGAGCAAAATGCAAAACCAGACTCTAGTTTCCTTCAAAAACTGAAGTCACAATTCTAATCTACAGCTGAAATGCTAGGACGCCACAACCGATTGTGAAAGGCGGCCTTCCTCTGCCCCCTGCTGTACTCTACATAAATGACAGGACTTCCTAACGGCAGCAGGAGATGGGGCCAAATTTGGGGGGGTGCTTGCGGAATATAAAGGCTGTGGCAAAAGGGGCTGTGCCTGTGGTTCAGCACTGTGCTCCCAGCATGTAGCAGAGGTGGAATACACCAGGCACTCAATAGATACGTGCCAAACGAGTAAACATACAGGTAAGAAAGATGGGCTTACAGCCTCTGCATAGGCATAATACCAAGAGCATATTGGCCCAAGGAAAAAACTAGTGCAGATGTTTTGTGATTCTACCTTCACAAATGTTTGAAATAAATTGGTAGCAATCAGCATGGCTGGCGTTCTCTCTCTAATAATTCCATTGGGCTGAACAAAATAATAAAACTGGAATATGCAGACTTCAGGATAAAGGTAGATTTTCTAAATGTTACTGCCAAGAAATAAATCTTTGAGAGCTTAGGAACTAAAAGCCGTGAGATTAAAAAAAGAACGAAAGAAAAGAACACATATGATTTTCTCCAAGATGGCAGAACAAGTAGAGATCATAAAGTTCTTTGTGTTATCTTTCATCCTTTTCTCCAGGGACCCCTGTTTCTACCAGCCTTCCAATGATTATCCATATGTCTCTCAAGGATTAGTGAAGGCAAGGATGAGACAGAGAGGCATCATCTTTAGTTGGAGGTGGATTTATTGAATATGAAATAAGTCATGGTAGGGCTGACTTTGACATTTGATACATCGGTATACCTACCCTGGAGAGCCTTAGGTCTCATTGAGGAGTC
Source organism: Panthera pardus (assembly GCF_024362965.1). Lineage (NCBI taxonomy): Eukaryota > Metazoa > Chordata > Mammalia > Carnivora > Felidae > Panthera > Panthera pardus. The sequence goes on along the minus strand of NW_026526832.1, from coordinate 10,114,157 downwards.
AGCAAATAAGTATATGCAGAACAGTTCTACAGGAAATATAATCAAATGCCATTGGATGTGATGTAGAAACTGTCCAAGAGCTGGGGTGCCTGGGTGGCTCAGTTGATTGAGCGTCCAACACTTGAATTCAATCTCAGGTCATGGTCCCAGAGTCACTGAGTGTGGAGCCTGCTTAAGATTCTCTCTCATACCCTTTGCCCCTCTCCCCTGCTCACATGTTTGTGCGCTCTCTCTCTCTCTCTCTCAAATAAAAAATACAAATAATAAAAAATAAAAATAAATGCCCTGATGAATGAATGAAACCCAGTGACTCAGCCTAGATGTGCAATTCTTTTTTTTTTTTTTTTTTACATTTATTTATTTTTGAGAAACAGAGTGAGACAAAGCATGAACGGGGGAGGGGCAGAGAGAGTAGGAGACACAGAATCTGAAGCAGGCTCCAGGCTCTGAGCAAGCGGTCAGCACAGAGCCTGATGCGGGGCTTGAACCCACAAACTGTGAGATCATGACCTGAGCCGAAGTCGGACACTCAACCAACTGAGCCACCCAGGCACCCCTAGATGTGCAATTCTTAAAGGATTAAGAGGCAAAGTAAATGGATCACCCTTAATTTTTGAGGAAATCTGCGAGATCTATCCAGAGCCTGTGCCACACAACTAGGGCAATGCCCATGACAAGTAAGTTCAACTTCTTGTAGTGGATGGTCAGGGACTTTGGCCTCATGAAGATATTTATAAGATAACTAGGAAAATTTGAATGCCGACTGGCTATTCGATACTGTTATTCTTTTAGAAAAAATAAGAGTATTGAGGTTGCCAAAAATGAAAGTCCTGATGTTTTAGAGATACATACTGAGATGCTTGAAATAATGGAATATCTGACACGTCCTTGAAAACAATTGATTCTGGGGACAGAGGAGTGGCAGCACATAGATGAAACCGGGCTGGCTATATGCTGGTCACTATCTAATCTGGATGACAGGCACATGGAAGTTCATTCGACTGTTCCACTTTCTTTGTGTTTGAAAATCTTCATAATCGTGTCTTTAAGCATCTCTTGACGGACTTTTACATTAACTCTTCATTTGATCTCCTCTGCCCAGCACCACACATCCTCAAACAGGAAAGATATGACATTGTGACATTAAAAAATGTCAATGCACATATTGACACCACAGACAGCCCTGAAGTAACATCGTTGACATTTACTCAACAACTGCTGTTTGCCGACACATGAGAGTCAGCTTCCCTGGGAAATATTACTGGAGGCAAACCAGTGTGAAGCTTACCTGCATGGTGCCTCCTGCATTTCTTTCCCCTCCCTGAAGCCTTTTCTCCACTATTCTACCTACGTTGCCCTTGAAGGATTTGGGAGAGTTTCGCTTAATGTGTGTATAGTATCTTTTTAAGCATCGAAGGTATTTGCCAACTACGTGTAGTTAAGTATACTTGATATAAGACTGTTCTTTTCAATATTAAGTTTATCCATTTACTTCTCAAGACCCTTCCAAGGTTGATATGAGGGTGTTTTCATGACCATTTGCTGTGGCAGAGAGATCTGCAATTCTTTCATCCAATAGCTCTTTAAACAGCTTAACTGTATATATATATATATATATATATATATATATATATATATATATATATATATAGTTTTTATATATATATAGTTTTTTGGTTTTTTTAAAGTGTTTACAGGGCACCTCGGTGGCTCAGTCAGTTGAGAGTCTGAATCTCGATTTTGGCTCAGGTCCTGATCTCGCGGTTCATGGGATCTTGTTCATGGGATTGGCCCCACATGATCTGCTTGGGATTCTCTCTCCCTCTCTCTCTGCCCCTCCCCTGCTCGCACTCTCTGTCTCTGTCTCTCAAAATAAATAAACATTTTTAAAAGACCTTTTAAAAGAAGTGTTTACAGACAGTTCAAGTAGTTAATATTGTGTTCTGACTCAACCAGGCACTCTCCGAAGAGCTAGAAACATGGCAGTTGGACAAAGAGAATCCCTAACCTTTAGAAGCTAACATACTACTATAGGAAGACCTATTAATACGCAAACAAATAAGACATCAGGTACTGAGGAGAAAATACTAGAATAGGGTCAAGCAATGGTGCTCCTGAGATAACAGTGGTTAGGAGGTGCCTCTGAGAAGGTAAGTAATGTTTGGGTTGAGATCTGAAGGATGAGAAGGGAGATCTGGTGAAAGAACGTTCCTGTGGAATAAACAAGCATCGAAGCCCTGAGATGGTCTTCGTGTGATTAAGGGTAGAGTCACTTCTGTGGCAGGAGCACAGTGAAATGAGGAAAAAGATGAACTCACAGAGATATGCAAGGGCCAGCTTCTCTGCCATGGTAAGGAGCCAGAGATTTATTTCAGCAGCAAGGGGAACTCCCTGGAGAATGAAACAGCAAAGTACGATTGATTCTCTCTTTAGAGTAAGAGTGGTTCCGACCACTTTGGGGAGAACAGACGGTAAGAAGGTGAACAGACCAGTTTGAGCCGAAGAGGGAGGACAGTGTATGACCAGAGTTGGAGCAGGGGAGCTGGAGAGAAGAAATCAGATTGAGGATGTGTTCTGAAACAGAACCAATGGGCCTAGGATAGGTTGAATGTGGAGATGACAGAAAGGGTAGAATCGAAGAGAACTCATACATAGATGTTGACTGAGACAGAACACTTCCGAGTGTACTAGGTTGGCGTGGGGAGAGAATCAGTAGTTCCACTCTTGGCATAAATTGACACGGACATACAAATGGAGGTGTGGTGTAGTTCAGTACAGAGTGCGGGTGGGAGATACAGATGTAACAGTCACCAGTGTAAAGATGGTGGTTATGGGATCCAGCAAAAGACACTGAATAGGAGACTGACGAGTGTGGTAAGAGGAATAATCATGAACGCGTTTCAATGAGGATGTAGTCAACTATATCAACTATATCGACTGCTACTGAGAGACTCTGATATTAGATTGACCGTTGGCTTCGAAGATGTCTTTTGTAATGTTAATCAGAACTGTCCCCATAAACTGGTGGAGACAAGCCAGCTTGGAGTCAGTTCAGGTAAGAAAATAGAGGCAGTCTGTGTATATAAATCTTTCAGAAAATTTTGCTGTATAGAAAAAAAAAGGGACTGTAGCTAGAAGGGAAAGGACAGGATAAGGGAAAGGTTTTGTTTGTTTGTTTGTTTTGCTTTTTTGAAGTTGGGTGATATTAAGGAGTGTCTGGAAAGCCCAAAGAAATGATGCAGTAGCAGAGAATTTGATGATGCAGAGAGACGCAAAGAAAAAGGATATTTGCAGGATCAAAGTCCTCAAGAAAATGGATTCCGGAGCACATAGAAAAGAGTAGACCTCAGATATGAACAGGGACACCATCCATTGTGTAACAGAGAGAAATACAGAATCATCTGGGCACATTTAGAGTCACGCTCATAGATCATTCGTGGCAAGATAAAATTATTGTCTTCTTGTATGGCTTTTTCTCTGTGGGATGTAAGGTGAAGTCAACAGAGCAGAAGTAGAGAAGCGAAAGGATTTTAATGATCTGAGGAGCAAGAAGGTATAAAATAGCCCCTCAGTTTACCAGAGAAGTGTGATCAGGTTGTTGGGCAGGACCGAGTACCCATTTCAGATCTGCGGTAATGCAGTTTAAGGAACATTAGCCATCAGCCTTCTGTTATCTCCTCCAGCAATATTCAGCTGCTAGAGTAGAGGTACAGGTGCCACAAAGGGGCGAAGGACGTGTATGAAGGAATGCGTGTAGTGCTGGGCCACTGCATCCATGGAGACTGAGAAGGGGGTGACACGGGATGACATGTACGGAAAGCGGGGCCAAAGGAGGAGAGAGATTTGAAAGGATCAGAGAATGTCTTGAAAGGGAATCTGAGAAAGGCTGACGAGTGATTGCTGTCAAAATTCTAGATTTGGGAGGTGGGGAATTCTACAGTGGGAGGCTATGACTTATGAACGGCTGGAGATGGAGGGGGAGGAGATATCCTGAGAACTGAAAACAATTGTGGGATGGGTGGAGTCACGTATCGGAGGTGAGGTTGCCAAGAATGACCACAAAAGGGGACAGCGCCAGCGTAGTGGGTAGGTTGCCCATGGTACGTTGGGGTGACGAGTGGAAAATTCTGACAACTGTGAAGAAGCTGTTTCGTTTGTTGTTGTTCAACAGAGAAGATTTGAAGTCAGCCGTGGACTGCAAGGACAGGGAACTGTCCTTTAGGACCTGAAGATCACAGGGTGTGGGGAACACCAGCCTCGAGCAGGCTGCGCGGCAGACATCGAGCTGGGGAGTGGAAAAGGAAACCAGGTTTCAGTTCTGGAGAGACGTGAAGAGAAAACACACACAGAGATAACGTTTTTGGCGAATTCGATAATAACAGACCCTGGATTATACAGAGTGCGAAGAAAGGGGCAGGAAGGCAGGGAAGGGTAAGGTTGGGGTAAAAGCACGTGGTGGTTCTCCGTCCTACCTGCACAACAAAACCACCTGGGGGAGGGAACTTTTAGGACAAGGGGTCACAAGCTCCAGGGGTGTGGTGATCCTGATACACAGAGCTGAGAACCACTGGCTCAAGTGATATGTGAAGCAACGTGAAGAGAAATGACTTCATTTTCTGATGTCCAATGGGGGAGACGCGTAGTGAGGCCTGATGGGGTTGGCCCTGGAGCCACTGGCGCTGGGACCGTAGTCTCAGGTACCGCTGGGGAAGACGTAAGTTGCTACGAGACTTCTAGAGGGCAGGGATTTTCTAATTCCAGGAGTTTGTGCCCATCTCCTGGTTACTAGCAGAGAGCGGCACAAGATTGCAGGTACAAGGTCATCCATGGCTGTGTTATTAACACACCGAACATGAAAATGTCAAAATATGCAATGTTACAAAACTAGATAAAGCGTAACAAAAATAAAATGTAGCCATTAAAAAAAAAACTTAGAATATGATCTACTCTCATGAAAAACGACTCATGATATATTAAATGGAGAATGCAGTTTCAAAAAGGCGTTACGTAGAGCACGGTACCAAATGAAACGGGACGGACTTTGACACACTAACACGGATAACAGACTGGAAGGCCTTAAAAAAGGTATCGGTGTTCATCTCTGACAAGTTCAAAGTACTTCATATTTTCAAAATCTCTTGCACACATTTTTTTACTGATGGGGAAAAAAAGATTTTTGGGGAGCGGGGGCAGATTGTTTAAAGAAATGGGTTTAGGGGCGCCTGGGTGGCTCAGTCGGTTAGGCGTCCGACTTCCGCTCAGGTCACGATCTCGCGGTCCGTGAGTTCGAGCCCCGCGTCGGGCTCTGGGCTGATGGCTCGGAGCCTGGAGCCTGCTTCCGATTCTGTGTCTCCCTCTCTCTCTGCCCCTCCCCTGCTCATGCTGTGTCTCTCTCTGTCTCAAAAATAAATAAACGTTTAAAAAAAAAAAAAAAGAAATGGGTTTACAAGCAGTTCCAATTCCTACTGTTTACAAGTGGAATTTGCTCTGTCTGGCCCAACCTGTTCCTAGTGGCAGGAACAAGACATGGGCTTCGTAGTATTAAGAAAAACTATCCCCAACTTGGAAATAAAGCGTAAGACAGTACAGCATGTCCTTGCAAATTCATACAGGGGCATTGTTTAACATACCTGCCAAGGGTATTTCTTAATGTTGGGCAGTGGTTCTCAAAATGTAATCCAAAGACCCCTGGGAGTCCCCAGCATGCACTTTGGGGATTCTAGAAGGTCCTCCTTTTCCAACTGCATAACCATGTGAGGCCAGATTTTCTTCATATACTTCAACCAAAACAACATATTGTAACATATGAATGTGGAGGCTGATATGAGAATCCAGCTGTCCTCTAAGCCAGTTAAAGTGTTCTATTTGCAAACATGTAAAAGAATGCCTATACACACACACACACACACACACACACACACATACATATATATATGGAGCTATTTTTCATATATATATATATATATATATATATATATATATGGAGCTATTTTTATTTATTTTCATTAAAAAATGTTAACTTATGATGGGTTTAATTTATTTTTAAATTAATAAATATTTAAGCTTTTGTTTTAATTTGCAAAGTAAATATTGACAGACCATTTGGGGTCCTTTAAGCCTGTAAAGGGGTCCTAAGACCACAAAGTCTGAGACTCGCTGATCTTTGCTACTTACTCTGAGGAGCTCAGATCCCTCGGCATACTGGTTTCCAAACCCTTCCCGGTGGCCTACATAACTCCCGTTGCTCCAATGCTTTGAACCAGCTTCGCCACCTTAACCATTTCCTCATTAAGGAGGCAAATCAATTTGACAAAAATTCATTATGTACCTGTATGAGTCATGTCTGATTTTCTGAAGATTATACTTTGATAGATGTAATCTCTCTGCTGATTTATGGACATTGGGGGATTTAGCCCTGGGGCTCTTTTCCTTGCATTCAAAGGCGGATGAAAAAACAAACAACACTATGAAAAGTCTCATCAATCTCGAACATTTCCCGAATGAAATAAGAAGACCGCAATGATAGCAGTACCTAGCTTGTTACCCAAGGAAAGTATCTTAAAAGAGAGATTCAGTCCAAAGCCCGCGAGGCACAGTGGCAATGCTGAAAGAAGGGCTGAGGTAAAGAATGGGTCTGTAACTTGGGAGAGACGAGATCCACCTTCCTATGGGAGAGGAGTACACTTTCCACCTCTGGTCAACATGTCCTTCTCTACTTCTCCACCAGCCTCTCAGCTAAACAACCGAATACAAGAACATCATTTCACGTCTCTGCAGAAAGCTTTCCTAGTCAGTATAAAAACTGCAGGAGAGATCTATAATCCAACTACTCCTCTAACATGACACTGCTCTAATACTGGATCTTAAGCTTCAGAAGGCATTATCTAAGAATTATCTAAGAAGCCTATTAGAAATACAGATTTAAATTCATTACCCACTGTGTGAGGGGGGTCAGGGGTGCGTAGGTGAAACAGGCACTCCAGGCAATTCTGATTAAGAAAATAAATAAAACCATACTTTGAGAAACTACCTTAAGGCTATTAAAACTGCCGCTTAACTGATGTCTTCCAAGTCTCGAAGAGTGGTTCGGGCATCCTCAACATCTAACCGCCAAGTCCGCCCACGTGGGCCCTCGGCAATCTTGACCGTCTGTGTTTACAGTTCTCTCCCGGGGCCACATCCACCGTTCCCACACCCGCCTCACCTGCACTGGAGCCCAGCTGTGTTCCTCCTTGTTGATCTTTTTTCCACTTCCTTCCTCTGCCCGTGGAGGACGATGCGTGCTTCTCGTTGTGATAAGGTGGGCAAGTACTTGGCTCTCTGGACTCTAAAGCCAGGCCCGGCTTCCGATCCCGGAGCGCACCCCCTTGGTAAACACAGACAACGTCTTTGAGACTCAAGAGGACTCCTCTATCAAAACGAAGGATGGGGCGCCAGGGTGACTGTCAGTCGGGCATCCGACTCTTGATTTTGGCCCAGGTCAGGATCTCAACGGTCCTGAGATCGAGCCCCACGGTCTTGAGATGGAGCCCTATTTCGGCTCTGAACTGGGTGTGGGCCTACTCGGGATTCTTTCATTCCCTCTCTCTGCCCCACCCCTGCCATGAAGGTAAAGAGGACCCACCCCAAAGTCATTACCCCAGCACTGGCGGTATTTAGATGTTAAATGTATTAGTTTGGGGGTTTTTGGATTTTTCATTTGGTTGGTTGATTTTTTGGTTTTGGGTTTTGTTGTTGTTGCTGTTTAGCCTCTTGTAAGGGCTTCAGTCCTCCCAGGAATCCTAAGAGTTCTAAGCAACATCAACATTCTTAGAGAGACACGATAAATGTAAGAACAACTCTTAGCTCCTTACTGCACAGGCTTGTGAACCAAATTTTGGAACAACTTAAAAGAGCAGATACTTAAGATGCATCAGATCAAATCAGTATAACTCAAGTTCTAAAGATAATCCAGATCTGTTAAGAGTAGACCACACTCACCCTACGCCAAAATTATTTTACCAGGTATTTTTTAGTTAATAATCATGTTCCTTAGCATTTTGAAGCCAAGAGGAGAAAACACATGGATATTTAGGAGTCCACAGTTGCCAAACGACAACCTGGTTCATTTACAGTAGATGGTACAAGTATGGGAGGTGAGCGGAGGGGATGAAGTGGACCAGTCCAACGCATGTTAAAATATTCCGTGCAAGGGGCGCCTGGGTGGCTCAGTCGGTTAAGTGTCCGACTTCGGCTCAGGTCAGGATCTCGCGGTATGTGAGTTCGAGCCCCGTGTCGGGCTCTGTGCTGACCGCTCAGAGCCTGGAGCCTGTTTCAGATTCTGTGTCTCCCTCTCTCTCTGACCCTCCCCCGTTCATGCTCTGTCTCTCTCTGTCTCAAAAATAAATAAACGTTAAAAAAAAAAAATTTAAAAAAAAAATATTCCGTGCATTTGCCATGCACAAGAATAGTGGATAATGTGAAAGATTAAAGAATGCATAAAGTATCGATTTATTCTTTCCAAGGAGCTTAAACTAGTTGGGGACTTACTGACACTGCATTTTTTTTTATAGACAAGATAGCAATGACCATCACCTTCCAAGATTTATCCTGTTTTTCTCTTCAGGAAGCAGAAGGTATAAAATTAAAAGTAGGTAGGATTGGGAAGATAGATGCATTTTTCTCGAACATCATCCCCATAAAAAGGATTCAAAATAGGTTCTCACCCCATCCTGAGAGCAACCCTGAGGGATAGGCATTCTCTCCATTTTATAGACAAAGCAGCCGAGGCGAGGCTGTTCCAAAGCGCTTACCTAAATTCACAAGTGGAAAGCAGGGGTGCTGGGGTCAAAATTTTAACTCCAAGATCTAGCTCCTCTTCCTGGAATTGAAAGGCAAGTATTCTTCCAAGTTTTTTTGGTAGTCTTCATGTTTTGTGACTGGGAAGTATACACGAAGGCCCAAATGAGCCCTTCCCCCCCCCCCCCCCAAAAAAAAAGTTAGTGATGGCCAAGCTTCAGAAGTAGTTTATCTGACTCCTGGCCAAACGAAGGCAGCACGTGGAGCCTTAGAACAAGAAAAATTGAGAGTGCACATTTTCTATTCTTGTATGTGCTTCCTAGACACCCTTCACATGTTCTTATTGGGTTCTCTCACCAATCCTGTGGTGGGGAAAACGCGTAAAAAATAAGAAAGCCACAGCAGCAATCCAAGGGCTGATGTTCTCTCCTCAAAACCCCTTCGACCCTCAGAAGAATCAAAGCAATCATGTGAGCACTAAAGAATTACTTAGTGGCTTAGGAAAATGTGTTCTAAGGGCGCAGAAAACCACATACGGGGTCATTCTATTTTTGTGTAAAATAAAAATCAAGAGTATACTTTATGCACCTACAGATGTGTCGATAAGCATGGGGATGATTTTAATAGCACACCCAGGAAGTTACCTTTGAGGTGCACGATCAAAAGAACAGGAAAATTTCACTTCTTGCTTCGTGTCTTTTAAGAGTAATATTATAGGTGATTTCCACCTTGTTTCAATATAATAAAATCATGTTTCCTCCACCTTTTGGTGCTTCACAGAATGCCACCAAGACAGAGCTTTCTTCTTGAGTTAGGAACATTACTCTCTGGGTCTGAAACTTCTGAAGGATTGAAACCCTGGAGGCGTGTGCTAGCATCCCGGTTTGCAAGCCTGAGGTGCCCCCAGACGCTTTTGTGATAACGTGGTTTCCTAGCTTCCTCACAGGACTGTTGGATGAAAAGTGCGAACACACGTGGAAGTGCTTCACTGGGTTATACAAAGGCTGTGACCCCCTCTTCTTAACCTGCTTGCATTTATCTTTGGGCACTTTTGACCTGGCCAACTGCTAGCTTTGGCTCCAAAGAAGCCAGAAAGTCACAAATCTAAAAGAACATACAGGACTTGTTCAGTTGCACTGAAGGATGTCAAGGGTAGATCAGTTCCTCAACCTAAACTCCGGCAAAAACCCCAAACTTGAAAGGGGATAAATCCCTAGGATCTAAGACTTGGGTGGAGAAAGTAGCAATTCTCTCTCCTGCTTGGTTCAGCTCTACTTTAGCTTTGTTTGCCCAGGAGCCCACTGGAAGGCTCCCCAAAGTTCTGTGACAGAGGCTCCAGACTGAATGAATCCAAGACAGCCAGCCATTTGGTTAGCAAACCCTGCGAGACTGGTAAGCGCCGGCTGCCAGCCGCACAGCTGACAGCTCTCTAGGCTGATTTTTATCATCATCCCGCAACTGTGATGGGAATGGTAAAACACTTAGGCACACAGGTTGATTCTGATCAAAGTTTGGGAATTCAGACCACGAATGAAGCCTAATAGCGTGGAGATCAGACACAAGCAACCCCCGTTAGCAGATACACGGCCGATCAAAGAGCCAGTTCCCGCAAGTGCTTTAAAAAACTTTGTGAAGGGCCATTTCGAATATCTATACAGGGCACCACTAACAGCAGCACCGCCGTGTTTTCTGACCCTTGACGGTATATATTTTTAACAGGTTTTTAACCAAGTTAAGGACAAACCTTTTCTTTTTTGATCCCATAATAATGAAACAACGTAACTGACACCAACAGCACTCCCATCTCCAGCAAGATGAAGCCCCTGGTCTGTCCCATTCCGGAAATAAAACAACTAAAGCGAGTCCAGGTTGGAGTTTGCTGAAAACACAACGCTCACCAGCGAAACACTGCTATTCAAGTTCACAGATAGAGTATGTTCAGGCAAGTGAGGATGACCGACCGGCTAGCTATCTTCAGGAGAAATGTGTAAGGCAGACTCGGTAGGTTGTAAACGACCATCCGTTCCACAAAATTACTTGGGTCTTAACCAGGAAATCACTTGTCATTAAGTATTTTTTAAAAACCTACCTTATTACGTGGGTTACTACAAAATTGTACCACAGAAAACATACTAACACCCAAGTTATTTCAGCCAATAGCTTTGTATTTGTCTTTAATCCCTTTTATTGCTCCTTAATAGTGATTTTCACAGTCTTCCAGCTGACACCGAAGTGTTTTTTCTTGGAATCCTTTATAGAATTGTATCTTCTTTGTGGAAAACACATTCTCCAACAAGAAAAACTAACAAATCCATGGTGTAGATTTCACAACTCTTTTTGTTTTGTTTTGTTTAAGTGAATTTGTGTGCCTTTAATTTCAGAAGAATTGCTATTATACAACAAACCTTTTATTTTTTTTCATTCATAAAAACAGTCCACAGCATTCATAAAACAGGATGTTAGAAGAAATAAAAAGACTTTTCAGGTGGATTCATTATGTTTTAAGAAGAACAGATGAGTCAGTAGCAATTTAATACAGATGGAAACAAATACAAGCCATATAAAATCAGGATTTGAAAAGGGGCGGTGGGGGGAGATATATCAACCAAAGTAAATTTAGAGCTTTCAGGCATGCAACTCAACATCTGAATTTTCTTCACTTAACAACCAAAATAGGTACTTTAATAGGTGTTTATAAAGAAGGCTACAAAAGAATGGCAAAAATGTTAGCCTTACATGTAACAAGAAAGAAAAGAAAGAAAGGAAGGAAGGAAGGAAGGAAGGAAGGAAGGAAGGAAAGAAAGAAAGAAAGAAAGAAAGAAAGAAAGAAAGAAAGAAAGAAAGAAAGAAAGAAAGAAAGAAAGGAGGGAAGGGAAGGGAAGGGAAGGGAAGGGAGGAAGGAAGGAAGGAAGGAAGGAAAAAAAGAGAAAGGGAGAGAGAGAGAAAGAGGGAGAAAAGAAATGAACAAATCCCCAGCTACACCTAGGCTAATCACAGTTCAGTTTTCCCTAACAGAGACAGACAAAAGTGAGTTTTACAAGCTTAGCTTTGGGTACAATACCTTAGAGCTCTCACTTGGGTGTTTCCTGCTCATGCTCTTTTCAGTATAAACAAATACGGTTTATGTAATGGAATACATACTTGAAGGATTCCTTAAAAAAGAATCACAAGTTTCATTTTATATATACAACAAATTTTTAATTATGTACTGAAAATAAATTACAGGAAATAACTTTAAAATGCAACAGAGGACAAAGTCACGATAAACATTCCCATTGAATTCCCTTGGGGGGGTGGGGGGGGAGACTGCAGTGCTCAAGGAAGATAAATATCACAAATATATCAAAAACTTCAAATTGTCTATGCATTCACACACTGACATGAGCCACAAACATTCCTTCACAGGGACTGCACTTAGCCTACCACAGAACCAGATTTTGCCATAAACTACAAAACTTTTAATACAAAATCGTATTTATATATTTATAATTCATATACATGCCCTATCTGTGGTTTTAGAAAATAAAAGCTACACACTGTACAGACACTCTGAACTCATAGCTGTAGGCAACATTTTTGGATGGAATTTCTCCCCCAATAAAATTAATGGCATATTTTATGTACACGAAGGCTAAACTGAATAAAGACAGTTCAGTTTCCCAGATATGCATCTCCTTTTAGGGCAGGTTTATAAATTTAAAAAGGCAAGACAAATGTACACCTCAGAATCACTTTCTTAGCTACAAGAGTTGTCATGTAATTTCTGTGAGACTTCTGACACATGCATTTATGTAATACTGGTATTGAAGGCAGTAAAGCAATATATACTTTTAATGTAGTGGCTCAATAAAGGCTTCATTGTCATTCCGATCTGATTCTTGATACAGTGATTCATAACTTCACTAGAAATTAAAATTTCAATGGGACACTGGTGTTAAAGAGACTCTAAATAGATTTCTTAAAAGATTTCCCTGAAATATCCTTTTACGTAAGACAAATTTCATTAACATTAGATTAAGTAAAAAGGAAAAAAAAAAAAAGAAAAAAAAGAAAGGAAGAAAGAAAGAAAGAAACATGGCACAAATGTGCATGATAAACTAATGCTCCTCAGCCAATCTCCATGTCTTAGGAGCCAAGAACAGAATGCTTAAAACCAACAAACAATTTTCACACTCTGTGGCAGCCATCTGTGAAGCCAGTTATACTAAACTACTTCTACAGTTGATTGTAAACTTTGGTTTATTTTTATTTGAGTTCTCATTGTACAGCAAGCATGAAAAAAAGGGAGAGTGGAGTCCATGAGGAGATGAACTGTCAGTCTGTCTTTAATCTGGCATGATGAGACACCTGGTCAGTCAGGCCTGCTTTGATAGAGTTTGTGACAGACTGCCTTATGTTTTCCTCCATCAAATTATCACCCAGGGGCTTCAATACCTGTGGTATGAGAGATGTGCAAAACAAATAAAAACATGAGGTAAAAAAAGAGGTACATAGAAAAATAGATATAAAAATTCAATCCAAAGCAATGAAGAAAATAACCAGGAATGTGGGAAATAAAAAAGATGCTTCTCCCCAAAAAAGCTATGAGGCTACAAATAATGCAGTTAGACATCTTATAATGCAACAAAAATTACTTTCCTCCTACTCAAACCATTTACAATTCCTATGAGATGGACGTGCGATTCCATACCCTCTATGCAGCATCAAATCTGGTAAGTATACAGCATTTATGCAGACCGGCCCAGACGGTCCTGCTTATTGTCCTACATGTTTAAGGGTGAACAACTTCAGATAGAGAAAAAAGTTAAAAATACTGTCTAATTTTTCTTCTTGTTATTGTTGGATGACAGTCTCTGTCGCTGTGCTGATGAAAGAGCACGACGGACCATTCGACGTCTAGTAACTTCAAACAGTTTGGAAAACACCTAAAACATGGAGTGACTCGTTAGGACAATGACTCAGAGCGCCTTGAAGTTAAAGCGTTTAAGACTACAAGAATCTGCGACTGTGAGTTTCTCACCTTCCTGGGACTCCTCTGAAGCAAAAGAAAAGAGAAATGCAAGAAGATTTAGGCAAGGTTTGTTGACACAGCACACATCTTCTCTGACTAGTGATCAACCTACCTCAACTACGCTGGTAATTTTACACACTTTAGACTCTTCCACTTAATTGTTTTGTAATAATGGCACCTCTAAAGTCCTAGAATCAGTGCTACCGGAGCATGATATAGGAGGATGACTGGTTTTCAAATGGAGACATCGCACAATGATTAAAATTCATGCTGCAGAAAATTAGTGATGGTCCGCAATTTTAAAGTAGAGAATTTTTTTTAAAAAGCGAGGCTGCAATAGCTTTTAATCCATCCTCTATTAGAAGATATCAAAGGAATATCAAGAGTGAAGTTTTTTTTTTTAAAATGAAGGGTTAAATTTAACAAATATCCAAACACGAGCTTCCAAATCAGATCCAAATTTCTCTAAAGAATAAATACAAAATCCAAACTAATATGGCGGGTCACTTCATAAAATAATGACACTGTTACAAGAAAAGTCAATGCCCAATCAACCTTCATCAAAAAATGATTTACTTCTTCCATCTTTAAATTTAAAGGCAAAACCAACACGGACCTGCATGTCCTAGACCTCCAAATAAGCCCAATACTTCTTATGCCCAGAAGCGGTATCTGAAAATGCCTATTCTGCTGTCCATCAATACTAACTGCAGCTTTCATTCTGATCCTTGACATGATACTCAAGTATTTCACGATGATCATTTTAATGACAACATCCTTGAACGGAATTTTCTGAACCTGGGGAATTCCAGCACACAGGTGGACATTCAACATGGCTTCCCTTAGTAGATTCTTGTCAGGCCCGACTTTGAATTCTGGTTTGAGGTAAAAGATTATGATTTGAATTCTGGTTGAAGTCAAAGATTATGATTAAGAGAAGCTGGTTCTCTGTGGCGCTTTGTTTTGTTCATTAGTGTTTCCATAGTACGGACAGCAAACAAAATTCCTTTGGTAAAAGAAATCCCTATCAGGTTGTTCCATCAGTAAATCACCACTATCTTCACGGAAGGCAACAAAGACCTGAATATCAATATTTTCCCTCAAATATAGGCATGAACTGCTTCTTGCCAGGGTTAATAAGACATTTCTTTTGCTTTCTTAAAGCACTGCACTTCCAAATTTCTTTCTTACACTGATTATATTTTCTTTCCTCTAAGAAAAAAGTCCGTAGAGACTCTGGCCCTGCCCATTGTCTGGTATTATCAGGCCTATGACTAAGAATCTATCCAAAGATATTACAGATTTAAGCCAATCAAAGCACACTAAAATTATGACTTTAAGAAAAAAAAAATTACTCAGTTCATACTTTATATTCAGATTACACAACCGTAACCGAACAAAACAGAAAACATCCTTTTGACATTCCTCGTATAAAGGAAAAGGAGGTGTGCGAATACTGCAGGAGAAGGGTAGGGAAATGTCACAGGGATGAGATTAGTCACTGAAAAACCAAAAGATAGATACCAACCTGTTCCCATAGTGTTTCAGCAATCTGATCAATCATTGTTCCAATTTCTCTGAACTCCCCAGAGTATTTTACATATGCCCAAGTACAAAGAGATGTCAGTGCTAACCCCATGACAAGGTTACACAAGACGGCTATAGAGTTTAGGCCAATGAAGCCGGTCAGTCCTGAGATTATGTACATAGCAAACATGACTGCAAACAGTGTGGCCGGGGTACGAGCAGCATAGAAGATGTTTTTGCCATCATTGTGCTTTATCAAGTTTGCATAGGTTTCTTCAATTTCAGCTTCAAGCTGGTCCTGATAACGATGGCAGAATTCATCTCCGCCCATTTTTTTTACTGAACGAAACTGTTTAATCGCCACTTCCTTGAGATCCAGGTGTTTTCGTTCCAGATCTGAAGGTGCAATGTAAGGCTTGTCCCCACCACATACCTGTACAGAAGAGTACAAGACAGATTACTGGCTAGAAACAATTCACACTTAAAAAACATTCCCGGTTCACAGTTTTCAGTCTCAAAAAGTCAAGCCATCTACATGGTTCAGTTTTAAACTTGTTCATAATATCTCGTACGTAATCATAACCTATTTCTTGTATGTTTAATGGACTCGGGTAAAATAAATTCTCCAAGTATGACTAATACCAGTAAAGACCAAAAAAAAAAAAAAAATCTGTACCCGACTTCACAAGACTATGGGCAGAGAGTAGGTAAAAGAGAACACATAAAAAAAGGTCCTTTAACGTTCTAGTTAACAAGTTTAGCACAGAAGTTGTCATTGGCCTTAAACTAATATTACATCAGAAGCTGCTAATAAGAGCACTCTGAATCATGCGTCAAAACTATTTTAGTACGATTTACGTAGTAACTTGCCACCTATATTGTGCACTCTAAACATGAGAATTATTTTCTTAGTTATTTCCAGCAGAGATGATGAAGGGGAATCAGTGAATGATGTATTGTGACAGTACGTAAGGAGCACAAATTATTTCAATTATTTAACTGTAAAAATCCTCTGTCTCACTTTAGTGTCAAATGTAAATGTCGCTTACAAACCTGCTCCATACTTTTGCAATAGATCTCTCTTGCTCCTGCTACCGCAGCAAGATTATTAGCTTCAGCTGTTGCCTAGAAAAATAAAACAAGATGTGCCAATTTTATGCAAAAAATACCCAGCGGCTCTATAAATTCTGACTAACACAATAAAGTCTATAGAGTGAACAAGTCTGAAAATGAACCAGAGAAAACATTATCAACTTCCAGTTTTCCTTTCCAATGGAAGGGATATAGTAATGGCTTCTAATGGGACTGCCTGTCTAATTTTGTTTTGCTTAGGTTTGTTAAAATGGGTTTGTAAAAAAAAAAAGAAAAAATACCACACATGCTCAGGAAATTGTAGAGAATTAGACATACCCTAAGAAGTGTCAAGTCTCCAGATGTATAGAATTAAAAATTACCCATATGCTTGCTCTCTCATATCAGTATGACACAAGAGATTTTTAAATCCACAAAACTGCTTACTACAGGAGTTTTAGAAGAAAATACTATTCAATCCACTATAAAACTGAAAAATTGTCCAAAATAGCAAATCTTAAAAAACATAAACTCGATATGTATCTGAAAGAAATAAAACCTAAATTTGGGTGAAAAATTAACAGTATGAACACAATGAAATTAGTAAAATTTAGTAAGAAGTGACGGACATGAATATTAATTATTCTTGATTTATTAAATTAAGCTGCTTTATCTTTTAAAAAAAATAAACTTAGGTTAAAATAACATTGTCCCCAAAGAACACCTTTTAAAAAAAAGAGAAAAAAGAAAAAAAAAAAAAACCTGTATGTACTAGAAGCAGCTCTAAATCATTAATACCAAGATGAAATAAGCCTTACTAAAAACATTCAATGTCACAGACTCAGAGAAGAGAAGAAGTTTGGTTTAGACAGGCCCTTATTAAGCTATCTCCTACAAGAGGAAGTTTTCTACACTTCTCTAGCAACTTTATTTTTGATGGCCTATGTGTGCAAGGTCTGCAATCATAGAAAAACTTCAGGACCCATGACCCGTATTGACTTAAATATCTGAAATTCATTTGCGTGCAAAGAAGCATAATCCCACTTCTAGCGTTTATCTCTAAACCAAAGGCTCTTCACCTTCAAAAATAAATATACGTACAACACACACACTACCTGAAGCATGGACTTTGGATGTGGAAGTTCCTCTCCTTGATAAATCTTAATGTAAGCCTAAAAATATAAAAGACTCTTTACATTGGCAGGTTAAACAATTTGGCTCTAGATTTCCGAAGGGAAAAAAAAAATCCATTAAATATAAAAATAATTCATACTTTTAAACATATGTTAAATAATATCCTAGAGAGATGTTTCTAAATAGAATTCCAACGTGCATAAAAGTTATATTTAAAAGTAACATATACAATGCCACCCACTTTACGAAAAGGAATCCATAATTCTCCCCTACTGTTACTGTTTTAAATGTTAGACATTTTTACTCAATGTTTCACTTCAATCAAGTTAAATGATATTTCAGTTCAAGAAAAAAATTACCTAATTTGTGCTCTAAGAGTAAGAAGGAAAGATGACAGTTTTTAACAAGTCCATATAGAAATTGTTCATCTCAACTTTCTACTGACTGAATTACTTCACAACTAACCAAAAATGCTATGAAAGTGACCAACTGTCCAATAAATGACCAAAAATATACTCTTAGTTAACTATAGTTTCCCTTCCATCTACCCGTAACTACTATGAATAACTAGAACCCTGATAATGGTCTTGCTCTGGCAAGCAAGCTACCAAGACTAAAGAAGAGCAGAGAGAGAAAAAAAAATCTACAAGTAATTGGATTCAGAAACCAGTTTGATACTTTCAGCTGCTCCTATTAAGTCCTCAAGAACTCAGAGAGAAGGCTCTTTTATGAGAACTCGAGAGGCAGAATGCCACTCCGCATATCCACTGTCCCTCACAAATGAGAGAGTGGCATTACAATTAATTACATGGTGAATGGCTCTTCCTCTCTCCCTACCAGAGCTGGAGGAAACGGAGGATAATCCCATAAACAAAACTACCGTCTAGAACATACAAGTTGTCTGCTATCATTTTAGATATCCTTAAAAATTGGTACAGCCAATGCAAAGAAGGGAAAATTATAAATTTCACTTTTTTGCTGTAAAATAAAGACAGGAAATTTCTTGTACATACATATGAGTTTTGAGTCAGCTATTTTTCTAACTGAGACCAAGTCATTTAATGTAGCAGTTTTCCTACCTTAAAGTATTCTACAAGATCTCTACAAGTGACTTTAGATCCACTTATCTCTTTTTCTACCAAATTCTCAGGGGCAAGCAGCAATGGAACCAGATTTCGAAGCTCTCGCTTAAAGTCTTCATCAATATCTAATGGAAACGAAATATAAACCAACATGTTAGTCAAAAGAAG
Organism: Panthera pardus; assembly: GCF_024362965.1. Lineage (NCBI taxonomy): Eukaryota > Metazoa > Chordata > Mammalia > Carnivora > Felidae > Panthera > Panthera pardus. Next base: position 10,095,386 of record NW_026526832.1, on the reverse strand, counting down.
ACAGAGTAAAGAAGTCCCCACTGGTAAGAGCTAATAACATTCTGTTTCACGAAATGACAGTATACACGATCTATTCCTCGAGTACATTCATTTAAAAAACCTTATCCAAACACATCGTATCTCCTAGGAAAAAATATACTCTCCCCCTCCGCCCCTGCTCCATTTCCCTCATGCCCCAGTAATTCTTTCAGGTCAAATAATAAATTGTGGACTACCGCAATAAATTCCACATTAGTATTGACTAAACTATCCTTTTCAAAAGGCAAACAATTCATGAAATTATACTAAATTTTAATACTAGATTTTGTTTTCCAGCCATTCTGTAAAAATTTCATTATTCCTCCAGCCTTTTGCCGTCATGCTCAAATCCTAGGACATACTCAAAAAATTACATCATCCCTAAAACAGAGACTTAAATCTGATTACATGAATACGATATATTGATAAAACATTTTACAGACTACAAACAGATGAAATACTGAAATGTTCTCAGCCTTCGGGATTTTTAGGACACCGGTGATGAACAACAGACCACATTATAAAATACGCTAATCCATACACTACAAGTCTACAACAGCCCAATGGAAAGCTAGACAGACCACACAGAGCATTAATATCACCTCATTAACAATGCATCAAAATGTCTTCCAGTAGAAGACAGAAAATTTAAGGAACCATGTATTTTTTTTTAAAACTCTCAGCCTCTAAAAAATAAATTCTGATTTTAGCAAGAATGGGAATTCCCACCTTTCAATCTCCCATCAAAACTAGGATTAGTTGCAACTTTAAGACCAGGATGTGGCAAAAGGAAGCAACCAAGATTTGAGAAACAATTGTGAATGTGCTTCCTTACATTCTGTAGCTCTTCATGTTGATTTTGTTTTACCTGAGGGCAGAAGGAGACAGCGTAAAGGCACAAACAAGGAAAAAAAGTTCTCAAGAAAACACACACACACTCACAAGTGTGCACACTTAACTCAGATGCTACTCCAGATGGGTATTTTTTGACAATATAAAATTTTACTGAAGATGCATTTCTGACCCCTTTAGTAAGACCCCACCCACTTTTGTCTTAAAACTAGAAAAGATGTTTTTTCCCATGTTAAATATGAAAAAATACAAATACACAAATAACTAATTAGAATATCCAACACCAGACTAACAAGTAGTGGCTGTGGTGTACAAACCAGTAAATAAATGAAGGATTTGCCTTTAAAGTATTTATAACAGCAAAGAGAAAAAACAAAGTACTAATTTGCTAATAAAAAGGTTAGCCCTTGAGCAAGATAACAGCTCAAGTGAAAAAGCTCCAATAAAGTCCAAAGAACCTCTGAAACTTACTGGAATTTCAGTACTTACTCCACATGATTATTTATGATTGATGCTAGTTACCAGTGTTTTGGGAAGAAAGACTGCTATGTATTTTCTGGAAGAAAATCCTAAACTTAGACTTTTATTTAATTTATTTGTTTGTTTTTAATGTTTATTTTGAGAGAGCAAGTGCATGCAAATGGGGGGGGGGGGGAGGGCAGAGAGACAGAGAGAGAGAGAGAGAGAAAGAGAGAGAGAAAGAGAGAGAGAGAGAGAGAGAGAGAGAGAATGAGAATCCCAAGCAGCCTCCGCACTGTCAGCGCAGAGCTAAACACAGGGCTGGATCAAACCATAAGATCATGACCTGAGCAGAAATCAAGAGTCGAGCCACCCAGCCCCTCAAACTTCGATTTTTTTTAGTAGCTACTTATCCCAATATAACTCATATACTCACTCAGACTCTTCTCAAACACCGTTTAAAAAAAAAAAAAATGCACCATTTATAACTGACAAAACCTGGAAACTACCTAAATCTCCATCAAGAGTAGAATGAAGAAACTGTTGTCTATTCATGTAATGGAATACCGCATAGCAATGAGAATAAATGAACGAAACTACATGCAACAATATCTCAGAAACATACCATTAAGCAAAAGAAGCTAGACACAAAAGAATACATGTTGTATGTGATTCCTTTCATAAAAAGTACACACAGCACCTGTCAGGTCAGGACAGTACCAGAGGGCTTGGGGGTTAGTGGATGAAAATGGGTGCTGTTACGCACCTATGTTCAGTTTGTATAAATTCATCATCATCTGAGCAGTTTCCTGTATCATGTCAATGAGATTTAAAAAAAAAAAAATCTTGTCTTTGAAGTACATGATTCTGAGTTGCTAACATGCCTGATGTGCTTTGTGTTAATTTCTTCTGAACAAACCAGAGAAAACTCTGACAGCTGAAATTATCTCTGACAACAGGGTCTAGAAATGCCTTCTAAAAAGCCCAAAAATGAGGAATTGGCTTAATCTCATTTTAGTGATAAGAAAATAATTATATTATACTCCAAGTTTTTGAATGTGGTTGAGAAACTAAATGCATCATCCTAAAAGGAAATAAAATTTTATTAACCAAAAAAAGATGACCCTTCTACTTATGAATTTATGGGATTTTCATGTATTCTTTGTGTATGTGAGTAGGTGAGTAGTATCTGACCTGAGGTTTTCCCCAAGTACTTCCAGGGGAGGGTAACTTTAGGAAGAAAGGATCATGTTGGTGAGGCTATTCTTTAGGAATGGCCTTGGTGTAGCATATTGCATGGGCCAGGAGTCCGGATATTTGGGTGCTAGTCCCAGTTATCAACAATTAATTAAGCGACGAAAGGTACGTCACTGTTTTGGGTTCCAGTTATATTATATATTAAAAAAAAGAAGGGTGAGGGCACCTGGGTGGCTCAGTCAGTTGAGCATCTGACTTGATTTCAACTCAGGTCATGATCCCAGGGTGGTAGGACCAAGCCCCATGTCAGGCTCCGTGATGAGCATGGAGCCTGCTTAAGATTCTCTCTCTCTTCCCTTCTCCCCCTCTCCCCCTCTCCCCAGCTTGTGCACACTCTCTCAAAATAAAAAAAAATAATTTAAAAAAATTTTTAAATAGATGATGTTTAAGATCCCTCTTCTAGCTCTATATGCTGTCAATCTAGGATAGTGACATCTCTTTGGAGAGAGGGTCTCACATCATCTGTGTTCAATATATGCATACTATATTATCCAGGCTGTCCCAAATGTTCAGAAGCTCAGCTGGGCCAGAAAGAGACACACATGCAATCTAAGTAAATTCAAAAAGTTAGTCTCCTTCAAATTTTTATATTTTGAGTACTGATTTACAGTTGGTTCTAAAGAGAAATACTTGTTCCTTAATTTCTATCCAAGGGCATTGGCCTCTTTGGCAGAAATACGACCAATTTACTTTTCATCCATTCTGTATGGAGCCACCTGGGCTAACCTGGGACACACGACTTATGCCAAAGACATTGAGAGACTGGAAGTCTAAGCCGTAGTCCAGACAGCCCGCTCCTTCATCTGGCTGGGTGCTTATGCTCTCCTCACTGGGAAATGGGGGCTTACCTGCAATCTCTTTTCAAGGAATTGTTTTCCACCTTCCAAACCATATGAATGTTCATAAGGATAACTCCAATCTCGAATCAAAAACATTAATGTCTATAGAAAGAAAACAGTGGAAATCATTTCTTACAAGATTTTACAAGAAAATCACTACTTTAACAATTTAACAATCACTCCCCTAAGAATTCCTTATCAAAAGTTATAGTAACCAAATGGTTAATACTGCTCATAGTGATAGCAAGGGCTTCCCTCAGTCAACAACACTCCCAGCCCCTATACCAAGCAACTGCCTCCATCTGAGAACTTCATGGTATGTAAAGAAAGAGCCACCACAAGCAATAATACAGGGTCTTAAAAAATGAACAAAAGGCCTAACAGGGCATACAGATCATAATTTTAAATCAAGGTTGTATAACTAAAAGACCAACTAATCTAATTTTAGACTAAATTTTTTACTCACATGTGCTTAGGATTCTCAATCTCAGCCCCTAAGTATTTGGACCAGTTTTTAGTTGTGCGTGGCTGGATGCTGAACAGCATTTCTGGCCTTCACGCACTATGCCAGTAGCATTAACCTCCCTTCAAAAACTGTGACAACCAGAAATGTCTCCAGACATTAGCAAAATTATCCCAGGTCAAAAAAAACTGATATAGGCCAAATGGAGTATATGTATCCATATACACAAAAAAGCCATAAGCTGCCCAGATATTTCATAAAAGTGATCACTTGAGCCAGACAAGACTGAGGCAGAATCAATGTAAACCCACCAACACTTGAGAATCACCAGCAATGCTGTCACACAGAAAGAATTTCAGAGACTGATGAGCAAACAGGGTGGAGTCATTCCCACCTCCTATAACACAACCGACTAAATAGTACTAAACGTCAACTTATAAATTACACTTACTTCAAAAAAGAAACTATCTGAAATTAACTTTGTTTTTGTTTTTGTTTTTTTAAATCTCTGTCATGACAGGACTCCACAGAAGCAAGCATAACATATGCTTCTCAAATAACGCCACCTAGGTTAATTTCTGACTTAATACTCCGTACCTGACATTTTAAAGGAATAAAAAACATATGGAGATTGAAGAGGTGGAGGGAGGGGACAGGTCTAATAAATTCTGGAACTTTTCTACATGAAACCAAAATAAAGAATAACAGGACTAACCTCAACTTGTAATATACCACAAAAAACAAAAACCAAAAAAAAAACCAGTAATATTATTCTGTAATAGTTTACCATGTATAAAAGAAATTTACATGACTGTCTAAAGTTTAGGAATTAAATAATCTCTAAGAGGAAACACTAACCATTTAATCTAAGTATTAAGGATCAAACTATATTCATTAGTTCTATTTCCTATTCTGTGAGCCTACTGCTGATCAGGTGGTAATGACATTAGTTTCAACTCCACTGAATCTGCTGCTAAAAATGAATTTTTTGTAATATCCTCTTACCTTTTAAGTATCTTCAGACTTAAAAGACAGGTGGCTTGATAGCTATTTATAGGTAAGTTTTTACAAAGGATAAAATGCTTATTTACCTGAAATGGTTTCTGGTAGATTTCTTCCATCGCAAGTCTGCCGTACTCTGTAAATAACTATTAAAGCAAATTATTTAAAATAACGCCCCCAAAGAGATTGAAAGAAGGTATCTGTAAAGCCTTTCTGTATCAGACATCAGAGCCTTTAAAATCATTTGAAAGTTAAGCACTTAATTTTCTAACAGACTGGGCATACATTAAAATTTCTTCTAGTTAAGAAGTCATACGTCAATTTAAACTCATATAATATTCAATCTTCTTATACTAAAATGGGCTTCCAGATGGAAAGTCACGATTAAACACGAATTATATTTTCAATTCTTTGGCACACATTCTTTGAGAAATACATACTTGCAAGTGTTGAAGATCATCTTCTTGAATATTCTGAGACAAATTATATACCTGTTAAAACAAAATAATCTTTTTATTCTTTTTTTTTTTTAATACCCAGCTGTTTCTAACTTTACTTGCAGAAATGGAGGTTATTTTATAACCTTAGCACAAATGAATCATTTAGCCATTAGCTTAACCAGTGGCACATGAAAAGGATTTTCTCTTTTTTTCCTAACAGGATAAACATTAAGGGGGAAGCAGCGGTAGGAAATTAGGTAAAAATCATGAATACACACATAAGGGACCTAGAAAGTGGCAGACATTTTTAAAAGTATGTCACGTAATAAGGTTTTTTTTCCTCCTTTTCAGTTTCTTTAATGTTATAACAATCATTTTTTTAATAGAGTGAAGATTGCTTTCACAATTCTTTTTTTTTTTTTTTTAATGTTTTTTATTTTTGAGAGAGAGAGAGCATGAGCAGGGGAGGTGCAGAGAGGAGAGGTAGACAGAGGATCCAAAGTAGGCTCCATGCTGACAGCACAGAGCCTGACGCGGGGCTCGAACTCATGAACCGTGAGATCATGACCTGAGCCAAAACTGGCCACCCAACTGACTGAGCCACCCAGACGCCCCCCACAATTATTTTTCTAAGTCAATGAATATGAGGGGCATAATTCTACAAAGATATTTTCCTCCCTGGTATAATCATAGTGTGAGTGAGTGAGTGTATTTTATAGTTTATATGTAGTTTATATTTGTTTATATATTTATATATTCATGTATTCATTTATATATTCACGTATTTATATATTATATTTACATATAGTTTATATATATATATAGTTTATAGCTTACATAAGTAGTTCATAGTTATTTGGTGGGTGTCTCAACTACCACAAACTCTAATATGGCTCTTTTTTTTTTTTTTACTTTAAGTAAATCGTTTGTCTAAATAACTTAAAAAATGAAAATTTTACCAGCCTGTAGTAGCTGAACAAATAACAGTAGGTGGCACTCTTTCCCTTTCTAGAATTTTTTAGGAGGCTCTCCAAGGCACAGAGCCCAGAGCTGAAGGTATAAGTAGTGTCAAGGAAGGGAAACTGGAGAAAAGACTGTATTTGAAAAAAAGGTCCAATCCTTCTGAGTCAGGTTAAAAAGTGACATAGGTCATCACAGGAGAAAAGCGGGTGTCCACAGATGTCACCTCTGCTGAAAGACAACTTATGTCTAAGAAAACAGGGTTACTCCAAAGACAGAACAATTTGTTCTAAGGGCAAATGAGTGATAATCTAGCTGAATCACTCAGAGGTCAAGAATATAAACAGCCAAAATAGGCCAGCAAACCTAAAATGACATTCTTAGCTGACTAACTCCAAACATGGTACTTAAAAAGTAATTAATGACTGAGATGATTATACTGGAGCCAAACTTACAATCTAAAAACATGACCAACCTATTCTTACCCATAGGGCCTTAGCTTTTAGAAAACAGGTTGAGATACTTTCATTGTCAAGGCCAGGTTGCAAACAGCAAAGAGAAAAGAGGATCTGTTTACCTTAGATCATTAGTACTTAGCACATGGACTCTTAATAGATGCTCAATAATCATTTGTTGAAAGAATAAAGGACAAGAGGATTTGTCATTTATTTATCAACCAGATAACTTATGTAAGGAAAAGAAATGTAGTCTCAAAGAGGAAGAAAACAATAATAAAAATAATTTTAACCTTTGTTATTTATTGTTTACAAAGCACTTTCTTATGCATTATCTCATTTAGATCTTATTTCTACCTCCACACAACAATCACAGCTAAGATGGATAAAATCCTCATTTTACAGATAAGAAAGTGGCTGAGTGGCTCTAAGTGGTTATCCAAAACCAGGCCTCCTACTATCATCAGGTTGAATATATAAACAAGAGAACACCAAGGTACAAGCTTCAGAACAGAGAATTCCCTTATATAATATTTTAAGGTAAGCTACAGAGCCAGCTAATTCGAGGGGCACAAAGATTGGCTTCTGCCTGCCTCAAGGAAATGGCAGTTGTGCCACCTCGTAGGATTAAAAAAGAAAAAAAAGAAAAAAAGTAGAACAAAATGGAGAAAAGATACTCTAAGGGCTCCCCCCAAAGTATCATTTAATTGGTAGTAAGAGAGCTCCCAGCCCTATAATAAACAGAAGCCAAGCTGAAAAGTACTCCTTTTTTATATCAGAATAACATCCCAAATTCCCTTCCATTCTGACAGCTATTTCAAATTGAAGAAGGAAGGAAATGGGAACTTACAGAGACCAGACATATGTTCTGAATATTACCAGAAAAGAAAACCAGAAAGCATTACAAAAATTCCAAGACACTGTGACAGAATCACTTATGATCTACCATCAGTAAGAAACCTCTGTTATCTCAGAAGGAGCACATATTTCTAATATTTGCATATACACTTCTGGATACATCATCACCAGCTAGGGCTAACCACCTTACTCAATAATTCATTTTTCAGTCAGAGAAGCATCGACCACAGATGATCTCACAAAGAGACAATAAAGAGATACAAAATGACATGTGGTGGTTTAATTCAGTCCATCAGTCTAAATTATACAGAAAAGAGATGGCCTAGCTTGAAGAGGCAAGAACTTGATACAATACCAAACACAATTAGAATATAGAGTAAGTGAAAACCAGAAGGGATTTTATTACCCCTTTCTAAATTAAACGGGTCCTATAAGTCCTTAGTGTATCAGAGAAACATCACATACATTTCCTAAGTTAAATATGAATTAATTCTTATGCCTCTATCACCATTAGTTCAAATAATCAAGTACTAGTTGTCATACATGTTAAGAAAAAAACTAAGTTTAATTACTTGGGTTTTTTTTTTTTAGTTGGTTAGCCAAAATATAAAAGACATGTTGTACACCTTACTGTATCTGGGAACCACATGACTGAATTCAATTAAAAATAACATGCAATAGCTTTTCCTTTAAAAAAAAAAAAAAAGGCATAGATGCTATGATGAAAAACCAAAGGGCCTGGATCTTGGTTTATTACTTCCTACATAACCAAAGTATGAAATTTCACATTGTGAGCCAGAACAGTAAGCGTGAAATGTACACGACCAATGAGAAATGTAAATAACTCTGACTTTAACCCTTTTTTCTCGGGGGGGGGGGGGGGGGGGGGGCACCTGATTAAGCAGCCGACTTCGGCTCAGGTAATGATCTTATGGTTTGTGAGTTTGAGTCCCACATCGGGCTCTATGCAGACAGCTCAGAGCCTGGAGCCTGCTTCAAACTGTGTCCTCCTCCCTCTCTCCCTGCCCCTCCCCCGCTCACACTCTGTCTCTCTCTCTCAAAAACATTTTTTAATGTTTATTTAAAAAAAAATTTTTTAATCTTTTTTTCTCCAATGAAAAGGCATTTTGAGAAAAAGCAAAGGTATTAGGACTATCTGACCCAATCATAGCACAGCACTTCATGTCTCACCTGGACCGAGCTAGTCATGGTGCTCAGAGCGAATACCGTTGCGCAGTCTTTGATAGTTGACTGGCTATCAAAGGCACCCTGGGTATCCATTAGCAGCACAGCCACCTAGGAATTTAAAAGTTTAAAATACTAAGTAAAACACTCATCAGTAATGACTATTAAAACCAAATTTAAAATGATAAATGTCGTTTATAGCAGTATTATCAGCAATAGCCGAACTATAGAAAGAACCCAAATATCCATCAACTGATGAATAAAGATGTGTGTACACACTAGAATATTACTCAGCCATCAAAAAGAATGAAATCTTGCCATTTGCAATGATGTGGATGGAGCTACAGTGTATTATGCTAAGCAAAAAAAGAGAAAGACAACTAACTTATGATTTCACTCATATGTGGAACTTAAACAGAAGAAAGGAACATAGAAGAAGGGGGGAAGAAGAGAGGGAGGCAAACTATAAGAGATTCTTAACCATAGAGAACAAACTGAGGGTTGATGGAAGGGAGGTGGGCAGGGGGATGGGCTAAACGGGTGATGGGTATTGAGGGCACTTGTTGGAGTGCCTGGGTGGCTCAGTCAGTTGAGCATCTAACTTTGGCTCATGTCATAAGCCGGTTCATGAGTTTGAGCCCGACATCAGGCTCACTACTGTTAGCACAGAGCCCACTTTGGATCTTCTGTCCCCCTCCCTCTCTCCCCCTCCCCTGCTTATGTTCTCTCACAAAAATAAAAACAAACTAAAACCAAATAAAATTTTTTAAAAAAAAAGGAGGGCTGGGGCACCTGGGTGGCTCAGTTGGTTAAGCATCCAATTCTCAGTTTCAGCTCAGGTCATGATCTTACAGTTCATGAGTTTAAGCCCCACATTAGGCTCCACACTGACAGACAGAGCCTGCTTGGGATTCTCTCTCTCTCTCTCTCTCTCTCTCTCTCTCTCTCCCCCTCCCCTACTCTCTCTCTCTCTCTCTCTCTGCCCCTCCCCTTCTCTCTCTCTCTCTCTCTCTCTCTCTCAAAACAAATAAATAAACTTAAAACTAAGGGAAAAAAAGGAGAGCACTTGTGATGAGCACTGGGTGTTGTATGTAAGTGAGGAATCACTGAATTCTACTCCTGAAACCAGTATTATACTATATGTTAACTAACTAGAATTTAAATAAAAACTTGAAACGAAACCAAACAAGACCCAAAGAGACAAATAAAAAAATATATAAGAAAATAAAATGAAATAATGTCAAAATCAGCAATTAAGTCAAGAAAAGTACGCTACATCTCACACATTTTGACATAATCCATATATGTTATGTTAAAGTTATCAGACATTAATAGCTCTGTGTTGTTTTGATCTTTAGTATGAGAAAACAGTTCAAAAAAGAATATGGAAGGAAAAAAAAACAGTAAAAAATATAAACAGAATTTTACTTTTGTTCCATTAGGTCTGTCAATCACAAATACTTCATTCCAGACTTGTATGCCTGTTGTTTCTCTTTCACAACCACCTCGCCATGTAAAGCCAGTCAACGGTTCATTGTTTCCACCAATCCAACTTTGAGAATCCTGTTAAAGTCAAGCATAAATGTAAAATAAAACACAAAAAATAAAGAACTGAGGAGAAGTGTAAGAAATCACCCATTGTTTATTTTATAGATGAGCCAAGGCAGGTAAGTAAGTCCAGCAAGATAAGATACACGGTAACATTACACAAAAAGTTACGAGAGCAATCCCAAATCCCACCTGAGGTGCTTTGTCTTAGAGATGTGGTCTCCTACAAACCCGAACCTTCTCAAATCTCAGATTTTTGCTATCTAGATTTCTATATAAGTGAGGCCACACCCACTTGTTCCCATTTTGAAAATTTCCTATGTTTAAAAAGCATAAAAAATAGATGCCAGCTATTGTGACATCTTCTTGTACAGATAAGCACAACTCAATTCCAGAGAGAATGGCTGTCAAAAAAGCACTGCTCTCTTAGAATAGCTTATACTAAAAATGCTTTTCACACTGCCTTAATTTTTCTCTTTAAAAAATATCTACTTTAAAAATAACCACAAGACTTGCTTGGACCTGATTCAAACAATTGTAAGAAAAAAAAAAAGTCTTTTTCAAAACCAAAAGGGAAATCTGAACTCATGCTATTTTACTAGGCGGTGCTAACTCAGAGTAAAAATGATTGTTTGGCATGATAACAGTATTGTGGGTAATACTAACAATAACATAGTTCTTATCTTTTAAAAACTCAAGTTTATGATGAAAAATACGCTTCATATTTGCTTTAAAATATTGCAGCAAAAAACTAAAAGCACAGAGAGGAATACAGATGAAAGAAGATCAGCAAAATGTTGACACATCCAGTGGGATTCATGATGTTATTCTATCTTTGGATATGTTTAAAATTTTCCCCATAATAAAATGTTTTAACTAAAATCACAGGACTAGGGGCGCCTGGGTGGCTCAGTTGGTTGTTAAGCGTCAACTCTTGATTTGGGCTCAGGTCATGCATGATCTCACAGTTTGTGGGATCAAGCCAAGCCCCAAGTTTGCTTGGGATTCTCTCTCTCTCTCTCTCTCTCTCTCTCTCTGCCCCTCCCCTGCTCACACTCGCTCGCTCTCAAACACTTAAAAAAACATAAATTAAACTAAATTAAATAAAATCACAGGGCCAAATGGTTCTAATTAAAAATTGTGAAATAATATGAAAATTAAAATACTTGTAAGATAATTTATCTGGAAAAGTATATCTTGGACATAATACATGAGTACCTTTGACAGATATCAAGACCTCTATACTTTTGCATACTTAAAGCCCATACAACCTTTACTCAAAGTACCCCATAGGAAAAATTCCTTTGTTTCAGAAATACTTCTGATAAGCTTAGATACATAGTTCAAAACAAATAACAAAAACAACTCAAATTAGGAGTAAAGATGTTTAAGGTAGGCCCAACGAGGGATGTAGAAATTTATGAAAAACAGATAAGGTTGGGGAAAAAAAGTGTTGTCCAGGCCACCACCTAATGTGAAGATCAGCCTTAAACTTCCAACCATCTGTAATTATTCCACAAAACTCCCATCCCCAGTAGGTTACCAACTTTATCAATCACAAAATTCTCTTCTTCACCTTTCAGAACCTTCGACGTAAGGCCCTCATCTCTCTGTTGGTGACAAGGCTGCCTCATAGCACAACTCCACACTATATACTAAGGACCTGTGCTTCAGAAGGGACTCTTCACGGGGATTAGAAGATTAACGGTACCCCCTAAACAAGCCCAGTGGGGGCTGTGCCCCTGGACTATATTTTGGATGCTCCAAATAGATTTTCTTACACCTCCATGCTGTATTCTCCAACGCATTCTTCCGTAGTCATTTAATTTTCCCAACAAGCGATGGAATCATGCTACTGTCCTAAAAAAAAGCCATCTGTAGTTCTTCATTTACCTATAGAACTATCTGGAGATCTGTTGAACATAACCAACCTTTACTTTTCCTATCTCTGCTCCCAATATTCCCGATAGTCCCCCTAACACACACACATAATTCCTGTTGCTACCATACCAAAAAGGTCGCTATTCCCAAATATTTAAGTTGTTTAGTATAGCTCTATCTTTTCTACCTGTTCTCTGCTTGAACTGAGCCAGCAATTCAAGAAACTCCCAACTTTTCTGAACTCTTAAAGAATATTATAACTACAGATGGTTATCTTTACACAGCTTTACACTGCACTTCTTGTGTGAGTCTTAAGAGCACAGGCTATAAATTCCACCTGTTTACCAAACTGCTCCTACCAAAGTATCTCAGCCCATTTTTGGCTCTCACATGTGGATTCTCATTCCACTAACAATGTTGAAGTGGCACTAAACAAACTGATTATTTTTAAAAGGTCCAACCTACGTAAATAACTTAAAAGAATCTACCCTGTTAGAGACATCTGTTTTCATTCTACATTTTACTTATATTCTCATATAGGATATAGAGAAATAAGATAAATAAGTTCCATGAAGAAGGAAGTTTTGTCTGTTTTTTTCCTCAAAACATAGAACCACATTTCCGTGACAATTACTGGCTTGTAGCAGGCACTCAAAATATTTGTTCAAGGGGTGCCTGGGTAGCTCAGTTGGATGAGTGTCTGACTTTGGCTCAGATCACGATCTTGTGGTTGGTAGTTCAAACCCCGCACTGGACTCAATACTGTCAATGTGGAGCCTGCTTCAGATCCTCTGTCCCCCACTCTGCCCCTCCCCTGCTTGTATGCACACACACGCTCTCTCTCAAAAATAAATAAAATGTTAAAAAAAATTTTTTTAGGGGCACCTGGGTGGCTCAGTCAGTTAAGCGTCTGACTTCAGCTCAGGTCATGATCTCACTCACGGTTCATGAGTTCGGGCCCCTCACTGGGCTCTGTGCTGACAGCTCAGAGCCTGGAACCTGCTTCAGATTCTGTGTCTCCCTCTCTCTCTGTCTCACCCCTGCTCATGCACTGCACTTGCTCTCTCAAAAAGAAACATTATTCAATAAATGAATACATAAGAAATTTTAGTTATTAAGCTTCAATGTGTTCCTTTTTGAGCATAAGTAAGAAATATGGAAGAAATATCCCTTTTACTATTCTTCAAAATAATTACACAGACAAGACCGTAAAAATAAACTTTAAGAAGTAGAGATGATTGAAATCATAGGCTAACACGTTTGTTAATCTGACCCTCTCTAAAACGTTAAAAAGAATCGGTGTCTCAGGGGTGCCTGGGTGGCTCAGTCAGTTAAGCATCCAACTCTTGATTTCAGCTCAGGTCATGATCTCATGGTTGGTGAGTTCAAGCCCCCCTGATGGGCTCTACACTGTCGGCACAGAGCCTGCTTGGGATTCCCCGCCTCTCTCTCTCCCTTTCTTTCTGCCCCTTACCACTCACGTGTGCTCACTCTCTCTCAAACCTAAACTTAAAAAACAAAAAAACGAAAAAACAAAAAAAACTGGTGTCTCAAAAAAAAAAATTAGTGTCTCATAAAAAAAAAAATCTATTATCATCTTTTTTTAGTTTACCCTGTAACTGATCTGATCAGTCAATAAAAGGATGAAAGAAAAGGCAAATCAGAGAGCTAGCTAATCCAGACTAATAAGTTTTGCTATTTTTAAACCTGAAGTTAAGAAGTCTATCTCTGTATCATACTAAATACTGATAACTTACATAAAATGTGTTCATACATTCACTCAAGTATTCACTGAACACCCTACCATGTGCAGCTACTGTTCTAGGTTCTAGGGATACAGCAGTGCATGATAACAAACATTCCTGCCCCTCCAGGAGCATTCTAGTTAATTCTAGAAGCAGACTCACTGATACTATTTGTTGTAAATTACTAAAAACAAATCTAAGAACTTGAAAAATAGTAATCTGGTACCATTTAGTACTGTGGAGGCAAAAAAAAAAAAAGCCTTAAAACTCAAAATTCCAAAAATAATCAGTCCTCCAGTAAAATTAAAAGGGAAGATCTTTTAGAATAAACCTCAATGGTAAAAAGTAATCTGAAAACACCCAAACTTCAAATACCACAAATAAACATAAGCCCTTGCCAAAAAGACTTACCAATGTAATTATCAACATAAGAACCCCTACCTACTCTAAATAGTAAGACACAAATTCTTACTTCACCATAGGAAAGATAACATTCCTTGGTAACAAAGTGAAACAACAGCTAGGTAAACTTTATCCAAAGGATAAAAAAATGCTGATTGGAAGGGGTATGTGCCCCGCCCCCATGATTACAGCAGCGCTATCGACAATAGCCAAATTATGGAAAGAACCCAAATGTCCATCGACTGATGAATGGATAAAGAAGATGTGGTATGATATTCAATGGCGAATATTACTCGGCGATCAAAAAGAATGAAGGGGAGCCTGGGTGGCTCAGTCAGTTGAGCATCTGTTTTCAGCTCAGAGCATGATCTTACGGTTCCTGGGTTCGAGCCCCACATTAGGCTCTGTGCTGATAGTTCAGAGTCTGGAGGCTGCTTCAGATTCTGTGTGTGTCTCTGTCTCTCTCTCTCTCTCTCTGCCCGTCCCCGTCTCGTGCTCTGTCTCTGTCTCTCAGAAATAAATACATGTTAAAAAAATTTTTTTTAAAAGAATGCAATCTTCCATTTGCAACAACATGGATGGAACTAGCGTGTATTATGCTAAGCGAAACAAGTCAGAGAAAGACAAATATATGATTTCACTCATATGTGGAATTTAAGAAACAAAACATGAATATAGGGGAAGGGAAGCATAAATGAGATAAAAACAGAGAAGGAGGGGGGCGCCTGGATGGCGCAGTCGGTTAAGCGTCCAACTTCAGCCAGGTCATGATCTCGCGGTCCGTGAGTTCGAGCCCCGCGTCGGGCTCTGGGCTGATGGCTCAGAGCCTGGAGCCTGTTTCCGATTCTGTGTCTCCCTCTCTCTCTGCCCCTCCCCCGTTCATGCTCTGTCTCTCTCTGTCCCAAAAATAAAAATATAAAAAAAAAAAAAAAAAAACGTTGAAAAAAAAAAAACAGAGAAGGAGGCAAACCATATGAGACTCTTAAATACAGGGAACAAACTGAGTGTTGCCGGAGAGGTGTTGGGTGGAGGGATGGGTTAAATGTGGGATGGGCATTAAGGAGGGCACTTGTTGAGATAAGCACTGGGTGTTGTATGTAAGTGATGAATCACTAAATCCTACTCCAGAAACCATTACTATACTACATGTTAACTAACTTGGATTTAAATTAAAAAAAAAGAAAATCTTAATCTTATAAATCTACCTCATTTAGGAGGTAGGTTATTAATAACACCCAAATAAGTGGATAGAAAAATATACACATTCTGACCACCAAGCATCATTTAGTGTTTTCACTTAAAATATGTAAGAATACTCCGCAAGTTCTAGAACAAATTAAGAAGCATTAGAGTCTTAAAACAGTTTAAAACTGTCTCACATCTTACCTACCCCCATGTCCAATTCCTCCCTTTAGGGCTACACAAATAGATAACATTATGACTGACCCAAGTCACAAGCTCAGACAAAGGACAAGTCTATTAACCTAGGTACGTCCTAAGAATTTTAAAAACTTAGTTAAAAGATGTCCTTGACTTTGAAGACATTATGCTAAGTAAAGTAAGCTAGCCGCAAAATAACAAATACCTTATGATTCTACTCATATGCAGTACCTCGAGTAGCTAAACTCATGGAGACAGAAGAAAATGGTCCATGGAAGGGGAGGGGAAAAAATGGGAGTTTCATGGGTACAGAGATTCAGTTTGGGAAGGTAAAAAAGTTCTGGGACATTAAAAGAAAGGAAAACTACAGATCCATATATCCCATGAACACATATGTAAAAATATTCAACAAAACATTAGCTAGTTAAATCTAACAACATTTATTAAAGAATTATCACCACAGCTAAATGGGACTTATTCCATGGGATGCAAGATGGACTCGATATTTAAAACATTAACAATATAATCAATCATATCAAGAAGCTAAGAAAAATCACATGTTCATCAATAGATACATAAGAAGCATTTGACAAAATCCAACATCCGTTCATGATAAAAAAAAAAAAAAAAAAAAAAACAAAACAAGAAACAAAAGCAAGCAAACAAAAAACCTCCCAACAGACTACGAATAAACAGGAACTTCAAAAAAACTCCTACAGCTGAAGTCATACATAATGGTGAGAACCTCACTGCTTCCTCCCTGAAGATTAAGAAAAGAGTAAGGATGTCTTACCACTTGTACTCAACATTGTACTGGAGGTTCTAACCAGGACAGTTAGCCAGAGGTACTTCAAAGAGAGAGTAGAGGTACTTAGATTGGAAAGGAAAAACTAAAACTGTATTTACAGGTGACATGATCTAGTATACAGAAAACTCTAAAGAATACACTAAAAAACTATCAGAACTAATGCAGGAATTGAGCAAAGTTGCAGGATACAAGATCAACATAAAAGAAATCAACTGTATTTCTATAAGCTTGCAATGAATGATCTTGAAAATGAAATTAAGAAAACAATTCCAAATGTAAAAGCATCAAAAAAGGAATAAATTTAACAAAAGAAGTAACACATACTCTGCAAACTATAAAGATCTAAATAAAGGGAAAAACATCCCATGTTCATGAACTGGAACACTTAAGATGGCAATACTCCTCAAGTTGATCTTTCATGTTCAACCCAATCACCAACAATCCCAGCTAACCTCCCATAGAAACTGACAGGCTAAATCTAAAATTCATACGGAATTGCAAGGGGCCAAGAATAGACAAACTTACTACAAACTTACTACAGAGCAACAGTAATCAAGACAGTATGGTACTGGCATAAGAACAGACCTATATAGACCAATGAAATAAAACTGAGAGCCCAAAAATAAAATTGAGAGTCCAGAAATTAGTTTGATCAACTAATTTTCAACAAAAGTGCCAAGACCATTCAATGGAGAAAGAATAATCTTTCCAACAAATGCTGGGACAACTGGATAAGCAGATATAAGAGAACTGAAGCTAGATCCTTATCTCATTTCATTAACATGATTATATACTAATGTATTATAATTAGTGAAATATTATATATTAGTATATATTCATATAATTATAGCATTGTAAGCCAAATGGTGGAAAACCCAAATATCCATTAACTGATAAAATGTGGTATATCTATACAACAGATTATCAGGTCTTAAAAAGGAATGAAACATGATAATGCTACAACACAAACCTTTAAAAGTGCTAAGTGAGGGGCGCCTGGGTGGCTCAGTCGGTTAAGCGTCCGACTTCAGCTCAGGTCACGATCTCACAGTTCGTGAGTTCAAGCCCCGCATCGGGCTCTGTGCTGACAGCTCAGAGCCTGGAGCCTGTTTCGGATTCTGTGTCTCCCTCTCTCGGACCCTTCCCCGTTCATGCTCTGTCTCTCTCTGTCTCAAAAATAAATAAACGTTAAAAAAAAAAAATTTTTTTTTTAAATAAATAAATAAAAGTGCTAAGTGAAAGAAGCCAATCACCAAAAGACCACATATTATATTTGATTTATATGTATGCACAGAATAGGCAAATCTGTAAAAAAAAAAAAACAGACTGGTGGTTCCTTAAGACCAAAGGTTTGGGGATGGTGGAAGGGGAAGTGATAGCTAAAGGGTACAGGTTTCATTTTTTTCACTGTGAAGGGAAAAAGGTGTTCTAAAATCGATTGTGGCGATGGTTGCACAACCCTGGGAATATACTAAAAACTCATGAAACTGTGTGGTTTAAGTGCATAGATTATACGGTATGTCAATTATATCTCAATAAAGCTGTTAAAAGAAAAAGAAAAAATCAAATATATTTAGTACACAAGCTTAAGAAAGACTCCCAGTCATACAAAATCCACCCAATAATACTACAAAAGTCTAGGAGGAAAAGGAAGGTCATTGGAGGTTCTGCTATATATCCATCTATAGTGCAATATGTCATAAACGCTATGTTAGCTTAAGTATGCTTTTTTTTTTTTTAAAGATTTTTTTATTTTTAAGTGATCTCTACACCCAATGCAGGACTCGAACTTACAACCCCAAGATCAAAAGTAGCATGCTCTACCAACTTAGCCAGCCAGGCACTCCTAAACTTGCTTTTTTTTTTTTTTAAGTTTATTTGAGAGAGAGAGAGAGAGAGAGAGAGAGAGAGAGAGAGAGAGAGAAAGCAAAAGTGGGGGAAGGGGAGCAAGAGAGAATCCCAAGCAGGCTCTCTGCACTGTCAGTGGAGAGCCTGGTGCAGGGCTCGAACTCACAAAACAGGAGACTGTGACCTGAGCCAAAGTCACACACTCAACTGAGCCACCCAGGCACCCCTAAACTTGCTTCTTCATGAAAGGATTATGGTGAACATTATCCAAAGTATCTACAGAAAATGCATCCTATTAGATCTTTTTTAAAAAATGTGTAAGAAAAAAAAATGTTTCAAATAGTGAGAACGAAACATTCTTGAAGTAAAACTCATGAGTTAAGTAGTAAAACTGTCTAGGAGAATAAGGGAGGGAGGCAGGGGGTTAATGACTTTAAGAAAGTATTTCTTGGGGCATCTGGGTGGCTCAGTCAGTTAAGCATCCGACTCTTGGATTTTGGCTCAGGTCACGGTCTCCCGGTTGTGAGACTGAGTCCCATGTTAGGTTCTGCTCTGGGCATGGAACCTGTCTGGGATCCTCTCTCTCTCACCCGCTGCGCTGCCCGGCCCTGGCTTGTACATGCTCGCTCGTTCTCTCTCGTTCTCTCTCTCTCTCTCTCTCTCAAATAAATAAATAAATAAATAAATAAACGTATTTCTTCACCAGAGACCATTAATGTAAAAGAAATTTAAATTATACAAGACTGTTTAACTCCCTGAATGTCTTAAAACTGTGTTTGAGTAATCAGTGTTTATGTTAACCATCTATTACTTACGATATCTTTTAATAGATGACCTAAATAGAATCAAGTACTTTAGAAATAGTAAATTTTAACTTAAAAGGAACAAAGACTTCAGAATGGAAAAAGGTCTGTTAGAACAAATAATTTATGTTCTCTCAAGTCCACATATGTGATGACATAGTATATTTTTGATGAAAATACAAAACAGGCAGTATATACATTTGGGGCTTAAAGCTGGAGAGCTGTTTGAAAGACTACAAATGACACAACATTTTCAGGGAATAGATTCAGGAATGCAGCCGAGAAAGCCTCTCCTAAGACAGTGCTATAAGGACTTTGAACAATATATTGTAGACTCCTCTGCTTCTGCTTCCTCCAGCTTTGGTAACACTTGTTGAAGTTTTTCTAACTGAAATTACTCACACTAATTTTAAACCTGCACATGAAAGAACAGATTAGTTTCAACGCAGAAATCAAAATCTGGGAGGAAAAGAAAGCCAGTGAGCTAATGGAAAAAAGGTAGTCCACAGTCCACATAACTTCTATACTCACTCCTTAGCTTACATTCAGGGATAAAAATAAGGGAACCAATTTTTATTTTCCTTACTGACTTAAAATTCTGATCAAATTTGGCTGGCTTCTCGCATAGGCAAAAATAGTAATAATATAACACTTAAAATTTCCACAGCTTGTTACATAAGTTACATACATTGCTTCACATATAATGAGTGAAATTCACAAACGTGAATGCAGTTAAAGTAATAATTAAATGAATAAGCTACGTTTCTACAGTAAATATGGTAACAGTTTTATAAGCATGACCCTGTATAGAGTACAATGATGACCTAAAATTAACACAATGCATACCTATCAGAATCGCTAAAGTTAAAAAGACTGACAATACTGTTCATAAGATGTATAACAAATTTAAGTCTCTTACATTGCTCAAGGAAGTGCAAATTGGTAAAACCACTTTGGAAAAAAATTGTGGCAGTCCCTAGTACAGTGAAATGGGCTTTCTGAACCTAGCATTTCTACTCCTGGTTATATACCCAACAGAAATAAGTGATTATGTCACCAAGACTTGCACACAAATATTCATGGTAGGTTTATTCATAATGGACAAAAATTACAAACAACCCATATGTCTTTCAAAAGAAGGAGTAAATAAATCGGTATCTTCACCCAATAACCTACCACTCAGCACTAACAAACAACGATTACTGGATCATGCAATAACATGGATAAATCTCTTAGATTCAATGTTGAGTCAATGAAATCACACACAGGAGCGCATACTTTATGATTACATTTATGTAAAGCTCAAGGGTAGACCAAACTAATCTATAGTGATGTAGATCAGGATGGTGGTGGTCTCTGAGTATTGGAGATAGTAATACTTGGCAGGGGAAATGAGAGAGCCTTCTAGAGTGCCGGTAGTATTCTCCTTCTTGATCTGAGTGGCAGTGGTTACAAAAAGTATAGGTACACACAAATTTACTGGCTATCCTAAGATTTATGCACTTTATTATTATATGCAAGTTATACCACACAAAAAAAACAGAATAAAATGACCCTAGGCAGAACCTTTTAAAAATACCGTTCATCCTCCAAATACATTTCTTTCTTAAAAAAGGAACATGAAACAAACCAAGTTTTCCTTCATGCATTCACACATTTCTCACAAGCCCCACATCTCAGACAATGTTAGCCTTAGGAAAAAAAAGGGTGAAATCAAGTTCAATATCCCATATGGCCAATTTGGAGATATTTGTGCTTTTGGCAAATTATACGTAGCAGCACATATGATCTTTAAAAACTGTTCTTACTCCTGATCTCTGGAAGCAGCTCTTTAAATAATAATCATAATAATAATAATATCATCTACAATTTCTCTTAAAATGTCTTTAGCAATTATGTTATAAATGGAGTCAAAACTCTTTACTCATTAAGCATATAGATACCAGTGGGCAGCAAAAAAGTTACCAAGCATGCACTCCTCTCAGGCTATCTCAACTTCTGAAGTAAACAGTGAAAAGTAAACACTAACAAAAAAAACAAACAAACAAACAAACAAACAAAAAAACCAGTTTAGTGTAGGTAAAGGATCAAACATCATTTTACATAGTAATTTTAAGAATAAAGGCTTTAGAATCAAATTGCCTGGTTTGTATCTCAGCCTCGCCACCTCCTTTGAACCTCATTTCCTCAACTATCAGGCTGCAATACTAACACTACTGCATAGGGGGAATGTGACTACTGAGGGAAATAATACCTATTTAATGTTCAGTAATCAGAATACCTAGAATTCAGTAAAGATTCAAAAACTGTTATCGTCAAAGATAATCTGGGGACACCTGATTCCTGATTTCGGCTCAGGTCATGATCTCAAAATTCGTGAGATAAGTCCCACATCAGGCTCTGCACTAACTGCAAGGAGCCTGTCTGGGATTCTCTCTCTCCATCTATCTTTGCCCCTCCCTCACTTTATCAAATATAAATAAATAAGCTAAAAAAAAAAAAAAGATAATCTGCACTTTCTCATGGAACAATACATCATCTTGGAAGTGCTCTTACCCAAAAGTCAAACCTGAGTCTGATCAAGTCCTTAGATTTAAGTAACAATTTACAGCAAA
Organism: Panthera pardus; assembly: GCF_024362965.1. Lineage (NCBI taxonomy): Eukaryota > Metazoa > Chordata > Mammalia > Carnivora > Felidae > Panthera > Panthera pardus. Next base: position 10,073,568 of record NW_026526832.1, on the reverse strand, counting down.
TTCAAAGGACAAAGGAACATGTAAAAATTACACTAATGGGATAAAATCAGCAAATCCAGACTGGGAAACTCTCTAAGACCAACAGTCAGTTTCTTCAACAAATAAACTGCTAAGAAAAATAGATGGAGGGAAGCCTAAAAAAAAAAATTAGAAACACTTTAAAGACAACCAATCACAATGTGTACCTCATTTAGTTGGCTCTTGACTCTAAGCAAACTGTTAAAAATGAAAAAATTAAAATATCTGAGTCAACTGGAAAATTGATCCCATATATTAACCTTATATATACCTAACTTAAGGAACTATTTATTTTTATGTACGATATTACTGTAAGGTCCAAAAAACCCGTCATACTGAAATATTTACAAATGAGATGATATATCTGGACATATTCACAACAATATAAAAGGTATAGAATGAGTTGGCATATAGATGAAATGAGATTGAGAGTTGATAACTGTAAATACATGAGCATTCATTATACTGTTATCTACTTTTACGTGTGTTAAAAATTCTTCATAATAAAGTTATTTAAAAAAAAGAGAATGATATAAAAGTACAAGCAACTCTGTACACAATTCAGACTCTTTCTTTATCTAGCGCGCCTGGGTGGCTCAGTCAGCGAAGTGTCTGACTTCGGCTCAGGTCATGATCTCAAGCCCCTGATGAGGGGCTTATACTCTCACGAACCCTGAGATCATGACCTGAGCCCAAGTTGGATGCTTAACTGACTGAGCCACCCAGGCGCCCCTGCACATAAATTTTTATAATTATTTCATCTATAGCTTTTTAAGAATGACTTTTACAAGTAATAAATATTCTACTTACAAATTGTTAGGTTCACTAACAACTTGAATTTTTGTGGTATTTCTCATATACGGCATTCATAGTAAATGTCCTAAGTGATATCTTTGGAAGTTCAAAAGGTCTTCTACATTATGAATCCAGTAAATCAGCAATTTTAGTCACCTTCTGTTATATTTCATGGTTAGAGTCTAACTACAGAATTGATTAACTCCAACATACATAAGAGAATTTTATTCTAGAAAAAGGTTTAGTTCACCTCTTAAGTTTACAAAAGACTAATTTCTTTCCTCCTATACTTTAAACAACCTATTTTCAAAATATAAGTAGCAATTCAAAAAAAGAAAACTGTGTAGAAAGCTGTTTACTTCACAAGAGAATGAGGAGAACTAAAAGTCAGAATTTTCCCCTATAATTTAGAAATGTTTGGTAAATGTTTGGGTGGCTCAGTCAGCTAAGCATCTGGCTCTTGATTTCAGCTCAGGTCATGATCTCACAGTTTGTGGGTTGGAGCCCCACTCTGCACTCTGCGCTAGCAGCTTGGAACCTGCTTTGGATTCTCTCTCTTTCTCTCTGCCCCTCTCCTGCTCCTGCTGTCTCTCAAAAAAATTAAAATAAAAAAAAAAAGATTTGGTAAAAATCTCAGAATAGTCTTAGTTTTAAGAACTACTGAAGTTTTTGTTTGTATCCAACAGAAAAGAGCTCATGTTCATGTGCTCTTGTGTTATGATTACTAACTACTTAAAATGAAAACAGTCATCTATTTCTAAATCATATGTAAAAAATTTGTATTTAGCTCCTTTAGTGAACTACACCCTTACCCAGCTCAATAAAAAGGACATATGAAGTCAATATAAGTCATGTTCATCTCCTACCTCCCTCAGTTAGCATCCCACCTTTGCAGGCAGATAGGTTAATGAAATAAATTCAAAACTATCTCCTTCTTTAATTTCATTCTCTTAGGAAAAGCATGACCCACCACCAAATCAGTGTAAGCTGAGGCGTGTTATCCCGAAACTCAACAATGTTTAATGCCATTTTCAATTAACAGAATAAATTATTTATAGCATAAATTCTCTATGGAAAGCATATCAATGAAAATTAATAAAGATATTTCAGCCTAGAAGCCACTAACCAGGTGTGTAACCTCACTCAGGCCCTCCTAACCTTCCCGTGGCTTCAGCGACTTCCCCAGGAAAAGAACTGCAAATGCATGACACATGTGTGGGCTGCTACTCTCCTCTGAACAACCACTACCAATTGATCAGAGATGGATTCAGAAATGGCACCTGAGGTGAAACCTATCTGTCATTGCTAGGCAAATGATCTAAGCTTCTTTCCCCTTTGAACATTCGGTCTGTGACCTACTTGGAATCAAATACACTTGCAGGAACAGCTCAGACACACATAAATATGACATATACAAGCTTACTTAAGGAGTCAGAACCTCAAATATCATCTTTAAAGGCACAGTCTTTAAAAAAAAATATGCCACTATTCATTTCTCTATTTCAGATGTAAAACTGTGGGAAATAATCAAGTCTAAATGGATGAAATACCGTATCTTTCTCAATTTGCTAAACATGTAAAATAGTGTCATTTAATATGAATTACATTCCTGATACTCAGGCATTCCTGATGATGCCTAAAGAGATCCCTACAAAAAGAATTTACTGAAAAGCTTCCTGGAAAATCAACTGTTACTTACCTTAAGGCAGATGCATACACACCCAGTTTCGGATTAATATAGAACTCATAAAGGTGAGCACCCTGACAAGAGCTTAGATAATTACATAACTCTGTCAAAGTGTTATTTCTAGCATCTTCACGTGGCTTCTGAATGTCAAGCGCCATGTAAGGAAAGCCCTTTCTTCTAAATGCTCCACTCCAAATTTCCAATTCCTTCTTCTTCGTCCCTATCAAATTCCCATTCCCTCAGCCCAACTTTCAACTGTTAGAAAAACACTGATTTAAGTAAAATTATTTTTTGCTTTTTTTCAGAGGAAAAATTCCAAAGTCAGGAAGGGGGAGGGAAATAACAATTGCCTGGTACCATCAAAAAGTATTTGGAATCAAATATAAATTTGATTTATATTTATTAAAAATAAATCAAGTATAAATTTATGGACAGAGGGAGATTCAATGATCAAAACAGAAAATAAGTGTTTACAGCAGGCTAGTTAATGTTAGGTGAGGGAGACATGGTAACCAAGAGAAGACCCATTCCTGACAGAAGTTAAACTAGCCAGGAAAAATAAGTAACTAAAGTAGTTTCAATGAAACAAATGACTAGTGCCATGAGAGTTGGGAGAAGGACATAATATAGTCTTAAAAATCAGAGAAGGCCTCGGGGCACCTGGCTGGCTCAGTCGTAGAGCATGCAACTCTTGATCTCAGGGTCATGAATTCAAGCCCCACACTGGGCGTGGCCCTACTTAAAAAAAAAAAAAAATCAGGAAAGGCCTCCTATGAAAAGATCAGCCAAGGATATAGCAACATTTGAGAAGTAACATGACACAGCTGAGGAACTGCAAAAACTACAGTATACCTGACACAGAGAAGCAAGATATGAAACTCAGAGATTATCGAAGACCAGGGAAGCCACACTAAGGAACCTGACTTTATCTCAAAATGTAATAGTCACTGAAGCTGACTTATTTGAAAGGGCACAGGTGTACTTCTACAAAAGTCTCTATCAGCCTACTTCACCCATTATTGTAAAGGTGATCAAAAAAGGGGAGGCGTGAAGAAATAACCAAAAGGGAGAGAACAGCGTATCAGAGGCTTTAAAATATACTCAGACACCTTGGGTTAGAGCTACAATGCCTGTAACATAGATGCTCAGTCATATGCATCCATATGGACTGCACGCAAAATGGAATTATGGAGATGAGGAAGAATCAAGAACTCAAACGAACTTAGATTACTGTCTTCACTGAGAAGTCTTAGCAAGAACTGGATTTTTGAAAAATGAAAGACACAGCTCTTACTGTTTTTTGTCTATTATTTTTAAACAGGGTTGGTTGGCTGTTTTTTGTTTTTAACTGGGTTCAATTTAAAAGACACTATTCACCTTGTTATACATATATCTAAGCATGAAGTCCAGTAGAAATGATTTCCCTTTACGAAAAGCTCCTGCCACGGATACCACTACTATGTTAAGATCTCGTATGTGTTCCTGTAGCAATATCTGCTCCAAAGCTTCTTCATCGAGCTCAAAGTTATGGTCATCTTCATGAGCAAGAACAATCTGTACTGGACATGGTTTCTTCATAACCTCATCAGAGTTTACTAGGTCATCATCTTCATGATTCTCACCTAAAATTAAAAAAAAGAGAGAAAGGTTACTTGAATTCCTGCATTACAAACTTCTCCTAAAGGATCACAACTAAACCAAAACTTCAAGTAACTTCCCCTTTGTTACAGATCATCTGCAAAAAGTGATATTCAAGTACATGTTGGATTTCTCCCTCCCTCTATAGTAGGACCAAGAATATTGCTAAGATTTCCCACTATACACACAGATAAGCACAATAGTAAGTATAGCCTCTACTATTAAGTCTAAACAGCTAATTGTGAACAGTAGCTGTTTCTTGAGCACTGCATTATTCTATAAACAATTTCTGCTACTGTATGCACACTGAAACTGGATCTATGCGAGGGGAGGATGGGGGGGGGGGTCAATTTTACCTAATAATTCAAATTCCAATTTTCCTGGTAGGCATTTCCTGGATATTATTCCAAGTTACAAAGATTAAAACATATGAATTGTAAACATTTTTCACTATGAAATTTAAATGGCTACGCTGGGGTCCTAAGAAGTTTCTAAAACCGACACTAATGGTAAAGCTAATGAGTCCCTAATTTAGTAAGAGTAACCTAATAGTACAGCTTCCTTTATTAAAGCAAAGCACAGGACTGATGTTCTGTTGGAAAACACAAAATGAATAGTAGTGAGGTACAGAGTTATATCCTATAGTTTCATCTGCCTCTGGGCTCTTACAGACCACAACCACCATTTCAAATTACCTAACTCCCCAAAACAGGTATATCAACTCTTCCTTTGTTCACCCAGCACACCAAAACAAGGTAATCTTTGCAGAACTTTACTGAATAGTAATGAAGAAATAACGATAAAACACACAACAGCAGGAAATGCCTGTGTCACACTGACAACACAGAGCCTGCCTGGGATTCTCTCCCTCCCTCCTTCCCTGCCCCTAAACCTGTTCTGAGCACACACATGGTCGTCTGTTCTTTCTCTCTCTCTCTCTCTCTCTCTCTCTCTCTCTCTCTCTCTCTCTCTTCTGAGCACACACATGGTTGTCTGTTCTCTCTCTCTCTCTCTCTCTCTCTCTCAAAATAAATAAACACTTAAAAAAAGATATGCAACAGCAGAGACGAGTTTCTAAAGTTTAGGTTTCTGTCCTTTTAATAAAACAAAACAAAAACACCTAATAGCTGATTTCAGAGACTTCTATCCCTTGTCAGGCTTTCTTTCCTATCAATTGCTTGATCCCATGTAGCCAAATCACTGGTAGGGACCTTATCCTCCCCCACCCCAACATTTTTAAGAGACTCTCCCCTTGAGTCTGTGTACTAAATGACCCTTTGCAATCTAAGGAGACATACAGTATCTACTGTGTTCAGTGCAATAACAATCCCTTCTCTCCCAGGAGACAGCCAGTCCACTGAGGAGTGGCATATTAGTAGCCAACACGGCAAGAATACCTTATCCAACTAACCACTATTCTTAAAGATTATACATCTACATTCATGGCTCCTTTTTTCCCCTAGAAAGAAATATCTAGCTTGTTTGATTTGCAAAAACTATGAGAGCCTTTTCTTCCATCACAAGGCACCTTTAACTGACATAGCAAAAGCAGCAACACTATTTCAAAATGTGCTACAAACAGTGACAATATAAAGAGCAAGCAATTTCAAAGGAGAATCATTGGAAGTAAAAGCAATCAATATTTAATTAAAGACAGTATTATCACTTCCAGTTTCAGTGGTATACAAATACAGAATGGTACCTAACTGGTCTCCCTTTTTGCTCCCTCCTTTAAACCAATCTAGGGGCGCCTGGGTGGCTCAGTCGGTTAAGCAGCCGACTTCGGCTCAGGTCATGATCTCGCGGTCGGTGAGTTCGAGCCCCACGTCGGGCTCTGTGCTGACAGCTCAGAGCCTGGAGCCTGTTTCAGATTCTGTGTCTCCCTCTCTCTGACTCTCCCCTGTTCATGTTCTGTCTCTCCCTGTCTCAAAAATAAATAAAATGTTAAAAAAAAAATTTAAACCAATCTAAATTCCACAGAGTAGTGACAAAATAATATAGATAAATGTGACTGTTATTAAATTACTCTCCTTAAAATCACTGTTACAGAGCATTAACAACTAAAATCCTACACATACCTTATAAAATCCTGTACTCACTGCCAAATCTCTCCTGCCCCAAATACATTTGGTGCTACTCTTGCCTGTGTAAACTACAAATAGACAAGCTAGCCTTTTTTCAGATTCTTATGCTACTAAAGCTCTTTCTAGACTCATATTTCACTGAGGATATTCCTTTGTCTGGAATATTCTTTTCCACGTTGTTGCCCTAATCAACTCATGCTTATTCCTTAAGCCTCCGTTTAAACGTCATTTCCTAAACGTCATTTCCTCAGGAATATCTTTCCTAAGGTTCCTAATCAAGTTTAGTCCTCCTATACTCCCCTAATCTGAATCTACCCATCATTTGAATATTTATGTAAATGCTTATTTATTATAGGTCTCCCCCTCTAGACTGCCAATCCTCTGTTTAAAACCCTCAATTAGCTTCCCACTGTAACCAGAAAATATACAGAAAAAAACAAAACTCTGAAGGTCCTGACCATGACCTCCACAGTCCTATGTGATCTGGCCCTTGCAATCGGGACCTCTTTCTGTTCCTTGAACAGGTCAAACCTGTTTCCCACCTTAGAATTTTTGTCCTGTGTTCTCCCCTATCTGGAATGTTCTGTCCCTAGAAACTAATGTGGCTTTATCTTCCATCATCTAGGTCTCAGCTCAAATGTTCTCGTAAGTGTGGCCTTCCTTGACCATTCAGTCTACAGACCCTTCCACATCACTTTAACAAAACAGGTTTTGTGGGGTTTTTTTTTCCATAGTCCTTTTCAATATCTAAAATAACCCTTTTTCATTTGTTTACATTTGTGCCTTATATCACTCCCTCCACAGAAAGTATATACCACAAAAATAAGAATCTCAATCATCCTGTTGGCCACTTTATCTCCCAGCACCCCGAATAGTGCTTGGCACCTAGCAGGTGCTTAATAAATATTTCTTGAATGAAAGAAATTTACACATTTTACTCAGGAGTTTTATACCTACCTGCCCCTAGGTATTTTACAAGCAAATCTGACAATCACATAACTAGTTTGGGAAAATATTTCCAGCAACTCAAGAGTAGTATATTTATCACAAAATTACAGTTAGAAGTATGAAGTTCTACCAATACACTAATTAAAAAGAACCCAAAATGAGTAAGTGCTAAAATATCACAATGACCAAATTTGGAGATTGCTGATTTTGTTAAAACCAACAAACAGTCTTGTTCTTACTGTAAAGAAAGCATTAGTTTCTTAAAAATGAAGCAAACAAGGGCCCTTGGGTGGCTCACTTGGTTAAGCTCCAACTCTTGATTTCAGCTCAGGTCATCTCATGATTCGTGAGATCAAGGCCCACATTGGGGTCTGCACTGACAACACAGAGCCTGCTTGAGATTCTCATTCTCTGTCTGTCTCTCCCTCTCCCTCCCTCCCTCTCTCCCTCTCCTCTCTCTGACCCTTCCCCACTCGTTGCGTTCTGCTTCTCTGTCAAAATAAACATTAAAAAATAAAGAAAAACAAACCACTTGTTTTTAACAAGTTATTAACTTGAAATTTCACCTAGATTGGTTGACTACAGTTACCATGTAGCCAATTTTCTTTTATTAGCGTGGATAAAGATAGGTACCTCAGATATACAGGCAGCAGGTGTCTACATTTTTGTCACCATTTCTAGGCTACAGACTTCTAAAGTGAAGTGCAGCAAACATGTTTCAAAAGCATGATGGAGCACAATGACACGGTTCACTAAGTTTACTCCCCCACCATGATTTCTCTACCATTTTTGTACTAACTACAGACACAGTACTTCATTCATCAAACACTGATATAAGCAACTAAATATAAGAATTGTACATTTCATCAGACTACCTGTAAACATTAACATTCAGTGATTACCTACAACTGGAAATCTTTTTAAATTTAGCATTGCTCTAAGATTTTAAATTGAAGTTAAATGCTAGGCAGAGAATAGTGATTTTATTTCTTTTTCAATGCCAAAAAATGACTGAAGTAGACTTTGACCATCCAATAAATTTTCCTGATTCACTGTTTCAAGTCAGTTCTCCCCCACTCTACCGCCTAATGCATCTTTCAAGGTCAAAGCTGAAAGATACCTACAGCAGATCAACTGTTCCTCAGCTATTTCCCCATACTTAACACTAAGTATACTTAACCTATTTGCCACAAGGCCTACAAAAAGACACTTGTCTAAGTGAAAAAAAGATCAGTGGTTGGTAGGGGTTGGGGGGGAGGAGACACGACCAGGTGGAGCACAAGGATTTTGACAGCAGTTAAACTGTTCTCCCTGATGCTACAGAGACAGACGCAAGGCATCATACATTTGTCAAAACCCACAGAATATACAACCCCATAAATGAAGCCTAATGAAAACTGTGGACTTTGGGGAATAATGATGTGTCAGTGAAGATTCATCAGTTGTAACAAAGGTGCCACTCTGGTGTGGAGCAGGGCAGCTGTTGGTGTGTGGGGACAGGGGGTACATGTGCACTCTGTATTTTCCACTCAATTTTGCTATGAATTGCTCTAAAAAAAGAAGTCTATATAAAAAAAAAGACATTTGTCTTTTTGATTGCTCTTTAAACACACTGATCTTAAATCTGCCAAATTCATACAGTCAGTATACATTCCAACAGCAAAATTTACACTTCAGAACTGACCTAGATCCGTCTGCAAACTTCAGGCATAATTACACACTAAGGCAATATAAAGATGCTAGAAATCTGCATTACAATAAAATGTTACTAACGTTAGATTATTTCAGCCCAAAATTAAATTTGTAGAGAGAGAACCAAGTAAGGAGTAATTCACTTCTCAAGAGCAATGAAAGTATAGTTATTCAAAAGCAATGAAAGTATAAGTTATTCACATTCCAACTAAAAACTTGAAACACATTCTTACGGAAAGTAGCCTGGATTCAGTCTACTCAGTCTATTTACAAAAATTAGCAGTTTGACAAAAGCAATGTTTTGGTGTCTGGCACCTGCCCTCAACATTTACACCGTATAACCACGTGAAAACAGTATCTAAGTATTCAGAAGTTTATTCTAGCACGTATTTTTTAAAGCCTTAAAGAGTTCATACCACGGCAAACCTATTTGTAGGAATTTGTTGTAAGAAAATAAAGATGCTAGGGGCGTCTGGGTGGCTCAGTTAAGCGTCCAACTTTTGATTTAGGCTCAGGGCATGATCTCACGGTTTGTGGGTTTGAGCCCCGCATCAGGCTCTGTGCTGATAGCTCAGTGCCTGGAGCCTGCTTCGGATTCTGTGTCTTCTTCTCTCTCTGCTCCACCCCTGCTTGCGCTCTGTCTCTCAAAAATGAATAAAGGTTTAGAAAAAAAAAAAAAAAAAGAGTACAAAACGATACAACCACTTTGAAAAACTTTTTGGTAATACCGTACAGAAAGTTAAACATTTTTTCCCCCAAAAAATCTCTATGCCCAATGTGGGGCTTGTACTCACGACCTCAAGATCAAGAGTCGCGTGTTCCACTGACTGAGCCAGCCAGGAGCCCCAGTTAAACATATTTACCATACAACCATCAATCACACCCCTAGGTACTTAAAAGAGAAATTAAAACATTATGACAAAAAAACCTGAAAATGAATGTTCATAGTAGCTTTATTCATAATGACCATAAACTGGAAACAACCCAAATATCCATTTACCAGAGAATGCATAAATTGTGTTAAATCCATACAATGGACTATTACTTAGAAAGGAAAAGAAATGGGGGCGCCTGGGTGGCTCAGTTAAGTGTCTGACTTTGACTCAGGTCATGGTCTTGCGGTTCATGGGTTCGAGCCCCGTGTTGGGTGCTGTCCTGACAGCTCAGAGCCTGGAGCCTGCTTCTGATTCTGTATCTCCCTCTCTCTCTGTCCCTCCCCTGCTCACGCTCTGTCTCTGTCTCTCAAAGGTGAATAAATGTTTAAAAAAAAAAAAAGAAAGAAAAGAAAAAAAGGAAAAGAAATGAATTACTGAAATACACAATAACACTTATAAATCTAAAAAGCTATATACTAAGTAAAGGGAGCCACACACAAAATGCCATACTGTCTGAGTCTACATACATGAAATTCTAGAAAAAGTAAAACTACAGTAACAGAAAGCAGATCACTAGCTACCAAGAGCTGACGGTAGGGGAAGAGAAACTGACTACTGCTACAAACTGAATGTGGGTCCCCCAAATTCATATGTTGAAGCCCTAATCCCCAATGTGATGGTATTTGGACGTGGGGCCTGTTGGGGGGGGGGGGGGGTAATAAGATCCCGGGGGTAGAGCCCTCATGTACGGGATTAGTAAGAGACTTGAGAGAGAGAACCTCTTTCTCCACCTGTGAGGACACACAAGACAGCCATCTGCAAACCAGAAAAGAGGACTGAAACCAAATTTGCTGGCACCTTGATCTTGGGCTTCCCAGCCTTCATAACTGAAAAATAAATGTCTGCTTAAGCTGCCCAGTCTATGCTAATTTGTTATAGCATCCCAAGTTAAGACAACTATAATGGGGTACAAGGGAACATTTTCAGATGATGGAAATGTTCTGTATCATGATTGTGGTGGCAGTGATGGTGGTTACAAAACTATGCATTCATCGAAACTCATCAAAAGGTACTCAAAACTCAGTGAATTTTATGTAAATAATTTCAGTAGGGCAGATTTTGAAAAAAAATCACATGCAGCCTACTCCCCTTAGCACTTTCATTTATTAAATGAGAGGATAAAGCAATACAACCAACTTATTAATCATTTTCCAGAACAAAAATACTCTAATTAGTATTGTCCCCATCAAGGAATATTGCCCATGAAGGTTATACTCCAATGTGATGAAAAATTAGAGCTGTCCAGGGGTGCCTGGGTGGCTCAGTCGGTTAAGCAGCCGACTTCCACTCAGGTCATGATCTCATGGTTTGTGAGTTCGAGCCCCAGGTCAGGCTCTGTGCCAACAGCTCAGAGCCTGGAGACTACTTCGGATTCTGTGTCTCCCTCTATCTCTGCCCCTGCCCCATTGGTTCTCTGTCTCTCCCTCTCTCTCAAAAATAAATAAATGTTAAAAAAAAAATTTTAATAAAAAATAAAAAAAAATTAGAGCTGTCCAATAATTCTGACATTGCTCAAATTCAATTTAAAATTTTTTCTCTTGACCTGAATTCGGGAGCTGGAAAATATAATTTTGATTGTCTCCAATGGTGAAAAACATACTCCCCTATAAATGAATTCCTGTGAATCCACTACCTCATCATGCCAAAATATTTTGGTTAGAAAACAAAAAGGTATATGGGTATTGAGGAGGGCACCTTTTGGGATGAGCACTGGGTGTTGTATGGAAACCAATTTGACAATAAACTTCATATATTGAAAGAAAAATAAAATAAAATTCAAAATAAAAAAAAAGAAAACAAAAAGGTATTAGGAAATTACTAATAGTTATTTTCTTAAAGAACTCAAGACAGCTGTTCATACTGGGGAGGAAGGAAGGGCTTTTTTTTTTTTTTTAATCCTACAAGTATTTTAAGCATCAACAGATTATACATATGCTTTCTAGAATACATGTCTAGAAGATACATGAGGACATTCAAGTTCTAGTACCTATGGCTAAAAATTAGCCTCACTACCTAACATTTCATCTAATATATCACTCACAGGGGTTTTAGAGATTAGGCAGCCAAATTCACTCATTTTACAGGTAAGGAAAACACAGGACTAGACTTCTGTTTGCAGGGAGAACTGGGCCAGGTCTTATTAGTGTTTTTCCTCTCCAGCAGGGCTTCTCAAACTTTAACATGCATATGAATCACTTCAGGATCTTGTTAAAATGCAAATTCTGATTCAGTAAATCTGGAGTGGAGCCTGAAACCGCATATTTCTAACTCCAAAGTGATACCAATACTGCTGGTCTCAGAACCTAATGAAATACCAAGGATCACCGTATTTTACAGGTGTTAATATGTAAACTAATTTTATTTTGTAGTTTCTACCTATGTTAAAGTTTTCACAGAAGGAGATAAATTTTCAAGCCAAACTATAATCCTGTATTCTTCCTGGGAGACTGCTATTATTCTGATGTAACTAACCTCCAGCCTAGCCACTGAGGGTTCGAGAAACAGGGAAATAAGGCAGTGAACGTAGATATCCCTACTTTAAAAATACAAGTGCAGAAAATGTTTTAATATGCTGACATGATATATAGCTGGGGTTGAAAATTATTGGTCTGCAGCCATCATCAGTCACCTGGGTGAGCTATTTATTTATTTATTTTATTTTTTAGAAATTTATTGTCAAATTGGTTTCCATACAACACCCAGTGCTCATCCCAAAAGGTGCCCTCCTCAATACCCATCACCCACCCCCCCTCCCTTCCACTCCCCATCAGCCCTCAGTTTGTTCTCGGTTTTTAAGAGTCTCTTAAAGCTTGGGTGAGCTTTTTAAAACAGTGCTGGGCTTCCCTCCCTCTCCCCCAGACAGAGGCAGCCCAGAATAAGATTACTGACACAAACTTGGACTTCATTAATATAGTTTTGTTTTTTTTTAATGTTTATTTATTTTTGAGAGATACAGAGACGGAGCGTGAGCAGGAAAGGGGCAGATAGAAAGGGAGACAGAATCCGGAACAGGCTCCACGCTCTGAGCTGTCAGCACAGAGCCCGATGCGGGGTTTGAACCCACAAACCGGAAGATCATGACCTGAGCCGAAGTTGGACACTTAGCCAACTGAGCCACCCAGGCGCCCCTAATATAGTTTTTTTGAAAAAGAGAAGCAGCTATTAACCAGTCAGGTCCTACAAGAAAACGTTTTAACTATTTGCTCCTGTAAAATAGTGTTATTAAGAACTCACAAAGTTATTAAACTTCTGTCATGTAAAATGGGAACCAGAATGCAAATTGCAAAAATAAAAACTTCAAAGATTCCAGAAGATCTATTAACAATTTCAGGTATCAGATACTTTCCCACACCAGCTCTGCCTGTTTTGCTAATCATTTTGCTAAAAATGCTTTTAAAGTGTATCTAATGTAATTCATCTCCTTCCTTAATTACTGTCAAATCAGGAGAGAAACAAAAGTTGTTTTCTTAGAAGATTCACATATTATTTTTCACTTGAAAACTACTGTTTCCACAGTAACCAGTACTGATGTCACAGAATTTTTGTTGTTCCCATTTAAAGAATACTGAGGCATAAAAATGTTTTTATGAACTCATCTAGATTAAGAAAAATGTAAAACAGACTACAAACATATAAATGTGAGGTTTTTTTCCCAAAGCTTATAACCAAATATTAAGCACTTAAATATAAGTGTATTTTGAGATCAGAAAAACACTTTTCAACTGAAGTTAATTTAAATTAGATATTTTAAATGAGACTGCAGTTTATTAAGTCAATCTTGTTAGCTAGTTAAGACATGCTAGAATAAATAATGGCTCAGGGGACTCTAAGCAACAACGTAGAAATTCAGAAAAATTCTGTTTAGGTTCTGCAACCTAAAGTCCTAAGGTTTTTCTCAATTTTCTTCCAAAATTAAGTCTTGTGGAAAATCTCACCCAAGACACCCCCAACGGTCTCACATCTGTTCTTATGTACTTTTTTTTTGGGGGGGGGGGGGCGATATACACTTTTGTTCTGTGGTCTCAGTTGTTAAAGAATTAGAGTACGAAATACTGAAAAAAATGTTTACCGAAGTTATTTATATGCTAGAGGAATTCTTACACATATGCACAGGAAGAGAAAAACAAGGTTTATTGTTCACTGAAGTACTGTTTGAAATTGCAAAAAAAAAATTTTGAAACAATCTAAATATTCATAGATAAATAAACCATGAAATAGAAAACTGAAGTTAATAAGATTTAAGTGTGTATACATGGATAAACTTCAAAACCAATGTCAAATAAAAAAACAAATCAAACCACAAGTACATACTTTAAGCCACTTACTAAAAATTTTTAAATACAGCACAGTATTGTATATTGTTTATTTTAAAAATACATATATGTTATAGGACTATTAAAAAAACAGGAAACATGTATACCGACTTCAAGATAAGTGTGTGTCTGTGGAGGGAAGGAAGAAACGAAGGAAGGCTGCTTAACAGACCAAGCCACCCACGTGCCCCAAGCATCAAACTCTAGATCTCAGCTCAGGTCATGATCTCAGGGCCCCACATAGAGCTCTGTGCTGACAGCACGGAGCCTGCTTGGTAATTCTCTTTCTGCCCCTACTCCATTCATGCTCTTTCTCTCTCTCAAAATAAATAAACTTAAAAAAGATTTTTGTTTAAATAAAAATAAATAAAACTAAAAATGGGGGCACTTGGGTGGGTCAGTTAGGTGTCTGACTTCCGCTCAGGTCATGACCTCACAGCTCATGGGTTCAAGCCCCGCATCAGGCTCTGTGCCGACAGCTCAGAGCCTGGAGCCTGCTCTAGATTCTGTGTCTCCCTCTTTCTCCGCCTCTCCCCCGCTCACGCTCTCTCTCAAAAATAAATTTAAAAACATTTTTAAAAACGATTCAAAACAATTAGGGCATATACAATGCATTAGATCTATGCAATGAGCACTTGGACATCTTTAATATTTTTTCTATAATTTTTAAAAACTTTATTTATTTGAAAGAGAGAAAGACAGCAAGTGGGGGGAAAGGGGCAGAGGGAGAATCTCAAGCAGGCTCCAGGCTTAGCACAGATCCCATGATGCTGGGATCATGACCTAAGCAGAAATCAAGAGTTGGACACACAACCAACTGAGCCACCCAGGCACCCGTCTATCATTTTTGTAAGTTTGAAATAGGTTATAACTGTTTTCAATGAAGTATTTTGAGTTACTTCAGAATTTACTTCCACAGAAAAAGGAACTTATACTTATCGAATGACTCTATGACTTTAGGCCAGGAACTGTGACAGGAATCCTCTCAACAACCC
Organism: Panthera pardus; assembly: GCF_024362965.1. Lineage (NCBI taxonomy): Eukaryota > Metazoa > Chordata > Mammalia > Carnivora > Felidae > Panthera > Panthera pardus. The sequence continues at coordinate 10,058,463 of NW_026526832.1, read as the reverse complement.
TGAGACTTAGCAATTATCCCCATTTCAGAGAGATGAAATGTGGACAAAGAAGTTGGGGCTTGGGGGCTTTTTTTTTTTTTTTTTTTTGAGTAGGCTCCACGCTGGGAAGTTATTTATATGCTAGAGGAATACTTACACATGTGCACAGGAAGAGAAAAACAAGGTTTCTCGTTCACTGAAGTACTGTTTGAAATTGCAAAAAAAAAAAAAAAAATGTTTTTGAAGCAATCTAAATATTCATAGATAAATAAACGATGAAATAGAAAAAACTGAAATTAACGAATATGATGTAAGTGTGTATACACAGATAAACTTCAAACCCAAAATGTCAAATGAACTCACGACCCTGAGATCAAGACCTGAGCTGAGATCAAGAGTTGGACAACTGAGCCACCGAGGTGGCCCCTGGACAAAGAAGTTTTTTAAAAAGAAATTCAAGATTCTACAGGTAAAAAGTAATATGCACTGAGACTTCTATTTAGGTCTTTAATTAAGCCCATGCTGTTTCCTCTATACCAAATTGCCTTTCAATGTTACAGGATAATGTTTATAAAAATCATTGTTTCCAGTGATGTATAGTCATAGAAAGGACACTGAAAAACAGCCCATATTTTTAAATAATGTTTATCACTTAAAACAAATCCTTGATATCAGTTCATCTGTTCTCATGAGTAAAAAATGACAAGTACAGATTATGTGTGGGCTTAAAGGGTTTGATTTTGTTTGGGAGAGGTGGACTTATATATATCTAATATTTGAAAGAAATTTCTAGATCCTTAAAGTTCCAGATTAAACTGGAGTTCTAGACAAAAATAATAAGAGTAACCAAAATAATCAAAACTACAGAAAAACAAGTCTCCCTTGACAGATCAACAGGGGAAAACACTGCTACAGTACAGTCAGTCCGTCCATAATTTAATTATAGCTGGGTCTGAGTTATACTGCCAATATTTAATTAGCCAAAGCTACACCATAAAACAATGAGTCCCATGTACACTGAAGCTTAAGAACCACCTGGGTGGTTTCCTTGGAATACACTCTTGGATCTCACCTCCAGAGTTGATTAAGCTGATCAGGAGCAGGGTCCAGAAATCTACATTTGTTACTAGCACCCCCACTAACAACCACCAAGGTAATTCTAATGCAGGGGGTTAAAGGATTAGAAGTGGGAGTGCATTAAGTCTTTACTCCTTCAACAAATATTCACTGAACACCTACAATATGGTTCTAAGAATTGTAAGATTCACTAGTGAACAAAATTAAAAAAAAAAAAATCCTGCCCTTAGTTTATTACATCCTAAAGATGAAGAAATAGAAAACAAATACATGACATCAGCTGGTGTCAAGTACTACCAAGAAAAATAAAGCAAGTTAAGGGAAATGGAAACAGGGGTTGCTACTTCGTACAAGAGTGGCCAGGCAATGCTTCCCTAATGAGGAAACATTTATTAGAGCAAAGAACTGAAAGAAGTAGATATCTGAGAAAAGAAGTAAAAACATTATTAATAACTTCCCCACTCTATGAAATAATTTATTGTACAAATTAAGTATTTTAGGTGTACCTTTTACTGGAGAACAGAGGAAAATACTTAAGAGTGTCTACTCTGGATTCATAAGTACATAATATCTGTTTAATCCTCAAAATCACTTTGTTGGGTAAGCTAGGAGTTTCCTTGTTTGTATAAAGGAGGACACTGAGGCTCACATTAAGCAATTTGCAAGGACACGTATTTCCTAAGTAATCAAATCTGGATACACACTCAGGTCTTCGTCAAATTCATCATCTTGCAACTATGCCAAATGAGCATGTTTGTTGAATAAACACAGAGCTGAATACTTATGTGCTCAAGATTTCTAGAAAGCTGAAAAAAAAGTTACCAAAAATGTAGTTTGTTTAAAAAAAGAAAAACGGAAGAAGGGTTTACTTCTCATCTTTATTAACAAATCTTGGCATATAGCTATTTTTCCCTTTTCCCAAAAGTTTCCTTGTCAAAATTTAATCATTTATACAGTCAGCAAATCATTTATACCATCCCCCAACATTTGGGAAACAATTTTTTTTCTTCATAAGCTTTCTAGAAGGGCAAGTTTTAAATTGCAGATTTTTAAAAGATGAGATGCAGGGTGACCTGGGTGGCTGAGTTGGTTAAGCATCCGACTCCATTTTGACCCAGGTCATGATCTCCTGGTTCATGAGTTCAAGCACTGCATTGGGTTCCACACTGATGGTGCAGAGCCTGCTTGTGATTCTCTCTCCCTCTTTCCCTCTGTCTCTGCCCCTTCAGCACTCTCCTCTCTCTCTCTCTCAAAATAAATAAACTTTAAAAAAAATTTTTTTAGGGGTGCCTGGGTGGCTCAGTAGGTTGGGCGGCCGACTTCGGCTCGGGTCATGATCTTGCGGTCCGTGAGTTCAAGCCCCGCGTCGTGCTCTGTGCTGACAGCTCAGAGCCTGGAGCCTGTTTCAGATTCTGTGTCTCCCTCTCTCTGACCCTCCCCCGTTCATGCTCTGTCTCAAAAATAAATAAACATTAAAAAAAAATTTTTTTTCTTAAAATTTTTTTAAATGAGATGCAATAAAACTATTTGCCAATTTTCAGTAAGACATGCATATACAGTTACATGTAAATAAATGTGTAATTCATTGTTTCTTATGGTACACAGTGTGTCATGAATAAGTGAGAAAGGTCCCCCACTCTACCCACTTCAAGCTAGTAGTAATTAGAGAGCAAGGCATTATACTCGATACTTGAGAAATACAATTTGCTGATAATGGTCCTCACTCTCAAGGCTCCGACAAAATAAGTGCAAAAGAACAGTATAAAGAAAGAGCCATGTTCGATTATTTAAACTAGTGTATCAATGAAGACATCCTGGAGAAGGTTGCATCTCTCTGAGCCCTGAAAAGCAGATTAAGGCTAACCTTAAAAGTTTAGGGTAAGAATACTGGGCATTATCCTGAGAGCCATGGAAAATCTGGAAGGAGAGGAGTGATAGGATCAAAGCTGTGTTGCAGAGATAAACCAAAAGTGATGAGTGAGTAAGAAGTATAATGAGAACCTAAAAAAACAGGGAAATCAGATATTAAGCAACTAGAAGAGCCAGAGTACAAGGTGAGAAGCCCGAAGTCAGAAGGTGACAGTAAAAATAGAAAGCAATGAATGCAAGAGCCAGCCAGTTCTTCAACATCCTTCTCTGAACTAGGCAACTGATAACACTAAATTATTCCATATTTTTATAAGGAGCATATTCTTTTCTTATAAGTCTTTAAAAAACTATGGTGCACTAAATTTCCATTTCCAAAAGTAATTTTGAAACAGTTACTCTAAGGTTTTCTAACAGGGATCAGGAATCCATCAAGACCAGAGTAGGTTTCCTTAACTCAGGCAAACAGTTTAATCTGGTCCCAAAATTAACTCAGTAGTAAGTTAAAAGATATTAAATCCATAGAAAAGCGACTGAAATTTGGGATAACCAGTTAGCAAAGGAGTCATTAAAATACATACACAGGGACCCAAGCTTAAATTTAGAATAAGGTTTTTATGACAAATCTCAAATAGGTATCTGCCAAGACTCTGGAAATAAGATGCTACATTCCATTTTGTCACAACTCTCTACCTCACATGGCTCATTATAGGAGCAGTTAAAAAAAAAACCAAAAAACAAACAAAAAACAAAAACAAAAGTATACACTCAAATCCCAAACTCGGCTCAATACAGGCAAAATTCCTACTACGAGAACAGCTGTAAAAAGAAAGGAATAGTGCCAAAACAGACAAACATCCTTCTAAGTAGATAAATGTGGCTAATTTGAAAAAACAAAAGGAATAAGAAAGTCAGAGGTTCTCAATATATTCTCCTTTCATCCTTTCTCTAGTTTGGCAACTTTTAGAGTACATGCAGAGTTTCTTGTGGTAGATAAATACACATGGCTCAAAAACAGGGATAGCAGGGTGGGGCACCTGGGTGGCTCAGTGGGTTAAGCAACTGACTCTTGATTTTGGACCAGAATCTCACAGTTCAGGAGATCGAGTCCCACGTTGGGATCTCTGCTGTCAGCACAGAGCCTGCTTGGGATTCTCTCTCTCTCTCTCTCTCTCTCTCTCTCCCTCTCTCTCTTTCTCTCTCTCTCTCTCGCTCTCTCTGCCTCTCCCCAGTTCATGTTCTCTTGTGCACTCTCAAAAAATAAACAAAAATAAATAATTTTTAAAAACAGGGGTAAGGGAAACATATCTCCATAGTTTTTAAGAAGTCACATTTGGGGCTATTCAGACAGTTTTTCCAGGAACTATACAGTTAGTTAATTCTTTGCTCAACTTGGCTATAAAAACAGCCCACATTCTCTCTTTTTTAATGTTTATTTATTTTTGAGAGAGACAGAGTGCAAGCAGGGGAGGGGCAGAGAGAGAGGGAGACACAGAATCTGAAGCAGGCTCCAGGCTCTGAGCTGTCAGCACAGAGCCCAGTGCAGGGCTTGAACTCATGAACTGTGAGATCATGACCTGAGCCAAAGCCAGACACTTAGCCAACGGAGCCACCCAGGTGCCCCATATTCTTTTTTTATTACACATGCTCGGACACCATTTGATCTTTCAGCCACCACTATCTAATTGCTTTTAAATACTTTTTAAACATCCCTTTTAGAAAAATTCTTAGAAATAGACAAGTGCTTAAACTATTTTGTAAAAAAAAAAAAAAACTTACCAAATACTGGCTATCTTCAAACAAGTAGGATATCCTACACTCAGCCTCCTAGGACCCACTCATTCCTCAAGGCCTGACAAAGCCCACCCTCACACACAGGGGTTCCTACTTCTGAAATTATAAACTTAATGATAAACTTTACTCACAAATATGCATAAGGTCTATCTGATCTCCCAACTACATGAAAGCTTGGAACAGGGATCTGTTCTACACTTTTCCACACCGGTACTCATTACACACAACTGAAAAGCCCTTTCAAAAGGTAGGTGTTCAATATGTCAACTGATAGCATCAAGGGAAAAAAAGCTAGTTCTTTGTCTAAAAATGGTCTTCTATCAGCCTGCCCTACTCCCCCTCTTTTCTCCCAAAAGAAAACAAGTCCCAGCCCTTTCAGGCTCTCTTCATCCTGAAGGGGTGATAACTTTCTTTGTATGGTCAATACATGCCAAGTGCTTTTAAGACATTATCTTTTAATCTAAAAACTTCCAAAGTAGGTTTTTTTAGTTAAGGAAGTTGAAGCTTGGTGGTGGGACAATATGAACGCAGCTCCTAAGCTAGGAACTTCTATCACACTATGGGCACCAAAGCAGATGCACATACTCTGTCATTAATGAGTCAGGAACAAACAATATCTCAGGAAGAATTCAAAACAGTTTTTTTAAAAAAAAAAAAAAAAAAAGAGAGAGGAAGAGAGAGAAAGAAAAGAAAACCCTCTAGCATACCTAAAGATTCAGAAGAGACGAGCCTCAGTAAATTGAAAAGTTGCCGATTTATTTAAGAAAAGCACTCATATGGAGCCATTTTAACCTTTTTTTTTTTTAAAAAAAAAAAACACTATTCGCCAACCCCCTCCCCCACAAAATTAAAAAGCAAATATGAAAAAGAATGTCTTATACACAACAGGACTTTTACAAAATAGTAACACTGAGATGGTCCAAGATTATAAAAATGCAATTAATAAAAAGTTCTGAGTTCATACTCAGTTACCATATTAAAATTTCAAGATCAACTGTAATCAAAGAAATGCAAATGCAACAGTAAGGTCCTCATTTTTACCTATGTGTTGGCATTCATTTTTAAATAACAACATCCACGTGTGAACAGAAGTATTTGTAAACAAGTACAAACCTAACCCAAATGAACACAGAATATATGGGAACAACCTTTCCAAATGATTTGCTGATGTGTCTTCAATCTTGAAAACGTATAGGTAGTTTGACCCACCTACTTTTAAAACCATATCCTAAAGGTCAAAATTTATCTACAAAGATGTTTTGCCAGCATTGTTCACAAAAAAAATCCCCATTTTTAATGCCACTTTAAAAATCATGTTGTAAAGATTATTTAATCACACAAGGAAATACAATATGGAACGAAAAAGTGAATTACAGGGGCACCTGGGTGGCTCAGTCGGTTAAGCGTCCGACTTCGGCTCAGGTCATGATCTCACAGCTCATGGGTTCGAGCCCTGCTTCAGGCTCTGTGCTGACAGCTCAGAACCTGGAGCCTGCTTCAGATTCTGTGTCTCCCTCTCTCTCTGCCCCTCCCCCGCTCGTACTCTGCCTCTCTCTCTCTCTCTCAAAAGTAAATAAAACATTAAAAAAATATTTTTTTAAAGAAAAAGCAAATTACAAAATTACAGTAAGATCCCAATTTAGGAAAAATTAAATTATGCATTCAAAAAGGATATATACTAAAAGATGTACACTAAAATGTTAGCAGTACTTACTGATGTAGAAATGTTGGGGTTCAGGGCCAACGGCCAACAAAGAATCTTAAGACCTCTTCGGTGCAAAAAGGTGGTTTTATTAAAGCATGGCACCGGCTCCATGGGCAGAAAGAGCTGCACTAGGGTTGTGATGGATGACTGATTACATACCTTCAGGTTGGGAGGGGGTTTAGGGACACTGCAAGTCTCTAAGGAATTTTGGAAACAAGGTTTCCAGGACCTTAAGGGGGCTAGCTACTGTTAGGAAAAGTTCATTTATTACTGTCTAATAAAACCTTAGTCACCAGATCCTTGAGATGTATATCAGTGGGCCATATACTTACTTGGAGGATGATTGCTGACATGTATTTGGGGGGTAGAGATAAAAGAAGTTTCCTAAGGAGTTTTTATATGTTAAAGTAGACTTACAGAATCCTCTAGGACCCTAGAGATCGGGATGTTAAGCTAATATTGCCTTTTGCCCTTAGCAAAGTGTCATCATTGAGGCAGCTGAGTTCCTAGAGGAAGGTCACTACGCCTGTCTCAAAGACTTGTCAATGGGCTATAAGTAGCAAGGAAATTTAATTTTTTCTTTTGCCTTTGTTTCCCATATCACTTACCACTAGTTGATATTATTTTTATTTCTTCTTTTTTATTTTATTTGTATTTTCCAAAGTCTATAAAGATTTACTGCTTTTGAAATTTTACAAAAATTAAAACTTTTACAAGGTATAAATTATCCACGACTTGTATTAGATTAAAAGCTCTGACCAATCACAAGTTCAGCTGTAATTTAAATGCAGTACATTTCTATCTTAATATCTAATTGTAAGACATTTGGCATCAACAACATTGTTCAACCTTTCTGAGAACTTCTAGCCTACACTTCAGAATTTGATAAATACCCAAGGCCACAGCCATTCTCCTGCAATAAAAAGTCTCTCAACTCTGAACAAAATTTCCACAGTTCATATTGACACATCTATTTTTAAAATTAAAGGGCTGATGAAAAGAAAAGAGCAATTTCTGAAGATGTGATTAACAAAGGTCTTCAAAAAAAATCTCAGAAGAAGGGTGATTTCGTGTCAAAGTTTCTCTACAACTTACTTCAAAAAAAATCAACTCCTTCCCATTCTGATAAAAGTGAATTTAATCCAACTTTTAATACCTCATAAACCCATTCATTCAAATATGAAAGAGTAGCTCATTTAGCATTCCAATTTCACCCCCTTTAAAAAGTTTCTTTATAGAAGGCTTTAAAGTTTCTAAAGTGCCTTCACAGACTATTTAACAATCAAAAAAAAAAAAAAAAAAACCCAAAACACCTGTAAATTGGCTTAAGTTTGCTAGGGCAGATATTACCTCCCAGGAAGGAAAAAATGTTATTATAGAGCTAGCATTAAAACCTCCATTCTAAATTAAAGCCTCCATTCTAAATCCATTCTGATGATCGTAAGAAGTGTATAGAATTCAAAAGTAAGTCTTTGGTTAAAATAATATGTCCTAAGCACTATCCATGACTCTACTATAAATGATTATTACATGTAGGGGGAAAAAAGCTTTTATTGGGATTCACAATTTGTATAATCAAGTCAATTATTCTTGAGGCACTCTTGGGCATAACAGACCCATTAGATTCTACACATTTACTGTCTGAAAAGTCAATTCACTCCACTTGGAAACTGCCATGACCTTAACTAAGAAATTACTTCATACTGAATCCTATAATTGAAATAAACAATTTCAGGGGCACCTGGCTGGCTCTGTCGGTTGAGCCCCCGACTTCAGCTCAGGTCATGATCTCAACAGTTTGTGAGTTCGAGTCCCGCATCAGGCTCTGTGATGACAACTTAGCTCCTGGAGCCTGCTTTGAGTTCTGTGTCTCCCTCTCTCTCTGCCTCTCCCCTGCTCACACTGTCTCTACCTCTAAAAAATAAATAATCTTAAAAAAAATTAACAATTTCAGAAGACTGTTTTGCCATATGATTAACTGATTCTCTAAAGTGCAAATTTATTAAAATGAAGACGGCTGAGAAATATGCATGTATATTTTTATCTTATAAAAACTAACAAAGGTCTTTCAAGTCACCTATTGTGAAACTTAACTTTTAGTTCAGAGTCTCATCTTAAATAACTATACATTATAGTAATAACTACCATCAACAGAATGTTTGCCGGTGGGTTAAGCACATTTATCACATTTAATACTTGCAATATCCCTAATCATGAACACATTATCAGCATTTTACAGATAAAGTTAAAAATGTACCCACTACCCTTGCTCAAAATAAACCTTTGTCCACACTGCAGTGAAAAAAAATTAGAAGAGACTGACTGCAAATATACACATCTATATAACAGCATAGTCGAATTGGCACATTCTTACATGTACATTACTGTCTCTTAAACACAGACAGCTTTACAATTTACAGAACACTTGTACCTGTCATCTCATTTGTTCCCACAACAGCCCTATCATGGGATTATCATCACTGCTATATGTGCGGGGCTTCAAGGCTCAGAGAGTTTAAGTGATGTCACTCAGCTTTTGATTCCTCATTCTTTCCCAATGCACTATCTTGCTTCTCTGTAATTAAAGAAACATTACCCCCACAGAGTATTATGCAATAAAAAGATGAAATGTACTATAGATCCTTGATAAGCTCTTTCATAAGTTACATAGTTCACCAACAAGTTACTAGAGTTACTGGTTATTTTGATGCCAGTCACAGAAATATAATTTGTATGAATAATTTCTATTAAGATAGTACATTACCCAGGCATCCCCTAGATCCTACCTGTACTGGTCAGAAAACTAAACCCCAAATTAATCAAAATGTACACTATCTCCTTGGGAAAATAGAGAATGTATAAATAAGTCTTTCATGACTTAACACTTCCTTCTAATAGATATCATCTGCCCATAAAACCGCCTACCTACAGCCATTTATCCCACAGTAGATAGTGAGGGTGGCTACTTAAATACACATTTTACAAAAATCTACCTAAGTTTAGCAAATATATGTACACCTAAACAGAGAGATAGGATTACCAATGACTTGAAAACTCATTTGTAAAATAGTTATCTTGGCTTTGCACTTCTGAATATTTTGTACTTCTCAATGTACTTAATAAGCAAAGTTGTTCTACTTCGTGAATTCTACTTCTTTCTATGAATTCTTCTTTCTACCTTTTCCCTTTCTACTTTAAAATCTCCTACTCCACTTAGTGACTTGCTCTATCGTTACTCACTAACTGTCCCAATCCTTAAGCAACTGAAGTTAAAATTGTTGAAGGAAAAGGCACTTAAAATGGTTACTTTCTGTCCAGCTGTATATAAGTCCAATGTGTTAATTAATCTAGATGATGCAAAAAAGAATCTCCTGGTAGAGAAAAGACATGTACAAAATTGGTGAAAAAGGTTTTGGGGTTTGTTTGTTTGTTTGTTTGTTTGTTTGTTTTCAGTAGGGTGGGGGAAGGGCAAGCTGGATTTACAAGTCACAACTGCTTTTTGTCCTGCCTATCCTTCAGGCATCCCTAAGGCTCACTATGAAGATGACAGAAACAAACACAAAATCTTCGAGTTAGAAGTTGATCTGACACTGACATGAAAGCAAGCACTGATTTCATATGAATGTTGCAGAGGTGGTGGTGAGTGGAGAAAACAGTTCCCAGATTGTAAACGTTAACTGAAGATATTAACACAATTAAAAAAAAAATCAGTAAAGGAATGTATATAATATTGCTCTTGTGTTTTACAGTAAGAGTTGTTGCTCTCAGACTGCGTAAAACAAAATTTATTCATGTTTTGTGCATATTAAAAAAATCCTATTGTATCAATTGGTAAGCTATTAAATGCCTATAAAACTAAAAAAAAAAAAAAATCATCAGTATGATTTCAGACATCATTCAACAGTTTTACCCTGGCATTTCTAATTATGCCTGTGATAATTTTCAAGGAAGAAAGACCCATACTCTCCTCCAAGTCTACAGGGGTAAGAGTGCCTCTGAGTAGTTTCTGTGACTGTAGACAAGTCAAAATCACTCCCTCCAATGGGATCTCTCAAAGGCAGACTTTAAGAAAGAAAAAAAAAAAAAAATCAAAGCAAGATGTTTAAAGCACTTTATAAAATATCAAGGATTATCCTATTGCCACCATATTTTCAGATTGGTGGAGTTTTTTCAACTACTCACTTTTAAAGCTATAGAGAAAGCCCTCAACCATTCTTCTGTACTAAAGGTGATAGGGAACAGTAAAGGATAGGAAGAAACTTAACATGGGTAATGAATTCATTGGGGGATCAAGTTCAGCAACTCAATACTCACATCTATCTTCCTTAAGTTAAATAATGCCCAAGAAAGTTAACATACCTGGATTTTAGAACCCTAAAATGGTTACACAGAATACCATTACATTTTTTTAAAGAAAAAAGGGGGTTTCCCTGTAGCCACCCCAGAGAAAACTTCTGTAAAGCAATAAATCACCGTTACAAAAAAGTTTGACTTCCACTCCCATTCTTTACATTTCTGTCTCTTAACTTTGAGAGCCTGCCAAAAGGCTTTGCTCACAATCATGTCAAACAAGTATTTGAAACGAGCATAAACAATTTTTTAATGCATCTTGCTAAAAAGTATCGCAATTTAAAAAAATTTTTTCTTTAATGTTTATTCATTTTTGAGAGACACAGTGCGAGCGGGAGAGGGGCAGAGGGAGAAGGAGGAGACACAGAATCCGAAGCACGCTCCAGGCTCTGAGCTGTCAGCACAGAGCCCAACGCGGTGCTCGAACCCACGAACCGTGAGATCATGACCTGAACTGAAGTGGGACGCTTAACCCACTGAGCCACCCAGGCATCCCTCTCACAATATGTCTTGAACTCCAGCATGGAACGAGGTGACAGTTTTCCAGGTACTTTTAACAACTGTTTAATACTAGACAAGTGGAAAAAGCACAATTTTGGAAAAGGTCTAACAATTTCAAGAAAGTTACTTTCACTTGTGAATATTCAAAAATTTTATCCTAAAGTTAAAACATAGTGGCAAACTAAAATCGAATCCCAAATGGACACACGTGACTTAAGGCCAGAATCTCATTTTAACTCACAGTTTATTTTCCCTATAATAATTACCTCATAACTGTAAGGCAGATCTTTCTTCACCAAATAAAGAATTTCCAGGAATTCTGAAACACCTTACTAAGGAGATTTAATCACATCCACAGATTCCTATCACCCCACAAAGCCATTAAAATACAAGAGTACATAAGTACTTTATAAAGATCGTACATTCCTAAAGAGAGTAAGCATTTCTCTTAAGAGACACAAAGCACCTTCGTAAGATTGAACTACTGGAGTGGCACCTGACTCACCCCAACTCAGTTCTTCAACTTTACTTATTCAGAAAGCAGAGGGAGACAAAGAGTTGCTTCTACAAAGTCAAAAATAGATGAGTCCCTTACTCATTCACAGCCTGTCTGCAAGGACTTTAAACACAAATCTTAAGAAGTTTTATTTGGATTTTAATGTAGTATTGAGAGACTTCAGAGCAAATTAGCAGGTTTTAGGCAGTCATTTGATAGGTATCATTACCAAGTGAAGGGCTACCTCCAGAGTAGGGGGGGAAAAGCACACAAACACCTCTGAGTAGCAGACAGAACATTTAATAAATAGTGAGCCCTATTTATCAACTCTTAAGAATCACATCTCTTTCCAATGTACCACAAAATAAAAACAATGTTCATCACCATGACTAAGTCATAAAGTTTTGCTTCTCCTAATAAGGCAAGTACATAAAACACTCTGAAACAACATCTAAAACGGTCACCTTAAAAATATATATATATAAAGCACAAGAGCTTACACACACACACACACACACACACACACACACACACACACACACACTACAGACCCCTAGGGTCCAAAAGATCTAAATTAATCAATCCATCAGCATTCCAAAACTAATTATTTGAGAATTCCAACTAGAAGAGATCTAAAGCAAAACCCCTCTTCTCTGGTTGTATTTTGGTTTTTCTATGTAAACAGTTCTGTCAAGTGCTTTCTTTGGCAGGCAATAATAAAATAAACTTTATTTCCTGTTCTTTATCCCGTATCAAAACTCTAAAGTTTATCGTCGCCTCTGACATATGGTCACCATGTCCAAGGGTTACTATGAATGATGAAATACATAGTTCACATAAACTTTTCTCTTGAAGTGTCTTCACGGATAACATCTTATCAAAATGTTTTACATCTCATCTCACTAAACCATTATCAGATTGTGGAAAGAGGAATCTGAAGAACACAAGTTCACGTTTAGTGTAGTTTATAAAATCTTCTCTATGCCCCGGCCATACTTCCCTAACCGTAAGCTTTTACTGTTTATAAGCATTTGAAAAACTTCATGCCTTTAAGTACTATCAAAATTCTCAATCAGGATTTCATGCGTTCGGTTCACACCACAGCAAAAGATCAAATGCTGAACTCCTAAAAATAGGGGTGTTAGGAGAGGGACACACAACACTCCGCTGCCAAAGCAAATGCGTCTTGGAGGGGGCAGGGGCGCTCCTGGTACACGTACAGTAGGAGCTCACATTCAGCAAAACCGGGGAGCGAAGGATCAGGTGACTTCACACCACAGACCTTTCAGTCTGATCGGGCCTCACTACCGTCTGGGTGACTAGTAAACGGCTCACCAGCCTAGTTTAACAACTAAATCTGGACTTGCATCCTAGCCACGCGCAACCGGCGGGAGTGGGTTCGGGGGCCGAGGAGCCCCGGAACGCGAGCCCCGGGGCACAGCCCTGGCCTGCGGACTGCGGTTCCCTCCTGGAAGGGTGTCTGGAGAGCTTTCCGACCTGGCAGCGAGGTGTCTGCTCCCCCCACGCGCTCCGCGTCCTCCTCCTCCGTGGAGCCCATAAAGCCCTAGCCACTCCGTCCTCCCTTTCTGAGACAGAGGGCAGCGAGTGCCCGCCGGCAGACAGATCGCCCTGCCGCGTCCGGGGCTCTCCAGCACCCAGCCGCTGCGCCGCCGACTTCCCCGCGCCCCCGGTCTGCGGCCCCAGCTCAAGGCCGCCCCCTCAGGTCGGGGCGGACGCGGCGGCAGCCACGCGGCGGGCGGGCAGGGGGCCGGGCCGCCCGGGCGCAGACGCGCGCGCCGCCCGCTCACCCGACAGCTGCGGGAGCCGCGGCCCGAGGGCCGCCCTTTCAGGCCGCGCGCCGCGGGAGCTCGGGGCGCGGCGGGGGTTAGGCCCCGCGGCCGCCAGACGCGACGGCGGGAAGAGAGCTGAGCCAGCCGCGGACGACGACCCCGCCGCCTGCGGCCGGTGCCCGCGGGTCCGAGCGGCCCGCGCCCTCTCCCCACCGGGACCCTGCGGCCTCCGCCCCGCCGGCGCGTACCTAGGAAGGTCGTGGACGAGACGTGGTTAACCCCGGTGTTTGGGTCGCTGGTCCGCCGCCGGCGCCGCAGCCCCTGGTGCGGCTGCTGCCTCCGCGCTGCCTCGTCCCCCTCCGCCATCTTGTACCGATTTAAAATTAACTCCCCACTGACGTCAAACGCCGCCGCCGCTTTATCAACCTCCCGGGAGCCGGCGGGACGCTGGCGGGTCCTAGCGCCGCCAGTAGCCAGCGCCTCCTTGTCCTCCCCACGCCCTCCCCCGTCCCGCCCATCGGCGCCTTCGCTCCGCCTCCGCCCTGCCAGCCTCCCTGCCCGACTGTCAGCCTGTCCCTAGGCTTTCCTGGCCTCCCGCTACTGGATGGGATTGGGCGGCGCCCCCACCGCGGTCACCTGGCATCCGCACCGCTGCGAGCTCAGTACCACACCCCCTTAGCGCTGGGCTGGTCTGTGTGAACGCAGAAGGGATCTCCAGAGAACCAAGTCCCTCCTTCCCAGTTCAGTAACCCAATTCTTTTTACAGCTCTTCTTCATAATCCTTAACTCGTGCCCTGCACGTGCGGTTGCTTTCGCACGCCTTTCTTTCTCTTTTTTATCCGCCACCTTCTGTGGGGGATACCACCCTACCTGCCTTCCTCCTAAGCTATTGCTCTGCCCTGCTTTTCCTCTTGATCTTTCCTCGCCCAAGTCCCTAATGTTGCTTCCCCTCCAGAGACCATCCTATGGTTTATTTGCAATAGCTCCCATCTGCTTATGAGACCCTCCCCCCTATCTTCTTGACTGCATACCTTTTCTTGCCCCTAGTACCTTGCAGGGACAAGCCAGAAAGCACTGTCATCAGAAAATGAATTGTAGTAGGTCCTTTCCTAACTATGATGAAACCTCCTTGTGAGGATCCAGTGATATCCTGCAGAAAGTGCAGGTCACTTTTTAAAATAAACACCAGTCCGTGGAAGCTTCTGTGAAACACAGTCTCTTTTCTTTTGGATTTCTACTACATCACCAATGCATTAAAAACTCCTTTTCCTTGGTAAAGACAGGCGTCCAGGTATCTGAATTGCTGTCTTGTCCATGTCTTCTCAAAAGTCTAAATATTACAGCCTTACCTCCTGCACAATCTCTTGGAAAGCACTGGTGTCATGAAAGCTTCAGGGTGCCATTTTAGAGGAGTTTTCATTGGGCTGTCTGTTTATTCATCTGTTCTCTGTCTTTATGGAAAGGGACTTGAAGCTCCTCCTGGACTTCCTAACTCCCTGCATCCTGGTTCAAGGCTCAAGCCATAAGCCTGGCCTGATGATGGATTTCCTTTCATAATCTCCCTATGCGGCATCTATCTAGTATGGCCAACAATCTGCTTTCTGCAAGGTATCATCTTGGGCATGAAAAAAGATGCAAAAGGGAGTATTTTTGCAGTGAAAGAATAAACTTTCCGTTAGAGTCAGCAGTGAACTTACTACTGGGTGCACCCCCATCAGGAACCCCCAGGGAGTTAAGGCTGCACTCCTCCTAGTCAATCGACCTAACTGGTATCCTTTCCAGGGTCAGACACTATATTAATGTCATAGACTGCTACTACAGTGCCCCGAACAGGCCCACACAGCTCCCAAGTTCAAGGAGTGTCGAGAAGCTAAATGCAAGTACAGTCAAGAGACTGAGCATTGTCCCATGGTCGCCTCATATCTGTGTGTGTTGGAAAATCCATTCTTTGTTTTCCCCAGTCAGCTATCCCTCTTCAGTATCTCATCACAGTGAAACCTCAGTGTTACTGCAGACTTGTCCCTCCCCCACCCTCCTTCTACACCAAGCGTGTGTAAAGTCAGTCTTGACTTCTAAATCTCTGTCCAGTTCTCCTCTCCATCCCCTCAGACTCCCTCTTGATTCCGCACTCATCATTTCTTTCCCACTACACCGAGGTGGCTTGTTGCTGGGGGCCCTTCTGCTGTGGGTCCTCCACGCAGCCACTGGCTTAAGTTTTCTTCCATGCAAGTTCGGTGATGTGATTTCTCTGCTCAGGATAAAGTCCAAACTCTTCAGAATAGTTGGCAAGGCCTTTCATGATTTGGGCCCTAACTACGTATCGAGCTGCGTTTTTCACTACTCAGTCATTTATTCCTCATTTTTTTCATTTAACAAATGAGTTCTAACACTGTTGTGTGTGCTGAATGACGAGTAATCAACAAGACAGACAAAATTAGTTTACTTAGGTTTTTTTTGTTGTTTTTTTTTCCCCTTCCTACAGCCCACAGACCCCTCCAGTATAAGAAAGTGAGCTCCAGGGGCTCAAAGATCTGTCTTATTCAGGGGTGCCTGACTGGCTCCGTGGTGGAACATATGACTCTTGATTTCAATATCTTGACTTCAAGCCCTATGCTGGGTGTAGAGATTACTTTTAAAAAACTCAGGTTCTACCACTGATTCACCTAATGTTTCAAAACCTCCAGGTCCTCATTTTTTATAACTATTTAAAACAAAATTCTTATGGGCTCAGATGAGTGGGTTTCAGAGCATTTTCTTGACTGCTAAATAGCTAACATTTGTGAAATGTTTACTGTTCCAGCCACCCTTCAAAGTACTTATCATGTGTTAAGTCATTTCATCCTTAATCCTGAGAGGTATATGCTCTGAATATTCTCATCTTACAGTTAGAAAAAACTAAAGTTCCAAGAGGCTTAAAATGTGCCTAAGTGTCAGGACTGGCCTTTGAAGAAGTCTAGGCAATCTGGGTCCAGAGTTTCTGCTCATATCCACTGTGATAGTGTTCATTTTACACACTGTGAATTCGTGGAGGGCAGAAACCATAGCTTATCCACAGCAGGTACTTTGGGATTCTGCCTTCCGTTAGTGTAAATTGTATTAAAAGCTATGTCTTCCAAATACACAACTTTAAAAATCTTTAAATCCGATGAATAAATGGGCAAAAGATGTCCACAATTTGCGACAAAGGCATCATAAAAATGGACCCTAAACATGCGAGAAAATGTTCAGTTTCACTCGTAATAAGAGAAACTCAAAACAACATTAAGACACCATTTCTCACCCATCAGTTTGGCAAAAATTCAAAAGCTTATGATTACATCGTGTTGGCAAGGACATGGGGGAAAACAGGCACTCACACACTGCTTTCTCACTGAAAATGCAAAATGGTACAGCCCCCATGGAGAGGAATTTGGCATTGTCCAACAAACTTCATCCGCATTTACACTTTGACCTGCCAATCACACTTCTGGGCAATAATTCTGAAGGCACAACTCCAATAATACACACACACACAAATTGCACAAGGTTATTCACTGCAGCATTATTTGCAGTTGCAAAATATTAGAAACGAGCTATCTGGGCATCGGTGATGAGTTAAATAAACTATGATAAATACTCATAATGGGGTAATTCGTTGCTGTAAATGGAGAAAAGAAAGACCTCTATGAACTGATAGGGAGTAATCCCCAAGAGATATTCTTACATGAATAAATCAAACTGCAGAAGAGCATCTGTAGTATGCTACCTTTCGAGTGACGGGGAGAAATAAGAAAACGTGCGTGTATCCACTTATGTGTCCAAAAAGAAGCTCCGAAAGGCTAAAGAGAAAACAATAGTTCCCTGAAAGGGGGGTGCGTGGGGAATAAGGCAAAAGGAATACAGAATGGAGTGATGCTTTTCTCACCATACCATTTTATATAGTGTTGACTCTTGAAAACATGTTTCACATGATCAAAAAATTAAAGTTGGGAAGGGGTTTCTAAAACTAAAAGCAAACCAAATAAATGATTATAAAAGTATTTAAATGAATAACATAACCGCACTGAAGAGGAAAAAAGAGCCAACTAATCCAAGTACTTTACAAACATAGAATCAGACTATAAACATTTCTCAATCTTTGTCAGGGTAGGGGGAGAACAGCAAACAAATCCTGAAGCCTTTTTAGTAGGCTTGTTTTTGTAGAGGTATGGGCAAAGCAATTCTGAATCTATTTTAGATGTATTATAGATTGTATTATAGATGTATATAATATTGATATATATCATCAATCTATATATATTTCTATAGTATATAAGTGTATTTAGATATGAGTAAATATATAAACATATTTTAGCTGAATGATAGATGAGTAAATGTGTTGATATTGTTGAGAGCCAGGGTTCTCAATGTGGAAGAAGGGTCATACAAATAATGAAAGGGGGAAAGCAAGGTGAATCCTATGGGATAGACTACACTGAAGGTATTGATATGGACTGAAGCTTTATAAAAATGAATACATACATGTGTGTATGTAAGTGTAAATGTGCATATATACGTATATGCATACATACAGATTATGTATGTATATATGTACGTGCACATATTTCCTTTTCCTATCCACAGAATATGCCTATAAGCAAAGACACCCAAGTAGCAATGATCATACCCAATGCCCAAACTTGGTCTCTAATATGATTCCCTACTGAAAGGAAGCAGGAGTCCATAGAGAAATCACTGGTTTCTGAGCTAGAACAGGGTGGGTACAAGATGATACATGAGCATCATTTTGTGACAGAATAAGGAGGTACTCAAAGAAAAAAAAAAGATAGGGCATATCAAAAAGACACAGAAGGGTCTCCCACTGGCCAAATTTGAAACAATTTAAGGACTAACACAATTAAGGACTACAATGAATTATAGAAAATAGAGAAAATAAGAATCTATGAGTCTATACCAATGACAGATTAGATAGATAAATAGATGATAGATAGATAGATAGATAGATAGATAGATAGATAGATAGATAGGAGGTAGACAGACAGATAAAGGGAAGACTCTTGTCTACAGTAGAATGCTGAGGGTCAACTGGTAAATGTGGAGACTGTGCTAGAGTTAAAGACTCATCAATTTGCAACCATGACAGCAAAGATTGGGTCAGACAAGAATCATCAATGGATACTAAATCTTGGGGTGAAAATTTGACAAATCTAGGGTCGAATATTTGTGTGTCTTCAAGTTTCTCTTCACATCTGCTTATTAATTGCAAGAGAAAAATAGAAATGGAAATTAGACAACACTTTAACTAGGTGATTAAAATTAACATCCCCAGCGGTGCCTGACTGGCTCAGTTGATAGAGCATGTGACTCTTGATCTCGAGGTCATGAGTTCAAGCCCCATGTTGGGTGTAGAGTACTGAAAAAAATATTTAACATCACCAGTGAGGAGGCAAGTGGATATCATGTGCCTCCACATGTGATGCCCCGAGAAAAACACAGCATCGCTTATGTAGTATGCCAATCTGGCATGAACCTAACCATGAGGGAACCTAAGACAAACCTAAAACAAGAAACATTCTATTCAAAAAAAGGGGGGGGGGATATTTTCTTCAAAAGCGTCAGTGTCATAAAAGAAAAAGGACTGGAAATGTTCTATATTAAAGGAGGCTGAAAAGGCATAACAACCAACTACATCAGATATTGATCTGATCCTAGCCTGGATCCTGTACAGGAGGGGGAAATGCTATAAAGGACACTATGGAGTCAACTGACAAAATTGGAATACAGATGGTAGGTAAAAGTACCGTATCAGTAGTAAATTTGTGAAAGCATATTCTTATTTCTTATTTATATAAAATACATACAGGAGTATCTTAAAGAGCCAGCATGTATAAAATTTCTCCTCAAATGGTTTAGAAAATATTAGAGACAGAGAGAAAGAGAGAGGGACAGAGAAGAAGAAGAAGAAGAAGAAGAAGAAGAAGAAGAAGAAGAAGAAGAAGAAGAAGAAAGCAGAAACCAGAAAGGAAGAAAGGAAACAATAAAGCACAAGGGGCAAAATATTTGCAATAGTGAATCTGGATATCAAACCTATAGGTGGTCAATATTTATTATTATTCTTGAAACTTTTCTGTAATTTTAAAATTATTTCCAAAATTGATTTGTTTGGGTTTTATAATTTTAAAAATGTAAAAAAAAAATTTTTAATTGTTTCTTTTAAAGGACAAAACATATCTCTTTAATTGGATCGAAGATCGATCAAAATTTACACTTCATGTCTCACTATTCAGTTATTAAAAATAATCACCATTAACAACTTAGTGGCAGAAGAAAATTTTTATAATGTCAAGGAGGAAAAAAGTGGATTACAACTATGTAAAGACATGTATGGACATAGAAAAACTGGTAGGAGGTATGTTAAAAACTGGTAAGATGATACAGGGATTATATTTATTCTCTATTTTACAAATCTTCTGTAGTCCTGCTGTATTGCCCAAAATATTTTAAAAAATTACTTTGCAAGTGGCTCATTTGGGCTTCTAACAAATTTCTGTGATAGAGGATAGAAGAGATCTTGATTTCAAGAGGAAGTGTTTAAGTTGGACATTCTAATGTCTATGACTTCCTTCTCGGAAGAAATCTTAGAAAATATTTGCACATGGGGCACCTGGGTGGCTCAGTCGTTTAAGCGTCCAACTTAGGCTCAGGTCATGATCTTGTGGTTCATGAGTTTGAGCTCCACATCAGGCTCTCTGCTGTTAACACAGAGCTTGCTTCAGATCCTCTGTTCCCCCCACCCCCACCTCTGCCCCTCTCCCACTCACTCTCTCTCTCTCTCAAAAATAAATAAATATCTAAAAAAATATTTGCACAAGTTAGCAATAATAGAAAAATTTTAAACAGAGTAACTAATGGCCCAACATCTCTCAAATTCCATTTCTGATATGTAGCTTGTTCCTTTTATATAGAACATAGCTAAAATACCTTGGGATATTCTTCACAGCTTATTCTATGTCCCTAGAACAGAAGGAAAACTCTCAGCATATTCTCGAACCATCCAGTCTGGATTTTCCAGCTGATTCTGATTTCGTACATAATCCCCTATTATGTATGAAATCGTGCATTCAGATGTTCAGTTGTGAATATGTCATCACTATGCTTTTGAGGAGAATTGGAGAACTTCCTTCCCCGTTTCCTCTTCTCTTAATAATTACTCACTCCCTTTTCCTTTCTTACAGGACCTCTGGAAATTGCTTGATTTCCCTGAAAAGTTGAACAGGAAGAATAAAGCTGATGTACAGAAAAGCCATGGACTCAATCTAAATATATTTAACCTGAATCAGGAGTCTGTTCCAGTTGTCACATAAAACTAAGGAAATAACATTTCCATGGTTGGCAATATTCTTTGAGTAACTAAGGTTGTCCGAGGGTTCTAGGTCCCGTTCTGGGACCTGAACCACCACCACAATCAAAGAATAATAAACCTTTCCCTCATCTGGACATCAATGGCAGGACCTTTATCAACTTCTAAGTTGCATCCTCCTAACATCTAAGTGACATACAGTTTGGGATGCTTGTTTTGTCAGGGCATTTTCTGTTTTATTATTGGCCTGAAGAATATAGTATTTTTTTATTTTTTTATTTTTTAAGTTTATTTATTTATTTTGAGAGAGAGCACGTGCGCGTGCACAGGAGGAGCAAAGAGAGAGGGGGAGAGAAAGAATCCCAAGCAGCCTCCACACTGTCAGAGAGGAGCCCAATGTGGGGCTCGAACTCACGAACTGTGAGACCATGACCTGAGCCGAAATCAAGAGTCGGATGCTTAACTGACTGAGCCACCCAAGCGCCCAAGACCTTATATTTTTTTAAAAGACCAAACAAAGAAAAAAGCTCTAAAAGGATCATTCCACAAAGATTTATACATTGTCACTTACTCACTAAAAAATTGCCAAGACATGTAGAAATAAACAGTTTATAAGCAGGACAGCATAGATCGTTTGCTAAATTAAAGCTGATATAGTCAACAGAAATGCTACTGCGGTCTTTATTGACCTGTAAGTTTACCTGAGAAGTCATTTTACTCTCTACTGTTGTGCGTAGGTGTTCTTTTGGAAGATTCAAAACGTCATGTAATAGAGATGTTATGGTTTTCCCTCACTTCAGTTTTAAGGAATCCAATTCTGTCAGTCTGGTTCCCCATGTGTTTCCCTTTCCTTTCCTCCGATATACTTTTCTCCTTTTGGTGTTCTGTGCATCTTGCCCCCCACCCCCACCCCAGTCTGTGGTTACTATGCCTGAATCAAGATGGGCCAAATCCTTATTTTAAAAAAAGAAAGAAAAAGGCCTTCTCAGAGACAAAAGGCAGTGATTCCTAAAGAAAACCTCCCACTCTCCTATCTCAGGGATTCTTGCTGAGTTTTCTATGGAAGGAAAACACAAGGTACCGAGAGTATGAGAACTGACGGAAACTGACCTTATGATCTTTTTCACCTTCATGGAAACAATGGAAGGTGGAAGGACGGTTCCTCCCAGTAAGAAGTAGAGATTTGGATATCCAGTGGCCGAAACTCTCCCCTTGGTTTAGGGGGCATCGGATGGATGGGGCAGGGTTCGTGTCAGGGAACAGGTAAACAAAGATAAAATAGTGGCTGCAATAGAACAGGTGTTGGGTACTGCTGAGGCTGACACGAGACGACTAACTCTCTGAGGGTGAAAAAGTTGTCTGCGTTAGGAGCACCCTGCATCTACAGATAGACTTGTTATGTCATCAGCGTTGTGTCTCCTAGAAATGTAATTTAAGCTACGCCATGCTTGCGAGCTGCTGATCCTTCATGCGAAGATGTTCTCTTTCTCGCGCAAGACTCGCTGACAGAAGACGAATGAGCCGTTTCCCCGCGACCACGTAGAGTTCTGCGCACAGACAGAGTTGCTTCAGGGCCAAGCTGACAAACAGAAGAACAAGGTTGGGGGACTGGCCTGGGGTCTGGCAGCGTCGGGAGCACTAGGAACCACTGAGCTTGACCCAATCACTGCCATCCCTTGGTGGACTCCACAGGATCAGCGGTAGTGGCCACTGATTAATGCCAGAAGTTGCACGGGACTGTGGCTAGAAAACTGCTTGGCCACCATGAGGATTTCTTTGGGATTAAACATTTTGAGGGAGAGGCCAGAGAGGAAATGTTTTGCAGCAGAAGAGGGAAACCAGAGTGGATGTAGATAAGAATAGGGACTCAGGGTTACTGATTGGCAGGGAGATTTTACTTAGATTCAAAGCTGATGAGCCAGGGTCGTTTGGTTATATTCTACAAGGGAGATCAAACCGAGGGGTGCCTGGGTGGCTCAGTCGGTTAAGGTATGATCATGATCTTAATTTTGGCCCAGGTCATGATCTCATGGTTTGTGGGTTCAAGCCCTGCAATGGGCTTTGAACTGATAGCATGGAGCCTGCTGGGATTCTCTCACCCTCTCTCCCTAGCCAACCCCCCCCCTCTCCCTTAAATAAATAAATAAACTTAAGGGGCGCCTGGGTGGCGCAGTCGGTTAAGCGTCCGACTTCAGCTCAGGTCACGATCTCGCGGTCCGTGAGTTCGAGCCCCGCGTCAGGCTCTGGGCTGATAGCTCAGAGTCTGGAGCTTGTTTCTGATTCTGTGTCTCCCTCTCTCTCTCTGCCCCTCCCCCGTTCATGCTCTGTCTCTCTCTGTCTCAAAAATAAATAAACGCTAAAAAATAAATAAATAAATAAATAAATAAATAAATAAATAAACTTAAAAGAAGAAAAAGGAAAAAGGGAGAGCAAACCAAGAACATTAAAGCTTCCTTGAGACTAATACTTGCAGAAGCCTGGACGTGAGTGCATGCTTCTCCAACACAACCGTGTTTGTCTCGTATTTGTCTGCATCTTGAAAGGCAACGGCTCCATATGGAACACTGTGGGCAATTGGGTTTCCCCTGGGCTTGCTGCTTAATAGTAGCTGTCCATTTTTTCTCCAGAGCAAGAGGGAAACAATGACCTCCGCAACCCATATCGATCCCGAGAGAGAACGACTTGAACTGGGATACGTTAGCATCAGTGTGGCTTAGTGAAAAGAACACCAACTTTAGAGTTCAGACCCCAGCTCTGCAGGTTGGTTTTATAACCTTGAGAAGGTTAGTTAACCTTTCTGACCCTCAGTTTCCTCTGCTGTAAAGTAATGGTTTCTTCTTAGCATTTTTGCCATGATTACAGATAACGTAGATCAAGTTTTTAGCCCAGTGGCTGGCACACGGTAATAAATGGTAGCCATCATGATTATTGCTCCAATGAAGAAGCTCTTTTGAGTCTAGGAAGAGACTGAAAAGCAAGGACACAATTAATAATAATAGTACCTATTCAGAATTTCAGTTAATCTACAAAATACCTTGATGAGGCAAGTATTATTGGCATCGCCAGCCTTTTACAGAAAAAGAAACTGGGGTTTCAAAAGGTCACATAATTTGTTCAAGGCCACATAACTTGCAAATGGAAGAGCTGAAGTTCAAATGCAGTTCTGTTTGCCTCCAGGGCCTGTGTTCTTAACCATGTATCTCCAGATTACACACTGGTCTAAAGGCTAGGAGCTGAAAACTCTATAATCAGAAGCCATTTGTACAGACCACTAAGTAGCTAGAAGCAGCTTCTGGATGTCCAGGAAACTGTTTCAGGTTGCTGGAGTGGAGGCAGACGCCACTCAAAGTCCAGGACAAGGGCGTCCCCCAGCATTCTGAGAAGCACGCTCCTAAATGCAACGGGACCATCTACTTGAACGACCAACTTCTACAGAATTCATAGGTATCTTGTAGTCCCTAAAATAGTCGAATAATAGGAGCCACAAAAATCCAAATCTGTGAACTAGACTTGCTTGAGGATATTTGGGAGAGCAGACAGAGCCCGGTTTTTAAATGAAGATCAGCATGCAAGAGAAAAGAACACGGTCCGGAACTCCTTAGGAACTATTATCATATTCTATAACATCTTTTCAAAAATAATAACAAGGAAGTGAATGAACCATCATGATACAGAAAACGTGCTTGTGGCTTGGGGGGGAACCCTGCCATGTGCTTTCAATTCATCTGAGAACAGGGCAGGAAATGATACTGTCCCCAAGCAGAAGCAGCCTATCTGGGCACACCTAACATCACCACCATCACCCCCAGCCTTCAGGAATGCCTTTGAAGTCAGTGGGAAATCCAGCCCTCCCTGAAGGAATTGCATATTTTAGCTTCTTTTAAGATTAGGACATTATCTACATTGGCCTTATAACAATCAACATATTTCATTTGTAGCTGGAAAGCAGACAAACCTTTCCTATCTCACACCCAAGCTTAATTCCAAGCTCCCAAAATCTGACTGGCCAGTTGGCAGACAGAACACTCCACCTTGACAATGTCCTTAGAATTGATTGTCCTTGTTGTAACCTATGTAATCCTTGGATTCACTGCCACCGGAGAAATTTCATCGTTATATTTTGACAGATCTGCACCTCACCTCATACAGCTCCCCAAGCCCCACGTCACTTCTCCCCTCCCTCATATTCTTGGGATCTATCTTCAAGTACAAGTGCTCAGAACATGAGCTCCTCCTTTCTATTTCCCACAACCATTCTTTCCTGGAGCTGAGATGTCAGCAAGGAATGCCACTGGCACTTGATCGGCAAATATTTATCTTTCAAGCTTGTCCTGATCGTCCTCCAGGAAGGTGAGATATCATAAGACATAATGAAATGACTGTTGTTTTAAGGCATTATGTTTGGGAGCTATTTGTTATACAATAGATAACGAGAATGCATGCACATGGTGTGATACCAATGCATAAACATATATATGCGGCAAAACAATAAGCAAATATGTAACAACAGTAAACACTGAATTCAGGGTCATGGTAATCACTCTTTGGTAAAATTACTTGCTTGCTTCTGCTGTCTAGAAGAGTGGGTTTTAATTTTTTGTTGTCGTTGTTTTGTTTTATTTGACAGGAATACAAGCGTGCAATGGCATTCATTTGCAGGACATGTTCCCATAGGCGTGCTCAAATATCCATTGGTGGCCCCTGTCAGTTAGACTACTGGCCATGAAGCACCCATCAGGAGCCGGTCCAGGATTTGTGGCGCCTAAAGCATCTACGAATTTGGGGAACCTCTTTAAGAAAACAAATTCTGAATCAAAATTAGATGTGAAAGTAAATATTTATGTTTAAAATTTTTTTAAGTTTATTTAGAGAGAGAGAGAGAGAGAACTAGAGGGGGAAGGGCAGAGACAGAGTGCAAGAGAGAATCCTACGTAGGGTCCACACTGTCAGCACAGAGCCCCATGTGGGGCTCAATCCCATGAACCATGAGATGGTGACCTGAACCAAAACCCAAGAGTCGGACATTTAACTGACTGAGCCACCCAGAAGCCCCATAAATGTTGATTTAGAATGAGAAAAGAGGGGTGCCTGGGTGGCTCAATCGGTTAAGCATCCCACTTCAGCTCAGCTCGTGATCTCATGGTTCGTGAGTTTGAGCCCTGCATCAGGCTCTGTGCTGACAGCTCAGAGCCTGGAGCCTGTTTTGGATTCTGTGTCTCCCTCTCTTTCTCTGTCCCTCCCCTACTTGCACTCTGTCTCTCTTTCTCTCTCTCAAAAATAAATAAACATAAAAAAAAAAAAGAATGCTAGAATTGAAAAAAGAAACCACAAATTTTATAAAGCTAACACATACCACAAACATACAGAAAAATAATACTTTTATTAATTAACTTCATGGCATACATTTCTAATACTTTTTTTCTAAATTTTTTTTCTAAAATTTATTAACTTTATGGCATACATTTCCAATACTTTTTTTCTAAAATTTTCTAAAATTTTCGGGGTGCCTGGGTGGCTCAGTCGGTTGAGTGACCAACTTCGGCTCAGGTCATGATCTCACAGTTTGTGAGTTCGAGCCCCATGTTGGGCTCTGTGCTGACAGCTCAGAGCCTGGAGCTTGCTTCCGATTCTCGGTCTCCCTCTCTCTCTGCCCCTCCCCCTCTCATACTCTGTCTCTGTCTCAGAAATAAACATAAAAAAATTAAAATAAAATAAAATAAAATAAAATAAAATAAAAATACTTTTTTTCTAAAATTCAGTCTTTGATTGGCTCTTCATAATATACCAATTTAGGGATATCATTTTCTAAAGACAAAATGGAAAGACAATTTAGTTTTTCTTCTTGCATAGTTCATAAAGTTCTTATTTATTGATAGTTTTAAAAAGTCTCTGTCAGCCTTGAACATTTTATTGTTGATGTCATGTGAAGTTTTAGGATTATTGTCAAATTCGGGTAGATCTCTATCAGGTCTCTCTTGTGCAGGAGTGTCAGATTTCAGGGCATATCAAGTTTTCTTCTCAGTGACTAGTCTCAAATACTCTGAATTGAAAATGCATGTGGCATTTATAATTGCATATGCTGCATTTTGCAGCAGATTCTTGACAGGGGAGAAATTCCACTTCTCATCGTTACTGACGGGATCAAAATCTTCTTCTTATGATTTTACCCATCTCGTGATTGGAAGGATTTTCCCCCTAGACTAGGTTTCTTCCATACTTCTCAAACAATGTTTTCCCTCTACTCTCTACATACGGTTGGAGCCGGCCACTGTAGAACTCTTTTACTTCTTTTCTTTTACATGTTCCTATCACCTTTGAGTTAGAGAACGCAGGACTAGAGAGACAAAGGGTATATGTGTCCTAGTTTGCTCCTCTAGAGCTTGTATCCAGGAAGTGGAAGTTAAATAGATTGAAGGGATTACAGGAAGCAGAGGTGGGTTTTCCACCCTCCCTCATCTGGAACTCGGGAGGGACCTGTGGCACAGAGTGGACTTGCTCCTTTAAGAAACACTCACAGCAGATTAAAAATAATGGTGCATGGGGGTTAGGTGGCGATGGGACCTGGATGTCACCACAGATACTATGAAGGACCAGTAATAAAGTTAGCTGAGTTGGGAACCGAAGGTCATGACTGTGAGTACAGAGTGTTCAACCTAAACCAGGAGTCAGATGAGGGATGTAGCTGTGATTCAGACAGGCATGTCTCACCAAGGTGACCCGAATCCGCAAAAATGTGCATTGGGTCCTGGGCACACAAAGACCAAAGCACAGGCAGACCGACTGCAACGTCACAGATGAGTGCAAGGTGCCCAGTGACCCGACTGGCCAAGCCGCCTCACCGCAGAGCTCAGCAAGACCCCACACAGAGCACTGGGACACAGGCACGTCCACGTCCCCCACCCCTTGCCAGACGGCCACCTGAGTAAGCTTTCCACTCTCTCTGCAAGCCTGTTCCTTAAGCTATTATTCTAGGGGGGAGTAGAAACAATGGAGTCTAAGACACCAGAGTCAGATTTTCACATCACGGGAACATCCCTGGAATTCTCTAGTAAGACTTATTAACAACGTCTATCAGGTTCTTACATACGTCTGGTAATTCTCATTACCATAATAAGATAATATATTTATATCACTTTTTTTTCAATTGAGCTTCACGATATCTCCAAATCTGAGGTACTATTACTATCCCCATTTTTATTTGTTTTTGTTTTTGTTTTTTTAATGTTTATTTGTTTTTGAGAGAAAGAGGGACAGCCCGCGAGCTGGGGAGGGGCAGGATAACTGTGGATACTACACTAGGCCACCCTGGCAGAGGCCAAGTACATCCAAATCCCATACCCATTCTCTGCTCCATTCCAGAAGCCTCTGGAGCATCTTAAAGGTAGGCTCACTCCCAGCACAATGTGTGTTTCGTATTTTAATCCATGGAAATTCATCCTTAGAAATAACCACCCTTGCTATGGATAACCCAGAAACTGAAGCAGTAAGGGCTCTGGCTTGCAATTCTGACTTTGTGACAGGATCACCTGAAAATGTATTTAAACTTCATGTACCTTCGTTGCCATAAAACTGAAAGGGGAGGGGAGGCAACCTGCTACTATCACTTACAGACTGGTTGGTCCGTTCCCCCTTGAGCAAGTATCCGTGCTCAGCGCACCTGTTTGCCCACCCATGCCATTTCCTCCAGCACCCTGCCCTCAGCCTCCACTTCCCTCAGAGCTCTTAAGGACAAAGCCACATCCTTGCTGGTGCTGACAGGGCCCATGGCGAGAGCTAGGATCGCTGCCAAACATGCAGACTGCTGATGCTCCTGGAGCCTCTGGTCCACTGGGCACCACAGCTGAGAAGATTCCATGCAGAGGCGGGGAGATCAAGCTCCAACCAGCCCCGCCACGCTTTGTTCCAAACAGTTCTGCTTGTGCCTAAAGATTCTCAAGACTTTGCGGTTTCTTCCTCTCACCTCTTGCCGGGAGTGCCTCGAAGTCTCAGGAAGCCAGTTCCTCGGATTCTGGCCTCTCCCCTCTAACCAGGGGTCTGCAGCACCTTCCAGATGTTGTGACTCCTCATTAATCCTACTTGTCCTCTCTGCAAGAGCAATTGATATTTGACCCACCCGGCACAAAACAATGCACGCGCTCGTGATGAAAGTGGGGGCAAAGCCAAAAGGGACTTGAAGGAGAAACATTGTCCTCGCCAGCTGTATTCTGGCCCTAGTGCAATAAGGCAAAATTGCCCTGTAACAGATGTTAAAAATACTTAAGAATTTCAGCATGGGTTAAATGTTTTCTTCCTGTTTTTATTTTAAGTATGTAGAACCAAAAATGTGCATGTCCATCTGGAAAACAGCATTTTTAGATTTTAGTCATGGGTATATTTAAATCTGAAGGTCAAGACCAACAACACCCTCTGTCCCAAATTGGAACTCTGTCCTCACACACATTCATGTTTTCTTTTATTTCTTCCTGAATGATGGCGAGCGATAGGATTTGTCAAATGCACTGAAGAAACACTAGGGGAAGTTGATCAGGACTATAGGTAGGGCACTTGTTCTTGACAAGATAAGTGGTTACTTCTCACCATAAAAGTTGCAGAGCATCCCACTCTCGATTTCAGCTCAAGTCACGATCTCACGGTTCGTGAGATAGAGCCCCGCGTCAGGCTCTGACAGTGCAGAGCCTGTTTGGGATTCTCTCTCTCTCTCTCTCTCTCTCTCTCTCTCTCTCTTTCTCTCTCTCTCTCTCTGCCCCTCCGCTGCTTGCATGCATGCTCTCCCTCAAAAATAAATGAACATTAAAAAAAAAAAAAAAAGGTTGCAGTTGCATAAAAAAAACACACAAAATCTTTCAGCCTAATATTTTAATGAAGAAAACTGTTTGCAGAGCAACTTTAACATCTTCCGTAATGCCTATGTGAGAAGGGAGGCGCCGGTAGCCGCTCTGGAAGGACGTTAAACATTATGGGCAGAAGACTGATATGTGGTAACTTCCCAAAATTAAGACAGGAGAGCTCTAGGACACCACCGAAATTCCTGGTGCACACATAGACGCTCCAGGAGGGTTGGAAGGAAAATAACAGGTCTCTGGTGGAAAAAACAAAACAAAACAGAACAGGAAAAGAGATATTTGGGGATAAAGGAGCTAGATGTGAACAGTCAAGAATAAGAAGAGGAAGTTAAGAGGAAATTCAATTTAGGAAGGTAAGAAAAGGCTGAGAGGCAAAGAAGTGCCCTTTGAGAGCCAGGAAGGAGGAAAGAGAAATTCAGCAACAAAAATTCATGAACCCTGGGGCGCCTGGGTGGCTCAGGCCATTAAGCATCCGGCTCAGGTCATGATCTCACGGTTTGTGAGTTTAAGCCCTGCAACAGGCTCTCTGCTCTCAGCACAGAGCTCTCTTCGGATTCTCCATCCTGCTCTCTCGCTCTCTCTCAAAAAAATAAAAAAATAAATTCAGGAACCCCAAATAAAGAGAATAAATGGAATGTATTAGAGTCACATATGATTCCAGGGAATCTGCATCTGCTCAATAAATGAGGGTATTCCCAAACCCCACAGCAAGGAAACGAAGAATAAGATGACCTTGGTTTCTATTCTATCTTCCCCAGCACCTGCTAAAGCAAAATGGCCACCTATCCCCTCTTGGGTGGCAGGGAAAGGAAGAAGCGTACAGACAACAAAAGTGGGAAGGGAACATAAAGGACAAAGCATCAAGTACTGCAATAGAGGAGAGACTTGGGACGTGCTGCTGGGGAAACACCCAGAGATAAGCACAGGATCTGTAGGGGGGGCTGGGGGAAGGGATCTGGTAGACTGCGCCCCAGGGGGTCTACACCGGGCTCCTTGATAGTGATCACAATACAAAGGCAACTTGGTGAGTTCAGTAGATCCATTGAAATGTACATCATTTGCAGTTCAATGAGTATGAGTGTTTTAAATCTAAGACTGCCTCACTCCCCAGGTAGTATAGTAAGGATAGGTATTGGGCACAAACTACCAGTCCACCATGTGTTTCCAAAATAGCTCTTCTCTCCTGCCACTGAGACCTCCGATCACATCTGCAAGTCTAGCAGATTCCTCCAACATAGACTGTTGTAACTGCAGAGGCTTCTTCTAGGAGCTAAAAGAGCAACATTAAAACTCACAGGTTCTGGGCGCCTGGGTGGCTCAGTCGGTTGAGCGTCCGACTTCGGCTCAGGTCATGATCTCACGGTCCGTGAGTTCGAGCCCCGCGTCGGGCTCTGTGCTGACCGCTCAGAGCCTGGAGCCTGTTTCGGATTCTGTGTCTCCCTCTCTCTCTGACCCTCCCCCGTTCATGCTCTCTCTCTGTCTCAAAAATAAATAAATGTTAAAAAATAAAAAATTTAAAAAAAACCTCACAGGTTGCTTCTAGGAAATGCTTTTTTGAGGATACAGTCTAATTTTGAAGGGAAAGCTAGTCTCTTTTATTACTCCAAGCGGAATAATAATTGATAATCCATTAGGATGCTTTAAGGTGAAAATAATAGGAAACCCAACCAGGAACATCCACAACAAAAACGAGAATGTAGCATCTCACGTAATAGTTAAGTTCAAAGGTAGAGCGGTTTCAGGGTTGGTAATCTCTGTCACTGTTCAACGACATCATTAAGACATCCGGTTGCATTTTGTTTTCCAATTTTCTACGTCTACCTTCCTCTGCTCTTCCTTCCTCCAACCAAAAGGTTGACTTTTGTCCACACATTTATCCTCCGTAGTTGCAAACTGGCTGCCAGAGTTGTAAGTGCAACACAGAGCTCCATAGAGACGCAGCCGTGTGAATGAAAGAGGGTCCATTTCCTGCCTTGAAACTCTTTACTTCAGAAGGCATCTTAAGTTTTAATTTCATTTTCCAAATTTTCATTTAAGTTTCCTTTAAACTTTCTTGCAATCTCACTGCTCAAAATTACTACCCATGCCAATTCCTACACTAATCTTTGACAAGGAAAATGGCCTTGCCATGATTGGTTCCATGTAGTCAAGATCCACCCTGCTTTGGGCTGAAATCAGCTTTCCCTGAAGCACATAAGTTGCCTGATACCTGAACAAAGCTGAGATAGTGTTAGTAAGGAAGAAGGGACAAATGGCTGATAGAGAGACAGCCATATTCGGTGTCATAGATAAGAACATGCTTTCCAAATTTACCCTGACCTACCAGCTGCTCCTCCTGCCCCAGCAATCCACTTGCCACAAGGAAAAGGACCCTTCCCCCTTCTACTCCCAAAGTTGGGCATAACTGAAGTAATGAAGGCCTTCGCAAACAGGTTAGGAACAGACTGGAAGCCTTGGGACCCAGTCAAGAATTCTACAAGTATCAGAAAAATTAATGTGAACCATAAGCATCTTATGTTGAAACCTGCCACCGACCGAAAAGCATCAAGGGGGCACCTGGGTGGCTCAGTCGGTCAAGTGTCAGACTTTGGCTCAGGTCATGATCTCATGGTTTGTGAGTTCGAGCCCCACATCAGGTTCTGTGCTGACAGCTCAGAGCCAGGAACCTGCTTCGGATTCTGTGTCTCCCTCTCTCTCTGCCCTGCCCCCCTCCCCAAAATAAATTGACATTTAAAAAAAAGAAGAAGAAGCATAAGTTACACCATTGATGGTGATAAAGGGCCTTCCAATTCTCAGTAAGTACCAATCAGTCAAGTGTTGTTCTTGTTCGTTCCTTGATCTGGGCTGTTTAATAGAGGTCCTGGGTTTCTATGAGGCCTGAACGCATAGTTGAAAATCCAGTTTATCTTACTGTCACATATCCTTATGATATAGTCTCCCATAACTTAGAGTAACTTGAATAAGTTGGATTTTTCTCTGTAGAAAATCAATTTAACCTGGAGGCCTAGGGTTGGGAGCCAAATGAGACCTACAGATTTGTCTTATTTTATCCTTACATAGTTAGCCTATAAAGTGATTTTTTTTAATGTTAATTAATTACAAACCTTTAAAATCAGGAAATTACATTTTTAAAAATCTGGATTTCTGGATTTTCTCAAAAAAATCAAAAGGTCCGATCATGGGATCACATGACAACCATTGTCTGAAGCTGACTATGACCCTCCTTGGGAAGGGAAGTAGATTCTCCAGCTTGTTGCAGACTCCCATTTCATATTCACGCTGCCTGCTTGATCCAACCCAAACAACTGAGCTTATGGCCCCTGACCACCTGATCAAAACTATGCATGGGGTTGCCTGATGCACCTGAATCTGATAAACCCAAAAGTCATAGCCAGTTCAGCCTGAGATTGAAGAACAAATGCACATATGGAGGGAGAGACATACGTGTGCATAACACGTAACAGGAGACATATGATCTCCTAGGAAGGCTGAGACATGAGGCCCATCCCCGAGGAAAACAACATTCTGAAACTCACAGCCCTCCTCCCTCTCCCCGCAAATCTTGGGCGACTGGCCAGCCCTGATAGGAGAGAAGGAGGAAAGAATCAAACATGCTATTATGTCCTGATCTAGTCTACAACAATCACCGTGTCGGGGGAGGCCCCAGAGCAGTAGATCTGATTACCTAACGATCATGATTTTAGCTCGTAGAACAAGGCTGTTCCCATTAGTGACTGTATACAATTACTGACTGATATGCTTTTGGGATCTTACCACAATATTCTTTTCAGGGATTTCTCGTTTCTTATACCATTCCCCTCCCTCCCCCTCCCCCCCCCCACCACACACACACACACACACACACACACACACACACACGCTCTTACTTGGATAGGTCTGACAGTAGGTGGCCCAAATGGAGTCTGGAAACTGGCTCTGTTTTGTCAGCATTCTATACATGTTTCTTGAGGGCCATTTCTTTCTTTCTTTAACCCTCACTTAAAGACCACATCCATTTAAACCTATCTTCCTTGCTGAAGGTCAGAATCCAAAACTGAAAGGCCAGGGATGGGAGTGGAGGAATATTCTTACCAATTATTTTCAGCAAGTGCCTGCTTCCAAACTAAATCAGAACTGTTCAAATGTACTAACTCAAAGTCTCAGGATCTCAGTCCAGAAATAGCCGATATTCAATATGAACAAAAATGTGCATAGCATGATACAAGGCTGCATGTTGAAATGGGCAATTGAGTACAGATCCTTTCGCTGATGAGATGACAGAAATAGTACTTAAAAATTAGGACAGATAAAAAAAAAAAATCAGCCAAACAGGGAACTGAGTTTCACAGAGATTACTGTGGCCTTTGGAGAAATTTCTATCAAACTGGATGCAGCCATAGGGAAATTAGGCTAGTGTAATAAGATCAGACATTTTGAGTCCAAAGCACCCCTTTAAGCACGGAAGGGCACAAGCACAGCTTCCTCCTGATAACTCAGGGTAAGACAGTCTACTTTCTGGTGGCCTAAGGAACATGCCTCAGGAAAATCCTGTTGAAAATAGAAGGGCTCATTCTACCTAAAGAATTTTAGTGCCTGGAATGTAGGTCCTGGTAGAACATCAAGGAATTGGACATCTTCTAGAATTCCTCTCGGATCCTTGCATCACCCTATGAAGTGCCTGAAAACAGCGATTTGGCAAGGATCTGTGAACAGAGAGATATTCCATAGACTGTAGTGGGTTTGCCTCCATTATTTAGTTTAGCCCAATTTAACCAGAACTACTCTGTGCCCAGCATTGTGCTAAGGGCTATAACAAATGTGAAAGAACTTTATGACAAAGCCCTTGACCTCAGGAGACTTGCCATCTTGTTGGGTAGGCTGAACCTATATATATGAAGGAATTAGAGAACGTAAGAATATAATTGTGAAACAAAATTGATCTAATCTTTACCTAATCTTGGGTTTCTTAGGTACCATTCCGCAAATACATTCATTAAGTTATAACAAATTGGGGCGCTAGGGTGGCTCAGTTGGTTGGGTGTCTGAATCCTGGTTTTGGCTCAGGTAATGATCTGGCGTTTCATGAGTTTGAGCATCACATTGGACTCGGCACTGCCGGTGTGGAGCCTCCTTGGGATTCTCTCTCTCCTCTGCCTGTCACTCCCCCGCTCTCTCTCAAAATAAATAGATAAACTTTAATCTATATATATAATAAATTATAACAAATTAAATTAATTATAATTTTTTTATTTTTATTTAAAAAAAAATTTTTTTTTAACATTTATTTATTTTTGAGACAGAGACAGACAGAGCATGAACGGGGGAGGGGCAGAGAGAGAGGGAGACACAGAATCGGAAGCAGGCTCCAGGCTCTGGGCCATCAGCCCAGAGCCTGACATGGGGCTCGAACTCACGGACCGCGAGATCGTGACCTGAGGTGAAGTCGGATGCTCAACCGACTGAGCCACCCAGGCGCCCCAATTATAATTTAATATATTAAAACCCACCAACAGGGCGTCTGGGTGGCTCAGTTGGTCAACATCCAACTTCGGCTCAGGTCATGATCTAATGGTTCGTGAGTTCGAGCCCCACATTGGGCTCTGTGCTGACAGCTCAGAGCCTGGAGCCTGCTTCAGATTCTCTCTCTCTCTCTCTCTCTCTCTGTCTCTTCTGCTCCTCCCCACTCATGCTCTGTCTCTCAAAGATGAATAAACGTTAAAAAAATATATATACATATATATACACACATGATTGCATTCTGGCATAGCTACAATGAGTAGATAGATAATGTCAAGTGTTGAAAAGAATGTGGAGCAACTGGACCTCCCATACATCAATGATGGAAGAACAAATCAGTAAAACCACTTTGGGAAATCCTTCGGCAGTACGTGTAAATATAAATATATCCTATGATCCAGAAATTCTACTCCTGGATTTATACCCAGTTGAAATCCATATATATTTTCACCAAAAGACATATAAAAAATGGTCATAGCTGCCCTGTTCATAACAGCCCCCAACCGGAAGCAACTCAAATGGCCATCAATAGCAGAATAGATATGTCACATACTCAGGCAAGAAGCCACTAAAGAGCCCTGGGAATAAACAAACCATAATTATACCCAACAATATGGATGAGTCCAACATAATGTGGAGCAAAAAAAGCCAGACCAAAAAAAAAAAAAAAAAAAAAAAAGACAACTACATACAACATGATTCCATTTGTATAAAGTTCAAAAGCAGATAAAATTTATCTATTGTGGTAGAACTCAAGATAGTGGTTACCTTTGTTCAGGGAGGGTAGTTATTGGAATGACAGGCAAGAGGAGTGATAATCATGATTTATTTCTTGATCTGGGAGGTGGTCAAATGAATGTTCACTTTGTGCATATTCACTGAGCTGTAGGTGATTTGCACACTTTTTTTTTTTTAAGTTTATTCTATTTTTGAGAGAGAGAGAACAGAGCTGGAGCAGGGGAGGGACAGAGAGAGAGGGAGACAGACTCTGAAGCAGACTCCAGGCTCTGAGCTGTCAGCACAGAGCCTGATGCAGAGCTCGAACTCACAAACCATGAGATCATGACCTGAGCTGAAATCAAGAGTTGGCCGCTTACCAACTGAGCCACCCAGGTGCCCCATCTGGGTCTGTGATTTGCACACATTTCTACGTAATTTGTCAATAAAGTAATCCATATAAGGGTCACGTCAAGTGTTTCAAATGCATCAACATTTTCTAAAGATCTCTACCAGTCGAGATTCAAAGCCCGAAGAGTTGTAGAAATTGACTGCCAGTCGTCTCTGACTGGGACCAGGAATTGCAGGTTTCTGAACTCCCTGTTCTGTTACTGATTCTCTAGTTGTCTCTAGACAACTTTAGAAAAACATTACTTGTCATACCTCTATTTTTAAAAATAGCAAGTTTGGCTTTCATTCTTCAATCACCATTTAATAATAGGTTTGCCTTTAAGGGTAAAATATGTGAAATTGCCCAGCAGTTGATGCTTTCAACATTAAATCAAAATGAAAATTCAAGTCCCTTTCAATTTTCATGATAGGTAACACAATTCTGCTGCACATAGGGAATGTGTCGTTATTGTCCAAAGGAGATTATTATCAGTCTCATTCTCTGCTCAGCCCACAGGTGAAGGTTAGGCTGTCTGCCATAAATCTTTATGTGCTCTCGTTTCCTTTCCTCTCGGAGAGACAGGGACAGGTGCTTTCTCAATCCCTACGTGGATGGATTCCCTTGCTCTGGGGAACAGGAGAAGAAACAAGTCTTAGCAAAATACGAGCCAGGAGGAAAAGAGAGTTCGTCTTGATGGAAGGGGACCTGGGGCCGTCACTTATCAGCTGGAAAACTGTAACAAGTCATTCCACCCCTCTAAATTTCAATTTACTCATGTTTAAGATGTAGCCAAAACAATCCCTCTCCTACTTACACCATTGGGTTGTTTGGAGGGAAAAGTGAGCTTATGTATGTAAAAATGTTTTGGAAACTAGAAAGGGCTACGCAGATGCAAAGTATTATAATTACGTAAGAATACTACCAGTAAACTCTGTTGTTTTAAAGCATAGCACAGTGTGCGAGACAAACGAGGTCCCAGTGTTCGAGCAACTCATGTGATGAGGAGGTATTTTTATAGATGGTAAAAAGTCAAAAAGTAAATAAATAAAACAAGACGACTTTGACAGCCAATAATATTGTAATAATGTTGTGTGGCAATAGGTGGTGATGACACTTACCATGATGAGCACTGAGTAATGTATAGAGTTGTTGAATGTTGTGCACCTGAACCCAACACAACACTGTATGTCAACTGTACTTCCATGGTAATAAATAAATAAGTGAGTTTGGTTCGTGAAAATGTGCCATGGAGAAAATAAGGCAAAGCAATGCAATAGAGTGTGCCTAGGAGTTTTCGTTAGGTTGGGTGAGCAGGGACGTCAGAGAGGGGGCCGTTGAGGCTGTGTGCTGAAAGTGAGGAGGAAGTTCTGGAAAAAAAGTGCTCCAGGCAGAGAGGGAAGGCTGAGGCCAAGGTACTAAAATAGGAAGGAGCTTGACATGTGCGAGGACCAGACAGAGAGGCCCTGGGGCTGGAGCAGGGAGCGATAGGAGAGGTGGCTGGAAAGGCAGGTAGGGGCTCAAGTGCAGGAAACATCACGGATTGTGCCAGAAGCTGGTCAGCTAGGGAAAGGGGGTCGGTAGAAAAGAGGGCACAGGACTAAGACTTGTTTATAGAAGAGAAATAACTGGCAGCAAAAGACTTTTCTCCCAGGGGAATAGCTATGAAATCATAAAATCAGGCTTTACTTCTGACTTGCAGTATTTTATATAAACACCACTCAGTTTCCAGGGGTGGGTTCACTTTGAGGCTAATGGAAGATAAGCTTCAGAGTGCCCTGCTTGTACAAGGCTCTTCCGGGCCCGGGAAGGCACTCCAGCACTCTTGTAATCAAAGTTGGTATTCTTTTTCTTTAAAAGATCTTTCCAAACCTGCCCCTACTCCTGAATGTACCCAAACGCAATTACAAATTTCTAGAATCAGCTTCAGCAACAATCAGGACCCAGAGGCTTGTAAATATGCTTCCTTTTGACTACTTCAGGGTCCTTCTCACCAGCCCAGGAAGTCTGGGATCTACATTTCTACGGGCTGCCCTACTCCCTCCTTCTCTTTGCCTTAGGAGGCCCTGGAGCCAGGTTTTCCGCAATCCTGCCCCAGATAACCTTCCCAGCCCCAGTCCCCATGGCTTCTCCAAGCCTTCTACCCTCCTGCACCTCCACTACCTTCCCGGCACCTGTAAAAACCTCCAGCAATGTGTTCCTGTTCTGGCGACACCCACATCTTCTCTTGGCCCCATATTTTTGCACCTGCTGTTCCTCATGCCTGTATGCCCTTCCGCCCGTTCTCCTGTCAAACCCCTGTTGCACCCGTATTCTATAAAGCTGAAGTCTTCTCCTCCTCCTCCTCCTCCTCCAATTACTGCTCCCATGACACTGAGTGCATCACCCAGTTAAGGCACCAACCTCACTGTATCAGAGTTAGTCATTGACCTGTGTGTCCTCGCATGTCCCCCCCAGCCGCACACTGGACTGGTTGAGCTCCTTGAGAACAGGCCTTATTTTATTCATCTCCTTACCCCATCCCTGTACCTAGCACATCAAGTAGCTAATCAATGGATAGGAACCTCCCAAATGCTTAGCAGGACAGAACACGAGGGTTCAAGGAAACTTCTAGTTTTACCAACATACCTCCAGGCTCTTTTTTTTTTTTTTTTAAATTTACATACACATCCATCCCAGCAAGCCCAGCGCCTCAGTAGTGGCTGTTGGGTGCATAGTCATACAACTACCCAATGCAAAGTTCCCCTGCGGGCACCGACAGACAGCTCCCCTGCAAAACTGTCTGGCTCTCTGAAGGGGCTATGGGTTTGGAAAGGAGGCCGATCTGGCTCAGTTGGGACTGGGTCCCCTGAAAACTCTTTCTGAAGCGCTGTGCTAGGAGCAAAGCTTTCCCAGAGCAGTCACAGGCCCTTTGCCAGGCAGCTGGGTTGTGGAGCCGCCTCCGTGTTTACTAAACAAACCCATGTGATTATCCTGTCAAGATCTGAAAGACAAAGACAAAAAAACTTAGCATCAATACAAGGCCACCTATTCAATTAAAGCCGCAAACCAGGGCAGCTAAAAGGCTGAATATAAAACAGTCAGGGAGAGTTTTAATAAGAGTGAGTTACATAACTTGAGACTTGCTTGAGACTCAAACAAAGGCATTCTTATCTCAAGGTTAAAGAAAGGAATTAAGACTAGCAGCAGTCTCCAAGCACTTTTCCTGTAAACTTTCTGCCAAGAAGCGAGGCTCGAGGCTGAAGGCTCGAGGCTTGGGCATGGGAACACGGGGCCTCTACAGCTAGCCTTCCCCTGGGTTAACTAGGACGTCTTCTGGGCAGGGGGTTGCTCCCCACTGGTGGTGGAATCCCAGGCCTTTTCAAATCATCACCCTCTCACAATTGGAGAACTGTCCCATTCTGCCAGCCCCTCCTGTTAAGGATAAGAAACCCTGGAGGTCACCCTGCCAGGTCATGCAGGACAGGGACCAGGACGTCCACCATCCGGGACAGGGCCACTTTTGCTCCACCACACGGCCTGCACCTTCAGACACATCCACGGACCCTCGATCAGTAGCCAAGAGCTGTGGGGGGAAGAGGGGGCAAAACTGGGCATGTCCCCACCGCCCCCTGCACACTCTGAGACTAGCCCCAATCCCACCCCACACCAAGGGTTCACCTCTCTCCCTTTTCTTTCTCCTCCTTCCTTCTTTCTTCCCGTTTCCTTCCCAGCCTGGCTCTGTCCTCAACCCATTTACAACAGAGGGATCCCGTCGCATTGTTTTGTCTTACTGGTGGCACTGGGAGGCAATGAGGTCTAGAAACAAGATATTTCTCTTTCAATCTCTTCCCATCTAAGCCTTGCCCTGTCTGGGCTCTGGGCTCCCACCCCCACCCCAGCCTTTTCCTCCCTGCTCCTGATTGTCACTTCTAGAAAACTGGTCATGTTTAGGGGCACCTCGGTGGCTCAGTTAAGCATCTGACTGTTGATTTTGGCTCCGGTCATGATCACTGCGTGCTGACAGTGCAGACCCCACTTGGGATTCTCTCTCTCCCTCTTGTTCTGCCCTTCCCCCTGCTCATGTGCTCCCTCTCTCTCTCTCTCTCCCTTCTCTCTCTCTCTCACTCTCAAATAAATAAACTCACTTTTTTTTGTTTGTTTTGTTTTTAAAGAATCCCAAGCAGGCTCCACACCATCAGCGCAGAGCCCGATTCAGGGCTCGAACTCACCAACTGTGAGATCATGACCTGAGCCAAAATGAATAGTCGGGTACTTAACCAACAGAGCCACCCAGGCGCCCCAAATAAATACACTTAAAAAAAAAAAAAAGTCTCTGGTCATGTTTAAGGCAGAACCTACCGTAAAATAATTACATTTTAAAAGGGCACTCTTTGTAACGCTGGACAGCTTGTTCAACAAGAAACAGAGTCGTAACAGCGGACATATTTAAAAGATAAATTCTGTCTGAAAGACAGGAAGCTTTCCAGACTTCCTTGAGATTAGAATTTACAGGTAATACTGCTGCTCCGAGGGGAATCAGAGCTCCCCAACCTCCAGGACACCACCTCCTTCAGGGAACAGGGTTCTGTCACCTGCTCCAGCCAGAGGCTCTTCCTTCAGTGGATCCTACATTTGCCATGCTGTACTCGGAGGTCACACCCTCAGGTGCCACCCTCATTGGGGATGTGCAACAGTAGTCAGCTCACAAGTCCTGACTTCCGCAAATAAGATAAGGTTTGTCTCTGAGCCTCCCGTGCTGGTTGGTGGCTGGTTTATAGCTTTAAATCCAGCACGATGTGGTCCAAGCTGGTTCTGCGGAGGGACAATGAAGAAGTTCTTTGTTTGGGGTACCTGCTGGGCTAGATTAAAGTACCAGGCAGG
The DNA here is from genome assembly GCF_024362965.1 of Panthera pardus. Taxonomy (NCBI): domain Eukaryota; kingdom Metazoa; phylum Chordata; class Mammalia; order Carnivora; family Felidae; genus Panthera; species Panthera pardus. Next base: position 10,017,238 of record NW_026526832.1, on the reverse strand, counting down.
CTCTTTCAGCACTGGTAGGCTCCCAGGAGCGTTGGGATTACACAATCTCTTGCTGGACAGACAGGCAGAACTGGCAAACTCACTGGGACGCGACGAGGTCTTGGGAGAGAGCTTTTTCCCTTTGACTCTGCCAGCGTCCCTAATCACACTGGCTCTAGATTTGGGGACTTTAAATGACAAAATGATAAGGTCTGGAATTTATTTTGCTGCTCCAAAGAAAATTGTAAGACTCCCCGTGGGCTGGAAAATTTTGTAAGTGTTGATTTTGAATAAGTGGCTTTTCCAAAAGCCTTTGGCATCAGCAAAGCACACCAAAGAGAATGAAAACTCACATTTCTGGGGAACCAGATCCTGTGCTGCCACTTTCTCTTTACCAGCCAGGGTCTGTCTTAAATTTGCATCAAAACAAAGGACACCAGCTGCAAAATGGGCGGCTATTGCTGGGTTGTTTTGCATTTTTTCCATCATCTTATTTAGAAAGCAAATATTACTATTCCTTATTTTGTCTCCCTCCAAGCAAAATGGTCTTTTGGGTCCAGCATATTTCGGGGTTAGTAAGGGGTCAGAGAGAAGGCACAGGGTGTATGAAGGCATGTGTTTGAATTTTTAGGGCTGCTTTTAGAACAATCTAAGAGTGAAGTCTCCCCAGGGTGCCCAACTGGTCCCAGGGGGCAAAGCCCCTACAATGAATCAATCAGGGGGACTGGGATGAGTAGAAACAGAGAGAAGGCTGCCTCTTCAGTGGCATCCAAGAGGTGGGCCTGTTGACTTCTGACTGCACTTCTGGAAACTACCATCCACCTCTACTGAGTATAGCCACAGGAAAGAGCCATAGAATATCTCCATGGTGTCTCCTGCATGGATGTCATCGAAGACGTGGTATAATCACCATCTCTTTATGAGGATTCTCAGCAGAAATTTCATTCTGGCCTTAATACCACACACATACATACGTCTCTTGAACAATTACTCCACCTTATGGTGTTTTATGCATTCTTCCAAACAGTCTTCAGAACCCAGCCATATATTCTGGATGGATCCTGTCTCTGTAGTTCTATCAGGGCTGCTCTGGGGGGGTGTGGAGGGGAGGGATCTGCCTGCCCAGACCTGTCAAATCCCAGAGAATACTTCCCAGGAACAGTCAACCCAGACCCAGAGCTTCAAGAAGACTGACCTCAGCCCAAAAGCAAATCCCCATGGACATATTCTTTCACTAACAAATATTTCATATGGCAGATATGTACGGAGCACCTACTATGTGTCAGAGGATATAGGCATGAACATGGCAGGCACAGTTCCTTATTCTCATAGAGTATGCAATCTGGTAGGATTCACCTCACTGGATCTCCTTGAATTTGGAGATATGTCAATGAAATTAACAGGCAGCGTAAGGTGGAAACCTCAGAAAAAGACCAGAAGACCAAAATAACAACAACAAGAAGATGATCTGAGCCAGAGTGAATGAGGACACTTAGAAAAAGCGAAAGAACTATATTTCTGTTAGCTGTGTAATCTTAGGCAAGTGACTTAACCCCTGGGCTCCCACATCTGAAAAATGATGATACCACAAAGGCTTATAGTGAAAAATAGGTGAGATGATAAAGCTCATTGCACATACTTAATAAACACTGGCTGCAGTTACTTTTACTACTACCCAAGTAGTACTGAGAGGAGAAGGGCTGTTGGCATGGGCGTTGTGGCCACGTGACCTGTTCCAGCAGGATTAGTGTTAGAAATGGAAATGTGGGGACAATGAAGGGGTCATGTCCGTGATGTCACCTGAAGTCCTATTCGTTCCAGTAGAAGCTATTTTTTTCTCTTACACTTCAACAATTTCTAATCACAATCCTCATAACTTCCTTCTTTTCAGGTACAGTGACTCCCATCGTCCCTTCCATTTTACTGAAGAGAGTGGTTTCCGTTTTATTGATCTTGGCCAAATTTAGAAAGTTAGCACAGATAGAAAGTGTAGACCTTCTACCCCATATCCCATGTTTGTGCATTTTCTGTTCCGAGGGAAAGAGGAAATCAATTTGTTTTCTTCTTTGTTCCTTTGGCGCAATAGCAAGCAGGGTCACATGATACAGACAAAGGTCTAGGCAGCGTACATTCTAATTTAGGAGTTCCTTACAATTGGCTTTGGGGTTATTGCTTCTCTAAAGTAAATAGTCAAATACCTCCTTAAATGTAACATCTAAGTGCCTGCTTGTTGCAGCCCTTGACCTAGAATTCTGGGATGCAAAAAAGTTAGGGAAATTCCAAAGATGTGGTTCCCTCTTTGGCCCACATGTTAGCTTCACTGAATGGCTCACTTCTGCTTCAAGGGATTGGTCTGCAACGTACAATCTGGGCAATTAAAGTTGCATTTCAAAGCAGCAAGATTCTAAACTCCCAAGATTTTGAAAACAGTCTCATTGTACCCATCAGCCCCTACCCACACCCCTTCCTCCACTCTCCAGCAGAGAGTGGCTCTATAAACAAAGTGGTGACAGGGAATCCCCACAAGGCCCATCCCCAGCACCAGGGCCCCAGAAGTTGAGACACACTTAAAGGAAATGGCCTTGCCGTACGAAAACCAAGAAAGGCCAGGAGAGGATGGAGAAAGAGCATGCCACTAGTAAGTTCTACTCAGGCAAGGAGCCCAGATCAGTGATTTAAAAATAGAAAAGGGCAATTTTCAAGCCCTCATGCCTTAATTCTCTATATAGTGCAAATGACTATATGCAAATGAGCTTGGTTGGGCTCAACAGAATCCCAGTTTATTGACCCCCAGTTACCTTCAGGGGATTGGTGGGCCCTTTTGACTCATTGCTGATGAAACTTGGGTGAAGAAAAACTCACTGTGCATAAACTGGAGTATCCAAGACCTAGAGTTAGCTGTGCCCATTGGCAACGGTTTTTGGACAGAGAAAATGTTTTTAGGAAGCTACTCTATCATTCAGGAGACCACCCCTCCCCCCTTACTTCTCTTATCTCCTCAGCCTCTTAAGAACCGTTGAGGGCTCATCAACTATTCATTCTGGCAGAGTGATAAGCAGGTATGCTCTTGTTTTCTATGATAAAGTTTTTGTGTTCTGTGTTCATGCTCAGGCAAGGAGCCACAAGCCTGGGAGATTTATCAATTTATTACTCATGCCAATTTTGGGAGCTCGCAGGTTTGAATCAAGCCAGAGATACTTGCTATTGTATAAACCTAGCAAACCAGTGTGGAAAACGCAGGAGGAGAGAATATATATATATTCTTTGACCAAGTTATTCATTTTGGCAACATCCCATCTCCCAGATCAATTGCCCGTTTAATCATAATGCCTTATAGCCACATGACCCTTCAGGGAGAGCTTACAAAGCATGTTCCCATTTGTTATCTCCTGACCTTCCTAGCAGCCTTCTGCTGTGGGCTTGACTGGTGTTATCACAGAGCAGGCTCTGGACTACGAGCCAGAAGGATAGGGCTCCAGCTCCAGCCACTTCCTTGACTGATGTCCTTGGGCAATTTTCCTTAAACTCTGATCCTCAGTCTTCTCTTCTGCAGAAAGAAGCAAAAGATGGGATGGGACTACACAGCTTTAGCTTCAGGACCTACTATCTGCACAGGCTGGGAACCTAATTTTGACATAGTTTTGTGTCCTTTTTCTTAGAGAAGGCTCCCCAAATTGTAATAAGCTTCAGGACTCACAAAACCTAGATCAGTCCCCCAATAAGACCTGCTCAGTCTAGTACCAGGAAGTCAAAATATGATAGGTATTTCTATGGCTTCAGCTCTGCCAAGTGGCCTGTGATGATCACCATTCATCCCCCTGTACCAGATGGACTTTGTTGGTCCTCCTCCTGGATAGCTGTGAAGGGCTCACTGCTGGCCTCATCTCTGGAGAATTGACTTTCACTGCATGGGAGCCCCTCGTCCTGGAGATTGCACCATCCCTTCCGTTTGGGGCAGTGGGCCAATGTCTGATTGATATGGAGTAGCCCCTTATACAAACAGTTGCAGCCCTATCGCAAGGTGGAACCAGCTCTGGGATACCATCCGTGCTCCTTTGGGATCATATCAAACAAAGCTAGACTGCAGCTGGGATGACATCCTGGCTTAGCTTCTTCCTCATTATTTCCATGCCAAAGCCCGTCCGGTCCACTTTCAAACATAGTCAAAAAGCCCCTGAGACCCACTGCACCAATGCTCAGACTACTGCACAGAAGTGCTTACTAATTCCGTGACTAGCATCACTGTCTGAGGCCCATCCTGGGCCCCTAACAAAGTCCAGAGATCCAGAGTTATAAGGACCTTTGGAACTAGGCAGTGGGAGGGTGGAGGTAGTGATGTTGAGCATTTGGTAAAACTCTAAACTGTGCCCGCCCCACCCTTAGTATCTTCTCTGAGCGCTTGCTTTAGATGTTAAGAAGGAGACCAAACAATGAGAAAAGAATGACTGCTAACATCATGTCTCTTTTGATCATTTTCATGCCATTTTTTACTGCAGGAGATTTATAACTCATTCTTTGTCCCAGCTGAATAGAAAAGGAATCTGGACTCTCCAGTGTTGCCTGTCATTTTGGAGAAAGACAATTTAGGAGGAAAGAGAAGATTTAGAGGCTGTTTCTGTCTCATCTCTGACTTGGTTTGTGACCTTAAACGAATTAATTGTCACCTTTCAGCACTTGCACGTGTGACATCAACACTTACTGTCATACCCCACAAAGAGCAAAGATTCTTGGAGAGAGATCATCATAATAGCAAGACCACCATCTATAAAAGAGGCATACTTTTTAAACCATCAAAAAGGACACACAAGACATTCCTCATGAAAGGGAATAAAATGTGGGGCAGGATGTACCCAAGTGTTTGCTCCCCCAGGCCCTTAGCCCTAAAGGATCTAGAGATAACTAGCCTACCACTTCCTTACAAGAGACAAGTATAGGCTTTGTAGGCAAATTATGAGGACCTAGGTCCAACTCCAGGGGCATCATTCAAGGGAGAGGGGAGCAGGTAAGCCCGATGAGCTTAGGCAGGTACATCTCAGACACAGCTACTACAGGATGGAAAAGCCCAGTTAGAGGACTAAAGACCCAAGAAGCAAGGGCCCAGGGAACTCACTCAGGTAAGGCTCCCAGTGCCCAAAACGCAGCTCATCAGAATCAGATTTTCTGGGCCAGCGGCTTCCTATAGACATCCTCGGAATTTATCTCAGAATGTGGGCAGTCCTGTACTTGAGTGGGGGGGCATAATAACAGGATTCACTGTGTGACCTTGGGCACTTACTTGACTTCCATTTCCTCATATGTAGTAATTCCTCCTTGATTCATCTTTCAGGCTGGTATTAGATTCTGTCTGAGGCAGTATGTATGAAATTGCTTTGTAACCGGTAAAGTGCCAACTGTAAATGTAAGATGGTAATATCTATGGCTAGATAAGGAGGGAGAGAGAAAAGAAAGCTTTTCAGAATAGGAAGAAAGGAGCTCCAAGATCTGTAGGCTCATTTAGCCTGGTCTCTGAGCCCATGCAAAGGCAGGCTTGCAATGCAGGCTTGCAGCTTTCTCCGCTGTTGACGGGGAGCTGGAAAGAGCCCCATGCCCAGTGTCCAGTGCTCCTGGCAAGAATGAATCTGCCTTTGGGTGTCCACAGAAATGGGAGCTGCAGTCTCCCTATCCCAAGCAACCACATATGGTCCATCTGTCTGACTGTTCTCTGCCATGATTTCTGGTTCCAATTTCCTCTCCAGATCCCTGTTGGGACTAGGGCCCATTCCTGAGCTCCGGTCCAATTGGCTGGGGCCCTGCTCATTCCTGTCTCTTCCCCAGGACAGATGGACATGTTGGATAAACATGTTGGATATACATAGTACACCCAAACTCTCCTTAGATATCCTACCCTCTGCTCTACCTGCTTAACTTGGATACAATTCTCCCATGGACCAGCCCTGTCCAGATCACACTTAGTACCACTCCCCAAGCTTAGTGGTTTGAACCAGGGGTTCTACTCCTGGGGGAGGGGGAGTCTGTTGCCATTCTCCTATACCCCAGCTATTTCCCCCTCACCCGTAATCAGCATCAGTTGCAATTTTTTTCTCCCTCCGCCCCATTGGGAGCCCACAGTACTGGTAATGACAAATTTTAATATCCTTCTCCAAAAATTTCAGCAAAGACAATAAAGGCACAAGATAAAAGGCTCAAAAGAGATAAGCACGTACTTCCAAAATGTTCATCCTTCAAAGGAAGAATCAAAGATAATTAAAATATTAGTGAGGGAAGCACAGGTAGATGAGTTATATTTGCAAATTCTTTAAATTATAAATTAAGGTGCTATCGCTTTAAAAAAGTTTTTTCCACTTAAACAACTTAAGTAATTGAAGTTATGAAATTTGTAGAACCCTGATTGCCTGTGAAATAAATATACCTTGTAGGTACTGCACACACCATTGATGATTGTATGTTGTATACACTGTGTTGATGTTCCGGGTAATCCTCAAATAAGTGGAAAAAAGACATTAAACTATCATGCCAAACAGAGTGAGGTTGCTTTCGTTACTTATCTAATATGACATGTGATGATTGTTCCTCTGCTGGACCAGGCAGGAGTGGACTGTGGGTGGCTGAGTGAGGGTAGAGTGTCCCTCAGTGCTGTCCCTCGAGCAGAGGAGGGTACTCCCAGTGGCTTCATCTTTAACTGCCCCCTCTCCCCTCCCTCCCACACACACACTGCTGAACCACACTGATTGGAACCAAGTGGCAGTTGGTGAGAAGTGACCTCGGGGGCCTGGATTGGACACTCAGAAGACGAAGTAGGAAGACAGAGATGGAAGCAGAGATATGAAATTGCCTACTTGGGAAAGAGGCTGGAGCTGCTTTTGATAAAGCCTCTGTAGCTTTGGGATGGCCAGGGAGGGAGCCACTTAGGCATCAGGTGGGTCCGGATGCTTCTCTTCCTCTAGGAGCCTGTGCGAGAAGGCTAGGTCCCTGGTTGTAGAGAAAGACTGAAGACATTTCTATTTGTTTGGGGTTTTCTTTTTTAATGTTTATTTATTTATTTTTGAGAGAGAGAGTGGGAACAGGGGAGAGGTAGAGAGAGAGGGAGAGAGAGAATCCAAAGCAGGCTCTGCACTGTCAGCACAGACCCCCACAAGGGGCTCAAACAAATGAACTGTGAGACCATGACCTGAGTCAAAGTTGGACGCTTAAGTGACTGAGCCACCCAGGTGCCCCAAGACATTTCTGTTTTTGATGCTACTTCACCTGCTGTTCCACAGCTGGTCAGAAAGCAGATCATGACTTTGTCCTGAAGTCACAACTTAATCTACTCACCTCTGAAATTCACCGATCTTGCAGCACCAAAGATGGGCACAGTCTCAAGCTTAGAATATCTAAGCATCTGCAACAGGGATTCCCACTTCGTTTCGTTTAGTGGGAAGTCTCTACTTCTTTTATCTTGATTATCAAGTAATGTGGTTGACTGTTTAGGTCAAGTCTGGTCAATAAAACAGGTATATACAATCTGGGACCCCAAATCACAGTGTGAGCAGGTGAGCCCCTGACTAAGATGGCTCTCGGGAGCTTTGCTGGAAATGCCTGCTCTCTAACTACACAGCAGAAAGGACATTTCTGCAGAGAGCAAAGGTAACCAATGAGAGAAGAGGAGGAAGGGCCCTCATGAGGGTCAAAAGCCAGAATTGCCAAGTATTGTGCTCTTGGTTACTCCTCAACTTAAAATCCTTCTGCGGCTTTCCCTTGTTGAAGGGTAAACACCAATCACCATTGTCCATGAGGGTGACACACAGGACCTGGCTGGGCCCTATCTCTTGACAAGACCTCTAGACATTCAACTTCAGGCATCTAGATTGCTAGCGACTGGGTTGATCTAGCAACTATTTGACCATGTGTCAGCTTTCCTCATGCTGGAATAATCTCTGCCCACACTGGTGCCTAGGAATTGCTTCTTCATCCTTAAGAATCAGATCCCCCCACGAAAAAAAGAATCAGATCCCCCCGCCCCCCAGCAACCTGCATTCCCCAGTTGACCATTCCCTCCTTGGGCCACTATGGTAGTCTCCTCACCACTTTATTAGACTCACTGATTTTATAAGTCTGTAAATCCCTCCAGGTGGGGGTGACCATGTCTTGTCCGCCTCCCTACTTCCAGTGCCCAGCACTCTGCATGACATACACCAGATACTTCACCAATGTTTGTTGAATCAAATTGAATTGACATTGAGTATGGCTCTGACATAACAAGCCATTTTCTTTTTCTTGTTCAACTCACAAACATTGTTCAACTCACAAACAATGTGAGAAGAAAAGATAAAGTAATAGGTGCATATCAGCTTTAAATAAATTACTTTAGAGAGCAAGTCCTATGTGAATTTTGGACACACAAATTCTATCAAAGTGTACATGGAGGTAAAACCAAATTTGTCTCCTTAGTGTACAGTCTTGCTCTCGACTCAGGATAACATTCAGTTAACTTGATTCATCAGTGGTTGCAAAGAGAAGTGGGTGTTCTGATTAATCAGGTAAAGAACCATCATAAAAGAAAACAGGAGACCTGGATCCCGGGTCCTGGCTTTTCCACTTACTACCTTCTGTGGACTCTGGGCAAGTCACTTCGTCTCAATTCCTTCCACTTTATACTGTGGATTATAAAGTTTTCTTGTGTAAAATACTGGGTAAACGGCAAATTGGTCTGCCAACATAAGATATCATTAGGTATACCTGGCCAATTCCCCAAGAGTAAACTCCAAATATATTTAACCCCCAAAATTATTGAGCAAAAATCACATCTTTTTTTTTTTTTTTTTTTTTTTTTTTTTTATGATTCAGAAGGCATGCAGCAAGTGCTTTGGGCTCTTCGTTACAAACGTCATTTACCATTATATCATAACTTTGTGGAAATACCAGTTAATAGTTCCATTTGCTAGAATGCTGTATAAGCCAACCTTTAAATAACATTGTATTATTTCTGAACGGACACACCATGGAACAATATAATGAGGTTACTGCCAAAACAGCTATAAGTTTTTGTGAGTGAAATGCATAGTTAGGTCTGGAAAGGATTGTTTCAGCTCTGTAAGCTTAATCACGGTTTACTGGCCCCGAGTGGGTTTGGAGGGATGGTGTCAGGCATTTCGATGTGTGGTCAGTGACTCACACTCAAACCACTGTTTTCAGCCAGGAGAATCAAACATTTGGGCAATAAGCCTTGTAAAATTCTTATTTATAGGGAGGTTAGGCAGCCTTTGGGATTAGTCTCATCCAAAGGGAATCTTAAAGACCTTCTTTGACTGCAAGTCTGAATATGCCTATTTACCACGGTGACTAGGAGCTGCATTCTAGGGAAAACACCGGTCTTCCTGCAGACTTTCTAGAAACCATATATTGTGGTGAACATTACTTCATAAAGAAGTGAACTGGGAGCTGAACAAAAGCTGTCCACTAAGGCTACAAGTTTGGTCTACTCTAAACTCATCCACCGCTAGGAAATTCCATTTGCAATTTTGTTCTGAGATAGGACGAGAAAGAAAAGGTGGAAGGCGTTCTTGGGGCAAAGACTGTGCATGAAAATCTCTAGAGAAATAAACCCAGGTTTGGTAGAGGGAGGAGGACAGAAGAATTGAATGAGTGATTCAAGCCAAGAAAGGGCTGGAGATGAGATGGAGAAATTGAAAATCATGGTGGCTGGGAAAGAGAAGCTGCTGGAAAGAGGGAGAGTGAAGACAAGTCCCATTCGGCGTTGAGGCACCTTTGTAAAACATGAACACGAAAGAGCATCGTCAGTGATCAAGGAGGTAGCAGAAGTGAGAGAGAACCAGCACATAGGAATAGCGACAATGAAAGAGAGCGCCTTTGCACTGGTCCTAAAATGGTACAACCCGCATGAAGACCGAGCTTCTCAAGTGAGGGCCGCGTGGCTCCGCCAACCACACCTGGAACTTGTTAGAAATGCAGAGGCCCAGGCCCCACACAGACCTACTAAATCAGAACCTGCATTTTAACAGGATCTCCAGGGAACTGGATGCACAGGAAATTAAGCCATGGTATTTCTATGGCCCTTGCAACTTCATCCCCTCCTTGTATTTGTTCTTCTTCTTCTTCTCCCCTTCATCTTTCATCATCTTCTTCCCCCAATTCTCAAATGAGGTCATGTGTGAAAATCAATATCTGCATGTCTCGACTTGGTCTAATTCAAACACTCAAATACGTCTCTGCTTGGTCCCAACTCAAAACACAAGCAGCCTCAGTTCACGAACATATGAACGAAACTGTTTCATTGGGCCCCAGAAAAACAGCAGGCAAGAACCCTCCCCCACAAGCTCTATATTTATGTCATTTATTTATACAGAGCCTTAAGTGTACACAGGGCTTTGTTGGGGAACATGCCAACAAAAGACTACGATCCTTGCCCTTTAAAAAATATTTTCCTTTTTCTCTTATGCCCTAGGGAATAGTTAGGGTGAGAATGGAGTTATGAAATCTTTGAACCAAAATATGTGAAATGAATAGAAGGAAGCCGTAGGTATTTGTTAGGGCCTCCAGACCTCTTTAAGAAAACAAGCAAGACTTTCCCAAACAATATGCTTGAGCAGATTTTTGCTGTGCAAGGAAGCAAGTGCTCAGATGATTGCAGCAGCCTCAAACACACACACACACACACACACACACACACACACACACACACACACAGGAAATCTTAAGGCATTTGGCCAAAGGTAGCCATTTAACACATAAATTTATTAAAGGGATTTTTTAAGTTTATTTATATATTTAAAGAGACAGAGAGAGTGTGGTGAAGGAGCAGAGAGAAAATCCCAAGCAGGCTCCACACTGTCAGTGCAGAGCCCCATGCAGGACTTGAATTCATGAACCATGAGATCATGACCTGAGGCGAAGTCGGACCCTTAACCAACTGAGCCACCCAGTTGGAAATTTAAAAGGAAATTTTAAAAGGGAAAATATGGAATGGCACTTATAAAAAAAAAAAACAGTTACATAAAATATGAAACAACCATTTGATAAAATATTATGTAGCCACTCAAATCAGGATTTCAACAATATTTAGTGCAAAACACTAATAATAAGTGGTAAGGTAGGGTACAATACTTTATATTCACCATTATCCCACTTTTATGTAAATAAAAAAGGGGAACTAAATATACCAAAATGTTAATGATTTATATCTCTGAAATTGATACGAGTGATTTAAATGTTATTCTTTGCACTTTGCTGTATTTTTCCAACTAGTATGGACACATACAAGTCGTATGAGTACTTTTCTAAATGGTCACATTTGTTTTGGTAAAAATTATTTCTTGACTGCACAAATTCTCCTCTCTCTCTAAGGCCTTACCAAAGCCCACTTAATTTCCTGATCCAGAAAACAGTGATTCAAAGAATGGTGATTTCATCCTTTGGAAAAGTCACGCTGGTTCTAGACAATGAGAAGAGGGTGAAGCAGGGTTGGAAGGGGGTCAGAATGAGGAAATTTAACTTCCTAAATCCTCTTACATCAGGCCCTTTAGTGTGAGATTCCAGACTTCATTCAGCGTGTTTTGCATTCCCAAACACACCCATTATTGATTGATATGGAAACACCTTCTAAAGTCCAAAAGCATGGTTTGCGTACTATCCAGAAGCTCAAGAGTGGACTTTGTTCACTAGTGCTCAATTTTGATGTGTGTTGGAGTCGCCTGGAGAGCTTGAGAAAATATTAAAGCCCAGGTCCTACCCTCAGAGCCTCTGAGTTTCCTGGTCCAGGGTGTGGCCTAGGCATCTGGGTTTCCTTACGGGTCCCAGGTGATTTAACATGAAACACCGTAGCCACAACCACTCTTACCCAAACTCCCCTGCAGCCTCACTGATGTGGGTTCCCCTAGCCAGGTGTGTTCAGCATTAGTCAGTCCCATTGCCGGCTTCCAGAATCTGATCAGGTATTTGGCTCCGGGCAGAACAGCTACCTGACCATAATGAACTTCAAGGTGGCCAGCCAGGTTCTATTACTGTACAAGAGGAGGAGGACCAGTTTCAGTGGGCAAGTCCAATCCTGAGCACATAGCACATATCTGCCTTTCACGGCCAAACAGACCCAGGGTAATTTGCTTGGCCAAGAGCTCTCAGTTACTGAGTGGTCGGGTCGAGATTCTCACTCTAAAGCTTCAGTCTTTCCACTGTGCTACAGGATAAAACGTCTAACGCATTTTTTAAAATATTTTTTGGATTTCAGAATAATTCCCAACTGATAGAAAATTTGCAGAGATAGCACAAAGAGCTCCTGCGCAATCCCTCACCCAGCTTCCCCTAATGTTAACGTCTTGCCTAGCCAGGGTGCTTCTGTCCAAACCAACACATCGACATGCTACATTTTTATTATTAACTCCAGACTTTATCCAGATTTCACCAGTGATTCCATGCTGAGCACTAATGCATTTAATAATACAGGAAAAGTCACGGGATGAGTAGTTATCAAATGCAGACAATAAAAAGAGCATCCTCTCTGGATGAGAGAGGTCTAGGCACATATCTCAGAACTGGTGGGATGCCCGATGTGCCTGGATGGGATGTGTTCCAGGGGTAGGGCAGGCATCCAGCTCTCAGGAATGTTCCATAGGCCTCAGTGTGCTAAATGCCTGAGGAATTTGCAGCTCACGTTGGACAGAGAGTATAAGCCTCCAACCACAGACTCTGGGACCAGAGAGGAACAAGAGGTTGAGCATTTCTATGCATGAGAGGAGAGACTTTCCCACGCCCTGATCAGTGTGACTGTTTTGTGCTGCACTCTGGCAGAGGTGCAAAGCCTCCAGATCCAGGCTTATTTCTGAATTTACTTCTCAAGTCAAAGGAACGAAAATAACAAATGAAATATTCAGGCTTGCTGCTTCTGAGGAGTCTCTTTGCTTGGCTTCTCCAGGGGCCACCTTGGCCCAGAGGCTACACAGGGCTGGTGCAGCAGGTGCTAGACTGAGCGAGCCACGGCCAGAAGGGAGCCAAGGTGGGCTTTCCTCAGCAGAACCCCAGTATCCTCGGGTGCCTCTCAGCTCCGCTTCCCTGCCTGGAGAGTCACTGATCTTTGAGCTGGACTCGGTGCCTAAGGCAGGTTAGGACTGACTGACTAGCATTCCAATTATATTTAACGTGAAATAGATTCTAGAATGAGCTCTTTGGCTAAGACAGAATTTCCCTCTTTCGTTGCCCTCACCGTTCCTGCCTCAGAGCCAGGTCTAGGGTGACGCAAATGAGGTAAATGAGGTGCGTAGGGCACACTTTTGAAGGAGGCCCTTACACAACCTTGAGAATAAACACCTCCCTCACTTTTGCCCCCTGGGCCCTTTGCTTGCCTCACCCCAGTCCCAGCCCAGTTACCACCTCCCCATCTACTACCCCACCCCTGCGGTATCGTCACAATGATTTCGCACCTACAGAGTAAAAGGGGGTCAACAAAACCCCCACATTTCGAGCTTTCCTCAAGTTACAACCACTACAGTTTTAAATGTCACAACTTCCAGCTTTGAAACAGGACTAAATATGAACAGTCCTTCCGACAGCCCCCTGGTGAGGGCTCAAGTTCCGCAGTTTCCCGAATGAGGACAGCAAATGGGACCCCGGACACAGCCACTTGCTGGGTGGTCCTGGACCAGGCAGCCTCTGCTTTAGAAAGAAGAGAGATTCTAGAACTTCTGAGATTTCTGACTTAGAAATGTAAAGTCAGTGAGGGGAAAGTAAAGGGAGAGCAGGCAAGTGGTCCAGAGAGATCTACTTGGCAGAAAAGAGCAGAACTTGCCTGATGGCTGTTTATTACTCTGACTCGTTGGCCACACTGGACATCCAAGCAGGGCTAAGAGCTCAGAATTGCCTCCCAACACCTCAGCCCTCATTTTCTCAAATGAAAAATAAAGGAATTTTAATTAGCGAATGGTTCTCAACCCTGACTACATATTAGTATCCAAGGGGGCTTTAAAAACACCGGTGCCTGAGCCCCGGTCCCTGGAGGTGCTGTTTAATTAGTCCGACCCACTCAGCCGTACTTCTTAAAACCCCTCGGGCGCTTCCAACGTGTTACCACGCTTGAGAACTTCCGTGACAGGTGAGCTCTAACTCCACCTCTGACATTCTATGATCCCGAGAAATAATAGGGAACTGTTTTTTGACCTGCTTCTCTGGACAGAACCCAACTCAGGAGCTCCCATTAAAATGACCGCAAGTTTTTCCAAAAAAGGTTAAGCGTTTTTAATTAAGTCTCTGGCTCCTGACAAAAGGAAGTCGAGGAAAAGGGGGTCATGATGACAGAGCCGGTGAGCACTTTTTCAAGTAGAAACTGCTCCAGGGGCTCACAGCCACAGTGGCGGCTGAAAATTCACAATTAAGTTGCTTCACTGGCTCTGAAGTCAGTGGGCGCAGCCCCAGGGAATGGCCTCCTTGCCCTAATGGTTACGCAATTACCCAGCTGCCCCCAAAGTGGGTGCAAGGCCGTGAGGAATCAGCTGCGACCTCAGCTCCACCTCTTGGGAGGACACCAGTGCCAATTAAGCTAGAGGTCACCTGGGTCTGACAAGGATGGTGGCCAGCCTGGGCTTCAATGGGGGGTAAGTGAACAGTGGATGCTACTGTGCTGTAACCAGTAGGGAAGGCATGCATTCGTCACACGCTAGAACACGGTGACTGAAAGATCCATGGAAGATTGGGCAACGGTTGATTGCAGGACCAAAGTCCCAGGGCAGAAGTAATGTCTGGTTACTTCTACTTCTGTCGATTTCACAGCAGATTCCCAGGATAGCTGCCCCGTGTATTACGACAGAGCTCTTATCCAGAGCATAAACATTATTTTATTCCCTTCCTGCTTTTTTGTTTACTCTCTTCTGGACTTTCCATGTGCACTGTGGATGCCGAGTGCTGTGAACACCAAGTGTTGCTTTTGAACACATTGCCACCTCAGAGAACATCACCGGGGACTTTCTGGGAGGCTGGTAGTGGAGTTTCTCAACCCCGGCTGCACGCTGGATTTGACTGGTCTGGGTTGGGGGCTGAGCATCGGAATATTTTTCTATCTCCCCAGGTGATTCTAATGTGCATCCAATGGTTGAGAACCACCAGGCTAAGCCGCACCTGGCTCAGGTGCGGGGGTGGTGGGAAGGAATGGACGGGGTCATGGTCAGGGTCTCAGGGAAGCCACAGGGAGATGAAAGGAAAAGCCCAACACATGGGGAGCTGGCAAGTTTTCAGTAATCACCTACTGATGCCTTATAGAACTAAAGCTTTTCATTCATCCGCTCACTCACCAGTTACTGACGGTGGCTGGATTCCAGGGATATAAAGATGAAAACGATGCAGAACCTAGTACACAGCCTAGTTGGGAGACAGGCACGTAAATTGTGTAACAGAAGTCGGACATGGACTCTATATTGCATTCGATAACTAGGCCCCAGAGGGCACCCCAATCTGTGGGTGCAGGGTAGGCTCCCCCACTGTCAAGCATGCTGGGAAGAGGCAAAAGCTAAAATATTCAGTGAGAGCTTGGAAGGAGGGCCTTGAACGGGGGAGAGGCAGGAACTTTGTAGCCTTTCTGGCTTTACTGTAGACCCAGTTTCCCAAGAAGCCTGGGAAGCAGATCCACTCAGAGCTATTGGACAACTCCAGGGGGTGCCATTCATGTTGTACTTTTTACAAAAACACTGCCTGCTAGAGCTGTGGGCATAGGTAGCCTTGCCAGTGGCGATGAGGGAAGCTGGCTCACGAGGGGTGGGCTAGGAGGTGCCTCTGTCATTTGACAGGGCAAGCCCCTGGAAACGGGAACAGAAAAGGAAACCCGGGAACAGATCTGTGTCTGTGGGCTGGCTAGAAGCCAAGCAGAGGAGTCTCTATTTTCCTTCCTGTTTTCCCAGAGCTGTCAGTGGGGTAGAATTAAGGACAAGTGTGTGACCAACCTCTGGGCTGGTGTGGTACCCAGACGCCAGCATCTCCAGGAGCCAGGGTAGTTGCGGCCTCCCCCAGAACTGCGGGACCTCACCTGAGACCTCACCCAAAGATTAGATGGAAGGGGACCCAGAAAGGGGACTTGAGGTCCTGCCACCATCCTGGTAGGGATAAACAGCCAGTCAGATTTGGCTTTAAGTATTAATGCGACCTCACTTGTGCACACAACCTAGTGAGGCCTAGGGGACTGTGAAGGTGAGTTGGAGACATTCAAGTGACACTTAAGTACTGCCTGAGATAATAAAGGACTGTGTGTGGGCAAGGCGAAGCCCAGAAGAGAGTGGTCTTCCTGGGCACAGGGTCAGGAGGGTCAGGGAAAAGAAAGCCTCTCAGTAACAGCCTCTGAATTGGGTCTTAAAGGGTGAGTAGACATCAGTCAACCGGACTAAGAAACAATCCAGATAAGGGACAGCATGCACATAGGCATATGGGGCAAGAGCCTACTGTGATCTCAGAACCATCTACGGATGGACCAGAGATCTGAGGCTAAGAGGCAGGTAGGACTATATTCGGATGTGAGCTAAGCATACACCAGCTTGAGTGTGGACCTTGTCTCGTAGGGGATGAGGGCCCCCAAAGAATTCTACTCAAGATCGTGGTGTAATCCGACGTGTGGAAAGGTCCGCCCAGCGGCCGGGTGGCCCTGTTGCCAGGTAGGGGAAAGACTTCGAGGGAGGATCTAGAGGTGTTCCTTGCTACCTGTTCCGTATCCTCCTTTTGGAGGAAAGGAAACGAGAAGCGGGTGTCTGTCGAATCATTGACCGGCCGTTACTTCTCCATAGCTGAAAGGGGAGTCGGCCATGGTCTCCGTTGCATTCTCTGCTACTCACAACTATAAAACAAAGGATGTCTTTCAACTTCTAGGCACTGCAAAAACCTTACCTTCCTTCCCTCTGATTCAAGTTATTAAATAACTATCTTGACAGCAATGGTAAAACAAAAGGAGCTAGGCTTTGAACTTCAAGGGTCTGCTTCCCACATAGGAAGTGAGGGCTCACTAAGTGAGTTCCTCACCCACCTCCCACTGGCTCACTTTGACTCTCCTTTGATGGCCACACCCATTTCTCTAGACCCCCAGAGTGACTCGCATCGCTGTTTGGGGCAACCGGCTGGCTTCTTCCCCACAAGAAAGCAGCACGGGGCCCCTAGGCTTGTTGGTTCAATAACCATTTCTGTACTTTATTTGCTCAGATCATGAAAAAAAACAAACAGTTCTTTGTGAGAAGACACAGGCACGCAGACATCACGCTTGATAAAGTGAGTGTCAGAGAGAGGCATTATTTATTCAACTGGCTTGATTAGTGAGTCCCAGACAGCTATTAGAACAAAAATCATGCTTTTAGGCAACTGTGTCTATTTATGTTTGGTGAGCCTCTGCAGAGAGCCCAGATAATGCTACTTATCTTCACCCACACTAGTCAAATGTTTGGATAAATAAAGATGTTGTATGAAATTCCCTGTCACTTCAACACAAATTGACATAGAATGGAAGAGTATTTGATTGTGTTCCATTTCATGGCTGGGCATCTTCCAAAGTCAAGGAAAGGAGAAGCAGAGGGCTTCCTGGGGCTAAGGATCCTGCTTAACCTGACATTCCTCTGTGCCTCCCCTGTTCGGACACACCTAAGGTCCTCCCCTAAACCCATGGTTCTTGTACATCAGGTAACCTAATCTTTGAATGGTTGCTAGAATTGCCCATCTGTAACCAGTGTTTTCATCTAAATAGACCTACGCACACAAGTCAGAGACCAATAAATGGGAGTTGGGCACACTGGTCCCATTGGCAGCCACTTCCTTAGATTGTCTGCCTTTGTTTTCTATCTGGCTCTGACCCCTTGCTCAATTTTGGTTTCTAAACTGTTTGAGGGGCACCTGGATGGCTCAGTTGGTAGGGCCTCTGACTCTTGATTTCAGCTCAGGTCATGATCTCACAGCTCGTGGGGTAGAGACCCACATCGGCCTCTGTAATGTCAGTACCAAGAACCTGCTGGGGTTCTCTGTCTCCCTCTCTCTGCCCCTCCCCTGCTCGTGCTCTCTCTCTCCTTCTCTAAATAAAATAAACATTAAAAAATAATAATAAACAAACAAACAAACAGAGATCTCTTGGGTTTTGTGCCTTGTTCTTGGGCCCCTGGAGAACACGATCTAGTTTCTTCCTTGCTTTTGACTGTCTGCACTGGGCATGCACTAATCCTGAAGCTTCCCTGTACCACACCCAGCATTTGGGCACCAGTGAGCCCCTCCACTGGGCAGGTTCAAGTTTCTTACATAGAGGGTTGGACAGAAATGGAAGACGAGTCAGTTATGACAACCAGAAAGAACAGTTACTGGACCTTTCCTAGAATCCCAGCTTGTTCAGATATCCAACTATAACAGAGAACCAGAAGTAGCCAACCTGTTTTACCCGTCAGGCCTCAGAGACTAAGAAGCCACGCTAAGGCAGGTCTGCCTTTTGAAAACAGCTGCAGACCTGGTATAAACATGTGCTCTGGCTAAGAGAGACTGTATGCACCTGTCTGTGACTTTATGTGTGGCTGCCCCCACGGACTATTTCATTTTGCAGCTTCACCCACTGGAAGGAAGACATCCACCTCACTGCACTCTAAATCTTCAGAAGGCGCTCATTGGTCCACTTTGTGACATGGCGGCTTCCACTGCGGCCTTTTGATGCCGGTGAGGGCATGGCGCGTCACAGGAAGACATGCCGGCCCCCCAAGAAGGGAATTCTCACAGTTGGTCAGACGAAGTAGGGGTTATCACCCTGTCTTGTTCCTGAGCTCTACCAATCTCCCAGTCCCACTTAGCAAAAACAAGCATTTCCCTGGTGCATCCCAGCCGTGTCAAAAGATAGAGGCGGCAGTCTGTTTTAGATCAGCCACTTGTGGAATCCTTACCAATTATTGCCTTGTGTTACAGAAGATCCCTTTTCTGTCACTGTATAATAGAGAAAAAAACAATTGAGCTGCCCTGTCTGAAGAGGCCCTGTGTCTTAGACAAAGACCTCGTTCGGTATTCTGGATGAGGCCAGTCCTCAACAAAAGGCAGTTATCATGGAGGAGTTAGGCTCACAGTTTCTGGAGTTAATTAAGGGCTGAGTTCAAACACCTGCTCCAATATTGATAGCTGTGTGACATGCAGCCTCAGGTTTACCATCTGTAAACGAGGGTAGTTGACACGCACTTCCTGGTGTTAACTTGACAATGATTTGAGACAATGCATGATGAGCACCTAGTATGGCACACAGAGTCCTTGTCATGAGGCTGGCTCGACTTTGTCTTCCGTGATGTCCCTTTGCGATGCCTTCCCCGTTTCCCCCTCCTGCCTGCACCCTGGGTCATCCAGGGCTCTTTATCCAGGCTTGCTCCCCAACTCTCCCTCCTCCATATGATTTCCCAAGGGGACTTTATGAAATATACACCCCCATCTGAATTTAAAATCCTTCATGACTGATTAAAACAGTCAAGACAAAGTTGAACTCTTTATCAGGGCCCCAAGGGCACTCTCAGTTTAGACCCCACCCACCTCTCCCACCTCACCTTGTCTATGCCAAGTTCTCACCATGCTAGAACGTTTGTGTTGCCCATGCTGTTTCACTACAATGCACATCTGCACAAGCTGTCCCCTCTTCTTGTCATGCCTTTCCCCGGCTGCCTCCAACTAGGCTAGCTAACTAGTGTCCAAGATTTGTGTGGTCAGAAGATTCCTGGAAACTCTTACCAATATCAACCCCCATTCTGAATTAGAGATGCTTCACCTGTCTCTATCAAAGTCCTTATCACATTGTATTTACTTGTTTGTCTTTGCTATTAAAGTTTGAGTTTGGGGGCGCCTGGGTGGCTCAGTAGGTTAAGCATCCAACTCTTGATTTTGGCTCAGGTCATGATCTCATGGTTGTGAGATCCAGCCCTGTGTCAGGCTCTGCACTGGGTGCCCACACATGCTCTCTCTCTAAAAAAAAAGAAAGAAAGAAAGAAAAGAAGAGAAAAAAGAAAAAAAAGTCTGAGTTTCTTGAGGGCAAGACTGCATTTCTGGCACCAGGCACAGAGCTTGGCATAAAAGAGACATTCAGTAAAGTTTGATTGCCTGAAACACCTGAAACACCAATGATATATTTTTGAAACCACGTGTACTGGAAGGGATGATGAAACATATAGTCCTTTTTTCCATGTGGCTAAGTGAACCAGTTGGGCATATAGCCCATGACCTTGGCCACAGCCGTTCGCTTGGCACTTCTGGCTGCTCCACCAACAGAACCCCACACTGTGTAGAAAATATTAAAATTTAGAGCTGGAAACCTACTTGCAACGTCCACGTTTCTTGTGATCTTGGCCAAAATGCTTAACTTTATTTTCGTTGCCTACCAACAGAGTTTATAATACCTGGCTATAGAGATTCAACGAGACAATGCCTATAAAACGAAAAGGTATCATTAAAGTTGTTTCTGCATGGAATTGTGCTTACTTTAAAGAAATGGGGAATAGTGGCGCCTGGTCAGCTCAGTTGCTT
The DNA here is from genome assembly GCF_024362965.1 of Panthera pardus. Taxonomy (NCBI): domain Eukaryota; kingdom Metazoa; phylum Chordata; class Mammalia; order Carnivora; family Felidae; genus Panthera; species Panthera pardus. Next base: position 9,996,787 of record NW_026526832.1, on the reverse strand, counting down.
AAGTGTCTGACTCTGGATTTCAGCTCAGGTCACGATCCCAGGATCGTGGAGGGTGGAGCCTGCTTAGGATTCTCCCTCTCCCTCTCTCTTTGCCCCTCCCCTGCTCGTGCGCACTCTGTCTCTCTTCCAAAATAAATAAGTAAACATTTGTTTAATGGAGAATATTCCAATTTCTAAGCAACAGTTAGTCCTTGTCACTAAATATCCAGTTATTGTCTGGTACCAGATAATGCTGGTCATCATTTGTGTTTTTCTCATGTTTGTACTGCATCTCAAGTGGAGAGGTGGGCATACATTTTACACACCTCATGACTTTTTTTTTTTAAGTTTATTTATTTTGAGAATTAAGAGAGAGAGAGAGGCAGGGAGGGGCAGAGAGAGAGGTAGAGAGAGAGAATCCCAAGTAGGCTCCATGCCCCGAGGTGAGCCCAACTCGGGGCTTGATCTCACAACCCTGGGATCGACCTGAGACGAAACCGGGAGTCGGCTGCTTAACCCACTGAGCCACCCAGCCACCCCCACCCCTCATGACTTTTAAAAGTTTACAGAATCCACTGGAGCCTGACTATAGCCCAGCACTGTCCTTAGAGGCCATGCTGTGGGACCAGGTCACAGCAAAACTCCTATAATGAGCTCTTCCCAGCCCAGCCAGCAAAAACAACCCTCAGATAAACTATAACCTGTCCTAACACGGATCTATACTTTCACAGGTCAGCCTCCAGTGAGGTGAGTAATAAAACGAAAAAGCTGAAATTCACTGTGAGAATAAGGGTTGCATTATTTATCTGTTAGGATTACGTACTGGGTTTTAACATACATATATGAAGCATTGCTAAGCTTCTCCCTGCTTATAATTATTAACAAGTTGCAGAGGGACTCAGGTTAATTCTCATCTGGGACTACCACTCAGTGCACAACTCTCAGAAGGTGAACTAATTCCTAAGGTTGGGTGATGTGGAGCAGGAGTGTCAAAGTGTGCAGGACATAGGGCAATTAATCCTGGAGCAATAAGGCCATAAATTCACCTAAGAGATCTGAATGACCCAGCCCAGGAAGGAAGACGCACAGCCCGATTAGGATCGGCGCATTTCTATACTTTGTTGTTACTGATGTGCAATTTGTGGTTAGCATTCCCTAGGTAGCCAGCACCTGGAGCCCAGAATGTAAACCTGAGGCAGAGGAGAAGTCAGAAAGCCTTTGTTCATTGTGCAAATATTTAAGAAGCACTCACTGAAGATCCGGCACAGCAGCGGGTCCATTAAGATAAGTTCCCGGCCTCAAGGAGTGGTAGGTCAGCAAGAGTGTGATAAGGATAGTTCCAAGTGTGCCCAGAGTCCCCGGAGAGTCCAGAGAAAGAAGCCACTCATTCTTCCTGGGAACACTGGAAAGCGTATCTATGCGGATGTGGCTTTGAAGCGAAGTCTTGAGAAGCTCCGCTGGCCAAGAAGTGAGGAAAGGGCATTCCAGGTGAAAAGCAAATGTGTTTGAATCCCTGCTCACCCGAGCCAAAATGGGTCCCTCCAGGGCATGGGCCAGGCAAGCTGGCCGTGAACCTAAAAGTCAAGCGAAACAAGGAGAAGGGAGAGCCAGAGAGGAGGGCCAGCCAAGCCCGTTAGAGAGCTGGGAGGTCATCACCGACAAAGGCCAGGTCAGTTGACAACAGAGTCAAAGGGTCAGAAGCTGGCAGAACAGAGGGAGAGAGGAGATGGAGAAGAGACAGAGCTTCCTGTTTATTGGAGGCAGCCGCGAGGTGGGGTGGTCTGGTTTAAAAGGGAAGGACTAGGGGTGCCTGGTTGGCTTAGTGCTTTAAGCGTCTGACTTCAGCTCAGGTCATGATCTCATGGTTCATGAGTTCGAGCCCCGTGTCGGGCTCTTGGCTGTCAGCACAGAGCCAGCTTCGGATTCTCCGTGCCCCTCTCTCTCTCTGCCCCTGCCCTGCTCACTCTCTCTCTCTCTCTCTCTCTCCCCCCTTCTCTCTCTCTTTCAAAATAAATAAACTAAAAAAATAAATAAATAAAATAAAAGTTAAAAAAAAAAAAAAGGGACTAGAACAGACAAGTTTCCAGGCACAGAGGTGAGTGTTTGGGGAACAGTGAGTACTCAGCAGAACAGAAACACAGGTTCCTGGAGACGTGAACAGGCAGAAGCACAACCCAAAAAGCGGGGCAGAGCTGATCACAACGGGTGATTCCTGTTAACTGAGGAATATGGCTCCATCTTATATTCCATGGGAGGACATTCCGGTATCTTAAACTGGGGAGTGACACAGAATTACATTTTAGAAAGATCGCTCTGCCAGCGCTATGGAAGACAAACCAGGGTAAACACCCTGCCTGTCTCAGAACACCCCGGAGGCTTATTTAGAATGAATAGCATCAGTTTAGCTACATCCTCTATCTACTAAATTCAAACTCAATGGAGAGACCTAGGAATCTGCATTTTTTATCTCTCCCTGGTAATTTGGGGGCACATAGAGTCTGTAAGCACTCACTTGGGCAAAACACTGAAAAGGAGACTAGTAAAGACACATGCCAGCCAAGACCCTTTCACACAAAGTAGGCGCACAATACGTACTTATGGGACAGATAAACGAATAAATAGGATAGAAACAGGTTTTGGAGACTGATGGGCTGGAGAGAGGTCAACTCCAAAGCATAAGGTAGAACCATATGACACATAGTGTCTGCCCTCCATGGTGTAATAAGTGTTGAATCTGAAACAAAAAAGATTCGCGAGAGCGTATTCAACATCTGTGAATTATTTTTGTACAACAAGGGCAGACCAAGCTCCGCACTGCTCAGCCCAGTGGTCCTCACCGTGACTGTGCATTAGGATCACCTAGGGAACTTTTCAAAGTTATAGGAGCCCGGAGCCCACCCTAAGCAATTAAATCCAAATCTTGGAAAGATGGGGGCCGCCCTGGCATCAGGACATTCCCAAAGCTCCCCAGAAAATTAATGCACAGCCAGGGTTAGGAACTGATGACCCTTAAAAGGGGCAGATAAGTGAGAAAGGAAAAGTGATTTTATTCCTCCTCCCTAATCATCACGAAGGACACAAAATAGTCAAAATGGGAAAACCCAGCAATTTGGGGACTATACAGACCCAAGGCTGATTTCATGGTATGTAATCCGGGAGACCCAGTATAAAATCCTTTGAAGGCAGTGTGTTTTCCTCTGCACCCACAGTGCCAAGCTTTCAAGAAAGCCCTATCTTTCCGTTATCCTGAAATGGAAACCGGGACACAACAGATGGCAGGATAATGGATGGTGTCTGCTCAAGTTAGAGCTGCTTTTATTTGCAACACATCAAATTCATACTGACTGTGGGGACAGGCTGACATGATTTATTTCTAATGAAAATGGAGGCATCGTGGGCTCGGTCTTCGCTTATTACCACACGACACAGTCTCGTCTGTGATCGGGACACACCGGATTGCCGATGATAGAAATTGTTTGCAGGGGCTGCAAGAGGCCGTTCTTATGCTCAGGGACTAACTGTTGGAGAATCTCCGTACGCCCAGCAGAGAAGCCCGAGTTTCACAAGCAGTGACCTTCCCCACCCAGAGTCCCGCTCCTCCGGATCCGTCAGCTAAGTACCAGGGAAACACCATTTATATTTCTAGTTCACTGTTAATTATATCCTTGTACATGTGCTCTCCAAAGAGAAGCCTGAGATTTTGAAAAGAAAAAGTGGTGTGTGAAGCACACTTATTCCTGAAAGAAATCATCTCCGGTGATTTGAAAGTGGCCCCGGCCCATGGCTCCCGAGATCCCGCTTCAGCTCAGCGGTGTGAAATGGGCTGGGAGCCCACCTGCGGCCCCAACTGCTCCTAGCTGCTTCCTGAGGCTAGGGACCGCTGGAAAGGAAGGGGGGAAGGACACTTGGTGGAGGGAAGAACGGGAAAGGCTGAGGGATGAGCAGTCTTCCCCTCACCGGTCGGGAGAAGAGCAGAACCAAGCCAGGTGCCCAGCACGCGCCCTAACCTGGGAGGCCTAATGATGTTTCAGGAAACGTCAGTGATGTGGAATGGGTCTTAGGAAGCTTTTGCTTTGGAACTCCCAATTTACAGATGAGAAAACGAGGCCAGAGGAATAACTGACTTGCCCAAGATCGCAGGATGACTCAGTGGTGGTCTGGGCTTCCGGTCTCCTGATCCCCAGATTCCTCCTCTTTGCCTCACCAGTGGCTCTCAAGCTTGGCTTCACGGGAGCTTTAAAAAAACAGAAAACCAAATCATGCCCCCCCCCCCCCGAGATCCTGGTTGCGGGATGGGATGGGGCCAGGACATGGGCATTTTACAGTTCCTCAGGTGATAGGCAGTGCACCCACAGCAGAGGGCCCCTGCACCCCGGTGTAACTTGACTCAGCAATCTGTTCCATTTTGTTCCAGGATGAGCCCAGCCCTGTGCTAGGGGCCCGAGCTGGGAAGGCATCAGACTCAGTTCTTGCCCTAAAGATGTTCAGCGTCTGGCAGAAGATCCTACTGTGAGGGGCTCATTCCAGCCACAGAGTTGATAAGAGTAACAATATAAATAGAGATGAGTAATGGCAATGATTAAGTCTTCATGGGAAGGCTGAGGGAGGTGGTACCTGAGTCCACGTTAAAGGATGAATAGGAGTTTGCTGAGAGGACAAGATGTGGAAGGGTTTTCCAGGGAGAGGGAACAGCATGTGCAAAGGCCTGAAGGCATGAGGCGACACAGCCTATGTAGTTGGGTGTATCTAAAGCAGGGTGCCATGTGGGAGCAGTGGATTCAGAGCTAGGGAGCAGGCAGGGGCTGGATCCCAAAGGGCCTTATGATACAAGGCATTCTAAGGCTTGGGGATTACCCCAAAATGATGGTGAAACACTGAGATAGGTCTACGCAGAAGAATGGCAAAGAACAACTTGCATTTTGAGGAAGGCAACCCTAATGGGGGTGTGGATCATGGATGGGAAGGGAAAGAAGCCAGAGGCGGGGACAGCAGTTGAGAGGGAAGGCAGAGCAATGATGAGGGTCTGGGGAGGGGCAACAAGGACTGAGAGCAGAGGACAGATAAGACCTGAGTGCTCATCTCTGCCCCGACTCACTGCATTTAGAGATGGAATGGATAGGACGAGGTGGTTGACTGGCCGAGGGGTGAGAAGTTCCAATTCCAGCCCCACTCCTCCCTATGCCTTTTCTTATACTCAGAACCGAATGGCCCACTCCCCACCGCCCTTGATGCTGCTGGCACCTCAGCCTAGGACGCCCATCCCTCCCCCATGTCCAAATGTCCAAAGATCTCTCTAAGGATAGATCTCAGACTGGGTCTCAACCCGATGCTGCTCCCTTCAAAAATCTGGCTTCTGAACGAAGGAGTAAAAAGTTCAGCAACTTTCTCTGACGTGTTCCCAGAAATAGGTCTTGGCATGGTGCCTCCTGGGAAGTCTTCCTTCTCGTCTGCGTGGTAAACTACCGTTGCTTCACAAGTCTGCTGAAAGCCGGCTGCTCCGGGAAGATCTTTGGTAAGCTCTGCAGACATGGGTTGGGTCCCACAGCACCTTTGCGTTCCTCTGTCAGAATGCAGAGAACTGTAAAGAGGCTCTTTTGAAAGGCAAGGGCACTGTCTTCTTATTCTGTCTCCTGCCCTAACCCAGCACACGGAGAAACGATACCTGGGGAAAGTTGGCCGAATGAATGCGTGTCAAGGCCGAATTCATGAATCTTGGGAATGTTCTGTGATGATGATGATGACGATGCTTACAGGATGCCGGGACCCCCTCTCCCCGCTTACCCTAGGGCACCTCAGATTTGACGCCACGGCGACGGGTGACGCCCGAGGGTGGACTGTTGTACTCGGGAAGTACACGCGTGCATTTTGAACCGGTCTGCAGACCGCGCAGAAGACTTCCCGAACAAAGCTGGGAACCGCACTTTGAGAATGGCTTCTAGGGCGTTCCCTCAAAGGGGCCTGGAGCCGTGGCGGGGAGTGAAAGGTAGAGACAAGAATTTGCCCTGCCCAGGAAAAGTGAGGCTTATCCTTGTCATCTGGGCAACTCCCCCCGGGGTGAGGCCCTCTCCCCACCTCCTCAGGCAACCAGTATCTTTCAGAAGCACCTCTCCCTCCAGGAATCTCTCTTAGCTGGGTGTTAGGAAGAAACTTCTGATGAATGGATACACTCTCGTGCACCAGTGGGGGGTGGGGGCTTGCTATCCTAGTCCTCCCGCGGGGTTACCTTTGAAAGTGCTGGAAGATTCATAGCAGTTTCGGGGGCTGTGGCAACTTGAAGGGAAAACACGTAGGCCTCGGCGGTGTCCTCCGGCCCCCCTACTGTGAGAGAGCTGGTATATCTGAGAGTCACCCGGCTCCCCTTAACACACACGGCCAGGCAAGAAGTCTGGATTTTGAGCCTGAGCTGGCAGCTGAAGGAAGAGAGCTTGACTCAGCACAGCAGTCAGATCTCTGCTTGAGGGCAGCCTTGCTGAAACTAGAAGGAATAATTGTATCCGGAACAGTCTGTCTGCACGCTTGTTCCCCTGTGGCAGGTATGGTGTTCAAGTTAAGGCTCTGTATCCAGGGGCTGAGGGGGACAGAGGAGGGGGTAAGGAGAATCATGGGAAAGAGGGGGAAGGGAAAAGCCCCTCTTGGCCGCACATACGTCAGTGGGTCAGTGGGAGATTTACCGAGGTCTCTGCTGATGCCTGGACAGCAAACACCTTCCAAACAAGCTACATTCCTCCCTGGGACCCTGAGAGCGTGTAACCGCATGGCAAAATTCCCCCTGAGGCTTTGGCTCTGCGGGAAGCTCCTGGCTGTTCTCTAGAAGATGCAATTACTGTAGGAGAAGATATACAGGTTGGACAAGGGCAAGCAGGTGGGGCTGGCCCAGCCCGTCATCACTCTCAGGCAGGTTCAGTTTTGGAGGGCCTACATTCAGGACTGTCACCCTCTTGAAAATGAGGTCTGGTGGAAAGCCCCAGATAGGAAAGCCTTTCTTCCTCGGAGACCGTCAACTTGAAGTCACCCAGAGGAATTGTGGAGTGGCAGCCCGGCTTGAAACCCTGAAAGCCACGGCAGATATAGGGTGCCGTGAAATCATACTAAGGGCAGGTTAAAAAGAAGTTAGCCAAAATCAAGAACATGATGCCGGCATCCAGAGTGTTTCTATAGCACCCATTACTCAGATGGGTGGATGTGTTCTTCAGGATGATGCTTGGAAGCCTCCAGAATTCGTTCTCCATCCGGCTGCCTGGCCTGATACTATTCTTTAAGGCCAGCTTCTTTCTGCCCTAGCCCTTAAGTTCAACCTCCAGCATTGCTGGATTGGGTCCTCGATATACACCATTTTAGTTTTCAGGGAAAAATATCAGCCATCTCTTCAGATTGTACTCCTTCCACTCTGATTTTAGAAGGAGGTTCTTACCTCCGTCCCTCCGGATCTAGCTGTAGAATTTCTCTACCTCAACATGAAGTCCTTGCAGACTCCAGCTCCGAAACATTCTGAGTCCACATTGGGCCTCCCCTGCGGCCTGACACCATGGTAGGATTCGGGATGCATCTAAGGTCCCGTCCAGCAGTTCCTCCCTTCTCTAGGACATGCTCCATCCTACACAAAGCCTCCCCCAATGCCTCCTTCTGGATGGATTTGCCATTAACTAAATTCCTCTTATGTGGCAGGCACTTTACCAGGAACTGGGAAAACACAGAGTAAGACTAGAGAGAGGAAATGGCAAGCCAGAAGGTCCTTTTCCCTGCTGAGAGCAGAAGACTGACCATAAAGTATGACATTAGCCCTATGAGACAGGATTTACTGGAAGCTCTCAAATTAATTTGTATCATCAGATTTTTCTAGGCCTCACTTGCTGCCTTTACTGCAGTTTGTCTTTTATGTGTTGCCTCAGTGACAACTAAGCCAAACTATATTGCAATTTTCCTCTTAGCACAGGACACATCTTTGAGCCTGGGAAAGAGGGTACACAACAGGAGGGCCCAGGAGGCAGGAGGGCAGGGTCACTCCATGCCTTCTGCCCATGACTGGCAGTGCCGCCATCTTGGTTGGTTCATCTGTCCAAAGCCTGCAACTGCAGTCTTCATGACCCGCCCTCTCCCTGCAGAGGGGGGTTAGGAATAACACCCATTCCAAAACCAGACTGAAGGTCTTGGCCCACTTTTGAGGGTTTCCAAACCAATGCAGCTCAAGCTATCCTGCAGCTGTGCCTTTAAGAGAATGATGCAGGTAACTGAGCTCATATTTTATGAGTTCATCATGCAGAAGGTGTGGTCTCTTCTCCTTGCTATTTTTCTTGTGCTGCCAGAGTCTGAAGACTTAGAGGAATTACTACAAAATGGCTCACCTTTGCTTTCCCCCAGGAAACACAAAAACACGGTAGTAAATATCAAAGTCTAAAGAGTCATTAATTTCAAGTGAGAGTACTGAATAGACATATTGCTCCCGTCCCTTACAGTTGTTTCTAGTCCTCAGGTCCTCAGCCCCTGGCTTAGGACACCTATTCTGGGCAGTTCCAGAGACCAACAACATTCATCAGTAGTGTTTGAACTACAGATTGTTATCCACTGCTCTTTACTGTGACTATGTTTGCAATGATGAAGAATTAGACCACCAACGGCTAATCCTCAGAACTTGGTCTTGGACCCAGTTGTAAAGATCGCTTCTGCGATACACAGTCATGTGATCCTGGGCAAATTACTTAATTTCTCTGAGTCTCGGTTTCCTCATCTGTAAAATGAAGTTAACAATAGTACTCACTTCCTACAATCTATGTGACAATCGAATGAGAGAGCGTATATAAAGACTGTAGCACATGTGTGGCACATAGCTGGTACCCAACACATGGCCCACTAACGTGCTGTGACTCTGGGATGGGACGGGCATAATATCCCTTTGACAGCCATTATCTACTGACAAGGAAGATCAAGAAAGGAACATCTTTGCTTATTAAAATTCCCCCGGGATACCTTGGTGGCTCAGTCGGTTGAGCATCTGACTCTTGGTTTTTAGCTCAGATCATGATCTCAGTTTCATGAGTTCAAGTCCCACATCTGGTTCTGTGCTGGCAGCACAGAGCCTGCTTGGGATTCTCTCTCTGCCCTCTCTCTTTGCCCCTTCCCTGCTCATACTGTCTGTCTCTCTCAAAATAAAGAAATAAATTTTACAAAAGAAAAAAGAAAAAAATAATTAAAAGGTTCCCACACTTCTTCCTCCTCTGTTTTGCCCTTACTTCTTTCTGTCGGTTGTCTGCCTGCTGCTCCCACCAAAATGTCAAGCTCCTTGAGGACACCAATTACGAGCCAGTGGTCAGCACAGTCTTTCTACATTCTTAGATAGTCAGTAAATATTTGTGCGTGGATGCATGGATATTTTTTTCAACTTACTAGCTGAATATGACTTCTACTGCTTATGGGTATCAGTACCCAAGAAATATATGTAGTCTAAGATTGGAGAGACATGGGTTTAATACTTACTCATTTCCCATACCTGCCACCTATTGTTTTTGAGGCATTAAATCCAAATTCTTTAGATCTTGCTGCTTTGCAGGACTGGGTTAGATTGCATATAGGAATTTTGCAAAGCAAAAAAGATGCATCACACCTATTTGCATCTCAATTTTTATTCCTTTCAAAAGGCTCTCAAAAGCCACATAGTCCCCCCCGGCAATAACCATGTGCAAGGCAAAGAAATTAAGAACTTTGGCAGGGAAGACATTAAATTAGTCTCTGGAATGTAGTAAAAGACATATCCAGGGGTGTATTCTTTCTTTGCAATCTTTCTGACCCCCATCACAGACTCCGAGGAGAGCGAGTACTCATAGGGAAGGTTCCTCTTGGATAATGAGAGAAAATACATTAAAATCTTGTTACAAATGGCTGCTTGGTACTTTGGATTTGTTATACCATAGGTCAGACCGTGTTTCTGTGCACAGTGGTGTGTAAAAAGCATCACTCCTGACAGCAACAAAAGCCTACGATATAGAGTTTCTAAGGCACAGAATCCCTTAGTAATAAAAATCTGCAAGGCCCCAATAACCCCGCAATTCTCTTTATTCCCTTCCATCGGTGTCCTGGGGAAATCTACTGTGCTTCTCCCTTATAGTTTCGTGGTCTCTTAGGAATCATAGTGATAATGAGAGCTTGGGGAAGAGGTTGGGGGGGTGGGGGGGTGGAGCGGTGGATGAATATGAGCGGGCTATTATAGCCCAGGGTTGTTGTATTAAAAAGAGGAGTCTGGTTGGAAAGGAAGTAAAAGGCCCAGCCTGGCAAGTAAGGACTCTGAGGGAATCAGAATTCCAGATAGAGAATCCAGAGTGGGGCTTTGTTTGTTTGTATTTGTATTTAATTTGTTTTAATTGTTTGTTTGTTTGCTTGTTTGTTGTTTTAAGACTGGGTACATTTTCTCAGGGCCACATGTAGATTTACTGCTTGGGGCGGAAAGACTGATGCAAAGATGGGTCTTCCTCTCTCATCAGGAAGGGTATCTGCCTTCAGTAAAGCCCCAGAGCCTATCAACAGGGTTTTGCCTGCCAACTGGATGGGACTGAGTGATTGTCATTCCTATTTTCGGAAGTCATTTCCTTGGGGAAGCCCTGCCCAGCTGACCCCTCTCAGCTTGGTGGCCCAGGGCACCCAAGGAAGCTCTTAACCTCTACCCACCAGAGCATGAGGCACTCACAATGGCCTGGAATTTCCTTCCCGTGTTTCGCCTAAAGTCCCCACAATTAGGTTGTGTCTGACAGGTATTTTCGGTGGGGAGAAGGGGAGGGTTGGAATGCACAGCATCATAAACACCCCCTTAGTAATAACTGATCTCTTACCAAGTCCCTCGCTACCTTCATGCCCCCGTCTTAGGGAAGCCTTCTTGGACATGATAACCAAATGTATGCTTTCCCCAATCCCAGTCCCCCCACAGTATTCCCTAGCTCTTGTCCCTGCTTTATTTTTCCCCACAGAACACTCTACCTTTGGACATAACTTACTTTTTATTTATGTGTTTATCGTCTTCTCCCACTAGGTCGTAAGCTCCAGGAAAGCAGGATTTTCGTCCACCTTGTTCACTGTATGCCCAGTACCTAGAGCAGTGGGCGCCACATGGCAGGCACTCAATACGTATTTTTTTGAATCAGGACCTACAGATGGCCAAGTGCATTGCATCGATTACAGCCCCAAGCCAACCCTGCAGGTGAATGTTGGTCTCTGAGGGAACATGAGTGTCCTTTTCACGGAGAGGTAGCGTCACTCTCTGCCTTCAGAGGAGTGCTGCTCTCCCAGAGGGTGTTTTATCGGCCACTGTGTTAGTCTGTTAGTGGGAAGAGCCACTCTGCCTGGTTACAAGTCTCAGAATATCAGAATAAGTGGCATTTTCTTCTGTTTCTTAAGTCCAAATTGGGAAAGAAAAAAATTTAAAAAGCCAGATCCAGCTCTCCTCCTTTTCTTACTTTCTCCCGGTTCGACTTGCTTTGGTCAAGAAGTCATTCCTGGGGGCGCCTGGGAAACTCAGTCGGTTAAGCATCCAACTTCAGCTCAGGTCATGATCTTGCAGTCCGTGAGTTCAAGCTGGGCATTGGGCTCTGTGCTGACAGTTCAGAGCCTGGATCCTGCTTCTGATTCTCTCTCCCTCTCTCTCTGCCACTCCCCTGTTCACACACACACACTCTCTCTCTCTCAAAAGTAAATAAACATTAAAAAAAAAGAAGAAGAAGAAGTCAGTCTTGGCCTGAAGCTTGATCTCCTTGGAAAATGGCTGGTACCCCACTTTCTTGTTTTCACTGGGAAAGGTGACTGAAGAAGTCATGGTTCTCAGTTGAATAACAGAAATCCAAACTGGCTAATTTAAGTAGAAAAGATATTTATTGAAGAATGTTAGGTAGTTCACAGACTCTCTCAGAGGGCTAAAGAAACAAGCCTAGAAACAGCTAGAATAACACCCTAAATCACACCACAAAAGTGGTCCCGGGGAGACACCATTTCTGCCACTCCTGTGTTCAGACACTCCAGCTCACCCCCCCTCAACATCCCCAAGCTAGGGCCACGGACACTGCCCTGGGAATCTCGTCCACACCATCTAGGAAATGGGCCAATCAGCTGCCACTCTCACTTAAATGGGTTCACACAGCACCTGCTCCTTACATAATCAACTTCAGAGTCTTTGGGGAGGGTGTCCCACTAAATAAACCAGGCTCATATGCTGGCCCCCTGGCAGCAAGGGAGGCTGGGAAAGCAAGTATCTGATCTTCTCCTGTGGCAAGAAGATGGGGTGTGCACTCCACAAAGGATGAAATGATCAAAAAGGTATGACATATGTCTACCTCATTGATATACTTGGTTCTCTTGGCCAAATGCCCTCTCACTGCACCTCACTGCAACATTAATATCTAAGAGTGAAATCTTATAGTCAGTCCCCTTTTCACATGAGAAGATGGACTTAGGTTAACAGACTTGTCCAAGGTCACACAACTCAATAAATATTATTAAACATTTTAATAAATAAAGATTATTCAAACTCCCATGCCACACTGACTCCACTGGACTTCACTGTCTTTGTCCATTGGTTGCCTCTGCTTTCCTAGTCTTTGTTATCTATATCCTCGTGTATATTTCCTTTTGGTCTCATCTCCCCTGTTACATGGTAAATTCCGTTCTTCTCCCCTCAACCCACTGAATTAAGCTAGGAGGGACCCCAGAGATCTGCCTCAGATGCAGCTGGTTACCCCTGCAACAGCCATTCACCTGTCTTCCCTCGCTAACAGATCGTGGGCTTTGTCCAAGAGACAATGGGCTGGGCTTTGGGAATGAATGGCGATTGGTCTAAGGATAAGCATGTGACCCAGTTCTGGCCAATGGGATGTAAGGAGTAATCGGTCGTGGAGCTTCTGGGGCTCCCGCGTCATAGAGAGGTGTGGGAAAGAATAGTGCCTTTCTGCTCCCTTTCTTCTAGCTTGAAACTGAGTCCTGGGAGGACAGGACGGCTGCCACACTAACCACCCCATTGGGAATGCTGGAGTAAGACCATTGAACCTCCGCAAGGTGTGTGTGCACATGTTTCTAGTGCTGCAGTGGGCTGCCTGTACCTTTGGCTCTCAGTTAACCTGGTCCTTCTCCCCACCTATCCATGAGTTCCAGCAGCAATTCGTCCCGGCCCCCACCTCACCAGCCTGCCGTGTGCATCTCCTTTGGGCTTCCAGACTCCAGATTCCCTGACTGCCTTATCACCCCCCTGCCTCAAGATACCATCCCTGCGCTCACCTGCTTCGTTCGACTCCTCTGGTGCCCGGCCTCATACTCCACCTTTGGCTGTCCTGAATACTCTCCTCTCAAGGAAACTTGACTTCAAAGTGGACAAAGTTCCCCTCACACCTAGAGGGAGGCGGTGGGATGCACCACACTGTAGCTGCAATAAATGCCACTGAGTTGTATGCTTTAGAATAGCTCATTGAATATATGCAAATTTCACTTTAAAAAGTGCCTTTACTCTAAACCTGTTTTGCTCACTCCATTCTTTACTGTTAAACCTGACCCTCCCTTCAAAGAATGCACCATTTCTCCAAATACACCTTATCTCTTGCTTCATTTGCCACCTCTCCCTACTCAATAGAAGTCCTCAATATCGGGGCGCCTGGGTGGCTCAGCCAGTTAAGCGGCTGACTTGGCTCAGGTCATGATCTCTCACTCCGTGAGTTCGAGCCCCACATGGGGCTCTGTGCTGACAGCGCAGAGCCTGGAGCCGCTTCAGATTCTGTGTGTCCTTCTCCCTCTGCCCCCTCTGCCTCTCATGCTCTGTCTCTCTCAAAAATAAATAAACATTAAAAAAAAAAAAAGTCCTCAATATCAAGTCCATGAAAGGACTGTGAACTCCCTAAAAGTATTTGCAAAACTTTCAACACTGTATGTGCCATTACAAATATTTTAAAGGGGACTGTGATCTCCAAAAATATTAATGTAAAACACATGTAAAAAGGGGGGGGGGGGAATTGATGTATATTTGTATATATATGCATAGAGTATATCTAGAGTAGTAGTTCACAAGCTTCAGCGTGACCAGAATCACCAAGAGGGCTTATTAAAAACACAGATTTCTGGACCTCCCCTCACAACTTTCTGAAACTTTGGGGTGGGGTCTGAGAATTTACATTTCTAACAAGTTCCCCAGTGATTATTTTGCTACTGGTCCAGGGACTAAGGCTGTTGTGAACTCCATAAAAATTGTTAATATAATTGCCTCCAGGGAGGGGGAACGTTGTTGGCTGAGGGCACAGATGGAAGGAATTTTCACTGTGTGCCCGTCTGTATCTTTTGAATTACTATGTGAGTGTATTACCTGCTCAGAAACAAACTTGAGATTAAAAACAAAAAAAAGAAAGAAAAAAAAGAAATGAGAACATCACTAACCTCTTTAAATAACAAGAGACTCTTCTAGAAGGTCATCACCCTCTCCCTCTTTCTCCCTTTGCTTCTCATTCATATGCTGTGCATCCACTCAATGTTACTTTATTCAAATAACCCCTGCTGCTGGGTACCAGAGCACATTTCCACCTTCCAAGAGGAATCCTACTTGCGTTCAAATAGCTGAAAAGCACACTGACAAATTCAGTTGTCTGTCTAAGAAAATAAAACAATAATGAAATACTGTTTTCCACCAATGAAATGAAAAGTTATTAAATATCCGAAATATGTTAGCAAGCATTGGGGAACACAGACTTTTTGCACTCCTGGTAGGAGCAAAAATTGGATCATCTCTAGAAGGCAATCTGGCCTTTAAAAATGTGCACAGCCTTTGACCTAATTAATTCCACTTATAGAAATAAATCCTAAGGAAGCAGCGAGAGATGCATAAAAGCATTTATAATTAAGGATGTTCATCTCGGCATGAAAGACCAGAAAAAACCTCAATGTTGAACAGTCAGTGTTTATGAAATATACTGTGCCACATTTATCATGGAATCCAATATAACAATAAAAAATCATATTATAAAAAGATGCCTAATGACATGGAAATGTGTTCGTGTCGTATTATCAGGTGACAGAATATAAATCCAGTGACAAAACAGCACTGCAATATGTTTGGAAAATTATGAATACACAAAGTATTTAATAGCGGTTATCTCTGAGTACAATGATTATAGGTGGATTTTTATTTTCATTGTGCTCATCAATATTTTCAAACTTTCCACACGGACTGTATATTGCTTTTATTTAAAAAAAAAAAATGGGGGCGGGGTCTTAAGTTGACATTAATTATACTTCCTAGTATGAGAACCATCATAACCGGTCAGATACGAGGCCTCCGAAGGAGAGTCCTCGGGAAATTCGGTCAACTGCCCGTCCTGAGACACCGCTCCCTTGGGCTGCGCAAGAGCTTTTCACTCCAGTTTCCATTTCTGCTGCTGCTGGTTATCAGGGCAGCACCCAAGGGAGGCACCACAGTGGTGCCCAGCCCATGGCCAAGGCCTCAGCAGAGCCTGCAGTATATGAGTCCACCCAAACCAGTGGCTGAGGGCAAAACATGGGTGCGGGTTCTAAGACAGGACAGTGTGTCCCGACATGCATCCTGGAATGCTGGGTGGTTTGTGGTTAACCACACGCCCTGAAGAGCCGGCAGGCTTGAGGCCAAGTGAGAATGGAGTGTGGGAGTGAGTCATGGGAGTGAGAAAAAAAGAAGTGTAGTAATTAAGACGGAGACTTAAGTCGAAACAGTGTAGGAGTCGATACAGGTGGGGATACAGACTGACTTAGGCTAACTTTGAAGAACCAGTTTTTCCACCAGGGAACTGGATTTTTATAGGTTTTGTAGCCTCCCCCCACCATGCTTACACAGAGCCATTGTTTAAAACAACACCAAAAAGGAGCCCCTGGGTGGCTCAGTCGGTTAAGCATTCGGCTCAGGTCATGATCTCTCAGCCTGTGAGTTCGAGCCCCGCGTCAGGCTCTGTGTCGATTGTTCAGTGCCTGGAGCCTGTTTCAGATTGTGTCTCCCTCTGTCTGCCCCTCCCCTGCTCACGCTCTGTCTCTCTCTGTCTCAAAAATAAACATTAAAAAAACTTTAAGACAACACCAACAAAATTGTGATTCTGAGAAAATGCCCAATCTGAAGAACTTACATATGATTCAGGCCTCAAGGGGACTTCTTAATATTTGCAGAGCCCCTAACGTTTTTCTTCACAGCCATTGTCCAAGGCAGACTGGCCGTGGCACGGGCCCTAGACTTTAAAAAAAGAAAACAGCTGAGGAATTAAAGTCAAGTTTCTACAACTCGGCCATGTTGAAAAGTGACACCACAAGATCTCTCGTGTTGGTTAGTTTACGCCTCAGGTAGTTTCCAGTTCCAACCTCTGTGAACTTCCATGTGCTGATTTTTTTTTTTTTTTTTTTTTTTTTTTTTTTTGCAAAGATTAAAGCTGTGATTCAGTAGAAGGAGCACAGGACTTGGAAGAACTACTACCCACCCAACTCTGCAACCGTCCAAACACCATGCAAGTTTGAGTACTAGCCCCGCACTTGAGAGAGTCGATTAACCTGTTTGAGCGGTGGTTTCCTTGTACGTCAAGTATGTACATTTCCTCCAACAGAAATTTATTGAGCACCTACTCTACCTCAGACGCTGTGCTAGACACTGGGGACCCGGCCGTGAGCCAGTTCCCACCGCCATAGGGATTAAATTGTTTTATGGCCACAGTCTGTCTCTCCACTCGGCAAGCTAAAAATGCTTTTTACATTTTTGGATTAGTGACATAATTAAAAGAAGGCTATTTTGTGACTTGTAAAAAGTTATATAAAATTCCAGTTTCAGTGCCCACCGATCAAATTTCATTAGAACAGGATCCCATTCATGAGCTGATGTAGTGTCTGCCGCTGCCTCCATGCCCCAGGGGCAGAGTTGAGCAGTAGTAACGGAGACTATATAACCCACAAATCTGCAAATACTTACTATCTGGCTCTTGACAGAAAAAAAAAAAAATGTGCTCGGGGCGCCTGGGTGGCTCAGTCGGTTGAGCGTCCAACATCGGCTCGGGTCACAATCTCACAGTCCGCGAGTTCGAGCCCTGCGTTGGGCTCTGTGCTGACAGCCAGAGCCTGGAGCCTGCCTCAGATTCTGTGTCTCCCTCTCTCTCTCTGCCCCTCCCAAGCTCGCACTCTGTCTCCCTCTCTCTCTCCCTCAAAAATAAACATGAAACAAAATTTTAAAAAATTTTTAAAAATGTGCTTACCCTTGGACCAAGGTAACTATAGACTCAGAAAACCTCTATGAAATTAAAAGAGGCGAGGAATTTGTTTAAAAGGTGGATATTGAAATGCTCCATTGCTTTACCTGGCATTTTGTAGCATCAGCTCCCAAAGCTTAGTGTTCCCAGGGCTCACTGGGCTGTGGGTCCCTACCCAGCCAAAGAAGCAGGTGGCTCGGGAACTTCAGTGGCTCCTGCCTCCACCTGCACGATGCAGGCCCTCTAGCCCCTCCCAAGTCCCCCTGGCATTCCAGAGTCTTGGAGGGAGACTCCTGGGTTCTCAGACTGCCCTCTGGGAATACTGGGTATTCTTGCCCGGGGCGCTGTTTCCATGACACCAAAGGAGCAGGGACCATCATGGAGCTCCCCTTTCTGCTATCCTCACACGCAAGAGAGATGGTTTGCTGTACCGGAGCATCAGGACAATGCCCCTCCTCCATTCAGTATCCCTGCAAGTTAACTTGAAAACCAAAGCACACAGCTACGGCTTCCACCTCCCTGAGATCCTGAGAAAATGGCCCCTTCAGCCCCTGCCTGCTGCCGGTCCCCCTGGCCTGGGAGAGGAGGCCAGAGTTCGGCACTGCCCAGCATCTGTGCAAATCTCTCCTCCTTCCCCTCCCCCAGCGTTGACTTTCCCCTCCCCTTCCCTCATGCAAACCACCTGGTGCCCGTATTGACTGCTGAAGGGGTGTGCTTTGGTTTTATAATCGGCTGAATAATCTCTATGGTATGCAGATGGCGTTTCCTAATCCACCTCCCAGTCAGCCACCCACCCCCTGGTCTTTCTCCTGCCACACCTCTGTCACACACGAGTCGGGGAAGTCACCCCCGCCTCCTCGGACAGGCCCCAGGCAGGTCTGTTAACGCATCAGCCCCATGCCAGTATCTAGGCCCGGTATGCCAGTGGTGCCAACACGGCAGGAGCCTCTGGTTCCCTGTTGGGGCACGCTGGCCTCCCTAACCATCAAGTTGGGGCCCTGACCTCCTGCCTGGCTGTAGTCTGCCCCTGCGGCATGGGCTGACCCCTGTCCCTGAATTCCCGCCCACTTGGGCTCTGCCAGCGACATCCTGCTGTGAAGGCTCTGGTGTCCCCGGGTCTGTGAACCTCCTTTGGCAAAGGCCCTGCTCCACCCATCAGGACTCACGCACCATTTCTCAACCTTGCCTGAGCTCCTCGGGCCCACTGCATCTTGCATGCATGACTGGGTCCGCCCCCTTAACTGTCCCCTGCCCTCCCGTGCTTGGACTTCCCATCCCCAATTCTTAAGGAGCATCTTCAGCTCCCTTCTTTATCCAGAAATTCACCAGCTTGTGTAAGATAGGGGTTCTGGCATGGAACAACCCTTCTGTTCCATTAGTTAATTCCAGCCTTTTCCAGGCTGGCTTCCTTCCCTCACCCTGAAGGACCTGTGCCATCAATGTCCCAGCATGGCTCAGGGCCCAAACCCATTTAACTATGGTGGCAGCCGGGGTCATGGCTTGTTTCCAAGCTCTAGCAGAGCAGAACAAAAGGTGGGGAGACAGGTGGAAAAGGCAACTATCAACACACATCACACCGTCTCTGGGTGGGCTCAGAAACTGGGGTGGGCCCAGCTTAATGGGAAAAGGCAGCCAGCGACTCAGGAGACGAGGGGAGAGGAAGGGAGACAGAGCAGACCCGCGCCCCTCAGCAGGGGCTCTTGGAGGAAAGGCACCATCTACATTTGTTTCTGTACCTTTAAGGAGGCAAGAAAGCAGAGACAAAGGGACAGAGGAGAGTGTGCACACAGGACTCTCAAGCGATTCACCAAATCCCCCTGGCTTCCCTGCCCTATTTCCAAGTGTGTGGATAGATCCAGTTTCTCTGTTGTTCCTCAGTCTCTCCTAATCCAGGATATGATTATATGAAGCAGATTAAAAGTGTCTTTGACCAATGTAGGGCCCGCTGGACCTCTGGAACTAGTTTTGCGAGTCCGCGTTCATTTTAATTCCATTAGCAAACTTGGACTTGCTCGTGCTGACTACTGATTCTTGATGACAAAGTGAAAACAGATGCAAAGTTTTACAGCGAGTTTGTAACCTGTAAGGGGACTCTTTGTCCCTCCAGCAAGGCCCTTAAAAAGCAAGCTCTCAGAGGCTGGTGAGCAGAGAATGCTTCAGGAGAATTCTTTCTCGGGTGGGAAGTTGGATGGGGGACTTCCAGGGTCCCTTCTAACTCAAAGTTTCTATGTCTCTAAGGTTACTGGATGCCAACGTGCGGGGCCAGAAAGACCATCTAACAAAAGCGATTTAAAAGAGACTTGACAATGGTGTTTTACCCAGAGCAAAGTGTGCCCAAACATTTCAAACCAGAGCTGTCGACAAAGAATGTGTTTGCAAACCAGACAGAATTTAAAATAAACTTCAGCCGGCAAATGATAAACCTTCCCTAAAAAGGTAATCAGATAGTGAGTGAACGAACTTTGGAAGTGGTGTTAGAAAAGATTTCTACACCATCCAACATGCTCTCACACTTTCACCTCCCAATGGATCTGTGCCCTTGTTTGGGGGGCAGGGGGTCAAAAAATTGGAAAAGTTAGGATTGTTGAGTCCTACTCAGCGAGCAGCTGTGGGAAAGCGGCAAGCAATGGAATATGCCGTGACAGCTTGGAAAAGAAAAGCCAAACAGGCTAAATCCTGAGGATTGTGGTGCGGGAAGAAAGGCCTAGAAGGCGGGCAAGGGGAGGTCCCAGGGCCGTGTGAGCAGGCATGGCAGGACACGTCAGTCCAGCGGCTGGTACCCAGGGCAGGTGGGCAGGGAGTTGCTTACCCTTCTCTTCTCTCACTGACGCCATGCTAGATCTTCAAGGCACCATATTTGGAAAAGTCCTCCTTCCTCTGAGGCTCATACCATTCGCCCACACTAACTTCAACCTTTTTGGCCTGGGGAGGGGAGGAAAATTTGGCTTTGACTAAATATATTTTTTTAATATTTTCACTGTGAAATAGATGGTCCTTACAAAAAAGGTGTGCCTGGCATATATGTACAGTTCAAAGAATAAAAATAAAGCCGGGCACCCACACAATACCACCCAACTCAAGGAATTCGAATACGGCCGATACCTTGACGCCCTTTGTGTACTCGCCCCTTCCCAATTGGCTCTTCACCCCCACCCCCTTCCGGGCAAGCCACCAACCCCACACATGTGTTGTTCACTCCCTTGCTTTTCTTCCCAGTTTTAATCGATTTATAATGGATCCCTAACCACTATATTACTATATTACCACTATACTACTTAATGGTGCCTTAATGGTGCCTTTTGAAGTTCATACGATGAATCTATACTGATTTTTAAAAAATTAAAAAAAAATTTTTTAATGTTTATATTTATGAGAGAGAGACAGAGAGACAGAGAGCGAGGAGGGGAGGGGCAGAGAGAGAAGAAGACACAGAATCTGAAGCAGGCTCCAGGCTCTCAGCTGTCAGCTCAGAGCCCACCGCAGGGCTCGAACTCACAAACCACGAGATCATGACCTGAGCCGAAGTTGGACACTTAACCGACTGAGCCACCCATGCGCCTCTGAATACTCAGTAATTATAGTCTTTCTGCTCTTTATGTTCCGCGGTATTTTTGAAATTCGTCCATGCTGAAATATGTAGCAAGAGTTTATTCATTGTGTCTGCTACATAGGATTCCATTGTCTGATCACAGCACAGTTACTTCTCTATTCTATTGTTCATGGACATCTGGGTTGTTACCTTTTTTGGTTATTATAAACAAAGCTGTTAGGAGCATTCTTGTACATGGCTCCTATGGAACATGTGTAAGAATTCCCGAGGGCACAGCTACTCAGGGCATGATCCACAGACCCGCTGCTGGTGCCCAGACTGCCACTGCCTTACAGTGAGTTAAGGGACTTGCACCAGAACATGAAGCAACTACATTACTAAGTGCACTGTGTGGCTGGACTGGCATTTTTTCCGCAGCAGAACTTCGTTGCGAAGGAGCAGTTGAGTTACGTTCTGGCACAAGCGCCTCGTTTCTTTTTACTTCTGGTGCCTTGCTGAGCAGGAGGTGCCCTTTCCCTTATTTCTTCACCTTCATCTACCGACCTCTGGGTCACCTCTCCCCAGCCAGTGAGGACTCTGGCTCCTCACTCAGTCTCCATGTTTTGCTCAACAAAAATCTGTTGAATGGATGGATGAATGGATGGATGGATGGATGGATGGATGGATGGATGGATGAAAGAATGGTTTGCCCTTCTCCGCCCACACCTCTACCTCGGGAGCTTCCATGTTCTTCCACGAACCTCATCTCCCCAGTTGACTTGTCCAGGGTGGAGGAGGGGCAAGCCCTGACATGCAAGATGGGAGAATCAAAGACTTTTCTGGAATTTTTCATCCTGGAACCAGTAAAGGAAGTCACTCTGTCTCCAATGGGAAACCTACGATCCATCAGCAACCCTCTTCACCGGCTTGGGAGGAAGCAGGTCTGCCATGACAGAGGATTGAGTCAAGGAGCAGAGAAACAGAGTAGAAACAAGAATAGGAGCTAGAACCTGGCAGCTCCTTGGTCCCTGATTCGACCATGCGGAGCCTGGCTGCGTGCCTCCTGCCCTTTCCACAAGGTTACTCGGCCTCATTCTTGGCTTCTCCATTTTGCCCGAGCAGATTGGAACTGTGTTTCCATGTCTGGAAAGAAAATAAATACTCCACACTTCAGCCCTCATAAGCCGCAGAAAGCTGGAATCAAGATGGACCTTTGGACTGCAAAGCTGGCTTTTACGGATATTTTTGAAGAATGGCTGCCCTCTGGATTTGTGTTGGTACAAACACCAGACCAGAACCGAAACCAAACCAGGCAAAAAATTACAGGCAAATGGGAGATCGGAAGTCACCTATTGTAGGAAGAGGTCACTCCAGTCTTTCTCAACACCACTCAGTGGTTTTGCGTGGGGTACGGTCATGACCTCACGTGTCTCAACATTGATCTCACACCAGGCCTGCCAGGCCCTCTTTACCAGGGGTTTTCCTCTGTGGTACAGCATTCGAATTACCACGTGACACCACCAGGAAGGCTATTTTCCCCCATCCAAATAGAATCCACACGCATGTGGAGGGGAAAACAGCTAAATAGCAAATGTCCAGGAAGCAAGTCTGACAGCAGCTCGGACAGTCGGGGATGCGTTGATAAAAGGAGACGAGAGGAAGCACTGAGCAAAGGGCTCTAAGAAATAGCAGGAGTCTCCTGAGGAACATTCGATCCAGCAATAATTGCTTTAAAAGCCAGAGGGGCTTCTAAATTATTTTACCGCAGAAATTGAAAGCTCTTTGCAGGCATTTCATCTTAGTTCAACCCGAAGGTGGACATGAAGCACAATTAAGTCACGATCGCGGTGTCAGGAGTGGATGGAACAGATCGGGCGGCCCCACCCCTCACTCCTAGATGAGCACCTCGAGTGTTCTTGGGTCACCTGGTCATGGTCGGTTCTGGGATCTGCCCAACCTGGGCATGCCCCTGTGGTAGATGATCTTGGCGCTCCTCCAAGACTCTCTCAGGTCTCTTTTGATGGGTTCTCCACCCTCCCTTCAATGTTTTCTCTCTCTTTACAGGGCTCCTTCCAGGCTATGGAAACCCCTTTTCCCCATGACCGGAGGAGCTGAAAGTGGCTGGCCATTTAACCCCCCGATCCCATGGCCCTTAGCCAATAAATGAGGGTGGGAGAGTGTGAAAGCCCCTTTTCTTGACTCAGACTGGAACAGCTCTATCGCTTCCACTGCTTGTGGGGAGCAGGTATTTGAGAACTTAGAAAAGTAAACAGTAGCAGGTGGACGGGGTGGGGGAAGACAGGGATTCAAAATACCACTGTCCTGGTGGTGAGTTTGCCGTTATTTTTCCCTCTATAGCTTCCTGCCTGCACTCAAAGCAGCTCAAAATCCAGAAAAGGACAGTGGGTCACAGACGGTGAGTGCTCTGGGGTGGGGACAGGGGGACACTCTAGTTCTGGCTCAAAGCAGAAAAGGGAATCCTAACGGTCAGAGAGAGGGGGCCAAGTGTACTATTTCACTGTTTTCTCTCTCCTCCTTTCTGCTTCTCTATGTCCCAGCCTCCAAGCAGTCCCATGACTGCTTGGTATATAGGGCAAGGTATATAGTAACTGGTATACAGAACCAGGGCCTGAGATATAGTACCAAGGTCAAGGAGTACTAGCGATGAACACTGATGCATGAATGATATTTACCGAATGATATTTTTTGGCTCAGGATTGGCCGTCTCAGGTGTGGATGAATGATGTGGAAGCCAGACGATGGGGTTAGAAAAGAAGGCTGTACTTCTGTGAGTCTTAGTTACCTACTCCCACTTGAGAGCATCACA
Organism: Panthera pardus; assembly: GCF_024362965.1. Taxonomy (NCBI): domain Eukaryota; kingdom Metazoa; phylum Chordata; class Mammalia; order Carnivora; family Felidae; genus Panthera; species Panthera pardus. Next base: position 9,973,254 of record NW_026526832.1, on the reverse strand, counting down.
CATCATTCTCATTCCTCCTCCTTCTCTCTCCCTTCTTTTCCTCCCTCAGTCAAAAGAAGAGATGAGTGTGTATCCGGGAGGATGTGTTTTGCAGGAGTTGAAAACGAGTAGGACTCATTACCTCCCTCTCGGCTTCAAGCCCAGACTGAGAACCCTATTAAATAAGTCAAATAATCTGTAAGTTAACAAAAGCTGTGAGTAGAAAGAACACTGACCTTGGAATCAGAAGGCCTGGATTCAAACCACTGTTATGTCTCTTGTTAATTCAATGGCAGTGAGCAAACATCTTCTACTCTGTGGCCTTCAGTCTGTTCTTAAATTGCGTCTTAATTAGGGGTAATAATACCTGCTGGAAGATTCATATGCTGACATCTGTGAAAACACCTGGTACATATTAGGTGTAAATATTGTGGGACTTGGTATTAATTTTTATCTCCTAGCGACTCAAAATTTAAGCTAGACGAAGTGAAGGAAACTCAAAACATGTCAAAAGTAGAATTTCAAAGCTGGAGCTGATGTGACCTCTCACCTGTGTGAGGATTAAACCAGGGTCCAGAGGGGTTAAGTAATTTATCTAAAGCCACCTAGTTAGTTACAAAGCTGGGGCTAGAATCTGGTCTTCACCAGCTGGTTCTCCGTGTTTTCCTGCTACCGCATGTCCCATTATGTTTGGTGAGTGAGTTAGGCCTGGCAGTCTCCTTCATGCCAGACTGGCAGTTCTCACAAAGGTGAATTAGGCTGAGAGCAACTGAGATGACAATATGTCATACAGCCCCAGCCAGCATGCCATACAAGTTAAAGGGATTTCAGGATCCAAGGGGAAAGAGAGGCCCTCTAATGAGCCCTACAGGATATTTGGTGAGGAAGGAAAGATAACAACTACCTGGGGTAATGGATTTACTATGCGACCCAGGCTCCTCAGGGTACAAGGAGAAAACAACTTTATTCTTTCTCACCATTACCTTTTAACCCCAATCCGGGGATCCCTCTCCCTAGCCCCAAATGACAGCTCAAGTGGGCCTATGCGCGTCCCAGCCACTTTCACAGTTAAGTAATTGTATCATTTTCAGATCTGGAAAAGGCACCGTCAGATCGAAACCAAGACATCTATCTCACGTCCAGTTTAAAGTACATCCCATCTCCGGGCGCCTGGGTGGCTCAGTCGGTTGAGCGTCCGACTTCGGCTCAAGTCATGATCTCGCGGTTTGTGAGTTTGAGCCCCACGTCAGGCTCTGTGCTGACAGCTCGGAGCCTGGAGCCTGCTTTGGATTCTGTGTCTCCCTCTGGCTCTGCCCCTCCCCTGCTCATGCTCTGTGTCTCTCTGTCTTTCAATAATAAATAAACATTAAAAAAAAAATTTAAAGTACATCCCATCTCCAGCTCCATCCCGAACCTCCAACTGCAGACAAGAGATAGAAGTAATTCAATGGTCACTCTGCATTCTTTCTGCACTTGTCTCTCTCTCTGCTTCCCCCTGACCATATATCCAAGGTAAGGATGCCCAGGCTTATCCTGGGTAGTGGTGAGAGAGCTTGTGGTGGGAGAAACAGTAAATGGGCCAAAAGGTCTTATTCAGCTGGTGCCGTTGTAATCTGCCCTTGGTGAGCTCTGTGTGGTCAGTGCCCAAACACGGGGTCTTCCTCAAAGAAAGGGCTTTTGTGGGTTTGCTCTCTAGTTCCTCCTCATTCCTCCAAAGTCACACTGATAGAATCCTCTTCTGCTGGGGCCACCTTCTTCTTATAGGTCATCTTCTTGGGCCAAAACTTTCAGGGCAACTCAAGCCAGATCTCCCCTTCCACTGGTGTCCGCCATATGCAGGAATTGTAAGCTGCCCCCAAGAACTTTCTCAAGGTCTCTCCAGTAGCAGCACGTGGCCACATCTCAACTGAGCTGCAGGAGAGGGACAATGGGAGATGTCAATTTCCCCTTACGGTTGCACCGTCTTCCATGTTAATGTTTTTCAAACTCCCATCACTTGGCTTGAGTCACACAGGAGGGGAGGAGAAGCACATAGCACCCTGCCCACTGGGCCAACTGTTTTCATCCATTTCTCTGTTACTTTCTCCTTTTCTTGAATGTGGGCTGAAAAAGGATGATAGGCTAGGGTTTTTGAAGATATCTTTTAGTAAGCCTTAGCATGTCTCTTTAGGATACATGATACTGCTCATTCACCTGGGGACCTCTCTAAGACCTGGAGCATCTCTACGTTCTGGCACACCAGACTTTTACATCATGGAATACGTGTAACTTGTGGGGATGTAAAATATATCTGAAATTCTGATTCATCTGCCTCCTCTTTTGTTACTCATTGGAAAGGTAGGAATGAATCACTGTGGACCATTTTAGTTGGTTCAGTTAGCAAGCTTTGATGTCCTTCATGAGGCCGATCCTCTCTGATCATAAAAGTTCTGGTCATAACAGGACGAAGACCATAGGCAGCATCTATTGGAAATCTGTGCCCTTCTACCTGAGCACAGAAGTAAAGGACCTTGCCCACAGAAGGGAGGCCCGGAGGGCCTGTGTGCCACCAGTGACCCCACACTCGTTTCCTTACTCCCAGACACACGCCAGCCCGAATGCAGATGCCCTTCTTGATTTGCTTGAGTCAGGAAAGGAGGAATTAACTTTCGAAGACATGAAGACACCTTTCACAATCTGAAGACAAGAAAGAATGGAGGGAGGAGGAGGGGGAGGGAGAGAGGAAAGGAACCAAAGATGGAACAGAGACATAGAGAAATTGGCATCATGAGGGAAATAAACCTCAGGAAGGGTAATGGGACCCCTTTTTTCTTCTCAAATCTTTCCCCGAAAACTCCAGCTTCACTTAATTTTTCATCTGTTTCAGAAACACTTAAAATTCTCACTTAAGATCAAAAAGGGTATTATTAATAATGCATCCTATTTATATCATGCTTTCTACTTTTCAAAGTGTTTTGTGGCTTTCAATTCTTATAAGCAGCCTGTGGGGTAGATAGGGCAGGCACTCTCGTGATTGAAGTTAGCTAAGGTTCAGAGAGGTTCAGTGAATTATCCAAGGTCACACAGCCAGGTAGTAACAACCCAGGCTAGGAGTCAGAAACTCTTATGCCTCTTCCTGCTCTTTTCTCTCTACTTCCTTGGATCACCTCTCAGGAAATGCCAAAGACAGTTTCAATGGTGTAAATTAAAATGTAAAGTCAGTCAAGTGGCTATAGAGTTCCCTCAGCATTAGTGTAGAGGACAGCTGTCAAAATGACAGCCCTGGGACATCTTGGACACTTTATTACCTAGACACCCAACTCTTCAAGAGACAGGTAGAAGCCCATAGAACTTTGAGTCTAAACTTTTCATGGGAATAATGAAATCAATTAGTGTATCAACTAACATTTTCTGAATAGAATAGAAAATGCCACACTGTATCATACGGGAAGATGAAGCCTTGTTTTGCAAAATTTTTATTACTGTGTGTGTGTGTGTGTGTGTGTGTGTGTGTGTGTGATGTGGAAGGTTTATTTTTTTTAACCATGGGTCACTGTCAAAAATGTTTGGAAATTCTGCTTTATTGAATAAGTTCTAGCCAAACTTCTAGCTGTCACAGTTAAATGCTTTTACATTCCCCACAGATGTAAAATAACAAAAAAAAAATACTTTGGTTTTTTTTTTTAATGCAATAAACAAAATTGGGGGCTATTTTAATAAAAATCCAATTAAGCAGAATTCTCAGGGAATTTACTGTCCTGGTTAATTGAATCTTTGAATCTCTGCATTAATGAGGACAGGTTAAAAACCCTGTCAAGATGCAGAATCACAGAACTTTGTAGGTGGATGAGCCCTTGGAAATCGGTTTTCACCAGCCCCCTCATTCCCCTGCTGGTGACCCAGAAGGAGGGAACCACTTGCCCTGGGCCCTGCAGACGGGAGAGGGTGAAGACCAGACCCGGGCCCACGAAACACCAGCTCAAAGCTCCTGTGAGTTTGAGCTGAATCTCAGTGAAATCGTCCATAACCTTTGGGGTTCCTTCTTAATATAAAACCCCGGCTCTCAGTTTGTTGTTGCCATTGTCTCTTCTCATAGGTCAGTGCAGTTGATTTACAGAATTTAGAGCAAATACCAAAGATCTGCTGTAGCATCAAAAGGCTGGGGTGGCCGAGCCTCTCTCTTTCTCCAATTTATTAGAGTTCATTTTTCTTTGTTTGCTCTGATCTTGTTTCTTCACAGACACGATTAGTATTCCAGACACAGGATGAGAACTTTTTTTTTATACTATATTTTTTATATTGCTTGAGCCTGAAAGAGGCTGTTTGCATTCTTGAAACTCTCTAAACCACCCTATGACCCCAGTTGGCCACCGTCCCTGCATATGAACACGTGCTGTTCTCTATGCACATATCTCTCAGTGCATATCTACCAGCACCTACTATGTGGCAGGCACTAGACCAGTCACCAGGGATGCAGTAGGGAACAAAATGGAAAAATTCTTGCCCCCACGAAGTTTATATTCCAATGGTGACAAATAGACAAACGATAAACAAATACTCAGGTAAGAGGTGTGTCAGACAGTGATAGGTATGAAGGCGGAAGGGGGAAAGCAAGATGTAGGAAAATAGGGATTGCTGGGGGTGGGTTATTACTATTCCATAGGGACTGGTCCGGGAAGGTCTTGCTAATGAAAATACAGAGATCTGAAGGAAGTAAGAGAGTGAGGCAGGTCAGAAGGGAGGTGCTGGCAAAGAAAAAAACAGTAAGGGAACAGCATTTTAAGTATCAGGCTTACAAATACTTTCCATCAAGTACCAATGTCTGACTTGGATTTTTGTTTTTAATTTTTTTTTAATGTTTATTTTTGAGAGAGAGACAGACAGACAGACAGAGCATGAGCAGGGGAGGGGCAGAGAGAGAGGGCCACACAGAATCCAAAGCAGGCTACAGGCTCTGAGCTGTCAGCACGGAGCCCGATGTGGGAGGCTTGAACTGATGGATCACAAGATTATGACCTGAGCCGAAGTCGAACACTTAACTGACTGAGCCACCCAGGTGTCCCCAATATCCGACTTGTTAAATCCTCCTCACCAGTGACACAGTCCTAAAAGTTATTCGTTGTCGATTTAGGGATAAGACAAGTTGCATTGATTCCTTCCATTCACAAGCGTAAATGCCAAATGCAGAGATTCTGTAATGAAAGATACAGATGGTCCCTAAGCCCCTTAGGAGTAGTGACCAATCAAAAAATTATTATCCACAATGGTCAGGGCTATGATGGTAGTAAGAGCATTGCAGAGGAAAGAAAGCATGAAAAATCTTCCAGAATAGGAGGAAGGGAGAGTTTCAAGCAGAGGAAGTAACAGGCTTGTGTAAAGGTATAGGGGCAGGAGAGCGGATGCTACATTCCAGGGATCCCAAATTGGTATGACTGGAAGGTGAGTCTCAGGAAATGAGGACAGAATTGGGAGTAAATGTGGTGCCACTGTGCTCTCTGGAACACTATCAAAAATCTTTCCTGGTTGCAGCCCCCAAAAAGCAGGCTGAGTTGGGGGAAGTAGTGAAGTGAGTGGGAAGGCTCTGGACAGGTCGATGGGGCCACACTATAAAGTCGCAAATTTAAATATTTGAAGCAGAAGAATGATTTGATCAGATATGCCTTTTATGAAGATCCTTTGATACACAGAGGATGAAAAGGAAGGAGAGACTGGAAGCAGGAGAATCAGTGAAGAGGCTGAAGGGGCCCACAGGTCCAGAGTAATGCAGGCAAGAAAGACAGATGGTCCCTTAAGAGGTTGACAGAAGACACGGAAAGAGTGGGATGGAATTGCCCCCATGTCAAGGACAGGATGGACACAAACTGGTGACAGATGCGATAACGGGGCATGAGAAACAAGTTTAGGGGAAGAGGGAGTGATTCTCTCATAGAAGACAGAGGTGGGAAAGAAAAACTATGTCCTGAAGGATGTTTGGAATTTCTCAAATGACACCATTGTCATAGAAACAAGGACTGTTACTTTCACAGATAATGGCTTTAATGTGTAATTGTAGAACTGGACGGTTAATTCGGGTGAGTCAATTCCAACCACAGAATATCATAAAATGCAACATAAAATATAAATACATGTGGTTAACCCTTCAAAAGCCATATCAGGATTTACAGATCCAAACGAATATTACCTTCCGCGGAGGCTACACATTATTCCCACAGTGCTGCACCTGCTGAGAACTGCCTTGGACTTCTTTTGAGGACCTCCCTTCGTGACCGTATCCCCAGAGCTGGAAAATTCTCAGCCTTTTAGGGAAAATCTAATTTTTAGAAAAGAAGCTTATTTGCGGGGCACCTGGATGGCTCAGTCGGTTAAGCGTCTGACTTCGGCCCAGGTCATGATCTCATGGTTCGTGAGTTTGAGCCCCGCATCAGGCTCTGTGCTGACAGCTTGGAGCCTGGAGCTTGCTTCGGATTCTGTGTCTCCCTCTCTCTCTGTCCCTCCCCAGCTCATGCTCGCACTCTGTCTCTGTCAAAAATAAATAAACTTAATAAAAAAAAAAATTAAAAAAAAAAGAAGCTTATTTGCTACAAAAGACCAGCGGTTGCCTGGGACAGGGTAGATGGGGCCATAGGGCAGGAGAGATGAAATACAAAGGGACACAAGGGAATTTTTGGGGGTGATGGATGTATTCACATGTTGACTGTGGTGATGGTTTCATGAATATATACCTCAAAACTCATCACAATGTACACTTAAATATGTGCAGTTTATTGTATGTCAGTTACATCCCAATAAAGCTATTTTTAAAAGTTCTTTATTGCAAAGAGTAATGCCTGAGACTCATGATGCTGAGGAATCCCCTCCTTTTTAAATTTTTTTTAATGAAGATTTAAGAGAATACTCTTCTTATGCATCCCCCGGGGTGACTTGAAGACAATTTCCATGCAAGTTGGGTTTTTTTTTTAATGTTTACTTACTTATTTTGAGAGAGAGAGAAAGAGAGCACGAACACGAGCACACATGTGAGCAGGGAGGGGCAGAGAGAGAGAATTCCAAGCAGGGCTCCATGTTGTCAGCACAGAGCCTGACAGGGGGCTTGATCCCACGAACCATGAGATCGTGACCTGAGCGGCAACCAAGAGTTGGACGCTTCACCGACTGAGCCACTCAGGTGCCCCTGGGTTGGTTTTTGTTAAAAAACAAAGCTAAAGAAAGCACAGAAACTAGTGACCTCCTCCCGGTATAGGATAACCTTCGTGTAAGCATGTACATCTTAGTTTTAAAATGTTTTAAAATTTTGCAGACATGTCCTGTAATCTAAACTGCAATCCAATGACTTGGTATCTTCTCGTTCTTCCACTCACTCTCATGAGGGACAGCTCTCTGCAAATATATTGTTCCTTTTGCTTAGGTCATCCAGAGAAAGGGTCGGATAAGAACAAGTATCATTGCTTCCACTAGATGGGATTTGGATTTCAGATATCCAGGGCCAGACTTACAGAGCTGGGATTCCAGAAAAGTTTCCTGACTGTCCCCCACTCGCACCTCACTCCCAACTAACATTGTCTTCTGACCAGTTTGCCGATGTCTGGAAGTCTACCCTTAGAGGATTCTTTCCTTTGGGTTAACCATTCTATTCTCCCAGAATCCCATTTGAAAACAGAATCCTGGAGGACAGGCCTGGATCGTATGGAAAGGGGAGAGCCTGGAGTCAGCTGGTGGTGCTGTGAGGACAGTGGCCTCCAAGGGTGGAGGCCACCAATAGATGGATGGGGGGAGGGGTCCAGAAAGGAGACACAAGGTGCCACAGAGGGCTTCATCTATTCCTCCATTTTCTTAGTCATTTATTTATTCCAAAAGCATATATTGAGTACCAACATCCCCACCTTAGTTTTACTTCTGGACTTAGCGTCAAGTACCAAGATATAAACAGGAAGTTTAGCAAAGCTGATGAGCAAGTTAAGCTGGTCTCTAACATAAGGCAGCAAGAGAGCTGGCCCGTCCATCAGGAGGTGGTCCCCCAGTCCCTCAGAGGCCAAGTGCTTACATCACACCTTGAGAGGCAGTTTAGAATTAAATGAAACAGAATATTGACAAATGAAATTTTAAGAGAAGCATAAAAACTATGAATGCAAAGCAGGTGGGGATACTATTAAAATAGTTCATCTAAAAATAGTCTAATTCCATCTAGGGCCCAAACCCTATTGGATTTCATGCTCATTTAGGTTCACAGTTTGTCTGTAAGCTCTTTGACTTTGTGGGACCAACCCTGGAAGGGAAGAGAGTGTCCCCCGCCATCTTTATAGTCAACCACACTGACCCATCATGCAAAGCTAAGCCCAAGAATGAAGTGGTTTGGGGACCAGGAAGAAAATGTTGAACGCGGAGCTGTCTGGGGCTAAAAAAGGCTGGATGTGATTTAGAAGGAGAGTTAGTAAGCCCTCCTTTTGATTTGTCTCCCTTCAGACAAATGAAGTTAGAACCGCAGTGAGGTCATCCATAAAATTCCCAAACGATTTGGCCTGTCCTGTGGGCCAGGCCCTCACTTAGGTCAGCCCGGGGGACGTAACGGAGAATGAAGCAAGGCCCGAGTGGGGAAGCTTGTGTCTCACTCAGCTGTAATGCAGGGCAGTGGTCTGAGAAACAAAATCCATCCTCAAAGCTCATTCTTGAGTCTGGCCAAGGCACAACTGCTCAGGGGATTCCACTGTTGAGGGGATCATTGAAATTAGAGCCCCCAAAGGGGATTATGCTAGACAAGTTTCATGGTTCCTACCCAGCCTCAGCCCTGCCAATAGAAACTGCCCTCTGACAAAGGGCTGGGCCCAGCACCCTGGGTGTTCAGACCATCTGATCCCGCACTCTTTCCATCCCCCCCACCACCATTGTTCACTGGCATGAGGAGGCTGTGCCTGGCCAGTGACCCAGGACCCCAGGCCCTGTGTGAACAGATGGCTGGGCCGCTCCACCTCTCCCGGCAACGCCAGCGGTGGGCGAGGCGGCCTCGCTCAGTTGGGTATTGCCCTAAGAGTTTCATTTTCCACCTAGTGCTGTCTTCACCCCTGCTCTGTTGAATGTCCCCTTCTCCTAGCGGTTTAGAGGAGGCCAAAGAGGTTGTGAGTGGCCAGAGTCAAGAAGGAGTGACCCAAGGGGCCCCTGGGTGGCTCAGTCGGTTGAGCGGCCGGCTTCGGCTCAGGTCATGATCTCACGGTCCGTGAGTTCCAGCCCCGAGTCGGGCTCTGTGCTGACAGCTCAGAGCCTGGAGCCTGTTTCGGATTCTGTGTCTCCCTCTCTCTGACCCTCCCCCGTTCATGCTCTGTCTCTGTCTCAAAAATAAATAAACATTAAAAAAAAAAAAGAAGAAGGAGTGACCCAGGAGAGAAACAACGAGGAAGCCAATGGCGGGACAGAAAAGCAGACACACAGGGTAACTGAGTCACACGGAGGAAGAGCCTGGAATACATGTCACTGACACCCACCACAGGGTCCGCTGAGCCAGACAAGATCCAGACCACCCTCCAACCCCTTCTCTGTGAGTTCTGGCCCCGGGTGGCCCTTGTCCTGCATCTCTGTGCAATTTTCCTCATTGCTCTGTGTGGGTCGATACCAAACTCACCCCCAACTGAGCCTACTTGAATGAGCTCAATGTTTCTCTTCCTGGCTAACAAATGAGCCAAACTGCGAACAGTTTTGCAAACGGTCGCCAGCCCCTACTGAGCACAAAAGGCTGGAAGCATGATGTGGTCCCAGGGAGACCCTTCAAGCCCTTTGCCATTCGGGAGCAAAGAGGGTGAATCTGCAGGCTGTTTGCCCGCTGGGCACTGAATTTTGTTTGCCCGCAAATCATTCCGCCAAAGTTTAGAGGCAGCAATGTGGCGCGGTAGAAATCAAACTAGAGCAGGGGTCAGGAAATCTGTGCCGCCCTTAATCAGCTACGAGAGGCTGGCCGGGCGATTCGAGTCCCTGCCCCAGTTTTGTCATTAGAAATGCAGGACGAATACTACTTGCCCTGCCGCCTGGACGAATTTTTGTAAAGATCCCATAAAAATAGGCGTAAGAAAGCTCGGGGGAGCAGATACACGCGCTACACTACTTTATAAACCGTAAATGAGAATGGGGAGTGGGCGGAGGACCATGCACGCCAACCAGCCGAGGAGTGGCCGCCACTCCCCTCTGTCAGGCTTGATGGACCTTGCACTAAACAAGCCAAAAGATCAGTGTCTGTCTCTCCCAAAAATGAAAACCGTGGCTTCCTGCCTACACCCAAAGGCACTGTTAATTCTGCAAGGGACATTAGCAGAATTAGAATTTGTCCTCCTCCACTGCCTCTCTGTTCGTTTTCCCTCCCTCCCTCCCTCCCTCCCTCCCTCCCTCCCTCCCTCTCTCTCTCTCTCTCCACTTCCAGCTGCAGACAGCCACACAACCCAGCTGAAAGTGGCTTAAACAATAGAAAATTCTCATATGAGTTCCAACTTCAAGATTTGTTAATTTAGTGGCACATCAGTTGGCTTCTGTCCTCGGGCTGATTGCCACAGGGTGGCAAAAGGGCTGCTTCAACACCGCATAGCACGTTCTCCCCCAACCACATCCAAAAGCAGGAGGGAAGATATTTCTTAAATGTCTCCAAGGGCATTTCTGTCATTAGGGCAGAAAACTTGTCCGGGAATGCTCCCCTCCTCACGCTCAACACAGAACAAGCTGCACAGGGGCTGAGAAAGGTTTTCAGCATCATTAGTGGGAGTGAGCACCGCCAGCAAGAAAAAAGTAGGGGGTGGGGTTGCAAGGCAGCAGCAGAGAGGAGACATCTGTAGGGTTGGCGAGAGTTTGGGTGCTGAGAGTGGAGTTAATTCTTGCTAAATGAATCAGAAGAATTTGTTCCAGAGTATTAATTGGCCAACAAAATTGTTGTGAAGCCTGAAGAAGCAGATTCTGGGTTGAGTGTTCAGGAAAGAACCCTACAGTCACCCTGATGCCTCGTCTGTGCTCAGAAAGCAGCAGGCTCCAGAACCACACTGCCATGGCCATGATCAGGAAGCCGCCAGCACTGCTTCCGGCTCCTTGACTATGCCACGTCTGCTGTGGTCCACACCAGCTCCACGGATGGCCCATGCTGCCTCTTGACACCCACAAGACCAGAGACTAGGCGCTGAGATCTCTGCTCTGGCTGTTACAGAAAAACCAAACACATCCCAACCAAATTTGCCTGCAGGATCTTGGCTCCATCTCATTTCAGAGGCTCAAGATTCATAGACGAGCATTCACTAGGCAGAATCAACTCACAGCGGAAATTCTAGCTGCAAGAGAGTCTGGGAAGTGTCATTGTTAGCTCTTACTCACCTGTGATGTAGGGAGGCACACCAGGGGAAGGAAGGAAGACACTGAGTTCCAACCCCACCTGAGCAGCCACAGCCACCCACTGTGTCTGCCACACTCTTCTTCAGGCTATAGCTTTAACTTTAATTGGCTCAGTGCATATGTTCACCGTGGGAGCCAGGGGGGTGTCGATCCCTGAGTCCATAGGAACAGCACATGACAATCGGCATACCTCATTCTCCCGGCCACGGTAATTGACTCAAGCAGACACATGCGTTAGGGCTGTTCGAGCCAATCAAACCTTGGGACTTTGGCCCAAGCTCCTAGAAAGGAGGCTTATTCTTTCCAGCTGAGCATGAACCTAAAAAATCTGAAGCTGCTACCCCCAGAAAAGCCTGTCTGAGAATATGGAGCCAACAGAGATAAGGCAAAGCCAAGAGACAGAGAGAGACTGGGATCTGATGACATTTTGAACCCCTGGTTTCAGCCACTCCTGAAACCTTCCGGGCTTTTCAGGTACATGAGCCAATATCTTCTCTTTTTAAGTTTATTTTAATTGTCATTGGGGGGTGGGGGGTGGGAGGGGGAACACACAGGAGTGTTTCCAAGACCATTCTGATCATTCCCCTGAACATGCAGGAGGCAGCCACTGGTTCATTGAGATTAGTACCCCAGCTCCTTAAGAGTTAACCACTCACACTGAAGTGAGAAAGTCCAGAGACAATGGAGAGATGTGAGCAGCTGGAGGAGCTAGGGCTACAGCATGGACAGCTGCCGCCTTCTCTTTTCTTCACTGACATAAAAACCACTCCTGTCTCTGAATCCCCGGTGGGCTGGGGATGTATTAGTTTTGCTCTGAAAGGTTACAGGGATCTTAACATTTTCCTGGGGCATCCCATTTAGAAGTAATAATATCAGGGGCACCTGGCTGGCTCAGTCAGAAAAGCATGTGACTCTTGATCTCAGGGTAGTGAGTTTGAGCCCCACGTTGGGTGTAGAGATTACTTAAAAAAAAAAAAGTCTTAAAAAATATTACAAATGCATTATTATATTTTCAAATATATATTTAAATTTTTGCATTTTGGATGAATTAACATATTCTTTTTAATCAAACAAAGTAATAAGAACGTATACATTCCTTTTCCTGTCTAATATCAAAGATGTTGCACAAATGAGCTGATCAACACACTCGAGTTGATTTATTTTTTAAACTGTTGCGTAAATGAGAAGAGACAAGGGGCCCCAGGAATCTAATGGTCCTCAGCCTTGAGTGCACAACAGGGCAAGGAGACCCTCAGGGAGTCAGTGCACGGGGACCCTGTGATGTGTCATCGGATCCCCCTTTGGGAATGGAAAGCTGACTCTGCCAGATGCTACAAAAGTTGTCAGCTGATAGGCCTCAGCTGTCCACCTCCTTTGAGGATTATATTGGTTGAAGATTACTGCCTCACTCAAGGTCACGCGCTCCTTCCAAGGGCAGCCCTATCCAATGACTGACCACTGCAGGAGAGAAAGGCCACGCCCCCCCATCCTGGGACAGGTCAGGGACTGCCTTCATCGAAGTCCCACCTCCCGCTCTGCCACTCCGCTCCCTCCCCCTGGTGTTGACCCCAGTGGCATTCCCCGGTAAACTCCCTGCTCTCTATCTACCCCTCCATCTCAGATTCTGCCTCCCAGGAGACCCCTGGCAGCACCAGAGTCTAGGACAGCAGTTGCTGGACTTGTGGATTCAACCAGGTTTAACAGAAAAGGATTCCAAACAACATCCATACTTTTCCACAGCATCCATTCCTGCTGCCCCCACCCCATCTTCTTGTGCAAATAAAATTATCCTTCATGGTCCAGCTTCATGGCCCACCTTCTCCGTGAACCCCCCCCAGCCCCCCACACAGTGGTGGCCTCCTCCTGTCCTGAGCTCCCACAGCATTTTGTGTGTGCCTCTTTCAGGATGCATCATCTGCCTGGGTTTTCAAAGTTTTGCATTTCTGGTTTCTGCCACTGGGTCTTTGAGTCAGTGAGGTACCTCCTCTGAGCCAACTTTCTGATCAATAAAATGGAATAATACTCCAGAGGATAAAATAAAGCCAACTGCCCCTACCCCGGTATCTGCCGTTTGGAAAAAATTCAATATGCCCATTTCTTCTCTCCTTCGTCCTAAATGGGCCACTCTTCTCAGGGACAATGGAGTGTTTTCTCTTTTTCTGCTCTTTCAGGGAGAAGGGGGAGAAGGTAAGCAGCAGGAGCCCCCTGGAGAGTATCTGACCTCCCCACACACTGCCATCCACCAGGCTTGGCTATTTGCAAACAGAGGCAGCGGCAGCATTTGTGGCTTTGAAGAGACAAAGGATTCACACAGGTACTCCTATGTGGCCACACTGCAGTCAGCTTGCCCTAGAACATCTAAATCTCTGTCTATTTTTAGGATCAGAGTTAATTTGCTGGCTTGGTGTAAGCACCCAGGATGGGGGAGGAAGTTAAAAGTGGATGGTATTTCACTCCTAAGAGTGAATTCATCCAAAGGAATTGAAAGCAGGGACTCAGAGACTTGCACACCAACTGCCCATTGCAGGATTATTCACAATAGCCAAAAAGTGGGAACAACCCAGGTGTCCACCAACAGATGACTGGATAAACAAAACATGGTATATGTGTACAATGGAACATTATACAGTCTTAAAAGGGAATGAAGTTCTGATACATGCTATGCCATCGATGAACCTGGAAAGCATTAAGCGAAGTGAAATAAGCCAGATACAAATAGACAACTATTGTATGATTTCACTTATTATGAAATATCTAGAACAGGCAAATTTCATAGAGACAGAGAGTATGTTAGAGGCTACAGGGGCTGGGAGGAGGGGAAGGTGGGGAGTTGCTGTTTAATGATTACAGAGTTTCTGTTTGGGGTGAAGAAAAGGTTTTGGAAATTAGGGATTTCCTATTGCACAGTGTTGTGAATGTAATCACTGCCCCTAAATTTACACTTAAAATTTGCACTTCATTGGGGTGCCTGGGTGGCTCAGTCAGTTAAGTGTCCAGCTCTTGATTTTGGCTCAGGTCATGATCTTAACGTTAGTGAGGTCAAGACCCACATCGGGCTCTATGCTGACAGCATGGAGCCTACTTGGGATTCTCTGTCTCCCTCTCTCTTGGCTCCTCTCTCTCTCTTTCTCTCTCTCTAAAAAATAAATAAACTTTCTTAAAATTGCCCTTTCTTTCTTTATTATTTAAAACAAATTTTTTTAATGTTTATTAATTTTGAGAGAGAGAGAGACAGAGTGCAAGCAGTGGAAGGGCAGAGAGGGAGACACAGAATCCGAAGCAGGCACCAGGCTCTGACCTGTCAGCACAGAGCCCGGACACAGGGCTCGAACTCATGAGCCGTGAGATCATGACCTGAGCGGAAATTGGACACTCAACCGACTGAGCCACAAAGGCACCCATTTTCTTTCTTTAAGTAGATTCCATGCCCAATGTGGTGCTCAAACTCATGACCCCAAGATCAAGAGTTGGATGCTCTGCCGACTGAGCCACCCCCAAAATTGCACATTTTATGCTATATTTTACAATTTTTAAAATTAATGTTTTAATATATCCAAAACTGTTGAATTATACTTTAAATGAATAAATTATATAATATGTGAATTATATCTCAATAAAACATCAAAAAATAAATGATGTTTACTATAATTGTTCATTCTGGGGCAAATTCAAAGAGCTGTAGAAAACTCAAGGACAAAAACAAAACACAAAAAACCCAATCCATAACTGACTAAGAGATGCGACATTTTCAAAATCCCTCTGGATTTTATTTTCCCCGGCACCCAGGCCAGCCTGAAGGGCTGCAGTCACCAGCAGTTTCTGGGGAAACTTCTGGATTTGTTGCAGACAGTGCTCTCCCAGGATTTTGGTCATTCCATCAGGCAGCTGAAGTCCAACCCCCCCCTGCCCCGCCCCACCACCAACATAGAACAGGTCTTGAACAGGTGCTCTTGGTGTTAATGTTTCTCATGCCTTTGCAGCAAAGAGAACTAATCCTTGGAAAGGCAGGCTGTGTTCTGGTATGGGTGGGGGTGGGACAGAGACCTCAAGAAGCTAGCACCTGCTGGGCCGGCTCTAGAGCACTTGCAGTGAGATGTGAGAACCCACAGGTTTTATGCTTCCATATCCCTTCTCTCATTTTCACACCAGCATCTACACCCCTATGACTACACACATAACCATATACCTCAGGTCCCAGGGCAGGAACTTCTGCCAGAGTGTTGGTAGAGTGAACTCGATTTATTATTTTATTTTATTTTGTTTTTACTTTTTAGAAATTTTTTTAAATGTTTCTTTGTTTTTGAGAGAGACAGAGACAGAGCACAAGTGGGGGAGAGACAGAGAGGGAGACACGGAATCTGAAGCCGGTTCCAGGCTCTGAGCTGTCCCCACAGAAGCTGATGTGGGGCTTGAAGTCATGAACCACGAGATCATGATCCGAGCCAACCTACTGAGCCATGCAGGTGCCCCATAAGAGTGAACAATTTAATGTAAGTATTTAGTTTGGGAAGCTGATTTGCATCATACAGGAGTCATGAGCCCACTTGCCTATAAAGGGAAGTTAGGAAAGATAGGTGAACCAAGCGAGCTTTATCCAATAAGGTGAAATCTCTTAATATTCATTTCACTGCTGGCAACTACCTCAATATTTAGATTTCCTGAATATGCAAGCCCAGGCACAACTTCATGCCTTTATTCAGGCTGTTGCCTCTGGACCTGGCTTGTGAGTGAATTTCTACCACAGTCCTTTAAGGTTAATACACTAACCCCATTTCTGCAAATGATGTATCACGCAAGATGGGTCCTTGTTACCAGGATCCAAGGCAAATTCCATGACGTCAGAGGCATGAGCTAAGAAATATGCTGTATCAGGGAAAGGGCAGATGAATCAAGCAAGGATCTACAAAATACGTGAAGCCAGCCATCCCTTGGATCCACCCATTCTCCTAAATAGCACAAGCCTAAAAACACACTTGACAGTGGTGCCAGGTGGTCTGGATTTGCCAGCTGTTTCTAGGAGTTGTCCAAGAATGCCAACTGCCCAGATCTTGGGATCCATCGGATATTAGAGACCCTCCTGTCAGGGAAAGTATGACTGAACCCACGGGCTAAGTTGAGATGTTGTGTCTCCCTGGGGAGGTAGTGGGAATCTCCCACCTGGTCCCCGCAGGCTCACTGTCCAAGCAGTCTAGAGTAAGAACCCACTTTAGACAATTCTGATCATCATGCCACATGAGGAAACTGAGGCCCAGACAGTTTAAGGCACACAGGCAAGATTACACAGCTGGTAGATGGTGGAGCCCAGATTCTAAATCGGGCTTTTTTGCAGCACACCGTGTCTCATGAACATCCTTGTTATCCAATCCATGGTCCTCACTGGCGATGTGTAGGAGCTCACTTCCTCCTGGAGCAGCCCATGGGGTCAGCCCACCCATCGGTATCACTATTTCAGGATTATGGTGGAGATGGGGTAGAATCCTGCTCTTCCGGGTTCTCTGGGATGATTGGAGCCAAGAGGAAGCCTTGGACACAGCAATAGCACCAGTTCACTCTGTGCTACCTGTCTCTGAGATTTCTAGATGGCAGGGTCACTTGTCTTCTTCCTTTTAAGTTTGATTTCCCAGTTTCCACTGCCAGAGGCACACCCTGAAAAAAATCTATACCAACTCAGGTAAATACAGATATCATTAACACCCCATCCCCTTCTTTCTCCTGGGACAACAGAAATATTGGCTCAACCTAGAAAATAGTAAAGTCCTGCAAAGTGTGTGTGTGTGTGTGTGTGTGTGTGTGTGTGTAGATCCCTACATGGGGTTCTGGGAGGGTTTAAATAAAAATGTCCTTAACTTTCATGGAATTCTATGCAGTTTGGTAATAGCCAACCTACATAAGCCAAAGACTATCATAAACTGTATGATTCTAATAGAAGGCAAATATAACACAGAGCAATTTACACCCTGTAGTTGTTGTAACTTCAAAGTCTCAGAGAACTTAACATAGGGGAATCCCAAAGGTAATTGAGATCCGTCTTGTGTACAACCTGTCTTTAGTTGGCCCAGCTTGGGACCTCAGGATGTATTTGTGTCCGTTACCTTTCCTTCTCCCCGTCTGAGCCCAAGTCTTTTACTGTCCCATTTGGCCATAGTACTGGCCTTGACCCTATTCAGAAGTCTTTGAGCCTTGCCCCTAAGGATTCATGTGTCTCGCTGACTGGCCCCCACAAGGGAGACATTCTTTGGGTTCTCTTGTTTGCTGGAATTGTTTTGCCATGTCTGAGAAGTAGCTGAAGTGACAGTGTCCCCTGTCCACTGACTCTGTCTGCTCTCACAGCTGTGGCAATGTGAGCGCCTGATGTAAATGCAGTAATTGCCGTGGGAGAAATCCCTGGTTGGAGAGAACAGGTTGTGAGATGAGAATGACATTCCAAATCGTGCAGAAGGCATTTGGAGATCCAGCCTGAGAAATTCTGGAGGACATGCAAATCTCTACCAGCTACAGAAGATGCGAGAACACATGGCCTAAGAGCGGCCAGATGACTTCGGAGTCATTTCGAGCATGTACTCTGACCCACCCAGAAAGCAGCTGGCCAGAGAAGGACCCAATGGGGGACCAACTAGTGACCTTGTGGTCCTCAACCTTACTGCCTTAATAATGGGTGAATAACTATCAAAATATTTATAAAGGCAATTATTTTTCTCCAGTGTGCTTGCTTGCTTGATTTACAAGTCCAGGGACAAGGCTTGGCTGTCTGGGATGACAGAGAGCTAAGATTCCATTCTTTAATCATCCTTATTTTTAGTCATGGGGACAAGGGAGTTGAATTACTATGCTATCATCCCCTTGAGCTGAAATCCATCTGTTCCTAAGAATCTGAATGGAAAGTTTAGGCCTGTTGTTTTTTGGTTTTTGTTTATAACCTCTATTCTTGGAGTATTGGTATTCTCCAAAAAGTACTTTAAAAAAAATCTGGATTTTGCTAACCTGTATATAACCTTATTGTTTTTCTCTCTTTATCTTTCTCTTCTCCGTCATCATCACCGCTCCCCAAGTCTCCTAAGATCCGCCCCTGTCAAACACCTACTGCACAGGGAATGTTGTTCTGAAAGTCACTGTTCCTTTTGTAGATAACTGCACAGAACAGCAAGGAGGCACTTGGGCGAGGCGGCGTATTTTGCTCGTCATGGAATTTGGAGAGCAAGCTCATGCTGGGAATTCAGCAGTCAGCAAAGGTGCCCGTCCTTTTTATGGAGACCTGTCAGTCTTCGGGTGAATGTCAGAGTACTCTCCCCAGCCGCCCCGCAGTTTGCATTTGATGGTTCTGACCTTTCCAATAGGGTGTGTTACTGTGGCAAGTTTCCCATTGGTTCAATGAGCCTCGTTCGGAATCGAATGAGTAATTACGTCTTTTCTGGCTTCCCACTCCATCTAATTAGTGTACTTTACCTAACCAGAGCCAGCGGGAGCTGCCTCAAACTCTCCGCATCCCTCCCTCCCTCCCTCCTGGATCTACGAAGCTTGTTTGACTAGATAGGAAATTTTATTTGCTAAAAGTAGCCCTGACAGTGTTTACAAGCTCAGGATTCCTCATCCCTCTTCCTGCCTTTTCCCTCACTCCACCCCCAGTCTCTCTTCTTCCTTGTCAGTTTATGCGAGAATAGCACCTTGATCTTTGATCATCCTTTTTATCTTTTCAGTTAGTGTCACCGCTTTGGGCTCATCCCAGAAAGGCTTTAGGGATAGGATGGTGGGCGAGTGGAAGACCCTAGAGGGCAGTGAGGGAGCACAGGTAGAAGTCTGAGGACATTTCTGAGGGAGGATAGCCTGTCTGAGCTGCCACAGCCCAGGTGAGCCTTCCTTGAGGTGGAAGTGACCAAGGTCTGGCTCTTGGGCTGAGCAGCCTTGATGCAGGTTACTCCGAAGCTGGGGGAAACGTGAGCCTAAAACCTTGCTGTCTGCCAACCTATGCCTTCCCACTAGATCAGTGCTTCTTAAAAAGTTTCAGCAACAGAATCTTCACCTGAAAACAAATTTAGGCAGAATCCACTGTTATTAAAGCCAACAGAAGCTGAGCAGCCGGCCGCAGGGGCTAAGCTTCCTCTTCGGTGTCCCCTTTCCCCACCCTCTGTTCTTGCAACACCCCCAGCAGACATCCTGGGAACAGTGTTTGGGAATCTCCGCACCTCTCTAGACCCTGCAGGCTCCTTTCGGCAGGACACTGTAACCTAAGCCTTCCCCACCTCCACTCTCCCTTCCCCCACAACCAGACAGGACAGATGCTCCCAAGTAAGTAAGTTGAAATTCAAGTAAGAGAAATTCCTAGGGGCTGTTTACTTGGTGTTCCATGCCTAACAGGTTTTAGTGTGCCCTCTGGCTGAATCATCGCTCTTGTGTGTGAGGGGGTGGGGGGAGGGGGGCAGACGGTGCCAGGAAGCTTGGGCAGCATTGGGTGGCAGTGCCACCATGTCCCAGACACGTGGTGTCTGATACCTGCCCACCTGCTTGATTCTTCCCACATCTCTCCCTCTGGCAGACAGATTCCTGGCTCTGTCGCGTGGGGTTTCCTCATGCCTGCTCACCCCTTCTATATCGAGTCTGCGTCAAAGTAGACAGCAGGGATTTGGGGTGGGGAGAGAAGATATGGAAATGTTCGTACCCGAGAAAGTCCTGGGGGGTTTTTTGTTGTTTTGTTTTGTTTTCTTTAACTACCGTGCAGCACTTAGCAAGCGTCCAGCAGAGCAGAATGCAGACTCCTCCTTAACGTCTCCTGGGAGCAGTGGGAAGTGTGCTGGACCTGGAGTCGGAGCCAGGCTCTGCTTCCAGCTCTGCCAGGAGCCGTTCCAGTGACCCTAAGCAAATGTCTTGACTCGCTAAACTTGGCCTTGGATAAAATTTAAAGGCAGTCTCTACGGTCTCTTCTAGCCCTACCCTTGTGCTTAACAGGCCACTGGTGGTTACTGCCTGGCAAGACCGTAGGCTCCCCTCTAAGGAAGGGGGCCCACAAGGCTCTTTTGGTGACATTACTCTGGGAAGTGTCCTGCATGTTGAATGAAATCGGTCTTGCAACTGTGTCTACCAGGAACCAGCTAGAACAGAACAGATGCCAAAAGCAGTCCACACACTGGACCAGGCTAGCTGGCAGGGAGGGGGCAGGCGGCCCTCCTGACTGATGGTGGCCAGAGCATCAGACTTTCTTGCGTCAGGAGGACCAGTGTGAGGTTCGTACGGACGACATGCTAGAGCAACCGCAGTAAGACAGAGCGCCCCTAAACAAGGCCCGGCCGTTGTTCTCCTTCAGAGGAACCCCACAGGCCAGCTCCAGGAGCCCGGGGACAAAGCACAGCTCTACACTATCGACATGACTTTCCAGGACTCCTCACTTCCTCTCACAGGCTTCTGGTTCACATTCATCACTTGAGGAGAGCCAGGCCCATCTTGTCCTTGGAACACAAAAGCACCTAGAAGCGATTATTCCATTCTATTCTGTAAGTGCATCATGGTCGCGATGGGGAAGTCCCGGGGAGTAAATCACCCAACACCTTGAATTCGGATTGGGCATGACTGCTCCTTCCTAATCCAATATGTAGGTTAATTCCTTGTGGGTCGATGGAGCAAACGTTTCTTCAAAATCCGGACCCTGAGTAGTTCATTTATTACTAACTAGTAAGGTGACCTTGGGAAAGGTGCTTGACCTCTGCTTTGGTCTCCCCAGCATCTGAGGATATTATTCAGTCTACCTGCCTCTGAGGGCTGTTGTAGAAAGAAATCAAATGTGATCGTGTACGTGAACCTACTTAAGTATACACGGTGTGCTGTATAAACAGTTGTCCTTAATACCCAGACAGTGAAGGACGTGAGACAGCAGAATGTGGAAATTAAGAGCATTGGCTCTGGAGTTAGTCTTGACTGGGTTCAGATCACGGCTCTGGCACTTCCTACAAGGCCTACTTAGCCTCTGTGTGCCTCAGTTTTCTCATCCATAAAATGGGAATGATGATAATAGGACCTGCTTCACAGGGCTAATTAAGTTAATGCATGTCAAGTACTTAGAACAGTGCATAACCTATAGTAAATGCTCAATTAATGTCTTTTGATATTACGAACAACACATTCCTCTGGCCAGAAGCACATTTGGTGGGCACTGGGGAAAGCCTGCCTAGGCCTTGGGAAGGAAAGCCTGCCGGGTCCAGTACAACTCCTCCCTCAGAGCAAGCACGTGGCCTTCTATTCTGCACTGCTACTGTGGGACCTCATGCAACTCCTTCCGGCCCAAGAACCTCGGTTCCCCCCACCACCCCCCCCAGAAAAGCAAGACAACCATAATGACCTGTCCCACAATCATCTGGATTGCTCCATTTGTGGTATCCGGGAAGAACCCTTGCTCTGTGATTTCCCTGGCACACGCCCTACCGCAGCGGAGAGCATTAACAAACACACATCACAGCCTCGCAAAGAGGAACAACTCAGGGCCTGGAGAACTCCACTGGGAAGGAGCAGAGAATTATTGTTGCTGTCAAGACCTTTAAAGAAGTACTTCCTCAACCTTTCCTTTGCCTGTACTTTTCCTGGTTCTAGAAAACTCCCTGGTTCTAGAAAACTGAACTCCCTCCTTGAGTTCAGAATGAGGTAGAAAAGTTAAAAGGAGTTTTATTCCAGAACATAGTCTATTCTTCTCAGCAAAGCCCTTTATCGGGAGCAGCAGTCACTGACCCCATTGGTGGGCCTGGGACTCGGGAGGGCGGGCACCCAGCCTGCTGTGACCTCATGCTGCCATTTCCCAGGAAGCCACTTGAGCGAGCAAGCCCCAAATTCTGGGGGCCTGGCCCAGGCTGACGACTCTGCGTGGCAAAGGGCCGGGTCTTTGCCACGGATTGCTCTGCTGTTTCTGCGGTGGTGATAATTCAGGCTGCCAGAAAGGATCATCCAGGGAAACCCAGAAGATCCCCTCCGGAGCAGGAGGACTGACCCGGGAGAGGGTGACCATGGCACATTGAGAGACTCTTTTGTGTTTGGTTAGCTGTTGCTTGGGTTTCCACACTCAGCTGCGGTGTCGGTCAGTGACATGTCATGTCCAGCCAGAATGACAGCTCTCTGGCGCTGGCTTTGGATTTCTTAACTCCCAGATGTGAGCCAAGAATGACATGCAACAGTGACCAGGTCTTGGTATTTGCTCAGATGGCACAAGACCTTTGTCCTGGAGTCAGATCTCAAGCCAAACCTTGAACTCTGCTGTCCCGGCTTCCACAGTCCCTTCGTAACTTGAGTCCTCACAATTGTTCCATGGGATCAGAGGTAAGAAATGCACAGTCCATCCTCAAGCTTCACCAAGGACGCCAGCGTGCAGTACCGGAGAGGCTGTGGATTAGAAGAGAAGACGCCCGAGAGTCTTGCGTTGACTCGTCAGGCCGTCATATGACTGATGTCATTTTCCCCTCGGAGAGAATTACTCTCTTGATACGCAAGTAAGGAGAACAGGCATTGAGGTTTTCTCTATGGGGACCAAAAAAGTGTTGCACATGTTATCTTTCCAACCTCAAAAACACTTTTTTTTGAAATGTAAGAGATTTTCTGAAGTGAAGTCTACATGAGGTATGATACTACTATTAAGAATCCTATTGTACTGCTAAGGCCCCCGGAATCACAAGAGCATAATTCATTCTGTGCTTCAACCAGAATAAAACCAAAACAACCTGCTAAGCAGTGTATAAGTTCCTCACTAAAACACACATCTGGTCACAGATAAGATGGTTCAACAGTGGTGGTCAGAGCCCAATATAGACCTTTAGAGACCACAAGTACAGAACCAATTAAGGAAACTCACCCCAAATAAAAATAACATCGAATTGCATTTTCTTAAGTATAAGGGAAGGAGAACAAAGATCTGACTTTCCCCATGATAAATATTTCATCAGCAAACGATCTCCACCTCTCCCGCCTTTCTACCCCCTACTTCACGCCTCCAATCCCCTCCCTCCACCAAATTTGCAACCCAGCCTAGGGGAGTGGGGGTGGGTAGGGGTTGCATTTGAGTGATGTCATTGCCTCAGGGGAGAGAGAGAGCCTTCCCAACACTGCAAAGGGGTCTGAAGCAGACCACAGCAGTTGGGGGTTTGCTGGGGGAGGGATGAGAATTCTCTGGGGGAGCCAGGCAAGATGCTGTCATCTCAAGAGGAAGAGGCGACAAAGTCCAGCTCAGGAAGGCCCGTGGAAGGACGATGAGGCTGTTGGAGCCTATGAGAGAATGATATCGGAGTCACAACAGAGGGTGGACATAGAGTCAAGCAGAAAATGATCTTGACTCACCTGGGGAAACTAAGGACAAAACCAATAACTCAGTTTCTACAGGGAAGTACACATGTTCTTGGGAAAGAAGACTGTTCACAGAGAACAAGGCTGTGGTAGAAGACACAAGACTCAAAGCCGGGGCTGAGAGAGTAGAGAGGAGCAGGAAACTAGAAAGATTTGGAGATAACTCAGCAGTATTTTTGGTTAACACAACCTGAGGCTTCTAACCACCAAATCCCAGGTTCTTAGAGGTACTGCACCCTGACATTCGTCTTCACTTAGCTGTGCATCAAGAGCTTGGATGTGTAGACGGCTACAGCCGTCCCTTGTGGGACGGGCGTCGCAAGAGCCAAAGAGGGGAGAGGCTATGAATCCCAAGCACCCCCTTTAGAAAAGCCATTTCTCCTCAACCTTGGATGATTCTGGAAAGGATGATCTACCACACAGAGGGGACGATGAAGTGTTATTGTTAATTTCTCTCTAAATAAGTTTCTTTAGCTCTTAAAAAAAACCAAAAAGTGGTTCTCAAAGCAGGGGTCCCTGGACCAGAAGCATCAACATCACCTGGAACTTGTTAGAAATGCACATGCTCTGACCCCAGACCCAAGGCAGCAGAAACTTTGGGGTGGCAACCTGTGTTGTAACAAGCCCTTCCAGTGACAGTCAGGCCGACGCAGGCTCATTTGAGAACCATCACTTTAGCAAAATGGCAGGTCCACTGAACTATGAAAACATCGAATATTTCACCCTTTTGCTGTTTATTGATTGATGTTTGGCTTTTGTATTTAAAAGTTCTTTGCAGGGCACGTGGGGGACTCCGTCAATGAAGCAGCTGACTCTTGATTTCAGCTCAGGTCATGATCTCACAGTTTGTGGGATCCAGCCCCGCGTCGGGCTCTGTGCTGACAGCATGAAGCCTCCTTGGGATTCTGTCTCTCCCTCCCTCCCTCCCTCCCTCTCTCTCTCTCTCTTTCTGCCTCTCCCCCCCGCTCTCTCTCTTTCTCTAAATAAATAAAGAAACATTTTAAAAAGTTCTTTGCAAAAATGTACAGGGTTTCTATGACACGTGGCTCAATGTTTCTGGGGATATCATGCACATTCATGAGTCTCCTACTTTAACTTTGGGGGTGAGGAGGCCGAAAGGCAGGGCCAGGATGTAATTAGATCAACCTTTCCTCTTAGGCTGGGGAAGTGCAGCACAGTGAACAAAGAGACGCAGGGGACAGGGCTCCAGCCGCATTAGGCTCCCTCTCTCCAAACAAAGCCGCCTGAAGGAGTGAGGCAACTGAGAAGTGTCCTTCAGACCTGCACCAGCTCATCCTTCCCTTTGGGAATAACGGCCCCGAGGGCAGCACGTAAGGCCCCGAGGTTGCTCATACGCTTCCCCATTTCCTTGTCATTTTCAAGGTCAATTGTTCTAGCAGTTCTCAACACTGATTCCCTGTCGCACTCCAGGGAAAATGGCATTTTATAGCCCCGGAGACTCAGCTACAGTCAGTCACTGTTAGGCACTGCCCCCTCGGTCCCCCAAGCCACACATCCCCTGCGGTCCTCTCCTCTGGGTTCCAGACCTGCCAAGCCTGGCTCACATCCTCAAACAAGATAAGGGAGGCCAAAGACAGTTATCTGGGGGGGGGGCAAGATCTAAGTGATCCCTGCAGCCTCTGGCAAGTGGAGAGGAGAAGGCAACTGGGGCTTTTGCATAACGCCTGCAGACAGCTAACCAAGGAGAAGGGGCTGTTATGTAAGTGGAGCACGTGGATTGGAGCACTGCTCTTCACCTGTTGCTAATTAGTGCACTCTGTCAGGAAAAAAAAAATCCACCCGCTGGTGCAAACTCACCTAGCTATCAGAGTGGAGACATAAAGATGCAATCCAGAAGGGTTTAGTTCAGCTCAACAAAAACATTTTTTGAACCACATACCCTGTTAGGCGCTGGGGATCCTGAAATAAATAAATCAGGGTCCCTGTGCACAAGTAGCTTGAGGTCCTGAAGAGGGATACAGTCCTTTACGGTCCGTATGATACATAAAATGAAACTATCATCTGTGTACAAAATTCCTGCAGAAGTGCTTTGAAAGTTGAGGCAGGCAGACCCAGTGGTTTCTTCCAGAAGGGCATTCCGGGCAGAGAGTACAGTGTGTGCAAAAGCTGGGGATTGAGGCTTGGGTCCTCTAATCCTGAAACAGTAGCATTTATTTATTATTGAGAGACAGAGAGAGCGCGCAGAAGCATGGGAGGGGCCGAGAGAGGAGGAGACAAGGAATCCAAAAGAGGCTCCAGCCTCTGAGCTGTCAGCACACAGCCTGATGCGGGGCTCGAACTCATGACCCGTGAGATCATGACCTGAGCCGAAGTCGGATGCTTAACTGACTGAGCCACCCAGGCACCCCCTGAAACAGTAACATTAAGCTAAGGCCCAAATGCCAAAAGCAGAGTCAAGATGGCTGCCTCCTTCTTGCAGGGCCAACATCCGAGCAGGAAAACCAGAGTGACGATAAGAACGGGTCAGGACTGAATGGACAGGGAAGGGCTGGGGGGAAGGGTAGCCAGGGAGGTGGCTCTGACAATCAGCTAGCATTGCCACCTTTCTGGGCCGGTGGGGAGGCTGCTCAGGAGAACCAGCCTCACTGAGATGGCCCGGGTAACTGCTGCCATGCAAATACGGCTGTGTGCAGACCCTAACGCCCCCGACCATAGGAGGGGGCTGCTCTACTTGAAGAAGGAGTAGAAGCTGGAGCCCAGGAACATTTTTAAGACATGGCCTGCTGTGTCTGGGAGGGCATAACCGGGGATCACAGGGAGAATCCAGGAGGGCGGAACAGAAATCTGCCCATTTGCACCCATGAGGAAGACAACTACTTACTGGACATCTTTACCTTGAACCCCCATGGACTTTGAGTAAACCTAATGTGTCCAAAAGTGATCTGGGATGACCACTCCTCCTCTCCAATTCACACCCAGAAACCCCTTGAGACCTCTCCCTCACCTCCTCTCTCTAAGCAAATTATTTACTAAATCACTCTAGAATCTGTTTAGTTCGTACTCATTTCCTGTAGCGGCTGTCACAAATTACTACAAACTTAGTAGCTTGAGACAACACACATTTGTTATCTTACAGTTCCCGGAGGTCACAAGTCTAAAGTGAGTGTCACGGGGCTAACATTGAGGTGTCAGCCCAGCTGCGTTCCTTCCGGAGGCTGTAAGGGGAATCCATCCCCGTGATGTGTTCCAGCTTCTAGAGGCCGCGGCATTCCTTGGCCCTTGGCTCCTTCCTCCATCGTGAAGGCCAGTGGTGCAGTTTCTTCCCGTCTCCGTCTGACGTTGACCTTCTTCCATCTTTTAAGGATTCTTGTGATTACGTTGGGCCCGCCCAGATAATCCAGGTTAATCTCCCCATCTCAAGATCCTTAATTTAATCACATCTGCAGAGTCCCTTTTGCCTTTAAGGTGACACATTCACAGCTTCCAGGCTGAGGGAATGAACTCTTTTTTCTGCCAGTTGGGCAGTTATTCCACCGACCACACACCTCTTCCTCAACACCCCTGTCACCAGCCCCTCTCATCTGGAGCCGCCAGAAGTTGTCAATGCACAGACGAATCATGAAGTATTCAATGAGGGGGAGAGGAAAAGAGGGAGAGAAGGAGGAGGAAAGAAAGAGAAACAGAAGGAAGGGAAGGGCACCTCTTCCCATGGCCCCCTGGCAGGAAAGGACACCTTCATTCCGTCTCTCACCGAACCTCCCTGACACCAATGTTCCCCTCTCGAAACCATTCTTGGCCGTATGATTCCATTTTGCCCTTGCTCTTTGCCACCAAGCTTTTCCTGGGCATCTACTTTGTCTGGAAGGTTCTCTCTGTGCCATCCTAACAGTCATCCTCACTGTACCCCAACCCCCACACACAGCACCTGGCTGGGTGGTGGCACTTCGGTCCCGGTGGCTCTGTCTTCTCCCCAGAAGCCTTTTCAGACTTCCAGGTTTAGGTCAGAGAGGGATCCAGGGGACACGTGGAGCCCTGCTCTCATCTGCCCCAGCCTTACTTCATGGCTTGTAATTGCCTGTCCGCTCGTCTGTCTTCTCCTCTGAGCTTTGTATGCCTTGAGGGCATCTTGTTCTGTGTTGTCCCCACATACGTTGTAAGACTCAATAAATATTTCTGAATCAGATTTTTAAAAATAAAAAAGTAACACGCCCTTTGATTAAAAAGTCTTTGGGTCCCAGGAGCTCACGTACAGCCCTAGCAGCTCCCTTTGTTTGTGGGGACACATTCCCAGGCCCCCAGTGGATGCCCCAAACTGCAGATAATACTGAAACCTATGTATGCTGTGCTTTTCCCTACACACTCATATCTATGATAAAGTTTAATTTATAAATTAGGCACGGTAAGAGATTAGCAACAGCTAACAATAAAATGGAACAATGATAACAATATACTAGAATAAAAGTTATGTAAATGTGGCCTCTCAAAATATCTTACACTGTACTCACTCTTCTCTTCCTGTGATGATGTGAGATGATTAAATGCCTGCGTAACGAGATGAAGCAAGGTGAATGATGTAGGCGTTGTGACGCATACTGTGAGGCAACTACTGCTTCTGTCCCTACGTCCAGAAAGAGGATCATCTGCTCTCAGACGGAGGCTGACCTCCGGTAACTGAAACCACAGACAAAGGGGGGCTACTGTACCTGTTGTTGACTCAGATGGAAGGTGTGGTGGACAAGTGAGTGGAGGGACACTTTCCTGTGGACACGGAGGGGCCAGTAAACAGTTCAGCGCTTGTCGGTCAGTCTCAGATCCGGAAGGCAACTAGGGACAAGGCCCTGGCAAAGAGGCCCGGGAGGTTTTCCAAAGCCAGGATCCAGAAAAGAGGTTTCCCCTCCTGGGTCACATAGGCAGGGCTGGACCCTGCCGTCTGTAATTTCATCACTAGCCAGAGCTGGATTCCTGCGACGTAGTCAGAATTCCAGGACGGCACCCGTGAGGACTGTCAGCTGGACTGTCAGTCTTATGCTAGACCAGGGGTGCACTCCTGGGGGCCCACCGCCCTCCCACTCCTACCTCACCTCTCCCCATACCGGAGGCCCCTCTGCATACCTCTCACCTTCAATTTGTACCCCTGCATGCCAGGCCCACTCAAGGGGGGCAGATATTTGGGGTGCTTGGGAGGCTCATTTGGTGAAGTGTCTGACTCTTGATTTCGGCTCAGGTCATGATCTCACGGATCGTGAGCTCGAGCCCCACATTGGGCTCCCCGCTGACAGTGTAGAACCTGCTTGGGATTCTCTCTCTCCCTCTTTGTCTGCCCCTCCCTGCTCACCCTCTCTCTCTCTCTCAAAATAAATAAACATTTTTTTTTTTTTTAATGTGGGTAGGGGTGCCTGGGTGGCTTAGTCGGTTAAGCATCTGACTTCGGCTCAGGTCATGATCTCCCGGTTTGAGTTCGAGCCCCGCATCAGTCTCAGAGCCTGAAGCCTGCTTCAGATTTTGTGTCTCCCCCTCTCTTATCCCTCCCTGGCTCACATTCTGTCTCTTGCTCCCTCTCAAAAATAAATAAACATTAAAAAAAATTTTTTTAAAAAGGTGGGCAGACATTTAAGAGAGTACCACCAAACTTCTAGCAACTTCAACAGCTGATGAGGAAAAATCATTAACAATGACCCTTTTCCATCTGTTTTTAATAAATGAAAGACTTACAAAATCATAGTCTCCTTCACAAGTTAGTGTGGCCGAGACAAATTATGTCAAAAGTACTTGTCAACTCAGTTATGGACCAGAGGATAAACAAGTATCTCTTTCTCTCTTTCTGTTTTTTTTTTTTAACTTTCTTAAAATAAATATTATTAGAACTTTTCACAGCCCAAACTCAGCTTTTCACTTCCATTACATATGGAAATTTTTGCTTTGGTGTATTTATTATCACAGCTGTGTGATATACCATCACATGTCTAGCCCACCAGGCATTCATCCATTTTTCTCTTGGTGGACATTTAGGTAGGCTGGGGTCTTTTCCTCTCTCAAATAAGTCTGCAATATATTCTTCTACAAGACTCCTCATGCCCACACAGGAGAGTCTTTTGTGTGGACTTGATGGGTGAGCACGTCCTCATCTTTACTAAGTAAGTACTGTAATTACTAAACTATTACCAAAATGGCCACATCTATTCACCCTTCCACCAACCGCACGTATTCCTGTCGCTCCATATCTTCCCCAGTACTTCGCAAATGTTCTGGAGTTTCAATGATGTCACAGCATAAGATGGAATGTGGTTTGCTGTAATTTACGTTTCCCTGACTACTGCTAAGGTCGAGTATGTTTTCATGCATTTATTGGCCTTTTAGATTTCTTCTGTGAACTACCTGTTCATATTTTTCACCTGATTTTCTATTGACTTGTATCAGTCTATAGTTTGGTTTTCATACCCATTCTGGATACCAGTCTTTTGTCATTTACAATCTGTTCAAGTCCTCCAAGAAGCAGATACCAAGAGGGAATTAGAAGTGCAAGATGGGGCACCTGGGTGGCTCAGTCAGTTAAGCATCCAAGTCTTGACTTCAGCTCAGCTCAGGTCATGATCTCAAGGTTTGTGAGATGGATCCCCACACTGGGCTCTGCAGAGACAGCACAGAGCCTCCTTGGGATTCCTTCTCTCTCTCTCTCTCTCTCTCTCTCTCTCTCTCTCTCTCTCTCTGCCCTTCCCCCGCTTGGGCTCTCTAAATAAGTAAAAAAAACATAAAAAAATAAAAGTGAAAGACAATTATTTTGGCTAATGTTTCTGAAGGGCAATGGGGTGTGGGATGGGAGTGGTTGGGGAGAGGCTTCAGATACCAACACAGATCTTGATATCTGGAAAGGGGGAGAGAGAAGAAGGGAGGATTGGGTAGGAAGAGACTCTCATGTAGGGCAGCTCTGAGAAAGTCACTGCCTGGATAATGAGCCCTAGAAGAGAGTTTGCCTTTTAGATGAGCCCAATAGGCAGGAATGGCTCAGCTCTCGTTCTCCAGCCATGCTCAGTCTTTAGTGGGGATCAAGCCAGGGAGAGCACAGGCTCAACTTGAAATCCGTGGTGAATCTCAAGGGTACAGTAGCTACAGGCTGTCCTCCAGACACACATCTGGCAGGTGCCTCTCCCATGAAGGGAGGCTGAGCAGCACACTCCTATGGCTGCCACACCGCCAAGACCTTCTAGTTTGTGCTCATCTATTTTTCATTTTTCCCTTATGGCATCTTTTGATGAGAAACTTTCCATTTTAATGCCATCAAACTTTTCTTTACTGGCATCATCTACTACTTTTCTTCGTGGCTTATTCTTTTTGTGTTTTCAGATATTATTGCCTGCTCTGTGATCTTGAAAGTTCTCTGTATTTGCTCCTAGAAGTCCTAAAGTTCTGCTTTTCAAACTTTTCCAGAACCTGGAATTTGATGGGTTCTTGTTGGTTTTGTTTTCCTGTATGGATTACCAGATTCCCAGTGCCATTGACTGAATGGTTCGTTCTTTCTCCATGGATCTGTGTGTCACCTCTGTCACATATCAGTCTTCACAGGTATGGGACCTGTCTGGGGTTGTCTCTTCTGTTCCATTGGTCTGTTCGTCTCTTTCTGGGCCAGCACCACACTGCCTTAACTTAGCGAGTCCCAGGATAAGGCAAATCACTCATCTTGTTTTCTTCAAAATGTATAACTATTTTGGCCCTTTGCTTTTTCACAGCAAGGTTAGAATCATCTTGTCTAGTTACACACACACACACACACACACACACACACACACACACCCGTGCCTGGATTTGGTTTGGTGTCACATAGTGTTTATTAGGTATTTATTAGTTTATTCGGTGTCACATAGAGATTAATTTAGGAAGAACTGAAATGGGGGCATCCGGGTGGCTCAGTCAGTTAAGTGTCTGACTCTTAGTTTCAGCTCAGGTCATGATCTCACACCTAGAGTTCGAGCCCCGCATTAGGCTCCGCACTGGCAGTGCAGAGCCTGCTTGGGATTCTCTCCCTCTCTCTCTCTACCCCTCCCCTGCTCATGCTCTCTCTCTCTCTCTCTCAAAAATAAACATTAAAAAAAAAAAGGAATTGAAATGACGGTGAATCCTTGTATCGTGAACACCTTATCTATCAAAGAATACCTGAATAAGTGAAGTTTTATCATTTTCCCCATAAAGATCATGCATATATATAATTAGATTTCTGCTCCCTTATAGTTTTTGTTTCTTTTTTAGATGTTAGCTTTATTTTTTTTAATGTTTATTTATTATTTTTGAGAAGGAGACAGCACAAGTAGGGGGGTGGGGGTGGGGGGAGACACAGAATCCAAAGCAGGCTCAAGTTCTAAGCTGTCAGCACAGAGCCCGACATGGGGCTCAAACTCACAAACTGTGAGATCATGACCCGAGCCGAAGTCGGACACTTAACCGAATGAGTCACCCAGGTGCCCCTCAATGTTAGCTTTAAACACTTGTATTTTCTAATGGTGATTGGTCATAAAAATGCACACTGGTTTTTGTATAATGATCTTCTATTGTGCAAACTTGATGCATCTCTCTTAAGTGTATGAGGCTCTTTTTTACACTTCTCTAGAAAATCTGGATCCTCTGTACCCAAGGAAAGTCCATCAGCAGGCTCTTACCCTCGGTTCACCTAAGCAGTCCAAGAAGGGGGGCAATGCCCCTCTGCTGACTTCCCTGGTGAAACAGCAACGCCCCCTTCTGGAGACCTGCCAGCAAGACAGCACTCTCCCGCCAGACTGCTGTTGTGCTTGTTTAGATCAAACAAGGATCTAGACAGAGTGGCCTAGCTGGAAGTCAGCTTTCCTATTACAAAACTGATCCCCAGGCTAAAGGCTCCGAGCCAGCCGGGTTAGACAGGGGACTGCCTGCATGACCTGATTACGGGATGTCGTTTCCTGATTGGCCACATCCACTCTGTCCTTCTACTCTCCCTACTTGACAAGGCCTTGGGGACATCAGAAACCAGGCCAGAAGGAAGAGGCAGCACTGCATGGAGAAAGGGAATTAGAGTGAAGCCTGCCCCTCGCCCAGCCCACCCCTGCTCAGCTCTCAAGCGGTTCCCAAACCGGGTTCCACCTCCAGTGTCCATCTGGCCTGACTGCTGGAGGGCAGTTGAGCGGTTTCCAGAAACCTAGGTGAGGCCAGGAAGATGAGCTCTGTGGACCATTGGCTTCAAGGTCATCCAAAGTAGATACTGGAGACAGACAGGACAAAAAGGTGATGCCCATTTAGTGGACACAGGCCTCTCATCAGCCCTCAGCTATCTCCACAAAACAGTCCTGAGGTGAGGTAACTTTTCCAGAGATCCCATCATCTCCTCTCTCATTTTTCCATGGCCTACTTGAGTATATAGGGTCTTAAAGGGAAGGCCTAGGTTTTATTCCCATATGCATCAAAGCTATGAGTCAGTGGGACACAGTGAAAAATGACTGTGCTTTGAGTCAGACATACCTGAGTTGGAATCCCCGGGTTGTCTCAAGTATGGTATAGTCAACTTTTCTGAGCTTTAATTTCTCCCTCTGCCTAAGGAAGAAGAAAATACTTCCTTTGTGGGGTGGTTGAGATGATTAAATTAAACCATTTACGTCACACCAGAGTTGATGCCTGATAAAAGTGTTTGAGTCCTTGGATGATTTGGGAGGAAATCACTAGATTACTTCTCTAGTTTAATGGAATGTTGGGTACTTGCCAATCTCACCTCTTTTCCAGTGAACCAGGAAGTGTGAGTCCCATTGAAATGAGCAGCCACAACATCCAATGTTGTATGCTCAGGATGGAGTTCATGTATGTAGGTTAACCCATTTCATCCTCGGGGTAACTCTGTGAGGTGGATAGACAGATATTATGTCCATGATGCAAATGAAGAAACCAAGGTTCCAAGAATCAACACGACTTCCTGAAGTCAGAGGCAAGCTACAGAAGAGCTGTGATAAGAAGCTGCATCCTTTGGGGTGCCTGGGTGGCTCAGTAGGTTGAGCATCCAACTTTGGCTCAGGTCATGTCTCAAGGTCCGTGAGTTTGAGCCCCACGTCAGGCTCTGTGCTGACAGCTCAGGGCCTGGAGGCTGTTTCAGATTCTCTGTCTCCCCTTCTCTCTGCACCTCCCCTGCTCATGCTCGCTCATTCTCTCTCTCTCTCTCTCTCTCTCTCTCTCTCTCTCTCTCTCATACACACACACACACACACACACATTAAAAAAAAAAAGATATTTTTTAAAAAGCTGCATCCTTTTGTGGAAGTTTGTGCTGACCTTGGCCCCACTGGGTCATTTCCCTTCTCCTTTCCTGGCAACCTAGTTCCAGACATCAGGTAACCCCATGGTTTTTAGCTAAGCTCCAGGGCAGTGCTGACTTCTCTTTTTCAGATGACAAATTAAGTATTTCAATTGCCAGGAGCAATAGTTCACAGACTCACAGGACCCTTCCAGGAACTGCTATTCTGAATAAAGTCACCTAGCTGGAAAGTGCAATCAGATAAAGGTAGAGAGGAAAGAAAGGTTAATGGGAAGAAAAGAGGGGCAAAAGAGGCTGTGTACAGGAATCAACAAATCATTAAACAAAAAATGATTGTTTTTATATACTGCCTATTATAATTTCTGTGCATTTGTATAATTTCTGTGTATGCATTTGTATGGTTTCTTCCACTCATTTTTAAGATTCTGGAGGTGAAAAGTGTGTGTGTGTGTGTGTGTGTGTGTGTGTCCATCTGTGTCTGTATTTAATCTTCTACAGCACCTGGCCTGGTATCTAACACATAAACAACTACCTTATAGAAGGAAGGAATTGGTGGCCCATCTTTCCAGAAACGCCTTCTCCTCTGGCTTTCAGTTATGTCTGACATTCACACCATGACAGTCCCCACCTCTTGGAGGGCTATTCCCTTTGACTAGGTTAGCTGGGTCCTCCCCACTGTCCACAGAGCAGAGCAGAATGCCATGGGAAAGAACCTGCGATGACTTACATCAAGGGAACAGTTGATACATGGGACACTGTCAGTCCTGTGAGACCCAAACAGGATGCGCTCCTGGGACATGTGGCATGGACAGCTGTCCTTGGAGGGGCCCTTGGAGGGGTCCTGAGAAGGCAAACATGGCTCGACTTGGGTCTGATCCCATGCTGCAGCCTGCGCCGCAAGGCACAGCACCGAGTGGCTCCCGTATGAATCAAACTGACCATCCCAGTCTCATCCATTAAAATTGGTCTCCGTTAAAATTGGGCTGGACAACTACAGACCTCTGCAGAGCACGAAAGGCTCTAGAGCAAGGGATGCCCAGAGCCTCCGTCCATCAGGACACGTCAAGAGGCTTGTTTCTGGTTTCTTGTTTGCCTGTTCTGTTCACTGTTTTCATCGCTGGTTTATTCACTCATTTATTCACTCCTTCATTAGACATAGTATCCCTGCTTTGTTGCAAAATGGATTTAAGGTGAAACCGAGTAATCCCAAAGATGCCATTTTTCAGTTAATTCGATTGCATCAGTAATTCAATAATATGAATAGCTGCAATAATAATTTGTAATCGCATCAACTGCATTCAGTAATTTAATTTAGCAAATAACTAGTAAATGCCAGCCCTAATAAAGGTGAGACAACATCAGTAAAAAGACAAAGATGGGCCCCACCCAATTGTACCTTCTAGTCTGGGTACAGACGAGTGGGTGTGGGCAAGTAAACAGACAATTAGAATACAATTGCGCACCAGTTGCCTTTCTAGGTGATCGTGGCTGAATATTCTCCCTTACTATCAGTCAGTCCCCAAACACTGCAAAAATTAGTTTCCATAGCTGTTTATACTTTATGTACTCTAATGACATCTCCCGAATTGTCATATCATTCCTCAACAACCAAAAATTGCTCCCCAGATTAAGGCCGATGAGGCAGCAGGCCCCTGTCCCCCACCCCCAGGCTTCGTTGTCTAAAAGCCTGCTGCTCCCACCTAGACAGTGGCCTTGGGACATTGCTCCCTCCCTCACAAATGGAAGAACTTAACAAACAGGCCTGAGAATGAATGTTAAAGCAATCAGTAGACCATTTAAATGCAACTTGCAAGCTACCAGCAAACAGCAAACTTTGCAGAGATTCCGTTCCAGACCTAGGTCTTTGTTTCACTTCCCTCCACCCTGAGTGCAAGCCAGGGCTTCTCGGGTCACTGAGGACCTGCTGGCCATCCAAGTACTCCTCTGGCTGTTTGCTCAGAGAGAGACCCTCATTCTCTTCACCTTCCTCGTTTCATGAAAGAGCTGATCCCACACTGAGTCCTGTCCAGAGGACCATGGGAAATTCAGATAACCTCTCAGAGCCAGGGTTTCCTTCTGGGGAAATAGGGATTCTGCTGTCTGCCCTGCCTTCCTCTTCCGGCCGGCCGTGAGACTCAGAGCCTTGTGACGTGGACAGCCCATGGAAAGAGAGGGAGAAGGCCTGCTCACTCACCCGCCTGCTGCCAGTCGCCTGGTTCCCTTTGTTCTGTGTTCACCCGCATCCCTGAGGCTTTGCTGTGGTCGAGATAAGTCGGATCACTCTACAGAGAGAGGTCCACGGCCGAGTTTTACTTATTGTTTTCACTTGCTTTTGTTCTGTGTTAACTGGCCCTGGTACTTTTTCCTCCCGCTTGCTTCAAGCATTCCAGATACTTTAAAGGGAATATTTGGTGCCTCAAACCTACGTTACAACCTGAAGAAACAAAGCTCTGTGTGAGGAACATAGGAATGAAACTAATCTCAGGTGCTGGGCTTGGGACTGACATCCCACAATTCTCCAGCTACAGGTGACCTTTGAGACAACCCAGGCCAATCCCTGCATTTGACTGATAAGAAGTGGAAGCCTGGCCACTGGGTCCACGTCACCCTACAAGTTAGTGAAAAGCCAAGACCCGGGAGCAACTATCTTCCACCTCCTCAGAGTCTGAAGGTAATAGCCAGTATTTGTACCCTGAGCTTCGAATTTTTGATTAATGTGTTTGAATTTATGCTCTCATTTCATCTCTTCCAGATGGCACATTTGGCCCGGGAAAGATAAATGACTTCCTTGTGGTCATTTACAAATTTAGTGTCTGGGTTGTGAGTAGTGTCTGGGTCCTGGAATCCTCGGGCCTGAGGTTCCCAACACCTGGTTTTAATAGCAAATAGAACATTCGGGGGACCTTAGCAAGAGCAGAGCTCTGGACTACAGAAGCCTGGTGATTTACGAGGCAGCCCGGCCATGTCAGATGGTAGTACTGTTATACATCTTAGCTTGAAGTAAGGCAGGGTCTCTCTGGTCTGGGCTGAGGGCCAACCGTCTCCAGGCAAGCAGCATCAGTGACACCTAGGGAATTATGCAAATTCCTCAACATCGTCCCTGACCAACTAGATCAGAAACCCGAGAGTGGGACCCACAGTCTGTGTGGGGCCTTGGGAGGATTCTGTACATTCTCAAGTTTGAGGGCATCCACTCTAAGAGTAGTGTTCTCAAGGTTTGGTCCTAGGAATCTAGCCTCAGGATCCCCAGAGGAAGCTTCTGAAACAGGTGATTTGGAGAAGCAATAAAAGAAACAGAGTTTACTCCTTCCAGCCAGCATTTCCCAAACTGGCCTAACCTTATTTATTTATTTATTTATTTATTTAGAGAGAGAGAGAGAGAGAGAGAGAGTGCGCGCACATACGAGAGCCAGGGAGGGGCAGAGAGAGAGGAGGAGAGAGAGAATCCCAAGAAGGATCAGCACTCTCAGCTCGGATTCTGAGACACCCAGGCACCCCCCACCCCAAATTGACCTAACCTTAAGTATTGCTGTGGACCTCTTGAGAAGACTGCTGTCCCGGCCCCTGCCCTGGGGGATTAAGGATCAGTGTGGGAGAGAGGACTTGACACAGCCAGGCTCAGATTCAAATGTAACCCCTTGGTGGGGTGTGGCCCACTCGTCCAAACTCACTTGAGAATTACTGCTCTGGGGCTCCAACAACCGCTGGTTTACTTACAATATCCACCCACCCCAACACTATCAGCATCTACGAGGGATACACTTGCTGGTCCTACATTCAGCAAATAAGTGTTATTCAAAAATTATTATTTTTTTAAGCCCTAGAGAGTACAAAAAAAATTTTTTTTTACTTTTATTAAAAAAATTTTTCTTAATCTTTGTTTATTTTTGAGAAAGAGACAGAGTGTGAGCAGGGGAGGAGGAGAGAGAGAGGGAGACACAGAATCCGATGTGGGCTCCAGGCTCTGAGCTGTCAGCAGACAGCCGGACGCAGGGCTTGAACTCACGAATCACGGGATCATGACCTGAGCCGAAGTCGGACGCTCAACCAACTAAGCCACCCAGGTGCTCCCCACCCGCCAATTTTTTTAATACAAATTTCTGCCTCTGATCATTTTTTAGGGTTAACTATGGATGGATCAGACATAGAGCAGCCCATGGGGACCTCCAAAACGCAAAGCATTCAGTCAGAGTGGAGAAAAGAGTGTCAGCAAACTAATGAAGAAGAGGGAGACTAAATGGGAGAGAGAGACAAGAAAATGGAGTTGAGCAGAGAAGCTGAGATTTCATAGAGAACTAACGAAGGAAGATTCTGGCCCATGAAATTCATGGTGGTTAAACGTGTGGGCTTTTGAGGCTGCTTAGTCAAGGCACCAATTCTGTCGATTTCTCCCAGGCAATTGACTCAATAAATTGAGCCTTAGTCTCCCCATCTATAAATAGGCTAATAGTACCTCTCTTGAAGGGTCATGAGTAGCCAGTGCAGTGAGGTAGTTGATATTTTACCAGGCTTCATCAGCGGTTGTAGTCATACTGACAAGAAACACTACATCTGTGGGAACTATTTGGATTCTAAGCATCTCCTCTGGTCAGAAATCACTCCAATATAATATCTAATTAACCACCTCTCAACCAAGAGAAATGCTGTACCCTTGTAGACCATCCCTGTGATTGCAAAGCCTGTTCAAGACTTACTTTACAACCAGACACCACACACCAATAAACAATGTGTATGCAGCTCTTCTTATCACCACTGATGAACAGAGACGGGCAGATCAGTAAGGAACCCGCTCCCGGGATGGTGGGGCCCAGCAGCCCTCATGGGCATGAAGGGTGCCTGTGTCTCTGTTTTGG
This sequence comes from Panthera pardus, assembly GCF_024362965.1. NCBI lineage: Eukaryota > Metazoa > Chordata > Mammalia > Carnivora > Felidae > Panthera > Panthera pardus. The sequence continues at coordinate 9,934,566 of NW_026526832.1, read as the reverse complement.
CTCAGTTTAAACTCAGCGGGACTTAATCCCAGGTGCACCTTCTGCTCGCAGCCCTCAGCTGAGCTGAGCTGAGCAAGTTCCTTGCCGTTCTAAGGCTGTTTCCCTTTTCCCCACCTCATCTCACTACTCCAGGCAAAACAAGTTAAATTGATTAGGGAAGAGACAGGATTGACAAGAATTCTATTTTCTCTGGGAAGCCTCCTGGAAAGGGACAGACCAGCGCTCTGAGCTAGAGCAGGTATAACAGACTATTAATTGGTTAATGAGTTACTCTCCACTGGTGGTTCTCAGACTTGAGTAAGCATCAGGATTCCCTGGTGGGCTTGTTCTCACACACCCTGCTGGGACCACCTCAGAATTTCGAATTCCATATGTCTGTGGGGCCTGAAGCTTTGCCTTTCTAATGAGTTTCCAGGTGATGCTGATGCTGTTTCCCAACCATACCTTGAAGACCACTACTCTACAGTTTGGAGAAACTATGACTTATCAGAAGCTATACTCTATCACAGAAAAATCAAATTGAAAGATACTTTTCCTCAATGGCTAGTTGTAACGAAGGCTGGAAGAAAGCATAAAATAATCACCAAATAGGCATCAGATCATCTTGATTATAGTACTGGTCCCAATCATCAGTGTGCAAGATTCAGTTTATTGCTAATGAGCATGATGATTTCATAATTTTGTGGCGTTTTTTAAAGTTTATTGATTTTGAGAGAGAGAGACCATGCATATGAGCAGGGGGGGTCAGGGGCAGAGAGAGAGGGAGAGAGGATCCCAAGCAGGCTCCACACCATCAGCATTGAGTCCCATGCAGGGCTCGAACCCACAGACTGTGAGATCATGACCTGAACTGAAACCATGACTGAGTCACCCAGGTGCCCATCATAATTTTGTTTTTACTTAATGGAGAACTTGGTATCCAGTGTAATATGAGGGTACTTGAATGATCCATTGGCCCAAAAGCATCTCCTGCTTTCTGAGAAATTTCCAACATCAGAATCACAAAGTCAGGGATGAGATGACTAGAACTACACAGGGAACTCAACAGAGAACCGAGAGGACCCTTGGTCTTCTCTCAGAATGAATGTTCTCTCAACATTCATTGAGTTCGTTTGTTAACACTTTGGAGCTGAGATAGACACAAAGAAGTTCTGTAGGTAGAACCATGGCTAAAACCAGCTCCAAGGAAAATGAGATGGGGGCAGAGGGCAGCCTGAAGACAGGTGTGAGAGTGGCTGCCCCAGGAAAGAGACACTGAAATGTAGTTACAGGGAGGTACTGGGGTACCTGCTTTGTGTACCGCCATCTTGATCATCTAGGCAGACGCCAGACACAAAAGAGAGGAGGGAAGATGTGAGCAAAACAGCTCCTGATCGCTCCAAAAGGGAAATCAGCAGGCACATTAATGACTTGGCTCCTGACCAGCTATGCGGGTCCTGTTTAAGTCACAAGAGCCTCGTCTCTCCCTCGTGTATTGTCCCAGTTCTCGTCCTGCACTCAGGAAGGCAGGCTTCCTGTAAAGGTCATTCCACAAGAAGGTGGGTCACTTATTTCTGGGAGGATGTGGTACAGGTCCATGGAGGGAGAAGACAGACAGCTCAACCTCGGATAGAAATATGTACCCTGAAATTGGAGCTGCCTTTTGCTAATTCCCGTGGAGACTGGTGTCAGGTAACTGAGGACAAGGTTGTAAACACAGGGTGCAGGTTCAGAGGTCCTCACGTCATGGGTGCCAGCCAAGAATGGAATGATCAAGAGCAAAATCAAATCCAAACCTTGACGGTCTCCTTCGGCATCTGCAAGCAGTCTGCCACCAGAAAGGGGCCCCCTGGGGAAGAGTTCTGCATGGAACTGGATCCTCTGAAAGGCTCCCAGTCTCAGTGACTGAAGACAGCCTCACCCCATTTCAGGAGAAGAGAGCTTTGCTCCCCAGTCACAGTGAACTGCGTCAAATGCTCAAGGAGCACCCTCTTTGATCAACCTTGCCTACCTGGTCCCCTGAACACCCTCAGGGGCTCTCCTTTGTTTGTACTCACAATACTGTCCTTGTCTGGATGTGTCTCTCTTCTCTCCCTACTCATTTTTTTTAAAATCCTATTCATTTTTCAAGGATTAACTGGAAGACACTTCCTCCCTGAAGCTTCCCAGGTCATCCCTGCCCATGGAGATCTCTCCTTCCTGTGAATTATTCATCTTGCCTGTCTCTGCCATTCATCTGGCTTTTTAAATGACCTCTACTCCCTTCCAGGTTAGTGGACTTGACTCTTAGACATGTCTACTCAGATGATTTTACTTTTTCTGACATTTCCCCGAGCAAATAGCACAGTTTTGTGTGCACGGTAGACACTCAAATACTTATTGTTTGACTGCTCTTATGGATTATGGACAAACTTCTTTAAAAAAAAATTTATTGGACCTGGATTATATCTTCTCAGAAGTAGATATTCCAGCCTTCTGAAACTTATAACATAGAAAGAAGGTCTTCCTAAGTACAGGAGAATGGAACAGGGCATATCTGTTCATACAGGGAAAAAACAGAAAATAGAAACAATTGATAATCCCACCATCCAGAGTCAACCAGGGTTTAAGTGTTAAGATATGGCCTTTCAAACATTTATATAGGTAGATAATTTTTTTAATATATTAAAAAAATTTTTTTTAATCTTTATTTTTCTTTTGAGAGAGAGAGAGAGAGAGAGAGAGAGAGAGAAGGGGAGGAACAGAGAGAGGGAGACACAGAATCCGAAGCAGGCTCCAGGCTCTGAGCTGTCAGCATAGAGCCCAACGTGGGGCTCGAATTCACGGACTGCAAGATCATGACCTGAGCTGAAGTTGGATGCTTAACCGACTGAGCCACCCAAGTGCCCCAATAATTTTTTTAATAACAGCTTTATTGAGATATAATTCACATATCATACAATTGGATAGCCATATGGAAAGAGAGAAAATTTAATCCATTTCTCACACTAAACACCAGAATATTTCTAAATGAGTCAAAGATCTAAATGTAAAAATGAAATATAAATCAAAGGAAAAAATGGGTGAAGTATTTTATAAACTAGGAGAGGCAAAATCCAGAAAGATGAATAAATTTGGCTCCATGGTAACATAAAAACATCGTAAGTAAAATCAAAAGGCAAGTGAAAAATTGGAAGAAATAATTGGTAAAATAAATCACAGAATAAGGGCTAATATCCTTAACAGAGAACTTCAGAGAAGAAAAAGCCAGATAGCCTGATAGAAAAATGGGCAAAAGATATGAATAGGCATTTCACAGAAAGTAGAAAGCAAATGAAAATATGTTCACCATTGCACATAACAAAAGAACTGTAAATTTAACCTATTCATTATCTTTCATTACCTTTCAGACCAGCAAAAGTCCAAACATTTGACAGTATATTCTATTGGTGAGTATCTGGGGAAACAGTCACTCTCCAACATTGTTGATGGGAATTCAAAATTATACAATCTCTGTGGAGAAGAGTTTTGTAATGTCCAGCAAACATGCATGAGCCTTTTCCCTTCAACCCAGAAATCATAGTTCTAGGAGCCTACCCCAAATATAACTACCAAAATTGTGAAATGACATATGTTCACGGTTATTCACTGCAGCACTATCTGTAATAGCAAAGACAGAACAATTCGAACGCCCATTAGTAGGGGACCCGTTGACTACATCCTGAAATATGCACACAAGAAGTGCTCCTCCACTGTAAAAAGGAATAAGGATGGCCTCCAGAAATACACGGTCAAAAGGGTAAGAAAAGTGTGCTGTCTGTTTGGTTAGAAAAGAAGGAGGATTACAAGTATGTGTTCACATAAACAACAAGAGAGGGATAAAGCCAAAACTCATGAAAAACCGTGATCTCTAAGGAAGCAAAATGATGGCAATTTGAACGAGGGGGAAGGCAGACATGGAAGCTAAACTTCTCTGCTTGTATATTTTTTTATAACTTTGACTTTTAGCCATGTAGATATTTTGCAGTATTAAAAAACCAAATCATCTTTAGAAAAGGCAACGCCTATCCATCAAACACAAACTGAGGCAAATGAAACCAACAGCGTATCAAGTGGATTTCATAATCACATGGAGAAGCATTTCAAGTGACTTTAAAACCCAGCCTTCTGACTGAAGAACCCCAGTGGGATAGAACCTATGGCCACAAAGACATCTTAAACCTTATTTCTCAGTCTTCCTAGTTATTCCACAGGACAAATGACCCAGTTTCACCAACAAATAACACGGATAAAAATGAAAAGGAAGACATTCTCTTCCAGACTAGAAAAGACTTAAGACACCTACAGCCAAATGCAACTGTGAACAGAGAGTTTTGAAATAATCAAAGCAAACTGAACTCTAGTATTAGGTGAGATTAAGAATTATTATCATTTTTATTGAGTGTGATAATAATAAAGTGGTTGTGGGTTTTTTAACCCTTTTTCAGAGATTTGTTTTCTCCCTTATGTCTATAGATTTTTTCTAAAGTGTGGCTTCAAGTAAGTTTCCCAGGAACTAAGTGGTGCCATCTAGAGCTCCAGGGAGACATTCCTAGGACACTGAGTCATATGTCAAACACCTAAGTCAACGGTGAACTTTTCAGAAGGTGCAAGTGAGAATTGGAGCCTAAAAGGGAATGACCTTAAAACATATATTCTGTTGGATCAAGTTGATTAAAGTGGAAAGAACTTTTTGGCATGTGTAAATCAAACCACTCAAGGCAGAGAACACAGACTCTAGAACCAGGCTGCAGGTTCCAACTCCAGTTCTGTCACTTCCTCCTCTATGGCCTTGGGGCCAGTTACTTAACCTCCCTGTTCCTCAGTTTCCCTATCTACATAAGGGGGGTGATAATAATACCTACCTCATAAGGTGGTTGTAAGGACTAATTAAGTTATGTACACAGGAAGTGCTTAGAACAGTAACTGGTACATATGAAGCATGATATGTTACTAAATACAATAAACCGTTTTTTATTTATTTCCTTTTTGGAATAAATTTGCTAGCCATATATTGCTCCTTTTAGTTTTCTAGGGAGATTATTGTTTCTAGAATTATTTTTGCATCTTGTTTTTTTTTTGTTTGTTTGTTTGTTTGAAAAAGAGAGAGAGCAAGCAGAGGAGGGGCAAAGAGAGAGGGAGAGAGAGACTCTTAAGCAGGCTTCACATCCAGCACAGAACCTGACTCGGGGCTCAATCCCACAAACGGGGCCGAAATCAAGAGTTAGATGCTTAATCGACTGAGCCACCTAGCCACCCCATTTTTGCATCTTTAAATTTTTTTTAAGATTTTATTTATTTATTTATTAAAAAAAATTTTTTTTAACATTCATTCATTTTTGAGAGACAGAGACAGAATGTGAGTGGGGGAGGGGTAGAGAGGGAGGGAGAGAGGGAGAGGGAGACACAGAATCCGAAGCAGGCTCCAGACTCTGAGCTGTCGCCACAGAACCTAATGCAGGGCTTGAACTCACAAACCACGAGATCCTAACCTCGGCTGAAGTTGGATGCTTAACCAACCTCCCATTTTTGCATCATTAAATAGTGAGCATGTTAGAAGGGAAATATAGCACAACAGATCATTACATCTTCCCCCAGCACCCTTCCCACAAAGATGCGTCCTCTTCCGGTGACCCCTGGGGTCTGAGGAGTGGGGGAACACAGGCAGACCGGACCAAGTGCCAAACAATCTCAGGACTACTTCCTCTCCAGGAAGCCTTCCTGCATCCCGTGGCCCAGGTTAGGTGCCCTCCTTGGCCTTTTTGCCTCCAGTGGGTAACCACTACTCGAGGGCACACTCATCACATTACACTGAAATTCCATCTTCTTCATCTCCCTGCAGGATGGCACTTGACCATGAGAGAGCTTTGCCTTGCTCTCCTTTGTCATCCCTAGGACAGTGCCTGTCACACAGGAGCTGTCTGAGGACCACTTGTTAAACTGAACTGAGTTGCAGTATCACCCAGTGGAGACAGGACCTAGCGCCTGAGCAGGAAGGAGGAGATGGAAGGAGGGCGTCAGAAGGGAAAGGGGGCCACAGGCAAAATGCCGGTCCGCATCTCTCCTTGGGGCCCGCCTTGCCCATCAAAACTTAAATCCCACCTCTTTAAAAACAGGCCTGCCTCGTCTGACTCTTGATTTCAGCTCATGTCATGATCTCAAGGTTCATGGGATTAAGCCCTGCATCAGGCTCTGTGCTGACAGTGCAGAAACTGCTTGGGATTCTCTCTCCCTCTCTCTGTCCCTCCCCCACTCATGCGTTTTCTCTTTCTTTCTCTCTCTCTCTCTCTCAAAATAAATTTTAAAACATTTTTTAAAATCTTAAAAAAAATATGCTTGCCTAATCACTCTTAGTGTATGTTCATTGCTTCTCTGCACAATCATTCACTGAAGACCCCCCTCAAATACAATCCTGCCCCCCAAAAACTTTGGATGGGAAAAAGAGGTAAGTCTCATCAAAGGATACAATCAACAGAATGAAAAGGCAACTGATGAAACGGGAGAAAATATTTACAAATCATATACCTAATAAGGGATTAATATTCAGAATATATAAAGAACTTTCACAATTCAACAATGACAGGAAAAAATAAATAATCCAATTTTAAAATGGGCAAAGGACTTGAATAGACATTTCTACAAGACACACAAATGCGGGCTCTGTGCTGACAGCTCAGAGGCTGGAGCCTGCTTCAGATTCTGTGTCTCCTTCTCTCTCTGCCCGTCCCCCACTTGTGCTTTCTGTCTCTCAAAAATAAATAAATAAATGTAAAAAAATTTTTTTTTTTAATTTTTTTTTTTCAACGTTTTTTATTTATTTTTGGGACAGAGAGAGACAGAGCATGAACGGGGGAGGGGCAGAGAGAGAGGGAGACACAGAATCCGAAACAGGCTCCAGGCTCCGAGCCATCAGCCCAGAGCCTGACGCGGGGCTCGAACTCACGGACCGCGAGATCGTGACCTGGCTGAAGTCGGACGCTTAACCGACTGCGCCACCCAGGCGCCCCAAAAAATTTTTTAATTAAAAAAAAAAAAAGACACAAATGGCCAAAAAGCATCTGAAAAAATGCTCAACATCACTAATCATTAGGAAAATGCAAATCAGAACCACAGTTAAATATCAACTCATACCCATCAAGATGGCTACTATCAAAAAGAAAAAAAAAAAAAAACCTCATAAAGAACCACAAGTGTTGGCCAGGATATGGAGAAACAGGAACACTTGTGCTCTGTTGATGAGGATGTAAAAGAGTGTAGCCACTGTGGAAAACGGCATGGAAGTTCCTCAAAAAATTATAAGTAGAACTATCATCTTAACCAGGCACAGGACTGAACATTTGTGTCCCCCCAATATTCATATGTTGAAATTCTAACCCCATGTGATGGCATTTGGAGCTGGGGCCTCTGGGAGACGATTAGATCATGAGGGTAGAACCCCGATGAATGAGATAAGTGCTCTTATTAAAAAGATCTAGGGGCGCCTGGGTGGCTCAGTTAGTTAAACATCCAGCTCTTGGTTTCGACTCAGGTCATGAGCTCACAGTTTGTGGTTTTAAGCCCCGCATCAGGCTCTGTGCTGACAGCATGGAGCCTGCTTGGGATTCTCTCTCTCCCTCTCTCTCTGCCCCTCCTCTGCTCTTCCTCTCAAAATAAATAAATAAACTTTTTAAAAAATTAAAAAAGAAAAAGATCCAGAGAGGGGTTCCTGGGGGACTCAGTCGGTTAAGCATCTAATTCTTGATTTTGGCTCAGGTCATGATTTCATGGTTCTTGGGTTTGAGCCCCACATCATGTCGCATGCTGACAGCATGGAGCCTGCTTGGGATTCTCTCTCTCTCTCTCTCTCTCTCTCTCTCTCTCTCTCCCCCCCTCCCTCCCTCCCTCTCTTTCTTCCCCTCCCCCACTCGCTCTCACTCTCTCACTCTCTCTCAAAATAAACTTAAAAAAAAAAAAATTAAGGGGAAAAAAAAAAGACCCAGAGAGCTCCCTCACCCTTTCAACCATGTGGAGACACAACAAAAAGACAGCTGTCCACGAACCAGGAGGAAGCAGATCCCCATCAGACACTGAATCTGCCAATGCCTTCATCTTGGACTCCCCACCCTCCAGAACTGTGAGAAATAAATTTTTGTTGTTTCTAAGCCACTTATCTAGGGTATTCTGTTATTGTAGCCCAAACAGACTAACACAATCCATCCATGCCCCCTCTGAGCATATATCCGAAAGAGCTGAAGCAAGATCTCAAAGAGCTACTTGCACACCCGTGCTCAGAGCAGCACTATTCACTATAGCCAAGAGGCAGAAGCAACCCAAGTGTCCATCAATACGAATAAAATAAAAGGTGCGAATATGTACAATGGAAGGGTGAAAATCCTAACACATGCCACATCGTGAAGGAACATTGAGGACATTATGCTAAGTTAAATAAGCCAGTCACATAAAGTCAAATCCTGTACGAGTCCACTTACATGAGACATCTACAGAAGTCAAATCCCTAGAAGCAGAAAGTACAGTGGTGGTTACCGGGGGCTGTAGGGGTGGGGAGCAGAGGGTCATTTTGCGGGTACAGAGTTGCAAATTGTGGAGACTTGTTGCACAACAATATGAGTATACTTAACACTACTGGACTGAACTGTTTAAGATAGTAAATTTTATCTTATACATATTTTTATTACAATTCTTAAAAAGAGAGAGAGAAACCAGGTACGAAATTAATTTCAAACAACTTATTGAATAATCTCAACTAGTCAGGGGACAAAAATGTGATCTTTGGTCCTATAATTGCCCCTCATTCATCCAGGTTGTGCGTCCTTCCTTTTCTAAATGGTGAGTCCTGTAATCACTCCTTTGCTGTATTCCATAGCTTCCCAGTCATCTCTGATTATTTCAGGTTTAAGACTCAGTCCTGTCCATCCTGAAATTCACCTGATCACCTCCCCTTCCAGGCTTCCATATAGGCTGGGCCTGTCCGAGGCTCTAGCTTAGATTTGTTCTTCTCTCTATGCATGGGGCTCTCCCCTCTCTAGGCCCCCGGGCAGTGTTGGACCAGGAAGCAAGAGGTAACAGGCAGGTGTCTCCTTATCTTAAGGGAGAGAGGCTACATGGCTCTGTCTTCCACACTCCTCAAGGCAGCGGTGGGCCCTCTCTGCCCCACAGTATCCCTTTGGCATCTTCTCCTTCCTGTCCTCTTGCCCCAACGCCAAACTGTGAGATCAGATCAACAAGTCATTGGGCCAAGCAAACAACCATCCGGAAACACAATGCCTGACTCTTGTCACAAACACCTCTGTTCTTTTCTGATTCTTTTAGATCCCACCCCCTTCCTTGGCTCCAAGGAATGGAGTAAATAGCCTCTCCTTTTTCAGTCCTCTTCTTCTATGGACTGATGGGGGAGAGGGGCAAGATAGCTCAGATGGGTGGGTGGGAGGGCAGTTCTGATTCCCCTTTATAATGGGTGAGGAGCCTGGCTGACCCCAACTTCTGGGGGCTTACTGGGGCTCTCTAAACTGAAATACCTTTGATTCTTACCATTAAACCCTAGCTCAAACTAGGGGAATCATAAGCAGTCAGAAGAGGGAGAGCTCATTCTCAAAAATAGGGAATGCAGGGGGCCAAGGAAACATTTGAACTGGACCTCCAAGGATAGATCATATTTGGTAAAGTAGAAACTACTGGTCACAGGGTGCCTGGGTGGCTCAGTCGGTTAAGCATCCAACTTCAGCTCCGGTTATGATCTCACAGTTTGTGAGTTCGAGGCCTGCCTCAGGCTCTGTGCTGACAGCAAGGAGCCTGCTTGGGAGTCTCTCTCTGCCCCTCTCCCACTTGCGCTCTCTCTCTCTCTCTCTCTCTCTCTCTCTTTCTCTCTCAAAATAAATAAATAAAAATTAAAAAAGAAAAAAAAGAAACTACTGGCCAGGTGGGAGGGTGGGAGCAGAGGGCACTGGGTGGTGAGCCCAGCAGAGATAAAGGCCTGTGACAAAAAGTTCTGGGACTTGTAGTAGCACCATTTAGACACGTATGAAGGGGCCATAGAAATGAGGCTGGCGCATGCCCCCCCCACCCCCACCCAGGATTCTATCTTGGATCTCATTCATCTTAGTCTGCCTTGAGGAAGGATGCCAGCAGCCATGCACCAGTCTCGGGACCAGGTTTGGGTTAGTCCAGGCAGATAAGCGGAAACACCAGAGTTCACTTGTGCTGCAGGGAGCTCTTTGCAATGGCTGTCAGTCTGGACACAGGGTGCGTTTACACTTTACACTTTCTTTTGTCTCAAGACATAAAATCAGCAAAATTCCTTCTGCAGCCAATGCCCCATTTTTTTGTGGGCTCCATGCAGAAATTCTAGCTGTTTCTCTGTGACTTGGACCACACTCCACGCAGCTCACTCCAGCCTGGACCCTGCCCCAAATGCACCAGGTCTGTCCCGCCTGCCATGAATTCCCACCGCTGCACAGCCCGATCGTAGCATAAGGGGCTTTGCTCTAGGAAACAGGTGGCTTTTAGCTCTGAGCACTCACTTGTCGAGTGCCTTTGGACAAGTTAGTCTCTGAATCTCAAATTCATCAAAAAATAGGGTGAATCCAATCTGGCCTGACACAGGCTTACAGGAGGGAAGTAAGGTGCATGAACGTGCACCGAACAGGGTCCAATGACATACAAACGTCAGAAGCGGTGACAGTGATGTGTACCTTTACATGCCAAAGGCAACGTGTCTCCTCCTCTCGAGGCCCATACAACGTAAGTGCCTAAGAAACAAGCAGCGTGTACGCTCCCAGGGGAGAGATGTGTGCACGGAGGACGTGATAAATAATACCGCCGGCTCAAAATAAACAGCGGTGTCACAAAACGTTGCTTCCAGCCCCCTGGTGTTTGGGCTGCTCCCTCTCTCTGTTCTGCCTCCCTGCTTTCTCTCTCTTCCTACAGCACCGATCACCATGGTATCTAGGTACTCAAATAAACACATTAAGTTTAAAACAGAGCCGTATGTGGGAAGACACACTTCCCTTCTGAAGCCTTATCTCCCGAAGCTGAGCTTGGAAGGGAAGCGACAGGTGAAACTATCTATCTCCCTGGATGATGGAATCGTGAGAAGAAGAGAAGTAAATGCCAACCATCTATCAAATGTCCACAGCGGGTAACACCTTATTAGCTGCCTGGAGATTTAGAGTAATGAGTCCTTGTCCCTTGCCCTCAAGGACTCACAGACTCTAAGGCAATAGCAGACTCTCCAGATATACAACCAGAGCAGGGACATTAGATTACACCAGGGTGTGTCCCTGCCAGAGGTGCATACACACACAGATGACAGTTCGTCTCCGGAAAAATACCAGCTCAACCCTGAAGCGAGCTGTGCCTCATCTCACGTTGTACCAGGGGCATCCCGAATGAGAGATGAAAACCGTCACTATGGAGATGTGTGAAAGGGAGGAGGGGGTGGGAGGGGAGACCTGCGGAACAGAGTGGGTGGAGCAAAACTGGGAAAGCTGATTCCAAACCAAGAGAGGATTCTTTTATCTTACCATGGGAAGCCAGCCCCCTTCGAGGCAGAATTTGTAAGAGTCTCAACTCACGTCCAAAGAGGAGTCAGATCCTTGGTTCTGGCTCCCATTCCGCCACGATGTCCCCAGGTGATCTAAAGTGTTTACTTCATTGCCTGTGATAAATGTGGAGGTACAGACCTTCAGAGCTGGAGGAAACTCTAACACCTGGCCCATGGTTTACGAACCACAAGTCAGGATAGAACATCCTCATTCTATTTCCAAGGGCAAGATGTCTTCAAGAGGGTGTGGAGTGAATGTGGACATATTGGAGTTTCCGGAGACATGTCACTGTGTATCATCACAGGTGAATATTGAAAATAAGGCTGCTCCGGAAAGCCTGTGACAAGGGATGGTGGGAATGGGCAACTTTGCAGCCAGGATGTTCCTTTCCCAGAGCACCTCCACGTGGTCAGCAGCACCTGCTTGAATATCTCCATGATGGGGGGGTGGGGGGGGTAGTTTGAATACTGAGGCCAAAATCTGCTTCCTACTAACTTGCTCCTTGATCCCAATTTTGCCCTCTTATCCTCCACAGAATAAATACCTTCTCTTCCATGTTCTAAATATTTAAACAGAGATTGGTCCTTGCAGATCATCTTTATTCTAAACCAAACATCCTTAGTTCCTCCAATCCTCTCTTGGTTCCCAGGCCTGTCTCTATGATGCCCCCCCCCCCCAACCCCATTAGCTATACGTTAACCTACAATGAATCCTTTCAGAGATGGTTTGACCAGAGTCATAGCACACTTTAGCCACAAGGGGAAGCTCAAGGCTCCTTTCATCTGCCTAGAAGAGAAGGAAGCTACTACTTGGAAAAGGGTACAGAATCAAGCAAACATTCTTCTGGCTTCTTCCACTCTCCTTGTTAGCATCTCTATCTCCTGCAAGCACACGCCTCTGGTCTTGTCGAAAGGACCAGGGTTTGCCTCCTGTGTGGGAAGGGAAGGTGCCTTTGCTAACAGGATCCAGGGGAAGCCAGGCAAAGCAGATACGGAATGGTTCGCCTACAGGTGTACTCCAGGCCAAGAAGGGCTGCGGTCCCTCTAGCCGGGCTTTCTCATCAACCAAGGAAAAAGGCCAGATAAAGGGGCCCAGAGAGGCTTCTCACCGGCCTTGGGCCTAGATCTAGTCCCAGGGGAAAGGAGTGCTTGAGGCTTGCCCAGCCATAAGGGCTGGCTGAGATCTAGCCATCTCTATCTCCTTCCAACAGAGTAACAGCCAACAGTCAACAAGGAGTTAAGTGCACTCCAGCAGCCCACAGCCTGGTGCTGCTTACTAATGTGAGCCAACATTGCATTTGCCTTTTGAACCACTTTCTCTATTGGCTCTTTTTGAACTCATGGGCTATGAGGAACAACTTTTTCCTAAAAAAAAAAAAAAAGCTAACCCTAGATCCTGCAAAGTTTGGCATCAGGAGGAGAAGTCCAAGAGGAAGGATGACTAAGGAACCCCTACTCTACCATTAATCTGTAGGTTCTCTCACTTCTGTTACCATGTCAACACTGCACCGGTACCCAGGGGCCACAGCCTTCCATTACAGTCGGAGTCTAAGTGTGGACATCACCCTCCTTCCCTCGTCGGTTGCTTTTCCCTTGGCTCTGCTGGTACAGGAGCTGCCAGCATAGGAAATGGCTCCCACACAGCTCGTGTCCTGTGCCCTGCATACTGAAGGGATCTGGCAAAGAGCTCCCGTCAGGAAGTGCTCAGCCCCGGAACGGCGCGGACAGCAGGAAAAAGAGCACATGCCATAGAGAATTGCCTTCAGGTTCAAGTGGCCAAGGAAGTCCTGCAGATCCACCTTGGGCAGGTAGTGGGTTACACGGGCCTCCCTGAGCTTCTTGGCGGAGAGAGGGACGGTCGGGGCCTAGGCCCCTGCAGGAATGGGGGCTGCACCTTACTGAGCACTGTGTCCTCTGCCAGGCCCTCAAGTACTCTTCTGGCTCTAGAGCTGAGCCATCTTCCTCCAGCTCCAGGAGGAAGGGCTTGTCTGCAGGCCTCAGGGTGTCTCAGAACTTGAGCCCTGGGTCCTCAAGGCCGTGGCCAAATGCCCTTCCATGCCTTCTGGACAGGACTGTTTACTCTGCCTTGGCTCCCCGGGACCAGCATTTTGTTCTTCACAAACCTAAGGTGACCGTTGGGAGGAAAAAAGAACAGTCTGTGACACCATTCCAACTTTAATGCCCTTTCTGGAAAGAGGCAAGGATACACAGAAATATACTTATGTCGGTGTACATAACTACATGAATTTTAAGTACTTGGAAATGTTAAAAAGAGCTCATTTTAAGAACCCTTAGGCAAAAGCACCCTGTTCTCAACTTAATTCCCACTTTCTCGAAGGTGGGACAGGTTCTAGCCCTGGCTGGGGCTGCAAAGGCAGGCCCCTGGAGGGAATCCTGAGTCTCCCCTGGCCCGGACAGCTCGCCCTCCCACCGCCGGATAAGACGCATCAGGCAGGGGTCCATCTGCCCTGGGCTTGTCACGCAAGGACTCAGACACACCTGTGCTTCGTCCCCACCGGAGGGCAGGAGGGGGCCCTATGGGATGCAGTGACAGGTCCGCCCGCTCGGGGCCGCGCACCCCACCCCATAGGCTCCCAGCGCCCTGGAGAAGCCTGTTGAGGGGCTTCTGGTCACCAGGTGGCGCACTCGGCTGCCAGCGCGCCGCTCCTGGGTGGCAGGTGGTTCAGGGAACCTAGGACCAAGGACGTCTCTGAGCCAAGTCGCCCGACCTCACTCCTGGGTCACACCAGCTCTGTGCCTGGAGCCAAGGGGGGCAGGCAGTTCCAGCAGAATTCCTGAACAGTCTTATAAAAAAAAAAAAAATCTTCCCACCCCATCCACCACTCACATCAATTTAAAAATAAAAAATAGCAGTTCCTGTCAAAATAACACCAGTATTCTTCACAGAGCTAGAAAAACAATCCTAAAATTTGTGTGGAACCGAAAAGACCCCAAAGAGCCAAAGCAATATTGAAAAAGAAAACCAAAGCTGGAGGCCTCACAATCCCAGACTTCAAGCTATACCACAAAGCTGTAATCATCAAGACAGTATGGTACTGGCACAAGAACAGACACTCAGATCAATGGAACAGAATAGAGAACCCAGAAATGGACCCACAAACGTATGGCCAACTAATCTTTGACAAAGCAGGAAAGAATATCCAATGGAATAAAGACAGCCTCTTCAGCAAGTGATGCTGGGAAAACTGGACAGTGACATGCAGAAGAATGAACCTGGACCACTTTCTTATACCACACACAAAAATAAACTCAAAATGGATGAAGGACCATGAATGTGCGACAGGAAGCCATCAAAATCCTCGAGGAGAAAGCAGGCAAAAACCTCTTTGATCTTGCCTGCAGCAACATCTTACTCAACACATCTCCGGAGGCAAGGGAAACAAAAGCAAAAATGAACTACTGGGACCTCATCAAATTAAAAAGCTTCTGCACAGCAAAGGAAACAATCAGCAAAACTAAAAGGCAACCAACAGAAAGGGAGAAGATATTTGCAAACAACATATCACATAAAGGGTTAGTATCCAAAATCTACAAAGAACTTATCAAACTCAACACCCAAAAAAACAAATAATCCAATGAAGAAATGGGCAAAAGACAGGAATAGACACTTCTCCAAAGAAGACATCCAGATGGCCAACCGACACATGAAAAAATGCTCAACATCACTCATCATCAGGGAAATACAAATCAAAACCACAATGAGATACCACCTCACACCTGTCAGAATGGCTAACATTAACAACAACAGATGTTGGCGAGGATGTGGGGAAAGAGGATCTCTTTTGCACTGCTGGTGGGAATGCAAACTGGTGCAGCCACTCCGGAAAACAGTATGGAAGTTCCTCAAAAAACTAAAAAATAGAGCTACCCTACGACCCAGCAATTGCACTACTAGGCATTTATCCACGGGATACAGGTGTACTGTTTTGAAGGGACACATGCACCCCAATGTTTATAGCAGCACTATCGACAATAGCCAAAGTATGGAAAGAGCCCAAATGTCCATCAACGGATGAATGGATAAAGAAGATGTGGTATATATATTGAATGGAGTATTACTCAGCAATCAAAAAGAATGAAATCTTGCCATTTGCAACTACATGGATGGAACTGGAGGGTATTATGCTAAGTGAAATTAGAGAAAGACAAAAATCATATGACTTCACTCATATGAGGACTTTAAGAGACAAAACAGATGAACCTAAGGGAAGGGAAACAAAAATAATATAAAAACAGGGAGGGGGGACAAAACAGAAGAGACTCATAAATATGGAGAACAAACTGAGGGTTGCTGTAGGGGTTGTGGGAGGGGGGATGGGCTAAATGGGTAAGGGGCATTAAGGAATCTACTCCTGAAATCATTGCTGCACTGTATGCTAACTTGGATGTAAATCAAAAAATAAATAAATTATAATTTATTATAATTTATAAGATTTATACATCCAAAAATAAAAATAAAAATAAACTGTGGTAAGGAAAGTTGTTGATAACAATGTGATAGTACAGAATAGCATGGATACTAACAGCAATAGTGGGCTCTGTTTAAGAAGGAGCATGGGTTCCAGAATCAAAATGCATTGGAATCCTACTTATTGACCTTGTGAACTAATCTCCATATCCCATTGCCTCATCTGCAAATGCAGGTAATTTACATAGAACTCACACATGGAGTCGTTAACAGGAATTGCATGAATTGATACACTATGTATGTATGTGTGGGTACTTAATATATGTACATATTAAATAATATATGTACATATAAAAGTATATGTATATATCTATAAATTATATTATTCTATATGTACATAATATATATGAAGTTATAGGTATATATGTAATATTATACAAATGCCTAACATAACACCAATAATGTAATGTTAGCTATATTGTATATTTCAGTATGTAACATCTATGAATTATTAATTTTTAAAAACATCTTTCATTCAAACGAGAAAGCCACACCTTTGGGGCTTTTCTTTTTTTTTTTTTTAAATATTTATTTTTGAGATGATCGGATTTTGAGACATTTATTTTGAGATGATCGGAAGTGTGCTCTGTGCTGACAGGCTGATGTGGGGCTTGAACTCACAAACCAGGGAGATCATGAGTTGTAGTCGGATGCTCAACCAACTAAGCCACCCAGGTGCCCCCAGGGCTTTTTTTTTTTTTTAAGTTTTATTGATTTATTTTTGAGAGAGACAGAGAGAGAGCATGAGCAGGGGAAGGGCAGAGGGGCGGGGACAGAGGATCTGAAGCAGGCTCCATGCTGACAGCAGAGAGTCATTTCAAACTCACCAACTGTGAGATAATGACCTGAGCCAAAGTCGAATGCTTGCTTAACCGATTGAGCCACCCAGGCGCCCTTTGTTAGCTTTTCATATGGAGATTTTCAATTGTTTATAAAACTAGAGAAAATAATGTAATGAACCCCCATGGCCCTATCACCTAGTTTCAATAATTATCAGCACATGGCCAATTCTGTTCATTCTGTACCCCATGTCCCCTCCCGCAGTCAGCTGGGTTATTCTAAAGCAAACCCCAGATCTCCTATTATTTCATTCCTACACACTTGACTATCACACGGTATTTCTTAAAGTTCAATATTTATTTAATATTGCCTGCATGCATCATTTGTTGTACTCACCAGTGTGCAATTTCCCCTGACGCTGTCTCTTCCACACCAGCATTTGCCACAGAAATTCTAACTGAATACTGAGTCAGTAATGAAAACTTTGGAGCAACAGGTTTGGGGTTTTTGTTGTTGTTGTTGTTGTTGTTGTTGTTGTTGTTTGGCTAAAAAGTATTTCACTTCTCAAAAAAGATGTGCCCTCTCCAAGGAAGGAACATTGCCTTCAGCGGCTGGCTCCCGCCTGGTGAGAATCCAGGGGCTCCTTGTTTATCCATGGAAACCCAGCACAGGCTGAATGCTCACAGTCAGGGAAGGAGATGTCTCCTAATTACACAGTCAGATTTCTGGCACGCAGAGCAGGATATGGTCCATTTTAAGAAGGAAACCACTTCTCCAGACACTTGAAGGTTTTAGGATATACACCCAATACTTCAGGGATTAAACCATTGTCTGCCTAGAGTGTTTCTTATACAGTACCAATGTCACTTTCACACTGAAGATGGAACGAATTTTTTTTCTTCAAAGCACTTTGTAACTATGTTAACATTTTCAACCATCGATTTAAGATACACAGGCAATACATCTGCCTAAAACTCCTTACACTGAGAGTCCTTTGAGACAGAAGAAAGGAGGGCAAATAATAAGGTCCTCATTCAACTGTATCTTTTTGAAACTCAGCCCCACTGTCACTACACACTAATTGACCGACAGACAACGCTGATGTGATAAGAGGCAGGATCACGCTGCGCTTTGGGACGGTTTTGAGTTTCTCTGGAAAGGGTTATCTTATTTTCCAGTAGACTTAATAACAGTAGCCAACGTCAGGGTGTCTCAGACTTTGTGAGTAGTGTCGATATTACTGTTAATAAGGGGGTCTCACAAAAAAAAGGCTATTTAATCCTCACGAACCTATGCGGTTGGGAATATACCCATTCTACAAAGGAGGACACTACAACTAAAGTGTGAGGGAATCCAGGAACACACACACATACGCGCACCCACACACATACAGTATCCCAGTTTGTAGTTTAAGAAGCTGAGTGGATTCGCTCACTGAATCGACACTGGTATACAAATCGCGGTGCTCTTCTCTTGTTATATTTATAAAGTCGGCATCTGTCTTCCACTTATTCTCAAAACAGGAAAAAATGTAACCATATCATATCAAGCAGAGAGAGTGTCTAGGCCTAGGTATATACTTCCCAATTTCCTCCATTCTCTTTCAGTCAGCACTATTACACCTTTTCCTGGACATTATTCTCCAGTATCTGGGTTGGGATTCCAAGAGCCCCATAGGATAGGTCTCCAATTCCTAGGGCCTCTGCACCTTGAGGATGAGACTCCTTAGGGATGAATAGAGCTGAGCAGTAGCTTACTCTCCCCTGAATCCTGCCTTCTGTCAATCGTGCAAGCCAGAGGCATAAAGGTCCAGGACAGTAGAGTCTTGTAGGGTCCAGCAACCTCACACACCTCCAGGAGAGGGGCAAGGAGGTGACTATTATATCTATGGCTGTTGGCAGATGAGCTAAGGCTGAGATCAAGAATTCATCAGAAT
Source organism: Panthera pardus (assembly GCF_024362965.1). NCBI lineage: Eukaryota > Metazoa > Chordata > Mammalia > Carnivora > Felidae > Panthera > Panthera pardus. The sequence goes on along the minus strand of NW_026526832.1, from coordinate 9,915,825 downwards.
CCTTTTCTTTTAAAATCTTGATCCTTCTGGTAAAATGTAATCTTCCCCTTCTCCACGTTACCATGATGGCGTAGGTGCATTTCCTATGCCCTTGTGCTCCACTGGTTTACTCGTTAGCCTCCTCACTCCATGACAGACTCTGTGAAGGAGGAGATGGGCCCGCTCATCTGCAGCTTCCTCGGGGCCCAACCTTAGAGAAAGTAGGAGCCCGACAAATGTTAATTGACTTTATGATTCAAATCACTGGGGCAACTTGCTATGACCTTGACTTGGCTCTCACCATCTGCAGCTAACTTACAGTCACAAATCGCCTGCGGTTTTGTTTGTTTGCTTACTTAACACAAACATGCCAGGTGCCAAAGTTCCTTGCTACGTGAGGAACGGAGCAGCCTGAAGTCTCCCTGGGGTACTATTAACTATAAAATTTAAGAACGACTAGAGGTGGAGCTGGCGAGGAAAGAGTGGTTGCAAGATGTAGCTCTTGCTGTCAGTCATCCGTTTTCTCCTCCTGGGAGTCATCTGCCATTGGGCTAAAGTGGAGTGGTCTGCCTTGCTCGCTCAACAAGTCATACGTGAGACAAAGCCCAAGCCGACCTTCAGCGCACAGCATCATCCTCCGGATTTGAAGCAAACTCTCTCGGCGTCACTGCAAAGCCATGGCAACAATCCACACCTGGAAGATGTTATGGCCCCTGGACTTACTTGTTAGAAATGGGCATCTCTTGGGACGCCTGGGTGGCTCGGTAGGTTGGGCGTCCGGCTTCGGCTCAGGGCACAATCTCACAGTTCGTGGGGTCGGGCCCCGCGTCGGGCTCTGTGCTGACAGCTCGGAGTCAGGAGCCTGCTTCAGATTCTGCATCTCTGTCTCTCTGCTCTTCTCCCTTATGTGCTCTCTCTCTTCCTCTTAAAAATGAATAAATGTTCTAATTAATTAATTAATTAATTAATTTAAAAAAAAAGAAGAAATGAGCGTCTCTTTGCTGTCCGCTGCACCCTGAAGGAATCCGTTCCTCTTGCTGCCTCAAGCATCTCAGAGTTTGGCTGCCTTTCGAGAAGTGTTGCTAAAGTTAACATTTCTTCCTTCTATCCTATCCCACTAAGACTTGTCGTAAGACACACCGCGTGGCATGCCTCCATCATTCCTTCTTTGCCCATGTCCACGCGGGACAGTTGTGTTGCTTGTGAGAACCTGGTGCGATCCCTGCAGTGCATCCCCAGGGTCTGCCCGCACCCTCCCCACTCAGGTCGTCTCCCACACCACCGTCAGCTCCATCTTCCTAGAATTCCTACTCTCCTGGGGCCGCTCCTCTTCCAGGAATCTACAGTGGCTGTCCATCGCTTAATGGGGAGGGGAAAAAATGGCATATGTGGTGAGCCCCCGCTGCCCTACGTACCAGGGATTTCCATGCTCTATTTAAGCCTGTGAGGTAAGTGATAATCTCTTCGTTCCTAAGATGCAGGCTCTGTAGCTCAGAAAGGTTAACAAACTTGCTCCAGGCCATGCACCTTGTAGGTCACACATCAGCCAGGACCGATCCTGAAGTCCACACCCTCAACACCAGTTGCCCATGAGGGTAGAATACAGATTGGTAAAGCACCCCGGAATTCAAACATTCCTTCATCTGTCCCCACCTAACCGACACATCCTCACCTTCTAGTACTCTCCAGAGACATCTCGGCCACAGTCAGATGGTTCTCTGAAAGGCGCTCACATACCTGGCTCGTTCAGGCCATGAATAAACACAGAAGGTGCAATGGTGTAATTGACCTCTCACAACTGGGAAAATAAATGGCAGGGCGAAAACCCCTAGGTCTCTGCCTTCGATGGCACTGACTACCCCACCTGGGATCCTGCCCTTTGTCATTGCCCTCCAACCAAGAGCCACCAGGACCCGCCTACGGTCACCTGGGGCTTCGGGACTCATCACAGTGAAGGCTACTGCAAGCCTCAGTAAGAGGGTGTAAAAAGGAGCTTATGACAGGATTTGGGATTGTGTTCCGTGATTCTGGAGAGGCTTCAAGGAAGTGGGGCTCTGCTCGGGGTAGGATGTTGTCAAGCAGAGGCGATGCTATGATTGGTACCTTAATTCTTATCTAGAAGGCAGGGGCAGGGAGCGAGCCTACAGGTGTAACTGATGAAGAAGCAGCAGACACTCATATTACCCATGAACAGAGGCATGTTTGGTGGTCACTTTTGTGACCTGGACAATTTCTTGCTTTTGATCGTGGTCAGACATGATCACAGTTACAGATGGGTCTTGTTTTTGTCTTAAGCCACCACAGTTACAGAGTGGCCTTGTCTGACACAGGTGTTCTGTGAGATTGTCTATGTTTATTCAACAAGAGCGTACCACAGACTAGTCAATAGTGTGAGGCCGGCTGCCTTTCTCTTCTCTCGTTCCACTTTCTCCGTATTGCTGGTGTTACAGTTCGCACATTTGATGTCCCCTCCCCACAATCCTGTCTGGACTCTAGGTCTCTCCCTTCGCTGAGTTTCTGCCTCCAACATACAACTTAGCACTCCCTGTAGACATGTAGATATCCCCACGGAGGCTGAACCCATGTAGAGGGGTGCAGGCATTTTTGGAGACCAGCCTGGAAATGCTGATGTGCATAGGGAGCCCCAGCAGGGCCCACTCATGTGACCACCCCCCCCCCCCCCCAGCCGAGAGTGACTGGGGAGGGGGAGGAAAGGGATTCCTCCTTCCTGAAGAGCCAAGGTGCTGCTGGGGTTTGGGAATCTGAGGGAACATGCTGCTACCTTGTATCCCTGGCAGATCCCCAGCACAGAGAGCATGCCCTCGGGGAGGACACCTGCCTGGATGTTGTGCTAAGGAGAGGGCTGGCTTGGAAATCACTGGGCAAGATCCAGTGGGAGCTGGGAGGACTGCAGAGTGAAAGAACCATTATATGACCCAACATACATCCACAGATTGGGAGACAAAGGTTATGCCATTTTTGTGCTTTACAAAAGCACTTTAAAAAAATTATAATACCCACTCACGGTAACAATGGAAACATACTGAGTTACAGAAAGATTTTTTAAGATGCTTCCTTCCTCCTCTGCCCGATCCTACGCTCTTAAAGGAGCTGAGGTTAGCTTATCAGATCATCCCACCCTCTATGCTTCTACAAACAGAACTGTCTATTTAGAGTCTCACTTTTGCTTTTGACAAAAGCACAATCATGTTCTTCATGTTATTTTACCACTTGCTTATCTGCACTTAACAAAATGTCTTCTACATATAGACAATACAATACAATACAATGTATTGACTTTCCAAGTCAATACATATAAATGTGTGGTTCATTTCATTTGATGATTGCATAATATTCCATAGAATGGATGTACCATAATTTATTAAATCAGTCCAGCGTTAACCATGGGTTATGGTTCTCTCTCATCAGCTTTGTTTGCTGATTGTTACATCTGGGCTAGTCTTGTTTACTTGTAATCTCTTAATTAACAAGGACTGTGTCTGAAATACAAATTTCCTTCCTAGAACCTAACACATCATTGCCTACACACATCACACATTTGACATGACATGAATATTCTTTTAATTTTGGAAATGTTCGTAATGTCTTCTTTTGCTAAAAGGAAGACCGTTCTTAGGATGACAGGCTCATATTTGGCACGTTTACTGAGCAGGAGGAGATAATTTTTAATTTCCTAATCCCATATGGTCCAATTTTTCTCCATATGTCAATCTCCTTCCCAACACGTGCATCAGACTTTCCCGTGGAAACGCCCTTGTATCACTACAGAAATCATTTAAGTTCAAACCTCTGCACCACAAAATAATTCCATTTTCAGAGCAAGGCTGCCTGGTCAAACACCTTTGTTTTAAAAGATGAACAAAATGGGGCACCTGGATGGTTCAGTGGGTTAGGCGCCCACCTCCGGCTCAGGTCATGGTCCCACACTTCGTGGGTTCGAGCCCCACGTCAGGCTCTGTGCTGACAGCTCAAGCTGTGCTGACAGCTTCAGATTCCATGTCTCTCCTCTCTCTCTGCCCCTCCCCCACTCACGCTCCATCTCTGTCTCTCAAAAATAAACATTAAAAAATAATAAATAGGGAGGAGCCAAGATGGCGGAACAGCATGGAAGCTTTTTGTGTGTCTCGTGTCCATGAAATACAGCCAGACCAACACTAAACCATCATACACACCTAGAAAACTGATTGGAAGATTAACACAACAATCTGCATAACCTGAACCACAGAATTCAGCAGGCATGCGACATGAAGAGCTGAACTTGGGGAGCAAGAAGCCGTGAGAGGTAGGGAACTCCTTTTGTGGGTGGAGAGAGGACAGAGTCTGGGGAGGGGGGGAGCATACGGGAAAAGCACCCCTCCCCAAAAGCAGCTGGAGAGAAAGTGGAAAATTGGAAACAGCCGCAGGGACTAAACTAAAAAGGGAGAAAGGAGAGAGGGGAGGGTTTAAATTCCACTAAGACTGTAAACAAGAGGAGAACAAAGGTTGCAACCCCGCAGCTCGATACCTGGCGGTGCTCTGGTGGGAAAGGTGAATCCCCAGGAACAGAGTGGGGTCCGGGAGGTTCTTGGGCCACACGGGAAAAGCGGTTCCACCGTTGGAAGGACATTTGGTAGAGACTGTTGAAGCCACCTGGTCCCAGCAGACCCCGGAAGGCGGCCACATTCGCTGGTCCTGGGGCAAGGTCATTGAGGGTAAAGCCTGGTGCCAGATGTGTGTTGCAATTTTCCATAATCCCTGAAACGCTGATGCTACACTGTCTCGCGATCTTTTTGGGGGGCGGGCTGGCACGGGGCCGCAGTCTTGGGACACCGGCAGCAGCAGGGTCCAGCGGGTGTTCCTGAGTGCAGCCGACATTTGGCCATTGCTCATTCGGCCATTGTTCGGTGAGGCCCTCCCGCTGAGAGGCGGACCGGGTCAAAGCCACAGTCCTTCGGAAGTAAGGGGCCGGGGAAAACAGCCGCATCTGAGACAAAACTTGGGAGAGAGGTACTGCCTGGGGCCTGATCATGGAGAGTGAAAAAGCGGGGAGTGGACAAGAGCTGAAGACGGAGGACCTGCGCGCAATTGCTGATCCGGGAGAACAGACTGGCTGGCTGGGTGGCACCATTTTTCACGGCTCCTGCTCATGCGCATGCGCATGCGCACCTATGAGCACCGCAACAATCCACCCCAGTAGGCTAGCAGCGCCATCTAGTGGAGAGTGGAGCTGTTACACCGAGCCCCGCCCACTTGGGCCAAATTTGTTCTTCAAGAACACAAGCCTCACTGCCGGCTAATTTATGGACCATAAACAGTTACATGGACTGACCTCTAGGGGAAAACGAAGCAATTTCAGTCCTACTTCAATCTGTTAGCAGGTTCATCTATTCAATTTTTTTTTCTTTTTTTTCTCTTCTTCCTTTTTCTCTTTTACAATTCTTTTCTTTTTCTTGAATGCAGAAAGAGAAAAAACTCATTTTGATTTTCAATTTTTATTAAAAATATCTGTCTTTAATTTTTATTACTATATTTTTCACTTTTGTGTAAATTTTTTCAAATTCTACTTTACTTGCATCATTTTATTTTAGTCTACTTCAGTGTACTCACCTTTTCAAATTTTCAATTTCCTTTTTTTCTTTCTTTTTCTCTTTTTCTTTTCATTTCCTTTCTTTTCTTGAATGCAGAAAGAGAAAAAATTCATTTTTACTTTCAATTTCTTTTAAAAATATTTTTATTTAAATTTTATTACTATATATTTTGCTTTTATGTAATTTTTTCAAATTCTATCTTACTCCCATATTTTATTTCAGTCTACTACAGTGTATTCACTTTTTCAAATTTTCAATTTCTTTTTTTCTTTTTTATCTTTTTTCTCTTTTTCATTTCTTTTCTTTTCTCTTAAATACAGAAAATGAAAAAATTCATATTTCTTTTTAATTTTTATTAAAAATATTTTAATTTTTTTCTACTATATTCTCTACTTTTGTGTATATTTTTTCAAATTCTATTTTACCCACATCATCTCATTTTAGTCTATTTTAGTGTATTCATTTTTTCAAATTCTCAAACAATTTCCTTCCCCCCCCTTTTTTTTTTTCATTTCTCTAATCTGTCAAACCACTTTCAACACCCAGACCAAAACACACCTAAGATCTAGCATCATCTATTGGATTTGTGTGTGTGTGTGTGTGTGTGTGTTTAATTTTAATATTTTTTAATTTTTTTAATTTCAATTTTTCTACCTCATTAATTCCTTTTCTCCCTTCAAAATGACAAAATGAAGGAATTCATCCCAAAAGAAAGAGCACAAAGAAACGACAGCCAGGGATTTAACCAACACAGATACAAGCAAGATGTCTGAACCAGAATTTGCAATCACAATAATAAGAATACTAGCTGGAGTCGAAAATAGATTAGAATCCCTTTCTGTAGAGATAAAAGAAGTAAAAAATAGCCAGAATGAAATTAAAAATGCTATAACAGCTGCAATCATGGATGGATGCAGTGGCAGCAAGGATGGATGAGGCAGAACAGAGAATCAGCAAAGTAGAGGACAAACTTATAGAGGATAATGAAGCAGAAAAAAAGAGGGAGACTAAGGCAAAAGAGCACAATTTAAGAATTAGAGAAATCAGTGACTCATTAAAAAGGAACAACATCAGAATCATAGGGGTCCCAGAGGAGGAAGAGAGAGAAATAGGGGTAGAAAGGTTATATGAGCAAATTATAGTGGAAAACTTTCCTAACCTGGGGAAAGACACAGACATCAAAATCCAGGAAGCACAGAAGACTCCCATTAGATTCAAAAAAACTGACCATCAGCAAGGCATATCATAGTGAAATTCACAAAATACTCAGGCAAGGAGAGAATCACGAAAGCAGCAAGGGAAAAAAAGTACCTAACCTACAAGGGAAGACAGCTCAGGTTTGCAGCAGACCAATCCACAGAAACTTGGCAGGCCAGAAAGGAGTGGCAGGATATATTCAGTGTGCTGAATCAGAAAAATATGCAGCCAAGAATTCTTTATCCAGCGAGGCTGTCATTCAAAATAGAAGGAGAGATAAAAAGTTTCCCAGACAAACAAAAATTAAAGGAGTTTGTGACCACTGAACCAGCCCTGCAAGAAACTTTAAGGGGGACTCTCTGAGGGAAGAAAAGATGAAAATATATATACCAAAAGCAACAAAAGATTAGAAAGGACCAAAGAACACCACCAGAAACTCCAACGCTACAAGCATCATAATGGCAATAAATTCATATCTTTCAGTACTCTAAACGTCAGTGGACTCAATGCTCCAATCAAAAGACACAGGGTAACAGAATGGATAAGAAAACAAGATCCATCTATATGCTGTTTACAAAAGACTCACTTTAGACCTAAAGACACCTACAGATTGAAAATAAGGGGATGGAGAACCATCTGTCATGCTAATGGTCAACAAAAGAAAGCCAGAGTAGCCATGCTTATATCAGACAATCTAGACTTTAAAATAAAGACTGTATCAAGAGATGCAAAAGGGCATTATATCATAATCAAGGGGTCTATCGACCAAGAAGACCTAACAATTGTAAACATTTATGTGCCAAATGTGAGAGCACCAAAATATATAAATCAATTAATCACAAACATAAAGAAACTCATCGATAGTAATACCATAATAGTAGGAGACTTCAACACCCCACTCACAGCAATGGACAGATCATCTAATCAAAAAATCAACAAGGAAACAATGGCTTTGAATGACACACTGGACCAGATGGACTTAACAGATATATTCAGAACATTTCATCCTAAAGCAGCAGAATATACATTCTTCTCCAGTGCACATGGAATGTTCTCCAGAATAGACCATATACTGGGACACAAATCAGCCCTAAGTAAGTACAAAAAGATCAAGATCATACCGTGCATATTTTCAGACCACAATGCTATGAAACTCGAAATCAACCACAAGAAAAAATTTGGAAAGGTAACAAATACTTGGAGACTGAAGAACATTCTACTAAAGAATGAATGGGCTAACTAAGCAGTTAAAGAGGAAATTAAAAAGTATATGGAAGTCAATGAAAATGATAGCACCACAACCCAAAACCTCTGGGCCGCAGCAAAGGCGGTCATAAGAGGAAAGTATATAGCAATCCAGGCCTTCCTAAAGAAGGAAGAAAGATCTCAGATACACAACCTTACCTTACAGCTTAAGGAGCTGGAAAAAGAACAGCAAATAAAACCCAGAACCAGCATAAGACAGGAAATAATCAAGATTAGAGCAGAGGGGGCGCCTGGGTGGCGCAGTCGGTTAAGCGTCCGACTTCAGCCAGGTCACGATCTCGCGGTCTGTGAGTTCGAGCCCCGCGTCAGGCTCTGGGCTGATGGCTCGGAGCCTGGAGCCTGTTTCCGATTCTGTGTCTCCCTCTCTCTCTGCCCCTCCCCCGTTCATGCTCTGTCTCTTTCTGTCCCAAAAATTTAAAAAAAAAAAAAAAAAAAAAAAAGATTAGAGCAGAAATTAATGTTATCAAAACAAAACAAAACAAAAAAAAACAAAACAAAACAGAACAGATCAATGAAACCAGAAGCTGGTTCTTTGAAAGAATTAACAAAATTGATAAGCCACTAGCCAGTTTGATCAAGAAGAAAAAGGAGAGGACCCAAATAAGTAAAATCAAGAATGAAAGAGGAGAGATCACAACCAACACAACAGAAAGAAAAACAATAATAAGAGAATATTATGAGCAATTATATGCCAATCAAATGGGTAATCTGGAAGAAATGGACAAATTCCTAGAAACATATACACTACCAAAACTGAAACAGGAAGAAATAGAAAATTTGAACAGACCCATAACCAGTAAGGAAATTGAATTAGTAATCAAAAATCTGCCAAAAAACAAGAGTCCAGGACCAGATGGTTTTCCAGGGAAATTCTACCAAACATTTAAGGAAGAGTTAACACCTATTCTCTTAAAACTGTTCCAAAAAATAGAAATGGAAGGAAAACTTCCTAATTTTCTATGAAGCCAGCATTACCTTGATTCCAAAACCAGACAGAGACCCCACTAAAAAGGAGAACTATAGACCAATTTCCCTGATGAACATGGATGCAAAAATCCTCAACAAGATATTAGCCAACCGGATCCAACAATACATTAAAAAAATTATCCACCACGACCAAGTGGGGTTTATACCTGAGATGCAGGGCTGGTTCAATATCTGCAAAACAATTAACATGATTCATCATATCAATAAAAGAAAGGAAAAGAACCATATGATCCTCTCAATAGATGCAGAGAAAGCATTTGACAAAATACAGCAACCTTTCTTGATAAAAACCCTCAAGAAAGTAGGAATGGAAGGATCATACCTCGAGATCATAAAAGCCATATATGAACGACCCATAGCTAATATCACCCTCAATGGGGAAAAACGGAGAGCTTTCCCCTAAGGTCAGGAACAAGACACTTGATGTCCACTCTTGCCACTGTTATTCAACATAATATTGGAAGTCTTAGCTTCTGCAATCAGACAACACAAAGAAATAAAAGGCATCCAAATCGGCCAGGAGGAGGTCAAACTTTCACTCTTCACAGATGACATGATACTCTATATGGAAAACTCAAAAGATTCCACCAAACAACTGCTAGAACTGATTCATGAATTCAGCAAAGTTGCAGGATAAAATCAATGCACAGAAATCGGTTGCATTCCTATACACCAACAATGAAAGGACAGAAAGAGAAATCAAGGAATCAATCCCATTTACAGTTGCACCAAAAACCATAAAATACTGAGTTGCACCAAAAACCATAAATCTAACCAAAGAGGTGAAAAATCTATACACTGAAAACTATAGAAAACTGATGAAAGAAATTGAAGAAGACACAAAGAAATGGAAAAAAATTCCATGCTCCTGGATAGGAAGAACAAATATTGTTAAAATGTCGATACTACCCAAAGCAATCTACATATTCAACGCGATCCCTATCAAAGTAACACCAGCATTCTTCACAGAGCTAGAACAAACAATCCTAACATTTGTATGGAACCAGAAAAGACCCCAAAGAGCCAAAACAATCTTGAAAAAGAAAACCAAAGCTGGAGGTATCACAATCCCAGACTTCAAGCTATACTACAACACTGTAATCATCAAGACAGTATGGTACTGGCACAAGAACAGACACTCAGATTAATGGAACAGAATAGAGAACCCAGAAATGGACCCACAAACGTATGGCCAACTAATTTTTGACAAAGCAGGAAAGAATATCCAATGGAATAAAGACAGTCTCTTCAGCAAGTGATGCTGGGAGAACTGGACAGCAACATGCAGAATGAACCTGGACCACTTTCTTACACCGTACACAAAAATAAACTCAAAATGGATGAAAGACCTCAATGTAAGACAGGAAGCCATCAAAATCCTCGAGGAGAAAGCAGGCAAAAACCTCTTTGATCTTCTCCGCAGCAACGTCTTACTCAACACACCTCCGGAGGCAAGGAAAACAAAAGCAAAAATGAACTACTGAGGCCTCATCAAATTAAAAAGCTTCTGCACAGCAAAGGAAACAATCAGCAAAACTAAAAGGCAACCAACAGAAAGGGAGAAGATATTTGCAAACAACATATCACATAAAGGGTTAGTATCCAAAATCTACAAAGAACTTATCAAACTCAACACCCAAAAAAACAAATAATCCAATGAAGAAATGGGCAAAAGACAGGAATAGACACTTCTCCAAAGAAGACATCCAGATGGCCAACCAACACATGAAAAAATGCTCAACATCACTCATCATCAGGGAAATACAAATCAAAACCACAATGAGATACCACCTCACACCTGTCAGAATGGCTAACATTAACAACTCAGGCAACAACAGATGTTGGCGAGGATGCGGAGAAAGAGGATCTCTTTTGCATTGCTGTTGGCAATGCAAGCTGGTGAAGTCACTCTGGAAAACAGTATGGAGGTTCCTCACAAAACTAAACATAGAACTACCCTACAACCCAGCAATTGCACTCTGAGGCATTTATCCAAGGGATACAGGTGTGCTGTTTCGAAGGGACACATGCACCCCCATGTTTATAGCAGCACTATCAACAATAGCCAAAGTATGGAAAAATCCCAAATGTCCATCGATGGATGAATGGATAAAGAAGATGTGGTATATATATACAATGGAGTACTACTCGGCAATCAAAAAGAATGAAATCTTGCTATTTGCAACTATGTGGATGGAACTGGAGGGTACTATGCTAAGTGAAATTAGTCAGAGAAAGACAAAAATCATATGACTTCACTCATATGAGGACTTTAAGAGAAAAAACAGATGAACCTAAGGGAAGGGAAACAAAAATAATATAAAAACAGGGAGGGGGGACAAAACAGAAGAGACTCATAAATATGGAGAACAAACTGAGGGTTGCTGTAGGGGTTGTGGGAGGGGGGATGGGCTAAATGGGTAAGGGGCATTAAGGAACCTACTCCTGAAATCATTGCTTCACTATACGCTAACTGATTTAGATGTAAATTTTAAAAAATAAAAAATAAAGTTAAATAAATAAATAAATAAATAATGAACAAAGTGAGGCTCCAAGGGATTAAAAACTTGCCAAAGTCCCATGGCCGCTCAGCAGAGCACCTGGGGCTCGGACTGATCGATGACTCCCTCCCCTGCACAGCACAGCCCCTCCAGGGCTTGGGGGTGAGGATGGCTCGGCGCACAGGCAATGGTACTTTTATTTGAGGCAGATTGGAAAGTAGCTTATTAATGTTTCTCCAAGACTTTGAAACAGGCGACTGACTAGTGCCACTCGCTACCCACCGCTCTGAAAAGGGAACTCCTTCTACCAGATACTGAGTCTATAGTTCATTTCTCCCACTTCTGCTCTGGTTCCAGTTTGCAGTCTTCTCTGCATCCAGCAGTGAACTGGGTGGTGAATGCGCCTCTCTCCTCATGTTCCTCATGATCCCTGGCATTCCAATGTGCCCTGGCCTGGAGCTGGAGCTGTTCACTCTCTGGTTATACAAGGGTGAAATCCACCAGGCGTGGACAGAGAGGAAACCCTTGTCAAGAATGGATCCAGATTTGCAGGGCCTACAGCTTATAAAAATTTTTAAGATCATCTTGAATGGGAAACGATGCAAAAAAATCTTATTTTTTGCTATTTATACAAACGCAGGAACACATCACTAGGTCCCCTCCTTGTGCCTTAGAAGAGGCCAGGCCCTGGAAAGTGAGGGGTGCTGAAGATTAATTTTCTTTAGCTTCAGGGTAAAATTGCCCCTGGGCCTTACATAATGTAAAGTAGGACATACCTGGGGTGCCCTTTCTGATCCCTCACATGTCTTTGAACAAAGCTGGTCAGACCCCTTTGGGAGGTAGGACACACAGTAACCAGAAGCCTTGGGGTTTTCAGGACAATTCCTATTTGAAATATTTTATCAGACCATATGTCAAATGATGTCTCTTGAAAAAATGTAGGTGATAATGTGATAGAAAAGAGGTACAAAAAACAAAGAAAACAAACAAACAAATATAAAATAAAATAAAATGAAATAAAATAAAATAAAATAAAAACCAATCCTCTTCCCTCTCCCCACCAAATGAGTCCAAATGGAGACAGAACTCCTACTTGCTTCCTATGGATGTTCTGCTTCCTGTCTCAGAATGGAAGAAACAAACCCAGGAACTTCAATAATGGAGCACAGCCGGGGCACCTGGGTGGCTCAGTCGGTTAAGCGTCCAACTTCGGCTCAGGTCATGATCTAACGGTCTGTGAGTTCGAGCCCCGCATCGGGCTCTGTGCTGACGGCTCAGAGCCTGGAGCCTGCTTCAGATTCTGTGTCTCCCTCTCTCTCTGCCTCTCCCCCACTTGTGCTCTGTCTCTCTCTCTCAAAAATAAATAAAATGTGGGGCGCCTGGGTGGCTTGGTCAGTTAAGCGTCCGACTTTGGCTCAGGTCATGATCTCACGGTCCGTGAGTTCGAGCCCCACGTCGGGCTCTGTGCTGACCGCTCAGAACCTGCAGCCTGTTTCAGATTCTGTGTCTCCCTCTCTCTGCCCCTCCCCTGTTCATGCTCTGTCTCTCTCTGTCTCAAAAATAAATAAACATTAAAAATTTTTTTTTAATTAAAAAATAAATAAATAAATAAATAAATAAAATGTAAAAAAATAAAATAAAAAAAATAATGGAGCACAGCCTCTGCAGAGACAGAAGTGTCTACCCTCTAAGAAAACAGCAGGAATCTTTAAAAAGAAATCACCTTCCCTTAGTAGGCAGCAATAATCACGTGGCCGAGAAAATCCTGCCTCCTTAGACTTACCTTGGGTAAGAAACAAAATGTAGTCAGAAAGGACAAGTTGAGTTCCAAAGACTGGAGAACCTTCTTCTAGTCCCTGTCGTCAGTTTTCCATTCCATGGTAACCACGCCCGAGATTTCGGAGCAAAACATTGAAGGATGCACCGTGTAGGTTTCCCATCCGCCAAAGACTCAGGCTCAACTGTCCCGCAGACTTCTCGGGGGCTGCCAGGGAACAGATGTGCGGCAATAAGCTATTCTCCAAGCTAGAATGGGAAGAGGTGTTCGTTTTGCTTTCCAGGAAACACTCTCTATCTGAAAGGCAGAAGATAACATACGCAGCACTTCCAAGGTTAGCACAGTGCATTTGCGGCTTGTTCATAACGGTAATAGTGATGACGTGCATCGCTACTGTTTACTGAGACTTACTATGTGCTATAAATGTATTATCTTGTTTAACCCACATAACAACCCTATCACTATTCCTATTTTACCTACGAGAAAACAGAGATGTTAAGAAGCGTACCTAATATCATACAGCTAATAAGTGCTACAGCTGGTACTCAAACTAGTTCTTTTTTAAAGATACATTTTTTTTCAACGGTTTTTTATTTATTTATTTATTTTTGGGACAGAGAGAGACATAGCATGAACGGGGGAGGGGCAGAGAGAGAGGGAGACACAGAATCGGAAACAGGCTCCAGGCTCCGAGCCATCAGCCCAGAGCCTGACGCGGGGCTCGAACTCACGGACCGCGAGATCGTGACCTGGCTGAAGTCGGACGCTTAACCGACTGCGCCACCCAGGCGCCCCTCAAACTAGTTCTATCGTCAGTTCTAACCAATGTGTTTTCCTGTCTCCTTTAATGGCCATTTGATAGATATCCGAGTGATTCACTAAGAAAGAAAGGAAAAAAGGAAGTGAGAGAAGAAAGGAGGAAGGGAGGAAGGAAGGGAAGAAGGAAAGAAAGAAAAAATCAGTTAAACATTTCCACAAAGATCAGCCAGTCCCTGCCTGGTGGTGATGTCAACCGAAACTGCTGTGGGGCAAGCTCCGTTCCCTCACCAGTTCCAGCAGCAGAAGAACCTGGGCACTTAGGAAAAAGGCCAGTTGTTGGGCCCATTCCAGACCTACTGAGTCAGAATCTCCGGGGATGGGGCCTAGGAGTCCTCCTGACACATGCCTCCCTCCACTACCACCCCGACCCCCCAGGCAATTCTGTCACACTGCTGCTTGCCGGATGTTTGATGTTTGAGAACAGCTGCTTGTCGACAGGCCATGCCTCCTGGCTCACCTGGGAGACCCAGTTGTCCGAGCATAAGTGGCAAGAGCACCCCCTTTATTCTCCTAAGTGTTCCAGTGCAGGCAATCCATTCGCACGTGTATATCTCTGTATTTTTCGTACCAAAAATCAGACCATATTGTACATGCTATTTTATAACCTGGCTTTTTTTTTTTAATTTGACGATTCCTACTTTTCGATATAAATGAAGTTTTATCTTGACTAATACCAATCCATATTCAGATTTCTTCAGTCATCCCTGAAATCTGGTTTAATCAATATGTAATCGTTTTATAATGGTTATAACTATTATAATTGCTTTATATAACAGTTTTCTCTTCTAAACTGAAAACAGTTTCTTTTTTCCTTACAACCTGTCTTATCAACTAGACCAGGCTAGATGCACTGTGGGCCATGGCATCTTTTGGATTTTTCTGGATACTTGTTAATTAGTTTGCTCCCCTGTTTTCCATATTGCTTATCAACTAAAAATTAAAGTTTCATGGAGTCAAGTTTGGCTATACATCATAGGTAATGTTTACTTCACCTCTGTATCACATCAGGAAACAGGTACCATCTGGTCGACCTACCATTATTGATGCTAAGATCAACCACTGGATGAAGGTGATAACTTTCTGATCCTACCATGGGAGAGTTACATTGTTTCCCTTGCACCTAGGAAGTAATCCGTACAGCCTCACTTTGGCTTTATATGAACATACAGTCTCCCATCAACCATACACCTAATGCTTTTAGCACCATTGATAACTATTGCCTGAGTTAGGGATGTTGCAGAATGTTGACTTGCTAAATCTATCAATCCTACTACATGATTGGCAGGTATTGTTTGGTAAAATCGAGATTTTTATGCATCATCTGAGGCCATTTGGTTACCAGTCCCTATTGAAAAGGAAGGTTAAATTTCTTTTTCTCTACCATTTTCCAATTGAGGAGCTAGTTTAACAGCCACATGGGCCCAATTTCTGGAGTCAGTTGTGCAATATCTGTGTCTGTGCTCAGACATGATTGGCAACCAGAAATACTCTATCAAAAAGAGTATCCATAAGTGTTGACCTAAGCTAACTACAATTTTCACATCTGACCCTCAAGCCACAATCTTGTACTGCATTTCTTTGAGCTCAGGAAGTTCTTAAAGAACACTTTGTTTATGATAAAACACATTCTATTGCCTCTCAGAAATGAGCTTTCATTAAGTAGAGGCAGAATTGTTCTAGTTAATGGGCTTTCAAGAAACATGAGCACTGTACCAAGCTATGGGACAATGATTCTTTGTGTTTGCAGTTTGACATGTGGCATAGGTCTTTAAAAAGAGTTAGCATTTCCGAGGGATCATACATCACTGTGGCATGTTCAACAATCTCTCTCATTGTACATGTCCTTCTTACATTGTCACTCTGACACTCCTGGCAGTGAGAGGTGTGGTCTGTGTTCCCTTCCCTTGAATCTGGGCAGGCTTACAGCATGGCAGAAGTGACACTATGTAAGAATATACCACCATTTTTTTTTTTTTCATTCGCTTGTTGATGGACATGTGGCTGTTTTCAATTTTGTGCTATTACAAATAAAGCTGCTATGAACATTTGTGTACAAATCATTCTGTGGACATGTTCTTTCTTTTCTCCAGAAGTAAGTGGCTGGGTCATATGGCAGGTATATGGTTTAACTTTTAGGAAACTGTCAAATACTTTTTGCAAAGTGTTGAACCATTTTACATTCCCACCAGAAGTGTATGAGAGTTCCGGTTCCTCCACATCCTCACCAACATTGAATATGGTCAGTCATCTCAATTTTAGCCATTCTAATAGGTATGGGGTGGTATCTCACTGTGGCTTTAATTTCCATTTCCTCAGTGACTAATGATGTTAAGCATCTATGCATAGGCTTATTGATCATTCATAGATCTTCTTTGGTGAAATCTCTATTCTAACCTTTTTGACATTTTAATTGGGTTGTTTTTTAAAAAAAATTTTTTAATGTTTACTTATTTTTGAGAGAGAGAGAGAGAGAGAGCGAGAGCGCAGGAGCAGGAGAGGGACAGAGAGAGAGGGAGACACAGAATCCAAAGCAGGCTCCAGGCTCTGAGCTGTCAGCACAGAACCCTACACGGGGCTCGAACTCATGAACCGTGAGATCGTGACCTGGGCTGAAGTTGGACGCTTAACCAACTGAGCCACCCAGGCACCCCTAATTGGGTTTTTTTTTTATATTGAGTTTTGAAGGTTGTTTATATTTTCTAGATACAAGTTCTTTATCAGATACGTACATTGCAAATATTTTCACCTAGTCCATGGCTTGTCTTTTTATTCTTTCCAAGAGCAGAAGTTTTTAATTTTGATGAAGTCCAATTTATGAGTTTGTTCTTTTATAGATCGTGCTTTTGGTGTTGCAACTAAGAAATCTTAACCTAACAATGTCACAAAGATTTTCTCCTATGTTTTTGTATACAAGGTGTTTTCTTTTTAAAGTTTATTTATTTTGGGAGAGAGAGAGAGAGAGAGAGAGAGAGAGAATGAGCAGGGGAGGGGCAGAGAGGGGGAGAGAGAGAATCCCAAGCAGGCTCCACACCATCAGCGTGGGGCCCGCTGTGGGACTCGATCCCACAAACTGTGAGATCATGACCTGAGTTGAAGAGTTGGGCGCTTAACCGAGGGAGCCACCCAGGCACCCCTACCTACAAGGTTTATAGTTTTAGCTCTTTTTTACATTTAGATCTATGATCCACCTTGAATTAATCTTTGTATGTGGTACAGCATATGCATTAGAAGTTCTTTTGTTGTTGCTTTTCGCTTTTGTATATCCTATTGTTCCAGCAACATTTGTTGAAAAAACCATGCTTTCACCACTGAACTATCTTTTCATCTTTGTAAAATAGTCATCAGTGTATGTGTAGATCCCTACGTTCTTTATTCTGTCCCACTGATCTATTTCTATCTTGTACCACCACCCACTGAGTTTGAAACCAGATAGTTTTAGTTCTCCAATTTTGTTCTTTTTCAAAGTTGTTTTGACTACTCTGGGTCCTTCACATTTCATTTGAATTTTTAGAATCAGGTTGTAAGTTTTAATTGGGAAAAAAAAAAAAAAAACCCTGCTGGGATTTTGATAGGGATTGACTTAAATTTATAAATCAATTGGCAAGAATTGACCTTTTAATTATATTGAGTCTTCTGACCCATGAGAAAGTAGACCTGTCCATTTATTTAGGTCTTCTTTAATTGCAGCAATTTCTTGTAGTTTTCAGTGCACAGGTCTTACACATCTTTTGTCAGGTTTAGTCCCTAAACAGTTCATATTTTTTATGCTATTGTAAGTTGTACTTAAATTTTTTTGCAATTTGATTGTTGCTAGTATTCATTGACTTTTAAATTTTGAGTTCTATTTTTAAATTTCTTGGGAGGTTTTTTTTTTATAAATCTGTTCTTTTTTGTTGCTGTTGTTTAAAAGCGCCCCATACTTGGGATGCAAAATCTTATTGAAGAATGTAAGTTTTTGCTTTAAATTTTCTTCTGCTCCCTGAATAGTCTGTTTTCTCCAGGTTTCTCTGTTGTTGCTTATTTGGGTATTTATCTTTCATGTTAAAGTATTGATTGGGGCAGAGGGGAATCCATTCATATTGAAGAGAAAGACACTAAAAAGCCAATTAGAGCTCTGCATGCATGGGCGAGCACGGTTCACTACTAGCCATCTCTGTAGGGTAACTGTCCATTTCACAAACACAAAAACCCCCAAAATGTTGGAATCTGTAGGGATTTTTGCCTTTGACTGGACAGGTTCTCCAGAGAAGAATTTTCCAATCTTTTTCCCAGAGAGCCTAGTTCCAAGAAGGGAGAGGGGGTGGGATGAGGACAAGGTTCCGAAGGGGAGTCTCAGTTTTCTGCATGTAGATTTTCACTTAATTGTCGTTTTCAGGATTGTGCTTCAGGGTGCATCCTCTCTGCCTTTGTTCCTAAGTCTGATGCTTCTCTAGTTGAATTTCTTAAAAAAATAAACTTCCTTTCTACTTCCGGAGTACAGAAGAGGTAGTCCCCTTTCAGGGTAGCATATGGAAAGGAATCTGCGGTTTAATTGTTCCTTTTAAAGTCTTTCAACAAATCATCCTGTTATGAGCCCTCTCTCCCTGAACTGGCAGAGTTCTGCTGTGCAAACTGGCATGCCTATTGGCACTTTCCTCTATAAGCTAGGTCAGTTACCACTTGTCCATTTGCTTCCCATTTTCTAACGTTTGTTGACATCTCTAATTCACTAGCTTCTGCTGTCCCGTGTGGATTTAAACGTGTTTATCCTTTGCACAAGGGTGCAGGCCACAACGTTTATCTAGAAGTCAAACAGCTTTTGAATTACCAATAACCCTCTGTGGCAGTCCTGACCCTTCATTGCATCCAATGAGGCTGTGGGGCTAAGTCTAACGGAAGGAGTGAGGCTGAAAGGTGGAGTCTGCTCAGTAATTAGTAATTTCAAATACATACGTGGTAGTTGTAAAGATATATAAGAAAATGTAAATCGCTATTTCTACAATGACAAACTGGTTAACAAAATTGCAACATGTACGTCAGACAGAATGGCCCCAATATAACAAGAACAAAAACAATGCTTATAAATCAGTAAAAGGATGCACGCTAAGAAAATAAATAGGGGCACCTGGGTGGCTCAGTCGGTTAAGCGTCCGACTCTTGATTTTTGGCTCAGGTCATGATCTCACAGTTCACGAGTTCAAGCCCCACATCAGGCAGTGTGGAGCCTGTTTGGGATTCTCTCTCTCCCTCTTTGTCCCTCCCTCCTCTGCTTATACTTTCTCTCTCTCAAAATAAATAAACTTAAAAAAAATTTTTTAAGGAAAAGAAATATGGTTAAAATATATAAAAATACATTACAATAAATGTGAAAATTAAAATAATATTGAGCTAATTTTCACCTGTGAGATTAACAAAGTTTAACAGTTCAACCTTAAAAAAAATAGTTCAGTCTTTCTTGGAGTGAGCAGTTCAATTTGACAATTCCACCAAAATTTGAAATGTGAATAACTTTTTGACCAAGAAATGCCAATCCGGAGTATCAGGTCAGGAGCATATAAAAAAAATTTAAATGTTTATTTTTGAGAGAGACAGAGACAGAGCATGAGCGGGGGAGGGGCAGAAAGAGAGGGAGACACAGAACCCAAAGCAGGCTCCAGGCTCTGGGTTGTCAGCACAGAGCCCGACATAGGGCTCAAACCCACGAGCTGTGAGATCATGACCTGAGCTGAAGTCGTACACTTAGTGAGCCACCCACGTGCCCCCAGAGGATCAGGAGCATATAAACAAGTGCTCAAAAGCTACATGCAAAGCCCATCGGTGTGAAATTAAGTTACCATTCTATCTCACGGTGAATATTCTGCAGAGAAGATGACAGTGAACTTAGAGATGATTTTCCTTTTGTTTACACCTATTTGACTGAATCTTTTGTAATAAGCATGTCTTACTTTTACAGTCAGAAAAATTAAGAAAGGCATTTTTGTTTTATTCATTTAGAAGCAATTTTAAATAGTTAAGGGGCACTGGGTGGCTCAGTCGGTTGAGCATCCAACTGTTTATTTCAGCTCAGGTCATGATCTTTTGGTACATGGGATCAAGCCCTGTGTCGGGCTCTGTACTGTCAGTGCAGAGCCTGCTTGGGGATCTCTCTCTTCCTCTCTCTTTGCTCCTCCCCTGCTCACGCACGCTCTCTACCTCTCAAAATAAATATATATATTTTTTAATAAAAATAAAATAGTAGTTAAGGCTATGCCTGGGTTCAAATCTGAGCACCACTCCCTCGTTCAGCCTTCAGCAAGTTGCTTCGTGTCTCTGTTCCTCAGTTTGCCATTATTACATACGGTCGTTTTAAGGAGTAGATTAATGTATGTAAAATGCAAAGAACCTGCTTGGCATGCAATAAGCACTTGATATGCACTAGTTATTATTTCATTTTGGAAAAACAAAGATTATTTAGTGATTTGTGTTTAGGTTGTGTAAAAATGTCTCTATTGTCAAAACAGCTGACTCAAAATGCCAATAAGTCAATGGGACGAGACAAAAACAAAATTACAAGTTTAAACACTGGAAAGGAAAAGACAAAGTGCAATTATTTTCAAATGCTACAATTGTCTACCGAGGGAAATCCAAGATACTCAATTTAAAAATTATCAGGATTAATAAGAGAATCCAGTGGAATGGGAAAATAAGGGTTAAGTATTCTGAATTCAATAGCTTAACACTATAGTAGCAATAACTAGTTAGAAAACATAATGAAAGTTTCAATTCACAGTAAAAATAAACAATACAGCTAGAAGTAAGCTTCACAAGAAATATATAAATTCCACATCAAGAATATCACAAAAATAGGGGCACCTGGGTGGCTCAGTCGGTTGAGCGTCTGACTTCGGCTCAGGTCATGATCTCGCGCTTCGTGGGCTCGAGTATGAACATTGTTTTTTAGACATACTACTATTATACACTTCATAGGCTATAGTATAAACATAATTTTTATATGCACTGGGAAACCAAAAAATTCGTTTGACTTGCTTTATTGTTTTATTGCAGTGGTCTGGAACTGAACCCACACTATCTCTGAGGTACACCTGTATTTAGACTGTGGTCAGCAGAAGCCCCCAGAGGTCCAACCAGGTTTCTGTCAGAAAACTAATGCAACTCTATTAGTTTTCTATTCTTGTCATAACAAATTACCACACGCTTAATGGTCTGAACAACACAAATTAATTACCACACAGTTCAATAGATCAGAAGTCTGACATTGGTCTCACTTGGCTAAAATCAAGGCTGTGTTCCTGCTCGGAGGTTCTGGGGAGAATCCACGTCTTTGCTCATTCAGGTTGTTGGTATAATTCAGTTCATTGCAGTTGCAGCACTGAGACCCCCATTTGCTGATTGTCAGCTTGATGGCTGTTCCCAGCTTCTAGAAGCTGCCCACATTCCTTGACTTGTGGCTTCCATCCTCCATCTTCAAAACCACCAGCAGCAGGTCGAGTTGTTCCCATGTTTGAATCCCTCCTCCTATCTCCTCCCTCAATGCAGACAGAAAAGTGTCTCAGTTTCAAAGACTCATGTGATTAGATTGGTCCCACCTGATAATCCAAGATACTCTCCCCATATAAAAGTAAATTTACTCACATCAGCAAAATCCTTTTTGCCATAAAGGTTACATAGTTACAAGTTTTGGGGATTAGGACTTGGGACATCTCGGTGGGCAATTAAGTATGTGTGCTCTGGAATCCTCAGGGGTTGGAATTTGGTTCTAATAGCCAATGGCTGAACAACCTTGGACAAGTTACTTTAAATTTCTTCATCTTTGTAATAATGCTGGCACCTATCCCAACTATCATAAGAACTATGTAACACATACACTTAGGAGTGCCTCACATACATAAATGCTCAATAAATGTTAGCTATTATTAAACTTAAATGAGGAACCTTTTCTTATCTCAATTAAATTTCATCTTATTCTTTCCAACTCAGGGCCGCAGGCTGTCAAGATAGTTTTTAATCTCAATTCTGTGGTCTTCAATATTATAACTTCCTTTTAGATTTGTGTTATCTTCCCCTTGATAAGCATGCTTGCTCCTTCCTCTCGATCACAAAGTTAGGCAAGGTCAAGCTGTAGCTTTGGCATGAATGGAGACAGCTCTCATCTTTGAAAACAATTTCATGGGACAGACCCTGACTCGAAGGATCAGGTGCTAAGAAAGGGAAAGGAAATACAAAGATTCCTCTTGCACTTATGGACACTAGTCTAATGGCCCCTTTCAAAATGAGAAAAAAATAGGGTCACTGCAAAATGGCACCCAAAGCCTACTCGAAGACGATTTATTTTTAAATGGATAAAGGAGATATTTCCATCTCCATTTTATACATTAATAAACAACAGAGGCTCAGTCCATTTTAAAGGACTTGTTCAGGCTCATTATAGCTGATAAAGGGCAGAGTGAGGCCATGAACCCAGGATTTCTGACTCCAAATCCTACCGTCTTTCCCCCTTAGCACTCTTCCTTCTAAGGGTTCTGCTTACCACATCTGGGAACTGGAAAAGCCCCAGAAAGGAGACAACTAAATGATGGAAGAAATCTTGGGTCTTTGATGAAAGAAGAGATACTTCACTGGAAGGAAGGAAGGAAGGAAGGAAGGAAGGAAGGAAGGAAGGAAGGAAGGAAGGAAGGAAGGAAAATTTGGAACTCTTTTCTTCAGCCTAGAAATGTTACAACTGAGAAAAAAAAATCAAATCCAGACTAACAAAACTAAGATTGATGGGCACTATTTGCTATAATCTAGCTGGCGCCTTTCAAACTCCTGTTAAAGTACTTCTTCACAGAGCATAAATGTATCCAGCTCTATATTTCCGTGTAGTGCCAGCAAGAAATATTCAGGTAATCAGTCTTCATAACAGTGAGTTCCTGGAAAAAACTTACAAATTGATCATTAGGAATTATAGTGTGTTTTCCCATTTCCCAGCAGTATGATAAAGAGGCTTGACCAAGGGAGTATTATGTCAAATACATCACACATACAGCCAACATAGGTGAAAATCCAGTATTATGACTTCAAAACTCCGTATTCATAAAAAAAGGGTCGATATGTACCACATCCTGGTTGTGCAAGAGATCTCAATGTACTATAACATGTGTATACAAATATATGTAATTTATGTATATTTAATACTAAAAGTGAAATTCTATCATACAAACTTCTCTTAAACAGTTCAATTTTGTCTGCCTTTAGAATTTAGGAGGGCTTTTGGGGTTGTCTGGGTGGTTCAGTCAGTTAAACATCCTACTCTTGGTTTTGGCTCAGGTCATGATCTCCTGGTTTATGAGTTTGAGCCCCACATGGGGCTTCTCACTGACAGTGAGGAACCTGCTTGGGGTTCTCTCTCCCTTCTCTCTCTGCCCCTCCCTTGCTCACACTCTTGTCTCTCAAAATAAACTTATAAAAAAATTAAAAAAAAATAATTTAGGAGGGCTTTTATTGAGATTGTAGGAGTAAGCCAAGTCGTAAAACAAAACAAAACAAAAAAACAACAAAACTGTCCAACTAGGTTGAAATAATTAGAACCATCAACTTGTTGGATTTTCTATATTTGAGCTATCCTACTTTTTAATCTATAAAATCCTTTTTTATTGCTGAAAAATTCTCAAAGGAGCAGCTGACCATGAATTTGAAATGACAATGATTGGGTTGTGACCGCTTATATTTCCATCCCAAGTGTCAGCCCCATGGCAGTGCAGAGGCCCTCTCCAATGGAAGTGCCCCCTATCGGTCCTAAAGATTTGTATGGACTACCACCAGAAGTATTTTTATATATATTATTTCATTGTGAGGTAAGTAGGACAGATACTATTATTCTCATCTTACACATAAAGGATCTAAGGTTTAAGGGACCTTAAATGACTTCGCTCAAGGTCACACAGCTCATTTGTAGAGTAGCTGGGACAAAGAAGCCAGGTCCCACAATCAAGGCACAGTGTCTTTTCCTGCATTGTATCCACTCACCTGTCTGCCAGGACAGAAAGGTTTCTTCTAAGAATCTTTGGAAGTTGGCAAGATGATCACAGCAGGACTTTTGGTTGATATAGTGTGACTATAGTCCAGACTCTAATCCAGGTCTTTCCAGTAAGGTGTCGCCCACTTAATGGAGCTATTTTTAAAATGCCTACGATCACTCCCTCTCACAAGATGGGCAATACACAGTGAGATTTTCTTGTGATCACAAATGTCTAGATTTTTTTCAAAGCCACATAGCTTTGGGGGGAACAAAATAAAAATTCTAACTACTGTGTTTCTTTGCTCCCACTCTGAGTCAGAATCATCCGGTGTACCTCACATACTGCAAGCTTAGAAAGGCAAACCCAATACCCAGGTATGCCAACACTGTCATTCCCCTCCTCCATCACATAACCTGGCCCCATCTATCTTACCCATAACCCGCATTAAGAGGTGGCTGATGTCATTAGGGAATACCATGGAATGGAACCACTGTTGCTTGGCAATGATCTCCTCAGCTAGCTTCCCATAAGCTAGGATAGAAATTTCTTCCCCTTATCCAAGCTACTTCTGTGACATATACCAGCTTTAAGGATCTTCACATGAACATTCCAGATGCAAGAAATTGGTAGGCAGCCTGATCCTTTCCTCTATTCACTAAAAAATTTGCTACCGAGGGCAAAATTACTAGGCAACAAGAATAATTAATTTGATCCATTTAGGAAACCTATCTGGATAATTCAGACAAAAAAACGCCTGTTACTCAGGAACAATTTTACCGATTTTATCCAAATAATTTCAACAGCCCCTTTCCTCAATTGAGAACTGCTAGGTCAGAAAAGAAACAACAACAAAACGCCACCAAATAGAACTGCTTTCTTGAGCAAACAGCGTCACCCAGCCTAAACCCTACACTGTATCAACACTAGACCTAGGAACCATTACTACAGTCCAGCTCTCCTTCCTCAGTCTCTGCCCTTTGCACCAAATACAATCACATGCTCTTCATTGGAAAAGCACCACAGCCCATTAAACAACCTTGGGTTATAGTTACAGCTCAGTCCAATGTGTCACACCTGATGGCAAGTAGGTTGAGGGTGGGGCTCTAAGATGTTTGCCCTGTGCATTTTCAGGGTCTTACTCTATAATTTATAAACCATGTGGTCCTCATTCACACATAATGGAAATAATTCCCCAAAGTGGTCCTACCTTCCTCAGAAACATAAATGAACTAAGGAAAATAACAGGTTTTACTAACTGAGACTAGCGTTTAGAGCAGAAACTCTAGGGAGCACAGGGTTATTACACAGCAGGAGGAGGTACAATAGGCTGTGAAGCGATTTTGGTCTTTTTGGTCCAGTGGTAGAAATTTCAGCTCAAACAACAGCACTTTGCTGAGAAGTATCTTGCTGCTAAATAAACAATTGTATGAGGCCTTTTTAGAACAATGAATTTGGATTGGCAACAGCTCTGTAGATATTACTTATAACAGTTTAGCAAGAAAAGCTCTACCACGATTGAGGTCATTGATATTGGCATCAGTCCTCTCAATTATTTTGTATTAGGCAGAAAACGCTTAGGTTTTATCATGTATCATACAGACGCATAAAACAAAATGCATTAGCCTTCTCATTTTAGATAAGTCTCCTAAAGCTCTCTTGAGCAAACCATGAGCAAAAATTTATATATTATATACATAAACATTTTTGGTTTCACGTATTATTTTCTATATAAGCCAGTGTCTAACTGCTCAAGGCTTTGAAGCAACTATGAATGTTAGCAAATGGATCAAAGTCCAAATACAATCA
This sequence comes from Panthera pardus, assembly GCF_024362965.1. NCBI lineage: Eukaryota > Metazoa > Chordata > Mammalia > Carnivora > Felidae > Panthera > Panthera pardus. Next base: position 9,889,928 of record NW_026526832.1, on the reverse strand, counting down.
GGTAGACGGGATAAGACAGTCTATGAACTTTCAAGGAAATTTGGGTAGAATTATAAACGTCTGCCTGTAGGCTGAAGCTCCTTAAGCGAAGACAGCTCAAAACTTAGGACAGAGTCCCAGCAGAACCTGAACTGAGCAGCTAGCGCACTACCCTGGTTTAGGAATGCAGAGAAATTCTACTTTTCACTTATGGAATCATCCCTCCCTTTCCCAAACCCTCTTTCCCAACTGCTCACTGTTCACAAAACTCCAGTGGGCTCTTTCCTGGCTCCAACTCCCCTGCCCCATAGTCCAGGATGACAGACGAGAAGTGACCGGCCATCAGAGCAATACAACCATAAACCAGATCTAGAATCACATCTTCTGCTGGTGTTGGTAAAAGTAACCCACTTTCCCCCTATGCCCCACATTCCTTCCTCAACCTATCTAGCCAGCTACATGAAAGTCCTGACGCACTCACTGTATTGACCCTTCTCTAAACTGAAGGGTCGCTGGGCCAGACCTTTTTTTTATTCCCATTTTAACGTGTACAATTCCATGGCATTTAGTACGTCACAATTTGGTTAACCACCACCACCATCTAGTTCCAGAGGAATATCATCACACACCACCCCCACCAAAATCCTGTACCCATTAGCTGTCACTCCCCATTCACCCCTCACCCCTCCCCCAGTCCCCAGCAACCACCTATTCTATTTTCGGTCATTTTACCACAGCAATTAATACTTCAGGCAAATACAGCTAACACTTCCAGTCACTGAGAAAGATCAATTAACTTCATGAAACAAAAGGGCTTTTTTGTTTATATAAGAATCTTAAGGATTAACATCTGGGTTTTACGTCAAATTGAACTTCAGGTCATAGCATCCCTACAAGGTTTTGTTAAACTTTAACAGATCACAGTATCTGGGCTTCTCATCATTAGTTTGTGAAACATAATTATCATACCGCTGCCCTTCACACACCCACGCAGTGCTAATCACTCCTTGACCTCATTTTTCCATTTTATAGAATTCATAAAAGAACAGATTTAAATATATTACTCAAAGATCAGAGATTCACTAATTGATTTTTAGTTCCTCCTACTTAGGAAATAGTGTTTCCTATCTGGGAAGATACCTTTGCCATTCTTCTATTGGTTCCTTTGTAAGCTCAAATTAACCTACTGACTGTTAAAAGCTAACTGTCTGTTTGAACTTCTAATGTCTGGTATATTCCATGCACTTAACAGATATTAAAAAAAAATAAATGAGTTAAATGTCCAAGAAGCCAAATTGTTGCAAGCGACATTTCTGGAATGGTTTTTGTCAAAACTAAGGCAAAATCTGCAGATGGACTGGCTATCAGTAGGATTCTAGTTTCTACTCATGGAATCGTTCCTCTTCTTCAGCTCTCTAACCGTCTGACACCCCCCCCCCCCCCACCACCTGCGAAATCCTCTTTTCTAACTGTTGCAAATCATGCCAAGTATTACTATGCAACACAGGTGTTATCTACGTTTTTCTCACCCTACTGTCTTAAAAAAAAAGGTATTTCAAATAAACAAAACCACTTCAATAACCATCTTAACAACCTAAGTTTCACAATCCTAAATTATAATCAGGTTTCAAGTCCCCCAACTATCCCACTGGTATTCAGTTACCTAATTAGCTAATACTTAAATTATGGTAATAATCACAATATTTGAGGCCATTTACTAGTTTACTTTCCAGACTTTCAATAATCCATAACTATTCCCCAGAAAGAATTAATATTGCTCTTGATTTCTCTTGGTGTTTCTCAGGAGAAAAAAACAAATGATAACCAGATTATCAAATCAACTCAAAGCAAATATTTCAAGGTTGTTCAGTAGCTTTGGTCTGATTACTGTGTCATATTAGGGAGCTGTGTATGTTTGCAAATCAGAAATTGCCACTAATTCAGTGCTTCTACTTCATTCAATTAAATTCTGTAAGATTTACATAAAAGGATTGAAGTACACAACGGAGAGAATTTTTAGGTTGAGTATATATTAAAAGCAACTCACTAACAAACCTACAGAGAATAGCTTCAGTATAGAAACGTGTCCAGAGGTATTTGACTTATGTTTAAACTTTATGGTACTACTTAGGACAAAAAAATTCAAAGTGGGAAAATACAATGGGAGTTATAAGCCCAGACTGGCAAAAAGATAAAAATAGCTCAGTTTAAAAACAGGGCTACCTGTCAAACAATTCTCTGTACTCTTTCATTTGTGTTGTTTGTACACTACAATGGCTTAAGGTGAGATTTAGGCACTTAAGACATTCTTAAAAACGTCTAGCTAGGACTTCAAACTCAAAAGGGAACTCTGAAGACAGGAGTCTATGGAGCATGAGCAAAGTAGCCTATGCTCACAGTGGTTTCCACAGCTGTCTACCTTAGTTCTATCCTCTTCTGTTTCTTTTTTTCCCCACCTGCTGGTATCTCTCAAGATAGCAAAATGGCAATACAGTCCCAGGCCTACCTCATAAATGCAGACCACACGACTTTGGGAGAGCATCTCCTTACCCCTTCTTCAACAAATCCTAGGCTTCACTGTCTTTGGATCAACCTAGGTTTACCAGTTCAACCCAGAACCAGATTAGGTTAAAGCAATGGTTCCCAATCCACACAATCTGACACCTTTAACATTATGCTCAAATAAACTTCCTTGATTATACCTACCTACCCTCCCACCTACCTACACACACATGCATGCACACACACACACAATATTTGAAGGAAAACAACATAAAACCTTAATTATATAAAACCTGACCTGCATACTGTGAAGCATAAATGTTCAGGAATGGTTACAGTAGAAGACAAAGAGATGAGTATGACTGCTGCAAATGAAAACTGACCCTGATGTGTTATAATATCAATGTAATGTCAACTCAATCGTTCAATGACCTAATTTTCCAAAATAGCAAAGAACTCTCGGAAATACTGCAATCATCTTTCCTTGATTTACAAGGTAGTTGCATTCCTATGAAATTCATTGTACTGTATACAAAAAGAGTTTGTATTGACAAAATTCTTTTTTTTAAATGTTTACTTATTTTTGAGAGATATAGAGAGCAGGCATGCATGCACAGGTAAGGGGCTGAGAGAGAGGGAAAGAGAATCCCAAGCAGGCTCCTGTCAGGGCAGAGCCCAAAACAGGGCTTGAACTCACGAACCTTGAGATCATGACCTGAGCCAAAGTCAGACGCTTAACCGACTGAGCCACCCAGGTGCCCCACCTGAAGAACTTTTTAAGTGAAGCAAAGTTCCTTGTGCTTTTGCTTCCTAATTATGGAAGAATGCTCTATGGCCAAAATTTCTTTATTCTAGAAAGAATGGAGTATCAATGGTAACTACTAAAAAGCAGTTACCTAGCAACCTATCCTTGCAATAAAAAAAGAAAAGAAAAGATGAAATGTAACTAACCCCATTTGGTAATTTTTATTTTCTTCTCTGAACTGGAGTCCTAGAAAATATAGTCTGGATAACCAAATCACTAGGATGTTCGTAAGTCTCATGTCAGCTGCAACCGTAAATGTTATTTGAGGTAATACCCTCAGCAGGAAAGTGAGGATTTTAAAAGGCAGCTTATATTCCTTAACTCAGTTATACAGATCTATTTTCTAATATTTAATGGGATTTAGATATGGGATAGGATTCCAATACTTAAAAAATAAACTCAAAGCTAATATTATTTCTTTATAGCTACAGCATCTACTCTTTCATGTTCTCCTAAAAGCAGAAAGATAGCACAAAAAATGTTTATCTAACATTGTTGTTAAGGCTAAGGAAATACGGAATGTTGCCAAAGCCAATTCCATTCCAGGATCAGATAGTATCAGGTATTAACAGTAGTGACACCCAAGTAAACTGTCAAAGACATTACTGATAGCAACAGTATAGGGCTGACATACCAGTGTCTAGATCAGCAAGGTATAACTTAACAATACTTTACACCTTAGGAATTTACTCATCATTCTGTTGGGGAAAGAGCATTAAGACAGAGTTCATATCTAAAAGTCAATACCATTTAAACCAAATCTAAATTAAATAAGACTTGTCACCATCCATGGGTTTGTTTCCTAAAATCTTAGGCACAAAATAATCTAGAATGCTGACATCACTATTAGTTTTCAGAAAAGGGAAAGGGAGGGAGACAACTATTACATAAACTCAGAAATTACCTTTTAAAATAAAGATAATTTCATTTTGCAACAAATGTAAAAAGTATAGGGGAGGGGGAAAAAAAAGATTTGGTTATCGTAGAGTTAGGTAAACATAAAATTGGCAACGAATGAATGAGGAACACACAGAGCCCAGTATCATACACTTACAGTTCATACACAAGGTGCCCTTGGCATAACTTACTGGGTTCCATGTAATGCCTCTAGATTGAATTTAAATTTTTCTAGATCTTTAGAGGGCTAAAGGGACACTGGTTCACAGCTGTTAAAATTCAAGGGGAAATAAATGTTAACGTGTGTTTACTTTCCATCTTAACTTCCTATTCAACAGCTCTAAAATGTTTTAAACCCCTGCCTCATTTCTAAATGGATTAAGGCAGACTGTTTTTATGTTAAAATTCAAAATAAAACTTTTACAAAAGATCTAAATAGAACTTCTACTTGGAAATTTGTTTAAAAGTCTCAAGATCACAAAACTGCTACTGCTAACTATAGACTTCAGTTATTCTAGGTAGATGAAACATATTCCCCTTCTATTAAAGATAAATATAAAATGGCTACATCACATTTTTATTATAAAAAAGCTATGAATTTGATAACAAGTGTGCTATAGTCTCTTAATACCATGTTTAGTCCTTACACCTCCTTGAGATATATTATTTTCCAAAAAAAGGAAAAAAAAACAGTTCCAATGGGAGAAAGAATGTTTAATAAACGGTGTTGAAACAAATAGCTATCTGGTTTGGAATAAAAATAAAATTAGATCCTTACACCTTGCACCTTGCACCATATAGAAAAATACATATATTACTGATGGATTCAAGAGTAAAAAATAAAAATGCAAGTACCCAAAATTCTACATCCAATATTAAGGGGTTCACGAACTCCCTAAAGCCCATCCATGGATCTCAGGTTAGCAAGAAGAGGAACTGTTAATCATAACTTCCATTAAAATCTCAATGCCAAACACCACATGTGTTTTCAAGATCAAGTCACATGCAACAAATGAAGATGAACACATTAACTCATTGTTGTAACTTTATAAAATCTCCAAACTGGAACTAGAAACAGAGGCATGTCAATACAAATGGACAATGACTTAAAAAAAAAAAAAAAATTACACCAATTTAAATAAGTTTGAGTGCATACTGTACAAGTGTACCCATGTCTGTTAGCCTTTCAGAAATATAAAATCAGCTAAATCTTTAGTACTTAAAATTCATTATGTGCAATGTTATTCTCAAACTTGATTAAAATACTTAATAAATACAAGTTATGTTTAATATGAATAACTGCAACATACGTAAACATCTAAACATATAATAGGAATTCTATAATATTAAAATGCAATACTTTCACCTGCATTAATCTCATACACAATGGAAAAATACTTGCAGATAGTTAGCATTAAGAATGCAAATATATTTTCACTGTGGAAGAAAAATAATAAGATTAGAAATCATATATTTGAGTAATCTACAAGGAAGCTGTAGATAGTCTACATTATGATATTCTATTTTAAAATGAAAACAATTCAATATTTAACTTTACAACAAATTTACTCAAGGCAAAATATTTGTTTATTACAGAACAGGATCTTAAATCAAAGGAAGCAAGGCAACATTAGATCAACAATTTAGATTTTTTTAAATGAAGTGTAGCTTTAAAACTGTAATAAAGGTGAACATAAATTCTAACATGCTCTTCTCTTCTTATAAATGGGATGATGTAGAAAAGCAAAGCTTCAATGTGTAGGGATTGGAACCATCTGTAAAAATTAAAAAACAAAGTTAACAGTTCACTTCATCAAACTTTCAAGATTACCTTGAATTAGCAGAGTCAATTATTTCACCTTCATATAGCATCAGGAGCAGAAACATAAAGAAGGAAAATGTCTATGCAAGGAAAGGGGAAGATTACTTCTGTACATCGCTAACGGCAGTTAACCTACATGAAGACAGGGACTCTGTCCACGGTTACATTCCTACTGCTGAACATTATCTGACACACAGAGGAACTCAATGCTTCTTAGTGAATTAATCAATCATTACAGATAAATAGTATAGGATTAGGCTTATGTTCACCAGCAAAGCTCCCTTTGCAGAATACATTAGAATGGCAGTTCCTCTATAAAAGCCAATTCAAATACAGGCTGGGAAATGGGACAAGACTGGAATGTATAGGAAAATATTAATAAACTGAAAAAGTTCCAGAAGATCTACTATTAAATTCTAAAATTACTCAATAAAAACAGTATGATCCACAAAAATTTTTCCATTTTATACATTTTTCCTTAACTTTTCAGACTAGACAGAAATAATTCTTCCTTACTTGATTATGCAAAGAAATAATTCTGGTATCTTAATGTATTAAAAGCTATCATCCTTCAAGAAAAACATTCCTATAAAGGAAAAAGCTTATAAATAACAAGTATGTGCATGACACTGGAGAGGATAAAAAGATAAATAATTGTTCTAGCCTCCAAGGAGTTTAAAATTCATATACTATCTTGTCTAGGTCTCAAATATACATGTAATTTTAAGCCTTTAAAAAACTTCTGTTGAGGGGTGCCTCGGAGGCTCAGTCAGTTAAGTGTCTGGCTCTTGGTTTCGGCTCAGGTCATGATCTCACGGTTCATGGGTTCAAGCCCTGCATCGGGCTCCACACTACCGGTGGAGCCTGCTTGCAATCTCTCTCTCAAAAATAAACTTTAAAAATAAATAAATAAAAACCTTCTAATATTAAGCTATGATTCACTACCTAAAATTTACTTTTGTGACTAAAAAGTTAAATGAGGAGATATTCCTATTTATTTATCTTTTAATTAAAATTTTCAAACATAAAAAAATTTATAGATTAGTATGACAAACCCCTATATATCACCTAATTTTTTGTTTTAATTTTTTATGTTTATTTTTGAGAGTGAGAAAGACAGAGTATGAGTGGGAGAGGGGCAGAGAGAGAGGGAGACACAGAATCCAAAGTAGGCTTCAGGCTCTGAGATGTCAGCACAGAGCTCGATGCAGAGCTCAAGCTCAGGGACCACGAGATCATGACCTGAGCCAAAGTCGGCCGCTTAACCAACTGAGCCACCCAGGTGCCCCTCTATCACCTAATTTTAATAATTGTCAAAATTTGACAGTCTTACTTTATCTACCTACCCTCCACACACTTTTTGGGAGCTAGAATATAAAAAAAAATTTTTTTTAACCATTTATTCATTTTGAGAAAGACAGAGCGTGAGTGGGGGAGGGGCGGAGACAGAGGGAGACACAGAATCTGAAGCAGGCTCCAGGCTCTGAGCTGTCAGCACAGAGCCTGACGTGGAACTTGAACTCACGAACTGTGTAATCATGACCTGAGCCAAAGTTGGATGCTCAACCGACTGAGCCACCCAGGTGCCCCTGGGAGCTAGAATATTTTAAAGTAAATCCTCAAGATGTTATTCTACCCATAAATCCTCAGTGTGTATTTTTCCTTTCTTTCCTCATCATACCTAATAAAGTTAGGAATATTTTTTCTTCCAATATTTAGAAAAATAAACTTTTAACACCCTTTAGATCCAGGATCAAAGTACACAGCACAACGCTTCAGAAGTTATATACTTGAGTGTTCTTTGCATGGTAGAAAAAGAGGCCATTTACCATTTTGGAAAGATTAAACAGAGAGACAATTTCATTTGATACAAATTAAAACCAGTATTCATGGTAAATCAAATTGTGGTACATCTTTACCATGAATAGCTACTATGCCTATGCTTTAAAAAAAAAAAAAAAAAAAGTGGCTTTGCATGTGCTGATACAGAAATAGCTCTAAGACATAGTAAATGAAACCAGTAAGGCAAAGAAGAATATGTACAGGAGAACCATTTTGGGGGCACCTGGGTGGCTCAGCTGGTTGAGCATCCGACTCTTGATTTCGGCTCAGGTCATGATCCCAGGGTCACGGGACTGAGCCCCACATTGGGCTCTGCACTGAATATGGAGCCTGCTTGGGATTCTGTCTCTGTCTCTCACCCTCTGCCCCTCTCTCCTGCTTTTTCTCTCTCAAATGAAAAAATAAAAGATTCTCTCTCTCTCTCTATCCCCCCTCAGTCCCTCTTCCCAACTTGCACTAACAACAACAACAAAGAAGAACCATTTTGTGGGTGTGCCTGGATGGCTCAGTCAGTTAAGAATCCAACTCCTGATTTTGGCTCAGGTCACCATCTCACAGTTGTGAGACTGAGTACCTGGCTCCACACTGAGCAAGGAGCCTCCTTAAGATTCTTTCTCTCTCTCTCTCTCTCTCTCTTTCTCTCTCTCTCTCCCTCCCTTTTTCTCCCTCTGTCCCTCCCCCACTTTTATACACACACAGGTGCATGCATGCACCCTCTCAAAATATTAAAAAAAAACCAAAACATTTTATGTAAATTTTTAAAATGTAGATATACATACACTGGAGGAGGAATAAAGAAGACAAACAGATTATAAGTTGTAGAAACCTTTAACTTTCATTTTGTACCCTTATGTGCTTTAAGCTTTTTAACCATATAAATGTATGTATTACTTTCTTCTAAAAACATCAAGAGGGATTGTTGGGAGCCAGCATCCAAGATGGCCTCGATGATCCACCCTTCTGGTATTCATAGCCCTGTACAGTCTCCTCCCACACTGTACCACAGTTGGTCTGTGCAATTAAAATACAGCATAAATGATAGTATGTCATTTCCAAATATTAGGGTATAAAATACATTGTGGCTTCTGGTTTGGTTTTTGCTCTCATTTCCTTTGGATCACTTACTCTGAAGAAAGCCAGCTACCATGAAATGGCCAATGTAACTTGACTGGACTTGCAAAGGACCACGTAAGTGAACTTGGAAATGGATTTCCCAGTCCCCAAGCATGACTTGAAATGACTGTAGAACCAGAAAACAGCTTGACCACAACCTCGAGAGATCCTAAGCTAGAAATACCCAGCTAAACTGTCCACAGATTACTGACCCTCAGTTTGCTATCTTAAACTGCTGAAAGTGGTAATCTGTGATACAAGCAATAGGGAACTAACATAAGGATTGTGTGGGGGGTGGGATTTATATGCCTTTTTTCTTTGTACTTCTCTATATTAAAAAGATAGTAAGTGTTACGGTAAAATTACTAATGTTTTGACAGTAACTGCTATTGAATAATTATGACACAATTTCACTTACTTGGAACTCTTATCTGGTAGTGATTAAGTGCGGTAAGGGCTTCCACTGCATCAGTTTTGCATTCCCATTCTAACAGCCCAGAAAGTGTTTTCGCAGAAGCTAAAACAAAACAAAGAAACACAAATCCAGTTGTTATTTGCTTGTCATCAGTTTAACCAGAAAACCTAAAAAGAGGGAATGTGCACTTACGTTTTGCATCAAACACTTTATATTTGATGAATGTAAGAACTTCATGGTCATTACATAACTGTCAAAGAAATGTAAAACTCCATTAAAAATATGGCCAAAATAATAATATTCCTGTTTTTTTAAGAAAGTAAATTTATGGCAGCATTTAAGACTGGCATGCATGAATTAAATCAAACACTTTTTAGATTAGTAAGTTCTAGGAGAAAATCAACTAAAAAAAGTGATATTCTATAAACTATGTAACTTATTTAGTGCTATACAATAAAACCACAAACTGGTAACTGAAATACGTATTTTCAGAGCTGACCAAGATTTATCTAGTCTCTAAGGTAGGGAGTGGAGTTCCAGAAAATCAATTCTTTTCTGAAATATTTCCTACATTTAGGCAAAAAGGTAGGGATAGATAACATTTTTTTATGGGCAAGATTTAAAGGCATAGTAAAAGAACTTTCTGAATCCAGAAGTAAGGTCTCTCACTCTCAATCCAACTCTCAAAAAGACTGAGCCACAAACCAACAAAAGACTAATGCAGAATGGAAGCCAGAAAAGTACAATGACCAAAGAATGAACTATAAAGTACCAAATAAATAATAGAATACTATTAACATCAAAAGTAGATGAACAGCACAAGACTTTAAAATGAGGCTAAAATATTTTAAATTTTAAAATAAGACAGAACATTCTGCACAACTCTATTTCAGCACCCACCTTGGTAAAGGTCTCCTCTGTGACACACAATGGAACATTATAATAATGCAGCACGCACGAGGGCGGCTGAATTATATTCTTAGATGCTTGACCAGCACTTGTAAAGCGATTATTTTTGCTCATTGCAAAATCTTTGTAGCTACTTGTACCATCCTCCAGCTCAAATATTTGACTTGGAACAACTGAATGTTGTTTAGACACACTAAAGGTTGGGAAGGAAAAACGTACAGAACATAGCTTGTTAGATAAAAAGCAGCAAGTAGACAGTCTCGAAATGTTAATACATATGCCTGCATTCAATTTTAACAAATAAGACAAATGTAGCTATTTTAAATGTGGTTTAAATATTTAATATTTTAAACACTTATTTGAATATTTAAATTTAGTTTGAGTTATAATCCATCACTCATAGCTTAGATACAGTCTTGTATTAGGAAACTTTACATAAAACTTGCCCATTTTTACATGCTGTTTTATGGTAACACTAAAAACTAGGTATAGGTGAGCAAAACCTGAATTATATGACCCTAACATACTTTGTCTAAAATGGTAACATTATAGGTGCTAGTTTCAAATGTGCTCTCAATTACATTAAAATATTCTGAAATTGAAATTAATGTTTCTAATAAAAATGAAGTTTTTTTTAACACTTTTAAAATTTACCACTTAAGATAATTACCAAACATTAAGTCTTTTCCCAAATAATTTGACATTGTTAAGGTGTGTGACAGCTCTTTCTACAGCATACTCATCACCCATTTCTACCAGTGCTGTACCAGGAATGGTCTTCATAAACTTTACCTGTAAATACAAAATCCCAAAAAGGTGACTATTTATTTCCCTTCTACAGTAACAGAATTTCTGAAAGATAGTTTGATTTAAGTGGTTGATGTCAAATACAGAAGATCACCTGGAATCTTGACTTTATTCTGCTGTGCTATTACACACTCCTAGCTCTTATCAAAATTCAACAGTTAAAAAGGAAGATGATAGGGGCGCCTGGATGGGTCAGTCGCTTAAATGTCTGATTCTTGATTTTGGCTCAGGTCATGATCTCATGGGTCATGAAACTGAGCTCCCACTGTCAGCATGGAGCCTGCTTGGGATTCTCTCCCCTCCCACTGCTTGTGTGCATGCACTCTCCCTCTCAAAATAAATAAATAAGCTTTAAAAAAAAGGAAGACTATAATTCTATTATATAGCACAATAAAGAAGAGCACAGGCTTACCCTGACTCTGCTATTTATTGTGTGACCTGGGGCAATTTACTTCACTTCCCTGAGCCACAGACTTCCCTATAAAATGGAGATAACGATAACATCTAGTAGGATTCAACAATATTTACTCATTCAACAAACATTTACTAGGTGCCTCAAATATTTTGATAAACACTGTGTGAGGTGCTGGGAATTAATGGTGAACATAATAGACACAGTCTTCTTGAAACTTATATTCTGGTAGGTAGGTCAAAAATTTTAAAGTAAATAGTAATTACTGACTTTTCAGAATGCTGTTAAGGCAATACTCAAGATACTGTAAGAAATAATACAAGATGGCCTTGAGACAGCACTGCCAGGAGGAAGGCTTGTACAAGGTTAGGGGCACTTTAAAACACAGGCTTTACTTCACAAGTTCTCATAACATCTTGGACAGAGGCCATACTTATCCTCTTATATTATTCCAATTTTAATATATAACAATGTAGTAATGAGGGTTAGACGGGTTAAAGTATGATAATTATTCAGCATAGTACCCCGCCCCTTGGAAAGTCCTTAAAATAGCTATTCTGTACCACTAACATTCACGATACCTTGAATATACTCCCTTCTTATTTGTTAGCCTTAAAAGAACACTACAAACATATTTACACAACAAATGCAGCATAGCATTTATACCCACCCTTGCAACTAACTATCCTTTTTAACGGGCTATCTTGGCATTTCTATACTGCTCCTGTATTTAAACAAAACTCAACTATAGTAGAACTTTTCAGCTTTGCTTGAAATCAACTGTCTTCTTGTGGGCAAAATTTCTATACATTGATTTAATCCAATAACATCCTACAAATCTAATAATGACTAAATATATTAAATATGGAGCTCTTATATTCATGAATCTCAAAAAAAGGTGAGGAATAATTAACTATATATAGGCCTTTTAAAGGATTATCATAACTTGAGATTAGTGTATCATAATATATTATTTAAAATGTTTAAAAATTTTTGGGGCGCCTGGGTGGCTCAGTCGGTTGAGCGCCGACTTCGGCTCAGGTCACGATTTCGCGGTCCGTGAGTTCGAGCCCCGCATCGGGCCCCTGTGCTGACAGCTCAGAGCCCGGAGCCTGTTTCAGATTCTGTGTCTCCCTCTCTCTGACCCTCCCCCATTCATGCTCTGTCTCTCTCTGTCTCAAAAATAAACAAACATTAAAAAAAAAAAAAAAATCATGACAAAATGTTTAAAAATTTTTGAGATATGGGACTAGAATTGTTCAAATAGCACACAGAAGATTTTGCATTTATCACACAAAGTGATTTATGTTTCTAAATCATGAGACAATTAGTTCATAACACAAAAGACAAAGATATACTGAAGATGTTGATTGAACTGCCTGATTCTGATTATCTACAAATATGATAAGCACAAAGAGACAACCTAAGTGATAAGGCTAAAATACACACTAAAGCCCATTTAGTCATCAAACATGCAGTTCCTAAACCTTAACTAACACCTAGGTGTCTTAAGATAAATGTCTGTGTGAAAAAATTCTGGACTACTTCTCCCAGTATTGCTAAATCTATCCCCTGTATTCCTGGCTAGTTACATAAGCAGAGATATCCCATATGTTAGCCCTAGACCAAAAGTGGAATTTTCTTTCTTTTCTAAATGTGGTCAAATTGTTATGTTGAGGAAATTCTTGTCTCAGAGATTTTCTGAGTTGCTTCCTCAGATCAAGGAGGCTTCAGAATTAATAAACCAAGTAAGAACTAAGAGTACCAACTATTCAAGCCATGCTCCCCCTCCCACACATTTATGACTCACATGCTTATACCTTTTTATTGTAGTGAAAAGGGAACACTAAAATCACTTAAAACAATAGAGAAAAATAACATTACCTCAGTACTGAAACTCAAATTGGCAAGGGTATCGAACAATTGGTGACTTAAGACTACCGGTCACTTCCCCAGTTAAATTTTCCATGATTCTTTAAAAAACAGTTTAGCATCTACTTTAAGATAAGAACTATTTTAAGTATTTATATCAATGAACAAAACATCACAGATCCAGGGAAAGAGATGCCTAGTGAAAACAAGGTTACAGCTCTTTAAAGATCTCTAAAATATATAAAATTTAAATGTTTTGCTACTTTTTGAGTGAGTATAAGCCTCCAGACAAAGTTTTGGACACATTCTTTCAAAGTGGGTCAGTTTCAAATACTGATAGAGCTAAAAGCACATTGTTCCTCAGAAGATACTAGAACTCTAGCATTTGGAAGGCCAAGTATATAAATCCAGGATTTTCCTAAAAATTCATGACTTGTGCTCAAGCTCCACGAAAGTAACTGCTCTTTCAAATTCTACAGTTCAACATGTTAAAGCTAGACAGAAACTCTTTGTAATGATAAAATTAATACAGGCTTTATGTCTATAATACTCTAGTGGTTGATTAAACCATTTTGGACTTCTATTTTTAAAGTATTTTTAGTACCAACAACCTATACTGATGACTTACCAACAAAAAACAATTTCTGAAGTTCCTACCTAATGAATTTTTAGCGTACATTGGTTACTACTAAAAGAACTTGTATGTTCCCAATAAAAGGCGAAGACACATGTATTTACTGCCTTTTCAGACTTTCCTGCTAGATATCCTAGCAAAAGAAATTAATATGAAATGAAACTTACCTTTTCAATATTTCCATATAAGCAGAATAGGTTGAACACTCTTGAACAATTCATTTTTAGCTGATGTAATCCACTAACCATTACAACTGAACCAGACGGATTTCCTCCATGCATGTAAGAGGAAGAAGCCTGTGGTAACGGATACGCCACAAGCTCAGGTGTATCTCGAGAGCCCATTCTGTAACGACTTGGCAAAGGCAATAATGGACCATGGGAGCCTATAAAAATGATACAAAACAAAACACAACTTTAGCAGATACGCTTCATCACACAAAAAGTAAACTCTTACTATTAGCTAGTTTGGTGTATGTCCCAGGAAAACTCAAATGTGTTAATATTCAAATATAACCTGTGGGGATTAATAAAATCTGTAATTCTTTGTATCAGATCCTATATACATTGACCTGCACACCCCTGCATATACATCAGGCTTTAAGTTTGTATTTTTAAAAATATCGTTGAACCAGAAGTATACAAAATCAGGCCATAGATAGTGGGAATAAGGGGAAATCAGTGTAAAACTTTGGGCTGCTGTGTATAAATTATACCTCAAAAGTTTTTTAAAAGCCTCCTGCCAAAATCTTTTGGAGGATAATACAGTAACATACACAATGAAATCTCAGAAACTATCTCTATACAGATATAACAAAAGGAACATCTCTTTAATTCCAATGAAAAGCTGCTTCCTTGAATATATTTTACTATAATGTGCTTTCTAGTTAGTATTTTATCCCCTAATTCTAATTTAGGAAACTAAACCTCTAATTTAGTTAATATCTCACCTACTCAAAGGTGTCATTTATTCAGCACCCTGCACTATCTGAAACAACATCAAGAGCCCAGAAGAAAATAATGGCTGAGTGTCTGAAACCGTTGTCACAGAAACACACATAAATCTATGTCTCGCGCTGAGAATCCTTCTTAAGAATCAACATGCTAACTTTAGAGTAGTTCTAAACAACTTTATCTGGTTTTCCCATCCATAACAGATTGGAAGTAACAAGAAAAATAAAGCTAAAGTGAATGGAACAGACAGGAATGAGGACGGAGTCTGGAGAAACTGATACTAAAAGCAGGCATAAGGCACATTCACAACAGCAAGAAGAGAGGCGTAAGAACTGAGAAGCAACTAAGAAACAGACTCATAAACTGGAGGTTGTGGGAGGCAAGGAGGGAGGGGGGTGAAATAGGAAGGGGATTAAGAAGTACAAACTCCCAGTTACAAAAAAAAAAAAAAATTAAGTCTCAGGGATAAAAAGTACAGCACAGGGAAAATGGTCGATAACACTGTAGTAACGTTGTATGGTACCACACTTCTCGTGGTGAGCACTGCATAATGTATAGAATGTCCAATCACTATATTGTATAACCGAAACTAATATAACAGTGTATGTTAGTTGTAGTTCAATTAAAAAAAAAAAAAAAGCAGCAACTAAGATGGAGATATAGCTCAGAAACGTAAATCCATACACCTTCAGGGCTCCTGAGTTAGTGATTACATAATCGAAGCATACTCTGGTAACATGCAAAGGTCTTCTTGATGTGCAAGAAACCAATCCAAAAACCCAAGTCTTTTCCTCATTTCTCAAGAAGTAAAGCGTATATAATACTACTGACTTTCATTTTTATCCAAGACTAAGGGACAACTGTCATCTACTAAGTAAGTCACTAAGAAACTACATCTTGGTATTCACAGCATGCTATTAGAACTTATGTGGACTCCAATTCAGAATTCAGTATTCTAAATACAGTTGCCATTCATAACAATTCTGCAACACTACCACTGAGCACACATACAGTGTGAATTCCTACAACTTCATGAAGGCAGAAACACCTTATCAATTCATCGTTATCAGTGTTGCCTTAAATTGGAATTCAACTGCTCTTCCTGCTGGGAATTGATAGTTTATTAAAACAATCAATATAGCTCATCAATATATACTTGTTAGTAACTATACATATTTTGGCCTCTAATTTAGAGTGATACATATAATGGGGTCAAATATCAATCATTCTTACCCCTACTGCAAACACACACATACATGTTATACCATACATATTACACTACCACCATTTGCTTGTACAGTAATGACATTTCACTATTATCACTAAATATTCTTTTTCATAGGAAGTAGAAAGATGTGTGTATGTGCTAGATGGGCAGTGGAAACTTCCACTCTACTTAAGTTCCCCAAGGTCCAAAAATGCTGAGATTCACTGCCCTAGGTAACTGAATTCAGTGCAAGAGAATAACTGACGTTTGTAATTATGACCTCAGCCATCAGGATTAAATTATGTTATCTACGCTGTTTACATTGCTGCCTATATTGTTTAAGAAGGTAAGAAAAAATAGAAATCTTTAAAAGCTTTCTATATATAAAACAAAAAGTTCACGCAAAATATTTTGATCCTTAAAAAGCTAATACTTCTGGTATTTAAAAAATTCACTTATGTGGGAAAATACTACCTAAATGGCATTACTGTCATTTTAATAGCATTTCTCATCTTTGATACTTTAAAATCTTTGGTCCAGGAGCATATCCAAAGACACTAGCAATTAATATATAAACTTTTCTTAGGCTCACAGCAAATAAATCTGTATAAAAGTAGCAAAAATCATACTTTTCAAATATGAGGGCATCTGCAAGTTTATCTCATAGGACCGGGCTCCCCAAATTAAAAAATTTAAAATATTCTGAAAGCATAGATTTATACTGCTATAATAAATCAATGAATAAATTTAATTAAAAATTAAATCTTTTCTATTCCCTCTTTCTCCTATACCATCATAAAAGAAAAGCCACTTACGATATGACACCAAAATGCAAATACACTGGTTTTGCTGAACTACTCATCTGAAGGCACACAGCTGTGATTTGCAATGTTTTTTAAAAGGCTCAGTATCAGAGCGCCTGGGTGGCTCAGTCGGTTGAGTGTCTGACTCTTGATTTCGGCTCAGGTCATGATACCAGGGCTGTGGGATAGAGCCCCACATCTAGCTTCACGTGGAGATTCTCTCTCTCTCCCCCTCTCTCTGCTCCTTCCCCCGCTCTCTCTCTTAAAAAAAAAAAAAAAAAAAGTCTCTGGGGCACCTGGGTGGCTCAGTCGGTTGAGTGTCTGACTTCGGGTCATGATCTCATGGTGTGTGAGGCGGTGTGTGAGTTCGAGCCCCGCATCGGGCTCAGTGCTGACAGCTCAGAGCCTGGTGCCTATTTCGGATTCTGTGTCTCCCTCTCTCTGCTCCTCCCCCACTCATGCTCTGTCTCTGTCTCTGTCTCTCTCTCTGTCAAAAATAAATAAACATTAAAAAAAAAAAGGTTCAATGTCACTAGCACCTATTCCCATCTTCTTTACTTTTTCTCCCATTTCCTCACCTTACTTCTCTACCTCTTTTTATTCATCTTTCTCTCTCTCTCCTCTTATACTCTATTCTGCTTACTTCCCTAGAAAAGAAGAACAAGTTTTCCTCAGAGAGGTAACTGCTTCAATGGACAGAGCTCAGAATGGTCCCTACACAACCATTCCTGCTGAGCAGGACTCTCCAGAATGATCCCTATTTAACTACCAATGTAAAGAATTTTACACCTCTCTTTAAGTAAGCTTACATTTTAAAATTTACACACCCACACACACACTAAATTGGGGTATGAAACTGGTAAAGAGTTGGACAATAAGTTTTTAAAACTATAAAGTTCTTCTAGGGCACATAACATATTTTTGTTTATATAATTTTTCGGTAAGATGGATTTTACAAAGAAAAGCAACTCTGAAAATCCATACCAAGAAAATAGTGTCAACACTACCACAGTAGGGTTCTGTCCTTCGTTTATTCTTTCACAGGTTATTCTAGACCCCTTTGGCAAAACATTTAAACAATTTTTAGCATTCAGCTGACTGCCATGACACATATACTCCACAACTACACTACAAACTTGTGATTACAATTCTTTGTAACCCTCCATTATGGAAAGCATAGTGGGCTCTTAATAAGTGTTTCTTTACTACAGGAGCAGAGCCATCCATATGACCAGATTTAATATTTATGCTATCGAAGAAACAGCTAAGAAAAATTTTCAAGGAGCTCATTAAAATAATTGTAGTAAGATTTTCATTCTATACCACACTTACTGTTTAGACAGAACACAGATTGTTTCAATCATTTCTGCCATATAGACTACCATAGCAACTTGAACATACACACACACACACACACACACACACACACACACACACACACACACACGTAATAAATCCTGGAGTTCAAAAAAACAAACTAAGGAATAAGCTTAAGCTCACAGCTAAGAATAATGATCAAACACACAGGCATGCTGAAAACATTTCAGAAAACAGGCAACACTGGAAGCTTTTCAAAGATAAATCCTGAGAACACAATATAGCAATTTCTATTTTCTATACCACTTCTAATAGCATCATACTTCAGCTTTAAACCACAGAATAGGTGGGGTCACTAACTATTTAAAACTAAAAAATATTTAAAATCACAAAACTTCTAACCAGTTTCAAGACTTATCAATAGCAATTCTCAACATCTACCTATAAGGACAATAGTCTGATACCTAACTTTTTCCTGGGGAAGAGTATTATTCTGGGTTTCATAATCTTAAATCTTATCAATATACCAAACATTAAAACTAAGAATTTTTAAAAGAGGAATTAAATACAAACAAATTTAGCCAAAGCCAAAATACCAACTGTAGAACTGTCTTAACTGTAAAAGACTTAAGGCTCTAACAAGAAAACATATTTCTTTTGGACAAATACTCCATCCTTTCTGCCTTTATTACTCAAAGTTCCTCTTTGCTCATAATTGGTATAATGGAAGAAAATATACTTACTAAAGCAGTATCTCTTTTTGGTCTTCTAACAGACCAGAACCCACTACTAATCAAAATCAAAACCAAACCAAAACAAAACAAAATGGTAAAAAAAGCTTTTCAATCTCCAACCAATAGCTCTCATTCATCTCAAGGATTATATATCAATATCCTAAGAAAACAAAGGATTTTGGACAACTCCTTGGGAGTACATTATAAGTGACTAAGCCCCTATAAACCAAGTCAGGTGAGCAGGAAAAATAGAGACAAGAAATGTGCTATTCTTCATCAGAAATGCAAAAATTCTAGTAGTTTGTCTATACTACCTTCCTTCTGCCTTGACAAACTTACCATAGCCATCATGTCTAAACGAAGAAGGGTGTTCTCCCAAAATGGCTTGTCTCTGGCGACCCTTTCCTCTATCTGACACAAAAGTAGAAACATGGTTTTAACAATTTTGACCCAAGTACTTAACAGTTCTCACATGGGAAACACCCATTCAAAACATCCATTACAATTCATAAAAGAAATAGGATTCCTGGTTAACTTTAAACATCCATTCATATCCAATTTAAATACAAACACCAAAAGTTTAAGGAAGTAATTCTATCTAACAAATTCCACTTAACTTGAAAATATCTTTTTGGCAAGTGCCAAATACAATCACACTTTCAAATTTAAGGAAAGAATGGATACTTTTCGGAAAGTGAACATACACAATGCTAGAGTTTGACACTGTACAGAAGTTTTTACCAATACATGTCTTTAAAACAAGCTTTAAGTGCAGTACTTTTGAAAGACAGTACCTGAATCATACTATTAGCTTCAACAGCAACACATTTTCAAAGTGGGCTTCTTTCAAGAAGTTCAGCATAAGCCAACAACAACCTGTATTACATGGTTTCACAATCAGTAAACACAGAGTATTTTGTATGTATATACACATATTTACAAACACCTACTGACTTGAGAGCTGGAAATTTGCACATCACTGGCCCATATTATAGCATGGATTGGTCATTGTCTATAGACCTTAACACCAGGCAGGACTATGAGCACCCTCCAAAGTTTAAATACGCCAAGATAAAGCTAACCAAGGGGGCTACATTATTGGATGAGAGTACTACAATACTCCTAAAAGATAATTTTTATTCTAGCTATGTTTTCAGGAAAGGCATGCCAATTTTCCTAAATCTAGAATGAGAGATCAATTAATAAAATTACTTACAAGTTTCTAAAATAGCACTTCCTATGTTGGTTGGTAAATTTTAGAAATTATTGTACAATGCTTTTTAGAAAGTTTGCTGATCAAATCATAGCACCCAATAAGATTTTTTTTTTTTTTTAATGTATCTTAAGAGTCTGGTAATTCTAATCTTTGAAAATTCAGAGAGAGGCCTTCTATAAATCCTTAGTCACCTAAACAAATGAGGTTTATGGGAGATGAGAAATAATTTTCACTTCAGCCTAGAGAAGTACAATTTTAAGTACCTATTTGAAGTTATCATAGCATTAAAAGGGACCTAAGAGGTCATCTTGTTCCATTTATTTTGTATAAATTCTCTTTACATTATCCCTATCAGTTGGAATCATCTAGCCTCTGCTTACCCAACACCAATTAACAAGGTTCTCATGACTTTCCCTTACATTTTCAGTTAGTCCTAAATAATGAGAAAATTAATGTTTATATTGTATAGAAATTGGTCCTCTACTCATATTCTATCCCGTCTGAGGCCTCGTAGACTTAGTCTTTCTCCAAAGACCCTTTCAAAAGCTTCCAAGTTATTAAGATCCTCCCTCCATTTCCCCAGTCATTTCTTCTCCAGTCATTCACAGCTCCTTCTTTCCATTATACGGGTTCCAGCATCCAGTATCATCATTTAAGTCTCACTCCTCTTGAATCAATCCAGTCTGCTAATCCCTTCTGTTAATGTTCCTCTACTTAAGTATGCCACCCAACACTACATACAATTCCTCATCTGATCTAAGCAATCTTAAACCAAAACCACCATAATGTCTTCATCACTCAGTTTTATTGATATAGTTAACAGTGTCCTATAAAGGAAAGAGCACTAGAGATTGGGAATCAGAAGATTCCAACTTAAACACTAATTCACTGGATAATTACATAAACTCACAACCTTCATTCATAAAATGAAGGAGTTAAGAGTAGATAATCTCCTAAAGTATCTTTCAGCCGAATATTGTCATTATTAATAGTTCTTTGGATTTGAAGCATTAACTACCTAATATAAGGTCACATAAAACAGAAGTGTGCAGAAGAGTCAAACACTAATTACATCAGTCTATAAATAGTAGTTTGAAGCTTTTCATGAATTCATCTGAAATCTGATGGAATCTGTGTACATTCTCCCCAAAAAGATGTACACATAGACAAGTTTTGCTTAACGTTTCTGGAGTGATTCTCTGGAGTCCAGGCTAAGAATTTTTCACACTAGAATGTAGTTTGGGCTGAAAAGGACTTTTAAAAATGAGGTTATATTTATTACAGAGCTCTTTTTAGTAGAAAAAGTTACAATTCATTCACAGGATGCCTGGGTGGCTCGGTGGGTTAAGTGTCTGACTCTTGATTTTGGTTCAGGTCATGATCTCAGGGTCATGAGAATGAGCCCTGCGTCGGGCCCGGCACAAAGCGTGGAGCCTGCTTGGAATTCTCTCTCTCCCTCTCTCTCTGCCTCTACCCCACTCATGCTGTCTCTTGTGTTCTCTCTTTCAAAATAAATGAATAAACTTAAAGTTACAATTCAGTATCAACTTGAGTAGAAGAGGAAGTCACAAGACTTCAAGAATGTAAACTGGTATGGTCCCACCAGACAAGTATCTGTAAGGATTTAGAAAACAAGAGTTTTTCCCTTGAAACATAACCAAGTAAAATTCTACTTTACTTCTTTATATTTTGCTATTTAAATATCTATCTCACCCATTTGTAACCTTTTCTGACACTAATTACTTGTATGAAAAACTAATCTAAGTTGGCTCTGCATAAACTTCAGACCTTCTAAAAGAACAGATGTGAACACTAATAAGAAACATATCTACAATGTTTTTTAAGAGACATTAAGAGGAAGGTTACCAGAGCTATTTCAAAAGAGTTTAAAAAAAAAAAGTGTTCAATAACTGACTGTAATTTGACAGAAGTGAGAGATTTCTCATCAACCACTTGTTCTGTTGTTTGAGTACTAAGGCTTTGTTTTCCAATGCTGTATTCAACTGTACTAAGCCTATGCCAAGTGGATTTGTGAGTAGTGAAAAACGTGGGGTCCAGCCGAAGCTGCATTATAATACAAACCTGTTTGCAACCCCATGCATAAGACAAGATGATTTCCTAAGAATTGAGAATTAAGGGGCCAATCACCCAAAGTCCTAAATATTTGAACATGCAAAAGATCATCACATTGTCTTCTTCTTTCTTTTGGCAAGAATACATGCACTACAGAGTACCTACTGCCCACGATATTTTGGATGCCATAAAAATTTTTCCTACTTTGTGGATTTTTACAGATATGCTCATCTTGGTGAGTTTTTTCAACACGTGGTTCCAACACTAATATTGTAGTTGAGGTGTAGCCAATACTGCAGCCCCCTTGTTTTTACAAGATCCACATTTTAATTTGTATATTCCAGAATTGCCACACAGTTAGTTGAACAATTTTATCAGTCAGATCTATGCTCGTGAAACCTAGCATTTATCAGTTATAGGTGAAAATGCATCTCAAATGAAATGCTCTTACTTTAAGATTTATCAAGTTTAAATATTGTCTACCTTGAACAGACATGTTACTTTCACCTACATTTGAAATGTCAAAATTTCTAGTTACAGAAGTTAACATGAGTGATAACCTTAAATTGTTACAAAAAGTGACAACTTATGAACAGCCACTTTACAAAAAAAAAAAAAAAAAAAAAAAAAAAAAAATCAAACCACACAGAGATCGTCTTTTACATATAATGCATCTTTTCATCATCAGGTTAATCTAGTCAATGTCCACAGTTAAGGAAAAAAAAAACCCAAAAGAGTAAACTTAGGTGCAGCAGGTGTGCACCTTTCTATTCCTTTTCTTTCTAATATCTGTGTGGATTGGTTGAGCATAAGCAGTTCTTAAGACCTGTTGATAATCTGGCCCTGGTTATTTGCCAATTAACAATTTGAATCTAGGCTGCAAACAGTTACAGTAATGGGCGTTAAGATTTACAACATCATAGATAAAGTTCTAGTACCCGTTAGTGAAAAATCTTAAATTCTACAACTGAAACCTTAAGGGAAATCAGACCAATATATACATACAACTTGAATAAATGGGCACAGTCTATCATGGTGTTCATCCCATGCAAGTCTGAAGTACTGTTAAGTGTCCTCCTTTAAAAACTTGGGGTGATGGTGCATGCAGTATGCAGTCAAGGTGAATTGCAAGTCTGAGTTTTTCAGAGGGCTTTCTGCTGATGCCGATGTTGTGCATGATGAAGTGTAGAGTCAGCCTGCTGGAGTCCTCTATCCTTCTTAATGCCTTGTCCAGCTTGGGGGAAAAGTCCTTTCCATAGAGAAGCAGTGTGCAAGTTTGCAGTTTGTAAGGAATATTCTGAATCAGTTTCCTCTCCTCCAAAGAGAGAGAGCTGCTTGGAGAAATGCAAGTCCTTGAACTGCGGGCGTGCCTGTATGTGTGGGCTCCTGGTTGAACTAAATATAAATAACTCCGTACATACCAGTAGGGGGCACTAATTTCAAGGTTATTTTCCAGCATTACATGGCCTTTGGCAACAAAAGCATTCACCAACAAGGTTTTCATTTGAATGAACTAGCTCACCTCAGGAAAAAGGAATCTAACTGCATGTAAAAATTTGTCAGCAGATGTAAGCACATTCTAAAATGCATAAAATACTTACCTCGTCTTCCCAAATATGGTTTAGTGTAGTCCCAACTGTCATTGTCATTCCTAATAACATTTAGACGAGTTGGCTGTTAAGATTAAAAAGAAAGTAAGCTCAAATTGTATATCCAAAGCATAAATATTTCTTTGGCGAAGTGTTGAAAAAATATTTACCCTTGCATATTCGATTTTTAGTGTGCAACATCCAGCATATATATCTGCTCCATTGAGTGCTGCTTTAGCTTTCTGGGCACAAAGGACTGATTCAAACATAAGCTCTATTAAGGAAATTTGGTTTAACGTATCCAATATTTTATCATTATTCGTTGCCTCAGAAAAGGACTGAAAATAATCAGAACTCTCACTTCTAGAAATGTTTTACCAATAAAATTTCTAGATGAATTTTAGGAGTACTTATTTTCAAAATCAAGGGTGCCAAAGAAAACATAATAAACCAAACTATCTACATTAATCCTTCCAAGTCACCTGAAGTACTTCATAAATTGAAAGGAAGAGGGAAAATGGAGCATGGTTACATTCCCAGGCAAAGGACAGTTTGCTATCTCAAAACAGGAAATATTTTACTCTTAAAAGTAGGAAAAACAGGGGTGCCTGGGTGGCTCAGTCGGTTGAGCGTTCAACTTTGGCTCAGGTCATGATCTCACAGCTCATGAGTTCGAGCCCCACGTTGGGCTCTGTGCTGACGGCTCAGAGCCTGGAGCCTGTTTCAGATTCCGTATCTCCCTCTCTCTCTCTCTCTCTCTCTCTCTGCCCCTCCCCCATTCACACTCTGTCTCTCTCAAAAATAAACATTTAAAAAAAAGTAGGAAAACCATTACAACAAAACCAAAGTTATATAAAACAAATATTTGATTATATTTCTGAGAAGACAGGGTTTTATAACCATTAAACTATCTTCACTTTGTTGGTTTTCAAAAATTACTTGAGTCTATATATTGTTTAAAAAAGAAAAACAAAAAAAACCCCACCAACGTGGTTTTTTAAAAAAAGGGCAAAAATACCTTGCTAGAAGTAAGCACCATTAAGAATTTGCTGTATATCCCTATCTTTTTCTATGCATACACATGTACATATAGGATGTGGGGCGAGGGTAGTTATTATTCTTTTGTTTACATGGGATTATACAGTACATACTATTTTGCTACTTGTTCTTTTTACTCAACATATCACATATCTAACAAAGAAAAGTTCTTATATAAACCTTGACCATTTAAAAGAGTCAATAAAAAAAGGTAAGAATAGTTTTACTGACTCTAAAGTTTTGGTACTTCCAAACCACCTATTTTAAGGAGAGATTCAGAAAAGTCCGTTTAGGATACATTTAAAAAGGTAGAGATGTACATATTATCAAATAATGTTATTTCTTCTCCCATTAAAAAGACAAAGCACACTATGAGATGAAGCACTGGAATGTTTTAGGTAGCAAGTTATTACCTGTGGGCACTGCAGTTTTTAAATCTAAGACAAATAGATTTTGGGGGAGGAACAGAGAATAAATACCACTTGTCCAGATATCATTAAGCAGTTAAAAGTAAGACGTATATTACACAGCATTCATATACATCAATTAAAAAATTTACAATCAAAGGATATTCAACCATTGCTTGTATCCCATTTCTCTTGAATATAACAATACGTTGTACTTTTCCAACAGGGTTGCATACTGTATATAAAACATCCTATAAAGGAAAGAAAACAAGATTTCTTCACATACAAGATTTCTTCACATTTTATACTTGGAAAAACAACAAAGTTACACCCTGCTTTTTTTTTTTTTTTTACTAAAAAGACACCTGTCAAGATGTCATTTTGATTCATTACTAATTAAACTCTTAAAAATTGTTATCCTTCTAAAATTACTTCCTCACCTATACAATATACCCAACATTAGAGAAGTTATAATGAAACATTTCAAAAAGACTCGTACCTATTTTATCTCCTAAATAAACCCTCAATTCTTATTTTAACAGGTACTTAAAATAATATCTGACAATACACAATAAATAAGCCAAAACTATAATCAATTAATGGTTTGTTTTCCAAATGTGACTCTGGAATGTTTAATATTATAATCACTTGAATTATAGTAATAAATATTTATTAAGGGGTAGTAATAGATCAACTCAGTATTCATTTTTCAAGGGACAATGACTATAGAGGAAAGACTCAGGAAAGATCATTTATACAATGTTAGATGTCAGCAAACAAGATCCCTAAATTAAGTAAGAGAGAAATTAAAAACCCCCTTAAGAACAATTCTTCAACTGTCAAATTTCTTGAGCACCTACAATTATACAGTGGCACCATTAGGTACTAGGGATACAACAATAAGCAAAGCAGAGCACTTGTACTAGATTAGGAACATTCTTTCTCCCAAAACACCTATTAATACTGCTTATTAATAAGTCTAGAAATATTACAGAGGTAAATAATATCTAACAAAATTTAAATAGTATCTTATGCTTTGTTTTTTAGTTTATGTCCCAGTATCATATAGAAATCATTTTTTCTTTCCCAGAGAGCACAAGCAAGGGAGGGGCAGAGAGAGGGGACAGAGGATCTATAGTGGTCTCTGCAAGCCTGATGTGGGGCTTGAACTCACGAACTGCAAGATCATGACCTGGGCCTAAGTAAGATGCTCAAAGGAGCCACCCACGTGCCCTTTACTAGAAATCATTGTTTTTTTTATTTTTACTTTTTATTTTCTTTTAATGTTTATTTTTGAAAGACAGACAGAGAGACAGAGTGCAAGTGGGGGAGGAACAGAGAGAGAGAGGGAGACACAGAATCTGAAGCAGGCTCCAGGCTCTGAGCTGTCAGCAGGGAGCCCGATGTGGGGCTCAAACTCAGGAACTGTGAGATCATGACCTGAGCCAAAGTCAAACACTTAAACGACTGAGCCACACAGGCGCCACGAATCATTCTAATTGAAGCTTCCCTCACTGTGATATTCTATTCGTCACAAAAATAAAGTGTCCTTGTCACTAGCTTATTATGAAACATCATGTGATTATGAAGTAGAAAACTTAACTGGTTCAGGACATGAATCCTTTGTAAAAATTCTGTTAATACCACTTTTTTTAAAGAGTTAAACAGGGAATTTTAAGTAAATCAGGTTTTTAATAAATTATCTCAAAACCACTTATAATAATATATGCATTTTATTATATACTATGGGATTCTGTCCTTACCTAGTAGACACTCTTAACACACATACTGGCACATGAGTGAAACAAATTTCTTGGATCACTTCTAACAAGTCTAATTCCTTACCAGAAACAGAGTTAACTCTGATGCTGAATAATAAACATTTTTAAATGTGCTTATTTAATTATGACCACTGCACTTCTGACCTTTTTACCTTTGGTGCTCACCATTTCTTTGTTCATTAAACATGACAGTCAAAATTAAGATTCATTTTAAAAATTCTTTAAAAAAACACTGTTTTTAAATACCTAGATGGCAGCGAAGAAAACTGTAGGTTAGTCACTCTGAAGGCAAATTTCAAAGTCACTGTTAATTTAGTTTATCATACTAAAATACATACCACTGTAATTGGATAAAGAGGATTCTGAATTGATAGCAGAAGAACTTTGTTGCCTCCTGATGGATCATCGGTATTTCCTGGCCGAGTGATCCTTTTGCTCGTAGAATAGTTGAAAAAAGCCTGTTGACCAGCAATGTACACAGGTTCATCCGCAGCAAAGGTCACACATTCTTTGGCACTATCTATGTTTTCAAATTCCACTAGAGCCTGCCGTTTAAATGGCATCATCATAACATAGCTGAAAGGCAGATTGGGAAGGAATACCGAAATAATAAATTCAGTTAACACTGATTCTCAATCAAGGAAAGGCAGACTCTAATAAAAATGTGTCAAATCATACAGATTAGTATTTTTCACTACCTATATTCAATGTTAGTCAATTCTTTTTTTTTTTTAAGTTTATTTATTCGGGGGGGGGGGTGCAGAGAGAGAGGAGGACAAAGGATCCAAAGCATGCTGTCAGCACAGAGCCTGATGTGGGGCTCCAACTCACAAACCATGAGATCACAACCTGAGCCAAAGTCAGACAATCAACCGACTAAGCCACCCAGGCACCCCTACCTAATGTTAGTTAATTCTTATAAACTGTGGTACACCAGGCAGATGGTTCATATGTGAAAGCTTATCCTCCTGTGACAGAAAGGTTTTCCATCTTTTGCCTTCCTCAAGCACAATTCTGTTATCAGTTACCAATGACGCCTCCCTGTTTATTCTTCAGGCTGCCACTCCCAAGCAATACTAGAAAATCTCTAGATACAGAAACCAGCGGAGATAAAACTGAACAGAAAGTTAGCAGATGGGACCTTTAACAACAGAAACTCCTACCTCTACTGAATTTTCCAAATAAATAAGTGCCCACACTAATAACCAAGGACTATAAAATTTCGCTTATCTTACAAAAAACAAAAGAATTAAAATATACATAGAAACAACTGCAAACCAACCAAATTTCACACAAATAATCTCTTCCAAAATATTTTTTAAATATTAAAGAATCCATGAAAAGATACTCATCAGATGATGATAATCATGGTTGTCTGTGAACAAAGAGGGTGAAGTTATTTACATTTCATTGTATACTCTTGGGGAGGAACATATTTTAACACATGAAATGAAAAAGAAAGCAATGAAGAGAGGGAGGGAAGAAAGAAATCAAAGCACATGGATCACAGTTGGGGAAATATTATGTCCTCTATTCACAAGAACAAGCACCTTAAAAAAGGTTTTAAAATACAATTAGCACGGGTTTTATAATAGCAGAAGGCTGCAGAAAGAACATCAGGTCAGGTACTCAGTGACAGCACTATTTCTGAATCAGGCATCTAGACCTATCGCTACCCTTTAGAAAGCAGCAAATGATTTACTAGTAAGAAACAGACCACTTTGTAGCCTGGCATAGTATGTAGTTTCTTATGAATTTCACCTTTCCTCATTTATAAAACGTGAAAGACTGTTGTCAAGATTATAGTTACTGAATACAAACTGCTTGCCTCGCCTCATTCATCTTCATATCCTCAGAATCTAGAAACAGAGCTGCAACGTAACAGGCATTCAATCAATATCTGTTGGTCTATGAGGCTTGTTACCTCTCCCCACCCACAATTGTTCAAACTTAAAGAAACTATTGAAACAGTAAGATAAAGAATTATCAATTATGAATATAAAATATAAATTCCAAGAAAGAAATATTATTTTTAGAAACTTCTTGATGAAGTTCTGAAGTCGTGCATACAAAAAAACAGAAAACCCTGGAATCAGGACTATGCTAAAGAAATTAAAGAAGGAGGCACTTGGGCGACTCAGTTGGTTGAGTGTCCAACTTCGGCTCAGGTCCTGATCTCGCGTTTGTGGGTTCGAGCCCCGCATGAGGCCCTGTGCAGACAGCTCAGAGCCTGGGGCCTTCTTTGGATTCTGTGTCTCCCTCTCTCTCTGCCCCTCCCCTGCTGGTGCTCTGTCTCTATCAGAGTAAACATTAAAAGTAAGTAAACATTAAAATAAGTAAACATTAAAAAATCTAAAAAAAAAAAGAACAAAAGAAATTAAAGAATAAACATTCTCCTCCCACAAATGTAAGGTGGTTGAATAGCTAAATAGTATTACCAAGTAAGTATGTTAATAATGCCCTTTGATTCTTTGGAACACAGAAAATTATAAAGGTTGAAAATTAAATTTTTTATTGACCTGTCATAGACTTGGTCTTAGTAAAACTGCCTATGGTAACTACAATAAGAAGTGAGCTAGAAGCACAGATTTAGAAGTGAAAAAGTGGCATCACATGAAAATAAAGAAGGGAAAATTAGAATGTTGCAGACATTTTAGAATGCACCTAAATTATCTGTCACGTAATTTTTAAGAAATCTTGAAAAGCATAATGAGGAAGATATGAGAGTAACAAAGAAAAAAAATAAAAGGGCTAAGGGACATGGTAGGGTCAGTGCTTTCGACTTATAACTCAAAACACATTTACTAATATTTAAACAAAAGCTGGAGGAGGCAAAAGATTTTATTATACAAATTGGGTCCCAAAAGGTTTGTTTTAAAATATTAAACCAATATAGCTAATTATACCTAGCATGCTCTCCTTTAATGGAAGGGGAAAAGGGAAGAAGAGAGAGTACATCTTTTTAAACATTCTTTTGATCCTAACAGATGAACATACTACAGAATAAAGACAACAAATACACAGAATTTTATTAGACTGACACAACCATTCTCAACATCTTACAGTTTCTCCTCAACTTCTTTCCTACGCATCTAGTTTTCAGGTATAAACTTACTCGATGTTGAACTTGGTGACGCACCTTTTTACATGAGCAGTTTCTATATCATGTCTATAATCCCACACACACCACTAAAGAAATAAACAAACAGAGAAAGGTTCTATAAATGCAACATTTTGAAGCAAAACACCTACTCCTCACCGGAGGCTGTTCAGGGTTCTTTCAGTTTTAACAGCAGCCACCTCTTATTCAAGATCATTTCACACAATTAAAACTCCTAGTGCACATATTTATGCCAATTAAACTTTTAATTTTACACTAATTTGTTCCAATTATTTCACGACTTTTTTATCCACAAAACTACCAATCCTGAGGGCAGAATGATGTACTATGCAAATTAACAGAATTACATTCACATATAAAACACTTTACCATGGACTAAATATCAAAAAGTATACAGGCCACTCAAAAGTGATTCACATTAAAAAAAAAAAAAAAAAAAAAAAGAAGAAGTGATTCAAATAATTCAACAACTTCCACAAATAGTTCTATTTCTTTAAAGCCGAACATTCAACTCTTGTGTCATAATTAACATAAAAATGTCAATATAGTTATGATTGCTCTAAAGTTCCCACCAGTATTTGCTCGTCGACCTGTTTTCTGACAGGACTCCAGTATCTCTTGGCTTTAAAGAAATCACTTTAAAAGCCTAAAATAAAATTACCAAATAAAAAATAAACCAGAAATAACCATCTCTTTCTAATCCCATAGGACACTGCAACCCACGGGGTTAGTCTAGTACCAACGTGCAAATCTAAATAAGGTCTAAGTTTGCTTCAATATATAATGTTCCCGACAAACTTAATTTCCAATATCCTCTTCAAATGACTAAATAGGGATGTAGTCATCTGAATGACATTTCAAGAAACGGACTCTCCTTTGCCCATGTGGACCGCCAATCTGTACGTCCAATAATAAACAATACGTAACAGTGGTCTCTAAGGTGCATAAGTTGAGGATAACAGGTTTGCCACGTCACCCACCTCTCTGTAAGATCATCAAAGAAATTAAAAAAGATGCCATGATGGAAGGTGTCACCTAACTCTACTATTCCTTTGAGGCAATGATTCCTTTCTGTTGGACATCTCTGCTCACTCTCTCACCATCTATTTATGCATCCTTTCAATACCCAAAACTCCACATAAATTTCCATAAAATTGAAGCAATCAAGTTATCTCAGCAAATACACTGAAATCTCTCCCTTGTTTATGTATTTTGACTTGGACTGTGTCTCTGATGCCTCTAACCAACGTATTCACCAAGGAAAAAATAAAATAAAATCAACTCTACACTATCCATACTAATAAGAGAACAACAGCCAGGCATAATCCAAAAATAATTTAGAAAGAATTTTTGAGTGTCTATTTTTGGCAGTACATTCACTTTTCTGATTATATTTTCATTTGAGTCAATATTCTTAAGCATACGCTAACTATGGAAGAGAAAGGAGGAGACTGAGTGAATACAAAACACAAAAAGAAACTAGGATAAAACACTGACTTCTCATGATCTGCAGAAGAACTCCTGGCAGCACGCGCCTAAGGCAAATAATGCCTACCCTTCATCTACTCACTTTTAGTTGCCAATTAATTCTTAAACATTCCAAAATAAACAACAGCAAATCAGTATTTAAGTACCGCTACCTGAAACTCTAAAGATGAAGGGCGTAAACTCATTCAAACATGAAAGCAGTGTTTAACAAGGAGTCATGGACTCATTTTGAAAGTCAGATAAAAGATGAAATTACCCATTTTGCATATAGCCTGGCTGGGGAGTGATAGGTGATCATGGATCCACAAAAATACATCTCTGCATCATCCCAGGAAGGAAAAAAATAAGAGGCTTAAAAGGTTCTAAAGAAATACTGTCACAGGCAAACTTAATATATACTATGGTCAAACATCAAAGCTTATATTATAGCAAGCAAGCAAGGCTTGTTTTACTATACTGTTTTCAATCTGCATGAAGTCCCTAGGGTCCTTACCATATTGTCCCAAATTTCTCCAGGGCCTCCACAAGGTCTGCTTCCACCACAGATTCACAGAGTCCTCGAACATGGACAACAGGTGAAACAGAAACTTTATGATGACTTCCACCTGCCTCCTAGCAAAAGAAAATAATTTCTAGTTAAAAATTTTAAAGGTCTAAATTGCATCTATAGTAGATTCAATTCTGCATTAAAAAGCAAACATCAAAAAAAATTCCAAACCAAACTGCATTCACAAGTTAGCAAAAGGACCTGAGAAAAAAAATCATCGATTGTTAGGCATGAAAATTTTGATTTCTTAGAAGGGGGTATTTTCTCTTAATAAGAAGTACAACATAGGGGTGCCTAGATAGCTCAGGGCTAGCTCTTGGTTTTAGCTCAGCTTATGATCTCACAGTGTGGGGTTTGGGCCCCGCGTCAGGCTCTGTGCTGAAGGTGCACAGCCTGCTTGGGATTCTCTCTGTCCCTCTCTCTCCGCACCTCCCCCATTGTGCACGCACACTCTCTCTCAAAATAAATAAAAAGAAGTACAACATAAATTAATAACTTATTTCAACTGCAATAAAATCTCAGAAAAAATTTCAACAGATGCAGAGTATGTTATGACTGGAATTATATCGTATACTGATAATTTCATTACAAAATATCAAAATCTCAAGTAGTCCAAATGAACAAAAAAAAAATCCCAATTTAAGATGTTTCTTTAATACAAAGATTACAAACTTTATATCATCTTTTGTCCTTGTTTAATTGGTTATCTCGTTCCACACTAACTTAAAGCTACTGTGCTTACTTAAGCAGCACACTTGACAGCTTAAATTTGTACAAGGTACCATCTTTGTTGATGAACAAGTAGTGCTCAAAAATGCAAGCCTTCCTGGGCTTCTCTGGAATACTCTGTATCTTTTGAGTACACCCAGGAGGTAGTTTTAAAATACACGTATATGGACTATGTATGAGTATTATTTTGACCGTGAAAATGGCTCTATCATTTACTTATTCAAGTTCTTTTTTTTTTCCAAGTTCTTTTTTTTTTTTTTTTTTTTTTTAAGTAGGCTCCATGCCCAGTGTGGAGCCCAATTTGGGGCCCAAACTCATGACCCTAAGATCAAGACCTGCTGAGATCAAGAGTTGGATACTTAACCAACTAAGCCACACAGGCTCCCCTGAAGTTTTATTAAGACAAAAATCTGTATTTTACAACTAGCCACTAGGCACCTCTCTTGCATCACTTCAGAAATGACTTCCATATACGATCCACACACACACACACACACACACACACACACACACACTCAAAATCTATTAAATGAAAAGTTTTTTCTCCTACAAACAGACTAATCTAAAAGCATAAATGTTTTATCATTAAAACTTAAGAATTATTTTAAGAAAATTAAATGTCTTTATGGCTATTTTAAAAGACTCACCAATTTCTCTTTATAATATTATAAAGACTGTTAGAAAAATATAACAGTCCTGTGCACTGCCAATAAAAATGTTATGTCACAGTTTAAAGAGTTGATTTAAAAATATAAAGTAACCATGGACTACTCTCTTATACTATCGTCAAATTCAACAAATAAATTTAGTCCTCTGCAAATATTAATCCAATACTTGGAATTTCATTTGAATTGCTTATGCTGAGTCAAGCAGATATTCATTACATGCCACTAAGTTTGAAATAAATCATTTTGATTGTACACTATGTAACCCAACACTATTACAACCTTAACAAATGAGACTCTTTCCCTAAATGAAACTCAACAACCAAATGTGCACTGTCATCATTAAACTACTAAGCATAAATGGACAACTATACAAGAGTTCTAAATCATAGCTAAAACCTAATGTAGAGCATATATTTAAATATATTTAAAGTATAAATAACAAATTTTACTCTAAAAATAATCAGACAACAACAGAAGTCAAGAAATAAGACAGTCCTCTCAGTTCATCCCTAGAAATCTGCTGGCAAAGGTAAAAGTGCAAAAGAAAACTTCACTGGCCAAGACTATTCAAAAAGCTACTATAAAAAAATAGTGGAAGGAGGATTTCAGGTTAGCTAAAAAGAGACAACAGGGGTGACTAGGTGGCTCAGTCGGTTGAGCGAAGGACTTCAACTCAGGTCATAATCTCACCCTTAGTGAGTTCAAGCCCTGCATGGGGCTCTTTGCTGTCAGCAATGAGCTGGCTTCAGATCCTCTATCCCCGCCTCTCTCCGTACCTCTCCTGCTCGTGCTCTCTCAAAAATAAACATTTTTAAAAAAGAGAGAGACAACAAAGGCATTATTTGAGTCTTCATTTTATAATGGATAAAAACTACTATGAAATATGTTTTAGAGACAAATGGAGAAATTTAAATAGAGATAGGATTTTATATTATGTAATAGAACTACTTATTGCCTTAGGTAACATTATAATAATAGTAATGTTTATGTGATAAGAATATCCTTATTCTTAGGAAAGCTGGGATCATTTAAAGATGGACTGTCATCATGTCTCCAACTTTCACAGTTTAGGTGAAAAAATGTATATAAATATAGATATACACATATGGAGATAAAATCCCAAATGGCAAAATGTCAAAAACTGCTGAATCTAGGTGAAGGGCATATGTAATTGAATATTTCTCAGAATAAAAAGTTGGGAAATTATTTTATTATGTATTTAAGGCCTATAATAAGGTATGAGGAACAATATAAATAGTCATTAACTCACCAACCACTTTAATAAATAAAACACTACCCAACAGTTGAATACATCTCCTACCTCCCTTCCCATCATGGATAGCCACTGTCTTGAATATAATGCTAAAAAAAATATGACTATTTTTCAAATTGGTCTTCTCACAAAGAAATGGATCTCAGGACCAATTTTAAAATCCCTCAAAAATATCTGATTTTAATATATTATTATTTAATTACATTTCCTAAATGGAATAGCTCCAGACTTAAAGTCATTCTTCAGAAGTAGGAACTTATTAAATGCAAACAATATGGTACTTAGGGGAAGATATGATTATCTCAACCTCAAGGCAGAAAACATACCCTGTATCCACTGTATTTCCCTATTTCCACTCAATTCACCTGCCATTCATAGAGATTTCTCTAATCTTTACATTATGTCCCCTTTTCTTGAACTTAAAATTTTCCCATCTGTAGTTTAAATAAAGAAAAAAAAAAAAAACCTGAAGGAGTCACATCTGAGGGACCACAAAAAAAGAAAAAAACCCTAGGGATGTTTCCAAATATAAAACTGATATATTAATGGTATCTTTTCAAACAATATTTTCACAACCCCCTTTTTCCCCCAATACTAAAACTTTTCTTAAATCAGTATTTTCTTATCTCTACTTATGCTTTATACTGGTGGTAAGAAATCTGCAATCTGTACAGCTTCTTTTACCTACCCTAAAGTTACCTCTTTTAAGCATCATACTATGTATCTGAGTCTGAAATTGGTGAATAAATGAGTATTGTTTGCCCCACTGTCATATATTAACACTTTGATCATGTCTTCTCCAGTTCAACAAAGTTTTTTTTTTTTAATCCTTTCTCATACAGAAGCCCAAAGTCCTTCCATTTCTAGGTTCCCTCTTCATCTATTTATGTCCATTACTTGTCAGACTAAAAACAGTATTCCAAATAAGCACCCAGCAAACGAAGACATGCCTGCAATTTATATACACTTTTTTTTTTTTTTTTTAGTTACCCTAGTCCTTCTTTGGGCAAACTCTGTCAACTATAATGGAGGCATTATTTGGTCCCTTGGGCAGACTACCGACCAGTCTAGTCATACCATTCCAAACTCTCAGCCCCTTAAAAGTTATCTCAAGGACAAACTCCAATAATACCAATTTTCAGTGCTAATTTTGACTATTGCAGATTGAAGACTGAGCGCTACTGAAAAGAAGGGAAGCTCAGGAGAGTATAAGTGAAGCTTCTGAGAGGAATGAGATGGGCCCGTTAACGCCTCTTCACATAGTAAAATAAATGTAAACTGGCAAAGGCCAGGCACAATGTCCTTATTAGGCTTTTTTGTTTTCCCAACATCTCCATGCCCAACACATGCTTAACAGCATAACACTTGCTCAACAGCAACTGAACAACCTTCTTCTGCCCTCTCAGAATTATAAAAAAGACCAAACTCAAGTTCAATCATTCATCCCCCAACACCAGACACAGAACTACTGCCAAGTGCTTATCCAGCTTCTCCTTAAACACTTCCAGTGACAGGAAACATACTACTCATGAGACAATCCATTATATTTTTAGAAAATTCTTCGTATGTATCCAAATCTGTCTCCTTGTAGCTTTGTATCCAAAATGGTCTTTGAAGTCAGACCAGTGTTTGAATCTTTGGATGTTCACTGGCTCCAGTGATCTTGAGCTAATTGCCTTTTTGAGCCTCAGTTTCACTATTAAAAAAAAAAAATCCTTATCATGTAAGATTACACTAAATGGAACAAAAATAAAGTGTCTAGTACAGTGCAAGATGGAGTTACTAAGGGTTCAAGAAATATTGGGGCACCTGGGTGGCTCAGCCGGTTGAGCATCCTCAGGTCATGATCTCACACTCCGTGAGTTCGAGCCCCGCATCGGGCTCTGTGCTGACAGCTCAGAGCCTGGAGCCTGCCCCAGATTCTGTGTCTCCCTCTCTCTGCCCCTCCCCTGCTCATGCTCTGTCTCTGTCTCAAAAATAAGTAATAAAAACATTAAAAAAAAAAAAAAAAAGAAATATTAAATGGCACCCTTACCCTTATCTACATTTCCCTCTTCTACATGACAAACCTCCAATTATTTGTAATGATTTCTCAAACCACACCTAAATATACCCTAGAGGCTAAATATCCCCCTTGCCCCACCACCATTCTTGTCATTCCTCTTATAATGTGATTTCAAGTGTCTTTTTCTATTCTAGTAATCATTCTCTGGATGCATTAGAATTCATCAACATTAAAAAAAAAAAAAGAATTTATCAATATTATACCAAAAAATGAATACAGTATTTCTAGGTATTTAAGGTTTTCCCTTTTACTTTGGATACTGCATATAGACCAAGGAAAAAGGAGTTTTAAGGGACAGCTGAAAATATCTTTTAACCCACTCTATGCTTAGAGTTAACTACATAATTTTTCTTACTAAATTAAACTAAACAATCACATCTCTTCGTCTTTCTTTTTTTAAAGAAACAATACACCAGATCCAAAATATGAGAAATCCTTTCATTTTCTTATCTAAGTTTTCAGGTACACTTGATCCCATAACACAACAAAATTAAAAAGAACAGCCATACCATTCAAATAACTTTTTAAAAAATAACCTTTACTTTTTTACTCATGCAGCAGGGATTATCTGGTTTTGCCTACCCAGATCTCCTTCCCCCTTCTTCTGGTTAAACACATACACAACCCTGAACTCTGTATTATTCCACTGGTATTTTCTTTTTCTTTTTTTTTTTTTTAATTTTTTTTTTTTAATGTTTATTTATTTTTGAGACAGAGAGAGACAGAGCATGAATGGGGGAGGGTCAGAGAGAGAGGGAGACACAGAATCTGAAACAGGCTCCAGGCTCTGAGCTGTCAGCACAGAGCCCGACACGGGGCTCGAACCCACAGACCGTGAGATCATGACCTGAGCCGAAGTCGGACGCTTAACCGACTGAGCCACCCAGGCGCCCCTCCACTGGTATTTTCAATCACACAATCATGCCTATCCAACTTCAGAAGTAGCCCAGTGATTAGCTGCAGGGCTAGGGAAGCTAAAAAGTGTTGATCAGAAGGGATAAATATGGACACTGGGGAGAGGAGAAGAGTATTCTCTATTTGCTAGCTATAAAAATTGCAAGTCTAGTTTTATAGCTACATGGAGGAAATAGAGCATATAGAATCAAGTTTCAGTGACATCATCTAAATCCCTAGATCCAGCCATGCCTGAAACCGCGACCACAACTTAGCTTTCTCAGTTACGCGGGCCAACTTTTTGTTTTGCTTAAGCTCACCTGAATTGTTGCTGTGGCTGAAACTACAAGCTTTGAAAGGTGTATTCAATTTCAGAGGCAAAAAAAAAAAAAAAAAAAAAAAAGGCATTAAATGACGTAGAGTCACAGATTTTTAGATATGGAATTTTTAAAATTAATTTATTTTCAGAAAAAGAAAAAGAGAACTCAAGCCAGGAAGAGGCAGAGAGAGAGAGAGAGAGAGAGAGAGAGAGAGAGAGAGAGAATCTCAACCAGGCTCTGCACCATCAGCGCAGAGCCCAACTTGGGGCTCAAATCTACAAACTGTGAGATCATGACTGGAGCCGAAATCAAGAGACCAACGCTTAACCAACTGAAACACCCCGGCACCCCTGGAATTTTTTTTTCTTTACTTTTATAACCCCATCACAGACAACAGCACCTGGCACATAAAAGGGGTTCATGTATTGTTTTCTGATGAATTAAGAGATCACAGTGATCATCTGATCCAACCTCCTCATGATGGTTGAGTTCCAGAGAGGTTAAGTCACAAAGCATGTTGTTGGTAGCAGAACCAAAACACCTGCCTTGGTTGGGCTTATAGGTCCATTAAAAAGCTCTTTTCATCGTATGTACTAACACGAAGAAATGTAGTCACTTGTTAAAACCAAAAGATAACAAAACCTACTACCTTTCTCTTCTTTCCTAATACAAGGCCTGAAAATCCTCACAACAGCAGCATAGCTAGAGACAGAGGACATTTATTGCTCTAGAAGCCTTAAAAATTAAAACTCTGGCGCTTACCTCCAGGGCACACACATCCTTTAGCTTTTTCATTCCCCAGGGTGTATTTACTATGCTCACTGTCAGCCTCTAAACTTTTCCTGTGGGAACTAAGCTAACAAAGTGACCTCACCTTATCCCCCATCCCGTATGCATCTAATAAATCATCATTAATATTCCTATACATCTCTGTAATTCAGATCCTTAAAGTATAATAGTGT
Source organism: Panthera pardus (assembly GCF_024362965.1). Taxonomy (NCBI): domain Eukaryota; kingdom Metazoa; phylum Chordata; class Mammalia; order Carnivora; family Felidae; genus Panthera; species Panthera pardus. The sequence continues at coordinate 9,850,734 of NW_026526832.1, read as the reverse complement.
ATCTTAAATTCAAACTAGCTCCTCCACATAATATATATCGCTAAGAAATCCTAGGATCTACGTTTTTATCATGACATTTTGCCATCTTACAAGTCTATCTATTAAACATTGAGAAACTTATATTTTCATCTCATCGGCAAACAAGCCACTTTAACAATCTGATTTGCCTGTTTACTCACTAGCAGAAGACAGTAAAAAAAAAAAACAAAACTTGAAAGTCTCCAAAATGAATTAGCATTCCATAAATTTTTATCGATATCAATCTTTATATAAGCAGATCTTTCTAGGTAACCTCTCAATTTAATTCTTCAGTTGGTTTCACCAAGTAGAGCCCTAATATTTGAAGTCAAGCTGCTTTCTAAAAAATAAACAGATATAGAAATTTACTATTCATATGATCTTGAAGGTTGAAGGTCATGACTTCTAAATTTAAGACCACCACTTACTCCACAAGAATAAAGTAACTTATAATACACAGCACACACTTTCATAATCCAGCTTTGTTCAACAATGCAGCACAGTGAATCTGAAACACTCTAGGAATTTCTGGTCTTCAAACTAAGTACCAGAAGACATAAATTTGAAGAGTGTCTTATTTCTCATATCTGAACTACTAACTCACTTCTCTATACACCTTAACACATCATGATCATTCACAGTGATCAATTCATCTTTAACTTAGGAGCATTTGTAGAAACATGGCTTTTCTTAAATACTTTCTTTCCTCTTTACATCTAATTAATAGATTAAATTAATAGATTAAATAGATTAAAGCACTCATGGAAACTTAATTATCAAAAGCTAAATAATGTAAATCCTTGAAGACTTACTTTGCACTTGACAAACCTCCAACTGAGTTGAAAAGATTGCCCATCATTGTACCTAATCTGCATTTGCTGTTATTTAACAGTTTGACCACAAAGTATTTCTTCTCTGGCTGGACTGTAGGACAACTGAGGTTGAGCCAAAACCATTTCAGTTAGATAAATTACCATACTTCTGGCTGATGACGCACTAGACGTTAAACTTTTATCCAGGGAATGCCTATCCTAATAAAATTTTATTATGTACAGGTTTCCATAGTTGCAATAATTTCAAAATAGTACCAAAAATCGCATGAAGAAAAAGGTTTAAACACAGGAAAAATAAGCCTTCATTAGATTTCACAGTGCAGCACTGCTCCTACTGTTAAAAGCAATTCACACTCTGAGAAACAAAATAGCAGTAAATAAACAAAAATTAAAATTTATAACTCAATCTGCATTTATTAGATCCTGTCTGGGTAATTTAAAAGCTGCATTACATTAATCACTGAATTATAACTTCAGGTATAGAAAGGCTCAACTTTTATACTAAAAGAACTCAAGACTAGGGGTGAATTGACTTTCCCAAAGGCACACAGATCATATGCGAGCTAGGACTCCTGACTCTCCCCAAGCCCTGACAAGTACTATTTCCACTGCCAGATACCATTCACTTTGGATATATTAAGTATATATTATTTTCTTCCCAACATGCAAAATAATCTATTGCCTTAATGTTTAATCTGTTTCTCAAAAAAGATTTTTTTTCATTAAAGAATTTAGGTATCTTTCCAACACACTTAAGACATTTCATGCTATTGCACAAAAAACTCAAGACTTGTGGCAAAAGAAATACACTGACCCTTCTAAAAGATCAGTTACAATATTCCTGTTTCCAAACTTCCACAATGGAATTGGCTTTGAACTGAAACATTTAGAAGACATGCATTTTTTAATGCACAAGCCCAAGATACATTTGGAGTATGCCAAATACCTAGGCACAAAAATCAAGTCATACATATCTAGCTATAAGGAAACATTAACTTAGAAGAAGAAAAAGTTCCTTTTTTCTAATGTGTTGAAACCTATGTCACAGTTTCAAATTGGGAAACTAATGTTGGTAACTACTGACCATAATTTTTTTTATATAAAAATTCAAACAGCTAGGGGCACTGGGTGGCTCAGCCGGTTGGGCACCAGAGTCTAGATTTCAGCTCCGATCGGATCGTCATCCCTCGGGTTTGTTTGGGATTCTCTCTCTCCCTCTCTCTGCCCCTCCCCCCCCCCCCCACCCTGTATCTCAAGATAAATATTTTTTAAAAATTCAAATACCTAAAAAGTTTATCATTGGCCTCTTATAAAGGGTGAAAAACATTTTAATAGAATATATGTGTACATTTTCTTAAATTTCAGGAAAAGTCTCCTTTCAAAAAATCAATTAAAATGTGTCAAATGTTTAAAAGACATCTAAACCGCTAACACATATTAAGTACACCAAAAAAGGGCAAAGACTTTTGCTTTGCTTTGTTTCCTTAAAGTCTCCATGCAACTGAAGCTGAGTTACTACTTGCTGCGGATAAGACGATTTTCACATTCCTTCTGCCTCCAGCTAACGTTTCTGATAAGAGCAACAAGAATCTAGGAAGGTGTGTTTAATCCAATTCCGAGCTCAGTCCTTCCTTTCGTGGGGCAAATTTGGAATAAACCGTCCACGAACTGTGGTGATTTTAAGATCTGTTTTACTTGAAAATAAGGGTGGTGTTAACACCTACCAACACTTGTTTTTTTGACCGAAGAGCTAAGATCTGTACTGAGCAATAATCCTAAAACTGGGTAGCAAAGCATGCGCACCATGCCTGCCAAGAGTAAAAATTTTGAAATTAGACCTCCAGGCGAACTAGGGTGTGAGCTCCAGAGCGTAATTTGTCATTCAGTTACGGCTCTGCTCAGGACCCAGGTGAAGAGAGACCCCGGCGGAACCGACGCAACAACCATTCTGCGACCGTGACCAGCGCGCAGATGCTGCGGGCACAGGGGCAGAAGGGAGCCGGGCGTCCCGACGCCGGCCAGCAGCCGGAGTTGAACTAACAAAGAGCTTATCGCCCACCGAAGCCCCCCGGGAGCGGAAGCAACGCCGCCCCGCCGCCCCCGCCGGGCTACCCTCCCCAAGTTCAGGGCCGGCAGTCGACTCGCACGCGGGGCCTGCAGCCAGGCCGGAGCCGGGTTCGCGGTCGGGATGCGGGAAACAGGTAGGGCAAAGAATAAAAACCCCGAAGAGAAGAAAGAGCCGGCGCTTCCCGACGCGGTCAGCGCAGCAGCAGAGGGCAACGAGGCGCGCGGAAGGCCCCGGGGCCGAGTCCCCGCCGCTCGGCCCTGCTTCCCAGGGAGCCGCCAGGCACAGCGGACAGGGCGCCGCGCTTTGTTACCGGCTGTGAGAAGCTCCGGCCGCCGCCGCCGCCGCCATCGCCCCCGCCCCGGGGCGTCGCTTCCCGGCGGTTCTCGCCTTCCTCAGCCGAGTAGTCGATCTCCCCCTCCTCGGTCTTAAGGCGCTTGGCCTGGCTCTCGTACTCGCGGTCCTCCTCGTACGCCTCCCTGGGAGAGGATGAGGAGGAGGACATGGCGGCGGCCGGAGGGACCGGCGGGCAAGCGGGTGGGGGTGGCGGCGGGGCGCGGGCCTCGGACGCCGCCGGCCAGTCCCCGCCACTGGCCGCGTCTCTTCAGCGAAGGTCTGCGCTGCCGGGCCGTCCGCGGGGGCCAGGCGCCCAGGAGCCAGTGGGGGTGCAGAGATCGGGCGGGATGAGGGGGCGCCCCGGGAGGAGGCTCCGGAGCGGCCGCTCCCCTTTATTACGGAGCCAACATTCAGCCTCTCCCTCCTCCTCCTCCGTCTTCGCTCCCAGCCCGGGGGAGCGAATCTAAGGATGGGGACGCGACTGTGGCTTCCGGTCTTCCCTCCTCCCCTAATCCGCTCCCCGCCGCCCAGGCCGAGCCTCCGCCCCCGCCTTAGCTGCCGCCGCGCAGGATCGAATCCAGCCGCAGCCCGCGGGAAGCGCCCCTTAGCCTGGGTCCCGCTCCCTATTGGCAGGGGGAAAAGTCGACCAGGCTTCCAATTGGTTCCAAGGGCTGTTCGTCAAGTGCCGCCCACGGCTCGGCCTCGCCCCCCCTCCCTGCGCCGTGTGAACTCGCCGCTGGCCTGCCAGTCCCGAGCGCGCGACGTCCGCAGCGCGCTGTCCGGGAGCCGTTGCTGCCCGGCGGCCGTTAACGTTGTTCGGCTCCCCCGAAGCCAGGCGCTGAGTGAACCCGGGTGGTGACGAGGCGTGCAGTGAAGCCAGGGCTGCGGGTGTTAACCGCCCTCCCGCTAATTTAAATGCTTTTATTACTTCTCTTCCGAAGAGAATGAGGAAAACCTCTAAAATCCCTGCAGATAGACCTCGCACAGCCCTTAAAACTACAGAGGCTGAGGGGAGGAAAGGGTTTGGAACCATCAAAAGTAGCCTTCTAGGAAGAAGCCTTATGTGGTGTGCAAAATCTGATAAAAGTGGGTGCACCCTGTCCGCCCCTAACTAGGTATTCGAGAACAGCAGCCCACATTTCCATTTAGCAAGGTGCCAGTCAGAAGAAGACGCTCCACATGGGTGAATGTCAGTTTGATCACTTAACACTCATTTGTCATCTAAACCCTTCTTTCCTGACAGTTATAAGGGACTGGTCTATAAGTTCCTGCTCCAGTTAAATGTTTTAAATCTCCCATATAATATGCCATGCTTCTTCCCAGCCCTTTCCTTTCGGGATGATCTGTTTATTTCACATTATCATTTATTCTTGAAAGATACATACAAAAGCCTATCAAAACCCTTCAGGCCACAGCTCACTTCCTCTGTGGAGCCCTGAGGATTCTTCCAAGCTTCTGGTTGCTGTTTTCTCTTTTTGCAACAAGGCCCTTTTATACCTAACCTCCTAGAGTGTTCTAGAAACGCTGGGAGACGAACTTTCCTCTTTTCATCTTTGCAAATCCAGTTCCTGTGCAGACCCCTGGCACAAGTTAGGTACTCAGCAATGCTGAATGAGTGATCCCTAGGAAATAAAGGTCCAGTATCTTTCAGGAGAGAAACTGGAAAATCTAGCCCAACCTAACTGCCCTCTGTGACTTAACCCTTGGAGGATTGTCTAGGATCAGGAGTCACTTGAGTGTTTCCATTGTCCTTGTCCCTCAGATGCTCCCCTAAATGTGGCTCTTCCTTTCCTAACCATGTGGATTGTTTCCTCCTCCAGCCTAGTTCTCTCATTTCCAAGGTTACTTCCTCCAAATAAGCCATTTTTATTTATTGCTGGCAATGCTTTAACATATACTATTTTATGTTTTATAATTTACACTGCCTGTCATTTTGGAAAACAATTGCAAGTTTTTCACAGCACCATACAGCTTATAATCAGATTTGTGCGCAGTTGCAAGTGTCTACTGACAAAATAGAACAACAAAAAATTTTAGAAATGTATTTTTTAAATTAAGATAGAATGGAAGTGGACAGAAGAAATATCAAAGGGGGGAGCTGCAGTGCTAGCTACAGAGCAGAAATATTATTGGCAGAGCACTGCGAAGAATGAGAAGAGCCAGAAGGAAGGCCTTATACAAACTTTCCAAATATTTCATAGTAATGGTGAAAATGTTTTAAAGTCTCAAAACCTACCTCCAACCCGTAGATTATACCAACTTAATATGCAAGTCTCACACCAATCCATAAGGAAACCCAGCCTTACTGAACTTTGTTGCTATACTGTTTACTAACAGAGGGTAGGAATCAATATGTACCAGCATGAAACTTCATCTTTTGATGAATAGCTCACATCAAACTGTTAAGTAAAAAAAACAAAACAAAACAAAAACTGAAGAAGTAAAAATGTAGAAAGCATGTTTAAAAAACATAGATCAGTATGTTGGCCATGGGTTATCTGTGAGCTTGTTGCTGATGAGTTGTTCAGTGACAGTAAGTCCTTCGATAAGGAAAATGCTAGCTAGCTCATCATTCTACCATGAGAAGAGCTAAAGAAGGAGGGCATAAATTATACTCTGCATGGTTTAACTTAGATGAAATAAAGAAATTACTTGCTGTCCAGTAGCCAGAAATGCCTAAGAAACCCAGAAACAGCTCCTAAATGCCATGACTTTCTGGAATTTCTGTTGCAGGACACATAGCTTCAGTCTTTTGGCTGATTGTCTAAATGTTTGATTGGATTGGCCGCTGTTGATTAGGGTAAGAAGCAGCCTTGAACTACCATTGCCACAACTCAGAGTGGATTCAGGGGTTATACTACAGTGAGAGACAAGTCCAGAGGAGCCCTGGGGAAATCGATAGTCAAGGTCCTTTATCTAACCCCGAATTGCCCTTTAGTTTTAAATCTCCATGCTGACTATGTAATTTTTAAGATACTGTGCCAGGTGATGAAGGGACCAGAAAACTATATGAGATGGTCTTTGCCTTCTCAAAGCTTGCAATCAAGTCGAGGAAACAAGGCACATGTAATATACATGCAGTAATAATTACAGCCATTTACAATGTGCCAGGCACTGTGCGAACCACTGTTAAGGGCCATGTGAACAAATTCTGACAGAAGCCCTCTAACAGGCATTATTATTGCTATGCCCATTGTATGATTAAAAGAAAAAAAAAACAGTGTAGGAAGGGTTAAGGGACCTGCCCTAGAGACAAAGTAAACCAGAGAGCTGGTATTAGAACCCAAGCAATCTGATTCCAAAGCCAGTATACTTCATCAAGAAGAATGATTGAATTATTACATTTTTTTTACTGCCATCAGAACACAGATCTTATAGTCCTTTATCATGATACTAATTTATTCGCTAATTTCTTTTTTTTTTTTTAATTTTTTTTTTTAACGTTTATTTTTGAGACAGGGAGAGACAGCATGAACGAGGGAGGGTCAGAGAGAGAGGGAGACACAGAATCTGAAACAGGCTCCAGGCTCTGAGCTGTCAGCACAGAGCCTGACACGGGGCTCAAACTCACGGACCACGAGATCATGACCTGAGCCAAAGTCAGATGCTTAACCGACTGAGCCACCCAGGCGCCCCTTATTCGCTAATTTCTACCAGGGTTTATGCAGCTGTATGTCTAGAAAGAGGTGAATAGATTATAATTTTCACCATTTTCATTGGTATAAGGAAATTCAATTCGCCTCCGTAAGAAATTACAAATATAATACACTGTTTTAGTATCTTTTTTTTTTAATGTTTATTTATTTTGAGAGAGAGAGAGAGAGAGTGTGTGTGTGTGTGTGTGTGTGTGTGTGTGTGTGTGTGAAGGGGGGAGGGACAGAGAGAGAATCCCAAGCAGGTTCCATGCTGTTTAGTGCAGAGCCCAACACAGGGCTCAAACTTGGGGTTTGAACTCATGAGCCATGAGATCATGATCTGAGCTGAAACCAAGAGTCGGACACTTAACTGACTGAGCCACCCAGATGCCCCAATTTAATGTTCATTTATAAATTTAATTTCTATAGAAAAAGGCTCAAAAATCATGAGAAAAGTATCACAATCTTCTGATGGATACATCATTTGAACCAGAGATGCAAATTGTGAACTTTTCATGCCCAAACTCAATTTTCAATATTGCTGCTATTTTTTAAAAGTTTTTAAAGTTTTATTTATTTATTCTGAGAGAGACAGAGAGAACATGAGCAGGGAGGGGCAGAGAAAGAGGGAGAATCCCAGTCAATTAGTTCCTATGAAATCAATTAGTTCCCATGAAACTTTGTCAAATCCAGAATATGTTTGTGATGATACCACTGCCATGTTTCACAGAGATCCCCAAGAAAGGGCACTGTGGTGCTGTTACCTAAGCTAGTCCCTTTAATTTGATCCACATTTGGGTGTTAGGGTCAAAAGAAGCCACTGTTCCAAGAGGATGCACCCCGCAGGAAGTGCCCCGAGCACTATTAGCTCACTGTGCAGTCAAGTGTAACCACAGTGGTATTCTTTTTCAGTTGCTATTATCATGCACATCTCCTTTGGGGCTAGAACTACAACCGTGTTTGGCCTCTTTAAAAATAAATAAATAAATAACAATCTGTGATAAGTCAGCAAAAGTAAAATAGATTAACCTTACAGAACTAGCTCATATACCAAATAATGATAGGTAAAGTTCAGATTCTTGTTATAGCCACTTAGTCTTAGAAATAATACTTAAACTATTTCCACTTCTAACTCCTGTGAATTGAGACTGCTTTACACATCTTTAAAAATAATTTTCGTAAGTAAAAAGAGTCAAATCCTGGCATTTCTATCCACAGTTGAGAGTAAGTAGAATCTGTCAAAGCAAATTCACCTTGCATATGAAAATATAGATAAAACAAAATTAACACGTAGTTGCTAACACTTAACAAAAGGGTATTAGGTGCTACTGATGATTCCCAATTGTGTGGAATGTGAAATAGTTGGTAGTAATCAGTAGTTCTTAATGCCTTTTTGTTGTTAAGTATGAGCTCTTGGTTCTTTTCTGTCTTTTTTAATTTGAGAAAAATAAAAATATCTTGGAAATGGCCCACTTCACCCCATCAGGGAAGTTTCCTTAGTAAGTAAGTTACTAATTCACTCCTTCTTCCTTCCTGATCTTTGATGCTGGGACCACTCTAAAAATGACAAGGAATACTACAGATAACACATAAACTAGGTTTTTCAGGCCTTTTTTTTTTTTAATGTTTTTATTTATTTTTGAGAGAGAGAGACAGAGCACAAGCAGGGGAGGGACAGAGGGAGACACAGAATCTGAAACAGGCTCCAGGCTCTGAGCTGTCAGCACAGAGCCCAACATGGGGCTCGAACCCACGAACCAATGAGATCATGACCTGAGCCGACGTCGGATGCTTAACTGACTGAGCCACTCAGGCGCCCCTTAGACCTGTTTTTTGACTTTTGCTGTCTTCAGCTTTTTTGGCCTGGTGGTATCGTTGCATTCTGAATATGTTAGGGGACATTTGAATCAAATAGAATAGATTTTTAACAGAATTGTATAACTGTTTCCCTTGATACTATGTACTTTCCCAAACCATCGTGGCACTTTCCCCACCACCACCCCTAAGACCAGAAAATTAATAGACCACCTTTGTTTTAAGACAGAAGAAAAGTGTTTTTTCCATGCATCCTAACCACAAGTCAGCTACTGAGTTTGGCTAGGCCTGTGCCATTCAATACAGTGGCCACTAGTCACACATGGCTACTATTATTTAAATTAGTTAAAATTAAATAAAATGTAAAATTCCGTTTCTGAGTCACACTGGCCACATTTTAAGTGACCAATACCCACATGTATGACTGGCTGCTGCTTTTGACATGCTGGACTGGACTGTAGCATAGGCAATGACTGTCTCATTCATCTTTGTGTCTTCGTCACCTACAACGTTGTACAGAGAAGGCACTGACCAGACATTTATTGGTCTGAATTAAGCTTCTCTTTCACATACCTCAAGAAAACGGACATAAAACAAAGAATGGAAGCTTTGCACGATATGTCTATGCGTATGTCTCAAAGATTGATCTATAATTTGATTTGCTCCTCACCCATATTTGAAATGAGCTCACTTAAAAAATAGAATTACAGGGCTGTCTGGGTGGCCCAGTTGGTGGAGCGTCCGGCTTTGGCTCATGGTTTGTGAGTTCAAGCCCCACATTGGGCTCTGTGCTGACAGCTCAGAGCCTGGAGCCTGCTTCGGATCCTGTTCTCCCTCTCTCTCTGCCCCTACCCGGCTCATTCTCTCTCTCTCTCTCTCTCAAAAATAAATAAAATAATCATCATCATCATAATAATTACATTTTTCAACCAACTAAGCTCATTTTGTACACTGGATGTACCAAAATGTGTATGATTTAAATTCATAGGCGCGCCTGGGTGGCTCAGTCGGTTGGGCTTCCGACTTCGGCTCAGGTCATGATCTTGCGGTTCATGAGCTCGAGCCCCACGTTGGGCTCTGTGCTGACAGCTCGGATCCTGGAGGCTGCTTTGGATTCTGCGTCTCCCTCTCTCTATGCCCCTCCCCGGCTCATGCTCTGTCTCTCTCTCAAAAATAAATAAAACATTGAAAAAAAATTTTTTAATTTAAATTCATAAATCAACCAATTGTATTAAATGAGACACATCTAATGAAAGAATTCCTATTGTGAATCCTCTTCAAAAGTGAAAATTCCTTTCACAAAGCAGTCAGTCTCTGATTTATCTTTAAGAATGCCATTACATGAACATCAGAATTTGCACCGAAAGAAGGATTAGGCAAGCAAAAATAGTTTTCTTTAAAGGTGCCATCATAAGCATCCAAAGCAAGGGGCGCCTGGGCGGCTCAGTCGGTTAAGCGGCCGACTTCGGCTCAGGTCATGATCTCGAGGTCCGTGAGTTCAAGCCCCTCGTCGGGCTCTGCGCTGACAGCTCAGAGCCTGGGGCCTGTTTCAGATTCTGTGTCTCCCTCTCTCTGACCCTCCGCCGTTCATGCTCTGTCTCTCTCTGTCTCAAAAATAAATAAACGTTAAAAAAAATTTAAATAAGCATCCAAAGCTAAAAGTTTGTAGGATAAATTTACTATTATTACTACTTACAAATAAAATAACCAGCACTACATAGCACTTTAATATTTCCGAAGCAGTTTCATATATCTTGCCTTATTTGATTTTCACGGAAACTTTATGAGGTAGACAGGGTAAGTCCTTACTATCTCCATGTGGCAAAGTTCAGAAAAGTTAATCTTTTGTCTCTAAATTGCCATCTTCTTGGGGCGCCTGGGTGGCTCAGTCGGTTGAGCATCCGACTTCGGCTCAGGTCACGATCTCGCGGTCCGTGAGTTCGAGCCCCGCGTCGGGCTCTGGGCTGATGGCTCAGAGCCTGGAGCCTGCTTCCGATTCTGTGTCTCCCTCTCTCTCTGCCCCTCCCCCGTTCATGCTCTGCCTCTCTCTGTCTCAAAAATAAATAAACGTAAAAAAAAAAAAAATTAAAAAAAAAAAATTAATTGCCATCTTCTTTCCAGTATAACAATGAGGACATATGAAGTATTTTTTTGTAGTGATTAGATTAGAATTGGAACTTTTAATTTTTCTGCCCTATTTGGATGGAACTACTTTCTTAGGAATATAACATTTAATCATATAATGTGTGTGTGTGTGTGTGTGTGTGTGTGTGTGTGTATACCTGTTCAGAGAAGGCCCTCAATAAATACTTGCTAAATAAATCAGTGAATACATGCATGATCCTGAAAACACAGACTCTTATCAGTCAAAGTTTAGTTTCAGAGAACAGAATCCATTCCAGTTAGTTTAAGCTGGAGGTATTAAAGTACTTTAAGAATAATGGAGAGTATTACTAGAATGATTCTCAAAACCCCACCTCAGAACTAGGATACCAAAAGAGCTGTGCTCTCCCTCACTCAGACCTGACAGCTGCAGAACTGCACCAACACGGCCACTGTCTGGCAGCCACCAGAATCCACTTCCACAGCCAGCCCCAGAGTCCTACGATACTAACCATCACCCGAACCTGCGAAATGGCTGCCCCACCCCAAGCTTCCCAATGGTCACAAAGCTAATGACTGAACGCTAGAACCTATACAGAAGAGACAGTGCCTCCACGATCATGGCAGCGGAGAGGCAGCCTTCCAGGGCTTCCGTGGAAGCCTCTGCTAATTGTTGAAACCTAAGTACTTCCATGATAATAGCTGCAAGAGAGTCTGGAGGATGTCATTTGTCCTTATCAGCCACTGCAGCACAGGAAGCGTACTCCAAAGCGAGAAGGAGGATGTAATGACTGCCAGGTGCAATCCTCCCTATCCTCCACACTCACCTAAAGAAGTCGATCTGTTTTCTTAGATTGGTGCTTTCAAACTTCAATGTGCATATAAATCACCTGGGAATCTTATGAAAATGCAGATTCCGACTCAGTAAATTGGCATAGAGCCTACAATTTTGCATTTCTAACAAGCTTCCAGGTGCTGCTGCTGCTGCTGATGTTGAAGACCACATTTCGCATAGCAGCGTGTTAGATACGTCTCCTCCACCAGGCTGCCCAGTGAATGCGGTGTGCTGAGGTGATGATTCCCTTCATCCCTTGGGACAGCTAGGTGAGGCCACGGGCACACACAGCCTCCAAGCCAGTTGGCTCCAGCTTCCCTCAGTGTGCCATGCAAGTACCAATATTTTTTCCCTGTACTGTGATGTGGGAAGCATTGAACTATTTGAATAAACATGTCAGTTACTGAGTCTTCGCAAGTAGTGGCCAATTCATGTGCTCTTTCTGGAATCTTTTAAAAATATCAACTATTCTTGCAACAAGTTTAGAGAACTAAAGATATCTGTAGTCAACTTACATATCACCAAGTCAACTCTTATAATGAAGATTTAGAGTGAGAAAAGATAGTATTGGTATATCATGTTATCTCAAGCAAGGCCTTTAAGATGGCTTCAGCTCTTCTGCCAATGACATCAAAATGACCATCGGTAGGGAGAGGAGAGAAAGTCAATCTGCTTGATTATTTCTAGAGTGCAATGGTTTTTTGCACAAAAGAAGGGGAAATTTATAAAAACAATATTTGGAACTGTTTCTTCATAAATACCAATGTGTACATCTGCAATTTAGACGTAGAAAATCTGTGTGTGTGTGTGTGTGTGTGTGTCCTGCAGACAGTAAGACAAACTCTAATCCTTTCAAACCAGGTGAGGCAACAGTTTCAGTGAGTCAAATTGAGTTGTTTTTTTCACAAGCAGCAACCTTTCAACCACTCCTTAAATCCCTTCTCTGTCCCCAACCTCCCAGCCTTATCAACCAGCTAGAAGTGGAGCGCCTCAAAGTGTAGTTGTTGGGTAAGAAAAGAAAAGAGAGGGGCGCCTGGGTGGCTTGGTCGGTTAAGCGTCCGACTTCGGCTCAGGTCATGATCTCACCGTCCATGAGTTCAAGCCCCGCGTCGGGCTCTGTGCTGACAGCTCAGAGCCTGCAGCCTGTTTCAGATTCTGTGACTCCCTCTCTCTCTGCCCCTCCCCCGTTCATGCTCTGTCTCTCTCTGTCTCAAAAATAAATAAACGTTAAAAAAAAAATTAAAAAAAAAAAAAAGGAAAAGAAAAGAGAGAATTTTGTAGTCATAGCCTTACATGGAGAGCAAGCCTGCGAGACCGGTGGTGTGGGGTCCTGAATGGTTGGGGCACCATGGCTGTTGTAGGCCCAGGGATGGAGGGCAAGGAGCTGAGAACCCCAAAGATAAATTTCACCCAGTTCACAGCTTCAAAAGATTAAGTCTGCCCAGTATTGTTGTGGGGAAGGAAGATTGCCAGTGACCTCCAGATTACCAAGCCCCAGCCTTAGAAATTCAAATATAAGACAGAGAAGAGTGGGTTAAAGAAGATAAATGATCTAGAAATGAAATGGTCTGAAGAATCAGGCTTGTATTGATTGCTGTTTACTGTATTCCTGGTTCTTTGAAGGGATCTAATTGTGACATGCCAGACATCCCCACAATTCAATCCTGAGACAGATTCAGTGATTCATAATCCAGTTGACATCATTGCCACATTGGGAATGAATCGATTCTTACTTTTAGACACCCACAGCTACAACATCAATTCTCTTCTGCATTTTCAGCTGGACCTACAGCCACCTCAGTAAAGACTGCATTCCCAGCCCCCTTTGTAGCCGGCTGTGGCCATGTGACAACGTTCTTGCCAGCGGAATACGAGTAGGTAGGATGGTGGAACTTAAATCCCTTCTCTGTCTGCATGATTTGCTTAAAAAAGATATTGTTTGCCTCCATGTTCTCTCTTTCCCTTCCCACCTGCTGGAGTGCAGATGTGGGATTGAATTAGCTTTCACCATGCAGAACACTATAAAAGATGGCAGAGCAGCAAGATCGAAGGCACTAGGTGCCTGGATGATTTTTATGGAGCAAAGCCACTCCGCAGCCTGAACCACATACTTCCAGACTGTTACATGAGAAAGACAAACTTCTATTTTGCTTTTATGCCTTAGTTTGGGATCTCTTGGTAATGACAGTGTCTAGCCTGTACCTAACATACCTATGTTAGCCCCTCCAGGGAGGGATACAGGATTGCTGGAAACCACAGCTTAAAAGAATACAGGGGTGCCTGGGTGGCTCAGTCGGTTGAGCGTCCGACTTCAGCTCAGGTCACGATCTCACGGTTCGTGAGTTCGAGCCCCACGTCAGGCTCTGGGCTGATGGCTCAGAGCCTGGAGCCTGCTTCCGATTCTGTGTCTCCCTCTCTCTCTGCCCCTCCCCCATTCATGTTCTGTCTCTCTCTGTCTCAAAAATAAACATTAAAAAAAATAATAAAAATTAAAAAAAAAAAGAATACAGATTCTTTTACACTTTACAATTTTGTGCCATATACACATATTTCCTAGTTATTAAAAATTCATCAATTGAGGCACCTGGGTGGCTCAGTTGGTTGAGCGTCTGACTTTGGTTCAGGTCATGGTCTCATGGTTTGTGAGTCGGAGCCCCGCATCGGGCTCATTGCTGTTGGCACAGAGCCCACCTCAGATCCTCTGCCCCCCTCTCTCTACCCCTCCCCAGCTGGCACTCTCTCTCTCTCAAAAATAAACATTAAAAAAAATTTTTTTAATTCATCAACTCATTAATTTGTTAGTGCCTTTGTATCCTTGTCAAATTAAACAAAAACTAGAGTTACCTTGCTAGAGAACTCTCAGCACAAAATTACAGCATTAGAAACTGGTTAAAGGCAAATTTTAATTGGCTTTGAGAAACTAATAATAATAATTAATGTATTTTGCCAAAGTTAATGTTTATAAGGTCCCCCTACCAAGTTTAAGAGTCGTTAAAAACGATAATACCCTTTACTGAGGTCATTTTACTCATGAGAAATTAATTCAAACTAATACAGAAGCCATCTGTATGAAAATTTTCATAACGTTGTGATATCTAAGAGTGGGGAAATCGTTACATAAATCGTGATCGTCAACTGGATGAAATAAGTGAAAATTATAAAAAACTTGTAAAAATAAAGAAGGATTTAATAGTTGTTAAAAGCATAATGTGTGTGTGTGTGTGTGTGTGTGTGTGTGTGCGCATACAAGGGTTTCTCAACCCTGGCACTACCGTACTATTGACATTTTGGATTGGATAATTCTTTTTTTGAGAGGGAGCTACACACTGTAGTATGTTTGTTGAACAGCCTGTTCACTAGATGCCACTAGCACCGACCTGTCCCTAACAGGGACAATCAAAATGTCTGCAGACCTTCCCAACTGTCTCCTGGGGGACAATCTCCCCTAGCTGAGAATCCTTAGTAGATGAATTATGTGTATCGTGCATATTCTGTGATCGTGGTTATATAAAATATAGGCACCTATGGACAAAGGTGGAAGGAAATTTAGAAAAATTAAAAAGATGGAGCTCCTGGGTGGCTCAGTTGGTTAAGCGACGGACTTCGGCTCAGGTCATGATCTCGTGGTTCGCGAGTTCAAGCACCATGTCAGGCTCTGTGCTGACAGCTCAGAGCCTGGAGCCTGCTTCAGATTCTGTGTCTCCCCACTTTTTGCCCCTCCCCTCCCACTCTCTCTCTTTCTCAAAAAATAAATGAACAAAAAAAATTTTTTTAAAGAAAAATTAGGGGCACCTGGGTGGCTCAGTCAGTCAAGCGTCCAACTTCTGCTCAGGTCATGATCTCCCAGTTCGTGAGTTTGAGCCCCGCGTCGGGCTCTGTGCTGATAGCTTGGAGCCTGGAGCCTGGAAACTGCTTCGGATTCTGTGTCTCCCTCTCTCCCTGCCCCTCCCCTGCTCATGTTCTGTCTCTCTAAAATAAATAAATGTTAAAGAAAAATTAAAAAGACATCTTTAACAGGGTGATGAAATTATTGAAGCTTTTAAACATTCTCTTTAATATTTTGGCAATAAAAATATTAAGAGGGTTAAAATAAAACTGAGCACTGTTATGATTCACAAACTCTTCTTAAGAGTTTTAATCTTTAAAGATTATTATACATTTCATTATTAGAGAAAATTTTCTTTTTTTGTTGTTAATTTTGAAAGTTTTTATTTTAATTCCAGTTAGTTAACATACAGTGTTATATTAGTTTCAGGTGTACGATATAGTGATTTAGCACTTCCATACATCCCCCTGTGCTTATCACAAGTGCACTTCTTAATCCCCATCACCTATTTCACCCACCCTGTCATCCCCTCCCCTCTG
Source organism: Panthera pardus (assembly GCF_024362965.1). NCBI lineage: Eukaryota > Metazoa > Chordata > Mammalia > Carnivora > Felidae > Panthera > Panthera pardus. The sequence goes on along the minus strand of NW_026526832.1, from coordinate 9,834,729 downwards.
GTAACCATCAGTTTGTTCTCTATAGTTTAAAAAAAAAAAAATTCTCTTCCTTGGTTTGTTTCTCTTTTCCTCTTTGCTCATTTGTTTGGTTTATTAAATTCCACATATGTGTGGAATCATACGGTGTTGGTCTTTGACTGACATTTCATTACCATCATACTCTCTAGCTGCATCCATGTCATTACGAACGGCAAGAGATAATTTTCACCTTCCCACTATAGTCGTATCATCAAAAGAAATTCCTCAGATGGTTGCAAAATCATTTTTAAGGGAGCCAAACTGATAGGTGATTCAGATGCAAAAGGACACAATGACCCATTAATACTGGAAATGATTCTTATTCTGCAGAATGCTTCTTGGAGCTAGCCTACGTTCAAAATTCCCACTGATTTCAAAAGAAACTTTGTGCAAGAAAAAAAAATGAATTGAGAATTATTTCATCACTGATCCCTATGATTTGAGTAAGAACTTAATGTTGTGTTTGGCTTCAACAAGAAATTCACTGAAAATATTTGGACGATGCCCAATGTAAAAAAAAAATGTATTAGGGATTACAGCATCTAATGTGCAGAATACTTTACAGCACTTGTCTTATATAATGGATGTGAACACAAGAAATAGAACCTCAGTTATGAACATATGCTGAGTAATAGGGCAAGTGTATAATATAGGACAAAGTGTAGGCCACTCTAACACTGTAGGATTCGGAAAGAAAAAAACCATTGTCAACACTTATACAGCCATTCTCTTCCTTGCTCCATTAGTACAGATGATTAAAATGATTTTTGCAAGTCTCAAAGACATGGTTCTGAAAAGGAATCTGTCTGAGAGGCAGGTGATCCGGTGGACCTACTAAGCTTTGGCACAGGTGGGGATGTGGGTAGTTGATACACACCTTCTCCTGTTCTGCGATGTAAATTTGAATCTATAAACAAATACAGGAGTGTTTGACACTTGATTCAGTGAGTTACATTCGGAGCCTTGGAGAATTTGGAGGCTGAGAAAGAAAGGAAAAGAGAAGATTTCAAGCAAGAATCTGGGAGAGCAGAGTGGAAGGCATGGTTTCTCACCTCTCCACGTCTACTCCACCCCAACCTACCTGTTCCTATGGACTCATTAGGTCCTTGCAGAAAGAAGTGTTAGAATTAGAAGCTGATGGGGTGCCTGGGTGGCTCACTCACGTAAGCGTCTGAGTCTCGGTCTCAGCTCAGGTCATGATCTCACGCTTCACAGTTTCCAGCCCTGTGTTGGGCTCTGTGCTGACAGTGCAGAGCCTGCTTGGGATTCTCTCTCTCCTTCTCTCTGCCCCTCCCGCACCTGTGCTCTCTGTCTCAAAATAAATAAATAAACTTTAAAAAAAGAAGAAGAAGCTGAAACTTTCTCATACTTCGTTGGATTGGGCACACACAGTGCTGTTTTGAGACCCAGGTAAGAAAGGACAGAGTGGGCTGAGGGCATTGTCTTCATTTCTGAGTGGATGGAGCAAATCATGCCTACCAAGTGCCTGTAGGTCAGAGCAGCAGAAAAGCAGAATTTACATGGCAGGTCCTAGCAACAGGGTGGGTGCCTCCTTCAAATAGATTTTGAAGAAGGGACTTCTACCAGGAGATGGACCACCACAGGAACATGAGCACATTTGTTCCTAAGCACATGTAAGAAACTCATTCACAACTCCCAAATTAATTAGTGAAGATTTTATGGGGGAAAGTTATTGAAGTCTTTTAGATAGGCATGTATTGTTAATGTGACTTCTTTGGTTTCCATGGGCTGAACAGGTGTGAGAACATTCCAACTACAGCTGGTTTACCACAAAAAAATTCCCCACTCATTCCCAATTTTATATTCCATAGGTACTCCTCACTTTATAAAATTGTATTTCAGAAAAGTCGACTATAAATAAAATGTAAAGCAAGTAATTTTTTCTCATAGGTAGCTATTTTTGGTATAATTTACATACAAGGTAATCATTAAATTATTTTCTAGTGGAGGAAAAAATTCCAATAAATGGGACTGAAAACTTTTGATAAAGGGGGACATTGAAATGAAATGCCAGGCTGGGCATTGACAAGTCAATAGGGGCACATCCCCTACTCAAATTATTCCTCTGCTATTAGCCTCTGCCAGTCTCCATGTTCACAATTACCAGATTAAAAAAAAAATTTTTTTAATGTTTTTATTTGTTTTTGAGAGAGAGAGAGAGACAGAGTGCAAGTGAGAAAGGGGCCAATAACGAGGGAGGCATAGAATCTGAATGCTGTCCGCACAGAGCCTGACATGCGGCTTAAACTCGTGAACCATGAAATCATGGCCTGAGCCATGATACTCAACCGACTGAGCCACCCAAATGCCGCCACAACTACCAGATTTTTAAGCTAGTATTTACGGAGTCTAAAGAATGAGACTGTAATCGCATCATTTCTGCAGGTGCTATGGTCATCACACCAAATTAAAATTTACTTAAAATTATGTAGAACAGGGGCGCCTGGCTGGCTCAGTCGGTAGGGCACATGACTGTTGATCTCTGGTTTGTGAGTTTGGGCCTCACACTGGGTATAGAGATTACTTTAAAAAAACCTTTTAAGTGCTCGCTTCAGCAGCACATATACTAAAAAAAATCTTTCAAGAAAATTATGCAGAATAAATCAGTTCCATCTTCATTCCAAAAGCTTAGAATGTTCGAGTGCTATACTCCCTATTAGGGGCCATGCTGGTCAGCACACAAGGACGAGATTCTAATCCATTAGTGGCAAATGAACCTGTTATGGACATCTCTTGTTTTTAACAGTCTGATTCCTCCCCTTTATGTCAGAACTCTTCTTTCCTGGGAGGAACCCACTCCCGTGTCTTAGGTGGGGCTGAACTCTCACTCACATGGCCATCGTCGCAGAAGTGTGCAAGTGACTAAGGCAGGCCAGTCAGAGTTCCTTGTTTCTTCAGTGTCATTGCTCATTTCAGAGATGTATATGTAACCCAGCAGAACATATCAGAATTGCTTCCAGGAGTTTTTGGTCAGAACTATTCGGAAAGATTCTCCTTTTCGTTAGATCTGCTAAGCTGGGAGCATAGTCATCTGGGGCTGAAGAAGCCCAGAATGAAATTGCAAGAGATAAGCAGAGCTAGGAAACAGGCCTGATGACACCATTTGAACTGGATCCAGTTATGCCTGAAGCCAGCTTCGTGATGTCTCACCTTGCTTCTCCTGCCATCCATTCTGGAGGAGGAGGCTCAATGACTTCAATCCCAAATCAATTTCCCTGGCTCATCAAGAGTAAAAACTCCTACCACTTCCCAGTCCTGGGTTCCTAGGATTTGCTTCTGGGCAGTGGTGCCAATGAAGCAGCTGGTGAGGCAGTAAGAGTGTGCAAGCACATGCTTCTTTACTTTCATTCACTTGGGTCAAAGTCAGGGAGAGAGACAACAGTTTAGAAGTATCTAGAAGCCCTCTCAAGCCCACAGGATCTAGGTAATACTTTTTATAAACAAATAATTTTCCTAATGACATTATTCTTTTATGTGTGATCAAATCACTTCCAAAACTCCCCTCCAGATAGTCTCCCACGGTTTAGTTAGCTACACTACCTGTGGCTTTGCTGCTAATTGTTACTTAATTTTTTGCATGTGCTCTTTGTCATTATCACAAAGAAGATGTCCCATCGTCAGAAGACCTGTGGGTAGGGGTGCCTGGCTGGTTCAGTCCACAGAGCACGTGACTCTTGATCTTGGAGTTGTGAGTTTGAGCCCCACGTTGGGTGTACAGATTACTTAAAAAGAAAGAAAGAAAGAAAGAAAGAAAGAAAGAAAGAAAGAAAGAAAGAAAGAAAGAAAGAAAGAAAGAAAGAACACTTGTGGAGAAAGAGGAGCACATCACAACTTTAATGAAGCTTGAACCATCCCAAGTTCAATCCCCACTGTGTGCTTGGCTCCTCTTGCCTTTGTGTTCACAAAAACAGATGTTCTGCAGTTCCTGCCCATTTTCCTTGTTTTGTCTCCAAAGCTTTTGGCTGACATGTTCATTTTGCCCTGAATTTACTGCTTTAACTTATTTTATCTTCACTGGCTAATGGAGATAGCTTTTCTTCCTCCTACATGATAGATTATCTCCATGAATTTCTCTTTTGTTTTTAAACTTTTTAATGTTTATTTTTAAGAGAGAGAGAGAGAGAGAGAGAGAGAGTGGGGGAGGGGCAGAGAGAGAGGGAGACACAGAATCCAAAGCAGGCTCCAGGCTCTGAGCTGTCAGCACAGAACCTGATACAGAGCTTGAACTCACAAACCTCAAGATCTGAGCCGAAGGTGGACGCTTAACTAAGCCACCCAGGCGCCCTCCGTGAATCTCTCTTTTAGACCAAAATTGTCCATTCAACCCCCTGAACCTCCCAACTTTTATGAGCCAATAAATTCTTTTCCTTAGGCCTGTTTAGGTAGGGTTTCTTTCACTGACAAGTGATTCAAGCTCCTACCACGATGTGCTGACCCATTAAACCATTCTCGGGGGCTTTCCTTCCTACAGCCAGTTATTAGGATATTTGCTATCGCAGTTCCTGAGATTCAAAATGAGGTCAATTGGGAAAATGAAGGAAAACATTCTAGTGTGACCACACACCTGTGCTTTCTCCCGAACACCAGTAAAATAACAGTAAAAGAACACAGCAAAGAGGTATTCGCCCCAACAAGAAAAAATCGGAGAGGAAACAGAAACAAAGACGATTCAACAAGCTTCTAAAAGATGAAAAGTGAATGAAGAAGTAATAACTAACCCAATGGAACAGAGGAAGTTGAAATCCAAGCATCTCAGAGGGGGATTTCCAGTGAATAATGAGCTAGAAACTGAGAGTCTCGGTGCTTGGACCACAAAAGGTAGAAGTGTAGGTGGACTCTAAAAGTAACAGGATTGGTGAGCTCTATGTGGAAAATGGTTGGACCTCTAGTCCCAGGTCCCCTTCTCAACGCTAAGGAGCCAGAGAAATGCCACCTCACAGGAGAATGGAAGTTTATCTTCTGGGAAAATTAACCCAAGAAGCTCTGGACTTGGAGACTAAGCCACATGCAGGGTGAGGACCAGTCATTGAGTTAAAAACTGGAGTATTAGGTAAGAAGTTAGCACTGACCTATTAGCTTAGGTCAGGTATGTCCCTGTCCCCTGCTCATACGCACTCAATTAGAGATTCTCCTCTGAAGAAACTAGACAGTCCCAGAGGAAAGACCTCCAGACACTGACATTAGAGAGTCCCCAAATAATAAGGCTGGTTCTGGACCCAGGGCCCCTACAGCAAGGCTCTTCAGGCAATAAACCTTGTCAATGCACCTGGAGCTCCCAAAGAGCTTTTTCATGAATCAGTCTTAAAGATTAGTGGCCAGCCAGGGAAGCCAGACATTTGAGGAAAACCTGGAATATGAAAGAAATATCCCCAAGCAAACAGAAAATGGCAGCCAGAGAGTCCTTGACCCTGGAAAGAGTAAAGTCGAGTTACAGTCACTGCTTCTGAGGATGTTTGATCAGCAGAGTGAGCACCACTGTGCCCGAAAAGTCCCATATCACTAGGATCACATTCAGTTGCAAGTGACAAAACGAGGCCGTTATCATATAAAGAGAAGTTAAAAATTCAGCAACAGGCTGCTGGAACTCAAGCTCCAAGTTCAAAGATCTTTGCTTTGAACAGCACCTGGAATATGGTAGGGTTCAATAAATATTGATGAAATGAATGAATCTCTTCCTCTTTACTCCTTGGTCCCCTACCTCACCTCCTGCCTCTTTAAAAAAAAAATTTTTTTTTAATGTTTATTTATTTGTATGAGAGAGAGAGTGTGTGAGCAGGAGAGGGAGACACAGAATCCAAAGCAGTCTCCAGGCTCTGAGCTGTCAGCACAGAGCCCCACGTGGGGCTTGAACTCACGGACCATGAAATCATGACCTGAGCCGGAGTCAGATGCTCAACTGACTGAGCCACCCAGACACCCCTCACCTCCCACTGTTTGAAGAAAACTGTAACATCTCAGGCATATGAGGGACTTCTTACAAAAATGGAATTGTCTTCTAGTTCCCATTCTGCACTACAGTATTTTCACATTGTCCAGCCAGCAAAGAGTATTATCCACCTTCTACAACTCTCTGAATGACTAGCCTTTTTAAAATTTATGCCCCCCAAAATGTGATGAAGAAAAATAAATTGCACAGCCTTTCCTCCTGCCACTGCTGCTGGTTGCTTATGAATAGATCCTTAGTGACCACTGCCACCAGGAAACCACTCCTGTGTTCTTTAGGCTGAAGTGTTAAGGAGAAGGATGTACAGCAGTTACAGTAGACTGTGGTTAGAAGACCAGACAAGACACGGGTCTGAAGCAGGGCATTTTTAAATTTTTTAAAAATGTTTATTTTTGAGAGAGAGATAGAGGCAGAGAGAGGGGGAGACAGAGAATCTAAAGCAGGCTCCAGGCTCCCAGCTATCAGCACAGAGCCCAATACGGGGTTCTAACTCACGAACCATAAGATCATGACCTGAGCAGAAGTTGGACGCCTAACTGACTAAGCCACCCAGGTGCCCCTGAAGCAGGGCCTTTTTAAACAGCATTTTGACGTAGCCAGGTCCAAATAGCCTGTAAAATGTAAAATCACTATCTTTAAAATGCACCAAGTAATGGACGCAGCCTACGTTCTTGACCTTAGCCTACCCCCTGTCAGCACTATTATCAAGACACTGTTTTTTAATTTAATGATGATTTTTGGAACTTAGAATAATAGATCCTGTTTGACATATATTTTTTTCAGCCTAATTGTATATCAGATCAAGATCAAAGATCACATAATCAATGAGGTCTACAGGAAGTATCTCTCCTCTAGTCTAGGCCAGTATTTCTCACCAGTAGAAAAAAAAAAAAATCTTTCTCCTCTTTCAGTAAATACAAGGATCTCAACTCCTATAGAAATTCATTTCCTACTGGCCAAGGAGACTTTGTCAAGCTTTACTTTCTTCGGTTACAATATGAAATTTGTTGAACTAGCCAATCCAAAGTCTCTCTGTCTTAGCTTTTGAGTGGTCTCTGGGATAATTCAGTCACCAGGGTAGGTGTTCAGTGATGTCCTGAGGATAGTGGTTCAATGATGGGGACGGCAAGGTAGTGGGGGAGAGGGACCTCAGATCCAGGTGGTATCCGGGATCCTTGCTGGTCTCTACTGGGAACGGCTGGCGTGGTCTTGTCCCTACATGATGAATTCTGAGTGCAAATGTTCCCTCCTCTCTGGCCATATGAGATATTAGGCAACCATCACTGATGAAGCTGCTGGCTTTGTCTATTTGTTTTTAGTCACAAAAATCTCCACGTGTGTGGCTCTTTGTCCTGGCGCAGGTGTGCTGCTACATGTTTAACAACTGTCTATTTCCAGGGGCCCCTGGGTGACTCTGTCAATTAGGTGTCCCGACTCTTGGTTTTGGCTCAGGTCATGATCTCACGGATTCCTAAGCCCCATGTTGGGCTCTGCGCTGACAGCTCAGAGCCTACTTGGGATTCTCTCTCTCCCTTTCTCTCTCCCCCTCCCCTGCTCATGCTATAAGTAAATAAATAAACAAACAAACCAACTTTTAAAAACCCCACAACTGTCTATTTCCAACTCACATCGTGTCCTCAGGCCCATAACTGCACAGGGCACTCCCTAGGGTGCCTCTTCTGGGACTGTGTATTTGTTATTCTGGCTATGCCCTCATGAATCCTCTTGAATCTCTGGCTGCTATGGAAGACAAGAGTGTCTCAAAGATCTCCAGTGGTTTTCTCTGGTCTCTAGCTAAGTGGAGATGAGAGCCTGTGGTAGCTGCGAGTAGACAGGGACTCCAGAGAGTTAACACTGAGTAGATCCACGGTGGTGTCCCCACACCCACCCCTTCGGCCCTCTTCTCGCGCAAGACTGTCACTGGCCAAGCGAGGGAGAAACTGAGAGAACAGGAAACTTTGCTTTCCCCTCCTGGTCTCAGTCTCCAGTAGCTGCACATCCATCTTGAGGGCCCCACTCACTTTTCAACAAATATTTACTATTGTCCTTTATGTACAAGGTACACACTGTGTATTTCAGGAAGTGCAATAGTGAACAAAAACCACGATCCTCATTCATTCTCTGAGATTATAATCTAGCGCAGGAGAGGAGATGTGTATACACATTATGATTTTTTTATGTTTAATTATTTTGAAAGAGAGAGAGCGGGGAAGGGGAAGAGAGACAGGGAGAGAGAGAATTCAAAGCAGACTCCGTGCTGTCAGTGCAGAGCCTGATGTGGGGCTTGAGCCCACAAACCATGAGATCATAACCTGAGCCAAAGTCAAACGCTTAACTGACTGAGCCACCCAGGTGCCCACAAATTATGATTTTTTAGTGTTACTACCTTGTGTCAAAAGTTTCTAAAGGCAGATGAATCAAACCTCTTGTGTGGTCCTATCCCTCAAATACGTTGTAAGCATCTCTCATAGCTCACGCAGCTTTCATTTGGATTAGTAGTAATTTGTAATTTAAAGAGATATGTTAGTCAGCATTAAAAGATATATAGACGACATGGAAAAATAAAAATGGTTAATTTGTTAAGGTGATGGAATTATGGGTGACTTTCCCTCAATAGTTTTGATTTATATCACCATTACATAGTGATGTTTATGAACTTTTTATGCTTTAAGAAAAGAAGGCTAAAAATTATTGTCATCCACAACCTAGTGCCAGAGACTGATTCCCAAGTTTGCCTAGGTAAACCTCTGAATTAATCTCCTGAGGAGCTGAGAACTCTGTAGAACAGAGAACACTTCTAGACTTACATGGTCATAGCAACATATTTTAAAACAACTTAAGGACATTTTATGTATCATACATGACACAAAATACAGTTTTTAAATGGTAAGTATCAAACCTTTGAAAAGTGATGTGCTCAGAATACAAAATCATACAAAACTCAGTTGTATTTCTATGCACCAACACTGAAATATCTGAAAAAGAAATCTAGACAACAGTCCCTTTTACAATAGCATCAGAAACAATGAAATACTTTGGAATAAATTTAACCAAGGAGGTGAAAACTATAAGGGCTCACAAACAATGAGATTATGACCTGAGCCAAAGTTGAACGCTTAACCGACCGAGCCACCCAGGCGCCCACAAATTATGATTTTTTTAATGTTACTACCTTGTGTCAAAAGAGGACATGGAAGGGCGCCTGGGTGGCTCAGTCGGTTGAGCACCGGCTTCAGCTCAGGTCACGATCTCACAGTCCATGAGTTCGAGCCCCGCGTCGGGCTCTGTGCTGACAGCTCAGAGCCTGGAGCCTGTTTCAGATTCTGTGTCTCCCTCTCTCTCTGACCCTCCCCCATTCATGCTCTGTCTCAAAAATAAATAAACGTTAAAAAAAATTTTTTTTAAAAAAGAGGACATGGAATCTATAAGACTTTGATGCAAGAAATTGAGAAGACACACGTAAGTGGAAAGATGTCCTGGGCTAATGGATTGGAAGACCTATTATTATTAAATTGTTCATACTATCTAAAACCATCTATAGATTCAGTACAATCCCTATCAAGATTCCAATGGCATTCGGCATTTGTCACAGGAAAAAAAAGTCCTAAAATTTGTATGGAACCACAAAAGACCTCAAATAGCCAAAGCAATCCTGAGAAAGAAGAACAAAGCTGTAGGCATCATGCCTGCCTTATTTCAAACTATGTTAGAAAGGTATAGTAATCAAATAGTATAGTCCTGGCATAAAAATAGACACATAAACTAATGGAACAGAATCAAGAGCCCAGAAAAAAACCATGTATCAATGGCCAACTAATATTTGACAAGGGAGCCAAGAACACTCATTGGGGAGAGGACCATCTCTTCAATAGATGGCTTTGGGAAAATTGGATAACCAATCATGAAAATGAATGAAATCAGATCCCTTACACCACTCACAAAAATTAACTTGACATGGATTGAAGACTTAAAGGTAAGGCCTGAAACTATAAAACTCTTAGAATTAAAACATAGCAGGACGGGGAGGGGGAGGTGCACCTGGGTGGCTCTGTTAGTGCCCGACTTCGGCTCAGGTCATGATCTCGTGGTTCATGGTTTCGAGTCCCGTGTCGGGCTCCGTGCTGACAGCTCAAAGCCTGGAGCCTGCTTCAGACTCTGTGTCCCCTTCTCTCTCTGCCCCTTCCCAGCTTGCACTCTGTCCCTCTCTCAAAAATAAATTAAAAAAAAAAAACATAGGGGAAAAGTTCCTTGCCATTGTTCTTGGCAGCGATTTTTTGGATATGATACCAAGAGCACAAACAACAAAAGTAAAAATAAATCAGTGGGACTACATCAAACTAAAAAGCTTCTGCACAGCAAAAGAAACAATCAACAAAATGAAAAAGCAATCTATGGAATGGCAGTAGCAATGACCAACAGGTATGTGAAAAGATGCTCAACATCGCTAATCAAGGAATGCAAATCAAAACCATAGTGAGATATATATCACTTCACATCTGTTAGAAAGGCTATTTTCTTTTTCTTTTTTTAATTTTTTTTAATTTAAATTTTAGTCAACATACAGTGCAATATTGGTTTCAGGAAGAGAATTCAGTCGTTCATCACTTACATACAATGCCCAGTGCTCATCACAAGTGCCGCCTTAGTACCCATCACCCATCTAGCCCGTCTCCCACCCACTTGCCCTCCATCAACCCACAGTTTGTTTCTATCATTAAGAGTCTCTTGTGGATTCTTCCTCTCCCTTCTCCCCCCTCCCTTCCCATATGTTCATCTGTTTTGTTTCTTAAATTCCACATATGAGTGAAATCATATGGTATTTGTTCTTTATCTGATTGACTTATTTCGCTTAGCATTATACACTCTAGCTCCATCCTTGTCATCGCAAATGGCAAGATTTCATTCTTTCTGATGGCTGAGTAGAAAGGCTGTTTTCAAAAACACAAGAGATAAGTGCTAATGTAGGTGTGGAGAAAAGGAGGGAAGCTTTGTGCACTGTCAGAAGGAATGTGAATTGGTACAGCCAGTACGGAAAAACAGTTGGAGGTTCCTCAAAACATTACAACTCCCGGGGCGCTTGGGTGGCTCAGTTGGTTAAGCATCCAACTTCGGCTCAGGTCATGGTCTCACGGTTCTTGAGTTCGAGCCCCACATTGGGCTCTCTCTGCTGACAGCTCAGAGCCTGGAATCTGCTCCGGATTCTGTCTCCCTCTCTCCCCCTCCCCTGCTCCATTCTCTCCCTCCTTCTCTATGTCTCTCTTTCTCTCTCAAAAATAAATGAACATTAATTTTTTTTTAATTGGAACTACTATATGATCAAGCAATCCCACTTCTGGGTTTACATCTGAAGGAAATAAAATCACTATCTCAAAGAGACATCTGTACTTCTGGGTTCACTGCAGCATTACTCACAATATCCAAGAGATGGAAACAACATCTGTGCACAGATGAATCGATAAAGAACACACACACACACACACACACACACACACACGATATTATCCAGCCACGAAAAAGGAAGTCCTGCCATTTGCCACAACATGGATGGACCTTGAGGGCATTACGCTATGTGAAGTAAATCAGACAAAGAAAGACAAATACTATATGATTTCCCTAAGATGTGGAATCTAAAGAAGCCTAAATGCTAGAAAGAGAGTAGAGCAGTGATTGCCAGGGGCTGGGAGGTGGGGAAATAGGAGGATGTTGATCAGAGGGTACAAACTTCCAGTGATAAGATGAATAAGTTCTGAGCATCTAATGTACAGCATGGTGACTGGTGACTCTAGTTAACAATACTGTATTATACACTTGAAAGTTGCTAAAAGAGTAGATGTTAAGTGTTCTTGCCAAAAAACCAAAAAGGTAACTTTGTGAGGTGACGACAGAGGTATTGACTAACCCCATTGTGGTAGTCACTTTAGCAGTATATTCATATAGCAAGTCATCATCTCATTGCACACCCTAAAAATGATGTGCTGATAGAACTCTTTTCTCAAGACTCATTTTGCTTTGTTGTTGTTGTTGTTGTTGCTGGTAGTTAACAGTCCCACATGGGCACACTAACCGCCAGTGAACTAGATAGAGAGTCTCCTTAGGGAAACGGATGTCAGCAGCAACACAATCTGCTAATTTACCAATGATCATTACCCTGATGACCCATATTTAACAATTAATAGTCTAAACCAAGCGTCATCAAATCGGGATCGGGCTGTACTGAAACAAAGCAACGTGGGACGCCTGGGTGGCTCAGTAGGTTAAGTGTCTGAATTTTGATTTCAGCTCAGGTCACGATGTCACAGTTTGTGGGACTGAGCCCCGAGTCGGGCTCTGTGTGGACAGCATGCAGCTTGCTTGGAATTCTCTCTCTCTCTCTCTCTCTCTCTCTCCCTCTCTCTCTCTCTCTGCCCCTTCCCCAGCTCACGTTCTCTCTCTTTAAAAAAATAAACATTTTTTTAAACAAAAATAAATAAATAAAACCAGGAAACAAGCCTCTGAGACTTTGGCAGCCATCAAGCTAAACATTCCCTCCTGCTAACAATTCCCTCAGGACTCTCACAGATTTCCATTTCCCTGAAAAGGCAAGGGGCCAGCAGCAGTCTGCTTCCTCCGCCACTGTTCTCAGCCCTCACTCTGGTCTCTCTGTGACCCAAGACTTTCAGGGAAGTGCTTAGGTGGTAGACATCTCTGTTTCAGAGGGTGACAAGACAGGGAGTGGCTCTGAATCTGTTATAGTGGTGTTGCGTAATCCTCCTCCGTGGCTTCACAGAGTGTCCTGTACTCGGTATAGTTACAACCTGACTGGGAAAAAAAATCAGTAATAAAAATAGCATCTAATGTATTGAGAACATAACACATGTGTCAAACACTTTACATTTATTAACTCACATAATCCTTACAGCAACCCTGGCAGATAAGTGCTCTTACTGTCCCATTTCACCAACGAGGAAAGCGAGGCCAGGAGGTTAAAGAACTTGCCTGAAGTTACACAGCTGGTAAATAATTGTTAGAATCAGGTTTTCTTACACTGTAAGCAATAGAGACCTGTTTGAGTTGATCCGGCTCCCCCTCCTACACAAAAAGGAGATTTAAGAACAGTTCCTGTTACCAGGAACCCAAGGGTAGGAACATCAGGCATCAAGATGCACTTGAATCAGGAATTCGAAATCTGCTGGGAACAGTGTGAATTCCCAGAATTCATGTTTGTGGTTAAAAGTCCATCTGTGTCTTCCTTTCTATCTTTCGTCCTCGAGGTCTCTTGCTTCATTCTCTGCACATCTTCTTCCTTCTGTTTCCTTCTTTTCTATGCTGGGGGCATTGGCTCTTCTGCTCCATATGTGCAGAGCCAAATATAGTTGCCCCCACCCACCCACCATAGCTTCCAAGTTTGCTTGTTTTAAATCCAGGTGGTAACAGCCCTAAATATTTGGAGAGGGAATTTGATTAATCCTGTTTCCTCCTCTGATCCAATCATATATGTCCAGGCAGGCCACCACACAGTATAAACATGATTATAGGGTACATTCCTGGGGGTGGTTCTCAGAAAAGGAGGCTTTGGTCTGGGGAGACTCGCAGAATGTGTATTCTCCAGTGCTTCAGATCGGATTAGAACCAGGTCTCTGTAACTCCAGAGCCAGAGTTCTTCACTACCACGTGATTCTGAAAGAAGGAAAGTGACTACCTATGGGAATTCCACACTGCTAAAATCATAGCAAACAATGTTTAGTAACGCTTGATTTATTAAACTGGATGAAGTTTCACTACAATATTCCATATACTTTTGTGTATCTCAAATATCTCATCATTTAAAAGGCCAAAGCAGGGGCGCCTGGGTGGCTCAGTGGGTTAAGCATCTGACTTCAGCTCCAGGGATGATCTCACGGTTTGTGAGTTTGAGCCCCAAGTAGGGCTCGGTGCTGACAGCTCAGAGCCTGGAACCTGCTTCAGATTCTGTGTCTCCCTCTCTCTCTGACCCTCCCCCACTTGTACTCTGTCTCCCTCTCTCTCAAAAATAAATAAACATTTAAAAAAGTTAAATTAAAATAAAAAGGCCAAAGCATTGGGAACAACAAGAAAACAAAGCACACACTGCCCAGGGGCTTCCGGAAGTTTCTAGTCCACAGTGTCAAGGAGCTTGAAGGGCTGCTGATGTGCAACAAATTTTATTGTGCAGAGATTGCCCACAGTGTCTCCTCCAAGAACCTCAAAGCCATTGTGGAAAGAGCAGCCCAGTTGGCCATCAGAGTCACCACTCCGAATGCCAGGCTAGGCAGTGAAGAAAATGACACATAGCTTAGGTGAATGACACATTTGTGTTAATATAATAAAAGCAAAAAACTACAGGAGCGCCCGGGTGGCTCAGTCCATTGAGCATCTGACTTTGGCTCAGGTCAGGATCTCATGGTTTGTGAGTTCAAGCCTCATGTCAGGCTTTGTGCTATTGCCTAAAGAAGGCCCCTCCCACCTAGCACTCTTTCAAAAATAAACATTAAAAAAATTTTTTTTGAAAACCCATAAAACCACAAAAAAATAAAAATAAATAAAATGTTAAAGCATCATAAAACATTAAGATTTTAGAAGAAAATTCAAAAAGTGATTATGGACTTTCTTTTTTAGCCAGATAGCGTCCTGTCTATTCAGAGTAACTCTCCCAGTAAAGAACACCTAAAAATGCTGGATAAAGTATTTCTTTTTTAAAAACACACATTAAACAAAAAAGCAGTTCTTCTAAATGCATGGTCAAGCTGGTTGGAATGCCAAGGAAATCCGTGGGGGCCAGAGAAGTTATGTGGTGAGTGTCTGCCCTGAGCCATCTGCTGATCCCTGGTGACCTAATACTCGAGCTTTAATAAACCTCTTGAGTGTGAGCGCTGCAGGAGAAACGCCTGAGTTTTTTATGAGATGGGAAATCAGAACAGAAACCCTCAACACTGGAATGCTCTAAGATAACCCACTAAATGGATGACATAAGGAAAAAAAAAAAAACTAACCTAGTGAAGTGCGATGAGGAAATCCTCATCTGGTTTAGCACTAAGATCTCCAAACCCACAAACCAGGTACTATCACATAAATCCTGGGCATCCATCCTGCCTCTGTGGCCTGAAACCCCCCAATCTGACAACTTAGCTCAAGTGGTCCGAGACTGCCAGTACTCCCAAGCGTTTAGCAGGTACAAAAAAAAATTTCTCTTTGCTGGGACCACACTTCAAACCCAGGCCTCAGAGAATTTCCACAAAGTTCCAAAGAACATGACCTCACCTCCGTGAGTGAAAGTCCGCAGAAAAAACAAATGGCAAAATCTGCCTCTACCACAAATACAAATGGAAACACGTGTCTTTTTCATAAACAAGACATCATAAAGCTATCAATTCTCTCAAGGTGATTTATAGATTCGGTACAATTCTGAATCATAGGTTTTTCCATTGAACTTTACAAGTCTCTTCTTGCACGTAGATGGAAGAGCAGGGGCCAAGTATGGCCAAGACACTCCTGAAACACAGATGCAGAGGTTTGTCCTACTGAATATTAAGACCTATTATAAAGCTATAATATTGAAGACTTTGTGGTATTAACCCAGAGACAATAGACCAGCAGAACAGACTAGATAACCCAGAAATAGGTTTACAAGTGGAGACCCGATATATAATAGACCCAGCACCACGACAGGTCATAGAGACATGCACACAGTAGGATTGCATTTATACGAAAGTTGAAAACAGTCAAAATCACTCTGGAAAATTGTATGGAGTTTCCTCAGAAAATTAAAACTAGCATTACTCTACAACCCAGCAATAGCACTGGTAGGAATTACTGCAAAGGATAGAGGAGTGCTGATTCATAGGGGCACGTGTACCCCAATGTTTATAGCAGCGCTATAAATTGGTTGTGGGGAAATTCTATTTTTAATTTTGAGGAACCTCCACACAATTTTCCAGAGTGATTTTGCCTGTTTTCAACTTTCGTATAAATGCACTCCTACATTTTGGCTATCAACAATAGCCAAATGATGGAAAGAGCCCAAATTTCCATTAACTGATGAATGGATAAAGAAGATGTGGTATACACACACACACACACACACACACACACACACACACACACACGATGGAATACTACTCAGTGATGAAAAAGAATGAAATCTTGCCATTTGCAACAATGTGGGTGGAATTGGAGGGTATTATGCTAAGTAAAACAAGTCAATCAAAGAAACACAATATCATATATTTTCATTTATGTGTGGAATTTGAGAAACTTAACAGAAGACCATCAGGGAAGGGAAGGAAGAAAAATAGTTACAGAGAGGGAGGCAAACCACAAGAGACTCTTAAATACAGAGAACAAACTGAGGGTTGATGGGGGTGGGGTGCCAGGGAGGTGGGAAAAATGGGAGATGGGCATTGAGGAGGGCACTTGTTGGGATGAGCACTGTAAGTGATGAATCATGGGAATCTACTCCCGAGGCCAAGAGCACACTGTATACACTGTATGTTAGCTAACTTGACGATAAATTATATTAAAAATTTTTTTTAATAAAAAAAGAAGAAAACAGGCAAAATCAAGCAGTATATTATTTAGGGATACATGAGTATCTGGTAAAATTATTTTTAAAAACAGGAAATGAAATGCAAACTTTCACACCCCCAGGGCTTGGGGAGAATAGGATTGTGGAGTTGCTCACAGCCATCTAAAGTGTTGGTCCTTCTTACACTGAGTGGGGAGTACAGAGGTGTTCAATTTATTATTAAACTTTAAACTGTACAAATATATATGCTCTTTTGTTTTAATATCTTCGTATTTTTAATTTAAAAGGTAACTTGAATTCATTTTTAAAGTAATTAAATTAGAAACAATTAGAAAATGCCTAAATGATACAGAATTAAACTATCAGTGCTGTATACAACTCATATAAATTGACCAGATAAATACAAAGACCATGTTAGAAAATGGCACAGAAGTCGAGAATAGATAAATTCAAGCAAGATAAATATAAATAGAAGATAAACATATAGAGTAAAAAAAAAAATTTCCGTCAACCTAGTAGTAAAAAGAAATTAAAACTTAATATTTTCATGTCTTAAATTTTTAAAAAGATTAAACCCACATTCATTTTTGGCACTGTACTGCTGATAGGCAGGTAAATTAGTACAAATTTGTGAAAAGCAATTTATCAATACCTATCAAGAGTCCTAAAGTGTTTGTACCCTTTGGTTAAATAATACCACTTCCAGGAATCTGTTCTATAGACCTTATTCTTATACATCAACAATTATTTTTTGTTACAGAGAGGATAATATTTACTGAATGCTTATGCCATATGCTAAGTATGGTGCTAAACCGTATGAATAGGTGGTGTCATTAATCCCAGTCCCACAAATAAGGGGACTTGAGCTAAGTTACTGCCCAGATTACTCAGCTGGAGATACTAGGGCCCAGTCCAAACCCAGGCAGTGTGATTCTAGAACCTCTATTTATAAGTTCCACACTATACTGGAGCATTGCAGCACTGTTTCTAATTGTCAAAACAAAACAGAGCATTTCTTGGGATGCCTGGCTGGCTCAGCTGGTGGAGCCACTCTTGATCTCGGGGTTGTGAGTTCAAGCCCCATAGTGGGTGTAGAGATTATTTAAGGATAAAGTCTTGGGGTGCCTGGGTGGCTCAGTCAGTTGAGCATCCGACTTCGGCTCCGGTCATGGTCTATGCAGTTCGTGGGTTCAAGTCCCACATCGGGCTTTGTGCTGACAGCTCAGAACCTGGAGCCTGCTTCTGATTCTGTGTCTCCCTCTCTCTCTGTCCCTCCCCTGCTCATGCTCTGTCTCTGTCTCTCAAAGGTGAATAAATGTTTTAAAAAACAATTTTTTTTTTGAAAAATAAAGTCTTAAAAAAAAAAAAAAAACCAGAACACTTCTTACCAATCCATTAGACAGTGTGAGACACTTATTCCTGGGGAAGAAATGAAGGGGAAAAAAAACTAGCAACAACACCAAATAGCACAATAAAGTATGGTACTACATTTATGGGCAATAAGAAGGGGAAATTACTCATTTCAGAAAAATGTTAATACATGGGAGAATATGCATCTTAGAATTGAAGAAATGTGGCATCATGTTTCAGTGCAAATGTATTACTGTTAAACTAAAAATGAAAGTCCTACTTATGGTAAATCAATAGCATCATCTTAGTAAGCAAAGGAGAACACTTTTGCATTTCTATTTTACATTAGTGTTAATAGATAAGACATTCACATTGTCCGAACAAGTATAAAATATACACAGTAGAAAGTCTCCCTCCCGCTCTGTCCCAGATCCAGTCTGTTCCAGTCTGTTCCCTAACCCCAACGCAGCTCATCAATACCGGTAGTTTCTTGGTTAGCCTTCCAGGGGATTGTTCCTGGTCAAAGAGGACAATTGTTGTCCTTTTCCTTTTTTACACACATAATGAAATACTACACACGTTTTTTCAGGAGCTCGATTTTTTTCATTTAGTCTACCTTGATGAAGATCTTTCTAAATCAAGACCAAAAGCACTTACTCATTCTTTTTGATAGCTGTAGAGTATTCCAAAGTAGCTGTGCCATAAATTATTTAATAAAACCTATATTAATTGACATGTGTGTTGCTTCCAGTTTTTTGCTATTATGACAAAATGCTGCAATGAATAATATTTCTTAGATCTTATCTCTAGAAATCATTGTTAAAAGTAGAATGCTGGCAGGGGCACCTGGGTGGCTGGGTCGGTTGAGCGTCTGACTCGTGATTTCTGCTCAGGTCATGATCCCAGAGTCATGGGATTGAGCCCCACATTGGGTTCTGTGCTGAGCATGGAGCCTGCTTAAGATTTTCTCACTCTCCCTCTGCCCCTCTCCCCCGCTCACACTCTCTCTCTCAAATAAATAAATAAATAAATAAATAAAAAGGAAAGTAGAATGCTAGGTCCAAATGTATATCCATTTATAGTTTTGATGGATACTACCAATCCCTAATGCATTTATACCATTAGGTCTTCCTACCCAAGAACATGCCCTGCTTTTCCATTTGCCCCAGCCTTCTTTTGTGGAGGACAACACATGTTGGAACCACTACTTTTCAAAAAGCAATGCGTATACACAGAACTGTATATATCAATGGTTTCAGTTATGTGAATAAAAGGGGGGGGTCAGAGTAAAAGGAAATCATTCTTTATGTCAACATTAACTAATCTATCAGGGCAGGTGGGATTATGCGTTACATGGGTTACCTCTGTAGTCTTTATCCTTTTCTGCATTTTTCTTGCCTTATTTTGTTTTGAAAGAATGAACATGATTAGTTTTTAATTTTTTTTCCTTAATATTTATTTATTTTTGAGAGACAGAAACCGAGCACAAACAGGAGAGGGACAGTGAGAGGGAAACAGAATCGGAAGCAGGCTCCAGGTTCTGAGCTGTCAGCACAGGGCTCGATGCAGGGCTCAAACTCACAAACTGCCAGATTATGACCTGAGACGAAGTCGGACACCCAACCGACTGAGCCATCCAGGTGCCCCAAGCATCATTAGTTTTTAAATAGGGCTCAAGTGGGGCACCTGGGTGGCTCGGTCGGTTAAGCGTCTGACTTCGGCTCAGGTCATGATCTCACGGTCCGTGAGTTCGAGCCCCGCGTCGGGCTCTGTGCTGACAGCTCAGAGCCTGGAGCCTGTTTCGGATTCTGTGTCTCCCTCTCTCTCTGCTCCTCCCCTGTTCATGCTCTGTCTCTCTCTGTCTCAAAAATAAAAATAAACGTTAAAAAAAAAAAAATTTAAAAAAAATAGGGCTCAAGTGTCATCTGACCCAATCTTTTGCCTTTAGTCTGCCAAGATGAAACAACTAACACAAAACATTTAAGTGACAGGCTTGGGGTCACATTAAACTATTCATCTTGGTTAGAGGACAGTTCAAGGCTCCTGCCTCCCATCATGGGACTTTTTCTTCCCCCACTTCCCATACCTCTCTGCGTTATTTGGCAACAGTGGAGGTTTGGGTTACTTTGTAAAGTTTGGGAAAGTGGACTCCATACATTTCATTCTGTTTTTATGGGGTGTTTTCAAGCTTGACTTAGTGCTGAGTTTTGATAGAATTCTAGGCTGTGTTTTGAAAATGAGGTCAGCATATCCCTGTGATAAATGTCTCCTCAGAATTCCAGGTATAGGATGAGCACTGGGTGTTGTATGTAAGCCAATGTGACAATAAATTATATTAAAAAAAAAAAAGAATTCCAGGTATCGCTATCACTTTCTTGAAGACTAAACTGAATACAGTTCAATCTGGCCAACTCCCACTCTGATACCATATCTTTGCTGCCCAAATGTGCACTTGGATCTTCAAAAGTGAGGTCTACCTGCACTATAAAAAACTATATAAGACTTTTGCTTGGCAAAATCTGGCTCAATTTTATGATCTATAGCCCTGAGGCAATAAATACATTGGAAATTCTACGTTTCCAGGAAAGACATTGAGAGAAAAGGTGATGCATGATAGAGCATAGGAAGCAGGTGGAACCATGAATATGTGGGCTTTCTAGAAGCCTGAAAAGGAAGCACAAATCTGCAGTTATACAAAGAAAAAAAAATTTAAGCTCTACACTCACAGTGAGGCTTGAACTTACCACACTGAGATCAAGAGTCGTATGTTCCACTGACTGAGCCACCCAGGTGCCCTTTTTTTCTTTTTTCTTTTAAGTAAGCTCTTCACCCAATATGGAAGAAAAAACATTTATATTTGAAATCTCGGATTAGTCAGTAACTTTTCAAAGTAGTAAGACTTCACATTATTCATCAGGGGGAAAAAAAGCAAGATAAACCCACGAAAGATTGGCCCAGAGAATTAGGGACTTTGAGATGAAATTGTAAAGTGTCTAGATAAAGCAAATTCCCTTTTTGTTCTGACTGCACCTATATCAAGTGACAAGTTCATGAAAGACCAATAAAGAAGCAGCTATATCCTTGCTCTGAGTTTGACCTTTCTCAGAGAAGAATGTGGTTTTGCTAAAATAAGAAAAGAATCTATTAAGGTCATGCTGTACTTGATTGTTATCTTACAAAATTTGGCAGAAATTTTGCCCTGAACCCTATCAGCTGTGCTGACAATCCCATAGAAGAATTTATTTAAACTGGTGCCACCATTGCTGATGCGGAATCTCATTTTAGAAAATTTGACAGTCTTGTGAAACCACAGTCTAGAGATGTATAATTTGATTTTCTATGGGACAATTTAAATCAGAATTTCTGAAGGGAAAAATTCTAACACAGAGACTCATTGGAGGAACAATTTACTGAACATTTCCTTTAGGGGATATTTGCTATGTGGTATAAATTACTTTCCCCTCTTTGGTCAATTCTGATAACAATTCTTTGTATGGAACAAAGCCCTTTGAACTTCATATTTGGGGAAGGAAAGAAAGAAGGAAAGGATGGAAGGAAGTCTTAAAATTCTGGGGGTAATGAAAAAGGGGTACTCAGTTACCTTAGGGGATCATCCTAGACAAACTTACAAGCAAGTTTCCGTCTGCTGCTATTATAGCTCCCAGTACCCCCTCCCACTTTTCCGTTTCATATTGTTCCAAACTCTTGTTCCCGGCCAGATGTCATCTTACAAACAAATCCTCATTAAGATGATTTACTTTTCCAAGGGATACTCACATTTCAAAAAAGACTTCTAAAGGCCAAAAGGAACATAACTCTGACGTTGACATTTTAGAGCTTATAAGAGGCTGGTGGGGAACCTAGGACGTGGGGGACGGGGGGGATGTATCAGCATTCCTGATTATAGTACACAGGTTAGTCACATATGCCACCTGCTTAAGGTGAATCCCAGTTCACGAAAATGCCAGAGAAAAAGAAACCTGATTATTTCTACCTTCAAATAAAGTAGGAGGGACAAGATTTAAACGGATAATATATACATTTTCTCTTTTTTCTTTTTTTTTTTTTGAAGCGAAAGATCAAGCCACGCTTCCAAACCATATGTCATCCATTTCATTTAATACATTCAAAACATATTTAACTACAAGGCAAAGGAAACTCACATAACATTCATAGAAAAATAATAAATGACACTATCTGCCACACCTAATTGTACCCTGGTATGAGAAATAATTAACCCTTCTAATTATACATTTTATTTTTCTGTTACTTGTCAGCTCACTGAGTCTTCCTGGATCAGGAACAATGCTAACTCCTACCCGCTATAGCAGATTGTTCCTTTTCTTATTTTTTTTTTTTTTTAACGTTTATTTATTTTTGAGACAGAGAGAGACAAAGCATGAACGGGGGAGGGTCAGAGAGAGGGAGACACAGAATCTGAAACAGGCTCCAGGCTCTGAGCTGTCAGACAGAGCCCGACGCGGGGCTCAAACTCACGGACCGCGAGATCATGACCTAGGCCAAAGTCGGCTGCTTAACCGACTGAGCCACCCAGGCGCCCCCAGATTGTTCCTTTTTATTCTCCTGACTTAAAAAAAAAAAATGTTGGGCATCTTAGAGAGATTCATAAATGATACAGGATTTTTTAAAAAAGTGTACAAATGAAAGACATTGAGACAAATGGTAAATGATGGTGAGAAAACAAAGTCATGATGTAGTGAATACACAGAAGCCATTCCATGAGGATCTTTGCTGTTAATACAGGGGGATTGTATCTTTGGTTTTGAACTTCTAGCAGGCAAGCAAGAAAAAAAAAAAAATACAAATCTAGATCAGTTAGGAAATCAAAGCCAGGTTGGAGTTCTAGTCACAGAGCCCAAGTAAACAGGGCCCAGATGTTGTTAAGTGCAGCATCATGCATTTATTTGAGCTCTTGTAGGAATCTGGTACCAAGGGCCAAGAGGCAGAATGGTAGTCGGGGGAAGACAGGCCATATTTAGGGAAGAGCAAACTGCTCACCAAACCTGGTGGCTCCTGGGGGAGTCACACACCAGCTGCAGAGAGGTCCGGCCTCTGGGGGTTACAGCTGCCATTTGGCTCATCCGCATCCCACAGCAAGAAAACAAATGCCCTCGAGCAACCAAGAAAAATGAAAGAAAGAAAAGCATTCATGACACGAAAGGAAGAAATAGCAGAAAGTGAAAAATGAAGTGGAAAGATTCACAGCAAATGTATGGTCAGTCGTGGCAGGGGTGAGGCCGAGATGGGAATGGGGTGACGGGTGGGGATCAAAGGTACTTCAAATTAAATACATGGAAGTATACGTGAAAAAGCAAAAATGCCCACCTGCTAACAACTCACAATTCTGGGAGGTGAGACAGCTTTGTATTTTGTACTTAGCTGTATTTTTTTAAATTTACTTATTTATTTTGAGAGAGAGAGAGTGAGTGCACGTGGGATAGGCAGAGAGAAAGAGAGAGAGAGACAATCGCAAACAGACTGCCCAACACAGGGCTCAATCCCACAAACCCGAACCTGAGACCACGACCTGAGCCAAAATCAAGAGTCGGACGCTTAACTGACTGAAGCACCCAGGCACCGCTGTATTTTTTAATTATTTAAAATCTTAAAAATAAAAATAGAGGTGATGGTAGTAGAAGGGGGTATAACAGTAAGAGTTTCCCAGAGGAGATGAGTTTTGAGGCCAAGTATAAAAAGTGGGCTTGGATGGTCCCGGGGGAGAGATGCCAGAGTGAAAGACTAAGGAGCTTTCTGTTTCAAAACAGACCCTGTTTTCTAGAAGCTAATTAGGGATATAAAAGTTACCTGTGTGAAATACCTAGATGCCAATACATAGTTACACAGAGTTGAAAGTTACATCACTTATTACTGATAACAGAGAGAGCAAAAAAATTACATCAGAATGAATAATTCAGAGTTTTCCACATGACTCGACCTCACACACACCTTCTCCATTTCTTTCATCTTCCTCACTCATGCTCACCCGTACCTATTCCAATACCGAGCCTCTGATTTCTTTGGAATGGTCTAAAAATAAGAGAGATGTAGGAATGCAAACTGGTGCAGCCGCTCTGGAAAACAGTGTGGAGGTTCCTCAAAAAATTAAAAATAGATCTACTCTATGACCCGGCAATAGCACTGCTAGGAATTTACCCAAGGGACACAGGAGTGCTGATGCACAGGGACACTTGTACCCCAGTGTTTATAGCAGCACTTTTCAACAATAGTCAGATTATGGAAAGAGCCTATATGTCCATCAACTGACGAATGGATAAAGAAACTGTTGTTTATATACACAATGGAATAGTACTTGGCATTGAGAAAGAATGAAATATGGCCTTTTGTAGCAACGTGGATGGAACTGGAGAGTGATATGCTAAGTGAAATAAGCCATACAGAGAAAGACAGATACCATATGTTTTCACTCTTATGTGGATCCTGAGAAACTTAACAGAAGACCATGGGAGAGGGGAAGGGAAAAAAAAAAAGTTAGAGAGGGAGGGAGCCAAACCATAAGAGACTCTTGAAAACTGAGAATAAACTGAGGGTTGATGGGGGGTGGGAGGGAGGGGAACTGGGGTGATGGGCACTGAGGAGGGCACCTGTTGAGATGAGCACTGGGTGTTGTATGGAAACCAATTTGACAATAAATTTCATATTAAAAAAATAAATAAAATAAAAATGAAAATAAGAGAGAGGAAGGGAGGGAGGGAGGGAAGAGTGGACAGGAAACTAAGAGAAGCAGAAAGAGGGAGAGGAGACCAAAGAGAGTTCAACATATGTGCAGAGAACTCACTAATGGACAGGATTATCACGCATCCTAGAAAAGAAAGAAAAACCGAGTAAGTCCACAATAGATGTTCCACAATATCATCTTAGAAAGCAAGAAGTCTTAGATTTTGAGAGACAAGAGCAAAGGTTTCCCTAGAAGGATATGTGGCAAGTCTTACAACCCTGTGATTAAAATACACCGGAACATTTTTGGCTCTGTGGGGTTGGCTATTTTCATGACTGTGTGGTTACAACAAAAATCCTCCACCTCTTGTTTCTCGATGCTGTTTATATCAACTCAAGCTCTTGCTGTCATTTTTGTGTTAGAGTCCTTTTCTTTTTGAGATCATTCGTTATCTTGGTATCTTTGCGTACCGTGTATCAAGTAACAGGGTAAGCCCCAGGACACCTGGAAATAGATGCTGTTACCATAGCTGCAGAGCTCATTTCTGCTGTAAGACCGTATTTAAATTTTGTCTTTTAGAGTCTGAATGAAGTATGATTCCATTATGATACCATTGAGCACATTTTTAGTGTGAGCATTCACAAACGCTCCCTCTGTGATGAAATGGTTCAGTTGCCCTTTTTTCCTCAAGTGTCGAAGACTGAGATCTGTTGCCTGGCTTAAAGCAACTGTAATGTGAGGTCCTGTAAGTCCCCTGAAGCTCCCAAAGCATTAACACCATATTGACCATTTTTCTTGGGGACAAACCCATGTATTTTCACTATAGTTACTGTATCTTAGTCCTTACTGAGGTATGTCTCTTCCAGAGAAATTTAAAAAAGAAATTCTGATGTAGGGGCGCCTGGGTGGCTCAGTCGGTTGAGCATCCAATTTCGGCTCAGGTCATGATCTCACAGCTCGTGAGTTCGAGCCCCGCGTCGGGCTCTGTGCTGGCAGCTCGGAGCCTGGAGCCTGGTTCGGATTCTGTGTCTCCCTCTCTCTCTGCCCCTAACCCACTGGCATTCTGTCTCTGTCTCTCTCAAAAATAAATAAACATTAAAAAAATTTTAAAAACAAAAAAGAAATTCTGATGCAGATAAAATGAAGAAGATAAGTGAAGAAAGTGAGAACATTCAAATCCCTCTGAAACGATGATAAATTATAAGAGCTTCTAACAATCACTTGGTTCTTATGAAAAGTATTTACCATGGCAACCACTGTATCAAATTGCCCTTAATAGGTCCTGAGCCACATGCAAAGAAAAAGGAAGCAAGAGAAAAGTTGTCTCCTAGACCCTCTTTGTTCCGTTTATAGACAAGGAGGTGGCCTACAGTGACACGATGATAAAAACATAATATATGTGCACAATGCTTTCCTTGTTATCCGACACCTCACATACACTATTTCACAGAAGTGCTCATGATGCAGAATCAGTTTAATTATCTTGCTCTCCTTCCTGATGTTTCAGAAAGGACTCCCAGGCTATTTAGCTGTGAAATAAGGAGTCTTCAGCAGTTCATGCAGAGGGGTCCTTCCTCTCCTCTCTTGGAATTACTGAAATAGTGTCAAATTCTTGAGGTCCCTTCCATATCACAAGGTTCCTTCCATACTTTGATTTCCTATTATAAATGACACTATACAAGAGTCTTAAGGAAGTAATCTAATTTGTGGACAAAGATATGCAGGGCAGCCGTATAACAACCAAGAAATTAGAGTGTGTTCTTAACTCTTTTTGGGGGGTCCACATGATTAGGGCAACTCTGGAGCAAGACTGCCTTGTTTTAAGTCCAGGCTATGCTACATCCAAGATATACGACCTCTTTTTCTCTCACTTTCTCATCTATAAAATTGGGATAACCATTGATACCTATGTGTAGGATTATTGTAAGGTTTATTCAAGTCACTACAGGCACAGGGCACGTGAACAAGTGCACATAGTACATAGCAAGTGCGATGTGAGTGTTTGCTATAACTCTCATCATCATTTATTAGTAAGCACAAACTCTGGGCCTGGCCACGAGATCCCTTGTACACATAGGCTCACTTCATCATGGCAGAAAACTTACATGGTGAGTCTTATTAGTCTCATTTTACAAGTAGAAAGTCAGAAAAATTACACGATCTGCCAAAATCACATAAGAAGTAAATGGTGCGTAACTAATTGTATCCATAATTTAGGACTCGGCCAGTTTTTTGCCAAATTGAGGTGGAATGTTTGTGAAGAAATATCCGACTTAAGATACAGGCTGCATAGTTTACAAAAAAACTCGCTTTGGGAGAGGACTGGAGAGGACTGTCCAGAGTAGCTGATACTGAAGTATAACACAAGACCATTGGGAGCGCTCACTGGGAGAGACACACAGCATTTACAAAGCTGTTACAGGCAGAGAAAACACGAAATGATCTCAATTACCATACCCAAATACTAAATCACAGGATCAGCCTCAGCAAATTTACTGTTAATGTGCAGACTGCAGCCTAGATACTTCTCACATGCACAGTTCTACATAGGGTGGTCCAGGAAGCAAATGATCATTTATTATGTGATAACTGTGGACCTTCTAGAAAAGGATCACAAATATGACTCATCAGCCAAATCCGGCCCACTGCTTGTTTTTCCAAGTCTTATCAGAACACAGCCACGCCTATCTGTTCATATAGTCTCTGTGGCTGTTTTGAACTGCAATGGCAGAGATGAGTAGCTGTGAAGAATACCATATGGCCCAGTAAAGCCTGAAGTATTTACTATCTGGCCCTTTATAGAAAAAAATTTCCTCATCCCTGCTCTAGAGCAACGCTGGAAAGGCCAGCCTGTCTATCTATCTTGTATTTATGAGGTTTTAAAATTGATATGTTTGTGTCTATGTGTGTGTATGGATATATAAACGTTTTTACAAGAGGAAAATACATCTGAATTAGAAAGAATTAGATCATTAAATAGATGATCACATTTTGTAAAGAACAGTTTGTACGCCTAAGGCTTTTGTAACTATGACACTCACATGTGGGGTTTTTTTTTAATGTTTTTTTAATGTTTATTTATTTTTGAGGAAGAGAGAGACAGAGTGTGAGCAGGGGGAGGGGCAGAGAGAGAGAGAGAGAGACGCAGAATCTGAAGCAGGCTCCAGGCTCTGAGCTGTCAGCACACAGCCTGACACAGGGCTGGAACTGTGAGGTTGAGACCTAAGCCAAAGTTGGACGCTTAACCGACTGAGCCACCCAAGTGCCCCACACGTGTTTTATAAGGAGAAAGTCTGGGAGGAGACCGTGAGCTCTGTCCTGAATAGGACAAGTATACAATGGCAGCTTCACATCCAAGCTTCTAATTAGAATACTTATTAGGAGGCAGGTGGAGATAGAAGCCTGATGCCCGGAAGACAGGACAAGATCAGAGGTGGCGACTTGGGGAGTCATCAGTCAAAAGGTACACTTTCAAGTTTATAAAGATTTAGAAAGCATACGAAAGAAAAAAAAGAAAAAGAAAAAGAAAAAGAAAAAGTACCTTTTGACCCAGCATGTCACTACCACTTCTAGGTATAAATATTAGAGAAGCCATCACAAGACAATATGTGTGCATCCAAATGCAAGCAGCAAGATTCATCCATCCCCGGGAACGGGGATAAATGATTTGGACATACAATTTGTGCTAACCTGCACAGCTCTAGTGAAATGGGATCACTTGAATTACATGTCACAACATGAACCAATCTCACAAATATAGAGTTGAGTCAGAAATCAGGTTGAAGAAGACTATTTAAAACATATAGCATGAATGGAGGTGCCCCAAACGTGCACTTTGGCGTGGGGCCCATGGGTTCAAATCAATATTTAGCTGAAGACAAAGACAAATGTCAACATCCAAGAATGGCTTCCGGGGCACAAGAATGAATCTGAAATTATAATTAGAATATTGCTATTTGATCATTAATTTTAGTAGCAATTACATCCTACTACATAAAGAATCATTTCTGTAGTGCCGTCAGGTGATATCATGCTCCTGCGGCCACTGTTGTACTACGTGTGATGTTGAAAAAAAATTTTTTATGTTTATTTTTAAGAGAGAGAGAGACAGAGTGCAAGCAGGGGAGGGGCGGAAAGAGAGGGAGACACAGAATCCAAAGCAGGCTCCAGGCTCTGAGCTGTCAGCACAAAGCCCGACGTGGGGCTTAAACTCCTGAGTTGTGAGATCATGACCTGAGCCAAAGTCAGACACTTAGCCGACTGAGCCACCCAGGCGCCCCTACTATGTGTGATGTTTAACAGACATGTTTTCATCTAAGCTCAGAACAGCAAGCTATTCTGAGATCATCTAATTTTTCTCTAATACTTTTTCCTTCATATTTTGAATTTTGTGTGCTGTCTGAATCAAAATGACTTATTATAAATATTGTGCATGATTTTGGAGTTTTCCCTCTTGGTGAAATTTTGAGATGGCAAGATTGACATTCTCCTTTAAATTTATCCTCATTATTAAAAAAATACTCCCAATGACCCTTCTTAACCAATCCGTGATCGAAATGGAATTTTAAAACTAAAAATTAAATAGAGTTCTTAAAGATTGTTTTAGTTAATGTTTTAGATACTAGTATACAAACAGTTGTACAATTATGAAAATTATGATATAGCCTAATCTCTATTATTCTGACTTGTATTATTATTTTTATGTGGATTTCCCTTTATTGACATGATAAAAATCTATTGTTCTTCCTAAAATTGTCTGGCAAATGTACTGAATACTTGTATTAGCTGCCCACTTTCCTACTTCACTGTTAAAAAGTTCTTACTTTTTTATATATAATTAACAGCTCTTATAATCATCAATTATTGCAGTATATTCTTCTTGCAACAATAAATACCTATTTTTTTAAAAAATAAATACAGGGGCACCTGGGTGGCTCAGTTGGTTAAGCAACCGACTTTGGCTCAGGTCACGATCTCGCTGTCTGTGAGTTCGAGCCCCGCGTTGGGCTCTGTGCTGACAGCTCATAGCCTGGAGCCTGCTTCGGATTCTGTGTCTCTCTCTCTCTCTGCCCCTCCACTGCTCGTGCTCTGTGTCTCTCTGTCTCTCAATAATAAATAAACATTAAAAAACTTTTTTAAAAAATAAAAAAGAAATAAATAAATAAATAAATACATACGTATTTTCACTTCAACCACTAATAGAAGTTCAACACACAAAAAGTTACAGAAGGAAGCCTGTGGCTCAGTTGCTTAAGCGCCCAGCTCTTGATTTCAGGTTTGTGGCAGCAAGCCCCAATTTGGGCTCTGCGCTGACAGCATGGAGCCTGCTTGGGATTCTTTCTCTTCCTCTCTGTCTCCCTCTCTCTCTGCCCCTCTCCCCGACTCATGCCCCCACGCACACACACTCTCTCTCTCAAAAGAAATAAACTTAAAAAAAAAAAAAGGGGGGGCGCCTGGGTGGCTCGGTCGGTTAAGCGTCCGACTTCGGCTCAGGTCATGATCTCACGGTCTGTGAGTTCAAGCCCCGCATCGGGCTCTGTGCTGACAGCTCAGAGCCTGAAGCCTGTTTCCGATTCTGTGTCTCCCTCTCTCTCTGCCCCTCCCCTGTTCATGCTCTGTCTCTCTCTGTCTCAAAAATAAATAAACGTTAAAAAAAAAAAATTTAAAAAAAAAAAAAAAGGATTCCATTCCTAGGACAGCCAAAACTATAATTGTCTCAGTTTCATGATGTGGGGATTAGCATCAACAGCTCTATTTGGGGCCTTTTGTCTTGTTTTAAACAAAGTTTACATGGGTATGTACCACAATTATAAAGACACATCTTAAAGTTTTTTTCCTGTGGGGAGAAATGGGGAATGCACTAGGGAAAAGATATACAGAAGGTCCAATTTTATTTGTCACATTTTATTTCTTAAGGAAATAGTTGAAATTTAAGTATTTATTATATTATTCTCTACCCTTTTTTTACGTGCTTCAAAAATTTAATAACAAAAGAATAAAAATAGCAGAGAATAAAAACAATGAGAAGCCCATGCAATTCTAGAAACTGGAAATATTTCTCATTTCCAAACTTGTTAAATTGGAAAAAAGATTTTAAAATAGGGAGTTATCTTTTCTTCAGAGATGAAATTACTGGTTTTTAAAGCACCCACTTAGCGGTTGGTTTATTTAAATCTCAGAAAATAAGATAAAAATAAGCATAAAGCTAATGTAGCCATATACCACTTTTAGTGGCAAACTGGTACAAAACGTCTTTCTGCTATAATGATGGTAATAAAGGGTAAAAAATAAAATAAAATAAAATAAAATAAAATAAAATAAAATAAAATAAAATAAAATAAAATAAAATAAAATAAAATAACTAAGAGGAAATGAAACTAGGTAGTTTGATTGTGTTTGAAACCAAAGGAACAACATTCAAATCCGCGGTCCTCTGGGGTAAGATCTCTGCTTTAAGCGACATGTAACCCCATATCAAAAGCTGGCTCATGGAAATGTTCCCCCCACTTCTGTTGCACAGATTTTCTCTTTTCAGTGTTATCTGGCACAAATTTTCTGGTTTTCTCCACAGCTCCTCAAACCTCTGATCAGAAAGCCCTGACCCCAGGAAGTGCCTGGGTGGCTCAGTTGTTTTGGCATCTGACTTCAGCTCAGGTCATGATCTCACCATTTTTTGAGTTCAAGACCCATGTCGGGCTCTGTGCTGACAGCTCAGAGCCTGGAGCCCGCTTCAGATTCTGTGTCTCCCTCTCTCTCTGCTCCTCCCCCACTCTCACTCTGTCTCTTTCTCTCTCTTTCCAAAATAAATAAACATTAAAAATTAAAAAAAAAAAAAGGAGGGAGTGGCTACTGGGTGGTTTGGTGGGTTAAACATCCGACTCTTGATTTTGGCCCAGGTCATGAGCTCACAGTTCATGGGATCAAGCCCCTCATCAGGCTCCATGCTGACAGTGTGGATCCTGCTTGGGATTCTCTCTCCCTCTCTCTCTGTCCCTCCCCCACTTGCATGCGTGCGCGCGCTCTCTCTCTCTCTCTCAAAAATAAATAAACATTTTAAAAAATTTAAAAGAAAGAAAAAAAGAAAGCCCTGACCCTGGAACCCCTAGGTGATGGTGGTTTGCCTGTGCTAACTACCTGCCTCATTTCCTGTTTTCTCTCACATCTAGATACAACAGGTACCAAGCAGAGCAAGATACGAGACGGTTAGAGGGAATGCTGCACACAAGAATGAAAGCAATTACTCTTGAGTCTTAGGTGCATTTGCTTGTTTGCATTTCAGTAGATAAACGATATCATCTCTTGCATTTAAAGTGGGACAGGCTGCACCCATTCCAGGAGACAAGAAACGGCACCTGCCTCCAGTTATCGCAATCAATTAGCAGCTTGTTTGACTTCTTCAGGCCTTGGGGGAGGGGGAGGGTTGGTTTTTTTTTTTTTTTTTTTTTAATGTCCGGGAGAGTGAGGGCGAGTGGGGGAGGGGCAAAGGGAGGGAGGGAGAGAGAGAGAGAGAGAGAGAGAAAGAATGAATCTCAAGCAGGCCACACACTCAGCGCAAAGCCCTCAGAGCTCAGTCCCACAACCCTGGGATCATGACCTGGGTCAAAATCAAGAGTTGGTCGCTCAACCAACTGAGCCACCCAGGCACCCCTGCATTTTTTTTTTAAGTTTGTTCATTCATTTTGAAAGAGATAGAGAGCACAAGTGGGGGAGGGGCAAAGAGGGGACAGAGGATCCGAAGCGGGCTCTGTGCTGACAGCAGAGAGCCAGATGTGGGGCTCAAACTCACGAACCGTGAGAAAATGACCTGAGCCAAAACTAAGAGTCAGACGGTTAACCGACTGAGCCATCCAGGCCCCCCACCCCTGTATTCTTTAATTAAAGCCTTCCCACTAGTGAGATTTTGAATTTGAATTTTGAGTTTGTAACTTTATATCTACTCTATGTCTTTAAACATCTCACTTACTGTAAGAAAGTTTGGAATATAAAACAGACAAGATTTAGAAAACAGCATAATCTATCGTACAAAATGAGGAAAGGGATGAGGGGCTTAGAAATTCTGCTTTCACCGAGTGAGATACTGAATCATTTCCTTCACAAAAAACTCTACCACCACAGATGAATTGCCTTTCATGATATGTTTAAGCCTATGTAACTACCCGGAAGCTCATGTTTACAATGCTTTCTACTGACTTTCTAGCAGAAAATCACCCTTTTATTTTTTTAATTGTTAATTTATTTTTGAGAGAGACAGTCAGGGGAGGGGCAGAGAGACAGGGGGCAGAGGATCCCAAGCTGGGTCTACGCAGACAGCAGAGAGCGCGATGTGGAGTTCGAACTCACGAACTCCAAGATCATGACTTGAGTGCAAGTCGGACGCTTAACTAACTAAGTCACTCAGGCACCCCCAGAAAATCATCCTTTTAAACACTTGTTCTCAGAGAGTGAAATAATGCTTGCCTAGTCCTAGGGGGTTGGGAGTAGGAGTAAGAGTGAGTGCTAGGGGGCGGGGTTTAGTTTGGGGATGATGAAAACGTTCCAACCTTAGATTTGGGCAGTGGCTGCACAGGTGTGAATATACACCATACACACCAGAGATTTTGGGTCCAATATATCCTAACCTTCCACCCCGCTCTCCCTCCACTTCCCAACATGATCCTTCCTTACAATTTATCTCATGAATACTGTAGCCCCGTGCCAGACGCTAGAATTAGCCCCAAAGCCATTCACAGGGTCCTCTTCGCTTGCCTTTTCCTACTACAAGACGCTAGGAAGCAAAATACCCGATTTTGCATTTTTGCTGTAAGGAGCGGACAGATGGTTCAGTTCTGGCCGATGCAATGCAGATAGAACTCTCTTACCTAAGGTTTCCAGGAACGTTTCCCTTTCCAGATGCAACTGGCGGTGCTCCTTTCATCCCTGTGGCCTTTCCCTCTTCTTCCTGCCTAGAAAGCAAACAGGAGGCCTGGAGGTGGAACAGCCAGTCGGGGACACGGAGTGACAAGCATGAGGATAAAAGCCCATAAGCCAAGACAGGTGGGGTGGAAAGACTGAAAGAGCCTTGGTCCTTGTCAGCATTTCTCTTGTACCAGTGCTGGACTGCTCAGTTTGGGACTTCTCATTTTATGAGAAAAAGGAAACCCTCTTGTGCTAACCTACTGTTGCTTTTGCTATTGCAAACAGGTGTCGTGTGATTTGCAACCAAAAGCACTTCTGACCAGCCAGTTGTGAGACTTTCCTATTCAAAAATTATGTAAATATGCCTGTGTCGACGTGGTTTTTTTCTTTAAATGTTTATTTTTGAGACAGAGAGAGAGTGCACAGGAGAGGGGCAAAGAGAGAAGGAGACAGAGAATCTGAAGTGGGCTCTGTGCTGACAGCTGAGAGCCCGATGTGGGGCTCGAACTCACGGACCGTGAGATCATGACCTGAGCCGAAGTCGGATGCTTAACTGACTGAGCCACCCAGGCGCCCTGAAGTGGTTTTCTTTTAATGGCCAGGTGATACTTCTTATACACAGAAAAAAACATTTATAATTAATTGGGGTACAAATTATTTTATAATTTATCGAAGAATCACGTTTTGCTTAAACCTTAAGGTTTAATTTAAAATATTTTATCTTCTGGGGCACCTGGGTAGCTCAGTCGGTTAAGCATCCAACTTCGGCTCAGGTCATGATCTCAGTTCATGAGCCCAGGCCTCGTATCAGGCTCTATGCTGACAGCTCAGAGCCTGGAGACTGCTTCGGATTCTGTGTCCCCCTCTCTCTCCGCCCCTCCCCTACTCCCACTCTGTGTCTGTCTGTCTCTCTCTCTCTCTTTCAAAAATAAATAAAATTTAAAAAAATAATAAAATAAAATATTTTACCTTCCTTATAGTTCTTTTTTTTATTTTTTACTTTTTATTTTTTATTTTTATTTTTATTTTTTTTACCTTCCTTATAGTTCTAATAAGGTACGTGCCATACTAGAGATCTGTGCACAGATGAAGAAAAGAACATTTCACAGAGAAGCATTTTAGCGAGGCCCTAAAGAATGAAGAGAAAAGAAAGTTCCAGTCTGACAGAATACACACACTCAGAGGCATGAAAGATCATGGTGTGCTAGATGGGTGCGTGAGGCTGGAGAAGGGGAGATGATGTTACCAAGCAGAATGAGACCAAATCCTTTAGAGCCCTGAGTACCAGACTACGTCTCTTCAACTTTATCCTGCAGAATATAGAAGGTCTTAGAGGTTTTGAAGGCAGGGAGAGATAGGATCGTGTGGGTGTTTTATTTTTTTTTTTTTTAACGTTTATTTATTTTTGAGGCAGAGAGAGACAGAGCATGAACGGGGGAGGGTCAGAGAGAGGGAGACACAGAATGTGAAACAGGCTCCAGGCTCTGAGCAGTCAGCACAGATCCCGACGCGGGGCTCGAACTCAAGGACCGCGAGATCATGACCTGCGCCGAAGTCGGACGCTTAACCGACTGAGCCACCCAGGCGCCCCATCGTGTGGGTGTTTTAGAAAGAAAAAGAGATTGGGGGCCGTAGGTAGGGAGGCTACCTGGAGACTACTTCAGAAAGGATTAGGAACCGAATAAAGAAAAGACCCCCTGAAGAGTCTGCGGTGGACCCCCAGGGCAGGGATCCAATGGAGGAAAAAGCAGAGGCTGAGGGTCCACAGAGGTAGCTGAGGGGAGGCAAAGTCTGGAAGGGAGAGGGGGGTCAGTGTTCCCAGGAGGCATTGCTAAGGGTGTAAAGGGCCACCTGTCAACGGCCGGAGGCTGCAGCTTAGGAACCAGCACAGCACGTAGCAAACAGGTGGACAAGGCAGCAGAGGAGGCAAAGGGCCCCCAGCCTGAGATGGTGGCTTTTCCTGCTGTGACAGACTCCTAAGCCGCACCCCTCCCTCTTCTCCATACACCTGCTTACCATACTAGGGAAAGAAGCCGGCAAAGGGGGAGGTTATCTGAAGTTACAGTAGTAATAGGTATGTTACAATATTAACATACCTATTAAATTAGTTAAGCAAGGAGGCCACTGAGGTGGCCCTAATTGAATGGCAGCCTCTGTAAGTGAACCAAAATCTAAGCCTATAAATGTCTCCAGGTTAGGAAACTGAAACATAAGGACGGCCAATCACAGCCAACTGGCTTTCGACTATAGCCAATCAATAATTTCCTTACTTCACTTCCACCTGTTCTCTGGGAAAGTCTTGCTCCTAACCGCCTCCAGTTTGGGGCTGCCCATCCGAGTAGATTTTTACTCAAATAAGCTCTTGAAATTTTTAATATGCCTCAAGTCTATCTTCTAGTCCACCCAAAGCCACCCAATTATCAGCATTAGCATGCTTTTTTTTTTTTTTAATTTTTTTTAATGTTTATTTTTGAGAGAGACAGACACAGAGTGCAAGCTAGGGAGGGACAGAGAGAGGGAGACACAGAATCTGAAGTAGGCTCCAGGCTCTGCTCTACCAGCACAGAGCCCGTCACGGGGCTCAAACCAAGGAAACGCGAGATCATGACCTACGCTGAAATTGGAAGCTTAAGTGACTGAGCCACCCAGGTGCCCCACCATGCTTTAAATCAAATTAGACATTTAGCTAATCACCACCACCAACAACAACTAACCACGTAGGTAGGAGCTCCAGAGAAACCCGGAGCAATTATGGACAAAATAATCGGAAAATCCATCTTCTATGCAAGACGCAGTAGTAACACAAGTTAAATTATGCAGGTGTGGTACAGAAGCACCAAGAAAGCAGAGTCAAACATACCCACGTTGGCAGATTATATCCAGGGCTATCCATGGGTGGCATTGAATCTGGGGGACATCAGCCATCTGGTCACCAGAGGTAACTCTTTGCCCCAGCTCTTTGCCCCCATCTGTGCTCATCAAATGGCCCTTGATTATTAATTCATTGTCATCAGTTCTTTCATACTAGAGACTGGTCCTGGAAAAGGAAACCCCTCCTGCCTTAAAGAAATAGAATGGGCTTAGGGCGCCTGGGTGGCTCAGTCTTGATTTCAGCTCAGGTCATAATGTCATAGTTTGTGGGTTCGAGCCCTGCATTGAACTCTGCACTGACAGTGCAGAGCCTGCTTGGGATTGCACCTCCGTGGAAGAAGCACACAGTCCAGCAGGGTGCACGTATTTCCTCCAAGCTCCCATGCCGGCCCCACAAGACAGTGCAGGGGTATTGGCCAAGCCGTTCACTCGATGATTCATCCCTGACCCTCTTCCCATCACCTGGTGCACTTCCCTCTGACCTGCTCTTAAAGTTCTGGCTGCTGTTTAAAAAAAAAAAAAATTAATGTTTATTTATTTTTGAGAGAGAGAGACAGAGTGCAAGAGAGAGACAGAGCATGAGTGGGGGAGGGGCAGAGAGAGAGGGAGACACAGAATTCAAAGCAGACTCCATCCAAGCTCTGAGCTGTAGCACAGAGCCCAATGTGGGGCTCGAACCCACAAACTATGAGATCATGACCTGAGATGAGGTTGGACGCTTAACCGACCGAGCCACCCAGGCGCCCCTCTGGCTGCCGATTTTTATATTCCTTCTCCTATTTGTTTCCCCACTGTTACTATTGGATTTGACCTTGGCCAACTCCTAAAGCCTAGGGTGACACCTTTCATATTTAGCCTGTCTGCCTCTACACCAACCCTGTAGAGAAGAGCTGCTTTCCCAGCAGGCCTCATGCAGCCTTCCACCCATGGGACCGTCCAGGGCACACTCTTCATGTCAGAGAGACTCCGGTAATTTCTAGAACCGTTGGCTGGGCTCTGCCCTAAGGATTCAAGTCCAGCACACAAAGAAACAAACACAACAAACAAAACAGTAAAACCCCAGGAAACATTCAGCAGGAATGGTGACTTCCCAGGAAGGCTCTGAGAAAGTAAGTCGCTTCAGTAAGTCACATGTATGGGCTGAAGCTTTCCCACGGGGTGGGGCAGAGCCGCCCTATCAGCGCTGCCCTTTCCACAGCAGTAATTGTGGGGTGACTGACACCGTGTACTGTACTGCCATGACTCTAGCTCGCAACCAAGCCACCCCTGCTCCACACGTTCCCTTTTCATTACTCACCATTTTGACTTAGAGGGTGGAGCTAGGCAGGCCTTATTTGAATACCCACCATGCCTCCTCAGCCATAGTCTTCCCCAAGGCTCCATTTTCTCAACCGTGAGAATAACAAGGATTATTACCTCTCCGGCAGATAGACTCGCATGCACATCCGCCTGACACACAGCAGGCACTGCCCAGTGTTAATTCTGATTCCTTTTTCTGAATTTCTGATTCTAACCTGAGGCAGAATCTCCAGGATCCTGAAGATTGGCCTCACCTCGGGGTCCTCTGTACTCAGCTGTAATTCTTCCTTGTCCTTAGTCGGGGGAAGATTGTAACCTGAGGGCAGACTTGGGGCTCTTCCCTCAGCATGATTGGAGGAGAGGGAGACGACTCAAGGAAACCCTCGCTCCATGATACTCAAATTCCAGTGAGCATAGAATTATTTAGGGAGTTTATTAAAAATACAGATACCCAGGAGGCCCCTTCCTCAGTGACTGAGAGTCACTGAGCCACTGAGAGTCAGACCCAGGACTCTATATTTTTAATAAGGTCCCCAGAATATGCTAATGTGTACCAAAGTTTCCTCCTCCTTGACCTGGTTACTCCCTGAAGACAGAGTGGGTGGTAGGGCCCACTTGGGGGCTGTGGGATAATAAAAAAGACTTGAAAAAAAAAATACTTGGTCTTTGTCTCCAGTTCCTGGCACAAAGCTCCCTAAGCCCTTGGACTCTCTCTTAAGTGAGAAGAGTGTCTTAAGTGATGAGTGTTTTATGCTGATAAGACAATCTCTTGTGGTAGGAGGCTAGAAAGCTTCAGGGCGAGAACTGGTCACAAGAAAAATCAACCAAGTAATTAGAGGGTTAGAATTGTCAGCCCCACCCCTCGACCTCCTGGGAGGGGAGAAGGGTAGGAATTGAGTTCAATCATCAATGGCCAGAGGTTTAATCAACCATACCTACCTAGTGAAACCTTGATAAAAACCCTAAAGGGGAGGTTCATTGAGCCCCCAGGTTGGTGAACACATTCATGCACTTGGTTGATGGCACAGCAGGAAAGAACATGAAAGTTCTGCGCCAACCCCCAGCCCTCACCCCTACCCCCTAGAATTTGTCCTATGCATTTCCTCTGCTTGGTTGTTCCTGAATTATAAGGAACTTTAGAATGAACTGGTAAACTTAAGTAAAGTGTTTTCCTGAATTCTGTGGGTCATTCTAGCACATTATCAAATCTGAAGGGGGCTCGCAAAAACTCCCACATTTATAGTCAGGCTTGAAGAAGTATGGGTAGCCTGGGTACACATTTGCGACTGGTGTGTGACATGGAGGCAGTCCTATGGGTCTGAGCCCTTTGACTCATGAGATCTGACCCAAACTCTAAGTGAATGGTGTCAGAATTGAGTTGAATCGTTGGGCGCCCAATTGGTGTCATAGAATTGGTTGGTATATGTAAAAACATGACACATTAAGTGTCAGAAAAAACCACACAGGGGCCCTGTCACATTTCATCTTCTGACTTCACCTGGCCCTTGTACAACCACACTTCTTTATAGAATGTGGTTAAGCCCAGAAAAAATGGCCAATTCTGTTGCAATTCTCTGACCTAAATTCAGCGCGAGCCTTTTGAATATTTTTTTTTTTTCAACGTTTATTTATTTTTGGGACAGAGAGAGACAGAGCATGAACGGGGGAGGGGCAGAGAGAGAGGGAGACACAGAATCGGAAACAGGCTCCAGGCTCCGAGCCATCAGCCCAGAGCCTGATGCGGGGCTCGAACTCACGGACCGTGAGATCGTGACCTGGCTGAAGTCGGACGCTTAACCGACTGCGCCACCCAGGCGCCCCTCAGCGTGAGCCTTTTGAAGGCGAGTAGAAGGGAGGCTTAAATTTTCCCTGTTCACACCTACTCTAAGGAGGGCCGAATTTCCCTCCAGGCTTCCGACCTGCCGATTGTAATCCACAACACAGACAGTGGACAATTTCCAACAGGCCAGGGAAAGGTCTCACTCTAGAACAGGGTGCGAGTCCATTTTCTGGAATCATTTTATGGACTCACTGACCACCTTGATTCTGGCTGGACACCACTTTGATGTGCCCCTTGACTTTTTGAGCCAGGTTCACATGTCTGCCAGACCCTTCCCATCTAGCTAGATTCTTTGCCCTAGTTCCTCTCGGCTATTTATCAGTCATCAAGCCTTTCCTTATGCCCCCAAATTTCTACAATCAATTCTCTCAGCCATTTCCACCAGAATATGCCCCCAGGAGTCCAGGTGAAGGCTTTGCTGATAAGCTTTCCTATCCTGGCTTCACGTGTGAGGTCTCAGCTGCACTGCTGTTCCAGTATTTGCCATTAGGATCTTTCTCCTCCCTTCCTTACCTTGTCTTCCCTCTCCTCCTAGAGAAGCCTTACTCTTTTATCAGTCAATGCCACCCATCTTGATGTACCTCCTAGACATACCTGAAACCATTCAGAGGGCCCTCATTCTTCACCTTTTTTTTTTTTTTTTTTTTTAATATGTGGTAAATTTTGACGAGACTTCTTCTACTAAGACCCTGTTAGGACAAAGTTACCTGGTCAATGATTGCCTTGCCCACATGCAGGGAGGGAGTCATGGTCAATTTGGTAAAAGGTGGCACAAAATTGAGGGACATGACAGAGGCCCTATGTGCTAAAGTCCAAGTGGAATGAACTAGCTAAGTGCTTCTACTTGGAGCAGAGGCTCAAGTCTTCCATGAAAGAGAGCTCCCCAGGAACTAGGGGGCTATACCACAGAGCCACCATTAACTAGTGGAGAGTACCTGCCAGCTTCAAGGTCATCCCCAGGGACCTCAGCTGGGTTCTACTTGGTGTAGTGGCCCAGTCACTTGCTCCCAGGAAATTCTTCCTGTGACTACACTGGGTCAACACTGACTCCTGAAAACCCTCCCTCCAACTTTGGCTCAGAGTCCTGTTTCAAGATACAAAGAGCCCATGTAATGTGGCTGACTAACTTTGACTTCTCCACGTCTTCCAGGGGAGCCAGTTCTGGGAGGGCTAGGGGAAATCCTATGTGGCTTGAGCTCTTCCTCCATGGAAAAACTCATCACCATCACAACAGACCACACCCTGCACCACCCACCCTCTGGACACGAACCTCTCCACGCAGAGTTATTTCAGCCCTCGTCACTTTGATCCTTGGAATTTTAGCTCCACGCTCACAAAGGCACCATCATCTGGACTAATATCCCTGTCTTCTTCCAGATCCCTGGAATTCCTCTGACTCCTTTGTGTTCTCACCTTGGGCAGTACCTGAAGTGTACCTGACACCTGTAGTCCCATCCTCCGTGTGTGCTCACAGCTGTCTGGCTAACACACGTCCAAACCACAGGCTCAAGATTTTCACTGTGTGCAAAGAATGGGAGGCACAAAGTGACCTTTAGCAACCCTACAAGGTCCCTGGAAAATATTTATTGAAATATTATCAACTTTTAGAAAAGAATGTGCTAGACTGCTCCAATATCTTCTCCTTTATACTACATTAACAGAACCTTTAGAAAACAAGATTATACATTTCCCAACTTACCCTGAAGTCTGATATGATTAAGTGAATAACTTCTGGCCAATGTGATATAAGGGGAAGTAACGTATGGAAATTTCAGGATGTATCCTCAAAGGGGATACAAGAGGCCTGCCTCTTCTCCAACATTCCCTGTCCTCACCTCCTCTCCTCCATCCTGTTGCTCTAAATGTGGACACGGTGGCATACCTCCTTGGCTAAGCGGACTTCAGGCCACACCTTTCAGATAGTGAAGCAACAAGCTGTAGGGAACTTACATGCCAGATGACCACATTGAGCAGAACTGCCATACTAACCCCAGACCACCTGTTGAGAGAAGCAATCCACCAAGGCCTTGAGCATCCCTGAACACCCCTTTTGAGGATGCTAAGAATCCAAGGCCCTGACCACTCTTTAGGCAACCATTTCTTGGGGTTGAGTTTCCAGTGAGCAGATTCATCTTCTCCCAGACAAAGAGCAGGCTTGCTTACCACTCACTATAAAAGTGGTAGATCCCAGTTGTAATGCAAACCCACTGTATGTGTCATGCCCAGCTTGGTTCCTCCTTGTAACCTCCATGGGTCTTGGAGGGCATAGGGAACCAGCACCAGCAGGATACACATGCTGCTTGCTATGCGGTGAGTGGTGAAATCCTTTGTCTCAGACCCAGGAATCTGTGTCTTCTGTCAGCCTCCATGAAACAGTAATTTATCAATTTGCAAGTA
Source organism: Panthera pardus (assembly GCF_024362965.1). Classification (NCBI taxonomy): domain Eukaryota; kingdom Metazoa; phylum Chordata; class Mammalia; order Carnivora; family Felidae; genus Panthera; species Panthera pardus. The sequence goes on along the minus strand of NW_026526832.1, from coordinate 9,792,878 downwards.
GGGTACGATCCCAGATCCTGACATCCCTACCTCTGGACTGTTTTTAGGGGAAAAAATCAACTTGCATCTCTCTTGAGCCACTGTTATTTTGGATCTCTGTTATAGGCAGCCAAACCTAATTCTAACAAATCAAAGAGTAACTTTTCAAAGTTCTGATTTGGCAAAACAAAAAAAGTGCTTATTACATCTTTTGAGAAATTTATCTTTCAAGCTGAGCCAAATGTGATCATTGAAAAGCAAGAAATTATAAAAATAAGAAGTATATGTTACTTGGGACCTCTCGAACAAGTGTCATAGAAGAATGAAGATCACACTATGACTGGTTAGCAGATACTGAAGGCAGTAAACCAAAGGTTACTTAATCAGGTTGGCAAATTCACAAGAGCAAATTCTCCACATTTATTCGAGCAAGATAATTTGTAGATGTTTTAGGTGCTTGAATGTTACTTTCTGCCAAGAATTATATTCAGCCATGCTTTTTTGATGTAAGATTCCATATTATGAGGAATGGAGTCCAGATGAACTCGGAGAGCAATTCCCTGATCCGCCTTGTTCTCAGACAAGGCAGGGGTGAATCTGCTTCAGGCTAGGCTGAATTCGAGTTAACATTCTTTCTCGAATGTTGGCAGCTCTTGTCCTTTGAAAAACAGCAGGGTAATTGAAGATGTTGAGAAAGGTTCAAGCAAGCTTGCGTCACTACCACATTAGTTAGGAGACCGAGGCCGACAAAGATAAAACAAGAATAGAAGCAAGGATGTGGCAACACCTGCTACCGAGCGACTGACAGAATGCTGAAAGCCCTTTGTGAGACGCAGGTACTTTGATGTGTCAAATATTCTAAATGCTTGAACTCTCTACAAGAATTCCCAGTGCATTTATTTCTTATTTTTGATTTCTAACACATTCACAATTCTCTAATGAAATTACCCATTACTCTTTTTGGTGGGCAAATCTTGTTTTAGCCTGGTCAGCATCCATTCTCACTTTGGGAATAGCATCTAGATTGTCCCTTGGATAATCACCCCTCCCCACGCCCCAGTCCATAGTGTTGTGTGAGGCTGACTCAACCACACCAAGCACCAGGCAATTGGTTCAGAAGGCACAGGACTGGGTGAGACTCAACACTGGGACTTTTGTTGATACTGTTGGGAATGTGAAGCTTGCTTTGTCTTGAGACTGCTATTGTAAGATAATGTAAGTCTGGAGGTGCTAGAAATCATAGGTAGAAAGAACAGTCTGAAAATAGGGCAAACACAGTGGAAAACCGAACAAGAGGAAGAGAAAAACCAAGTTCTGTTGACGTAGTTTTAGCCCAGATCCAGCCATGCCTGAAGGGAGATTCGTCCACAGGCTTTTCACTATGTTAGCCAATAATTTCCCTTTATTGCCTAAGCCAAATTTGAGCTGATTTATAACTTGTGGAATTAAAAGAGTTCTGACTCTTGAAAGTATTGTTGTCACAAGGGACAACTAGAAGTGTTTATCCAGTCTATATAAAACCAAGGAATGTGCTCAGGCCAGTTGTGGCTTTAGAATTTCTATAAATAGGTGCCACAATCGAGCCAAAGGGAATGTATGAGGGACTTGTTTTGAAGCTGCTTTACATGAAATTGATTAAACATCTATTATTCATATCAAAATGGGGGGAAGGGCAGAGAAAAGAGATCCCCCCCAAGCCACTCCCTTGGCAATAACATTCACTCAAACTAAGGAAAGATCAGTCAGTAGGGTTTCCAGAGCACTATGGGGGTCTAATACATATCTGGCTATCAATGCTTACCTGAGGCAGGATGATACAGTGGAAAGTGCTGTGGATTAAAATCCTAGCTCTATAACCCCCCAGGCTAAATGACCCTGGACTAATGACTTAAATTCAGGGAGATCTAGTTTACTTTGCAAGGTTTATTATTTGATGTAAATGACATATTTGCATCCTTCTGCACTGCTTTTTTCTTCCTTAACATTATAATTATGACATTTATGCCTGAGGACCTATGGAGTATCTAGTGCATTTATTTTCCTGTTACGTCACATTGCATTACATGCGTATACCAAAATTGTTTTATCCATGTTTCAATTGATGGACTCTAGGTTGATTCCAAATTTTGATTCTTACACATAATACTGCTATAAATATTCTTACGTCCATATGCAAAACATCATCCAGGGTATATTCCAAGAAATGGAGTTGCTGGGTCATGGGCTGTTTCTGAGTTTTGTGCAAACAGACTTGATTACATATTGACAAGTTGTCCTCCAAAGTGGTTTTTAGCAATTGAGACTTCTACCAGCTGTGTATGAGAGATGCTTCCCATCCTTTCCAGCATTCAAACACTCAATCAACAGATATTTTTTAGCAATCCACTGCTCTGTTCTAGCTACTAGAATATAGCAGTGAAAGTTCTCACTCTCGTGGAGCTTCCATTTTCTTGGCAGAAGACATAATAACAAATCAACAAATGACAACATAATAGATCTGGAGGTGATGGGTGCCTCGTTTCCAGAGTGTATGGCTGCCAAGGATTAGTTCTTCTCCTTGGACCCTTCTGTACTTACAGTAAGTGAACGCAATGCCGTCTTGAGCCCATTGTGACCTAATTCCAGAAACTAATTTTTTAAACTTGTAATTACCATAAAAATTAGGAGATGAGCATTTTGCCCTGGCATAATGTGTTCAAATTTGCAGGCTGCTTTGGACTCCAGGTTCCCCATTGACCACAATACCAGGCAGCATATAAGGAAGTGGTTAAATGCTCCTATCTCTGCAGTCAAACTGCCCAGGATCAAATCTTGATTTCCTGACTTACTAACCATGTGACCTTGAACAAGTTGCTTAACCTTGGTAAGTCTCAGTTTCTGTATCAGATAATGGTGCCTGACTCATAGGAGTGCTTATCGTGGTGCCCAGTTCATTCTTAGCACTTTATATTTACTAGTAATAATTAATAATAATTGGATGGGCCATTCATGTGATATTATTCCCATTTTATAGTTGAGGAAACTGAAGTTCAGAGTGGTTGAACAAATTGCCTGACCAGTAAGTTCTGATGACTTTCGGACCCAGGTTTTCTGATATCAGAGCCAATTCTCCACTACAGCATCGTAAATATGAATGTATCATGTATTCATTCAACAGTTATTTACTGAGCATCTAAAATTGCCAGTTCCTGTGCTTGCTTCTAGGAAATTCTAAAATAATCCCAGTATGACTGAACATCTCTGGGCCACCCTTAAATTACAACTACTTCGAGGCCGATCCCAGTGCTTTGTTTCACCCAGCATTGACTGGTAATGAACTCTGGAGATTTTATTGCAGGTTTTATGGAAGACAGAGATGAGCATTATATCATATTAAGCTGTAAGCTCCTTGAAGGCAAGGATCATGTTTTACTTATCAATGTACAGCCAGCGCTTAGCACAGTGCCTGGCACATACTCCTCAAATATTTGACCAATGAGCACGTCATACAGCAAAATTTAATCCATCTTTCTCAACAGCTTCTCATCTGCACCCATAATGCCTTCCCCAGCAGCTGCTCCAAAATTATTGATGAAATCGAGTTGACCTGAACTATGAAGAATTCTGCCTCTTGTCAACTTGAAGAGGTTCTTCCAGGTTTCCCTGGCTCCCAGGTTTCTTCTGAAACCTAGTGTTGTTTCCGTCACAAAAAATTTGTGAGTCAAAACATGGAGTTTGGGAGCCAAACATTAAGTAAACAATAACAACAAAATGTGCTCCTGAGCAGATAATGAACCATCTAAGATATTGCATAGTTGAGCACCCAATGAAGCAAATTGACAATAAATGCCATTCGAGTTCAGAGCAATGAGAAAGAGAACAGGAAGATGGTAACTTATCAACAGAAGAGAATCTATTCTGGGTCTCCTTATAGACAAACTGTGAGATATCATGAGTTGGTTTTATTATTACAGCTCAGAGAGTTAGGCATCTTGTCAACAGCTTAAAGCTTTGGAGCCGTCTCCATGGGCCCCAGATCTGACAGATCCCAGGAATAGTACACATGCAGTGTCTTTGTAGAATGAGAAGGTGGAGTCCAGGGTCTAAGGGCTCAGATCTCCTCATTCCTGGCTCCCCACGCACTCAGCTTTGGGGACTAACTTCCAGTAGAGAAGAGAAACTGACCTCATTTTTTACCTGTCTACCCTGAGTCCTCAGGTTGAAAGAAAAGGTACCCACTTTAAGCAACTCCTCTTTTTGGTTTGTTGGTTTTGGTTTTGTTTTGTTTATTTATTTGGAGAGAGACAGAGAGAGTGTGAGCAGGGAAGGTGCAGAGAGAGGGGGAGAATCCCAAGCCAGATCCCTGCTGTCAGCACCGAGCAGAGCCACAAGACTGTGAGATCATGACCCTCGCGGAAGAGTCAGACACTTAGGCAGCTGAGCCACCCAGGCGCCGCTTTAAGTAACGTCTCTTGACATCAATGTCACAATTCCTTCTCTCTTTACCTCATGACCTCACCCCCAGTTCTCATCCCCAAAATAAAAAGAAATACTTCCTCAAATTTGAGGATGTTTCATTTTCAAAGGCACTACCTGGCTTCTGACCCAATCCAACCTTGGAGATGGAGAATATTTCCTTCCCTTTAGGGTGCTTCTTCCTCCGTTCTTTTTAAGTGCACAAATATTCCTTTATATATATTACCTTATTTTTTTAAGTAGGCTCCACACCCAACGTGGGGCTTGAACTCACAACCCTGACATCAAGAGCTGCATGCTCTACTGACAGAGCCAGCCAGGTGCCCCAAGTGCACAAATATTCCTTTAGAGCATCACTGTGGGACTCGGAGAATAGGATATTTTGGTAAGAAAAGTCAAGGTTCAACCCCGACGGCTGACCTAGCACAAGGTAGTCCTATTTACGACAATATGTTCAGCCCTTAAAAGTGAAAGGGAAATGAAATGAAATGTACTCCTTACATCTTTGAGAGACATCATGGTATGTTTCATTTTCCACCAAGCCTAGCTACAACATCTCCCCTAGTGACACTTGGCTTTGGCCGTTCAAATGCATTCATCTCTTTCTGTGACAACATGAGCTTGGCAGAACATTGAGAACTGGAGGCTGAGAAAAGAAAATGCCGTCTTCCTGCCCACAGAAGAAGAGGTTCTGAGACATCCGTGCTAACACAGCATTGCCGAAAGGGCTTGTATATGAATCAGCCGCAAATGTTAGGTGGGTTGATGAGGATTGCAGAGTTTATGAGAATTTCTGATGAAGCAGCACGCAAGAGTGCTATCGGTTATTGTGTGAGTGTGGCGCAGGCTGTAATTTGACTTGTTTGGGTCTTTTTGTTATCATGTGTGACGCCTCACTAAAGCCTGTTTGTTGCAAGCTCTCTTTTTCCTTTGCTACCACAGTTCCCCTGCTTCATGAATGAGAATTGAGGTTTGTGGCAAGAATGCTAAGTATTCCTTCAAACGACAGACAGAAAGGGCTGAGAGGCAGTTATGTTTTATTCGCATCTGATTCCAGCAACACAATCCCAGTTCTCCTAATTTCCTAATCAGAGATGCATTTTGGCACCCACCACAGTCCAGTTGGAACCCCTCTGAAGTACCTAGAAACCGAACCAAAAGCAGTGTCAAGCCCAGAGGAGTATGAAGGCCATCAAGTAAAACACTTCCGGCTTCCAGCATCCTCTCTCTTCCTGGGCCCAGTACTGTCTAGAGTTGACACATTTCGCAAAGAAGTACACAGGCTCCTATATTTCATCTGGCAATCCTATAAGGCCTTTAGGAGCTCTATCTTAGTCTTATGCCATCAGAGTCTATTTGGAGGGAAAAAAATCTAAGATTAGTCACCCAACCGTTGAGCAGTACTTCTCAAAGTCTGGTCCCAGGTAATCTGCATTAGAATCACCCAGGAAACCTGTGAAAAAGACAGATTCCTGAGTCTTGCCCTAGACTCACAGAATCTGAAATTCCAGGGATGGGCCTGGAAATATATATTCTTGAAAAATCTCACACACTTCTGAGGCACTCGAAAGGATGACAGTTATTTAATGGTCTGCTTGCCTTTTCCTCTCCCATCGGTACCTACTTATAACCTTTTTCTGCTTGTGGAAAGGAAATAATAAAAGTATAGTACGTGACATTTAGGGGGACCTCAATAAATACTCCCTTAATCCCTTTTTTTAAAAAAATTATGTTTATGTATTTTTGAGAGAGAGGGAGAGAGACAGAGCGCGAGTGGGGAGGGGCAGAGAGAGAGGGAGACACAGAATCCAAAGCAGGCTCCAGGCTCTGAGCTGTCAGCACAGAGCCCAGACCGGGACCGGAACCCACCAACAGTGAGATCATGACCTCAGCTGGTCGGACACTTAACGGACTGAGCCACCCAGGCACCACCGCCCCTTAATCCCTTTTTTTGTTTTTAATTTTTTTTTTAACGTTTACTTATTTTTGAGACAGAGAGAGACAGAGCACGAATGGGGGAGGGTCAGAGAGAGAGGGAGACACAGAATCTGAAACAGGCTCCAGGCTCTGAGCAGTCAGCACAGAGCCCAAACCGGGACCGGAACCCACCAACAGCGAGATCGTGACCTGAGCCCAAGTCGGACGCTTAACCGACTGAGCCACCCAGGCCCTCCCCCCCCCCCCCCCCCAATCCCTTTTTAAAGGAACTCTGGACTTCAGGAACGAGATGGGGGTATGTCCTCAAGACCCTTCCCCAGTCCCCTGAGGAAAAGAAAGTCAGAGGCTGCCTCTGAGCACCTCCGTGTAACTACACCTGACCCTGTCCAGGCTGCTACTCCAGGCCACCAGCCAGGAAAGCCTCTGGGCAGTGGCTCCAGCACAAACATGTCTAGAATTTTCACTGTGTGGGACAAATATAATGAATCCAGTGTGCAGAGACGCCTTTCTCTAAATCATCTCTGTATTTCTTTCTCCTCTGGATCCGAGTTAACTTAAAACCAGAATCTCCCCCAACATTCATCTTTCTCTAACTCTGCGCTCTGCATCTTCCAGCATTTTATCTGAAAGTCAGCCACCAAAGTTAACGAACTGCTAGCTCACTGCCTGTTGAGAACCGGGAGCCGGAGAAACCCCCCCACCCCGCCCGCCCCCGCAATCCTGCAGATTCAGCATTTGGGTTTAGGAAAACTACAGGCCCCAAAATGCAATTTCACTTTCCAAAGACTACCACTCCCAACATGCAATGCAGCCAGAGTTAGCAAAGGAAAACCCCGTTTGGAAATTTTGCCTTCCTGTGGCCCTCAGGCAAAGGAAAGGTTTAGAAAGTCGCCAGAAGGTATTTTTTTGCAGGAGCGGTCACTCCCCAAATCCAGGCAAGGAAGGGGAGGAGTCTGGGCCGTGTCCCGCCCTTCTCCAGTAAACTTCTCCGGCTCCAGGTTTGGAGGCAGAGTCGGAAGGGCTGGGAGTAGCTGCACGCCCCCACCCTTTCCCCATGGTTTCGGTGACTAGAGCCGTGTTCGGAGACCTGCCCTCAGGGGCAGGGACAGTGGAGAAGTTCCAGCTGCAGTCAGACGTGCTGAAAGTGGACATCATCTCCTGGGGCTGCACCATTACGGCCCTGGAGGTCAAAGACAGGCAGGGCAGGGCGTCAGATGTGGTGCTCGGCTTTGCAGAGTTGGAAGGTGGGTTGAATGCTGTCCCGGGCTGCGGGCGGGCCCCGGGTCCCCAGCCCTCCCGCATATGCCCCCGAGGTGGCCAGGATCCAGGGCGAGTACCCGAGCTCGTCACCCTCATCACCGCGAGGAGTGCTTACAACCGGCAGACCCACTGTGTTTCCATCCTGTGTTCGGAAAAAGACACATGAATGGAAACAGCTGTAGGACTTGGTCTCTGGTTGTCCATTCAGGCTTTGCCTTAATTTAGAATAGTTAAGGGTCTGGGGCTCCCGGGTGGCTCAGTCGGTTAAGCCTCTGACTTCGGCTCAGGTCATGATGTAGAGTTTCGTGAGTTCATAGCTCAGAGCCTGGAGCCTGTTTCGGATTCTCTCTCTCTCTCTCTCTCTCTCTCTCTCTCTCTCTCTGCCTCTGTCTAAAATAATTAAACATTAAAAAAAAAATAGTTCAGGGTAAGATAAAACCCCAGCAACCCTGGAGCGATCTTTGAACTGCCAGGTATGCAGGGCAGGAGAGGAAAAAGCTGGCTAGAGGGGGTGTGGCTCCAGGTCTTGCCTTGTGTTCTTTCTGTAGGACAATCTAAGACCTGTCTCCTCTACTTCCTCTCTCCTTCATCAGATTCTCCTTGAGCCCTGGTTGTCTGAGAAATGCTCCTCGACATGGCTCAGTGGGTACAGACGGCTTAGCCACCCGGTCTGGTGTAAGCGCCCAGCTCGGGCTGGCTGCTCGGGAACCAACCAAGCAGAAGACCAACTCATGGTCTAGCAGTGAGGTCTCCCAAGTAGGACCAACTTTTATTTTATGGGGTTCCATGGGCAATTAGGATCATGAATTAATCCATGCATCCACAAGCTGTTCATTCAGTCAACTCACTCAGCGAGACAGACAAGGTCCTCACCCTCATGGAGCTTGCACTTTAGCTGGGGGGTTAGACATTAGCCAGATAGTCGCATTAAAAAAAAAATTACAGTTGCAGTTTGATCTCAGCAAAGGAAAGGGTCTGCAGTGCCATCTTGGCCCTACTGTGTAGCTAGACAGGAGGTGAGGTCTGAAATAAAGGTGGCAAAAGGAAACTGCTTGAAAATGAGTACGCTTTGCTCCGTGGTAGGGGCGTGGGCACAGCCTGCTAGAGAAGAGGTTTGAGGTTTTCCTTTAGGTGTGTGTTTCTTCTATCTGTTTGGTTCTTTAGATACATAACATGGCTCATGGTTAGAAGTTAACAGAAAACTGAGTATTGGTTTTCTTTGGTGGGGGTTCAGATCTTCAGTCACAAGGCAAGAGTTGACAAGTGACAAAAGAGGATTCTTTAGAATGATTTTGCTGAGTCACCTCTCTCTCTGTGAGTACCATAACTATTTTCCAGGCTGACACAGAATCACAAAGAGATTACTTGGCTGGTGCAAAATTGCCCAGTGGCGTCGAAGAATTGGACCTACGTCCTAGAATATCAGAGCCAGCAAAGCTTTGGAGACGCTAAGCTGTCAGCCTCTGCTTTTATCGCCTCATTTCCATCTCTGCCTTATCATATGGCCCTCCCTCTGCACCTCTACACACACACACACACACACACACACACACACACACACAATGACTGCTCTCGCTCCTTATCAGTGGTCGTTTAGATGTAAGGGTCACATAGAGTTTAAAATACAAAGTGTCTTTGTGGAATTCTTATGAAATGTGTGCCCTGAGGGCATGACCGCTGGGAAGCACCAGTGTCTTGTCTTTTCTTGTTTCTTTTTTTCTTTTTAGTTAGTTAACATCCAGTGCAATATTGGTTTCAGGAGCAGAATTCAGCGATTCATCACTTATATACAACCTCTACTGCTCATCACAAGTGCCCTCCTTAGTACCCATCACCCATCTAGCCCATTCCCCACCCACCTCCCCTCTATCAACCCTGTTTATTCTCAATCCTTAAAAGCCTCTTATGGTTTGTTTCCCTCTCTTCTCTTCTCCCCCTTCCCATGTGTCATCTGTTTTGTTTCTTAAATCCACTTGAGTGAAACCGTATGGTATTTGTCTTTCTCTGACTTACTTCACTTAGCATAATACACTCTGGTTCCACCCATGTTGTCGCAAATGGCAAGATTTCATTTTTTTGATGGCTGAGTAATGTTCCACTGTGTATATAGACCACATCTTCATCCGCTCATCAGATGGACATTGGGGCTCTCTCCATAGTTTGGCTATTGTTGACAGTGCTGCTATAAACATTGGGGTGCATGTGCCCCTTCGAATCTGTATTTCTGTATCCTTTGGGTAAATACCTAATAGTGCCATAGCACTGGTGTCTTATTAGGCATGGAAGTGTTGATTTTGTGAGGGCATTAATACGGTGGAGTTGTCTCTATAAGTCCGTGCCTCTTGGGGCAGTCTGGATGAGGAAAGTATTATCCCCCAATGTTCTTAAAAGGGAGAAAAAGAAATCGATCTCCTTGGATTGTAGTGATCTAACGTGTGCTTTATTGCCCTCCATCTTAGTAACATCTCTTGAGAATGTTAAATAGCATTTTCTTATTAGCATACATCACAGACTTCACATAATGCCAGGTTGAATCAAAGCATCCAAAATATTCTAGGTGCTCATTCCTAGGCTATAATTTAGATGATTGAATTATTTATTCTAGAAGGAAAGTGAGTTATTTTCAGAAGAGGAGAAGTTGGAAAAAAGCCCTTGGAATATCAAGTAACACTTTCTAATATGTGCAGCCATCATCATGGCTCCTGGAAGCGGCTCCTTTGTTCCTTTTCTACACGCCTGTCTTTCAGTTTTTTCGTAGATTCTTTCTACAAAGATAGATATTGCTAAAGATAAAAGAAGACTTCATGTATGTCATAACGGGGAGCATTCTTGTCTCAGTCAGAATAGTGTGAAATGGGGCTCTGCTACAGTTTTGATCAGTTCTTGTGTATTAAAACCCATGTTAAGAAATTGGTGACATTGGGGCGCCCGGTTGACTCACTTGGGGGAGCGTGCAACTCTTGATCTTGGGGTTGTTTGAACCCCATGTTGAGTGTAGAAATTACTTTTAAAAAAATAAAATCTTAAAAAAAAAAAAAAGGGAATTGACAGCAGCGATTGCCTTCAAGAGAGGCTCTGCATAGCCAGGGTGCAGGGGTAAGAAGGAGACTTTATTTTCACTGTCTATTCTTTTCAAATATCTGAATGTGTAAGTATTATGTAAACAAAACTGAGGTGAATCATTTAAAGCTACAAGACATGACAGAATAAGGGGTTATCTTGACATTACTATGCCCCAGAATATTTTAAACCACAGGGAGGAGCTAAGCATGTATAATTCCATGAAACGTGGTCCTTTTTAACTGCCAGGTTAGATGTGAACAATCTCCAGTTTCCCAGATAGATTATATAAACTGCTTGGATCATGGCCATGACCGGAGGTCAGACTGGTTCAGTTTTTCCCTGGGAAAATGAGAGCTCTCTTCTGTAGAATTCTAAAGAGGTAAATCATACGATCTTTTAGTTACAGCCTAGAGAAGTCATTAATGCCTCCTATGAATTGTTCTGCCATTTTTTGTACCTAAAATATTTAAAAATGCGTTTCCTCTTCATGCCTCACCTACAGTCATTATAACTTCTTTCAAAATCTGTGATGAGACTATTTGCCTATAAGCCACAGGTTTAAACAACCTACCCACACAACCAGTGCACTCTTGCCCTTCATTTTCCCTCCAGTTACCACCAAACACCCGGCTCTTACGGCCATGGGAGTCACTATGGAAAAAATAGAAAAAATAGACCTAGTGCTTTTAGAAAACCCTGGCCAATAGCGGGTGGAGGAAAAGGGACCGGTTCAGAGACCGCGGTGTAGGCTTGCAGATGCCTGAGTGCCCTTGTAGGAGTACTGGGGATTCCTGGTTTCAATCTCTGCTTTCTCCCTTAAAGTTATTTAACTTTCCAGACATGTTTCTTCACCTTAACTAATGGATAATGAGACTAAATGTGCTGCCACCTGTGATGGTGTCTGACTGTAGCGAGCAATCCGTCATTTTTATCGCCTTTCTTTCCCTTGCCCCCAAATGTCTTCCTTCACACTACTTGAGTGTTTTACCTCGCTTGATTAATACTGCAAAAAAGGGCATCAAGATCCATGTGGACAGCCAGCAGCTATTTGAAAATATTTAAAATATTGGGGACAAATTAAAAAAAAATTTTTTTTAAAGGAGGATGTTCATTCGGCTAAGCAGCCCACTTGGGCTCAGGTCATGATCTCACGGTTCGTGGGTTCAAGCCCCGCGTCGGGCTCTATGCTGACAGCTCAGAGCCTGGAGCCTGCTTCGGATTCTGTGTCTCCCTCTCTCTCTGCTCCTCCCCTGCTCGCGCTCTATCTCTCTGTCTCTGTCTCTCTCTCTCTCTCAAAAATAAATATTTAAAAGAAATTTTTTTTTAATATTGGGGGCAATTAAAGTTCTTGTCAATTAAAGTAATGTTTGCTTTCCTCCGAAAACAGGTTGTAGAAGCTTAGATTGGAAATAGTAGGTACTTTCATTTCACGCTTTTAGGGCACTCTGGCTGAAGTTTGGGCGGTACGAGGTGGATAGCATAGCTGGGGTACGTGGGACGTTAGAGGAGTGGAAAAGTCCATAAGGCTGGTTAAGGATTTATTAATATACTCTGGCCAGTCCTTTGCTCAAGAAAAGGGACAGACTTTTCCTCTACCCTATACCCCCCCATCAGCAATTGAAAAAAAAAAAATCATCATTCATGGCTTGACCTAGAAACTTTTCCCTTTTTTATGGAAAACAGTATTTTCTGCATTTGAAAACAAGCGTTTTAGTCATGTCCTATTCAGAATTTGGGGAATGTCACTTCTTGTAATTCTGATTTGATATGAAAGCTTAGTAACTTATGAAGATATTAGTATCTTTGCAACAAATAACATGCATTTGTTCCGAAGCATTTTTCAGAGACAGTTGAGAGCAGCGGTTTCTGGTGTTAAAAACTCTTCATCTAAACCAAGGACTGGCAGGTACTGCTTCTCTCCGTGGGCTGTTTACTGTTGCCAGAAAGCCATCTCTTCTGAGGGAATTCTTGTAAGCCCAGGAACCAGCAGCTTTGCTGTTGGAGTTGTCACTGTCTCCACAGCCGAGCATGTGGCTGGCAGAGTGGGGACTCCGTGTACGTTTGTTGAATGGATCAGAGTAGGAATCAAAAGTAGACACAACCAAATAATTTTTAAACAAAAATTCTGCTTTTCTTCACATGTTTTAGCTCCTGAAAAGCAGATGAATGGTCCACACTGTACCTCATCGAGGAAATACAAATTAAAACAATAGTGAGGCCCTATCAGAATGGCCAAAATCCAGGACACTGACATCACCAAATGCTGATGAGGAAGCGGAGCAACAGGAACTCTCATTCACTGCTGGCGGGAGTGCAAGATGGTGCCGCCACTTTGGGAGACAGTTTGATTGCTTCTTACAAAACCAAACATATTCTGACCGTATGATCAAGTGGTCATGCTTCTTGGTAGTTACTCAAAGGAGTTAAAAACTTATGTCCACACAAAACCTGCACACACAGCTGTGTTTCTCACAGCATTGTTCATAATTACTAAAACAACCAACCAAGTTGTCCTTTGGTAGGGGAAAGGACAAATGAACTGTGGTACCTCCAGGCAATGGAATATTACTCAGTGCTAAAAAGAAATGAGCCATCAAGCCATGAAAAGACAGGGAGGAACCTAAAATGCATACTACTCAGTGAAGAAAGCCCATCGGAAAGGGCTACAAAGTATACAAAGCCGACTATGACATTCTGAAAAAGGCACATTTATGGGGACAGTAAAAAGATCTGTGGTTGCCAGGGGCTGAGGGGATGGGAGGGATGAATAGGCAGAGCAGAGAAGATTTTTAGGGCAGTAAAAAAATGATATTATAATGATGGATACATATCATTATTCATTTGTCCAAACCCTCAGAATGTGCACCAAGAGTGAACCTTCCTGTTGAACTGTGGACTTTCGGTGATAATGATATGTCAATGTGAGTTCATCAGTTATTAGAAATGTGTCTCGGGGCGCCTGGGTGGCTCATTCGGTTGAGCGACTGACTTTGGCTCAGGTCATGATCTTATGGTTCGTGGGTTCAAGCCCCATGTCGGGCTCTGTGCTGACAGCTCAGAGCCTGGAGCCTGCCTCGGATTCTGTGTCTCCCCCCTCTCTCTCTGTGCCTTTGCTGCTCATTCTCTGTCTCTCTCTGTCTCCCCAAAATAAATAAACATTACCAAAAAAAAATTTTTTTAAAGAAATGTGTCTCTCAGATGGTGGGGGGTGGTATTGATAATGGGAGAGGCTATGCATGTGTTAGGATAGAGGGTATCTGGGAAATCTGTACCTTCTGCTTAATTTTACTGTAAACCTAAAACTGATCTAAAAAATAAAGTCTACTAAAAATGAAACAAGAGGCTCCTGGTTGGCTCAGCTGGTAAAGCGTGTGACTCTTGATCTCGGGGTTGTAAGTTCAAGACCCCTGTAAGGTGTAGAGATTACTTAAAAATAAAATCTTTAAAAAATAAAAATAAAACAAAAGTAGATGAAGCAAAACCAAAGAAGGTTGTTTGGCCCTTTGGAACTCCTTTTGGTTACCTGGTATAAGGAGTTTTAAAGCTGTAGCTTCAGAGAGGAGGGAGGGGAGGGAGGGGGAAGCAGGTAGAGAGGTCAGCCTGGCCTATTCGAAGAGATGGTAGTAAGCACAATTCACCAGAAAGCCTTGTGCTTTTCAAATAATGTGATGCTTAAGAACAAGAACCCACAGGGCTCCTGGGTGGCTCAGTCGGTTAAGAGTCTGACTCTTGGTTTCATTCTTTCTCCACGGATCTGTGTGTCACGTCTGTCACATATCGGTCTTCATAGGTACAGGACCTGTCTGGGTTTGTCTCTTTTGTTCCATTGGTCTGTTCATCTTTCTGGGCCAGCACCACACTGCCTTAACTTAGTGAGTCTTAGGATCTTATAAGGCAAATCACTCATCTTGTTTTCTTCAAAATTTTATAACTATGTTGGCCCTTTGCTTTTTCACAGCAAGGTTAGAATTATCTTGTCTAGTTACACACACACACACACACACACACACACACACACACACACACACACAAAAACCCTGCCTTGGGGCACCTGGGTGACTCAGTTGGTTAAGCGCCCAACTTTTGGCTCAGGTCATGATCTCAGAGTCCATGAGTTCGAGCCCTGCGTCAGGCTCTGTGCTGACAGCTCAGAGCCTGGGGCCTGCTTTGGATTCTGTGTCTCCCTCTCTCTCTGCTCCTCTCTCACTCTCTCTCTCTCTCAAAGGTAAATAAATATTAAGAACAAAAACTTAGGAGCCAGACTATGTTCAAATCCAGGTTCTTTTGATAACGATCTGTGTGTTTGGGGCAAGTTTCTCAACTTTTCTGTCCTCAGTTTCCACATCTGTAAAATGAGGGTAATAATGGTGTCTACCTCATAGAAGTATCCTGAAGATGAAATGAGTTAGATGTAGAGTAGTTAGAAAGTGGCTGTCTTAGGAAGAATGTGGTGTGAGATGTTATGATAGTCCGTGGGTAGGACTCTGAGGACCTACAGGTTAGCAAGGGAGTGAACCAGGAAAGACCTGGAAGAGAATGATTAATATTTCACTCATGCCCAGCCAGTTGAGTAACGGGAGCCTGGGTGAATGCTTAAGAGTCTATATCCTGAGAGCCCTTCCAGGCATGGTAGAAATAGTTCATAGGCTCGAATTGCATATTCTCGTATCAACACAGATGGGATGGATGCAAAGAACCATAAGAAAGGGGGATAGAATTCCGAGGGTGAATTCTGAGTGAAAAACAAATGGGAGGTTTTTTTGCTTTCTTTAAACTTTTTTAAAAAGTTGGCCTAGAAAAGAGCAGATTACAAAGCAGCATGTATACTAAGACTCCATTTTTATAAAGAGAAGAAGAAAAGCACATATATCCATAAAAGATGGCGATATATACATAAGAATATTAACAGTAGTTCTCTCTAGTGACGAGACTGGGATGATTTAAATTTCTTTGTGTTTTGGGGTGCCTGGGTGGCTCAGTTGGTCAAGTGTCCAACTTTTGACTTCAGGTCATGATCTCACAGGTTGTGGGTTCAGGCCTCGCATCGGGCTCTGTGCTGGCAGCATGGAACCAGCTTGAGATAATCTCTCTCTGTCCCACTCCTCCTTGCACTCTCTCTCTCTCTCTCTCAAAATAAATAAATAAACATTAAAAAAAATTTTTTTTAATTTCTTTGTGCTTTATAAAGTTCTTTCAAAATGTTTGTAAGGAGCATGCATTACTTTTGGAAGGGGACAGTTTGTGTGTAAAGCCAGCCATTTTTCTGTGTTTCCCTGAGGGCTTGGATATGCCTAAATTATTACTACTTTCAGGTTCTCTCAGAAGAAAGTGAGGGGTGGGGGGAGTACCTGGGTGGCTCAGTCGTTAAGCATCTGACCTCTGCTCAGGTCATGATCTCACGGTTCATGAGTTCAAGTCCCACATTGGGTGAGCATGAGCCCTGCTTGGATCAAGCCCTATTTCTCTCTCTCTGCCTCTCCTGGGATTCTCTTTTTCTGTCTGCCCCTTGCTTACTTGTGTGCTCTAGGAAGGAAGGAAGGAAGGAAGGAAGGAAGGAAGGAAGGAAGGAAAGAAAAGAAAGAAAGAAAGAAGAGAGGAAAGAAAGAAAGAAAGAAAGAAAGAAAGAAAGAAAGAAAGAAAGAAAGAAAGAAAGAAAGAAAGAAAAGAAAAAGAAAAAGAATGAATAGAGTGGTGGGCAGCACCGTGAGCCTCACCTTTGGTTTGAAGTTTTAAAAAACACTTTCATCCCATGTCCCTCATCCCATGTCCCTGCAGGGTACCTCCAAAAGCAGCCCTACTTTGGAGCAGTGGTTGGCAGGGTGGCCAACCGAATTGCCAAAGGAACATTCACGGTGGACGGGAAGGAGTATAAGCTGGCCGTTAACAATGGGCCCAACAGTCTGCATGGAGGAGTCAGGGGCTTTGATAAGGTGAGTCAGGGGCATGGACGCAGTCCTCACCTGGCAACTTCACAAGCCCCTTCAAACATACCTTCTATTTGCCAGGCTCGACCCTCGGCCCTACAGCAAATGGGTGATACGGGAAAGAGGCTGGTCCAGTGATCGAGGGCAGTCAAGGCACTGGCCCCGTTCCAGGACCCGTCCTTCTGTAGCTCATCTGACCGGAACAGGCAGGGGTCCCTGAGTGAAAGGGCGGCAGCCCTTGACCTGGGAAAGAGGGAGAATGACTTTCTCACAGCGTCTGGATCAGGAAGTCCAGTTGACGTTAGGCACAACAGAAAAGTGGCTTAAACATAATACCTACCTTACTGTACTTACTGTACAAGGCATTTTGCACCTATTCTCTCCCATGCTTTCTAGAACCCTGTATTCTCACCAAATGAGAAATCTGAGGCTATGAAAGGCCATATAACTCCTGATTTGGGCTGCCTGACCCGAAGCCCTCATTTCCAGACCAAACCCGCTGGTGTCCTCCACAGCTGCTGTAGGTGCCCCCAGGCCAACACACACCCCTGAGACTGTCGCTCAACCCCCTCCCTGGGCAGTGTGGTGCCACATCCAGGCCTACCCTTCCACCGAAGTGCCTCACGCCTCAAAATTACCTCAGATTCTCCCCAGTTACCTCTTTCCACACTAAGAGTCTTATTCCCTAAGTGAACCCCTGGAAAAATAAGGCTGGGAAAGCAAATTGGTCAAACACCTTCTCCCTGAGGTAGAAATGCCTGGCCTGCTTCCTGGCTGTGTGGGAGTCTGCGGATTACCCCCCAGTGACTCTCTAACTAGTCTAATTTCAGGGAGGTAATTTTGGTAGCTAACTCTCCTGTAAATTATACCACCCAGTTTATTTCCCAGGGAAGAGCCAGAAAACACAGGAACGTGTATGGCAGTTAAAGGTCACAGTTTCTCCTTTTCTGCCTCTTACTGCCACCTGTCCCACTGAAGGAAGTTGGTTACTGTCTTTCCCGTTTCACCAATTTCCTGTTTGTGGCCTAGAACCACATTGCCTCATCTGTTCCCCTTTCCTCCATGATTGAACCACTCACACCAGGAAGGCATGAAGGCAAGAGAGAGCCTCTGTCCTGCAATACTAGGGCAGAGGGTCTCTGGAATGTGCCAGGTACAAGGCATATGGAGCTTCCTCCAGAGGAAGTTGGGCCCAGCTCTGTTCTAACAGGGATCTTCAGAGGAGCCTCAGAACAGCACCTGTTCTAGCTTGTTCCTGTCCCTTCTATTTCACTGTAGTATTTTCTGTGGGGTTGCTTAACATGTGTGCCCCATGAGAACATAGCAAGATAGTGAGTACACATATCCTTCAGTGCACTGGGCCTACTGAGCCCCTTCGGTGAAGTGGGGAACATAATATGGTGGGCGTTCCTGAGACTCCAGTAGAGTGAGGGAGCCAGACCCTTACATGAATAGCTGTTATAGGCAACAAGCCCCATAATATGGATGCCAGTGGTGCGCTAAAGGATCTGGGTGTGGACAAACACATAGTAACTGGGGAGGCAGGATTTGAATCACCCTTGAAGAAAGAATAGCATTTCGTTTGGTAAGTAGATACTGGAGATAATGGCTGTGTTGATGCCGAAGCCCAGACAGAGGTAGGGAAAGACGTGGAATGTTATCGTGGAGATACTGAAAGCCTTTGAGCTGTAAGCTTTCATACAGTAACATGAACAGTATGAGAGGAGCTTTGTTTCAGGGTGTAGTTCATCTCAGCAATTACTGAATAGTTGTTGGCTTATAGGTAAGTCTTCTTGTACTTATTTCAACACATTTTTTAAATTTTTTACTTATTTTTAATTTTTTTTTAACGTTTATTTATTATTAAGAGACAGACACACAGAGCATGAGCAGGGGAGGGGCTGAGAGATGGAGAGACACAGAATCTGAAGCAGGCTCCAGGCTCTGAGCTGTCAGCACAGAGCCCGACGCGGGGCTCGAACTCACAAACCGCGAGATCATGACCTGAGCTGAAGTCAGACGCTTAACTGACTGAGCCACCCCGGTGCCCCAACACATTTTTTTTTAAAGGTGAAATTTGACGGGTGCCTGGGTGGCTCAGTCAGTCAAGTGTCCAACTTGGCTCAGGTCATGGTTCATATGTTCGAGCCCCACATAGGGCTCCTTGCTGTCAGTGCAGAGCCTGCTTCGGATCCTCTGTCCTCCTCTCTCTCTGCCCCTCTCCCACTCATACTCGCTCTCTCTCTCTCTTTCAAAAAATAAACATTTTTTTAAAAAAAGATGAAATTTGAGTAACCTAACAGGATTAGAAATGGTATATAAGTAGGCCTAAATATGCAAACATGGAAATTTTCAGGAAATGTGGAAACCTCAGGCTCTGGGATATTCTCCCATGAATAGGAATTTTATTTTCCACAGAATTATACTCATCTGATAATACTGGTTTCCACGAAAAAAACTTTCCACTGTGTTCTTTCTCTGAAGGACAAAAACTAGGTAGCAAATTAAGAACATTTTATTTCAAATATTTTATTCCTACAATTTTCCATTTGGGGGATTCTTTTTTCTTTTTTGAATCATGCATATAACCAGCTTTATGTTATAAGTGTCTTGAAAGTTCAACATTTCTGGGAGATAACTAGGGTGTAAAATTAATTTTTTACTAAGGTCAGTGAATTTGTTTCAGATCCCAGCTGCTTTCACCGTAGGTGAACGCAGAGACCTCCACTCCTGCTGGACTCCCCTTCCTGGTAAATGTGGGCTCACTCAACGGCAGTGAGCAATGCCGGCCACACCAGGAGGGGGTGGGCAGAGCCATTCCTGTGGCCCTCAGGAATTATTATCTTTCAGGTCTATTTGGAATGACAGTGTTTGGCCTCAACTCTTCTGTTGAAAAAAGGAGATTCAAACAAAACATTGAAATGAAGATGTGGAATGGGGTAGACTGCCAAGCCTGAGTTAGAATCCTAGTCATGTCACTAATGACACGTATGACTTTAAACAAGGTGGGGTTTTTTTCCCCCCTCTAAACAATGGGCATGAAGTATGAAAGGATTCTACTCAACTCTCCTGGAATGTGGGAGGTAGGCGTGGACAAGGTAATGCCACTGAACTCAATTTGCTCATCTGTAAAATGGGGTCATAGTATCAGTTGGAGCCATTTGAAACTGCCAGTGTTCAACTGTGTTGACCTACAAAGACAGTCATTTCGTTTGATTCAACCAAATCCTCACCTTACACAATGATTTATGTAGGGGCGCCTGGGTGGCTCAGTCAGTTGAGCTTCCGACTCTGGGTTTCAGCTCAGGTCGTGATCTCGTGATTCATGAGTTCGAGCCCCACACTGCTAGGGTGGAGCCTGCTTGGAATTCTCTCTCTCTCTCTCTCTCTCTCTCTCTCTCTCTCTTTCAAAGTAAATAAAATTTAAAACAAAACAAAATGATTTGTGTAAGCACCAGTGGCTGGTGAGCACTGAACAAAGGGAGATCTCATGTCAACAAAAGGCCTTTTGGCTAGTGACCCCAGGGCTCCATGAAGGGACTGGGGTCTCTGCACACTGTGTCCTCGGATGATAGAGAATAAGGAAACAAGCTCAGGATCAGACCACTTAGTTCAAATCCACTGTCTTCCTAGCCAAAAGAAGCTAGGGAAAGCAGTGTATTCTGAGTCCCAGCTCTCTCAGTCTAAGTGAGGATCATGGTGCCTACCCTAAGTCAGCTCTGAGACAGATAAGATAGTGTCTGTGAAGTTTCTAGCAAAATGTCTTGGCCCATCATGGGCACTCAGTAAATCCTGGTTGTCCCTCCTCCATAAAGGTAATATTGAGGCCTCTAGGGCAAGGGAGAGGGGAATCACTGTGTCAATGCCAGATTCCTATTTCCGAAAGCAAAAAACTCCTGGAAAACTTTTCTTCATATTTTTCTTTTTTTTAAATGTTTATTTTTGAGAGAGAGAGAAAGAGAGAGTGCAAGCAGGGGAGGGGCAGAGAGAGAGGGAGACACAGAATCTGAAGCAGGCTCCAGGCTCTGAACCATCAGCACGGAGCCTGATGCGGGGCTCGAACCCATGAGCCGTGAGATCGTGACCTGAGCAGAAGTTGGACGCTTAACTGACTGAGCCACCCAGGCTCCCCTTCTTCATATTTTTCTTGTCACCCTTAGAACCATATTTTCTAGAATGAGAAAAAAACTTCAAGATCTTTTTTCAAGCCCTCTGTGGCAGGAATGGTTGCCCACCATCACACAGTGAGCTAGGAACAAACCTTGTCCCCAAGTCAGGACTCCTGACTTGTGGGTAAGACTCTTTCTAACAGAACAAGTACCTTCTTATTTGTTTGGAACTCTGCCCAGGGAATATAGAGAATCTTGGAGCATTTTTTTTTTATATAAATTTTTTTTTTCTTTTTTCTTTTCTAAATGTTTATTTTTGAGAGAAAGAGAGACAGAGAGTGAGCAGGGGAGGGGCAGAGAGAGAGGGAGACACAGAATACAAAGCAGGCCCCAGGCTCCGAGCTGTCAGCACAGAGCCCAACATGGGGCTCAAACCCATGAACTATGGGATCATGACCTGAGCTGAAGTTGGACACTTACCCAACTGAGCCACCCAGGTGCACCCCCTTTTTTTTTTTTTTAATAAATATTCATAAACAGTACTTCCCTGGGACAGAGGAGCTGACTTATTTAGGTCATTTTTTAAAAAAAAATTTTTTTTTTTAAACATTTATTCATTTTTGAGACAGAGAGAGACAGAGCATGAACAGGGGAGGAGCAGAGAGAGAGGGAGACACAGAATCTGAAACAGGCTCCAGACTCTGAGCTGTCAGCACAGAGCCTGACGCGGGGCTCAAACTCACGGACCGTGAGATCATGACCTGAGCCAAAGTCGGACGCTCAACCGACCAAGCCACCCAGGCGTCCCAAGGTCATTTTTTAATACTATTAGCAGATATTGCTATATGACATTTATCAGAATGGGTCACCAAGATAAAAAAATAACCTTTTAAATAAGGGGAAGAAGAAAATATAGGCACATACATATCAATTTAAGGAGGAAGAGAATGGGGAAGGGGAGTAGGTAAAGAGAAAGAAAAAATTTTTTCTCTCAAAATCTACTTTTCTGTATAAAACAAAATTTTAGAACAACTAAAATCCAAGCTAAATAAATAAATAAACTAAACTAAACTAAAATAAAATAGAATCCAAGCTATTATTCCAACATCTTAAAGATCATATAACCATTTCTCTTCCTAGAATCACTGTCTTTAAATATTGAAATGTGGCGTTTAGCTGGAGATTGCAGTGACTTAACAGCTTTGAAAACACTTTTTTCTAGGTCGTCTGGACCCCTCAGGTGCTGTCAAATGGTGTCCAGTTTTCGAGGATCAGTCCAGATGGTGAGGAAGGTTACCCTGGAGAGTTGAAAGTCTGGGTGACATACACACTGGATGGTGGGGAGCTTATGGTCAACTACCGAGCTCAGGCCAGTCAGACCACACCGGTCAATCTGACCAACCATTCTTATTTCAACCTGGCAGGCCAGGTAAGAGAACTTACCTCTGCTCTCCTGCTTAGTATAAAATGTGACTTACCTCTCCTCTCCTGCCACGTGCTTTGTGGAATGACCTGGGGAGTAGCTGGATAGACCCACCCAGAATGGACTTAGCCTGGCAATGGAGTCACCTGGTGATGAGGAAAAATGCCTAGCAAAACAGCTGACTCATAGTAGGTGCTCAATAAATGGAAGTTACAGAGAAAGGTGGAATGAGTACATTGTGTTACTAAGAGAACGCTCTCTTTCCCATAGGTTCAGACAAGTACCCAGCTGTTTCAAGAACTCCCTCTCTTCTAACTGTAACATGAGTTTACATTTGCTCCCTCATTCCACTCCTACTCCCAAAAAATTACTTCCAGTTAAGTTCCACTTTCCACCCTTGGGACTTTAAAAATGTGCCTGGCTCAGCCCCTTTAGGCATGCCACCAACATTCGTATGTCTCTGCTGTACTTCCCACCCTAAGAGGGGTATAGAGACACTCTCACCCCTCTTAGGTAATCCCCTCTACACTACCTTATTCCCAACTAATGGTAGTATTTTAGTTTGTTGAGGAGGCTGTTACATGAGGCAGAGGGAAAAGTTTAGCTAAACTCTGTAGACTATATCTATTGCTTCCTCTTCATCTGAAAAACTCATTGTTGTCTACTCTACTTGAATCACTTTGGCATGATTTCCTACCACAAGATGATGTTCACAGCCAACTAGTAATATCTAGCATTTTTACACTCTTTTAGGAGTCTGCTGACAATGTGCTGATTTTTTTTTTTTCTAGGATCTTTTCAAATAGCACGATGTGCTGATTTTTTTTTTTCCAGGATCTTTTCAAATAGCACGAATTAATTGGTTCTTATGTAATTTCCAAAGTTCTCCCTTGAAAAATAAAGAGGATTATAAACTTGTCTATCCCTTACCCTCAGAAACTTCTGCCATGCTCCTTGAGATCTCAAAAACAAACCGAAAACCAAAGCTGCCCAGCCATGCGCCTCTGCAATAATGTGCATAAAGACCCTAATTTTTTTTTTTTTTAAATAGGCCAATTTGGGGCTTGAACTCATGACCCTGAGATCAAGACCTGAGCTGAGATCAGGAGTCAGACTCTTAACCAACCGAGCCACCCGGGCGCCCCTTATACACCCAACTTTTTATAATAAGCTCAAAAGGAACCTGGCAGAAATAGAATAAAATATTAGTGGGTTTGTATAGGTAGTAGATCATGGTGGTTTTTTACTGTTTTCCACATTTTTGTATACTGAGGACATCCTATTCTGTAATGGGTGGGAGGTGGCCTAAAGAAAGATTCAGAGATAGGAAAGAAATTATGCATGAAATATTACACCTGCCAATGTATTCCAATCAAGGAGACAAAATGGGAATGTAACATTCACTAAAACTCTTTCCATTTACGTGGCAGGACTCTCAGAGATCACAGACCCCACCCAAAAGGGTGTTCAGTGTTAGCCCCCTTCTGTATACTGTCTTAGTGAGTGCAGCTTGAACCCATAGCCACTAACTTCAGGGTTGAGGATAGGAGGGAGCCATCAGCCTTTTGGGGAGCATCACAACAAGAGTGGGTAGCTGTTTACGAGACCTGGAGTCAAAGGGCTTCTGCATCTTCAAATCATCTCTTACCCTACCCAGGAAAGCATTTTTTTACTTATTTTTGAGAGAGAGAGAGAGAGAGAGAGAGAGAGAGAGCACAAGTGGGGAAGGAACAGAGAGAGAGACACACACAAAATCTAAAGCAGGCTCCAGGTTCGGAGCTGTCAGCTGGAACCCATGAACCGTGAGATCATGACCTGAGCCGAAGTCAGACGCTCAATGGACAGAGCCACCCAGGCACCCCAGCACTACTGTATGTCTTAAACTGTCCCCAGGGAAATAGCTCAAAACTTGATCATTTAAAGTGGTCAGCTCATCTTATATATTTTCTTTTTGTTTTGTTTATTTGTTATTTAATAAGCAGTATGTTTGTGCTACTTGGGGCCAAATTTTGACTCATCACTTCTAAGTTTGAGTGTTGGAGACCTGGAGGGAGGAGAGAACTGGTTCTCGAAGAGTGGAAAAGGTATATAGGTTGCAGGTTGGTTGGGCTTTTGTTGTTGTTGTTCCTTCCTTATCTAACCCAAAACTGGGCAAACGTGGTTTGGTTTTGTTTTGTTTTTTGTTTTTTGTTTTTTAATTGAAACTTTACCCAAAGAGGTATGAAAGCAGCCTCGGGGAATTTGAGATGAGAATAGCGGTGGTTCCAGTATGACTGGGTAGGTATGTCAGCAAGGACCCGGTTCTTCCGCCTTTCCACCCTGCTCCTTCAGTGTTTTTGGCTTTTGCCTTCAGGCTTATCCTTTTATGGTCACAAGATGGCTGCCATAGCCCCAGGAATCACCTCTACATATAGTCACCACCAGAGACAAAAAAGGACCTATTCCTTTCTTCATATCTCTAATGCTCCATTTTAAAGAATAGACAAAAAACTTCCCCCAGAAGCTCCCCAGCAGACTTTCCTTCACATTTCATGGGCCAGAAGTGTGTCCCATGTCCTGCCTAACCTAATCACCAGCAAGAAAATTAGGCCACCATGATTGGCCCGGTGGGATTGGGGAGGGAGCCCTTTCCCTGAGTATACAGCCTACCATAAGATGAATCAACAAGGCAGGGTTCTGCCAGAGAAAAAGGAGGGCGTCCGTAAAGGAGCTGCTATGACTTTTGGGTGGTATGATAGTGTCCAGGATATCCTGCTAAAGGTGATGACAGCTGAATTAAGGCAGTGGTAGGGGTAATGCACGGAAAAAAAAAGAAAACCCTGCAGGCCATAATGAGCTCTATAAATGGTTAATGTTCTGAGCTAGCAGCAGCTGAGCAAAGTTAACCAAAACAACACTGAACCCAAAGATGGGCCTCAGGATCTGTTGGTGGATCAGCATTTCTTGCCAGGTTTTCATCAGCCTGGAAAGGAAATGAATCCAGCAGTAATATTCCACTGAAGTGGGTCATTGCATTATTCCAGGTCAGAAGAATCATAAAATGAAGCATGCTTCCCTTTAATAAAGGAATGTAGGTGCTGCTTTGTGACCCAGTGCCTGTTAAGAGAGCGGCTGTCTAATAAATGTTCCTTTCCTTCTCCCCCCTCCGCCAGGCTTCTTCCTAGCCTCTTAGACTTAGCAATTTATTTTGGTATGTGATGGAATCATTTGCTTCCTGCCCTAATGCTAAAAAACACACAGAGAAGGAAAGTCCTAAGCAGCATTATTCATCATAATAAAAAGCTGGAAACAAGCAAAAGTCTGTCAACAGGAGAAGGGATAAACAGATTGTGATACATTCGTACAATGGAATATTCCTCAGCCTTCGCTGGAGCACTGAGCAGATAGAACCAAGGAAACAGTCCCCAGTTCTCTTCCCTCATCTCCGCTCCCCTCAGACCCCGAGGCCTCTTCGGTGCTGGTGGTACCACCGAGGCGTGAGAGGATAGCGGCAGGGGGAGCCGGGCAAGAGAGGGACCCCTCTAGTCCAGAGCTGCTCTAGGTGGTGGTGCAGACCCTTCCCATTCTGGACCCGCCTTCTCAGGTCAGAACAGGACCAAACAAATGGCTAAGGAAGAGACTGTGGGCAGAGGCCTGGCCTTATCTCCGCCCCCCGTCCACTCCTACCCCTGCCCGCCTGTACCCACCGGGAGAACACAAGACCACGGCAGTTCTTCAGAACCAGAGCCTCCTCGGAGTGCAATTAAAGCAATTTCTGGCCTGTTTAGACATCGATTCTTATGGTCTCTAAGATCCTGGCATTTCTCCTCAGGACGACTCCATTTGATTGTGGAGGCCTGAGTCTTTCTGATTAGAGGATCTGTTTCAGTTAACCCGCAGGGCTCCGCCTCCCTCTGCTTGCTTCTCAGGAACCCAGCAGGGCTTTCAGTGCGACTTAGCTCGGGGTTTCTCAACCTGAGCATGTGGACACATTGGGTCAGATAATTTCTTTGTTGCAGGGATGGGCATTGTAGGGTGTTTAGCAGAATTGCTGGCCTCTTCCCACTAGATGCCAGGAGCATTACCACCCCCAATTATGACAATCAAAACTGTCTCCAGACATCGTCAGATTTTGCCCTATGGCAAAATCATCCCCAGTTGGGAGCCACTAGGTTAGCTTATTTTTGAGCGTTCACTTAGCAAAAGCCCTCTCCTGGTTCTCCTTCCACGTCTTCTGCTATGAAGCTTGAAAATTTACTCCTATTAGAATATAATCCTTTTTAGCAGAAACATATACGTGTATTTTCCAATTTGCAAGGAGCACAACATGGCTTTACTAAACCTCTTCACAAGAATCCTGGAAAAGGTGGAGGCATTACTGGCCCAGTTTTACCTTGAAGGAAAAGCGATTCTAGGAGCACCTGGGTGGCTCAGTCGGTTCAGCGTCCGGCTCTTGACTCCGGCACAGGTCAGGATCTCACAGTTTGTAAGTTTGAGCCCCACACTGAGCTCTATGCTGACAGTGTGGAGTCTGCTTGGGATTCTCTCTCTCTCTCCCTCTCTCTCTGTTCCTCCCTTGCTTGTGCTCTGTAAAGAAAGAAGGAAAAGAAAGAAAGAAAGAAAGAGAAAGAAAGGAAAGGAAGGAAGGCAGAAAGAAAGAAAGAAAGAAAGAAGAGAAAGAGATTCTACCTGGGGCCATTCAATAGAGCTGGAGATAGACCACAGGCCTTCTGACTACTGACCCTCTATCTTTGACCCCACTGGGGAGGGCAAGCTGCATCTTTTAAAAAAAAATTTTTTTTTAACATTTATTTATTTTTGAAAGAGACAGAGTGAGAGCAGGGGAGGGGCAGAGAGAGAGGGAGACACAGAATCTGAAGCAGGCTGCAGGCTCTGAGCTGTCAGCGCAGAACCCGACGTGGGGCTTGAACCCACGAACCGTGAGATCACCTGAGCCCAAGTCAGACACTTAACTGACTGAGCCACCCAGGCGCCCCAAGGGCAAGCTGCATCTTTAATGGAAGAGATGGGCAAGCTCTCAAAAGCAGGAACTCCAGTTCTGACTCCCAGGCTTCTGTCATGTGGTAGAGGATGGGTCCTCCGGGTGGGAGCTGGGCCAGAGAAGGGTGACAGATACCCCACCTCTAGCAAGCCTGGAGGTGATACCAGGCCAACCAGTTATTGTGTGTTCCGGGCCAACAGCTCTTGCTCTTCTATTTGCCTGTCATGTGTGAGGAGAGTGGGAGAAACCCCTCTGCTAATAAGCCAAAGTCCAAAAGTCTTTCAAACCAGTGATGTCTCTCTGACTTTTCACGTTCATAATTCCATTTAGAAAAGAAGATGCATGCTGGGGTCACGCTTGAAAACTTCTTTCAAATGTATCCATTGCTCTGTCGAGGACCTATCTGCCGATGCTTAAATGAACGTATTAATGATCACCATAGGTCAAGTGGGATTTCTAAAATTCTTGTCAATGCCTGCAAACATTTCTGCAAGAGAAGTTAAAAAGCAAAAAATATAGGCACGCCTGGGTGGCTCAGTTGATTGAGTGTCTGACACTTGATTTCGGCTCAGGTCATGATCCCGGGGTCATGGGATTGAGCCCCACGTTGGCCTCCTGCTCTGAGCATGGAGTCTGTTTAGGATTGTCTCTTGCTTTCTCTCTGCCCATCCCCTGCTTGCGCACACACTCTCACTCTCTCTCTGTCTTTAAAAAAAAGTAAAATAAGATTAAGCATTAAATCTTCTTTTCTTTCTCTACCTTTCCTTCCCAGGGTTCCCCAAACATCTATGACCATGAAGTCACTATAGAAGCTGATGCCTTTTTGCCTGTAGATGAAACCCTGATTCCTACAGGTTGGTGAATTTAAACATCTTTATGGCAATGCAGAGCTGGGGTGTGATTGGAGGAACATCGAAACTTCATTTACCTAAATGTATTTTCTCTGTTGGCCTGCCAAATTGCCTATAATTACCATGATTAGACATTTATGTTGGTTGTGGCTGGGGGACCATATAATTAAACAAACAAACCGGGACACTGTTGAGAAGAAAAGGAGATGCTATTAATAATTAAGCCAGGGCAACAGGTATCAACTGGAAGGTTTTTTTTTTTTTTTTTTTTTAGTGTTTTATTTATTCTTGAGTGAGAGAGAGAGAGAGAGAGAGAGACAGAGCACAAGCAGGGGCTGGGCAGAGAGAGAGGGAGACACAGAATCCGAAGCAGGCTCCAAGCTCTGATCTGTCAGCACAGAGCCTGACGCGGGGCTCGAACTCACGAACCGTGAGATCACGACCTGAGCCAAGTTGGATGCTTAACCAACTGAGCCACCCAGGCTCCCCTCACCTGGAACAGTTCTAAACAAGCTGGGTCATATGGCCATCCTGGCTGAGCCTTAGACAGCAAAAGTTCTCTGCTAAAATGTAAATCTGGTACTTCTTAGCACCTTAGCAGAGATAAATTTACCTAAACATTACCTCACCACTGCAGGACACTGATAGAACACAACGCGGTTTTTGATGGAGGATGAAACGTTCTACCCCGAGAAAGACAAATGCATATGTCACCTCTGAGACACAGTTGGGGGAATGGGGTAGCATAGGGAGTCTAAAGTATCAAAAGGGAAGGTGAGGTGTTGCCAGAATCAAAGTTTATGGGTGTATGTGTGCATCTCCTAGGTTAACTGGATTGAGATCATCTTGGTTATTATTATTTGGGATCAAAACTGCCTTGGTTCAAATAGGCAAATCCGTAGAGATAGAAAGTAGATTAGGGGGTTGCCAGGGGCTGGGGACAGAGGGGTATGGGGAGTGCCAGTGGGTACAAGATTTCTTTTTGGAGTGATGAAGAGATTCTGGAATTACATAGTGGTGATGGTGGGATAATATTGTAAATATACTAAACACTACTGAATTGTGTACTTGTTAAAAGGGTGAATTTTGTGGTATGTGGATTATATCTCAATTAAAAACAAAGAAAGAAAGAAAGAAAGAAAGAAAGAAAGAAAGAAAGAAAGAAAGAAAGAAAGAAAGAAAGAAAACGAATGAACCTTGGTTCCTGTGGAGTCTCCAGGATTAGGTGGTATGGATTTGTACTAGACTGTAGGTGCACTGCCATCTGCCTCCAGGGGACAGGTGGATGATGGCAAGATGGCCGGCAGGGGTGCTGCTATTCATGTCAGCTTATGGAAATTCACTTGAAGTAATTACCACCAGAGCAGTAGATAAATATTCTTATTGGGATTTCATTAAAATCAGAGATGAGGTAAGTGTAGAAGTCTTAGTCAAAGAAAACCAAAGTGGGGCGCCTGGGTGGCTCAGTCGGTTAAGCGTCTGACTTCAGCTCAGACCATGATCTCATGGTTTGTGAGTT
The DNA here is from genome assembly GCF_024362965.1 of Panthera pardus. Classification (NCBI taxonomy): domain Eukaryota; kingdom Metazoa; phylum Chordata; class Mammalia; order Carnivora; family Felidae; genus Panthera; species Panthera pardus. The sequence continues at coordinate 9,763,376 of NW_026526832.1, read as the reverse complement.
CGAGCCTCGCCTTGGGCTCTGTGCTGACAGCTCGGAGCCTGGAGCCTGCTTCAGATTCTGTGTCTCCTTCTCTGCCCCTTCCTTGCTTGCGCTCTGTCTCTCTCTCAAAAATAAAATAAACATTAAAAATTTTTAAAAAGAAAGAAAGAAAACAAAAGTAGAGGATGAAAGAAAAGAAGAGCAGAAATCCAGAAATACACAAACACTTGCTCATCAGCCCTTATTCCCCTGGGAAGAAAGGCTGCCCGCCTTGGCCTTGGGCTGGCCAAGGTCTCCTGCTTGATGGCAACTTGGAGGTGTTGCCTCAGAGCCCCTTTGCCAGAGCATTAACATCCTGTGTACCATCCTCTGGGGCGTCTGTTCAGAGCTCCAGCCCTCCATAAGCCCATCTGCTGGCAGCTCCGTGTGGAAGGTCAGGAAGGCCTTTCTCTCTGTTCCCACCCCGTGTAAGTGTGCTACTATTTTGGTTGTCATTTCTGCTAATAAAGAACGTAGAATGATAGCATAGGAGCAGTTTGAAGCCAAGGGCACCATCTTAACCAAATAACCAAGTTTAAATCACCAGTAATAAGATGTATTGTGTCCTCCTCGTATGATGTACTGAAAAAGTACATTGTGTGATATTCTGTCAAAAATGCCTAACCTCATTCCATTCAGCAGAAGGCATCACACGAACCCACTTGAGGGATAGTCTGCAAAATAATTAATCCGTATTCTTCAATGGTGTCAAGGTCATGAAAGACAAAGCAAGGCTGAAGATTGGTCACAGAATAGACCAAGGAGATAGGACAACTAAGTGGAATGTGAGAATCCTAGACTAGACCCTGAGTCAGAAAAAGGACATTAGTGGGAACGCTGGTGAAATTCTAGTGAAATGTGTAGTTCAGTTAATAGTATAGTACTAATGTTAATTTCTTAGTTGTGATCATTATACCATGGTCGTGTATGATGTTAACATTAGGGAAAGGACGGTTATACAGAGATGTACTTTTTTTTTTAAGTAGTCTCCATGCCCAATGTGGTGCTTGAACTCACAACCCTGAGATTGAGTTGCATACTTTGTTGACTTACTAAGCCAGCCAGTCACCCCCAGAGATGTACTATTTTTGTGACCTTGCTGAAGTCTAAGATTATTTCGAAGTTTAAAAAAAAAAATAGTCCAGGGATCCAAGTAAGATATGACTTTAATTTTCCTGGACACCTGCCTTACTTTACAGGTAAGGGCTTTTGTTTTATTTTGTTCTCTTTAAAACAGTGAGGCTGTGTTTATGGCCTCTAGTTCAAAATTATTATGAGGAAAATAATAAGAATGTGAGCCTGCATGCTAAACGGTAACTTCAGTTAACAGCGGGAATTAGAAACCCATAAATACAGGGGCTATAAAATTAATTAGAATAATAATGAGAAATCAAGATAAATGCATTACAAAACTTTTTTTTGCATTGCAGTTTTGAAGGTTTTCCTAGCTCTGGGGCTGGTTTTAAAGGCTCTTATGTTTGTGTTGGTAACATGTGTCATCTTCTGATATTTACATGACTCAGTGTGAGGCTGAGTAAACTGGTCCATCTTGTCCTAGATGCAGCCTGATTACATTGGAACTGTGTGTTGTGAACTGTAAGGGGAAAATGGCGGCTACTCTGTTGTGACTGATAAAGAAGAAAATGAGTTAAGTAGCTTACAGGTGGAGCTGATGACATAAGTGCATATTTATTTGTGTAGATTTATAAAACCTCACATTGTCCTATTGAGTTTTGATCAGATGAAAATCACAAAAATGCATAATTCATGCCGTGGGAAGATTATTTGTTGTGATTGTAAGTGATCATTGTGGCAAAGCCCAGTAGAACTTAACGTGTAATCTAATGAAACGCGTAAAACTCATGTGCATCCCAGTTCTGCACTGTGAGTGGTTTTAGGATCAAATTTTATACTTTGTACTAATTTTGAACACCTGTGAAGCTGGGTCGGCTGCAGGCCCTCTGGGCTCTGGGAGGCAAAAACCATGGCTGTAGCCTTGAATCTGCTGTTAACTAGCTAGGTGACCTTCAATGTATGCATAACATTTTAACATTCAACTTCCTTAGACCCTCATTTCCTTTTCTGCAAATAGGAGGGATATTGAACTCAATCCAATTTTATGGACCAGTAAATTTTCTTTAGAAAATAATTTGACAGACTTACGTAGAGTTGCCCAACTTTTTGTTTTGCCAAGTTAGAAAGCAATCATAAATATAGGGCTATTAAAACTAATGGGAATGTATGTATATTATATTTCAATTAAAAAAAATTAAACTAACCAGGGTAATAACGAGGAACAGAAATAAATAGACTAGGGGAGCCTGGCTGGCTGAGTCGGTAGAGCACGTGACTCTTCAATCCTGGGGTCATGAGTTTGAGCCCCATGTTGGGTGTGGAGCCTACTTTAAAAAAAAGAAATAGACTGAATTCATTTTTTTAAGACCCAAGTTGCCATTTATAATCACCATCTTTTCATAAAGAAAAATACTTTAATTATTTAATTATTTATTTTGGAGAGAGAACTAGCTTGAGCAGGGTAGAGAGGTGGGGGGGAGAGAGAGAGAGAGGGAGAGGGAGAGGGAGGGAGGGAGAGAGAATGAGAGAGAGAGAGAGAGAGAGAGAGAGAGAGAGAGAGAGAATCTTAAGCAGGCTCCATGCTCCAGTGTGGAACCCAACATGGGGCTTGATCCCACGACCCTGGGATCATGACCTGAGCTGAGATCAGAGATCAAGAGTCAGACCCTCAATCTGCTGAGCCACCTAAGCGTCCCATTAAAGAAAATATTTTAACACCACAAAAGGGGGGAGATTTTAATCTCAGAACAAAGAACAACACTTTACATTGAATTCGTCTTGCTTTTAAAAGAAATGTGATAGTAGATTATCCAAATATGTCTCAGTTTTCTGTGAACCAGTAAAAATTTTACCATGGACTCATGATTGAGAACCAACAATTAGTCTGAAAGGTCACTTGTAGCTCTTACATTCTGTGATTCTACAAGGCTCTCAATATAACATTTTACTGCTAGTTCTACCACCCTTCAAATCCATTAGAACTCTATCATGAAAGTAAATAAGTTGCAACAACTTCAGAGCACATAAAAAATCCATAAGTCTTTTACCTATCCATACACTAGCCAGTCCCAACATAGGTTATGTCTGTTTTCCCAGAAACACTTCGACTGAAATTATAGGGTGTTTCTTCTTCCCCTTCCTCAGAAATGCCATAAGAAATAAGCAAAGTATATGTTTCCTTAGGAACTGCCTTCCAAAATGGGTGGCAACTCCCACTCTGCACTGCCATGATGGAAGAATTCACATGTCTGGCCCTCTTTCAGCCAAGAGCAAATCTCCAGGAGCCCAGATTTCATTGGACTCTTAACACGGACCAAAAGTGCATGAGCATGTGGCTTCATTCTGAGACCAGTCCAAAGTCATTTGGTCATTTGGAAGTACCTCCCCTATGTTGCTGGGCTTGCCAGGAATCAACAGCCTAGTGGAGAGTCAGCCAGAATAGTATCCATTAACCTGGAAAATATCAGGATAGGTAGAACTCGGACACTTGTTATAGAGGGAAAGCACTGTCTGGGGACCCCTGGATAGAGGAGATGAGAGTTAAATAAAACCCAAAAGGGCAAGTGGAAATTTGCCAGGCAACCAGAAGAAAGGTGTTCTGGATAGAGATGAATAAGAATAAGGAGAGCAGGAAACAGCAGGAATACCCCCCAGGCCAGCACTGGGCTTCTGGAGCATTCGGGGCATGTGTTTGGTAGCAGAAAACCGATGGGCCTGGAGAGGTTGGCTGGAGCCATGTCTGATCTGCACCAGGCTCTGGTACAGCTACAATCCCTGGGGTGGCTCTGGATGACCCTCGGCTGGCCTGGAGTTCAAGGCCGCTCCACGCAGGGCAGACTCACAGGTGTACCTGAGTCCAGTCTCAAACTTCCGGATGTTCAGCTAGAAGTGGACTTGAACCACAAGGCCACTTCCTTGAGACGTGCTGCAAGAAACCCGTTAGACCAGCCATGTTCTGTTACGAGTTTTGGGTAATTGATATACAGGATCTAGAGATGGTGGTTGTGCTGAATTGAGAAAAGGGAAGATACTGTTTGTCTATCTGTGAGAGGAGGTGAAGGTTTATGATAATAATAGCTAGTATTTCAGAGAAGACTTTATAAATGATAATCCATGCCAGAATACTAAAAGGTAGGTTCTGTTAATTTTTATTTAACAGCTATGGACCCTGTGGCACAAGGAGTTTAAGTAACTTAACTGGGGATCACGCAGTTAACAAGTGGTGGAAAGCTGGGATTCAAACCTAGGTAGACTGGTATTAAAATTCCTGCTTATAATTAGACCTGTACTCTACAGACCCGACAGTGTGGTTAGATGTCAAGAAGGTTTCGGGGGGGTGGGGGGAGAGGAAAGAAAGAAAAGTAATTTCTTGACTATACAGATAGCCAAGATAACCATGTAGTCAAGAAATGGGAAGTAAGCCAAAAAGAAAAAAAAGAAGTTCTGACAGTTGAGTGTTCTCATTTCCTGTCTACCTTTCATATAGGTAGTCTCACAGCTTCTCTCTTTTCCTCCCTGTTTCTCCTTCTCTTAAATTTATTTTGATTTTTCTGCATAGAAAACAGAAAACAAAGTATATTGAAAAATGGGGGACAGAGGGAAGACAAAGATGCCGGCATAAGAGGTTTTCCTGAGACTAAAGAGCCTGAGTAGAAGTGTCTGGCCATGTTAGACTGACCAGGAAGGGAATGTAGGAAAGGAACAGTCCATTTTAAAGCTCAGAATTATTGGGGCGCCTGGGTGGCTCAGTCGGTTAAGCGGCCGACTTCGGCTCAGGTCGTGATCTCGCGGTCCGTGAGTTCGAGCCCCGCATTGGGCTCTGTGCTGACCGCTCAGAACCTGCAGCCTGTTTCAGATTCTGTGTCTCCCTCTCTCTGACCCTCCCCTGTTCATGCTCTGTCTCTCCCTGTCTCAAAAATAAATAAAACGTTAAAAAAAAAATTAAAAAAAAAAAAAAGCTCAGAATTATTCCCTGTGCCCCTCAGTAATCTCGGAGGTCATTGCTCTGTTGCAACATAGTACCTTGTTTGGCGACACGTCTCTTGTCCTTCTGGTTCTTGGTTTTCTCATCTGCAAAATCTTGTCATGACCAACTTATGGTGGTGGATTAGGAGGAAGCTCAGGAAGCAACATTTTAACCGTGAGGTTTTTTTATCAGATCGTTCTTTGAATTCTGTGCGGGTTTGTCCCAAATGCTTCATCTGACAAATTGTGATTTCTGACCTTCATTTATCCAGCCTCCTCTGGACTTTGTGCCAAGTCCCCCAGGTTTGCTTCTAAGTTTGAGTCTTTCTGTGATACAAGGGTGTTTGATAGTCCCAAGCCCCTCCTTTTGTGACTATTAATTTATACTCGTGTTTGTTTTTCAACTCCTTCTTTTTGTTTGCCCTTTATAAAAACTATTTTTGAGGGAAATGCTGATGTAGGTCTAAACCTTGCGGGTGATTTTCCACCTTGGTTATAGATATTCGGTAAATAATTTTTCAGGTGAAGGGAAAACCCATTGTCATGAGAAAGTAGCACCTCTTCTTTTACAGCAGTTGTAATACTGTGGCCGAGGTACTCAGTAAAAGGGGACCTTCCCCTGTGTGTGTTTGGGGGAGGGGTGGAGTCTTATCCTCCATTTTGTTTGTTACTGATCGGGCGTTGTCACACAGAAAGGAAAGGGATACCTTGGCATACACTTTTAGGGAGCCAAAGCAAGCACATACCATGAAATCCCCTTGTCTTAAACATATAGCCTCCATTTAGACCTCTACCTCAGGCAGGGCCCTCTGAGAATCTCGAGCTCCCTTTCTTCCTGTTGGCAACTTGGAGCATATAAAATGTCTTCAGCCCTTTCAGTCAGTAAAACACAGAAGACAGCAGCCTGCATTACGTGCCTCCTTCATTCTCCCCCTTTCTCTACTCTGCTATGAAAAGCTAGCCTTTTCCCAAAGCTCAGTGGAAAGCCTCAGCAGGTGTAGGGGTAGCAGAAGCCTTCAAAGGGTCCCATTCAAATAATTTAGCACCCCCACCCCCCACCCCACATTTTCCCCACTGGAAATTTCTGCCATTTTGCCATCCCTGGAGGCTTCCGGGCAAACAATATCCCTCGTGTGTTGTTAGGCTGCAAGACTCCAGCATCTTTGCTTTTCTTCTGGGGGAGAAAAAAAGAAGAAGAAAATATTTTGAATGAAAGAGTAGAATCCACACCTAACTTCTGAAGCTACTGCTCTGGATGTAGTTCTGGGCACTTTGGAGTCGGCAGTGGGGGTTGGGGCACGGCGTCCTTCTGCACAGGTGCCTCTCTTACGCCACAGCTGCACCAACAGAAAGGCTTCTGCAGAGATGGTTCACCTATAGACCAAGAGCAAAGTCTGCAGCTAAGCTGTCGGGCCGGGTTTGCACGTCAGCAGTTAATTTAGCTTTGCTTCTTCCGAGCAGTTATTCTTCCCTACTTAAAAAAAAGGGGGCGCCTGCCTGGGTGGCTCAGTCGGTAGAGCCTCCGACTTCGGCTCAGGTCATAGTCTCACGGTTCATGCGTTCGAGCCCCCTGTCGAGCTCTGTGCTGAAACCCCAGAGCCTGGGGTCTGATTCGGTGTCTTGCTCTCTCTCTGCCCCTCCCCTGCTTATGCTCTGTCTCTCTCTCTCTCTCTCTCTCTCTCTCAAAAATAAATAAACATTACAAAAAGAATTTTTAAAAAATTGCACCCTGTAAAGCATTTGGCACTACTTAGGATAGGCTCACACTCTGTTCCTGGGACATATCCTGAGTGTATGTTTATATTTGTTGTTATCAGGACTGTCCCTGTCGTTTCCCAAAAGTGGAAATTCTAGAAGACATTTACCAGGAAGGACCAGTGTATGATCGATGTCCACAGAGAGAACATTCCAGTGCCAGATCTCTGGGCTGCCACGTCAGGCATTTAGCTTTGGGGCCTGAGTCTAGTGTCCTGTCCTGTGGCGACAAGAGGAAATTGGTCCCCAGAGCCCTGCTCGGGTACTAAGCCCCCTAAATACGAGCAGGTGAGAAAATTCAGGCCTTCTGTTTCTCGAGGGATTAATTCATTCCCAGGGTTGTAAATATTACACAGCCTCTTTTTGTCTTCAGAACCGTGAGACTTGGAGGCAGTGTGGGCACAGCCTGCCCAGCAAGATATTATCATGTACACAACATTGTGCAGAACCAAGCATGTGTCTGTATAGGCATTTGCAGCACGGAGCTTTTTTTTTTCCCCCTTTTAATTTTGCTGTTCTTTATTTGCAGTAGTAGATAAGGAATTAAGAAAGCAAAAAAAAAAAAAAAAAAAGAATGCTTTGACTAGGTCTTTTGCCTCTAAAGTAACATTAGTAAAATTCTGTCTTATTCTTTCTCTCGAGAAAAGATACCTTTTATTTTTATAGAAACTCACCCAACCCATTCTGTCCCCCAGCCCATCTGTGTTCACTTGCTGTTCTTGCAGCTCTCGGTTTTTGAAAGCGCCTTCTAAAATTACATGAAAGCAACCCCGTTTTGACAAAATTAGAATGCTGGTAGGAAAGGCTTACCATGAGGCTGTGGAGAAAGGCCCGCAAAACCTTTGTGTTTTATTTCACCCTCTCGGGGTTCAACTGACAATTCAGCCAATTTTATAATCACTTCCCTAGGGCAGGGCTAAGCCGCTGCCCCGGAGAAATAACGAATTCCAAAGTAGCCTCCTGGTTCCGAGATGGTGCAAATGGAGACTGTTTTTATCTACATGTTTTAATCATTCTGGACTTCTTACAGAAAATTCCTTTAGATTTGATATGACTCTAAAATGTTGGACGTGATATTAGTTTCAAACCTGAACCAGAATGTGTCTTCTTTCTTTTCCTGCTACTTCCCCACACCCAAGTATCATTACTCATCGGGTGCTGCCGATTTGTTAAAATAAAACCTTTTTGTTTTTTTAGAGAACTTTTAGGTTCACAGAAAAATTGAGTAGAAGGTACGGAGAGTTCCCATATATCTCCATGCCCCCACAAATGCACAGCACCCCCCCTTTTTCAACATCCCCCACTAGAGTGGAGCATTTGTGACAACTGATGACCCTACCCTGACACATCATCATCACCCAAAGTTCATAGTTTGAACTTTGAAGAGTTGGGGTCACTCTTGGACAAATGTATAATGACATCTCTCCATCATTACGATAGCACACAAATTATTCACTGCCCTAAAAATCCATAATATTGCTTTCAACCACCCATCAGTATTCTTCCTCTTTCCTTTACAGTCTCCCCCCTCTACCCCCCAACATTGTTACTCATCAGGTCCTGCTGATTTTTCACTCCTCTAACTATTTCTGGAATCTGTCTCCTCAATATGTATTGTTGATGATATGGTTCTATTTCCATTGTCACTATCCTGACTATACTGACTTTTCTTGTCTAGAGCAGTGCCTGGCTTATATTATGAGTTTCACCAAATTGGGATTGATGACTGAACAAATGAATCTGGAAAATAGCTCTCTAACTGGGGGTGGGGGGGGGGGGTGGGGAGTGAATCTCTTTAGATCTATCCTCCATCTGGTTACTAAAGTTATCTATCTAAAATGCAAATCTTATTTTGATACTCCACAGCTTAAAAACCTTTTAGGTGGCTCCAGGACCACATGCCAGCTGCTTTCCAGACCCATCTCCCAGCATGCCTCACTCATACCCCCCCCCCACCCACAGGGACCACCCAACTCCCCCTTCTCTGCTACATAAACCCCTACTCTTTCCTCAAGGCTACACTTTTCTCCTTAGAAATCTTTTCCCCATTTCCTGGAAACAATAGATTCTTTTTATTCCAGGGTTTTTGCAATGACAGACACTGTGTAGAGCTGACCACATGCCCAGAGCTCACCTTTCTTATCTTCCCCTTCACCGGTCTGCCTGAGATGACCTATCAGGATTCAGTTACAGGTCTGAAGTAGGGGGGCTGGAAGGGAGCTTCAGGCTTGGTCTCTTTGGCTCGAAGCTGGAAAACTCTGCCAAATACAAAAATGAAACCCAGTAATAGCCAGTCTGTACATTCTAGGAACAGATATTCCTTCCTTTCCCTATACTCAGTCTCTCTCCATTCTTCTCCCTTCTTGACATTTGTTTTCCACAGAGCATATTAACACAATATTGCAGGGTGACCAGGATTCAGAAAACCTAGGTGAAGTTCTCCCTTCTGCTGTCCACTAGCTGTGCGCTCTTTGAGTCAGCCAGGAAAACTCTCTGGGCCTCATACCTAATCTGCTAACTCTCATCAGATGAGGGTCACATCACTTGAACTCTGAGGTCCTGTCAGTTTCTAACACTGAGTCAAAGACCCCGTGGAATCTCTAACCTAGATATTCATAACCAGGGTCCATACGTGTATGTCTGGGAAGATGATGAGAGATCTTCAGGGGATTCACGGGCCCCTGAAATTCTGTGTAAAACCCTGTATGAGTTGATCACATCACCTTGGTCCACAGAGGGTCTGGTCTTCTCTCCTCTCTTAAGGTAATGATAGTTTATGGTTATCCTACTATGTATCATTGTATATAAAGACAGCCATTGTTTTAGAGATTTAGCAGTAGTATGTTTTTCTTTTTGTAATCTTCAGGGTGGCTTTAAATTTTTTTATTTTGCTAATTCATCATCAATACAGTTTTGGAAGGAAACTAGAAGATTAGCTAGAGGAAGGAGACGGCACACCCAGAAGGAAAGAAACTTCCCCAAGTTTCCGTCTGGAGGAGAAACAGCAGCCAGGGGTGAGGGTTGGATGGGCAGCTTTCCAGTTCCTGCCTGACCAGATGAATGAACTTGCCTTTCAATATCCACCAGCCCTTGGTGCCGTCAAGACTCCAGGCCTGGCCATCAGTCCATGGAGGGTAGGAGCAGGCAGGAACCCTGGGCCTCACCGTAAGTGGGAAGCCAGAGCATGGTGTCCTGGTTGTCACCTTCAGCTCCACAGTTCTGGAGACAAGCACCTCCAGCTGTGAGTCTGCTCCCCAAGTTTCTTCTTTTTCCGTTCTCCATCACCAACTGACACCAATAGCCGGGTGCTATGCCAGCCCCAGGGAAGCAATGTTGAACAAAACAGATACGCCCTGCTTGCGTGGAGAACCTACAGCCATGAATATAGTACAGGTCCCGTGCTCAAAGAAATAAGACTGGTGTTATTCAGGAAAGGGTTTGAATGACGCTAAAAACCCGAAACATGATATTGGAACTTATGGGGTGTTAGTTAGAGATGTTTCTTCAATGACAGGTCCGTCCTAGACAGTATTCAAGGATGTTCACTACAGAAACTGTAAGGACCTCTCCTGATAGCAATAACACTCTCCAACCGGGTGCATTATGGAATCCTTCCCTATAAAGGGGCCCCAAGAACAGTTTTATGAGGCTCCAGAATAACTCCCAAAGCAATACTTGTGTTCCCTGCTAGAAAACACATCACTGCTACGAGATTGGCAAGCATGAGCCAGCATGGTGGAAATTTGGCAGGAAGAAAGCTTAGAAATTAGCACTTGGCCAGGCATGATGTCATTCCTATGAACATTTGAGACTAACAACAAGTAAATTTGCCAGAAGAGATGTTATTTGCTAGAGCTCTGACTACCACCTTTGGAGAACCGCTGTTTAACACCCACCCCTCCCCACCCCAGGTCTGGACAGGGGCTGGCTCTAATTCATACCTTCAAGGTCACCCCGTTCTGAAGAGGCTGAGAGGTAACTTTGAGCTTCGCACCATGGGCCCAAGGCTGATTCACGCGAGTACTCGGAGCAGACTTATACTTAGTTCAGCTAACATTTATGGAGCGCCTCCTAATTGCTACATGCTTCCTGAGGCACTGACCATGGAAAGATGACTGAACAGTCTCTGCCCTTGAGAAGCTCACAGGCAGTGAAGAATCTAAGGTAGTTAGGACAGTGAAAGAGGCAACGGTAGGAGGAGGCTTTCTCAAGATCACCTTGAGCTTCGAGAAGTTTCTTAGTGTCTCTGAGGATCTAGCAACAAGGAGCGCGAGATGCACTTGTGAAAACACCGCCAGTATTTAAGGTGCAAGAAATACACAAAAGGCGCTGAGGGAGATGGTCAGAGGTAGAAGGCAAAGGAAGAGAGGAGGTGACCGGAAGTCTTGGAGTGACCAAGAACATCAGTACTCCAGAGAGTACTCTCTCTGGGGAGACCTGGGAGTGTGCGGGCTGTCGTGGCTGTTCCTGCTGACCTCGTTTCACAGAGTGGTGAGGGTAGAAGCCAGGCTGTGACAGCTGGAGAAGCCACTGAAAGTGAGGAAGGAAAGTCAGGGAGTATAGGCCGATGAGTAGTTCCCAATGAAGACAACGTTCTTGAATACAAATCTCAGGCCCCACCTCAGAGATTTGCTTTAGTGTGGGGCCTGGGAATCTGTATAAGCTACCTACTGAGCTCATGGGAGCCGCTGGTGTTGGATACACTTTCAGAAATCTGTGAAAGGAAGAAGACGGGGTGTTTCCATGAGGTGGAGATACAGGGTCAAGGAAGAGGGTTTTTAGGGGCAAAGGAGACGATTGAGGGCAAGTAAAGTGTTTGTCAAAGGATGCCAGGTGAGGATTGTGATCAGGAATCGGTGGTGGCCTCAGTTGGTGCTACTGGGAGTTTTCTCCAGATTCACGTCAGGAGCAGAGAAGGTGGATTGTGGGATGATCCAAAGGTGGGGTTTGGTCTGGTACAAGGGACAAGAGGACAGGGTGTATGGCAGGTCAGTAAGAGTGTTACTAACCAAAGTGGCTCAAGTCGTAGACACGGGACCCAGGCAGGTAGCAAAGGACACAGGGACCTGATGGACGCTATGTCAGGGGAACCTGAAGACCAGGGGTAGATAGCGGCACTCTGGAGAACAGGTCTATCAAGAATGCCCAAGGCTGCAGATAGACAGTGGGCAAACTTTCCACTGGCAGCAAATCCCTGGGCGCCATCTTGATGTGAGTCTAGGATGGAAAATTTCCCTGCATGAAAATGCCTCGTGTGGGCCCAACCGTGAAGTGTAAAATTGCCTTCTCACCTGAAAACAACATGTAACTGGGTTTAGCATTTTATGCTTCAGATGACATGTAATATCCAGAAGCAATACACCCTCCCCTCCCCCATTGCAAGTTCAAGTAAAATCAGAAAACGCTCAGTGAAAAGGAGAAGAAAAAAAAGAAAGGAAACAGCAGTGGAACGAAGCCACAAACCCAAAGCATTGGCAGAGAAATCGGGGGAAACTGCAGCAGAGACAAGCTTTGAGGTTGTGTGCTCTATGAAAATTTATAGAAATGTTACCTCAAAAAAAAACCGAAAAAAAACAAAACAAAAAAAAAACCCAGGGTGCTTTACTTGCCAACCACTGGAATGGAGACAAAATTCCCACCCGGGGTGTTACTTTTAATTATCATTCTCTTTATGTTGTTTCTTAAAATAATAACAGGCATTGTAGAGATGATATACCAAGATGGCTTAATTAGGTGTCAGATGAGTACCTGTGCCCACGAGCCCCATTACCGGGCTTCCTTATGCAGATTTGACTGACTGTTCCGAGGCTGGCTAGATAAAGAAACAGACATAATTGGAGCAGCTGGGCTGCAAGCACAGCTGGGCCGTCCCCATGGAGACCAGGCTCCCGCTCTTCCCATGGCCCCCGCCTTCCTCTCCACCTTTTTTTTTTTTTTTAAACTGAGATGAATGTAAGCACATCTGAGCCTGGGTCTCCCTTAGACGCTCTCCACATCAGCGCCTTTCACCTTTGATGCACGCAGAGATCTCCTGGGAAGCTTGTCGCTAGGCGGATTCTGACTCAGTGGGTCAGAGGTGGGACCTCTGGGTCCTGTTTCTAACAAGCCCCACGTGATGGCCCTGGGTCCACACTTTCTATAGCTGTTTAAAAGGCTCTAGAGGCACCTGGGTGGCTCAGTCCGTTAAATGTCTGACTCTTGGTTAGGGCTCAGGTCATGATCTCACTGTTCGTAGGACTGGGGCACGCATCGGGCTCTGTGCTGACAGTGCAGAGCCCGCTTAGGATTTTCTCTCTCTCTCTCTCTCTCTCTCTCTCTTTCTCTCTCTCTCTCTGTCCCTCTCCACTCACACTGTCTCTGTCTCTGTCTCTGTCTCTCTCAAAATAAATAAAACGAACTTTAAAAGAAAAAAGACTCTAAAGAGATCTGTGTAGCCTCAAGTTACTTTTTCCTTTTTTGGCCCCCGTTTCTCCTCTCCTGCCCCAACAACCCTCCTGTCCTCCTGGTGCCCCTGAGCTACCTTCACTCCCCATCCTCCTTCCCCACTTTATCCTCCCACCTCCAGGCCTTTCTACGGGTCATTCTGCAAAGTGCTGCTCTCAGCCAATGGCATCCCTAGAAGAGACAAGCTAGCAGTTTGATTTAAAAGAGGAGGGAAATAACCAGAGATCACAGTGTGTCCCTAAAGGAAACAACCTGCTTCCTTATGGTCATCACATGGGCCAATGGACCTACAGCCTCAGAAGGTCACAGTTGGAAAAGACCTTCTGTCCAGTAGTTGGATCCCAGACTGTGGTACTCACGGGCACTCAGGTGCGCCCGGGTCAGGGTGTTCACTGTCCATCCTGCGCCAGCACATCAGAAAGGCCTTCCTGAAATCGAGCTGGCATCCGTCTACCTAGATCTGACCCCACTTTGCCTACTTCTTGGGTCCCTATAGATCAGACTCAAGGCCTTAGAAGGTAGCCGTCATGTTGCCCCCAAGTCATTTCTTCTTCAGGCACAGCTGTTCTTTTTATGCCATGAGTTGGCCATTCTGGCCCTTCTCCTCTGCCTCTGCCTCTGCACATCCAGGGCCTCTCCACCTGTGATGCCCACACTGCAAACAGCAATCAAAAACTGTCACCACCTCATTACACTCTTTATGTGACTCCTGTCGAACTTATTGCCAACCACATCCTCAAAGTCATTTGCATACATGCTGTGGCTCAGCTGCATCTCCCTAGTCAGTAATAATTGTAGTAATCAGACTTAACATTTATGAGAGTTAGTATAATAGGATAGCTAAGAACACATGCTCTGGAACCAGACTGCCTAGGTGTGAAGAACTTAATGAAGAGTCATGTCGTTGGTAGTTATCACCATCATGAGTATCATCATCATCCCTGTGCTAAGGGCTTTGGTCACAATAACTGGTGTGTGTGTGTGAGAGAGAGAGACAGAGAGAGAGAGACAGAGAGAGAGGGTGCAAGTGAGCAAGGGGCAGAGAGAGAGAGAGAGAAGTGAGGCTCGTGTTTTACCCAAAGCGGGGCTCGAGCTCATGAGCTGTGAGATCATGACCTGAGCCGACGTCAGATGCTTAATGACTGAGCCATCCAGGCATCCTGCCCACAGCAATCGTTTTAATCCTCATGCCAACTTCACGCGATAAAGGTTATGTTGTCCCGGTTTTACAAGTAAGGAAATGGAACCTCAGAAGATTATGTTTTGTGCCCAGGGTAGAGTTGGTTTCTGTTTTTGTTTCTTGGTGTGGTTTTTTTTTTTTTTTTTTTGGTTTTTCGGTTTTTTGGACCCAAGTGCAGAACCCTATCTATTGCTGTTATTCACAAATTTCATCTTGTAATCCGTGCTTTACCCCTACTTTGGATTCCCGGTTCTGTTATCCCAAGTGGGTCTGCCTCCTAGCTTCGTGTTGTCTGTCCTAATGAGAATACCTTCCATATCTTCATCTAGATCATCTACACATCAGAGACCACGTGACAACTCCCTGCAGCTTCTGTTCCCTGAAGTGCAGGTCTCCGTCTCCCAAAGCTCCCCAAGCCACCAGCCTTGTAACCCTGTCAGAGAAGCCTAGGGGGCAGCCTGGGAGTGATTTGTATTCGAATATATCTGTATTTGGCTCTGAGTGAGCATGCCTCATCTTGCCTTCCAGGTCTCCATTCCAGAATTCTCCCCAGAACAGAGAGAGGGCAGCTCCTAAATGGATAGTTTATGAAACTGACCCTCCAGGCAGTGCCAGATGCACAGACCCAGTCGAATGCAGGGTCTGCAGAATACACATCCCAGAGAGGATAATGACCATGTCCTGCAGATAATGAGACCTAGGAGGCTGGCCCTGCATTTCAAGGCTCCCTTCCTTCTGACTCCACTAGTACCAACGCAGGCCTTCTACGTCCTGACTAAACCACAGGAGGCTGAGCAGTCGTGGTGGTCAATATTTCTGCACAGGGGGAGCCTGGGGCACTGGTCTCATTAGAAGGGAGATTGGGGCATGCCTTGAAACTTAAATCGGAGGTTTCTTTGGAGTGATTTGCAAGAAAGGGAGTACTGATGGAGATCACAGGGGCTAGATCCCCCACATAAAGCCATTTCCTAGCCCTGCCACTCTGCCAGTTGACCAGAAAGGCCGGACTGATTTCTTTCCTCTCTTCTCTACTGGTTCTATTCTCTGACCCCGGGCTGTTAGTGTAATTTGACTGTCTTCAGTTGCCACCTTTTTCGGTGTCAGGATGCCAGCCACCTTCCCTGGTGCTCTCCTTGGCTTCCTGTGAACCATGACAGTGGGATCCTCATGGCGCTTGGAGGACAGCAGGAAGCCATGGGTCTACCATGAGCCTGGGCTGCCTAATCACGCCGCTGTCGCTAGGGCCTGCCCAAGCTACTGTGAAGCAGCAAAACAACATGCAGGAAACTTCTTCTGCTCCAACATGTTCCCCTTTTGAAATCAGCCAGCAAACCCCGAACACTCTCTCTCTGTGTGGTCAGGCAGATGGGCTGTCCTCTCAGGCTAGAGGAGTTAGGGACCATTGGCAGACTGAGCCCGGTGGATCCAGGAGGATTTGGGGAAGGTAGTAGCCTTAGTTCTCATAGATCAACCTCCAGCCCTAGCAATGCACCTGCTCTTGGGCAGTGGACGCCCCCGGATGCCATGAAAAGTGATGGGCACAGGTGAGGGAGCTTCGGCCAGAAATAGAAAATGCCTCTGACCTTGGTGACGTGAGTCGTTGGTGTGACATTGAACACACAAGTGCTGTTTAAAAGGACCAATTTTGGGGTGCCTGGCTGGCTCAGTCAGTAGAACATGCAACTCTTGCTCTCAGGGTCCTGAGTTCAAGCCCCACATTGAGTGTAGAGATTATTTAAATGAATAAATAGCTCTTAAAAATATAAATAAATAAATAAATAAACAAACAAACAGACAGACAGACTGATTTTGACACATTATAATCAGGAAAACAAAGTAGTTAAAGGCATGAACTCAAACCCTGACTGTTTAGGTTTAAATCCAGCTCTGTGACATTAGACAATTTATTCAGCCTCTGCAGACTTCACGTGTAAAGGTACTAATTGGACCTCCCTCGTTGGTGGTGAAGATTAAATGCAGTAATACATGTAAGGTGTGTAGAGCATCAAGTCCTGGCATTTCATAAGAGCTCCATAAGGGTTAACCACTATTATTATCATTATCATCACCATCGCCACCATTTCTGCGTGTTTAATATGTACCAGCCACTGAGCTAAGCACGTACACGTCGTCACTCATTTAACTGCCCTTTGAAATAGGTGTGTAATGCTTCAGTTATGCCTCAGTTGAGGAAACAGACATTTGGAGAGGTTAGTTAACCTGCACACAGTTAAGCAGGTAAGTTATTGGTGAATTCAGGGTTTGGAGCCAAATTTCCCTTGGCTATGCTGTCTGTTATCACCGCTGGCCACTGTCCGTAAAAACAGCTATGTTACTGAGTACTTCCTGCAGACTGGGTAGGATGCAGGGCACTTTTATCTTGTTTATCAGAATCCCATGTTTGTCAGAATCTTCTTATACCCATTTTACAGATGAGGAAAGCAAGGTTCAGAGAAGCTAAGCAACCTCCACAAATTTTTACAGCAAAGAAGTTAAATCCAGGCTGCCTGACTCTTAAAATCCATTCTAACATCTATTGAGTTTGACTGCCAAACAAGTGAGCAAGATGCCCCTGGGAGGTTGATAACAGTAATTGGTGATCGTGAAGCCTGATACCCAATATAACCCAGGGCGACACTATTTGCCTAATTATAGCCCCATTTTCTGAGCTGCCGTTAGGGGCAATTTCCACTTTCTCTGATGCTTCACTTTCCTGCACTTTCTGAAAGCTGTTGATGTGCTCAGATTAAGACAAGCTCCTGTGTATTTCACATGTTAGTTTATTGCACATCCTGCAGGAATATGGAGGAATCATAAATAGTCCAGAAGGAGGTCCCGATGGATTATGCAAAGCCTTTGTCACATTGCTATAGGAAGAGTTTGACAGTAGACTCCCAGACTACATTTCTTGACCTGACGTTATGTGACTACAATATTCCAAATGTGCATTTCAGTATCAGATCATGAGAGGGCAACTTGCTTGGTGATGAGTAGGGTCTAGGCAGAATGTATTCACCAGCCCGTATATCGGGGATTCTTAACCAGTCCTGAATGACTGGTCTTCAGAGGTTCTGAGAACATTCTTTATGTATGTATGCATTTTCCTAGAGAGAGAGAGCCCATAACGTTTACGATATTCTCAAAGGAGTACGTGACTCAAAAACCAGTTTGAGGAGGGCCTGGGTGGCTGTCGGTTGAGCGTCCGACTGTGGCTCAGGTCATGATCTTGCAGTCAGTGAGTTAGAGCCCCGCGTCAGGCTTGGTGCTGATCCTGGAGCCTGCTTCAGATTCTGTGTCTCCCTCTCTCTCTGCCCCTCCCCTGCTCGTACTCTGTCTCTCCCTCTCTCTCTCAAAAATAAATAAACATTTAAAAAAATTAAAAAAAAAAAAACACCATTTTGAAGACTGTACCGCTCTAGATTAAAAATCACTGAGAGAGGAAGCTTCAAAAAACAAAACTAAACCAAAAAACCCCTGAATCCTTTTTTATTTTTTTTATTTTTTTATTTTTTTGCAAAAAAAAAAAATAACTTTTATTGGACTTTCCCTTAGAAGAGCAATATATTTTCATTGTAGAACAATTAAAAATAGAAGCAAAAATAAAAAACTAAAAATTGTCTATAATTGCCTAGCCCAGATAAAACGAGTACAAATATCTTTTTCCAGCCATTAATATACACATCATACATACCTTTTGTCTACAATGAACTCATACTCTATATGCTGCTTGCAACTTTTTTCACTAACTGGTATATAGCAATTATCTTTCCATGTCTCTATGCTTCTATAGTTTTAATTTTGAGGGCTGTTTTGGTAGGAGGTATCATACATTCAACCAACTCTCTAATGTTGAACTTTTAGATTCCTTGCAATCTTTTGCTAATATAAAAACATAGATGTGGTGAATACCCTGAATCCTTTTTTAATGAAAATTGCAATGCTCCCCGGAGGCAGATATGCACCTTCCTTTTGCATCAATGATTTATGCTATAATGAATCATTGTTCTCTCTCTTCTCTGTTTCTGGAGAGAGAGAGCAAGTAAATAACAGAGAGCACTATGTGCAGGTTCTGCCCTAGAGATAGGACTTCCTTCATACCTTTCTCTCAATTAAACCTCACAATACGTGTCTTAGGTATATACCACTATTAGCTCCATTTTATAAGTAAAGAAATTGAATCTTACAGAGGCATAGAAACTTACCCAAGGTCGCCAAAAAATGAATGAATGTGGAGATTCAGTGACTCTTGTGGTGACCATCTGTTCGTTTCCTCAGAGAGTCGGGCACTGGGGCCATCAGGCAGAGAAACAAGCTATTTGTGATGATGAGAAATTGAAAGCATTGAATTAAAATTCACCCCAGGTGAATTTCCTCAGACACTGAGAGAGTGTTCATGCCCAGATGTTACAGAAACCATTTCACTGGACTCTGTCTGATCGGGAGTTCAAAGGACTAATTCACCTTCTACACTCTGTTTCTTAAGTCAGAGTTGGGAACCTACGGGATATGTGTAATATAAATGCATCTTGTGCCTACACTTTAGATCTCAACTTCACAGGTGAGAGGACTTCATTCCCATGCTTGTTCTGCCCTGCACCTTGTCCAGTGGGCCAGTCCCAACTTAATCCTTCAAGATTAGGCTCCTGTCACCACCTTTGAAAAACTTTTCCAGACCCCCCATGGCTGCACCGGGGACTGCTTTTCCCTGCCCTGCCAGCGGCCATTGGATGCCAGTCTCATCACATTTGTCATACTCTCCTGTCCGTATTAATTTTTTTATCTGTCTCCTTCACCAGATTCTAGGCTCCCTGAGATCAAGTTCATGCCTGGTACATAAAAGATGCTCAAAAATGCGTGAACTAACAACTTTGTATTTGTTTTTTCCCCACTCAAAAGCAATTGCAAGGATTAGTGTTTTTTTTTTTTTAATGTTTATTTATTTATTTTGACAGAGAAAGAGAGAGAGAGCATGAGCAGGGGAGGAGCAGAGAGAGAGGCAGAGAGAGGATCCCAAGCAGGCTCTGTGCTGATAGCAGATGTGGGCTCGAAACCACGAACCGTGAGATCATGCCCTGAGCTGAAATCAAGAGTCAGACGTTTAACCAACTGAGCCATCCAGGTGCCCCCACATGGACTAGTGTTCTTAAGGAAGAACCAATTAAAGTCACTTATGACTATGTAATAAAAGCACGGGGGTGGGGGTGGGGGGGCTTCATTAACCTTCTGTCAAGACTAGTTAAGTGCCAAGAGGTGAAAACATCCTAAGGCAGTATACCAGTCTATTGCTATATAATAAATTACTCTAGGGGCGCCTGGGTGGCTCAGTCGGTTGGGCGTCCGACTTCAGCTCAGGTCACGATCTCGCGGTCCGTGAGTTCGAGCCCCGCGTCGGGCTCTGGGCTGATGGCTCGGAGCCTGGAGCCTGCTTCCGATTCTGTGTCTCCCTCTCTCTCTGCCCCTCCCCCGTTCATGCTCTGTCTCTCTCTGTCTCAAAAATAAATAAACGTTAAATTAAAAAAATAAATAAATAAATAAATAAATAAATTACTCTACACTTCATATATTTTCTTTCATTGTGTCCGTGGTCAGGAATTTAGACAGGCCATATCTTGTCTCTAGATGTGATGTCTGGGGCTCATTCACTCACATGTCTGACAGCTGATACTGGCTCCTGCCTTGGGGCCTAGCTGGGGCTATTAGCCAGAACACCCCACAGATGGCCTTTCAATGTGACTTGAGCTTCCTTATAACATGGCAGTTGACTTCCAAGGGCAAATATCCTGAGAGAGCAAGGGCCAGGCCAAAACCACTTTGTATTTATTACCTGAGCCCTGAAATCCCATCGTATCACTTGTGCCACATCCTATTCGTTGCAGCAGTTACAAAGGTCCTTCCCAATTTAAGGGAGGGAACAAAGACTCCATCTCTCAGTGATGGAATGTCAGCATCACATTATAAGTAGAGCCTGTGGAATGGGATACATACTGGTGTGGCCATCTTTGAAAAGGGCAACCTGCCACAAGCAGTCATGGGGAAAAGGCCAAAGTCTATATAATAGAATATGTATAAAAACCCCTTATGTGAGATAAGAGATGTGAATCAAGGCAGATGGAGTTCATGAAGGCAGTGTGTTTTTCCTTTGCTGCCAGAAGGCAGGTAATTATAATTCTATCAGGAATGCCAATAGGGAGAGGAAGATTTAACAACCTGTGACGGAAATCTGCAATGTTAGAGAGTCCTGTTTCCAATTATGAGGTCTACATCGTCTTCTTGCAAGGATGGGGCAGCTGTGGTTGCCAGAGTGACACATCTGTTGAGGTCATCTACAGACATCACCTCATTCCTGGCTCACTGTCACTCCAACACACTCTTGTCATAGTCCTTAATTATTTCATTATCCAAGCTGTTGATATTCTGATCTCTCAGCTTCTTGACATCCTCTGTTCCAATGATCTTGTCCACCAACCTTCTCAGTTACTCACTTCTGTGGTCATTGGGTCACACCCTTGACTTTATCACCACCTCTTATTGTAGCCGTCTATAGTCCCTGTCTAAGGTGTCTATTTCAGCCCCAACAATTCTTTGATGCCACACGAACCTGCAGCCCCTTGATCCTACCACCCTTTCACTGCCCCTAAGCTGCTCATGAGCTCTTTCCCCACCCACTTAAATCAGAAGTCTGTCATTGGAATCACCTCTTTGCATATGCCCTCCACTCCCTCACCGTCTCCCTCTTCTGTCTGTTCTCCTAACAAACCCAACCCTGAGTATTTTTTGTTTGGTTGGTTGGTTTTTTGTGTGTTTTTTTTCCAACCCTGATCATTGCCCCCCACCACACCCTCCATAGCTGCCACCCTACAGGGACTGATCTCACTCTAAATTCATGACAGTAACCCCGGGTGGGTCTGCACTGGTGCCTGCAGTCAGGCTTTCCTTGAAATGGGGAAGCAGAAATGCTACCTACCTCAGGCTGCTCGTCTGCCCCAGAGCTGTAACCTCATATCTTTGGGTCAGAGCCCATCATCTGCCAGGCATGTGGCATTGCTGCTCAGGCCTTCATGCACACTCAGCCAACCTTCAGTAGCTGAAGAAATTCTCTTCAAAAAAACAGCTTCTCTCTGCTTTCTGGTGGCTTCAAAACCAAAGTCTGGTGATGTGACATCCTCTCTGAGGGCACCCTTTCCATTTCCGCTTCAATTTTCTGTACACTCAGCGTTGCTGAGAGCGCTATTTTGATGTCTTCTATTCTTAGCACCAAAGCACAAAGTCACATATGCAGATAGACCAAAATTAGAATAACAGCACATTGATTTTCCAAATTCTTTGAGAACTCACGAACACTTGAGGGCTTGGGGGTGGAAAAGGCTGTCACCAAGTCACTCTGGGGTGAGAGGCCTGGAGACTTTGACACTATGGAGATGTGTCACCTTGGGCAAGTCCCTTTAGCCGTCTGGGTCCCAGGCTTCTCATCTGCAAAGCGAGGGGACTGGATGAGATAATTCCTAAGGCCCTTTCTAGATCTTTCTGACTTTGTCACAGGATGCTATGACATTCACAGTTGGCCCTGTTTTTTTTGCCTCTACTTCATTCATCCATCCATCTTTCAATCAAGTGAAGGCTCGCTTCATGCTCAGAAGGTACAAAGATAAAAAGGACGCAATTCATACCCTCTTGGAGCTTGATATAATCCTATGGTTATGTCTTAAACAACAAATGTTTGGGGCGCCTGGGTGACTCAGTCGGTTGAGCGTCCGACTTCAGCTCAGGTCACGATCTCACGGTTCGTGAGTTCAAGTCCCGCGTCAGGCTCTGGGCTGATGGCTCACAGCCTGGAGCCTGCTTCCGATTCTGTGTCTCCCTCTCTCTCTGCCCCTCCCCCATTCATGCTCTGTCTCTCTCTGTCTCAAAAATAAATAAACATTAAAAAAAATTTAAAAAAACAACAACAACAAATGTTTTGAAGAAAGTATGTTCAAAATGTGATAGGAACAAAGTAGAAAAGGAAATCAGGGGGGTAAGGGGGAAGAAAAGAAAAGAAAAGGAGATTAGTTCTAGCTGTGGAGGCTACAATCCTTCACAGAGGAAGTGGCATTGGAGAGTAAGTATTCTTAAACAACTTGCCAGGATGTGGGGGAAGCAGGGACACAGAGGACATTGAAGCTGTGAGAAAGGTCCCAAAGAAGGCGTGAATCTGGGGGACAAATTCCAAAGTTTTCCATGTGCCTGATCAGTAGATACATGAGGTCCACAGGTCAGAGCGTGAGGCTGGAAAGAGATTGGAACCCTTTCTCTTTGTTTCTTCTCATTTAGTAAAAATCTCATTTAGAAGTTTCTCAGTTTTAAGTCAGGGCTTCTCTGCCATTCTCGAAGTCTTACCCCCTCTCTAGGCTCTCCTTTGTGTTATAGATGCATCCCCAAATTTGGCCTGTTTATTTATGCCATTGTCCTGAAACCATTCAAGTATTTCATTTGTTGAGTATTTCCATGTCATATATAGGCAGCAAATAATAGCTTCATTTTACAGAGAGAAAAGCTAACATTGATTTGTAGATTGCTCAGTATCAGGTAAACAGACCTGAAATAGACCCTAGAACCCTCCTTCATGAACATTCCATGACTTTATTTTTACCTTGAAGTCAAGAGAAATAAGTAATCTTGACTGACTTGTGCAATATTACATTGGGACTGTCATAAGGGTCAGATTTTGAGTCAAGTATGGCTTTAAGGAACTAAATACTGTGAATACCATATAAAGTTAGGGAAGAAAGCATAACAAATTAATACTCAGAATATGAGTTGGTAAGACTACAGTCTTCTTGAGCCCATGAAAACAGCTGCTGCTTTTTCCTGGACTAAGTTTTTCATAAGGAAACATTTTGCCTTTTTAAAAATCAGTGTGAGGGGCACTTGCATGGCTCAGTTGTTGGGCCTCCGACTTTGGCTCAGGTCATGGTCTCACAGTTCATAGGTTCAAGCCCCATGTTGGGCTCTGTGCTGACAGCTCAGAGCCTAGAGCCTGTTTCAGATTCTGTGTGTCCTCTCTCTGCCCCTCCCCTGCTGGCCCTCTTTCTCTCTCTTTCTCAAAAATAAACATTAAAAAAATTAAAAATTAAAAAAAAAAATCGGTGTGAGAGGTGGTTGGTCACCCAAACTTCACAAGACAGTAGCACACAGGTAGGTCACTATCATCCAGGATTCGGCCTTATGGCCTGAGGGACCCAAAAAAACAACTATTCATTCTCCCAAATGAATAGGTGATCAGGGTTTAAGCACGCTCTTTATATTGTGTCTCTAGCACCATCTACTGGGAAACAAAGTGACTTTACTTGGATTCTTAGTTGAAAGATGCAGAAACCCAAGTCAGGTAGCAAAGAGGAGAGAGACAGGAAGAAGCTTAGCAAATTCTAAGAAACAGAGGGTTACGTATATTATATTGAAGTTTCTTCTATAAAGATGTTACCACTAAAACAAAATTACAAACTGTCTCACTTATCAGACAGACACACATATACACACCATATAGTAAAAAGATTTCAAAAAGTAAACAACTAGAATTCATGAACACAAAAAGCATACCATAAAATGTAATGACAGACTAAGAATACTTAGAACATGTATATGTCATAGTAATGCCATAAAACGCCTCTATTAAACAATAGTCTCTCAGATTGAACCTCAAAGGAAACCCCAAGGGAAGGCTGTGTATTAACCAAGTCGTACAGAAATGTTGAAAACATGAGATTTCAAAAGCAAACCAAGCAAATAAAAGCCAAATGAAAGCAGGGGGTCTCAGTCTTAACATCAGTAAAGGCTGATCTCAGGACAGAAAGCAAGACACTTTGTAATGATAAAGGACAGAATTCACAAGGTGCCTGGGTGGCTCCGACTCTTGATTTCGGCTCAGGTCATGACCTCGCATGAACTGCACCTTGAACTCCACATCAGGCTGTGCGCTGACAGCACAGAGCCTGCTTGGGATATTCTCTCTCTCTCTCTGCCCCTCCCCTGCTCTGACTTTCACTCTCTCTCAAAATAAATAAATAAACTTAAAAAAAAAAAAGGATGAAATTCACAATAAAAATTCACCATATCTGAGACCGTAAAGAAAACCTCAGGTAATTTCACAAAATACGAGTAATACAGCCAATGCTTGACCTAGAAATGCTTTAACTCTTAATAATTCTTGGATCAAAAGGGAACTCAAACCCTAAAACTAGCAATACCTAGAAAATAAGTAAATAATATATCATAATTAAGTATAATGGAAATATTTACTTAATACATATTAGAATATATAATAAATGAGAATATGGTGTTATTATTATATATAACGGAAACTCCTACATGTGATATCAAGCCTATTGCTCAGAAGAACATTGAAGCACAAAATACTTTGACTAATCCAAAAAATGTGAAAATAAATGAATTAGGCATCTAATGCAAGATATTTGAAAAAGAATAACAAAACAGGGTCACCTGGGTGGCTCAGTTAGTTAGGTGTCCAACTTCAACTCAGATCATGATCTCATGGTTCATGGGTTCAAACCCTGTGTCAGGCTGTGTGCTGACAGCTCAGAGCCTGGAGCCTGCTTCAGATTCTGTGTCTCCCTCTTTCTGCCCCTCCCCTTCTCTCTCTCTCTCTCTCTCTCCCCCCCCCCCCCCCTCTCAAAAATAAATAAAATATTAGGAGTGCCTGGGTGGCTCAGTCGGTTGGGCTTCTGACTTTGACTCAGGTCATGATCTCATAATTCGTGGGTTCAAGCCTTGCGTCAGGCTCTGTGCTGACACCTCAGAGCCTGGAGCCTGCTTCGGATTCTGTGTCTCCCTCTCTCCCTTCCCTTCCCCTGCTTGTGCTGTCTCTTAATCTCTGAAAAATAAATAAACATTAAATTAAAAAAAATAAATAAAACATTAAAAAAAGAGTAACAAAATAAACCCAAGAGAACAAAATGAAAATTAATGCAAATAAAAGCAGAAATTCTAATTTTGAAAAGAGGAGGAAAAATGTAGTACTAATACATAAATCCAAGAGCTCCTTCATTGGAAGGGGGAAAAACCCACAAAAATAGATATAGCATCAGCCTACCTATTCAATGCACAAAGTTAGAAATGAGCATAAGCAGGGTGCCTGGGTGGCTCAGTCAGTTAAGCATCCGACTTCGGCTCAGGTCATGATCTCATAGCTTGTGAGTTCAAGCCCCGCATCAGGCTCTGTGCCGACAGCTCAGAGCCTGGAGCCTGCTTCGGATTCTGTGTCTCCCTCTCTCTCTGCCCCTCCTCCACTCGTGCTCTGTCTCTGTCTCTCAAAATTAAATAAATGTTAAAAAAATAAAAAAAAAGGAAAGAAAAGAAATGAGCATAAGCAACTAACCACAGAGAGATGAAATTGAAAGGATCATAAGTTACTGTCTTCCTCGACTCTACCAATAAATGGAAGTAATATAGATGGGATGCATAAGTTTCTAGAAAAATATAAATTTGCAATTATGACACCAGAAAACAAATAGTAAGTAGATTATCATAGGAAAAATAGAAATAGGAATTGGCACATAGAATTGTCTAATGAAGTACGTAGGAATAAATTTAGTAACAACCTTGAAGACAAATTGAGTGGAAAGATTAAGGTGGAAACAGGCTATATTGCTGTGTGTGTGCATGGGTGTGCGCTTACATGCTTGGATATCCTTGTATTCTCTCCGGAAGGGTGCGAGAGGAACAAGTAATGGTGGTTGCTTCTGTTGGAGGAAACTGGATCTTCAGGGAACAAAGATAAGAGATTTTTTTCATTGTATAGTATTTTGTACCTTTTAACTTCATTACCTTTAAAATTGGTTACATGTACAAATATTCCCCATTCAAAAGTTCTTTTTCATGTAAGCAGAATCAAGGCAAAGGAAAGAGATGGTTTTCAAGGATGTCTTCAAAAAGAATGCTACTTGGGGTACCTGGGTGGCTCCGTCAGTTGAGTGTCCGATTTCGGCTCAGGCCATGATCTTGAGGTTCGTGGGTTCGAGCCCCACATCAGGTTCTGTGCTGACAGCTCAGAGCCTGGAGTCTGCTTCGGATTCTGTGTCTCCCTCTTTCTCTGCCCCTGCCCTGCTTGTGCTCTCTCTCAAAAAAATAAACATTAAAAAAATTTAAAAAAGAATGCTACTTAATTTTTCCTAACACTGACTGGTGAGAGGATTCTTTTGTTCAACCAAACTCCCTTGGTTGAACAATGGACACCAGATGCTAGAATGGCATTGGCCAGGCCTCTGTGTTCCCTTTGGGTGTTTTGGACCCCAGGCATCCTCACAGCTCTGTGTGAACTTACAGACTCCAGTCCTCATGTACCAGGAAGACTATGTTTCCGAACAGCAGCTCTGAATTTAAGAAGAGGATGCCCTCGGGGCAACTGGGTGGTTCAGTCGGTTAAGCGGCCAACTCTTGATTTTGGCTCAGGTCATGATCTCACAGTGAGATCCACAGTGAGATGGAGCCCCTTGTCAGGCTCTGCATTGACAGTGTGGAGCTTGCTTGGGGTTCTCTCTCTCTCTCTCTCTCTCTCTCTCTCTCTCTCTCTCTCCCCCTCTCTCTTTGCCCTTCCCCCACACCCTCTGTGTGTCAAAATAAAGAAACATTAAAAAAAAAAAGGATGCCCACTTTCACCCAAAGATAGGAGATTAATGTTTCTTTTAGTATTTGGCAATACACGAAAGCAGAACTAAATGCTTTGAGTGGCTAAAAGTTGGTTCTCTTTTCACTTGTTTAAATCTTTTTAAGGTAAGGTACAAGTTCTTGATTTTTCTTAGCATCCTAAGATTTCAGACCCACTTTGCATGCTACCTCTCTCCCCTGAAACTAGTGTAGAAACCAAGTTCGTAAAACCTCCCCATCTGACCACATGAAAGGAAAAAGTAATTCTACCCCTAAAAAAAGAGTTATGTTAACTAACTGAGCATTTGTATTCACCTTTAAAATACATGATACAGCTCTAGGAGAAAAGAAAACCTTTAAAGAAAGGAAATTGGGCTTCCAGCTACGGAAGGAATGAATAAGTCACGGGAATAAAAGGTACAGCCTAAGGAATCGAGCCAGTGGTATTGTAACAGCTCTGTATGGTGACAGATGATAGCTAGACTCACGGGGAGCACAGTATAATGTATTGAGGGGTTCAATCGCTACATTTTACACCTGAAACTAACGCAATATTGTGTGTCAACTGTGCAAGTAAAAAAAAAAAAAAAAAAAAAAAAATTAAGTAAATGCAGAAACACCTGGATCATGGTGTGAGGCCCTGAAACCGAGTCCCTGTCCTCTTTCAAGAAAGCCTGGCCAGAGTACTCCAGCCCCCTGCCCTTCTACCTGCCCCTTCCCTCCAGGAGAAGTTGCTCCAGTACAAGGAACTGCCTTTGACCTGAGGAAGCCGGTGGAGCTTGGAAAACACCTGCAGGAGTTCCGTATCCACGGCTTTGACCACAATTTCTGTCTGAAGGGATCTAAAGACAAGCACTTTTGTGCACGGTAGGTGCTTTTCCCTGACTGCCTGTGTAGGGAGGAAGAGATCTCACCTCCTAGGTGAGGAGTTTTTCCTCTGGCCACCTTGATAGCATTTACTACGCTACAGGGACCATAGCTGCAGGGACCATATAACCACATCCCCGTCTTTTCAAAGCTCCTGTTCCGCGGAGCAGCGCCACCGAACGTCTCTCCCCCCTCCCCCACCACTGCCTTGTCTCTTCCCCCGCCCACCCTGTGCTCCCACCTGGCATCCTGTCTCTCTTTGCTCCCTCTCTCCCCATCGGAGCCTGTTCTTTCAGGCCCACTCTTTTGTTAGAAGCCCTAATTCCTCTGAAGTCAGCTCTGCTTTCCTTGACCTTCCGGAGCCCCGTTTGTGATGCATGGAAAGTCAGAGGCTGCACCTCTCCTAGGGCGCCCACCGCCAGCAGCCTGGCCTGCGAGGCATTTGTGTGCACTCTCTCCTCCCCGCTAACCTCCCGGCTCCTCCTGCTACCTCTGTGCATCCCCAGCTCTGCCCGAGCACCTCACCCCACGCGTGGCAATAGCAAATGCACGTCTGTAGAATAAATGGATTTTAAATAAGGCAGAGAATATGATTCCAACTCTAATGGAAACTTCAAAAGCCTTCTCTCCCTTAGAGCCCCAGTCCCTGTGTTCTTCCAGATGGAGTCCACTCTTCTCCTCTGGCCCATTTCTCTCTCTAGTCTGGAGGACACTCTCTTGCCTACTCTCCATTATTCAAGTCCTGGCCCTCCTCTTCCCAGAACCTCTTGATTGACTACGTTGTTGGGATGTTTTACCTCGTTTTTTTAAAAAAGGAAACCGTGAATCCAGCAGAAACTGACAGCACCTCTGTTCTCAGGGGGAGATCTGACTAAAAAGCCCAGCCTGCTCTAGCCCCAGGGAAGGGTGACAGTTTAATTTAGACAAGCGTCTCTTCTCTTTCAAAAGACACAGCTGGTGGCTTTGCCAGGCCAAGCAGAGAGCATCAGCTCTTCCTGAGAAAGCTCCTCCGGAATCTGACAACTGTGTCTCTGCGGCCTGACCGCCCCCCGCATGCGCACGCGCGCACACACACACACACACACACACACACACACACACACACGTCTGGCCAGGGTGAGCCTTCCTCAGAGAAGCCAAGATCACAGTGAGAAGTTGCTACTGGAGGATCCTTACTTAGGACCACCTGCTCATGCCTCACCCATGAGACTGCGAGAATTTCCCATCATGCTCTTCCCATCTTTGTCTCCATGTATCTTGTCCCTGCTGTCACTGGGTCTGATTACTGTCTCGAGGCTGCTTCCCAGCTCCTACCTGTCCCGGCCAGTTTTTCTGCCCTTGTACCTCTATGATTTGCTTTGTCCCCAGGGTCCATCATGCTGGAAGCGGGCGGGTTCTGGAAGTGTACACCACCCAGCCCGGGGTCCAGTTTTACACGGGCAACTTCCTGGATGGCACGCTGAAGGGCAAGAGTGGAGCAGTCTATCCCAAGCACTCCGGCTTCTGCCTGGAGACCCAGAGCTGGCCTGATGCAGTCAATCAGGTAAAGCTACAGGCCAGCCTCTCAGTGGTGTTGTGTCCAAGGTCACACTGTATGACACAGGTCACAACCCTCAAGTCAGGTCTGTCTGACTCAAAAGTCCACATGTGTTCTCTTCTCCAAGTCGTGATAAACACAGGAAACCCAGAGCCAAGTTCCTAACATAGCATTTACTTTTTTTTAATCTCCTCTATTTTTTGCCTTCGAAGCCTTTACTCAGTTTAACGTTGCTCTTCTCAATCTTATCTTCTGCGACCACGCTTTTAAGATGGCTCTCTCTGTCTTCTCTTCCTATTTGCTTACTGGTAGCTTCTTTTTCTAGCCACTGCCTAGAAAAGTGCTCTTCAAAGCACCAGCTCAAAAGACTGTCTTGCAGTCTTGCCCCAGAATGTGAATCCACACAGCAAGGTCCTGCTACAGCACCATGTGCTCAGCAATGTAGTTGATTTTCATTCTGGCTCAAGTTATCTCACTGCAAACCAGTTACATTGGCAACTGGTTCTCAGAGCTGGCCTAGAGACCAGTCCAGAAGCCATCCTGAATGGTTGAGGGCACGACCCAAGCCGGCAAGGTGTAACCTGTATTGTTTTTCCCTTCACAGCCCCACTTCCCTCCTGTGCTGCTGAGGCCTGGTGAGGAGTATGACCACACCACTTGGTTCAAGTTTTCTGTCGCTTAAGGAAGTGTAAAGACCTCCAGGGCCAGGCTGGGGGCCCTTCAACAGCCTATCTCCTGTCCAGAGAGGAGATTGAGGCTTTACAAGTGATCCTGTGAATCAAAATCATATAAAGGGTAGCTTCACAATAATTAGTCTGGATCTTGATTTCCTTTCCCAGTGACTGGCTACAGGTTCAGTCTATGACCAGCTCTGTCCTCTGTGTGGTTTAGGGGATCCAACCGCCAAGGTTCTCGCCTAAGCCCTGACCCTAACCCGGAAGGGACACCCAGCCCCTTGCTGTGTTGGCCCCATCTCTCCACCCTTCTGCTTTCTTCTCTCCTTTTTGCCCCTCTTTTCTTTGATCCTACTCTCATTCCGTTTCTTTGTCCTCCTCCCCTACCTCAGGCCACCGCGTCCCTGCGCAGCAATTCAGAGCTCCCACAGAGCTCTGATAAGGTGGTAGATGATTGAGGGTGAAGGAGCTGGGGCTTAGGGAGGGCAAATGACCCTCATAAAGGCACACAACCAGAAGTTTTAGCCAAGACGTGACATCAGGTATCCACATTCAAGCCCCCTCTTTGGTTCCATTTCAGTCTGCCAGAGCACTCTCAGGATCGCTGGTGGACACAGGGGGTTCTGACCTTTGTTAGGACCAGCCTTTCTTCCCAGATTCACGCTTATGGGAAGCATTAGTCTGAGTCTGAGTTTAGCTGTTTCTAAGGATATGACTCAAAGGGCCAGGTCAAAATATCCAGGAAGAAATCTGTAATTTTGATCTCTGCCTTTGGGGTAGAGAAAGCCCCAGCCCAGGCAAGGCGTGGGAAAGAAAGCAAGCCTCTGGAGACAAGAGCTGTGTTCGTGTGGAAAGAGGGCCTTACCTGAAGACTGACTGTAGAGTGCACCTGGCACAAGACGTTGGTGTTACACAGTTGAGCCTGCAGCTCCCCTGTTTCCTGAACAATTGAATCATCAGTGATGGGTTGGGGTTGGTGGTTGGTTTAGAGTTTTAAAGAAATCTATCTTCTATTATATGCTAGCAACCAGTTGAAATAAAACCAGAACTTGCACCTTCGGAAGACTCCCAAGGCCTTCGCTTATCTTTAAATCTGTCAGACACGGACCTTTGGGAAATTGACCAAGTGTCGGGTATGTTCTGGATTCCACTGTGCTCTTCCAGTATGAGCCCCAGCACCTTCCTAGAAGAAAGTCACCTAACTGGCCACCTCCTGAGCTTCCCATACTTCCTTAGTAACAATAAACCAAAAGAAGCATTTATTTTTTTAAATGCATTTCAGCACGAATTTTCTGGATACCTACTGTGTATACAGTTTTCTGCTGAGTCTTAAGGAATTCAAGAAGTAATGTCTAAGATGTAGTGTATTCCCGGGGCGCCTGGGTGGCTGAGTCGGTCAAGCGGCCGACTTCAGCTCAGGTCATGATCTCGCGGTCCATGAGTTTGAGCCCTGCGTCGGGCTCTGTGCTGACAGCTCAGAGCCTGGAGCCTGTTTCAGATTCTGTGTCTCCCTCTCTCTCACCCTCCCCCGTTCGTGCTGTCTCAAAAATAAATAAACGTTTAAAAAAAAAAAAAAGATGTAGTGTATTCCCTCAGGGATATCAGTCTCTCTGGAGGAGACGAGACGGATAGCGACAGATGACGTAGAATTGCACCATGACAGCCCAAACCCTGAGCGCTGTCTCTACTGCTGGCGTTTACTACATGGGCAAACAACCCAATTTTGGGGATTGGGTGAGGCAAAGGGATTAGACATGAGATATCTTGAAGGTACGTCTACGTCCGCGGGGCTAGAACTAAAACTGGCCACTAGTCTACTTCTTTTTCCACAGGCCCTCCCTGTGCCCGTGACAAAGGACCTGAAAGGTGAACAGCAAATTCTTCAGTCAGCCAGGGCCCTGAGCCACAGATGCTGAGGCCCAGGACCCGTGGTCCTGTTTCTCTTCCCAAGTGGCTTTGAGCAGGCAGTGGGGGGGGGGGGGGTCTCACCATATTACTGTTTAGAGCCCTGTACAACCTATTTTCCATCACACATCCTTCTTCTAGGACCCTCTGGACAATTGAGTTCTTACCCTGTTACCATCTTTTAAAAAAATTTTTTTCTTAGTTCATTTTTTGAGAGACAGAGTATGAGCAAGGGAGGGGCAGAGAGAGAGGGGGACACAGAATCGGAAGCAGGCTCAGGATCTGAGCTGTCAGCACAGAGCCCGATGTGGGGCTCGAACTCACGAGCTGTGAGATCATGACCTGAGCCAAAGTCAGACGCTTAACTGACTGAGCCACCCAGGTGCCCCTTACCCTGTTACCATCTTACCTGGATTCTCCTCCTTCATGGATGAGACTGCCATTTTATGATTGCCCAAAGTATGTCTGAAGAAGTTATTTCATCTGACCCTTACAACCTGTAATGAGGTAGCAAAATCCCCATTAAAAATAAGAGGTCACTTGGGAATGCAAACTTGTGCAGCCACTCTGGAAAACAGTATAGAGGTTCCTCAAAAACTAAAAATAGAACTACCCTATGACCCAACAATTGCACTACTAGGCATTTATCCAAGGGATACAGGTGTGCTGTTTCAAAGGGACACATGCATCCCCATGTTTATAGCACTATCAACAATAGCCAAAGTATGGAAAGAGCCCAAATGTCCATTGATGGATGAATGGATAAAGATATGGTATATATATACCATGGAGTATTACTCGGCAATCAAAAAGAATGAAATCTGCCATTTGCAACTACGTGGATGGAACTGGAGGGTATTATGCTAAGTGAAATTAGAGAAAGACAAAAATCATATGACTTCCCTCATATGAGGACTTTAAGAGACAAAACAGATGAACATAAGGGAAGGGAAACAAAAATAATATAAAAACAGGGAGGGGTACAAAACAGAAGACTCATAAATATGGAGAACAAACTGAGGGTTGCTGGAAGGGTTGTGGGAGGTGGGATGGGCTAAATGGGTAAGGGGCACTAAGGAATCTACTCCTGAAATCATTGTTGCACTAAATGCTAACTAATTTGGATGTAAATTTTGAAAAATAAAAAATAAAATAAAAATAAAATAAAATAAAAAAGAAAATTAAAAAAATAAAGTTCAAGTAAAAAAAAAAAAAAAGAGGTCACAAGAGGTCACTGGCTGGAAAAAGTAACAATGCAAGCCAGTGTATGCTCTGCTGGCACCACACTCCAAAAAAAGTCCCCAGTTTTTCCGTTCAGAGGGAAAAGTCTAAGATTCATAACATACAGTACTGGTAAATGGAGAATTTTTACTCAATCACCATTAGTAGTAATGTAGATTAGTGCAACTTTTTTGGAGGGAAATTTGGCAGAATCTATCGATATTGGCAAACTTGGAAAACTCACGATCTAGTAATTCCACTTTTAGAAACCTTTTGTATATAAATCGGTCAGAGAAAGACTGACCTCACATGATTTCACTCATGTGGAATCTGAGAAACTTAACAGATGATCATAGGGGAAAGGAAGGAAAAGCAAGATAAAAACAGGGAGGCGAACCATAAGAGACTTACAGAGAACAAACGGAGGGTTGATGGGGGTGGGGAAAATGGGGGATGGGCCATTCAGGAGGGCACTGGTTGGGATGAGCACTGGGTATCGTATATAAATGATGAATCACTGGCTTCTACTCCTGAGGCCAAGACTACACTGTATGTTAACTAACTTGAGAATTTTTTTAAAAAAAAGTTTTTCAATAAAATTTTATGATTTGCCCTGCTCAAAAAAAGAAATCCTTTCTATAGAAATCTGTAAAGACAAACATTCAGACAAGGATGTTTATCTCAATCTAATCGGTAATAAGGAAAATTTTAAACTACCTAACACCCATCAATACAAGAATGGATAAATAATAATCCATACAATGGAATACTATGTGGCCATTAAAAGAGATGAGATCAGGGGCTCCTGGGTGGCTCAGTCAAGTGACTGAATCTTGATTTGGGTTCAAGTCATGATCTCGCGGCTCGTGAGTTCAAGCCCTGCATCAGGATCCCTGCGGATAGCACAGATCCTGCTTGGGATTCTCTCTCTCCCTCTCCCCTGCTCATGCTCTCTCTCAAAATAAACTTAAAATTATTAAAAAAAAAAAAAGAAAGAAAGAAACAGATTGGGCACCTGGGTGGCTCAGTCGGTTAAGCGCCAGACTTTGGCTCAGGTCATGATCTCACGGTCCGTGAGTTCGAGCCCCTCAGCAGGCTCTGTGCTGACAGCTTAGAGCCTGGAGCCTGCTTTGGATTCCGTGTCTCCCTCTCTCCGCCCCTCCCCTGCTCCTGCTCTCTCTCTCTCTCAAAATAATATTAAAAAAATTTTTTAACATACAAATAAATTACAAAGAAAAAATAAAGTAACATCTACCAGTCATTAAAAAAGTAATAAACTAAAAAACAAAGTTACGTAGCCCCAGTAAGGATATGCACCTTTAGGGCAGTTGAAGAAGATACTGGTAATTAATTGTGCTTACGAAAGACAATAAAAAGGTTAAGTATGTCAAGCTACAAATCTGATGAAAGTAGTATTTTAGAGAAATTGATCTTTTGTGGTAGCAACCAATCTATCCCTTTTCATGAAAAACACATAGAAAAGAGAACTTTGATTTCCCTAAGACCTACTACATAGTTACGAGACATGTAGAGTGTGACAAGGTCTCTATGAACTCACTAAAGATGTCAGCAAGAAACAAAACTTTACTGTCTAATAACAGGACACTTAGTTCATATGAGGTGGTGAAGACAAACATGGTATTATTCAATATGAAAACACCACATAACCACACAATTATTAAAGCCTTGTTGAAAAGGCAAAGTCTCTAGGCCCCCCAGGAGTCCATCCCTTCTTTACCATATACCCCCTACTACCCACAACCAGACTAGTACAATTATTCTTCAGTTTTGATCCTTCACAGGTGAGCATATCATTGACTTCAGTTCAATGATCTATGGATTCCTGTTTCGAATTCATGGAACTTATAAGTTCTTATCATTCGCTGTGGGATTTTCATTTTTCCAATTCCCAATCATTTTGCCTAACAAGGTAAGAGGTAATAATACTGAACACCTGCACAAATGTTGCTGTAAAGACATAAACTAAGATGGCCTGCTGTGGAGGTTGGACTATCGTGACTATCGGTAACCAATGATGGTCCACTCTCAAAGGACTGAAGGAAGTTATGTCAACGAATCCATGGATAGTTTGCAAAAAGTGGAACAGGAGAAAATACAGGACTACCAGCAGAAGACAGAAAGGAAACAGCACATACCCCCTGTTCCCCGGCCAGTTCCCATTCTCAGTCATAACCATCTTAAAGAACTGGATCACCAGTTTGCAGTGGGCTGTGTAGGCAGTTATGACAGGAGTACAATCCTTTTCCAAGTTTCAACTTCTCCCATTACTCAATCATAATTCAAGTCTCAGATGCTTTGGGTAGCACTTCCAGCTATAGCCAAGTTAAAGACGTCAGCAAATCCTCTCCTCAAAAATGCAACTATAATGCCAAGGGGGGTGGGGGGAAGTGGCAAAACAACTTTAGTGCTCTGGAAACTGGCCCAAAGCATACAGCAATCTGAGACGTATTTGTTTGGAAAATTGCTGAACTTTGTGGAGGAACAGTGGGAGACTGTGGCGTTCTCACCCAGGGCTGTTACCATTCCCTACTCCCCCAGCTCAGTCATTATGGAGGTTCTGTCCAGGCAAAACAGAACGTGAAGACCAGCAGGTTCCTGTGGTTGAAGATGGGGTTCACTCAATTTGGAGTGACAGGTGATACCAACATCCAATAATAGCTTTATCAATAGAAGTAATGACCACATTGCTATGCAAGCGGGACACCTGGTGGCTCTACTAACCCTGAGGTTGCAATCTAGTTGGAACGTGCAGCTTTCTGGCTGATCTAAAGCTGCACACATGCAGAGGAGAGACCAGAGAGGTCCAAGCTGTATATTCCTGGCTAACTCTGAGGCTGCTTTCATGTGCACAGGAACTTAAAAGGGGTTCAGCAAAAAGTAAAAGCCAGGACAGACTTGAAAACACCCCAAACACTGAAGTCACTCCCCATCTACAAACAGATCGATCAGCAGAGGGCAGAAATCTGACTGGTTGAGGTGCCTGTCTGGTGGTTGGCTGACCACTAAGCTATGCAGACACAGGGCAACCCCCTAGAAAACTGAGCTTAAAAATAAACACAAAGTTTCTTAAAAAATAACCAAAAAACTGAATAGAGACAGATTATCCTTCAGTTGAGCGTCCAACTTTGGCTCAGGTCGTGATCTCGTGGTTCCTGAGTTGGAGCCCTACATTGGGCTGTGTGCTGACAGTTCAGAGCCTGGAGCCTGCTTTAGATTCTGTGTCTCCCTCTCTCTCTGCCCCTCCCCTGCTCATGCTCTCTCTGTCTCTAAAAAATAAATAAATGTTAAAAAAAAAATAAAAAAGAAATGTACAATAACAAATGAAAAGTCCACTAGAGAAGCTCGGCAATAGATGACAGGAGAAAAAATAAGTGAACTTAAAGATAAATCAATAGAAATGATTCAATCTGAAGGACAGAGAAAAGAGATTGAAAAAAACAGAACAGCACCCTGGAGACCTATGGGACATACCAAGCACACCAACATATGTGTAATGAGTCCAAGAAGGAGAGGAAAGAAAGGGTCAGAAAAATATTTCAAAAAACAATGGCAAAAAAACCTCTAAGTTGACAAAAGCCATTAATCTATACTTCCAAAAACTCAAATAACTCCAAGAGGGATAAATACAAAGAGATCCCCACCTAAATACATAATATTTAAACTGTTGAATGCCAAAAAACAAAGAGAAAATTTGAAAGCAAGAGAAAAAAATGACTCATTACTACAGGGGACCAATTAACATCAGACTCTTCATCTGAAACAATGGGAGTCCAGGAAGCAGCGGAATGACAGAGTGCTTAAAATCCAAGGATTTTGTATCACCCAAATCCACTCTTCAAAAGCAAAAGTAAATGAAAACATTGCTAGCAGACCTGCCTTATCAGAAATACTGGAGGAAGTCCTTCATGCCAAAAGCAAATTAAGACAGCAACTTGAATCCTTGGAAAGAAACGATCAGAAATGGCATAAATATATGGGTTAACGAAACTGGGTGTGTTTATTTTCTCGACTCTTCTATAAAGACCTAAGACTGTATAAAGCAATAATTTATAACATTGCATAACTGAGCTTATAATACATACAGCACAAGGGAAGGAAGTCTAGGAAAAGGAAATAAATTGGAGCAAACTTTCTGAATTTTGCCAGAATATTAATTTAAAGTAGGTTGTGATAAATGAAGATATAACAACTATGGAAGTAACTCACAAATATAGTAAAAAAGAATATCAAAAGGGATTAAAATGATACACTAAAAAAATATTTAATGCAAAAGAATGCAGGTACAGGAGGAAGAGGAGGAAAAAGACAGGAGACATATAGAAACAAAATAGGAAATACAAAAAAAAAAGAAAACAAAAAAATATCAATAATTCTATTAACTATAGATGGCTTAAGTAACCCAAAAGGCAGAGTTCTGTCAGACTGAATTTAACAAGCAAGACAGAGCTTAAACTGTATGCACCAATAGGCTTAAAATTAAAAGTAAGTAGATGGAAAAGATCCACCATGGATACAAAACAGTAATCAATAGAGAGCTGGAGTGGCTCTACTAATATCAGACAAAATAGCTTTTAAAACAAGAAATATTCATAGAAACAAAGGTATTTCATAATAAAAGCATCAACGCATCAGAAAGATACAACAAATATAAACATTACATATGCAGCTAGAAGAGTTGTAGATGCTTTGAAGCAGTAATTATGACCAGAGGCCATGCCTGGAGTTGCCTTAGTGTTGGGTAAAACTATAGTTCTAGTAAATATTGCTTCAAATTTCCTGAAAACAGGAAATGTTTTCAGTTAAGAGAATGTTACTTTTTTTTTTTTTTTTAAGATGAATATTTCTCTGAGCATAGTGACCTCTACTGGTATTTACATAAATTAAAATGCCGTTTCTGCCATTATAGAAAGGTTCCATTCCAGCATAGGGTCATTTGCTTTGAGAAAGGAAAAGAGAAACATGATACATATTAGAGCCTTGCAAACTTTCTTGCTATAGTAGCAAGAAGCCAGGCCAATCTGTCCAGTAACTAGTGAACTAGGAGAGGGCATCACTAACCCCTACAGCAATAGTTTTCTATTCTGGCTATATGTTAGAATCACCAGGGAATATTGTTACAATATTGATGCTCAGGCATCACTCTCAACAATTTTGATTTCACGGGAATGTTTTGAAGGCTTCTGGGGGATCCTAATGCATAACTAGGGATGAGACACTGCCCTAGAGTAAAAGCTTTCACCAATATTATAAGTACATAAATGTTTAGCTAGAATTTGCCCCCTTAGCTTCATGAAGCACCTCCTCAAGAATGAGTCACAGAGAAACAATCTTCCTAGACCAGAAGTATGTCTTGGTAAGGCCATCGCAACCCTACCAGTAATGGCACCCAAGATCTGCAGAAATAATTATATTGAAGGTGGTGAAGAGCTAAAGATAAATACCTAAACCAGGGGTGGCATTTTCTGTAAATGGTCAAAGAGTAAATGTTTTAAACTTTTGGGACTTCCAGTTTGTCACAATTACTCACCTCTACCACTGTAACACAAAAAGTCAAGAAACAATAGGTAAACAAATGAGCCTGGCCACATTCCAATAATTCTTTACAGATGCTGCAATTTGAATTTCACATAATCTTCATGTCATGAAGTGTTATTATACTTTTAATTTTTTTCAACCACACAAAAATGTAGAAACCATCTTAGCTCATTAGCTGTATGAAAAAAGCAGTGGGCCAGATCTGGCCTGTGGGCCACAATTTTCTGAATCCTGGTCTAAATAAATAGCCTACACTCTGAAGGAATATAAACATTAAAGTATTGTGCAGCCATCATTAAAGAAAGCAGTATGTTCTTATTATAAGAGCCCTGGAACTCTGGTGATGGTTCTTCTGACAATGGCCAAGATAAACTAGCCCATCTACCTTTATCTCTGTCATACGTATTTGCTTTACAGCCAGAATTTTTTAGCCTTGGCATTGAAAGAATTCATTTTCTGGAATCCAGATTTCTTGAAGATCTGCTACATCCCAAAATAAAAACTTAACAGTGCATTCGTATAGGATCACATCCAGACACCTTTAAGCAAGCTTTGGTCACTGAGGACAACCCAAGGGACCTGCAGAGCTGGATAGGATATAACCTTAGGCAGCTGATAGATGAAATGGTTGTTGTTGGTCTTATGACGTGACCTTTCTTACCTGGGATAGGCTGACTCACCCCAGCTCACCAGTTCTTGGGGTGGTAGGTAAGTCTCCACCCTTCTCTGCAGAGAACTTTCTGCACAGAAATTTTCCACACCCTTTCGGAGCAGAACTCCTTGATGAGGAGAACCCAGATGAGGAGAAAAGAAACCTTGCAATCGAGTTGCAGAGTAGAGTTGGACATTGTAAACAGCAGCCTAGGGATCTAGATCCTCCGCAGACAGACTCAGACAGGAGTCTTAGATGTGGCTAAATGGAAATGTGAGCTTTTAATTGAAATGGCGATTATAGGTCTCAGAGAAGAGAGGAGGTTCCAATTTTATATCCTCGGCTTAACAGATCATAATTCATTGATTCATTCACCCATTAACTTTCCTTCATCAAATATTTAAGTGTTAAGTACTAGGCAGTGAGGAAAACAGAACAAGGCCCGGTACCTGCTGTCGCCATTAGCCTTTTGGTGGCATACCTATAGAGAAGTAAACAGGCAAGTTCACTGTGTTGAGAGCAAAGGAGCCTAAACCAGACTTTTGAATACATGGAAACTTTCCAGAATAGGGGGAAAACATGCATTTTACCACAGTTAAAACAAAAACCAAAAACTATGCTGAGACATCATTTTTCAACACCAGATTGGTAAAATTAAAAAGCTTGAAATCCCACCACGTGGTTACACTATGTGCACCATGCAGGCAATGGTACAGAGAAACAAGATACTCCTTCACCTTGTCACCAGGACAGACTAACGATACCTAGCAAAAATATAAATGCAGGAGCACCTGGGTGGCTCAGACGCTAAGCATCCGACTTTGGCTCAGGTCATGATCTCACGGTTCGTGGGCTCAAGCCCCACATCGGGCTCTGTGCTGACAGCTTGGAGTCTGGAGTCCGCTTCGGATTATGTCTCCTCTCTCTGTCCCTCCCCTGCTCGTGCTGTCTCTCTCTCTCAAAAGTTAAGTAAACGTTAAAATTTTAAACAACAACAATATATATACACACACACACACACACACACACACACACACATCCTTTGACCCAGCAATTCAGCTTCTAGGGTCTATCCAATACATAGTCACACGTGCAATGTATTGTACTATTCACTACAGCATTATTACTGTTAATCAGAAACCCTCACATCCACTAAGAGGGAACGAATTCCTGCTACTTTGCTGAAAAACTCAGTGGAAAAGCAGCAAGTCCTCTCCAAGGTACACAGGTCCTATATAATCTATATCCTACACCGCTCTCCCTTCCTATGCCATTCCTTCCTGTTCTCTCCCAGTGTTCACTCCATGCTGGCATCCTTACCCAACACAAACCACTTCAGGGTTTCCGCACTTACTATGCCCTCTGCCTAGAACACTCTATCTCCACAAGCTGACGTGCCTTACTCCCTCACATGCGCAAACGTTACTATCAGAGGCCTCCCGTAGACATCCTTTACCCAACACCAACCAATTCCCCCTTTCTCTCCCCACCTCGTTGTTGTCCGAATCAGTTATTACCCACCTGTTTGTTCATTTGTCTCTCCAGAACTTAAGCTCCAGAAGATAAAGGTTTTGTTCATCTGTTTTCCATGGCTAATAGTACCTGGCACATTGAAGGGGCACACAAGTTATCTGCGTCAATTATGCAACATCCAGGAACTAAATAGTATGCAACATAAAAAGAGTGCCATTTTTACGTATAATGGAAGAACTCCAAAATGTTAAACGAGGGAAAACAAGGTGCATCTATTTTGTGTTAAAAGGGAAATGGAGAAAATCTGTCCATATTTGCTCAGGCTATATTAATTGGTAACAATGGTTGCCTTTGGGGAGGTAACTGGGCAGCTGAGTCAGGGTTAGGGTGCCTTCTCACTATATACACCTTGAATATATTACCAAGTCAAAAAATGAAATAAAATGGAAAGTAAGTTGGGCCAGTGGCCTGTGGGAAAAAGAACCAGCACTAGATTCAAGAAGCAGCCTAGAGTGCTTCAACAATTAATTGGCTACTGCATTCCACACGTTCCAGTTATCCTTCTATCCGGCATCTTTGCCTCATGCGGTCTGGAAAGAAAATAGCCAAGTTATCAGCAAGTCGACAATGAGTAGAATCATGGGTTGTATTTTCTGATTTTCCCAGAAGGTTTTTTTTAAAAAAGCAATAAGGTGCCTTATTGATAAGAAAACCAAGGGCTTTGAAACAACACATTAAGATTCAAACATTTCCTTTCTTCTAATAGGAGACCAGTAAATGGTATTAACAATCTCACTGAACCCATTTCCTCCTCTGTGAGATGGGGTTACCAGCACTATATTGCTGTGTGGATCTCACAAAATGTCCTTCGACATCTTTACTAGAATGTTAACAGGAAACCTGTAAGGTGTGGGGGGAAAAAAACCTATCAGGCTTTAAAACTGCCTGCTGGTGTTTCCCTGCCACCCTCCCTTCAAGATCGTTCTGGATATAATAGCTTTAATACTACCGCTTACCAGAAACCTAAGCATCTTCACTCCATGTCTTTGGTTTGTCACTTCTCACCACCTTCCAAACACTCCAAGACCAGCCAGGCCCCTGGTATGTTACTTTGACCTTTACTTCAGGTCTTTCCAGCTATACAATTACTTATACATCCACTACGTTGTACCCTCCCTTCCAAAGGTCTCCAAACAGTTGCTAAGAGCCAGATCTGATTCTTTGCTATTTCTCTCCACTCTGATTACTCTTTGCCAACCTGTCAGTTTTAGAGCTTACACTTCCTTTTACACGTACCTTGGAAATCACCATCCCCCTTTAGACTTCAAGATAGGCTACACAAAGATGACAATCACAATCCTACACCACCATCCATCTCACCAAGTCTCAAAGTGATGGCATTTCAAAATTCCCTCAGATTTTTCACCGTCCTTAAGACAGGATATGGCAAGGTGGCAGGACCACACTTTCACTTTATGCTTAGCCTAGCTCCAAGTCCAAAGGAAAACTACCAC
Organism: Panthera pardus; assembly: GCF_024362965.1. Classification (NCBI taxonomy): domain Eukaryota; kingdom Metazoa; phylum Chordata; class Mammalia; order Carnivora; family Felidae; genus Panthera; species Panthera pardus. The sequence continues at coordinate 9,720,901 of NW_026526832.1, read as the reverse complement.
TGTGAAATCAAGTGCAATCAAGGGTATGTATTACCTACCTCTCAACACCTCTCTGTAAGCAAGAGGACTAAAAGATTCTATGTCCAAAGTACTCAGTGTCTGATGTGTTCAATTAGTCACCAAGTAGTGCCAGGTATTTTAGGAATAAGCCTAGCCTAGTACTGATCAAGTCAGTCACATCAGTTTAGCATTCCCGACACCTGAAAATGCAAACAAAAAGAGCACACTGCATCAAAATGTATCACGTTAAGATGTATACTAACCACAAAGGTGCCTGCTGTCAAGCATGTGCAAGGCACTGACCTAGATACCTAGCATTCCCTTTCCCATTAAAGGTTGAACTTCCTGTACTTGTTTCCTAGACCCATTTTTGCCCCTACCCCTCCCTCCTGTCTTTTAGCCTTCTGTACTAATCTCTAGGTTACTGCTTAGTAATCATCCCAAAGCTACAGGATTAATGATTCCTACTCTTGGCTCAGCACTCCCACTTCCAAAAATTGAGTATCAGGGTTGTTTGTTCTCTGCAGATTTATTAAGTGAACTTATCTTTATGTAATACAGAACAATTAAAGCTGACCAAGTGCAACAAATAAGCCTCCCATTTACACACATAGCTTTACACCATTATAATTCAGCCAGTTGTCAAAATTCTGAAAAGAAAATATCCAATCTTCCAACGCACTAGTGATCATTCAGACCAAATAAATTTGATGCAGACCAGTATTCCCTTTTGGAACTGATGCTAAAGAATGCCTGGTAAAAGCTTGACCAGAAAACTCAAAATTAACTATTACTGTCCTACTAAAGATAAAGTCTGAATAAAGAATCTACCAGCTATATTCTAAGATCTACCAGACGCTACCAAAACAACTACATGAGGTGTTGCTAAACGCAGATTTACAAAACTGCTTTAGTCTCATTAACATTTCTGATTGACATCTTTTTTCGGATTGACATCTTTATAATAACTTTGCACCAGCCTGGCAAAATAAAATGTTGGTAGTCAGGAACCGAAAAACCTAGAATGGGAATAATCTCTGCTCGGAATAAGGCAATCCATTTCAAGAGAGAGTATCTGGGCTGGAAAATTTTGCAAAGCTGGTTTACATGAGGTTTTGTCCCAAATTCAGACAATTCTTCCAACATGCAAAAGTTGTGGTATAAAATTAATATAGAAAACAAAAGAACACTGGGTAGAATTTACTAAAATCAGGAGTTCTGATTTGACACCATCTCATCTCATAGCCTGAAAACCTCAATTAGTTACTGTACTAACAAGCCTTTCTTTGGAAGCAGTGATCCTCTAGGTTGACAAATTGAGATCGTTAGAGCTTGCTATTATCTAGTAATACCAACTCCCAACAGATTATTTAGGGACTTGTCAGATATACTTAAGCTATTAAGTGGACTTGAGTTCTTATCTTACCCACAGCTCTAAGGATAAAAAGGAATTCCCCAAGTGTATGTATACTACAGCTAATGATGTTCACAACTCAAATGACACCATTAATGAATCTGTATGAATAGTTAATATCAAGGTTTACCCCCTGAATCTTAAACTGAGTATTAACATTGAACACAAATCAAAAATCTAGTTAGAAACATTTTATTTAAATGTGCCAAATAAAAACCCACATTTTCAGACCATAGGATGTTAATACATTCAACAAAAATTTATATTATCTTACTGCTGTGAATTTACAGAGTAATAATCCAGATCCATTTTGATTAGATGGTTGAAATACCCTTCCTAGGTTACACTTTACAGACATCACAAATCCCTTATAATAATGTAAACAAAATAATTTTTCCCTAAAAGGTGAACTTGAGAACTTCAGTCCACTCTTTCAGGACTTGCACTTCTTCGTGGACTTCCTGATGGGGAACGACTAAAAAGAAAAACAATTAAGTTTGGAACTGATTAGTATCTACTAAAATTTACTGTTATGTACATATCAGGACAAAACTCAATTTCAGTAAACTCCTAGGTGGCCAAAAGTAATATATAGCAGAGATCTAAAAATTACCTAATAGATTTACATACAAATCCTTTGTCCCTGCTTAAGATTAGGCTTCACAGCCTCCTTGCTAAAACCACAAGTTAAAGAAAACTAGTATTTGAATTCTGGGATTTCGATCATTAAGTAGCAAGTCAGTAGTAAGATAATGCTTTAGCTCTAAGATTTCAACCTACAATTTTTTTCCTTCATGTGGGTACTTCATTTATCTGTTGTCCCACGTGGAGGAAAAAGCATGTTTAACGTGAAATTCTACACTTAAAGGTTTACAGGACTAAGCCTCTTAATAATCATCCTAAGGTTTTGTGACTAAATATCCAAACATTAATCTCAACTTGAAGTGGGAAAAGCAATCATTTAAGAAACTTAGTAACTAATAATATATATATGTATATATATATATAGCACCAATTCTCCAAAGAGCTCAAAGCCTGCAAAGCAAGCAGTAAGCAAACAAACTCTGCAGAGGCCATACTTGACAGTTAAGATTTGGCAACAAATTATTTAGCTTACCTTCTTTTTGGAGATGGAGATCTGGACTTTGATCGGCTGTCAAAACATGAGAAATTCTATTAAGAAAAGTACTACCAATACCTTTCTTATAATCACAGTATCATGAAATGAACCCCCAGGTTGTGCTGAGCTTAATATTAAAAGGTCAGGCTGCAGTTCAACTGAAAGAGAGCCTACCAGTTTTTGCTAACAAAAGCCAATCTTCCAACAATTGTTCTTCATAAAATGAGTGACTACTTTATTGTATCATGATTAATTTTTACACTCTACTTCAAGCACAATGACCTCAGAATGCTTTTTTCCATGCACCTATCAGTTCTAACAAGGCCTCTTAATATAACCCCAAAGTCACAAACTTCTCTCTATAGCTTGACATTTTCTTGTCCAGGAAGTCAGTCAGAATAGGCCATGTACAAACCAAGTTCTAATGTTTGGTTTACTAGTAAGATTCTGTGTTCCCACGAACACCTAGGTTCTGAGTTTACACTTGAGATTTCAACAATCCAAAACACTTTGAACTCTTTGGATATTGGTGCCATATAACTAGAAGAGTATTAATCAGATTTTTACCCTACCTGCTTCTTGGTCGTGAAAGAGACCTGGATCTTGATCTTGACCTCGACCGGGATCTTAATAGAAAGAAAAACGGTATTGTTAGTTCAGAGGAGTAACGTCCTTCAACACCTACTACTGAGCACTACATTAGGTAAACTAAGAACAGAGAAGCTAAAATTAGGCAAGACACAGGGCGCCTGGCTGGCTGAATCAGGAGAGCATGCAACTCTTGATCTCAAGGTTGGGAGTTCGAGCCCCATGCTGGGTGAAGAGATTACCTAAAAAATGTTTAACTTAGTACTTAAAAAAAAACCCAAAAGACTAAGCAAGACACAACTCTTAACTTACATCGACCTAAGACTGAACAAATGATTACACTTTCAACAAGCTCGCAATATCAAAATAAAGAAGCACCAGCACTTCAATTATTTGTTTCTACCATACTCAGTGAGCTAGGTTGTCACAGTTCCTGTACAACATTCTTAAACAGTATATAGTATCCAAGAGAAAGAAAAGGTTTTAAGACTGGTATCGTTTGGTTTAGTTGTATATCTCAAAACCAAATCCAACATTACACAGACCCCTAAACTGAGATTTCAATTCTTCAGGTAATAACCTCAATGAAAAGTCACAAATCGGTTAAGACTTTATTCTTAGATCAACAACAAGCTTTCGTGGTTCAGGACCACTTGTCACACAAACTAAATAAACCACAGCCTCTGACATACACACATTAGAGTCCTGCAATCAAATTAATGCATTCATTCATCTAGAGTCCAGAGCTTTCTGGAGTGGACCACAAGTTTCAGAATCCCTGCATTTTACAGATCTTGTGCTATTATCGAACAGCACTAACTCACAATGGCATACACTACTAGTGACTTGACCGTAGTATTTGTCAACTCCTTACATTCTATAAAATCTTACCCATTTAATTTTTTTGATTTACGTATTTTTTTCCCCGTTTAATTTTTTTTAATGCTTATTTGTGAAACAGAGAGACAGCGCAAGCAGGGATGGGGCAGAGAGGCAGAGAATCTGAAGCAGGCTCCAGGCTCTGAGCTGTCAGCAGAGTCCCACATGGGGCTCAAACCCACGAACCTTGAGATCACAACCTGAGTCTGAAGTCAGATGCTTAACCGACTGAGCCACCCAGACACCTGAATCTTACCCATTTCTGCACCTAATTTAAAGGCCTTCTACAAAAGGAGTCAAAAAACCCCTAAGGTTTCCAATTTGATTTTTAATTTCTTACATTTTAGTGTGTATGTGGTTAAATAAGCCATATCCACCCACATGTACACAACTACTACCCTAAACAACTTCCCAGTCTTAAATTCACCATCTCATTCCAAAAAGGAGAAATTTACGTCTCAACTTGCTTCTAAGTCTACCCCTGGTTCTAATGGGCCTCCAGCAGAAATCAAGCAACTATCACCTTTAACAAGTACTGGAATGACTTGAGAATTTGTGCTTTGGACCCTCCTCTACCATGGCCTCTCAAACAAGCCTCTAAAAATCTTTGATTGGTCTTTTCTTGATCTGTACAATTAGGATAATATCCATTTAGATGCAAGTCATGTACAAATTCAACTTTTAGAAATCAAAATATTTTCTGATGCAAACCACTTCATTTATGTCTTTAAGATAGTCTTAAAGTGCAGTCATTAAGACGTGACAAACCAAATACAAATAAGGGATAGAAAGTGTTACATACTGGAAATACCTCGATCCTTTTATAGAACCAGACCTAGATCGTCTGAGTGAAGCTGATCGTGATCTCCGAAGAGACACAGACCTTGATCTTCGTGGAGATGCTGATCTTGACCTAAGAAATAAATCAAAGCTTAAGTCTTATGTCCAATTAAAGTTTATCAGTTGTTAAAACTTGAGTTAAATATTTCTCACCTCCTTCCCCTGCTCCTGCTGCGTGAGCGAGAGTATCGCCTACCTCTGGATCTCGAATGTGATCTAGACCGTGACCTATTTTATTAAGTTAGAAAAAAAAAGAATGTCAGATGATAACTCGTTTTGAGAGTTTGTGTGCCTCTGCTGAAACCAAATCTCAAACTATTTAAATTTAGTGTCTCATTTGGAAATAAACTCTGGGCCTATTAGTTTTTTTTTTTTTTTTTAACTACCTAAAAAAAGATTTGTTAAAAGCTGAATTACATTTTAGAATTACATAATATAAAACACTGTAATGTGTATTTAAAATAAACCTTGCAAGTTTGCAGGTCGACCCTCTTTGGCCCATGGTCTAGTAGATCTAGACGATCTAGAAGTATCTATAGCCGATCGCTGCATCTAGATGTTTTCTTCAATCTAACGACGATCAAACTGACAGCCAAATGAGCCAGGTGAGGCTTGATTGACGCAAGAAGATTTTTCTAGTTGGGAATGTGGTCAATCTGGTGTTCCTCTTTCTAAACCGGAGGGGGCCCCAATTGTAAGCCAAATTTACTGTTACGGCGATCACCGTCTCAAATTTTCTGCCCTTTAAAGAATAAGGTGAAGCTAGGTGTAGATGACTCGAGGGGATCTGGCCTCTTATGCTGATCACCTCAAGGTCTAGGAGGATCTTAATTGTCGGATTTGCAAGGCGCCTCAGCATGATATCATAAGGCTCGTGACATTCTGAATCAAGGCGACTGACTCAAACGAAGAAACCTGAAAGGTTTTGACCAGGTTGATTATTAATATATTAGCATTTGTTTAATTAAACAAAAACTGTAAAATACACCTGTACAATTAACATTCAAGTTTATAGAAAAATACTAGTTTCTGCCTTGCTAATAAAAAAATTACCGATTAACTATTATACCAACCATTCCTTTATTAAAATAAATACCTGCTTCTCCTCCGCCGGCTATAACGATGACAATCATAAGCATAATGTCCCTTTTCGCCACATTCATAGCATCTATCATTGGGATCAAAGGGACGGCGGGCTGGTGGTCTATCAAAACGAGACCTCCGAGGCATGCCTGTTGATAATTCAACTCTCACTCGGGAACCACAAATCACCCTATAAAAGAAAGGCAACAAATTTCTAATGCTAAAGAAAATACAAGTGACTTCTAGATTTAGAAATTTCCACTCTTTAACCTCAGAAGCTTCAGTTCTCTTTATAAACCCTTCCGACTCCAACTTTGCTCCCCTTTCTCAAGTATGTAGAATTAGGATTAACTATTTAGCTAGCTCGCTACCCAGCCCACAGGAATATTCTAATAAAGGCTGAGTTTCATGACCAACATCTTACTTACTTCCCATCCAGGCCTCGCACTGCATCTTCTGCATCTCTGGGATCTTCAAATTCCACAAAGGCAAATCCTGGAGGATTTCTCGCAATCCACACAGTTCTTAAGGGACCATAATAACTGAAAGCCCTTTCTAACTCTCCTTTGCCGGCACCGGTTCCCAGATTACCAACATACACCTTGGTTTCTGTTTAAAAACGCAAATACAAGAACGCACGTTATGCAAAATTTTGCCTAAGTTTGAGTGAACTCTTTGTCCCAAACAGGCCAACCTTGAGACTGTACAATGCATGTTTATTTAATGCTCTATCAAGGATTTAGTCTTAAAACCAGGAATGCTCATAAATTTCCGGAAAGCTAGGCGTAAGGCAAAGTTCTTAACATTCAAACGGGGAGACGACCTCCAAAACACAAGCAGGCACGTGGTAGGATATTCCGCGGCGTGGGGCGCGCTCCGCCCCCGCCCCGCCCCCGGGTCCCGGCAGCCCCGGGCGCGCGGGGAGCGCGCGGGCCGGCAGCGTCGGCGGCGGGCGGGCCCGGGCTGGGGCCGGACCAGGAGAGCTGGGCTGCGCCGGCTCTTGTCCTCCGCGGCAACAGCCCCAGGCGCTGGCTCGCCCAGGACTCCAGCTCCCCGCCCCAGAGCCATAAACCGCGCTCGAAAGAGCTAAAAGAGAAAAGAAAGCAGCCGCCAGACGAAAAGATTAGGTCTCCATTCCCACTCCACAACTCGACCGATTGTCTGACGAGAATGCGCAGCTCGAAGCTGCCACACTTTTGTCCAGTCTGAAATTCACCCTCGGTTTTACAGTTGGGACCAGATCTGTCTGCTAAAGTGGCGGGAAAGCGCCAAGGAAATGCGCCACCATGCTCGTCAATGTGCGCAAAATGGCAGCCGAGGGAGGGGGGGTGGGGGACAGGCGGGCGGCTCGAAGAAGGGCAACAGGAAAACAGTAATCGTGGGCCTGCCTTGGGCTGTGGTGGAAGACGAAAACGCCCAAGAATACGGAACCCACCACAGACCTCCACCCGCCATCCCCAGGCTGCCTTCGACACCCCGCCCCCGCTGCCTCCGGCTTCGTATGGTGTGCGCCGAAGCCGCCATTACGCACGCGGAATAACCGTCTCCCAACCGCCGCGCCAACCCCACGGCCTCGCAATACTCACTATAGTCACAGCAACGTCCCTTACCGGGCCCTGGCCTCTTACCTCCTCCATAACGCCCGTAACGCGACATGATGACTGGCCCGCGAGCTCTGCTCTTTCAGCTCGCAGTGCCCAAGGAATGAGTAATACAAAAGCCACAAGACCAGACCAGTCGCCAACGGTCCCAGCGGCACTACGAGGAAGAGCTGAGTTCGCGCTTATATATGCGGCGGCTGGGTCTCTCTGCGCATGCGTCAGTTCGACGTTCTGCGCGGCACAAAGGAGCAGGGCGGAAACAGTAGAGAAGCCGCGCGGAGGGAACTGATGAAGCTAAGAAGCTGGGTCGGGCGGAGGGATACGTTTCCATGGGAACGCCAGTCTAGCCAGTAAACCCTCGGACTTCCCCGCGGTGTCCCGCCCCCTCCTCTCCCCCTTTTCCTGTACCCTCCTCATTTTCCTTCCCTTCTCCCTCCCTTCTTTTCCCATACTAGGGACCCCCAACTCTAGCAATCTTACTATAGGTACCTCTAAGACCGGCGTTATGAAAGGCTGTAAAATTTAACCGCTGATGTTGCAGCTGTCGCCGCCTTTCTGCTGGGGGACCTGGCCTAAACTGCTGCTCAGTCATCTTTGAGGCTCATCAGAGGTAATCGGGAGTTTGGCCAGGGTGAGAACTCCAATGAACCCCGCCATTCTGTGTAGTGGTCTCTGCACCATGGGCCTCAAAAAGGAGTGGCGCCCCCAGGGACTGCACCGACCCTCCAGCCCCTTCAGAACCAATTTTCATCAACACGGTCCGAGTTCTTGGAGTCTGGGGGACAAAGGAATGGAGTACTCTGTTTTATTTTCCGGTGATACTGAAATTGTGCAAAAGCCCTAAATCCTTAAAGCATTCTAGCTAGTGGCAGTTATGAAATTATTTGCATTTGAAGCACACAGAGTTATTTGTGCTTCCTTTCTAGTGCTTTCTGCTTTGTATTATAGTATCACATCTCATCCACTAATACTCATATCCTGAGCACTGAGACATTGTTAAATTGTCTTTGACTAATAAGCCTTGCTGCTCAGCCACTCTCTTCATAAAATAAATGTAAACCTTTTCTTTAGATAGAATCACTGAAAAATCAAATTTGACTTGATTTTTTATTTTTATTAAGTAATATACAATGTTACATTAGTTTCACGTGTACAACATAGTGTTTGAACAATTCGTTATAGTAAGTACTCCGTGTTCACCATTAGTGACCATCTGTCACACAACTTTATTGCAATATTACTATACTTCCTATGCTGTATTTTTCAGTTTTGATTTTATACAATGTATCAGCCAAACAGATTCAACTTCTTTTTCACCAGCCACACAAACACACACACAAAAGACATTACATCATGAATATTTGGAATATATGAGTTGGATTGGTTCACATGAAAGATGAAATCCTTAGGTATTTGTAGTTTTATGTTTCTCATTTGTAACTTAATGTGATGTATATAGGTATGTGGTACAGAGTACAGGAGAAAGGAGATTTAGTTGGTGAATAAAGTATGGATCCTCTTCTGATAATGCTACAAATTCATATATTTTTTTCAGACTTCTCAAATTATGGAAAGTGTATACATTGCAAGAAAATTCTAGCAAGAAAATAGAAGTTCTATAAAATATGTTATAGTTGTTCTCTCTTAGTCTCCTTGATCTTTGTTATCTACTTAATGGGCAGGGTTCTTCTCAAAGGATTAAATGATAAAGATCTTTTTATATATCCCTGAAAGACATTATCAATCCTGTCAAGCCTCACTAATTTGACTTTCTTTTATTAAGAATTTATGAAAATTGTTGTGGGGCAAACTGTAGGTAACTTATTGAAAGATAGTACTTATTATACTATTAGGCCTCAGTAAATAGTTTTTGTTCTGAATACAAAGTCTGCTATACTAAAGAGAATTTTTAAAGTAATGGTATAAAAATAAGAAAAGAAACAATTTTCCAACTTAAACTGCTTTCAAGCACATTAAAGGAAAAGGGGTAAACCCAGACTGGCTTGCCTGCCTCTCTAGGTGCTTTGATAAGCTAATTGCATGTTATTTATCTCTATTAAAGGAGGGCCAGTTCTAGGCTGGGTTTGCTATCCTAGGCACCATGAAAAAACAATAGTCCCTCATAGAATTTCCACACACTATTATGCTGAACACTCACTCTGACACATAACCAGTTCTTTTCACTAAACATCAATCCAAATCAGGGAGATATTATTGTATGGAGTACTTCTATTCCTACTGATTTCTTTTGAAATCAGTTTCAGCCATATGAATTTTGCCTATAGGATTGTGTGTTCAATTAGGATGACGTTCCCAGATTTAACTGGAATATGAAAGCTACTTAATTCAATGAATATTCTAAGATTTCCTAATATGCAATTTTGAGTAATGCTTAACATGTTACTGTTGTTAAAAACTGATTATGTTATTAGTTTAGGAAAGGGTGAGTTCATTCTTAATCCTTTTACAGCAGCTTTCAAAATTTATCTGCTTTGTCTAGATTCAGTTTTTCCAGAAAAGCATTAAAGAAAAAGTTAACTCTATCATATTTTCTTCTCCATTTTAGTTTCACTTTTAAATCATTGCCACTATTTTAGCTTGCATGTGGAAACCTTAAAACAAAAACAACTTTAGACCTTTTGTACATGTACTATTTTTAATATAAAGAAATAGTCTGTACTTACAAACACTAGTCTTTTAATATGTATTCATGGATGTACTGTAAATTTATGTACTGTGGGTCAGTCCAAAGATCTGTATTCAAGTACAACTTTCTTTTTTTTTTTCAACATTTCATAATCTTCAGTTCTGTCTAGGATGCTCTTATGAAATTCTAGGAAGGAAAAATCCTCAGAGGCATGTTTATAATTCTTTCATATTGTATAAAGAAATTAACTTTTCATTAGCTAAGTACTGAACTACAGTCAGTACTGAAATATGGAGATGGGGTAGGGAGAGCAACAGTTAAAGAACGCTAGTGCCTTGATCAACTTCAAGGAGTGAAGAGCAAAAATGTGATGCAAGAGTGCTCCCCTGATACAAATAATACCTAAATGCGTAGTTTAGGAGTATAAAACAATCTAGGAAAAATGAGGCTTTCTGAGGAATGCCTGATTGTATTAACAAGTGTGAAACTGTAAAACCATCCAACCCTAACCAGTTGTGTCAATTAAGTTGCTCCTTCTCTAAAGAAGGATTAATGAAACTAATTAATGGTCAGCTTGTTGTCTTAACTAGGAAGAGCTAGACCAGTGTGGACAGCAATTCATTCAGCACAGATAGGAGAGAACCTATGTTATCAGCCAGCTCCCAGTTGTATTTAAAGATGCGCAAGACCATTGACTTCCCTTATTTAATATTTGGATACTGACCTTCTAGTCCCTGGAAATGAATATTCTCTACTGTAAAACAATAAAAATGATTTTTGTTCACGAATCTTTTCCTTAAGACAGGCGGTGGGTGTAGTGATGAAGAGGAGGAGCTCCTGGAATGTGCCAGAGTTGGGTTTGAAGCCGGGCTCCACTATTGGATAGCTGCCTAGCCTTGAGTAAGTAGCTAATCTCCGCCCACTTCAGCCTCCTCATCTGCAAAATAGGCTTTGATAGTAGTGGCCCATCTCAGAGAGTTGTTAGACATAGACAAGGTAAATCAGGCAAATAACATTGCCCACTGTCTAGCACATATTGAGTGCTCAAGAAATGTTAGGAGGAGAAGGGGGAGGAGGAGAGAGAGGAGCAGTGGTTTGATTAACCTTTGTCAGTTGCTCAAAGTTTGATATGACTTGGGTGCACTGACAAAACTGAAGTTTTGTTTGGGCAAAGCTGGGGAGAAGACCCTGAAATATGGTGACCAGCCTTACGTAGCTACTCCGAAGACATCTTTGTCTCTTCACTTACCGACCTCTAAGTGGAATTGTCACTTTTCTCCTTTGACCCTGTCCACAGAGACAAAAACAATCTGACGCATATAAGAAGCAACAACTCAGAAGAAGAAATTTTCTTCGTGAAAAGTATATCTACAGGAATCCGCAAATCAAATGCTGAAACCTTCTTAAAGGTTCTATGCAAGAGCATTTGTCTGTGGAATGGGGAGATAATGTATTCATGAGCAATGGGGAGATTGTTGCTTTTTATTACAAAGTTTAGTCTTTGCAGCTAATTTCTATAAGATTACACCTTTTTTTAAAAAGGCAAGTAGAAAACCTATTCTCAAGCCAGTGACAAATGGGTACATACACTGCAACTCAAATAGACGAGTTTAGACTGCATATGAAAGAAGTGGTTTGGAACACAGAGAAACAGGAGGAATTGTATTAAATCATTAGTCTAACCACTTCGTTTTTCAAATGAGACAGACCAAGAATTGTAGCATGGCGAATGCAGTGGTTCCCAAATCTTCCCACAAGGACTGTCAGAACTTTGATAAAAATATCTCCCAATTCCAGAAAAATTGGAAATATTGCCAACCACTCTTTCCTGAAAAAGCCATCTTTAATTCTGTGACTATGTCTTTCTTACTCTTTTAAATGTTCCTCTTCACATTTTTTTTTTAATTTTTTTAACGTTTATTTATTTTTGAGACAGAGAGAGACAGAGCATGAACGGGGGAAGGTCAGAGAGAGGGAGACACAGAATCTGAAACAGGCTTCAGGCTCTGAGCTGTCAGCACAGAGCCCGACGCAGGTCTCGAACCCACGGACCGCGAGATCATGACCTGAGCCGAAGTCGGCCGCTTAACTGACTGAGCCACCCAGGCGCCCCCACATTTTTTTTTAAATTTTTTTTTTTCAACGTTTTTTATTTATTTTTGGGACAGAGAGAGACAGAGCATGAACGGGGGAGGGGCAGAGAGGGAGAGGGAGACACAGAATCGGAAACAGGCTCCAGGCTCCGAGCAATCAGCCCAGAGCCTGATGCGGGTCTCGAACTCACAGACTGCGAGATCGTGACCTGGCTGAAGTCGGACGCTTAACCGACTGCGCCACCCAGGCGCCCCAAGAATGTGAAGTAATACAGTATATCTGAGGGTCAGTTTGGCAATACGTTGTGTCCTTTCTTTAATAAAGCACATTTATAGCCTACACACACACACACACACACACACACACACACACACACACACACTTTAGAATACATAGAATTTCATTCTTTCAAAATATCCTTTAACTTTTCACTAATTCAGATATAACACTTATAATTAGTATATAAGTTTTATTTTATTTATTTATTTATTTATTTATTTTTAATTTTAACTAGACTTCACGCCCAATGTGGGGTTTAAACTCAGGGACCCTGAGATCAAGAGTTGCGTGCTCTACCAACTGAGCCAACTGGACACCCCAATTAGTGTATAATTTTGATAATAGTACTGAATATGTTAGCCTGCGTGTTCTTCCTTTGGAAAAACATTCTCCAGCAATTTGCAAATCATTGGTGTAGAGTATAATTCCCCACAGTCCGTGATCACTTCTCAGCCTGTGTTTACAGCCATATTCCAGCATAAATATGGTGAAGTGGCAAAAGCGTTGAATTGGGAAGTCCGACAACATACGTTCTCATCTTTATTATTAACTAATCATGTTATCCTAGATCTGTCACAAACTTTCTGGGCATCATTTTTCTCTCATATCAAAAGAGAGCTCTAGCCCCAGATATCTTACTAAACGTTAGTATTCATTAAGCATTTACTATGTGCCAGACACTATACTAAGTATTTTTATTTATTAACTCTTTTTTTTTTTTCACTTTACAAATAAAACACAAACTGTTCATTTTGGGACAAACCTCTGCCGCTTTCCTTATGCTATTCTTATCCTTTAATATTAATATTCCTTGAGGGGCGCCTCAAGGGTGGCTCAGTCCATTAAGCGTCCGACTTGGGCTCAGGTCATGATCTCACGGTTCATGGTTTGAGCCCCACATTGGGCTCTGTGCTGACAGCTCAGAGCCTGGAGCCTGCTTCGGATTCTGTCTCTCTCTCTCTCTCTGCCCCTCCCCCACTCATGCTCTGTCTCTCAAGAATGAATAAACTTAAAAAAAATATATATATATATATATTAATATTCCTTGATTGTTCCTACAAACAATTCTACCTATGAAAGTCCTACTCATAGTTTATTTATTTATTAAAAAAAATTTTTTTTAAACATTTATTTGTTATTGAAAGAGAGACACAGAGCGTGAGCAGGGTAGGGGCAGAGAGACGGGGAGACACAGAATCCAAAGCGGGCTCCAGGCTCTGAGCTGTCAGCACAGAGCGCGATGCGGGGCTCGAACTCATAGACTGCAAGATCATGACCTGAGTGGAAGTCATTGGCCCAACCAGCTGAGCCACCCAGGGGCCCCACCTACTCATACTTTAAAAACTTAACTTAAATGTATCACTTCCTAGAATCAGGAAAATTAAGTGATTTGCCCAAGGTCGTCCAGCTACCTCTTTCATGAATACAGCCTGAGTTAATGAAAAGAGCAATGACCTGGGATTCAAAAGACTTAAAATTGAATCCTGTCTCTGCAATTTACTACTTGGTTCCAGAAAAATCACATAAATGCTTTATACATTCATTGTCTCATTTGTATTCATTCATAATATACATTCAAGGATACTTTGAAAAATGATTCAAAGCTAATAATCATAATACAATTCAAATTTTTGAATTATTTTGGACAGCAGGTTGTATATTCTGTATTTAGTTCAATTATTCCATTGGATCACATGGATAAGATTACTAACCATGTAAGGGTACCTGGCTGGCTCAGTCAGTAGAACATGTGATTCAATCTTGGAGTCATGAGTTCAAGGCCCACATTGGGCATGGAGCCTACTTAGAAACAAAAAACAAACCCCACAAACCACAAAAATATATCCATATGATATTAAATTGAAAATGTAAAAACTTTCTTAAATTATAAAAATAATTTACTTATGTTGTAGAAAATGGAAAATACAGAAAAGCAGAATGAAAAAAAATCCAATCTTTTGAAAAACAGAAGTTAGCTCATGCTGTACTGTTGACAATGACTGTGAGGTCTGCAGTCCCACTACCTAGGTTTGAATCCTGTTCCTACACATACCAACTATGATTTGGGGCAGGCCACTTAACTTCACTTGGACTCAGTTTCCCCATGCATAAAAGAGAAATGACAGTAATACCCACCTCATACCATTGTGAGAATTACATGAGATAAAGCATGCAAAACTATTACAAGCTTTTTTCCCCCTGATTATAAGTAATATGTTTATAGAAATTATATAAAATAGGAAAAAGCACAAATACCAGGCTATGAATTTTGTGAGGGCAGGGCGCAAATCTACCTCATTAACCAATGTATGCTAGTTCCTAGCATAGTCTTTATCATATAGTAGGTACTCAAAATTTATTGAATGTTGATAAGTTGATAATTATTGTTGATAATTATTGAATGTTGATAAGTTGATAATTATTGAATGTTGATAAATGTTATCCATAATGCCACCACTCTGATACCACCATTATTAATAATCTGGAATTTATAGTTTCAATTTTTACCTATGCATATATCACTTCTTTGAAAAAAAATTATATAGTTTTGCAAATAGTACATGTTATGGTTAACTTTATGTGTCAACATGACTGGTCCACACAGATGCCCAGAATTTGGTCAGACACTATTCTGGGCGTGTCTGTGAGGGTGTTTGGATGAGATTAACATTTGAATCAGTAGACTGAGTAAAGTGGATTGCCTCCCCAAATGTGGGTGGGTCTCATCCAATCAATTGAAGGCCTGAATAGAACAAAAGGCTGAGCAAGAAGGAATTTCTCCTATGTGACTGCCTGAGCCAGGACATCAGTCTTTTCCTGTCTTATGACTCTAACTGAAAAATTAGCTCTCCTTGGATTTTGAGCCTGCCAGCTTTCAGATTAGGATTTATACCATTGGCTCCTGGGCTTCAGTTTGCCTTTTACAAATCTTGGGACTTCTCAGCCTCCAGAATTGTATGAGCCAATTCCTTCTTTTATATATAATTTTATATATATCTGGTATTGGTAATGTTTCTCTGGAGAACCCCAACCAATATAGTGCATTACACCATAAACAACTTGCCAAGTCATTAAATACTCCACAACATTATAGTATTGGCACGGTATTCCATTTCATCAATATCCTCTCTTGTAAGAAATTTAGATTATTTTCACTTTTTGTATTATAAATAATGTTGAAGTGTATATAACTTTTATAGATATTTATGTACATCCCTGATAGTTTCTTTAGAATAATTCCATAAGTGAAATTGTTGGGTCAAAGAGTATAAAAAGGGGGGCCTGGGTAGCTCAGTCGATTAAGCATCTGACTCGATTTTGGCACAGGTTACGATCTCACAGTTCATGGGTTTGAGTCCCATGTTGGGCTCTGCACTGACAGCACTGACCTGCTTGGGATTCTCTCTCCCTCTCTCTGCTCCTCTTCCCCTCAAAATAAATAAATAAACATTTAAAAAAGGAGTATAAAAAAATATTAAAGCTTTTAAAACATGTTGCCAAATAGCTCTCCAAAATGGTTGTAGCATTTATATACCCACCAAGAAGTCCACAAAAGTACTTGGTTCTCTGCACCTTCATTAACACTGGATGAATTTTTTTAATCTGCCAAATTTCATTTTTAAGATGGGTATATAATTTTTTAATTTGTATTTTATTATTTACAATGAGATTCAACATTATGCTAATTGGCAATTCATTTATACCCTTTGCTGATTTTTCTGTTGGGGTGTTTTTTTTTAGTTGAGTTTTAGGAACTCTTACTATGTTAAGGATATCAATTCTTTTTCTTTTTTTTAATTTTTTTTTTAACGTTTATTTATTTTTGAGACAGAGAGAGACAGAGCATGAACGGGGGAGGGGCAGAGACAGAGGGAGACACAGAATCGGAAGCAGGCTCCAGGCTCCGAGCCATCAGCCCAGAGCCCGAGGCGGGGCTCGAACTCACGGACCGCGAGATCATGACCCAAGCCGAAGTCGGAAGCTTAACCGACTGAGCCACCCAGGCGCCCCTCTTTTTTTTTTTTTTTTAATGTTTTAATGTTTATTTATTTTTGAGAGAGAGAGCACAAGTGAGGGAGGGCCAGAGAGAGAGACACACACACAATCTGAAGCAGGTTCCAGGCTCTGAGCTGTCAGCACAGAGCCCAACGCAGGGCTTGAACCCATGGACCACAAGGTCATGACCTGAACTGAAGTCACTCAACCCACTGAGCCACCCAGGCACCCCAGGACAGCAATTCTTTGTAGTATTCACTGTTACATGTTTCTGAGTCTCATAGTTTTAACAGTTACATGGTTACTTCGTTTTAGATTTGTCTTAGTGTATATAAATTGAAAACTGTCCTAGCCATTCAACAAATGCTAATTTTGGGGCACCTGGGTGGCTCAGTCGGTTAAGTGTCTGACTTTGGCCCAAGTCGTGATCTCACAGTTTGTGAGTTCGAGCCCCACATCAGGCTCTGTGCTGACAGCTCAGAGCCTGGAGCCTGCTTCAGATTCTGTGACTCCCTCACTCTCTGTCCCTCCCCCATTTGCACTCTGTGTCTCAAAAATAAATAAACATTAAAAAAAATTTTTTTAATGCTAATTTAGTTTAATGATTGAGTGCCAATCATTGTACTTGGTGATGAAGATAGATATACATGATGCAAAAAGAAGACATATTTAAAAAAAAAAAAAAAAAAAAAAAAAAAATATATATATATATATATATATATATATATAGCAAGTGCTAGGATAAAGGTAAGCACAAGACATCATGGGAACACATAGAATGTTCACTTATCTTAGACTGAAAGAAGAGATCAAGAGACTTTCACATCATCTACATCTCTGCTCAAATGTGACGTTATTGGGGAGGCCTTCCCTGACTGCCCTACATAAAATACCAAGTACCTCACACCCCATCACTCTCTAAATTCCTCATTCTGTCTTAATCTGGTTTGCTCTTCTTTATAGCAAAAATCAACTGCTGACATGTTATTTATTCCTTTGTTTATTGTTTTCCATGGGAGCCAGGTCTTTGTTTTGTTCACTGCTGTATCCCCAGCACTAAGAACAGTGCTTGGTATTATAGAAGGAGCTCAATTCAGTCTGTATTGAATGAATGACAGAAAGGAAGTCTCTTGTATTTAGTGCAAGAGGTTATTCTCATCTTATCCAAGGCTACTCGTTCCTGCACTTGTGCTCTGTGCATCCCCCTCTGCTTTCTTTTCATTGAATTGTTCCTCTCTGTACCTTCAGCCTCTCCACCCAAGCCCCCTACTTGACTGATCTTCCTGGCTTAGTATTACTGTTCCCTAATCCATTCTCACTAGATTGATCCATTTTTTATTATTTTTTAAGATTTTATTTTATTTTTTTTTTAATTTTTTTAACTTTTTTTTATTTATTTTTGAGATAGGGAGAGACAGAGCATGAACAGGGGAGGGTCAGAGAGAGGGAGACACAGAATCCGAAACAGGCTCCAGGCTCTGAGCTGTCAGCACAGAGCCCGACGCGGGGCTCGAACCCACGGACCGCGAGATCATGACCTGAGCCGAAGTCGGCCGCTTAGCCGACTGAGCCACCCAGGCGCCCCAAGATTTTATTTTTAAGTTATCTCTACACCCAATGTAGGGCTCAAGTTTACAACCCTGAGATCAAGAGTTGCATGATCTACCAACTGAGCCAGCCAGGCACCCCACTAGATTGATCCTTTTAAAAGTAGACAAGCAGGGGCACCTGGGTGCCTGGGTGGCTCAGTCGGTTAAACGGCCGACTTTGGCTCAGGTCGTGATCTTACGGTCCGTGAGTTCGAGCCCCGCGTTGGGCTCTGTGCTGATAGCTCAGAGCCTGGAGCCTGTTTCGGATTCTGTGTCTCCCTCTCTCTGACCCTCCCCCGTTCATGCTCTGTCTCTCTCTGTCTCAAAAATAAATAAATGTTAAAAAAAAATTTTTTTTTAATAAAATAAAAAAAATAAAAGTAGACAAGCAGATGGGGTGCCTGGGGGACTTAGTTGGCTAAGCATCCAACTTTGGCTCAAGTCATGATCTCACAGTTTGTGAGTTCGAGCCCTGCATTGGGCTCTGTGATGACAGCTCCGAGCCTGGAGCCTGCTTCATATTGTGTCCCTCTCTCTCTGCCCTTCCCCCACTCATGCTCTGTCTCTCTCAAAAATAAATAAACATTTAAAAAAAATTTTTTTTTAAGTAGACAAGCAGAGGTGCCACTGGCTCAGTCTTAATTCTGGCTCAGGTCATGATCTCACACTTGGTGAGATTAGAGCCCCATGTGGGGCCCACCATTGAGCCCCACATCGGGCTTTGCACTGAAGGTGCAGGGATTCTCTCCCTACTTCTCTGTCTCTCCCCTGCATGCATGTGTGTGCTCTGGGGTTTGCTCTCTCTCTCTCCCTCTCTCTCTCTCTCTCGCTCTCTCAAAATAAACTTAAAAAAATAAAGCATACATTTTTTAAAAAATAGACAAGCAGACAGGTAAAGACATTTCAGGTAGAACATTTTAGGCACAAGAGTGATAGGAGGATGACTCCACCTCTATCACCAAAAGCTGTGGGACTCCCACACACAGCAGTCTACATCCCACACCTCATTTAAAACAATTTGAAAAACAAAATAAAATAAAAAATAATTTGGCAAGCACCTGCTATGTGCCAGACTATGGGGTTGGGGGGAAGTGTATAGAATAATATTGAGTATTGAGTATTTCCTATGTATGCCAGGTACTGTCCTGACCGCTTTACATATATTAATTTACCTAATCCTGCCAACCACTCTTTGGTAGAAGTACTATTATTCCCTATTTGCACGTGAGGAAACAGAGGCACAGTGAGGCCAAGCAAATGGCAGAATCAGGATTCAAACCTAAGCAGTCTAACTTCACAGTCTGTGCATTTGACCATGCTAGTAACAAGCCTTGTTAAAGAATGTCCAGGGTCATTTGGAAGACGAGAGGTACTGCATTCAGCAAGTAGATCTGACAGGGTTTTGGAGGGGGAAAAAAAGAGAGAGAGAGAGAGAGAGAGAGAGAGATCTAATGTGGATGATAGTATCAACCATCTAGAGAGGGAATACAAGAGTTGGAGGAGGAAGAGATGGCCTGTTAGGGATCAATAAATAACATCCCTTTTCCTGCCTGAGTTCAGAACCAATGGGATCCAGATGCAGGAGTCAGGCAGAAGGACACCAAAACATGACCTTTTTGATTAACTTGATCGTTACTGTGATTTCAGACGTGATGGGCTGCCAAGTGGGCTCGCTGATGCTTTACCCCCTAATTAAACAGATTTGCCCACCTGGTCCCAGGCGCAGCTGGAGAGCAGAAAAGACAGGCTTCCTGGTTTTTGGTTTCAGACTTTGAACAGGCCAATTCCAGAAGGAGGAATTCAGAAGGCATAGAGCAACACTGGTCCAGGTTCTTTTATCTGTTCCCAGTCAGAAGTCAGCCCAGAATATTCCTCTAGCAGAAAAGTCCCCTTATGAGAACATCAAGAACAAGGAGTTTGGGGGGGAGCGGGTAGGTGAAATAGGGAGAGGTTAGTGAAAAACAATACAAAATTTCAGTTATAAGATGAATAAGGTTTGAGGATCTAATGTATAACATGGTGACTAAGTTGATAACACTGTTTTGTGTAAGTGAAATTCGCTGAGAGTAGAAAAATGTTCTCATTTCCCCCAAACCATCATGTTACATACTTTAATTATCTTCCAGTTTTGTCAGTTTTACCTCAATAAAACCGAGGGGGAAAAAATAGGGAGTGTGTCAACTATAGTCAAACATGTTTCTTTTAAAGGGAAGGAGCCTTCCTCCATTAACATTTCTGAAAATGTGTATTATCGACAAAAGAACTCTTTTTGTTTGCAAATGATTTGCTTCACATGTTTTCTATATATTACAAATGCTTTGACCTTTTCAGAAGTACTTCTTCTAGGTAAATAAATTATCTTCACACACACCCCCCCCCCCCCTTTGTCTGGCATAGATGAGAATATCCTAATGCTACACCCACACTATTAGTTTGTCTGCCTCGGTTGTAGCAGTGACACTTCGGGCCGTGGAAGAAGTGAGCCCAGTCGGGAGAGCAGGAGCTACCCTCACTGCAGCCACATCGCTCCCCTTCAAATATTTCCCGTCTCAAAGTAGGGAAGCAAAGATGTCCGTTACTGTAAGTAAAAGAGAAAATGATAAAGGGAATGACTTGACATCACGTGTCCTGAGTAAGACAGAAGGTGACGAGGAAAAGTTTGAAGATGCCTATGAAATGATCCCTGTGCCCACAACCATGAACCTAAAATCTTCCCTGGAAGAGTGCACAACTGGATTGTATTTATTTCTAAATAACAGATTCTCAGATGCCATAAATCTCATTCATCCGTGGTCGAAAACCAGCATATACCATGCTCTAATCTATAATATCCTTATGGTTGTCAAGGCCGTTTTGACTTTTGATCCACAGGATATACAGACTGGAATGGCTACTGCAAAGGAAGCTTTGAAAACCTGTAACAATTTCCGAAGAAAGTCTAGGATGATGAATTTTTCTCATCTCGTGAGTAAACAGGGAATAAAGACTATCAAAGAGGAGGAACTGCATGCTGAAGTCTGCTACGCGGAGTGTTTGATTCTGAAATCCACTGTCACATTTATACAGGATGACAGTATGCTTGGTTGCCTTAAATGTGCAATCAACATCGGGTTAAGTTACCAAATATACAAAGACTGCCAACAGGTACTGACACAGATGCCTAACAACCACAGCAAAACCTACAGACACCTGGTTGAAGGAGTAAAATTTGGACTTGGAGCATTCAATCTGCTATTATCACTTGTGCCACCAAAGACACTTAAACTACTCAATATTGTTGGATATTCTGGTGATAGAGAGGTAGGCTTGACTCTGCTTCACGAGAGTGCATCCAAATCCCATATAAATAATATCTTAAGTGTTTTGACTCTAGTCTTTTATTACACGTACATCTGTGTAGCTATTGGTGCTGAAAAGGGTCACAGTTCTGCTGTAGAGGATCTCTTCCTAATCTACCTCCAGAAATTTCCAAACTGTGTCATACTTAAATTTTTTCAGGCACGTTTTAGTATGCTGAAAGGAAATTTTGAAAATGCCCGGTTAATATTAGAGGAGTGCATTTTTGTTCAAAATGAATGGAAGCAGGTTCATCACCTCTGTTACTGGGAACTCATGTGGTGCCACATCTTTCTGCGGAATTGGAAGCAGGCTCACCACTACGCTGATCTACTGTCTCGTAACAGCAGGTGGTCTAAGGCAATATACATGTACAGTAAAGCTATGCTACTCTCCTTGCTCCCTTCAGATTCTGTGAAATCAGTGAGTGAGGATGTAAGCTCTCTCTTCTTGAAAGTGGATAGCCTGAGAATCAAAATTTGGGGAACTTCTGTGCCAATAGAAAAGTTCATCGCCGAGAAGGGGCAGCGCTACGGCACCACCACAGGCTGGTTTACAGCACAGCCCATTCTGGAGTTCATTTACGCCTGGAGTGGTTTCCGAGTCATGAGCAAAAAACTTGACCTTATTTCAAGCTGGCTGTCGATAATTGATAAAGGAGAAGACCTCTTACGAAAAAATCCAAATACCGAGTATGGCACAGATGACATAAGTCTGTTAAATTTGCTGAAAGGTCTGTGCCTGAAACATTTGGGCAGATATTCAATGGCTGAGCGTTACTTTAATCGTGTCCTTCAGAAGGAGAAATTGTTAAAATATGACCACTATTTGGTGCCATATACTTACTACGAACTAGGAATTCTCTACTATCTAAAAGGAGATTATGACAGTGCAACAAAAAACCTAGACAACATAAAAAACTACAAAGACTATTCCATGGAAGCTCGATTACAGTTTAGGGCTCACATAGCCCTTGAACAAATAGCTAAAGAAAAGTGATGGTTTTGACACAAAGCATGGTTTTGTTTATGATGCGTGAAGTAGCTGCAACCAGCAAGAAAACAGGTAGAAAAATCATTTCTTTGTGGAAGAAATCCAAGGAGAGACAGCTGCTAAGAATCTGATCAGTAACAAGTAAGAAAGGGATTGGCCATTACTTTTCCCTCTTTCCTTCTCCATACCTATAAAATGCAATGTCTTAGACTGGCAAATGGAGTGATGCCCATTCTTGAAAAAGAAAAGGCAAAGGATGTATAGTTGACCGTTGAACAACATGGGGGTTATGGGCGCTGACCCCACGCAGTCAAAAATCTACGTATAACTTTTGACATCCCCACAATTTAACCGCTAATAGCCTACTGTTGACCAGAAGCCCTGCCAATAACATAAACATATACTTTACAGGGCTGTACCATATCAAACAAAAAATCCAGATGTAAGTGAACCTGCACAGTTCAAACCTGTGTTGTCCAAGGGTCAGCTGTACATTATAAAGTAAACCCTCCCTTGGAGCACATGGGTGGCTCAGTTGGTTAAGCGTCCGACTTCAGCTCAGGTCATGATCTCATGGTTTGTGAGTTTGAGCCCCACGTCAGGCTCTGTGCTGACAGCTCAGAGCCTGGAGCCCGCTTTGGATTCTGTGTCTCCCCCTCTCTCTGCCCCTACCCTGCTCATGCTCTGTCTCTCAATAATAAAAGTTAAAAATTAAAAAAAAAAAGTAAACCCCCTCTCTTATATGTTATGAATTTCTCAATTACATTAGATAACATTTTCAAAAACTCAAAAAGCATTTTTTAACCTCTCACAAGATAATGTATACAACTTGCAAATAAAACATGAAAAGTAGCTACACTGGGAATCCCAGTGCCTTATACATGTTTTTACACTCAAAAGAAAGAAAAAAACATTTAAGGTCTTTACTGACATTTCAAAACAATGATGCACTGAACAGCACAGACTCTGACTGGTTTTCCCTCTTACACAGTAATTTTTTTTAATGTGTATTTATTTTGAGAGAGTGCAGGCATGAGCAAGGAGGGGGCAGAGAGAGAGAGTGAGAATCCCAAACAGACTCTGTGCTGTCAACGCGGAGCCTGAGTGGGGGCTCAATGCCGTGAACCGGGAGATCACGACCTGAGCTGAAATCAAGAGTCAGATGCTTAACTGACTGAGCTTACACCGTAATTTTTAGTGGCTTTTTATAGCAGAGAAGATATTTTCCTCTGTGTGATCAGTAATCTGTTTTACCTTTTTCCCTAGGAAGCTCAAAAATGGGTCTATAATTTGCCATAGAGTAGAGAAGAAAAAGCCTCCCCCTTCGCGCCCCCCTCCCCCCCCCCCCCCCCCCCCGCCAACTCTTTGAAGATACCTGGAGGAGGAGGGGAGAGAAGATAGATAACACTGGGTAGGAAAAAAGAAAAGGCTAGTCCTATGGAGGGAGATTTGAGTTACTGCCCTGCCCTCCCTCAGTTACCCTCCCTAAGATATAAGGAGCTACAGCTTAATTAAACGTGTGTGTCTATCCTGTTGCTGTTGCCAGTGGGCTAATCTGAGAGTATATAGCAGCTGTAGGCATGGGGCTCAGTATTGCTTTACCTGCCTTGGGGATAGACCATTCAATTTCCAGAGCATTAAATCTGACAGTGTGTGTCCTCCCTTGGAAAATCACCCTTGGAAACAGACCTTGCTGGGAAAGTCTGGTTTGCTAAAACACATGAGTGAAACACATTATTTTAATGCTTTGGGTGTCCCAAGCAATCAAATGGAACACAATGAGGAGCTAGTACTTAGATTTAAAAAGCTGACTTTGAAAAGCACATTCCTCATTAACTAAAAATAGACTTTTACACATACAACTGTGCTGGGGTGCCTGGGTGGCTCAGTCGGTTAAGCGTTCGACTTTAGCTCAGGTCATGATCTCACGGTTCGTGGGTTCGAGCCCCAAGTCGGGCTCTGTGCTGACAGCTCAGAGCCTGGAGCCTGCTTCGGATTCTGTGTCTCCCTCTCTCTCTGCCCCTCCCCTGCTCACACTGTCTCTCTCTGTCTCTCAAAAATAAATAAATGTAAAAAAAAAAATTTAAAAAAAATTTAGATGTACAACTGTGCTTAAATTATGCCCCATTGTTTAGTTAGTATGGTATAGTGGTTAAGAGGGCAGGCTTTGATCTGATTGCCTGGATTTGTATCCTTGCTCTGTCACTAGCTAGCCACATGCTCTTGGGCCTCTGTGCCTCAGTGTCCTTTGCAGGGATAATAGTTCCTATTTCATGTTTTTTCTGTGTTCATTAAGATTGAGTTAATACACGTTTATTATTACTAATACCACCAGTAGTAGGAATAATGATACACTGTTCCTCAGTGCAGAGGATTTAAGTTACTTTCTTAGAAACAGCAAAGGTCCCTTTGTTATCTGCTTTGCCAATCTAAAATTTGACCTGTTAATTTGCTTTTTCTGTTCTTGGTCACTTATGAAATAAGTAACTCTCCACCTAAATAATGGTCTTGTGATTTGTCCCAACTTCTGCCAAGGAATAGCAAACTTATTAATTGGTTAAATAAATACATATTGAAAGTCTACTATTTTTTTTAATGTTTATTTTTGAGAGAGACAGAGAGAGACACAGAGTGAGAATGGGTGAGGGTCAGAGAGAGAGGGAGACACAGAATCCAAAGCAGGCTCCAGGCTCTGAGCTGTCCACACAGAGCCTGATGTGGGGCTCAAACTCACAAACCATGAGATCATGATATGAGCTGAAGTTGGACGTTTAACTGACTGACACACCCAGGCATCCCAAAGCTTTCTCCTCCTTTTTTTTTTTTAATTTTATTTATTTATTTTGAGAGAGAGAGAGAGAGAGTGAGAAAGAGAGCGGGGATGGGCAGAGAAAGACAGACACAGAATCCTAAACAGGCTCCATGACGTCAGCGCAGAGCCTGATGCAGGGCTTGAACCCATGAACCCTGAGATCATGACCTGAGCCGTGATTAAGAGTCAGATGCTCAACTGACTGAGCCACCCAGGTGCCCCTAAAACACATTTAAATAAATTATTTATTTGTTTTCCCAGAGAAATACCCATGTTGCTGAAGATCTTTATTACTATTATTTTTAATGTTGATTTTTGAGAGAGAGAGACACAGAGCACAAGCGGGGGAGGGGCAGAGAGAGAGGGAGACACAGAATTCAAAGCAGGCTCCAGGCTCCGAGCTGTCAGCACAGAGCCTGATGGGGGGCTCGAACCCATGAACCATGAAATCATGACCTGAGCTGAAGTCGGATGTTTGACCAACTGAGCCACCCAGGTGCCCCTGAAGATCTTTATTTTCTAATAAAGCTTTGAGTCTCAGTATCAGAATTGTTTTCTATGTATAATGTAGGGCTCACACAAATTACAGTGACAGAGAAGTGTTCTCTGTCAGCTGTGGCCCACCATTGTTTTTAAAAAGTATATTTATTCTTTTAATTTACATCCAAGTTAGTTAGAATATAGTGCAATAATGGTTTCAAGAGTAGATTCCAGTGATTCATCCCCTATGTATAACACCCAGCGCTCATCCCAACAAGTGTCCTCCTTAATGCCCCTTGCCCATTTAGGCCATCCCCGCACCAACCGCACCAGCAACCCTCAGTTTGTTCTCTATATTTAAGAGTCTTTTATGTTTTGTCCCCCTCCCTGTTTTTATATTATTTTTGCTTCCCTTCCCTTATGTTCATCTGTTTTGTATCTTAAATTTTACATATGAGTGAAATCATGATATTTGTCTTTCCTTAACGAATTTCACTTAGCATAATACACTCTAGTTCCATCCATGTTGTTGCAAAGGGCAAGATTTCATTCTTTATGATTGCCCAAGGCTTTCTCCTTAGGAGGCTTTGCCTTTTTATTTCAGAAGGGACAGCCTTCTGGGGGATTTCCATGTATATCTCACTGGCCAGAAGTATTCATATAGCCATCTATCTGCAAGGGAAGCTGCAGATTGAGTTTTAGCTTTCTTCTTCTTTTTTTGTTTAATTTTCTAAAATGTTTTTATTCATTTTTGAGAGAGAGAGACAGAGAGACAGAGCATGAGCTGGGGAGGGGCACAGAGAGAGGGGGAGACACAGAATCCGAAGCAGCCTCCAGGCTCTGAGGTGTCAGCACAGAGCCCAATGCGGAGCTCAAACCCACGAACTATGAGATCAGCACCTGAGCTGAAGTCGGGCACTTAACCGACTGAGCCACCCAGTGACCCTGAGTTTCAGCTTTCAAGCCTTATTAGGAGGTTGTGGGAAAGGACTATTAAATGAAGCAACCTACAGTAACTGCCACAACACATGTGTAAATAACAATAAGCTACAAAAATGGTATGAAAAGGGCACAGATGAGAAGGAGGCAAGTCAACAAGACCAAGGAATCACCTAAAAAAGACTATGGAAATCCAACAGGAAATCTTGGAATTGGCATTTCCTTGGTAAAGCTTTCTGGCGCTTAAGTGGCCCAAGAGTTGACTAGACACATCCAAGGCTGGTTCTTACCACAAGAGATTAAGGTATAATTTACTCTGCTAATTTATTTATTTATAGTAGGGACTATTCCAGAGTTGCAAATTCAATTTCCTGTGGGATCAGGCAGCTGATGTAAACAATATAGAGCAGCCAAACAAAAGCAATAAAAGTGGTAGAAACTAGTGAGGAAGAGAGAGGAAACCTATATAAAAACTTCCAAATTAAAAAAAAAATTTTTTTTAATTTAAACTGTGCAGATATTAAACTATCTGCATGTCCTGATATGCCCCCTAGTTTGTGATTTCTGGTCTATTCCTTTCTATTGATTAGAAAGTGCTCATTTCCCTCTCAAGAATCACCTCTCCTGATCAACACTGTGTCTAGAAAACCAGCATGGGGGAGTCACGAGGCATGGGGAGCATCAAATCAGAACAAGAAGGCAGATAGTTTTAGGAAAATCTATTCCGGGCCAAGCTGAGACCTGATGAAGTATATCAGTTCCCCACAATAGGTATATTCCTCTGGAAAGTCCCTGCTTGCAGATTCAGGGTCTTTGAGAAATACCTCCCAATCTTCTACTTACTGACTTTCTTCTTTTGTGCCTTCTGCTACCAACCCTGGGGTATTGACTGTCCCAGTAGGGTCTAATATAATTAAGTTTCCATTTACTAACATAAAATCCCATTCCAGTCCGGCTTCCAGAGAATACAACCAGGTCACTCAGTTTGGAATTTCGGTCATCCCCACATTCTCTGGTTATCCAGATAATAGATGGTCTCTTTGTACAAACGAGTCACAGATCGAATCACATCCATTTTATTTAACATTTAGGGTTAGTTTATAAGAGCTTGGAGGAGAGACCTCACTGTTGCCTTCCTGTGCCATAAAAACAAATAAAGTGTTATTGAAGCATTTTTAATTCTGTGAAGAAATTTCTTATCTAGTTTAGTAAATATAATAACTATGTGGAGGCCTGAGATCTTGAAAAAACAGAGGAAGGAGGGGTTATTATTGAATGAAGGAAAGAACAGAGAGAAGATCTGTTAACAGATCAAAGTTCTCAACATGCCCTTGCCCCACTCCAATCAATCACCAATCCAGTTGATTTTTCCCTTGAAGCATTCGTTGAATCTACTCCTTTTTTCCCTCTTTTTCATTTCCACTGCTATCAGGTTGTGTCCTGTCTGGACCACTGCAATAATTTTTAGGAGCTCAGTAGTCAACATCTTTAGCTCAGGTCAATCAAGAGTTGAATGCTTAACCAACTGAGCCACCCAGGCACCCCAGAGCATGCAACTCTTAATCTTGGGGTCATGAGTTTGAACCCCACGTTGGGTTTAGAGATTACTTAAAAAATGTACTCCAAAATCTAGAACACGCAATTTTGAACTTGGCAGAGGAAAGGGTTGAGAGTGTGTGTATGTGTGTAGGTTTGAGGGGGAAGCAGATACTAGGAAGAAGACAGAAGAAGAGAAGGGGAAGAGGGAGAAGGGTAGAGAATGTGAGAGAAGGGACATCAACTGGTAGGAGGGAGGCACCAGGGAGACCAAGAGTAGGGGTTGACGGGGAAAAGGAAATGGCACATGTGAACTTGTTGAGGGTGGACTACAGACAGGGTCTCTCTGTAAACCTCCATTAGAAGTGGGCAGGCTCAGTCTGTTATAAATCAGCGATTCCAATAGGCAGATGCTGTGAATGATTCTTTAGTTTATCCAGAGGACTAAAGGGAGAGGGGAGAGAAGGGAAGGAAACTGCCCCAGTCACATCAATTTAAAAGGAGTAATTTAAGCTTGAAGCTAGCTTCCAAAGTCTTTCATTCTGCAGGACAGTTAGAAGGCTTCAAATACAAATGATCAGTTGTCACAGTTGGTTCAAGCTCTTTTGGACTGAATTTTTATGAGGTCAAACGTTTCATTTCACATTGTAACAACTGGTATTAAATTAGCTCTTTGTAGATTTATAGAGGACTTTAACTGGCATAATCTAATTTAATCTACTAAAGCCACATTAATATAATCAGCCAATCATTCAACGACTCAAAGTTGCCAAAGGATTATTTGAAACGATGGCAATAAGAAACAATATACTTTAAGGATTATGTGAACTCAAATCCCAGACTGTAAGGGAAAAGCTGACTAATTTTTTTTTTTTAAGTTTATTTTTTGAGAGAGAGCTGGAGCAGGGGAGGGGCAGAGAGAGCTGAGGAAAGAGGATGTGAGGCAGCCTCCGTGCAGACATCGGAGAGCCCAGTGTGGGGCTCCAACTCAGGAGCCCGGAGATCACTAGCAGGGAGGTCATGAGCTGAGCCTAAATCCGAGGCTTAATAGACTGTGCCACCCAGATGCCCCAAGCTGATTTTCAATGTTTTCTACATCGTGGTTTGATAGGCCTCTAATTCAGTTTCTGTAAATCTCCCTTGGTGTTCCCATTTGCAGAAACTCAATGTTTAACACCTTGTACCATTTTTCAGGATCACAGTTATGAAAAAAATTCCGGACTATGCCAGGAGCCACCTAAGTCCCTGAACATAAATCTGCGGCAGAAGCGAGTCTTTTCCGCTTTTCTACTGGGGAGGGGGGCGGGGGTTGGAGGAGAGGCTGGGGCTTTCCCACTGAGAGATCTGCTAGGTGGAAATTCATCCCGATCCTGTGCTTTATTCTTTCTGGCTTCTGCAACTCCTGCGGGACTATAGCAAGGGCACATCCCGAAGGAGCAGAGGTATTAACTGCCTCACACCAGCGGAACAAACAAGTCTCTTGGCTCTATCGCTCTTCTCCAAGGCACTTTCACCTCACACTTCTAAAGCTTTAGGATTTACCTAGAGGGTTCTTGTGCTTCGATTCCACGGCAAGGGTGCATTTCCATGTCTACTCTCAATGAGGACCGGGCACGAGACTTTTCCTCTTTAAAAACAAAAGGTTGAAATGTCCATCGTGGCAGTGAAGAGGGGTGGCTCTAGCGAACAAGGAGCCTTACTTTCTTATTATACAAAAATCTCAAGTCCCGCCCGCATCCTGCGCGCGGCTTTTATCCCCCCACGCCCGCCGACTCCCTCAGACCTCTAGGTGGGACCAAGGTCAAGGACTACAAAACAGAGACTTCTGGGGGAAGGAAATGGCGCAAAGCATGCTGGGTTTAGACGGCGCCGCCGGGGAGACTCCTTCCTTACCGCGTGGTCGCTGCGTGCCTTTCGCTGTCAGGAGCTGTAACTGGTATATTTCTCGTTTGTCGGGATTAAACGTTAAACACCACCAGGTTTGAGTGCTGCTCTAAGTATCGTGCAGCTGCAAGCTAGGTCAGGGAGTCTGCGCTCTAGAGCCTTCGCTGCTGCCCCCTGGTTCGTGCATCTTCCAAACAAAAAAGAGGAAATGGTCACAAATCCGAGGCCTCTCCCTGGCGGGATCCAGCGGAGAAACAGCCAGAGAGAGCGAGTGGGTGGATATCAAAGGAGTTTTGTTTTTCAGGTTTGGCTAAAAGTGGTGTGGAGAGCAGACAGAGTTAAAGGGTGTGAGCATCTGCCGACCGGAGTTCAAAGCCAGGGCGAAGGCCATCTGGAGTGGTACTGGGTAGTCGAATATAGAAGTAAGCCGGATGAGTTAGCCCCATGGCAACTCGGGATCTCGGATCTCGTAGCTTTCATATTGAATCGTGAATATCAGCTATTTCCTGATATGGAACTTGAGGCAAATCACAAGATGTTCTCTCTGCCTAGCATAGGGATTGGGGCATTTGCTTGAGTGGAACATATATATTAACCCGGACTGGTGGTGGTTTTTGATCTAGTCAGCTGGCAGCCATGAATGAATGGATGAAGAAAGGCCCCTTAGAATGGCAAGATTACACGTACAAAGAAGTCAAAGTGACAGCCAGTGAGAAGGATTATAAAGGATGGGTTTTAACCACAGACCCGGTTTCTGCCAAGTGAGTATGGGTCCTGCTTCTCAGAAATCATAATGACACCCCTTTGTGCTGCCTATATGTTATATCCAAACTAAGGAAGTAGATAAATGAAAGCCATGTAAGAATTCGCGTGTAAGAATTGTACTGTCTTTAGGGGCGCCTGGGTGGCTCAGTTAAGCCTCTGACTTCAGCTCAGGTCATGATCTCACGGTTCATGAGTTCAAGCTCCGCATCAGTCTCTGCTGACAGCTCAGAGCCTGGAGCCTGCTTCAGATTCTGTCTCTCTCTCTCTGCCTCTACCCCGCTCACTCTCTATCAAAAATAAACATTAAAAAAATTAAAAAAAAAAAAAAAGAATTGTATAGCCTTTGAATCTAAGTGCTGTTCAAACTATGGATTACCCTGGCACCAGCTAGGTTTGTAGAAGTGAGACACTTTTTTGTTCCTACGTTTTTATTAGAAAATCTCAAACATACATAAATGTAGAGAGAATAGGATAACAGACAACTAGCTTTACCTTTCCCTTCTAAATATCTTTAAGCACAGCTCATTTAATTTTGTACATAAATGCCTCAATGTAACTTTTAATAGATAAGAACTCTAATAAATGTAACCACAATACCATTATCATTTTATTCATAAATACATCAATGTATCTTTTAGCAGATAAACTCTTTAATAAACACAATAACATTATAATACCCAATAAAAGTAATAATAACTTTATTAACAGTCATGTTGAGATTTGCCTGGTTGTCTCAAAAGTATCTTTTTATATTGGTTTATCAGTTTGGTTGATAACATCTCTCAAGTATCTTGATCTGTGACTGTGCACTTTCTCTATTTAGTTTTCTTTTTTTCCCCCCTATTATTTTGGAGAGAGGGAGAGCAAGTGAATGGGGAAGAGGGGTGAAGGGAGGGAGAATCTTAAGCAGTATCCATGCTAAGCGTGGAGCCTGACTCGGGACCCTGGGATCAACACCTGAGCCGAAATTGAGAATTAGACACAACCAACTGTGCCTCCCAGGCACCCCATCTTTTTAGTTTTCCGTGTCATTTATTTGTTGAAGAAATGGAATCATTTGTCTTACAGAGTTGAACACATTCTGAGTTTAGCTTATTGCATTCTCACGGTATAGTTTATTTCATCCTCTGTATTTCTATAAACTGGGATTCATATCCAGAGGTTTGATTAGGATCAGATTTGTTTCTTGCAAGACTACTTTAAAGGTGGTGATACACACACACTTTTTAAATTTTGGAATGATTTTAGATTTATAGAAAAGAAAGTACAGACAGGACCCATCTACCCAGCTTCCCCTGATATTGGTATCTTAAATTAATTGTGGTACATTCCTCAAAACTAAAAATTTACATTAACTAAAGACCTGTCATTTGGATTTCAACAGTTTTTCCACTAATCGTTTGCCTTTTTTCTGTTCCAGGATCCAATCTAGGATCCCACATTACATTTAATCATCATGTGTCCTTAGTCTCTGATCTGTGACAGCCTTTCAGTCTTTCCTTGTTTTTCGTGACCTTGACACTTTTGAAGAGTACTGATGAGGTATTTTGTAGAAGGTCTCTCAATTTGGGTTTGTGTGATGCTGTCTCATAAATAGCCTGGGGTTATAGGCTTTGGGAAGAGTACCACAGAAGTGAAATCCCCTTCACATCACATTGCATCATATCATGTATTTTATTTAGTTAGGATTTTTGCATTTGTATTCATGAGTGAGATTAGCTTGTAGTTTTCTTTTTTTAATTATCTCTGCTTTTGGTATTGGCCTCATTTAATGAGCTAAGGCACAGTCCACCTTTTGTAGTCTCTAGAAGAGTTTGGTTAGATTAGAAATGTTTGGAGCTGGCTGGCTCAGTCAGTTAAGCGTCTGGCTTCGGCTCAGGTCATGATCTTGCGGTTTGTGAGTTCGAGCCCCGTGTCGGGCTCTGTGCTGACATCTCGGAGCCTGGAGCCTGCTTTGGATTCTGTGTCTCCCCCTCTCTCTGCCCCTCCCATGCTCGTGCTCTCTCTCTGTCTCTCAGTAATAAATAAATGTTTCAAAAAAAGGTAAAAATAAATGTTTGAACCTTGGAGCACCTGGCTGGTGGAGCACGCGACTTTTGGTGTTGGGGTTGTGGGTTTGAGCCCCACGTTGGGTGTGGAGATTACTTAAAATTAAAATCTTGGAAAAAAAAAAAAGAAATGTTTGAACCTTAAAAATTGTATATAATTTGTTGGTAAAACTGACCCTTTTTTCCCCCCTCTTATGGGAAAGTATTCTTAAATACTTACTCAGTTTTTATTAATGATTATAAGATGATTTATATTCTCTTTTTCTTTGACTCAGTAGTAGAAATTTATATTTCCCAGGAAGTTTTCTGTTTTAATTTTCAAAACGATTGACATAAATTTGTTCCTAATACTTTATACTGCCAATCTTTGCTGCCTTTTTTCTCCATTCTAATTAATCTTGCTTGAGTTTTATGAATTTTACATGTTTATTTTTTCTTAAAAAAGTTTTTTATATGTAATAAATAAAAAACTTTATTTGTGAGAGAGAGAGAGACAGAGCATGAGCAGGGGAGGGGCAGAGAGAGAGGGAGACACAAAATCCGAAGCAGGCTCCAGGCTCTGATCTATCAGCATAGGGCTCTATGCAGGGCTTGAACTCATGAACTGTGAGATGACCCGAGCTGAAGTAGGGCACTCAACCAACTGAGCCACCCAGGTGCCCCTACACGGTTTTGTTTTTTTTATCTTTTTGTTTTTTTCAAAGAGCCAACATTTGGCTTTGGTGATCTTGTTATTAACTCTTTTATTTTCTATTCCATTAATTTTGTGTTTTGTTATTTTCTTGGATCTACTTTGAAGGTGAGTTACTCAGTTGTTTTTGAACTCTGAAAGTTAAGTCTGTGCCCTTTCTTCTTTTCTAATATACGTTTAAGCCTTTTATAACTCTTTAATGCTTTAACTGCATTCCCCAATGATTTAGGCTAGACAGAAAGTTTAGATGTGAGGCGCCTGGGTGGCTCAGTCGGTTAAGCATCCGACTTTGGCTCAGGTCATGATCTCACAGTTTGTGGTTTGAGCCCCACGTCGGGCTCTGTGCTGACAGCTTGGAGCCTGGAGCCTGCTTCGTATTCTGTGTTTCCCTC
The DNA here is from genome assembly GCF_024362965.1 of Panthera pardus. NCBI lineage: Eukaryota > Metazoa > Chordata > Mammalia > Carnivora > Felidae > Panthera > Panthera pardus. Next base: position 9,686,895 of record NW_026526832.1, on the reverse strand, counting down.
TGTCTCTGCCCCTCCCCTGATCCCACTCTGTGTCTCTCTCAAAAATAAATAAACGTTAAAAAAAAAAACGTTTAGATGTATAGGACCCTCAGTGAATACTTATTGACCAAGTACAAACATTTGATGGTGAGAGGATTAATTTTAAACAGGGAAGTTCTTATTCCCTAGTTTCATTACCTGTCGGGGCTGGTGATGCCTCTCATTCCACTGCTTCTTCCATAGATTTATGAGACTTTAGGTTTTTCTTTTACAAATCTGCTGTGAACTTACTTTTCCTCCAAAGTATCGTCCTCGTGAACTTCCTAGAAGGTGGCAGCATATCTGTGACTGGAATTATGGGCCATGCCGTGCAGACTGTTGAAACTGTGAACGAAGGGGAGCATGGAGTGAGAGAGAAGCTGGCACATTTGTTCATGTCTGGAGACTGCAAGGCATACAGCCCTGAGGACCTGGAGAAGAGGAAGAACAGCCTCAAGAAATGGCTCGAGAAGAACCACATTCCCATCACTGAACAGGGAGATTCACAACGGACTCTGTGTGTGGCTGGGGTGCTGACGATAGACCCCCCGTATGGCCCCGAAAATTGCAGCAGTTCTAATGAGATTATTCTGTCCCGTGTTCAGGATCTTATTCAGGGACATCTTGCAGCTCCCCAGTGAGAAGCCAAGAACTGTGGATGAGCCGATTGAAATAAGACTTCATTTTTATTTTTTCCTTCGTGAAGTGTTTGGATGTTAAGTCCATCATATTACAAGACTTCAGAGGCACACGTGTGTCGTGTGTGAGTTTTCATTCTCTGTTGTTTTGGTCAAATCAAAGATGTGGATTATGAGTGCTAATAAATAGGTAAACCACACGGATAGTCTCACGTGCAACAAAATAGCACAAGGACCCTGAGACCAAGAGTTGCATGCTCTTCTGACTGAGCCGGCCAGACACCTCAGTGTCCTTCCTTTTAATTTCAACATACAGGTGTCTAGTTTGTTTGTTTGTTTGTTTGTTTTTTAAAAAAAAAACCTTCAGAGGCTCTTGCAGGGGTAAATTATGCTCTTGAATTTATTCAAGTAAACTTTATTTCTCTATTGTCTTGTTTCTCCTGTGTCCCAGTTTATCTTTGTATCCTGAATTCCCAGGGTGGCTGGCACATAGCACCTGCTTAAAATAAGTTGGTTATATTGAAATTTGTGAGCATAAGTGTGGGAGGATTTCCTGCAACCCCAATTTGGGTCTCAAACTAGCCGTGTAGCACACATTAGTTATAAACAGGACAATCAGCCTCCCTGTTAACTAATCAGGTTGCACGCTTCAATTAATCCATTTTAGCCATGCTTACTGTGGAAAAGGATGGTATAAAGATTTGTGGGCTAGAAATAATGGGGACAGCTGGAGTTTAAATGGGAAAGTGCATAGGTGAATTTCAGAGACAGAAGGGCGGCATTAACAAAAATGTCTATAATTACGGATTGTTTTGTGTTGGGTCTATCATCAATGGATTAGTTTCCTCCTCATATGGGATAGTCCCTTGGTGCCCGTGTACAGCATGGCCCTTGATTTGTAAAGACATCTGTCTTCTAAAGAGCATGATGCATCTTTGACATTTAGTCTGGTAATCTTGCTAATAATTAAGTCCTAAAACCACCTGCTTTGTTTTTTCAGTTCAAACGATAGGAGAAGGGTTACTGAGCCTAGAAATCATAGTTCCTAGGTAAGCTTTATGTTAGATTTCAACATTTTACAGTCATCTACCTATAGGGCTATATATTCCCATCCCCCTTTACCCCTTTTTAAAAACCCTATTTGTGTTTTACCATATTGGCCAAAGTCTGCTAGGTTGGACTCCCTTCAAATAACGGAAAGATAAGGGAAGGGTGTGTGTGTGTGTGTGTGTGTGTGTGTGTGTGCGCGCGCGTGCACGTGCACGTGCGAGTGTGTGTGCGCATATGTGTGTGTATTTCAAACATTGTAATACGGGCCCGAGTGTGAGAACTTGAGTTTTGTAGTGGAAAACATTAGCAGTATTAGTGTCACATGCAAATTGGGGCACCGCGTCCTGGCTTATTTATTCAATTAGCTGGGCTAGAACTGACTGGGGAGTAGACTCCGGGATGGTCCCCGTTAGGCAAAGAAGGGGCAGAGGCTGAACCGTCTGTGGGAACAAGCTCGTGTTTGGGCTGCTGTCCTATATCTTGATGAAACATGGATGCCACTCCTTCCTGCTGGTCCACATGTAGGGCACGAGTGATTCTCCAGCAGAACTCTTTCTTTGCTCTTTGACAAAACAAATTATTAAAACATTTAAGATTTGAAAGCACTTTAAGGATTAGTGATTGGCCACAAATCCTATTTAAGACCAATCTCTTTGATATTATCATTGTGGGGGCGATAACTTAGAAGCTGGCAAGAAAAAGTCTCTCCTGTTAATGATTCATCGTGGTTAATGGTTTACACAGTCATTACGTAGCTTTACATGTGTGAGGCTGAAAGACATTGAATAAGTCTATCACTCTGGAACAGTCTGAAACTATTGCCGTGACAATAAATTGTATTAGCTGGCTCTGTATTGTTTCCACCTGAGGCACTCCGTACTGTGAGTCCTCAGATGTTGACTGACACAGTTTCATGACCAAGTTCTAACTTCTGAAAACAATAGCTCACCCTGTATTTATTAACCGGCTAAATATTTTAAGCAAACTCTACCCCCTGCATTTAGGAGAAAATAAGCCCTAGGAATTATGCTTAATTCTAGCGTGACGTAGGAGGAGAGAGCCATCGTCTGCCCAGGCTTGTTCTAGCACAAGGGCAGTGGGAGCAGAATTCTGTCCCCGGAATCCTCATTTATGTGGCAACGAGGTGACCCTCACAAGACACCCTCGGAGTGTCAAGCCCGAGCTCACCAGCTCTCGGCCCAGCAACTGAGACAACGCAGCAGAATGCAGTCCTCAAAAAGCCAGCCTGGGCCGCACCTGAAAACCACACCGTTGGTCCCAATTTGCTTACCTTTGCTATATATTTTACAGAGCGACTTTCACAATGTCTTATTTTATGATACCCTCTCAGGGACATATTCAAACCATTGCCTGGAAATGAAAAAGAACACTGACCACATGCTTGCAGACCCACAGTCTGTGTGCTCTGGTATATTATTTAAACTGCTCAAGTGACAAAATGGAAGGGTACAGACCAAAATTCATTCCTCGTCAGGGAGTCTGAATGGTAGTATTCAGATATGGAGCTCAAGCAGGAAGAAGGCACTTTGTCAACCTATGACCACCTCTGTGAGAATGTTACCTATTCTCATTTCCTGAGAAGTCCCCGCAGACACGCACTTACAACAGTGTCGCAGACTAATTTTGTAGCAGGTACTGCATCGATATTATTTCCTAGCTAGGTTCCAGTAAAACAAATGAGAAACATTTACAGAGTTCTCCAGAAAATGAACATTAAATGCTGATCATCTTTTACAATTTTTTTTACAGTTTATTTATTTTGAGAGAGAGCAAGCAGGGGAGGGGCAGAGAGCGAACCCCAACGGGGCTCCACATGGTCAACGCAGAGCCCCACGTGGGCCTTGAACTCACGAACTGCAAGATCATGACCTGAGCTGAGATCAAGAGTCAGATGCTTTAGACACCCAGGCTCCCCAATGCTGACCATCTTGTTGGGGCTTAGAAATTTGGTGTCACCTTGAAATGCTACACTGCACTCTGATCTTCAATCGCAAAGAAGTAATCCTATTTCATTGATCTCATGTTAGTGATGGGGCTTAAGAAGTTTAGTCTTGGAGGTGAGGATTTCTATTTTATGTTATTTTTTTAATGTTTATTTTAATGTCTATTTATTTTTGAGAGAGAGAGAGAGTGAACAGGGGAGGGGCAGAGAGAGAGGGAGACAAAGAATCCGAAGCAGGCTCCAGGCTCTGAACTGTCAGCACAGAGCCCGACATGGGGCTTGAACCCATGAATCGTGAGATCATGACCCTAGCCGAAGTCTGGCACTTAGTCTGAGCTACCCAGGTGCCCCAAGGATTTTTCTTATTCAGTGCCTTCAGTTAAGGCTTCCCAGTCTTTTCCACTTTCTGGCCCATCTGTAAAATGACTTGTGCGACTTGTGCCTGGCTGCAGGTGGCCAGCCCACGATGACTGCCCCGAGGGGAGCGATTGCTCAGTACTCTCAATGGATGGTTTTGTTGTTAACTACCACCCGGCCAGCTGGCCAGTCGTATGCTGTGCTGTGGACTTGTGTTGAGAGCTGTGGGCCCATTCAGGCCGATGGCTCGATCTCGGGCAGCCAATATGAGCTCCGCTACGGCACCAAGAGTCCACACTGGTTTAAAAAAATGTGTTAGGACGGTTTTCTCCTGCATTTCTCCTGAGCAGTTCTGTAATGTGAGCCTTGTTTCCAGGGCAAGTCAGAGCCTGAATGCTGTGGGTGCTGTGCATATGCGTGTCTTTTATTTAAAGTGATAACGTGAATTCATGCCTTTTAAAAATACTACTTAGAATCTCAACTCTTCAAGTGCGCCAAAGTTTAAACATGCTTGGTAATGACCGTTTTGGACAGTCCAGGAGGTTTTCTGGAAACTGAACAGAAATAATACCTTAAAAAGTGACCACCCTTCACTGCAGTGGTTTTGCCGATTCGTTTGAATTCTATCTCTGGTGTGAAATCTGTAATGACTCTACCTGAGCGCTAGACAAACACAAGAATATTTTTTTCCACTCAGCCCTTCGGGATTCTTCCTGGCCACGCTGCAAAATGTCCAGAGGCAATGTAAATGTACTCATGGTTTTTCAACATGCTGGCTCCCCATTCACCTAAGTGGTGGCTGAAAATAAGCAGTCTCGTGGAAGATATTTTTATGGCTGTAAATCTGACACTAGCATGGCAAACTTTTCTACATCGACCGTTGCCAACTCTGCTCTGAGAATGCCATCAAAATTCCCCTTTGGGTAAGGAGGAGTGTGGCCATGAGATCTGGGTGTGTGCCTAAGAGAGAGCAAGATTCCTAAATGGAAAACCTAAAACAGCACGAAGACACCTAGACGGTTCTGCTTTCGAGAATATGAATGTTAAGGGTGAGACCAGCTTGCATTCTAATAACAGATAAGAGCTCTTTAAGTTTGTTTTTTTCGGTTGACCTTTAATGAGTAAAAGTAAAAATCTGTCACAAGTCAAGTTTGCTTTGTAGCCAAGAGCCTAAAATGAAATTTTAATTTTTCTTGCTCACATGATTTTTTTTTTGTCCTTTTTCTGTTCTAACTTCTTTCAGATGAGCCGTTATGATAGAAAAAACATTCAGTATTTCTCCTCATGCTCCTCCCTCACCCTAGTAAAAAGCAGGAGAAAAAAAATACATAGAATAAAACAGAATTGTATTAAACATTCACTTTTGTGTTACTGGGTGAATTTCCTTCATTCCAGGACAGTCCCAGAGAAAAAGACAGGCAAAGCTGGTTTTTCGACCGCCTCACACCGACACTCCAAATTGTGCTGGGAGCGCCCCTGCCAGGTCTGGGGGTCTGGGAGGCTTCCCTCGTGCTCGGCGCCTCAGGGCTTGGCTGGAGGTAGAGGTGCTGCCGTTATTTCCCAGGGGAGCACAAGGGGCGGGGCAGGCGCTCTCCCGAGGCAGGTCTTTATTGTGTGGTGACAAGTTTCACAATCATGCTGATGATCCGGGATCCTCGAGGACACGTACACAGATCTGTGCTCGGGTTTTTTATCTTATCCTGGAGGAGCTGGTCAAGTTCACAACGAAGTTCCTTTACTAATTCGGCCACCTAAAATGAAAGTTGCAGCGTAAGCAGCGCTTGGGTCAACGGGGGAGGAAAGGTTATTACAGGAAACATCCCAGTGATGATTATCATTATTCTAGATTGCTGCTATTAATTTTACCTCCACGTGGTGGGGGGAGGAGAAACTAACACAATTTATTCTAAAAGCGCTTCTAAAATTTCTTGATGGAGGCGCCTGGGTGGCTCAGTCGGTTAAGCGTCTGACTCCGGCTCAGGTCATGATCTCACAGTCTGTGAGTTCGAGCCCCGCGTCAGGCTCTGTGCTGACAGCTGCAGCTCTAAGCCTGGAGCCTGCTTCCGATTCTATGTCTCCCTCTCTCTCTGCCCCTCCCCCACTCATGCTCTGTCTCTGTTGCTCTCAAAAATAAAAATTTTTTTAAAAGTTTTAATTTCTTGATGCAGCTATAGGAATGTTCACTCAATGTCCACATCTCCTTTCAAGAAAAGATTAAATCTGAAAGGATGGCTTTTATGTAGTGTTCTCCATATTAAAGCCTGGTCACCTTTTATAATTTGTTCCAAGAGGAGAAGCAGGAAAATGGAAAATTAAAAATGGGAGATACTAAGAGAAAAAGTCTCTAGCTTTAGGATACATTCTATGCTTTGCTGGGGCTAATAGCTCCACATTCTTTATGGCATTTTGCTCGTGCTGCTGTTGGAGCAGGCACTGGAGAGGTCTTCCCGACATGCTTTGCCCCTCCCCCGTCGTCTGGCCACCGTGCAGTTTGCGCCCAGACGGAACTCGAACGGGCTCGTGCCGTGGGCTTTGCCAGAGTGAATGGCTCAGGTGACCCGGGCCTTACAGTTTATGACACTCGTTTGGCCACAACAGTTGGTTTAAGAGAGGAGGTTTCTGGTCTCCCCTTCCGGACACTATGCTGCAACAGACGTGAGGCCGGGGGCCGCAGCCATCCTGCCCTCACAAGGTCAGCCAGCCTCTCGTCACCCAGCTGCCTGGCCTTCCGGAAACTGTACTGGGCAACACGACGGCCACTCGTCACATGTGGCTCATCTAAGGGCCACTTTGAACTGAGATGTGCGGGGAGTGTGCACACTCCAGATCGTGAAGATGTCGCATGAAGAGGAGTATCTCAGTGCGCCCTTATACGATGACACGATGACATGAAAACTTTTTAGATGTGTTAGGCTACATAAAATTAAGATGAACTGCGCCTATTTGTGTTTTTCAAATGTGGCTACTAGAAAAATTGAAATTACACATGTGGCTCACGTATTTTTATTGGACTGTGCTGCTTTAGATGTTACAGTTCAATGTGCCAATAAATTCTCTTTAACGTTTGAGTTGGTGTTTCTGCTTCTTGCCGTCTAAGACCTCTACCCGATGCAAATGTCAAAATGAATTTTTATTTCCTAAGCGTATACTCTGCCTCCAGTGTCTCTGCAGACACTCCAGTAGTGAACACGTGAGACCTGACAATAAACAATTCAGATCCATTATCTTTTTTTTTTATGGCAGTGGTGGAATCAGGGTGATTTTTATTTATTTTTGCTCGTCTGTGTATTTTGGGACTTTTCTTTGGAGAACATGTGTTATCTGTTGAACAGTTAGGAAGGTCCAACGTCTCGCCTGCAGCTTCTGTCCTGAGCCTCCCACGCCAGCCCGTCCTGGGCTCCCCTCCCAGTGCCTTCCTGGTCTCTCACTGAGGCTCCGGGCCTGGCCTCCGTCCGTGGCCCGCTACCCTCTCCTCATTCGTTCTTTGCCAGCTCTGCCGTCCTCCCTCGCTCCCTGCAGGAACCCGTCTTCTCCTCGAAGCCCCGCGGGGCTCGTGCCTCCTAGACAGGCCCGCCAGCCCTTACCTGATGGGAGGCAGCCGCGAAACGGATCCAGCCGTCATCCAGGGACACGACAAACGCTCCTCTCTGAAGCTGCACGCTCACCTGGCCTCCCCCGAACAAGACCAGCGGGTACACGGACACCATGCTGCAGTCTCGGATGAACACCCGACTGGTTCTGATCTTTTCGTGGTACACCAGGTAGGGGCTGTCAAAGTGTCTGACCTGGAACAGAAAACCTCAGATGTGGACAGCGGCAACCGAAGGGGAACCCCACCCATTCCACAGATGTAAGCACCGCCTGGCCATCTGGGGCTCCCCAGATTGTCTCCGGCCCGAACCTTCCCCCCGAGGCCGGACTTGTACAGCGACTGCCCTCTTGACGTCTCCCTCTGGACGTCTAACGAGCATCTCAGACTTAGGTTCAAAAGGAATTCTTGATTTTCCCACTCCTTTCCAGCAGCATCCCCTCCAGCTCAGTAAATGATGTACCCCTCCTCGGCTGTTCACATCCCAGACTGAGAAGCCTTCGACTGCTCTTTCCCCTCACTCCATTGAAATGGTCACTAAGTCCTGTCGCTTTTCAAATGAAAATACATAATGAAACATGAAAATACATAATGAAACGACATATTCTAACCACCGGTACGGCTCAAACCATCATCAACTCGCACAGCCCACTGCCAGGGCTTTCTAAGTGCTCGCTGGGTTTCTGCTTCGCATCTTCACGGTCTCTTTCCCACCCGGCAGCCACCATGATCTTTCAAAAACAACACCCTCCAGTGACTTCCCAAGAATAAAATCCCAAATCCGTACCATAGCCTACAAGGTCCCACACAACCTGAACTGTGCCTGCTTGTCTTAAAACACGTGCTGCTCTTGCACTGATTTCCCCTGCTGGAATGTTCTTCCCTGCCCACTCTGGGCAAAATGGCCCCTCCCCTATCACTCTTAAAATCTCTTACTCTGTCCTATTTCTCTTTTTTTTTTAATTCTTTTTTTAACATTTATTTATGTTTTGAGAGACAGAGAGAGACAGGGCACAAGCAGGGGAGGTGCAGAGAGAGAGGGAGACACAGAATCAGAAGCAGGCTCCAGGCTCTGAGCTGTCAGCAGAGCCCGATGCGGGGCTCAAACTCACGAACCGTGAGATCATGACCTGAGCCAAAGTCGGTCGCTTAACCGACTGAGCCACCCAGGTGCCTCACAATTTCTATTGTTCTATTTCTCTTGATAGCATTTGTTACTAAGATGAGATGACTTGTTTCTTGCCTGTCTTCCTCAGCAGAGCATAAGCTCCCCGAGGGCAGAGACCCAGTCTGTCTAGTTCACCTGCCCACAACAGGGCCTGGAAAAGAGAAGGCACTGGTAGGTACCAAAGGATGCACTGCATGAATGTCATGATGAACTCAGAAGAGGGGTGGCCCTAACTCAGTCCTCTGGCCCCTAGGTACGTATGCAGCTGACAGCCAGAGGACCTCCGGGTCCTCCAGTTCTTCTGGGCTCTTGGAGATACTTTTCATGCTTTGCTGACACGTTACTCAGTAGTTCCAGGGGGCCGAGCAGCCCGAACACTTCAAACTCTCTTCCCCCATCCCCTGTCCCTCCACCCTCCCCCCCCCCCCCCCCCCAGAGCTTTACTGAGCATCTGCTTTGGGCCAGGTGCCAGGCTAGCCAATGAGGACATAGAAATGAATACACGTCCTGTCTTTAGGAATTTCACAATTCCATGAAGACTTACCACAAACCGTAAAATAATGGGATAAGCGCAACAGTGGACAAAATGCACACCTCGTGCTGGTGGGACAGAGGAGCAACTTCGAGGGGGCGGGACCCCGGGGAGGTGGTTTTTAATGGAAGCTCCAAGGACACGTAGGAGCCTGCTGGGAATGGGACTATCATCCCAGACTCCGAGGGAGTGCGTTGTACGTCATGGCACACAGAGTGACAGAGGGAGGAGTGACAAGGGACATGGTAAAGAGGGGCAGGCGTGAAGGGTCGGATGAGAGTGTGTGGGAGCCTCCATATATGAAGAGTTTTAAGCAAGGGGATGATATGACCAAACGGAGGTTTTGTAAAGTTAATTGTGGCAGCAGTACTGTAAAAGGTCGGAGAGAAAGGACCAGAAGTCAGATCGTTACAGCACTCCAGGCAAGAGGCGGATGGTGGGCTTTGAACTGAGGCAGGGCGGTGGGGAGAGGACACGCAGGCACATCTGGGAGCGTCAACAGGCAGAACTGCTGCCCGGCGCCCAGATGGACTGGAGCGAGGCGAAGAGTGGCAGGGTCTCCGTGCGCGGGGGCCTCCGGCTGGGAAGGTGCTGTTTGCCAGGACAGGCGAGAGAGGAGAGAGGAGAGAGGAGAGAAGTGGGAGACAAGGAGCCTGAGCTGACTGGCAGGCGTCCGGCTGGGGCTGCCAGGAGGAGGGCTCAGGACAAGCCCAGGCACAGGGAGAGCAAGCTGGGGGCTCTGTGACAGCTCCAGGTGGCAGTTTGGAACCGCGGTGTCACGCTCTGTGGGTTCGGGAAGAGTAAGTGCTCCGCAGTGAGACAATGAGGACGAGGGACAGAGCGCCATTTCAGAGCAAAGGAGAGAAACCAGCAAAAGGCGTATCGGGCGGTGATCGGAGAGAGAGAAGAAAGTGGTATTTCAGGAGCAAAAACACATCAAAGATGGTTTCAAGAGGATGGGAGGTTAGCAGGGTCGAATACTACACTAGAGTCAAGGGGGAGGAGGACCAGGGAGGGGGTGGACCCCGAGGAGGTCACACGTCACTTCTGGGGCTGGGACAGGGTGTTGGCAGCAGGCAGGAGGGGGTGCGAAGTGAGGGAGCGCCAGCAGCAAGCGCCCGTCACTCCCTCCCTGGTCAGGCGCGGATTTAGGGATGCGATTAGATCCTGACTGCCTAAGTCACCGCCGCAAAGATGCAAGCTTATGCTTGAAAGCAGGCTTGAGCGGTTTTTTTTTTTGTATCCAGTAGAATTTTCGTCAAATGGAAATAGTCTTTCCAAACACAGTCCAATTTCCAGTCTGTTCACGCTTTCTCGACCTTCCCCAAGTCAGTGGTGCTGCTGGGGACAGCAGGTGACGGGATGAGGTCTGCTGACTAGAAGGGGCTGTGTTGCTCCCCTGAGACCTCCCCTATGCAAATGTGAGTGGACCCGCCATTCCGACCTGATAGTTCACCGAGGAAGGGTGAATGTGCACATATCCATCGTTCTTGGTGACAAACTTCAGCTCCTCTGATTTTGGTTGCATTCTGACAGCTCCGGTACTGGTCTTGTGAAATTTCCCTTCTGGGCTTTTCACCTAAACAACAGGTATTCACAAAAAATACATATATATGACATATGTATATTTCCATTGAAAAACTAGCAGACAATGTGTCAGACGTTCATTGCAGATGTCAACTGAGCATTTAACAAAACGTTAAATGAAAAACAATTTAGTACTGTCACAAATTCAGTCTTTCTAAGTTTGACAAGGGCTGGATAATTAAAACTCAGGTAAAAGTCCGACAGCACATACAGGTAGGGTTTTCCAGAAAGCTGGCCACAAGTGGTCCCATGGCAAAGCACTGACTTGTTTGATTTTGTTCCTACCTAACCGTAGTGCAGAGTAGAGACCGTAAGGAAAACTGTAGTAGAATCAAGTTTCTACCTAACATAAAAGGCTAGTTATGTACACGTTGCCCGACAGGATAACATTTATGTCCATTTAAATTTCTAGTATGTCAGAAGGATTCAAAACAAGCACCTCATTTTATACAATAAATGTGTTCTTGAACAATGTTATCTTAACAAATTTGGATAACTGAAGCACTGGAAATGTATACAAAGTTTAAAAGGCTCTTTGTGTGTGTGTGTGTGTGTGTGTGTGTGTGTGTGTGTGTGTGTGTGTATCTCTTTAAGGTGATTAATGTGTATGTCTTAACTTAAGTCCCTTGGCTACGAATCAAAGAAGTGGGAGGACCCAGGAAAAATGTTTTGTTACCTGCACTACATTTGGATAAAGAGCAGCACACAGCATTGCTGATATCAGCTTGGGGTTCTCAGCATTTGAGTTTGCCTAGGAGGGAAAGACAGCATTGATCTTATAAGTAATGTGGCCACTTCTGTTTGTACCCTGGAACTTATCATCACATTTCACTTGCTTTCTATCTTAAAACAAAACAAAACAAAACAAAAATACCTCATTTCTATCCTTGTGCTGGAAAAACTCTTCCTTTCTAAGTGAAAAACAAGGTAAAGTAAAAAACCATATGCATATAGGGCCCACTCCAAGAAGCCCACAGTTAACTCTGGGTCTCTGCAAAGCAATTACAAAGCCAGTGCTCCTAAGGATCCGTGGAGACAGACTCTGGTTCAGGAGATGGTCATAATCTGCAGAAAGTACTAACTGCACTGAGAACCGCGGGGCATCAGGTTCATCTTGAAGAAGTGTTCTTCCTGTGGTCACAGAAAAAACTATCCTTGGTTGGAAAAAGGCTGGTGTGATTTAAGAAGACATTACTGAAACATGTTTCACCTCTTATGGGCTTATCAAGAACCAGCATGAAAATTTAAAAACAAAAATAGTAGCAACAGGAGCCCTGGGTGGCCCAGTCGGTTGAGTGTCCGACTTCGGCTCAGGTTTGTGGGTTCGAGCCTAGCATCAGGCTCACTGCTGTCAGTATGGAGCTCGCTTCAGATCCTCTGTCCCCCCTCTCCCCCCACCCCTCCCTTGCTCTCGCTCTCTCCCTCAAAAATAAATTAGAAAACATGTTAAAAAAATAGCAACAATTAACAACAAAAAAAAACCCTTTTGTTTTTTGGAGTGTTTACCTGACACTTATTGTGGAAAGAAAATCAAGAATGTCACTAAGCCCACAGCTCCTAGTGCTTAAATGAATAAGACCTACCAATGTTCCTGTGCTGATTAAAGAGAAATAACAGCACTAACTACACATTCTTTACCTCTTCGCCTGTGGCATCCAAGATACCGTCTCCTGCTTGGGCCCTTTTCTCAATTTCCCTTGCTCTGAGTCCCTCCTTTACAAAGCCGATGTCTGATAACAGTTCAGTGAATTGTCGTTTGAGGCTGGCCATTTCCTGAAAGAAGTGGGAAAAAATATTCAAGCACAGGCATCAGCAAATCAAAGGTAA